>NW_028318781.1:1640000-3015000 GCF_062004578.1 Staurois parvus
TCATTAAGGTTTGGTGGGTGACATTTGGCAACATGAACTTTCAGCTCCCTGCACAGATTTTCAATTGGATTAAGGTCTGGAGACTAGCTAAGCCACTCCAGGACCTTAATGTGCTTCTTCTTGAGCCACTCCTTTGTTGCCTTGGCAATGTGTTTTGGGTCATTGTCATGCTGGAACACCCATCCACGACCCATTTTCAATGCCCTGGCTGAGGGAAGAAGGTTCTCACCCAAGATTTGATGGTATATTGCCCGTCCATCGTCCCTTTGATGCGGTGTAGTTGTACTTATTTCCCTCATAAACATGCAAATCAGTGCATAATTTGTTTCCTCTTGTACCAAATTGTATTGTAAATGTAATGTCTACCTTCATTTTGAAAAGCATTGCGCAAACTTTTGGCGCTATATATATCCTGTATAATAAATAATAATAATCACATGCGATATGCCGCACGATATGCCACCAGGCTGAAAGAGTCTACTAGATCAGGGGTGGGCAACTGTGGCCCTCCAGCTGTCAGTGAACTACAAGTCCCATCATGCCTCTGCCTTTGGGAGTCATGCTTGTAACTGTCAGTTTTGCAATGCCTCATTGGACCTGTAGTTCTACAACAGCTGGAGGGCCACAGTTGCCTACCCCTGTACTAGATGGTACCGCAAACCAGTGCATATCAATGCAACACACCATTGTGAATGGCTCCCATTCACATACATTACTTGTCACAGGTCATTGCGTTGGCATGTGTAGAAGCGAATGTGCAGATGGCATCTAGTGTGAACGGACCCCAAAGTGTTTTTTGTTCTGCTAAAGTTGTTGCTCTTTAAGGGTTGCTTTTTGACTCAGCACTGAGCAAGCTCATTATTTTTACATTAATCTCCTTACAGAGAAAACTGTGTGTGTGAACAACTTAGTGCATTGCTAGTCTTGTATTATACGATAACTGTGTTTCTGGGTTGCTATGGTAACGGCTTTATTCGTTTTTCCATTACAAGCACTTTCTTGCTTCATATACTAATACAGATAACAGAGAATAATGCTAATAATGTTTCCAGTTTACCGCAGACTAGGTGGTTTCCCCGTCTGTTTCCAGTGTATTGTCTTTTTTTTACACTGTCTTTTTTGTTCTCTGTTTTATAATAAATATATGGAAAAATGTTTTAAAGAAAATAATGTGCCTAAAGTGTTTCTAAACCCAGGACCCTGCATTCACTATATCTGCTCTCCCACAGTACACACAACATGGAAATGCAATTATTTTAGTAAATATTAACTGCTAAATACCTTTTCTCATCAGCAGCTTATAGCAGTCTTGTGACTTCTATCAGTGTCCGGCTGAGCAATGGTTAACCCTTTGAGGACCGTAAGATTTTGGAATAAATTTTTTGTTTTTTGTTTTTAAAGTTTGTACACTTCAGTTGCTGTAACTAAGCCTTTTCATGAAACAATTGGCAAAAAGCTAGATCCATTTGTTGATAAGAACTAATATTTTGACTCAAACCAAAAAAAAAAAGAAGTATTTTAAGTTCTTAATCAAATGATACAGGCAATTAAAAACATGGGACAAATACGTCCCTTTGTCCTCAAAGGGTTAAAGCTTTTAGGAGGAGTTTTCTTTCTGCTCTGACTGTCCTATGAGGCTGCATAACTCCTGACTCTCTGTCTAGACCAGGGGTGGGCAAACTTTTTGACTTGAGGGCCGCAATGGGTTCATATATTGGACCCGGGGGCCGGACCAAGAGTAGATGAATGATGTGTATGTGTCATCCATAGTAAGTATAGTAATATTCCCCCATAGTAAGCATAGTAATTAATCCCACATATAGTAATTCATCCCCCATAGTAATTCATCCCCCATATAGTAATTCATCCCCCATAGTAATTCATCCCCCATAGTAATTCATCCCCCATATAGTAATTCATCCCCCATATAGTAATTCACCCCCTATAGTAATTCATCCGCCATAGTAATTCATCCGCCATAGTAATTCATCCCCCCTATAGTAATTCATCCCCCCTATAGTAATTCATTCCCCATACTAATTCATCCCCCATATTAAGTCCCCCCTGTGTCAATTCACTTACCTTTGCTCCGCGCATTCCTCTCGCCATGTTCCCGCGCCGTTCGGGTGTAGCATGAAAATCTGTCTCCTATGAGGATCTGTCCCCCTCGACGTATCTGCGCATGTGCCAGTTTCAGGCATTAGCAGCCGATCGGTGATCTCCGGCACATGCGCAGATACGTCGAGGGGGACAGATCCTCATAGGAGACAGATTTTCATGCTACACCGGTCTTCAGGGCGGACTGTGAGAGGAGCCTAGCTCCCCTCATGTTCGTCACGCTGCCCCGCCTACACACATCCTGACAGCCATTCTGACAGTATCACGCTCTGCGGGCCGGAATAAAAGGTCCGCCGGGCTGTATACGGCCCGTGGGCCGTAGTTTGCCCATTGCTGGTCTAGACAGTGCTGATTGGCCTTTTGCTGATCACATGCACCCTCCCAAAAAAAACAAAAACCTCTCTAGCCATACACACTAAACTGAGCATGTGCAGAGTGATTCCTAGAGCTCTGTGCTATCAGCAGATGGATTGGGAACAGTAGAAGATAGGAAGGATCAAACAGTCTTTTTACACAATGCAGAGGATTAACCAATTAGGTTCCACAGTGAGCATAACAAGCATGCCTTACTGCATATGCAGACTGATTTTTTACTGTTGTAGATTTAGTAAAGTGTATTTAAACCATAAAGGCCCATTCACGCCAGGTGCTTTGTTCCATATACTAGCCTTTTTCAACCAGGGTGCCCAGGTACCCTGTGCTGCCTTCAAGTTTCTTTAGGGGTGCTTTGGAAAAATGCCTAAAAATTTCCCCAAACATTGTATACAAGCCAGCGGGTGGAACAAGACTGCCTTTTAGTTATACAAAGCCACAGGTTTTCATTGTGCACCATTACAACCTTCTAGCTGCCGGCATCCCAACAATCAATGATGTCATCGGTTGATAAAAAGGCCGTCAGGCATCTGCACAGCATTCTTGTTTGACCTTCCCCTGCCCCTCTCCATCAGCACTGGGGTCACATTAGGTTAGAGAGGGAGAGAAACAATAGAATACTAGTCAGTACCAGTGTGCAAAGGTGTGTTTGCTTTATAAGAATAAATCACCTCTAATATTGGGTGTCCTAAGTGTGCGGATGTCGCTGCATTATGTAAAACTTTTAGTTTAGTTTTTACATTTTAGAATGGGGTGCCTCAAGATTGTGCAGAATTTTAAAGGGGGCCTTGACTGAGAAAAGGTTGAGAAACACTGCCCAATACCGCTAGTTGAAACCACAGCACTGTAGTGGTGTGCACTGGAAAAATAGTATGGCATGTAGTAGTTTTTCCTTTGCTTCATCACCAATAGAGCCTAATGAAATATCACTTTGTGACATTTAAATAAAGTTTGAATAAAAAAAAAAAAGAATTGCACCAGGATTGGCGTATTGGAACTGTGTTTCCCAGCATACACCAGTGTCTGTGCATTCAGTGTGGCAGCTGGTGTGAACGAACCCCAACATTGAACTTCTCTAATTTGCTCCTGTTGGTCTGTCAGATTGACCATTGGCAGACTGTTATATTTGTTAGAGAAGTGCAAAAAAATAAATAACGGTTGATCCCGCCAGAGATGTGGTAGCAGAGGAACAATCCTGTTGGTCTTATCAGAAGTTCAGAGATGTCCTGTGTCCTCTGCACATGTCCTGTGTTATCTCAAAGAACCCTCCTAGTTCTTATCTTGGACAACAGAAAGATTAGCCTTTACAGGGCCACCAATAGGGGGGTAATGCAGGCCATAGACGGGTCGTTTATCAGCCGAATTTTCATCTGCACGAAAAATCAGCCGATAATCAGTTAGTGGGGCCAGCCCGTTGGCCGTTTTTCGCGGATCTCCTCATTTATTTTTATCGGTCATGCTGGAAAATCCATGAAAAACTACCATTTTTTGCGGACATGGGTGGCAGCATCGGCAACGGGGCGAAAATTTGGCCGATAAATGGCCCGTCTATGGCCTGCCTAAAGCTGGCCCTCCTCTGCCGGCCTGGGGGCCAAGGGGACCGAGGGCAGAGAGTGGACTCTCTAAATACCTTTGGGTGAGGGGACTATTTACTCATTTTTGGGAGCAGGCCAAACAAATCTCTAAAACAGTTAAACTCCCAACAAATAAATTAAATTTATTTTTTTTCACAATTTTTCTACATACCATGGTGACACTGTACTACTCTGGGGGAGTTATCAGAACTTTCTTTTTTTACACTGTTATTGCTTATAACAGTGATGTTGATTTTTACTGTTATAAGCAATAGTTACCTGTCATAAATGACTTTCCATTCATGACAGCTTGCTTTCTGTTGACATGCTGTGATTGGCTACAGCTAAACACAAGGTACAGTGCATTAGGTACCATGTGAAAGCTGTGGGTCAATCACAGCTTCACAACACTAAGCAAGCAGTCATGAATGGAAATCATTCATGACTGTTTTGTTTACACTGTAATCATGTGATTGCTATGACCAATCATAGTGATCACATAATAGCCCAGGTGCTCACAGCGGCCGAGTCCTGAGTGCCATGATCAATTGTGTCCACCAAACACAATGGTCAAGGTTCTGGGGGGCATGTGTCAGGCAATGTACCAGAATGTTGCTTGGCCTTGCTGTGCTGCATGCTAGCAGTATGTGCAGTGTTAGTGGGTGCCAAGTGAACTTGATTGTTGGGAGCTGCAGCACGGAAGATTACTCTGCTTGATCCTATAAATGAGTAAATAGTCCCCAGTCTATTCCCAGACCCTACTGCTGAGGCCCAGGGAACTTTTATTTAAATCCTGGGATTTTGGGATTATGAGCATGCACAATAAGGCATTTAACCGCTTTAGCTCTGCCCCATAGCAGAAATACTGCTACAGGGCAGCAGCTGTGCGCAAAATCGTGTATATAGATGTGATTTTGCATTTCCGGGTAGGGGGCCCATGCGAGGCATGCACGCACCCTACCTGCGCCGCCATTTGCAGCTGTCAATCACCGGGTCCCGGCCGGTGATTACTCGCCGGCGAACGGTGATTGCCAAGGATCTCCAACGGGGGGGGGAGAACTGTTAGTAAACAAAACAGTTCTCCTCCATGTCGGCTCATGCACAATGCTTTGCATGTCTGTGCATAAGACAGCCATATAAAGCAGTGTGTTTACAGTGAAGCACTAACACAGAACACAATGTAAAACAGCACACAGTTAACCCTTTGATCGCCCCAGAAGTTAACCCCTTCCTGCTCATTAGTACATTGTCAGTGCTTTTTATTAGTATAGGTGTCACTGGAGATGTCAGTGACACCAAATCAGTTCCCCCCAGTGTCAGAATGCCAGCCAGAGTCCTGCAGTCCAGCTATAAGTTGCTGATCACCACCATCTTTTTGTTCTTAAAAAAGCCCAGTATATATACTACCATTTGTAAACACTATAACTTTTATGGAAACCAATGAATTTATACGTATTGGGATTTTTTTTTTAGCACAGACATGTCGCAGAATACATTTTGGTCTAAATTTATGACAAAATTTGATTTAAATTTTTTTACTGGATATAGTTAATAGCAAAAAGTAAAAAATATTGTTTTTTTTCTCATAATTGTCCATCTTTGTTTTTGTATAGCGATTTGTGGGAAAAAAAGGACATAAATTTCATTTGGGTGCAGCGTTGCATGACCGCGTAATTGTCAGTTAATGCAACGCAGCGCCATAACGCAAAAAATGGCCTGGTCAGGAAGGAGGGTAAATCCTCTGGAGGACAAGTGGTTAAAGCACAAAGCAGTATTTTCTGTAACAAACCTTATCACACCAATGGTTCTTTTTTGTTTTAACAATTGTTTTAGGGGTCCAGGTGGTCAGATTGGGGGTTGTATTTTTACTTGCATCGCTGAAGAAAGGAATGGCGGGCAAGTGGTTAAAGCCCCTTCTCTGTGAGCGGTGGAAGATAGGGGTGTGTCAGGCAGGCTGTATGGGGCCCCAACATTTCTAATGATGACCCTGAGTATTTATGTTGCAAAGATCTAAGAGTGGGATGTGTTGAGTAATTTAATCACTTGCCGACCTGCTGCAGTGTTTTTACTGTGGCAGGGCGGCACCTCTGCGCACAGCGCCGTCTTTTAACGTCGCTATGCAAAACAGGTAAGGGGCACGCACAAGGCGCATGCCTGCCCTACCCATTCCGCCGATTGCGGCAGCAGGTGTCCATCACCGGTCATTACCCGCAGGCTCCCAGCGATTACCGGTAATCACTGACAGATACCACGGCTGCAGTGTTTACACTGCAAGTCTGCTATCTGTCAGTTTAGAGCAAGCTGAACCTAAGAGAAGACTTTATCTCTCGGGATCAGCATGTTCCTGTGAAGTACACCCCCCCGCCCCCTAGTAAAACACTCCCCTCACACAGTTAACCCTTTCATTACCTAAAAAATGTTAACCCCTTCCTCCCCAGTGCCATTAGTACAGTGTCAGTGTTTTTTTTTTTTGCACTGATCACTGTATTGGTGTCACTGGGGATGTCAGTGACCCTAAGTCAGTTCCCCCTCAGTGTCAAAATGTCTGCCGCAGTCCCGCCATAAGTCGCTGATCACTGTCATAAATCGCTGATCACCGCCGTAAGTTGCTGATCGCCGCCATTATTAGTATAATAAAAAAAAAAAAACAGTATCTTTCCCGCCATTTGTAGATGCTATATCTTTCACGTAAACCAATTAATTTACACGTATTGGGATTTTTTTTTAAGCAAAGACATGTCGCAGAATACATTTTGGCAGAAATTTATGACTAAATTTGATTTTTACATTTTTTTACTGGACATGTTTTATAGCAAAAAGTCCAAAATATTGTTTTTTTTCTCAAAATTGTCAGCCTTTTTTTTTTATAGCGCAAAAACTAAAAAAAAACACACAGGCGATCAAATATCACCGAAAGAAAGCTCAATTTGTGGGAAAAAAGGATGTAAATTTAATTTGGGTGCAGTGTTACATGACCACGCAATTGTCAGTTAAAGTAACGCAGCGATGTAACACAAACCGCTTCTGTAACCGCTTCCTGACCACCCTATAGCAGAAATACTACTACAGGGCAGCATGGGTGCACAAAATCACATACTGTATATATCCTTGATTCACGCTCCCGTGGTTTTCACACCCCTCCCAGAAAGCGTCAGATTGCCCATCAGTACACCAGTCATCACATTTAACCCATTGATTGCCAGGAGCACGCTCATGTACAATAAACCTCCATTGCTAGTATAGTGTCTGAACGGGTCAATATCTTTGATCAGGTCAGCACTATACCAGCGTTCACATTAGTATAGCGTTCCCAAAAATGCAGCATTAGCGGGATCAGCCCCTGCACCTGCCAACACCTGCGTTAAGCCCCTACACTTACCCCCCCCCTTCTCCCCCAGCAAGTGCAGTGTCAGTAGGTCACTGTCACTTGATACATTGCACACAAAACCGCAGTGTTCGCAGAATCAGGCCTGTACTAGTGCCGTGCTACCTTTTGGTGAACTGGCGAGTACCAGCGGTCTAGTACATCTTGGTCTTTCACATACCTCCTTGATTTTTGGAGCTGTTTTTCACGGAATATCTGTATGCGTTGATTGTGGATCAAAGCAATTTATATGCACAACAATTTATCGCCGCCAACCCAAATTCAAACCTTGCCAGACCATTCGCATGGAAACTCATTATGGTTTTTGAATTTACATTTTTTTTGTGCCTAACCCTCAATATGGGCATTACTGAAAAAAATTAATTGCGGTTGTATTGGTCTGCAGACCCGATTCATCAAATGCCCGTGTTCTTTGCTGCCATGGCCAGGCATAGATATGAGAGTATAATGTGTTTTATGCATTTCAATGACAATACATTGTCATCCTCGGGGTAACCCTGAATTTGACCGGCTCCACAAAATTCAGCCCCTCGCAAATCACCTTAACCAAAAATTAGCAGATGTCTATACTCCCCAGCAAAACATCTGCGTTGATGAGTCCCTCATTAATTTTTCTGCCTTCCGCCTTGCATTCAAACAATTTCTCCCCTGCAAGCGTGCCAGATATGGGGTCAAGATGTAGAAGACCTGTGAGAGGACAACAGGCTATACTTATACGTTTTGGATTTACGAGGGAAAAGATAGTCACGTGGGGCCCCCCGGTTGCCCAGACTACATGGGGAGCAGTGGCAAGATAGTTTTGGACTTGATGTCATCATTTCTCCATATGGGGTACCACTTATACGTGGACAGTTTTTATTCAAGCATGCCACTATTTAGACATTTGTTCAATCTTGGAACTGGCGCTTGTGGCAAAGTGTGACCTAATGTGTGCCCACCATTAGAAGTGGGTGGATGCAGGGCAGTATATTCTAATGGTGGGCATACTACACACTTTTCTGGCAGAGATTTCTTCTCTTTTTTTCATTCAATCCACAGGCTGCATATAAAAAAAAAAAGAACATAGTATATATACCCAACAAGAACCAGCAACGTACTGGTACATCACTGGAATTTGAATGGTTATACCAGGATGATGCCTACAGCTGCAGGCATCATCCTGGTATCGTTTTTTTCAGCCGGCGATCGGCTTTCATGTAAAAGCACTCCCCCGCTGCCTTCCACGGCCTTCTAAGGCAGTCTCGTGCCATCGGGGGAACCTGAGAATGCAGCCGGTCTTTCTGCCAGCTGACCATAGAGCTGATTGGAGACCAGAGTGGTGCCAATCATCTCTATAGTCTAAGAATTCGGAAGCTACAAGCATTTCATCACTTCAGTTTCGCAGGGTATGAACAGCGCCATTTGTAAATTGGGAAAGTATCTGATCACACCGATTTTGGTTTGATTAGATAATGTAAGGGCAGAGGAGATATCTAGAGTCTGATAGACCCCAGATTTCTCAAAAAAGAATATATGACAATGCCCATTGAAGTTATAGGGGATATTTGCATTCCCTGTTATAGCATTGAAAGTGATAAAAAAAAAAATGAAAGGTACAATGTAAAAATAATAAAAAAAATCAAAATAACTAAAAAAGAAAAAAAAAAAACACCCCTCCCATGCACGCACACCTGTGTGCACAAGCCTTGACCCTGTGCCAGTATGTAAACAGCGGTTGCACCATGCATGTGAGGTATTGCCGTGAACGTCAGATCAAGGGCAGTAATTCTAACACTAGACCTCCTCTGTAAATCTAAAATGGTAGCTTTTAAAGGCTTTTAAAGCGTTGCCTATGGATATTAAAAATGTTTGCAGTTTGTCGCCATTGCATGGGGCATGCGCAGTTTTAAAGCATGTCATGTTTGGTATCTATTTACTCAGCATACCATTATCTTTTATATTCTACCAAATAATTGGCTAATATATTGTGTTTTTGTGCATTAAAAGTAAAAAAAGTGTATTTTTTTTTAACAAATGTGCTTTTGAAAAATCGCTGCGTGAGTACTATGTGCCCTAAAACATTGTAGTACCCACCATTTTATTCACTAGGGTGGGGTGTCTGCTTTAAAGAAAATATATAATGTTTGGGGGTTTAAATTAATTTCCTAGCAAAAAATACAGATTTTTTTCATGTGAACAAAAAGTGTCAGAAAAGGCTTGGTCTTCAGGTGGTTAGAAGAGTGAGTGATGTGTGGCATAAACTTCTAATGCTGGGCATAGAATGCCCCCACCCCCCAAAACGACCCATTTTTGGAAAGTAGACACCCCAAACTATTTGCTGAGTGGCATGTTGAATCAATAGAAGAATTTTTTTTTTACCACAAGTTTTTCGAAAATGACAAAAAAAAAAATATTTTTTTTTACACAAAATTGGCACTTAAATGATTTACTGCTCACACATGCCAGGGCCATATGTGGAATTACTCCTCAAAATACATTCTGCTACTTCTCCCGAGTATGGGGGTACCACATGTGAGAAACGTTTTGGCAGTCTAGCCAAGTACAGGACCCCAAAATCCAATAAGTACCTTCAGGCTTTTAAAGGGCTTTATTTCCTCATTACACTTCCAGATTACCTATCACAGTTTCGGAGGCCCTGAAATGCCAGGATAGCACCTAACCCCCCCAAATGACCCCTTTTTGGAAAGTAGACACCCCAAGGATTTTGATAAAAAGCACGTTAAGTATTTTGCAGATCTCATTTGTTGCTACAAAACATATTTTTTCTATTTTTTTTTACATTTAAAAACTTGTGAGAAAAAAATGAGATCTGCAAAATACTCACCATGCCTCTTTTTAAATTCCTTGGGGTGTCTACTTTCCTTCCAGAAAGGGGTCATTTGGGGGGGGGGGGTTTGTTCTATCCTGGCATGTCAGGGCCTTCAAAGCTGTGATAGGTAGGGAGGAAGTGTAATGAGGAAGTTATGCACCTTCAGGCTTTCAAAGTGGTCATTGGATTTCAGGCTCCTGTATGTGGCTAGGCTCCCAAAAAGCCTCACACGCGTGGTATCCCCATGCTCGGTAGAAGTAGCAGAATGTATTTTGGGGTGTAATACCACATATACCCATGGCTTGTGCGAGAAATAAATCATTTAAATGACAACTTTGTGTAAAAAAAAAAAAAATGTTTTTGTCATTTTCCAGAAACTTGTGGGAAAAAAAAAATCTTCCATGGACTCAATATGCCTCTCAGCAGATAGCTCAGGGTGTCTACTTTCCGAAAAGGGGTAATTTGAGGGTGTTTGTACTATCCTGGTAATCCTCTGTAAATCTAAAATGGTAGCTTTTAAAGCGTTGCCTATGTATATTAAAAATGTTTGCAGTTTGTCGCCATTGCATGGGGCATGCGCAGTTTTAAAGCATGTCATGTTTGGTATCTATTTACTCGGCATACCATTATCTTTTATATTCTACCAAATAATTTGCTAATATATTGTGTTTTTGTGCATTAAAAGTAAAAAAAGTGTATTTTTTTTTAACAAATGTGCTTTTGAAAAATCGCTGCGCGAGTACTATGTGCCCTAAAACATTGTAGTACCCACCATTTTATTCACTAGGGTGGGGTGTCTGCTTTAAAGAAAATATATAATGTTTGGGGGTTTAAATTAATTTCCTAGCAAAAAATACAGATTTTTGTCATTTTCCAGAAACTTGTGGGAAAAAAAAAATCTTCCATGGACTCAATATGCCTCTCAGCAGATAGCTCAGGGTGTCTACTTTCCGAAAAATATTTTAGCACCTCAAGAAATGTGATGGGCAGTCAGAAACTAAAAGCTGTGTAAATTCCATTATCTATACCATATTTTGTAGACGCTATAACTTTCACACAAAGCAATCAGTATACAGTCAGGTCCATAAATATTGGGACATCGACACAATTCTAACATTTTTGGCTCTATACACCACCACAATAAATTTGAAATGAAACAAACAAGATGTGCTTTAACTGCAGAATGTCAGCTTTAATTTGAGGGTATTTACATCCAAATCAGGTGGTTCGTTTCAGTTCAAATCCATTGTGGTGGTGTATAGAGCCAAAAATGTTAGAATTGTGTCGATGTCCCAATATTTATGGACCTGACTGTACACTTACTGGGATTTTTTTAACCAAAAACATGTAGCAGAATACATTTTGGCCTAAATTTATGACGAAATTTTAGTTTGTTTGGATATTTTTATGACCCAAATGAGAAAATATTGTTTTTTTCAACATTTATTCTTCAAAACTTTTTCTGGTTATAGCGGCAAAAATAAAAAGTGCACAGGTGATCAAATACCACCAAAAGAAAGCTCTATTTGCGTGAAAAAAGGACATAAATTTCATTTATGTACCGTATTGCATGACCACGCAATTGTCCGTTAAACTAGCGCAGCACTGTTGTCAAGGTCCTACCTTTTCCCAGAGGTTATGTTACTCCATGTGCTGGCATCCATCTTGGATTTCTGCAGAGCATGGTGGGAATCTTTTATGCCTTCAGGTCTCTGAGGTCCATCCTCTAGAGGGGTGTGGCTGATTACATATAAGCCTGTGGTCCGCACATGCCCTTCGCACTTGTATCTTTGTGTCTTTGTGTTGCTATAACTCTGTTCTGACTCTCATGACTCTCCTGGAATCTGACTCAGCTTGTGACTCGACCATTCTTTGTGTTCTCCTTTGATCTGACCCTCCGTTGCTGAACCCGGCCCGTGACTTGTGATTCTCGTCTGCTGTCCTGTACCTTTTTTGTCCCGTTGTTGTCGACCCGGCCTGCCCGACTACTCTATTGTCTTTTCCACCAGCTACACGCCATTGGCGGCAGCCATTACCGCAACTGGGGTGTCTTTGAAAACACATCAGATCTCAATGGGGAAAAATATCATGCTGGATATCTATACTGATATGGACTGGGTATTGTGTTAGGAACATAAGGATGCCCCATTGTTTGATGGAAACGAAAATTATCAACCTACAGAGGACTGAATTCAAAGGCACCCCGAAAATCAAAGTAAAAAAATGATGCAGCAGGCTAGTCCATTTTGCTGAAATTTCATTGCAGCAACTCAAAATGGTACTCAGTAGTTTGTATGGCCCCCATGTGCTTGTATGCATGCCTGACAACGTCGGGGCATGCTCCTAATGAGACGACAGATGGTGTCCTGGGGTATTTCCTCCCAGATCTGGACCAGGGCATCACTGAGCTCCTAGACAGTCTGTACAACCTGGTGGAGTCGGGTGGACCGAAACATGATAGCCCAGAGGTGTTCTGTTGGATTTAGGTCAGCAGAGCATGGGGGCCATTCAATGGTATAAATTTCTTCATCCTCCAGGAACTGCCTGCATACTCTCGCCACATGAGGCTGGGCATTGTCGTGCACCAGGAGGAACCCAGGACTCACTGCACCAGCGTAGGGTCTGACAATGGGTCCAAGGATTTCATCCCGATACCTAATGGCAGTCAGGGTGCTATTGTCTAACCTGCAGAGATCTGTGCGTCCCTCCATGGATATGCCTCCCCAGACTATCACTGACCCAGCACCAAAACGGTCATGCTGAACAATGTTACAGGCAGCATAACGTTCTCCATGGCTTCTCCAGACCCTTTCACGTCTGTCACGTGCTCAGGGTGAATCTGATCTCATCTGTGCACAGGGCGCCAGTGGTGGACCTGCCAATTCTGGTGTTCAATGACAAATGCCAATCGAGCTCTATGGTGCCAGGCAAGGAGCACAATACCCACTAGAGGACGTCAGGCCCTCAGGCCACCCTCCTGAAATCTGTTTCTGATTGTTTGGTCAGAGACATTCACACCAGTGGCCTGCTAGAGGTTATTTTGTAGGGCTCTGGCAGTGCTCATCCTGTTCCTCCTTGCACAAAGGAGCAGATACCAGTCCTGTTGATGGGTTAAGGGCCTTCTATGGCCTTATCCAGCTCTCCTAGAGTAACTGCCTGTCTCCTGGAATCTCCTCCATGCTCTTGAGACTGTGCTGGGAGACACAGCAAACCTTCTGGCAATGGCATGTATTGATGTGCCATCCTGGAGGAGTTGGACTACCTGTGCAACCTCTGTAGGGTCCTGGTATCACCTCATGCTACCAGTAGTGACACTGACACTAGCCAAATGCAAAACTAGCGAGAAACCGTCAGAAAAGATGAGTAGAGAAAAAAATGTCAGCGGCCTCACCTGTAAAACCATTCTTGTTTTGGGGGTCATCTCATTGTTACCTATCTAGTGCACCTGTTGTTAATTTCATTAACACCAAAGCAGCTGAAACTAATTAACAACCCCCTCTGCTACTTAACTGACCAGATCAATATCCCAGCAGTTTAACTGACTTGATGCTAGACTCTGATTAAAAAGTGTTCCTTTAATTTTTTTGAACAGTATATATATATTAATGCAGCCACTGCATATAGGGACAGTAGGCTGAAATATATTATATTGCTATTGTTGAGATTAGTTATCTTTATCATACAATGTACCAACCAAGCCTTGAGATCTTTAACCCTTTGTTTGGACAGACAGTGTGCACATCTGGTATACAACTGATAATAAAGATTTGTCAGCACAGTGGAGAGAGGGTTAATTATGATAAACATAACTCCCTAGCCCCCACCTTAATATTACCTTGAAAAAGGGAAAGCAAAATAGGAATTTTACATGTAAAAAGGTGAATTAAACTGAATTTTAGCACGATTTATTGAAGTATATTCTTCCTTTGGTGTGATGCAGTGAAGTAGACACTATTCATATCCTGTTGTTCATACCTATATAAATTAAGGGGTAGAGCGCCGTAGGTATTGTTTGTATAATCTAAATTTTGCTTTCTCTTAAAAATTGTAAAGACAGAAAAATAAACTTTGGATAGCTCTAGTCATTTTTTTTTTAAAGGTAGATGTAGTCACTGGCTCAGAAAAAAAAGAAACCTTTATTGAATTGTGTAATAATACTGCAAAGATGTAATAATTGTGTAATAATACTGTAGAGCTTTTATAATTGTGTAATAATACTGCAAAGACTAATTTTTTACATTTAATAAAAAGAAAGCTGCTACTTTGAGCAATAGAATGAGACATATTGGTTCCTTATTTGGCTGTGCCAAAACTATTAAAGCTCAACTAAACCCAGAAATAAAAATGTAGTTGGCTTTTTTCTAGATTTATTTTTCACCCTGTGATCTTGGCAGTAACATATATTTTGCCATGTGAACAAGTGCTATTTCTGTATTTGCAGAAAATGTTCTTAGCCTGAAATAAAAAACAAATGCACCTATCTCATCTAAAGTATGATCCAAAATATTATTATTATATAGTGTTTATATGGCGCCAATAGATTTGCTCAGCGCTGTACAATAAAGTGGGGGGACAGTACACGAGACAATAGAGTAACAATACAATACATGAGGGGTTCGAGGGCCCTGCTCATTCGAGCTTACAATCTAGGAGGGAGGGGGTAGAGGTACAGGAGGAAGTGGCTGTGGGGGATGGAGTGGTAGGAGGAGTGGAGGAGAACGGCTGTTAGGTGAGGGTGGGGTAGGCTTTTCAGGGAGCGCCTGAAGGTGAGGAGGGTAGGTGACAGTCTGATGGATTGGGGTAGGGAGTTCCAGAGGATGGGGGAAGTGCTGGAGAAGTCCTGAAGTCAGGGGTGGGAGGAGGAGACCAGGGAGCTAGAAAGTAGGAGGTCTTGTGAGGAGCGAAGAGTACGGGTAGGGTGGTATTTGGGTATCGGGTCGGTGAGGTAGTTTGGGGCAGCATTATGAATGGCTTTGTATGTCCGAGTTAGTAGTTTGAATTTAATGCGTTGGGCAATCGGGAGCCAGTGAAGGGATTGGCAGAGGGGGGTGGCAGATGTGGAGCGGTTGGTGAGGTGGATGAGTCTAGCCGCTGAGTTCAGGACAGACTGAAGCGGGGATAGTCTGTGATGAGGTAGGCCGTTGAGAAGGGAGTTGCAGTAGTCCAGACGTGAGATAATAAGGGAGTGAACGAGTTGTTTGGTGGTTTCTGGGGTTAGGAAAGCACGTATCTTGGAGATGTTTCGGAGGTGGAGCCTGCATGAATTTGCTAGTAATTGGACATGAGGTTGGAAGGAAAGGTTTGAGTCCAGGGTGACACCTAGGACTTTGGCTTGTGGGGTGGAATTGATGGTGGCGTTGTTGGTCATGATGGAGAGGATGGGGGGGGCTGGGGGGAAAACTAGGAGCTCGGTTTTGGAAAGGTTTAACTTGAGGAAATGGAGCGACATCCAGTCTGATATGTCGTTTAGGTGGTGGGTGATGTGGAGACTGAGGGGGTGAGGTGAGGGGTGGAGAGGTAAAATTGTGTGTCATTGGCGTAGAGGTGATAGTTGAAGCCGTGAGAGTGTATAAGTTTGCCAAGGGAGGAGGTGTAGATGGAGAAGAGAAGGGGTCCGAGGACAGAGCCTTGGGGGGACCCCAACAGAGAGGGGGAGAGGGGGGGAAGTGGCAGCGTTATAGGAAACGCTGAAGGAGCGTTAGAATAGGTAAGAGGAGAACCAGGAGAGAGCAGAGTCCCTGATGCCAAGGGAGTGTAGCTTATTAAGGAGGAGGGGGTGGTCGACTGTGTCGAAGGTCGCGGAGAGGTCGAGGAGTAGGAGGAGTGAGTAGTGGCCATTTGATTTGGCGGTTAGCAGGTCGTTAGTGATTTTGAGGAGGGCGGTTTTGGTGGAGTGTAGGGGACGGAAGCCGGACTGTAGTGGAGTACAAGTCTAAGATCTATAAAGATGATATTTTATAGATATCACTCAATGTTTCCCAGTAAGCTAATTGTCAACATGGGGTTAATCCCATGCTGCTAAATAATGGACAATAATTTTTTTAGCTAAATCCTAATCCCCGCTGTAGAAAATAGACCTTTTGGGTCACCTTGAAGTTTTGTAGCTGAACCATAGGAAGACCTTTCTGTCAAAGAGCAAAACTTCATAGTAGCAGCTACTATTTTTGTTTTTGTTATAAAAGGGTAGAGGGCACTTTTAAATAAAAGGATTTTGATCTTTTTATAGATTATTTAAAGTATAACTAAATGGCAAACCTTTCTTTTAAATTTGGATAGAGTGGTGGGAATTTAGGATTTTATTGCTGTCTGCCTTCTCGGTAAATTTTCTCTCTCTAAATGTTCTCGTCACCAACGTCACCAGGAATGAAAATGAGGGTAAATCCAGAGTTTTGAATTCTTACAGTGGAAATCTTCCAATAGGGACATTTTTTCCCATGACAAATGTCTAAGCGGGGATTTTCTTCACATTGAAAAAACAACCTCTCATTTATTGAGTCTATAGAACAGGAAGTGAAGGGAAATCTCCCTACTGAGATACAGATGGCAAAAAAAAGAAAAAAACTGAGAGCAGTTTTTTCCTTCTCCTACTCTATCCAAAATTTTAAAAAAAGTTTTAGATTTAAATATGATTTAATATCCAAACATATTTTACCGTTACTAACAATCAATTTTTTTTTACCTTACAAAAAGCTAAACTTTTTTTTACCTTACCAAGGCACTAGAGCAGTCTCCCCCCCTGGTTTATTCAATGAGTAGATGCAGCACACATCCAATGAGAGGTCTATTCTTTTTCTTTCCATAGCTGGCGATTTTTTTCTCTCTCATTATTGTAACCCTCTACAGATTCTGATACACTTCCAGTCATCACAAGTGATGCCCACATCATCACAGTGTTTACTGAGCCATGCATGGGGACTGAACACACAAAGATGCAAATCTTCTAAATAAAAATGACCGTGTGTGGTCTATAAAAGTTTGTTTAAAGCAGAGCTCAGGGCTCCCCCAAAAAATTTAACAAATACAACTACTGTAGCTGCTGACTTTTAATATAAGGGCATTACATTTTTGTTCTTGGGTTAGATGTCCTTTAACCACTTGCCCTCCTGAAGATTTACCCCCCTTCCTGACCAGGCCATTTTTTTGCGTTATGGCGCTACGTTACTTTAATTGACAATTGCGCGGTCATGCAACACTGCACCCAAATGAAATTTATGTCCTTTTTTCCCATGAATTGAGCTTTCTTGCAGTGGTATTTGATCACCTGAGTGTTTTTTATTTTTTGCGCTATAGAAAACATTTTTTGACAATTCTGAGAAAAAAACAATATTTTTGACTTTTTGCTATTTTTGCTATGTTCATTAAAAAAATTTTAAAAATCAAATTTCGTCATAAATTTAGGCCAAAATGTATTCTGCTACATTTCTTTGCTAAAAAAAAATCCTTATACATGTAAATTAATTGGTTTGTGTGAAAGTTATAGCGTTTACAAAAGGCGGTATATATACTGGGATTTTTTTTTTATTTTATTTTTACTAGTATTGGTGGTGATCAGCAACTTATAGAGGGACTGCGGCGGACATTCTGACAATGGGGGAAATTGACTTGGTGTCACTGACATTCCCAGTGACACTAAAAAAAAGGTACTGACACTGTACTAATGGCACTGGGCAGGAAGGGGTTAACATGAGGGGCGATCAAAGGGTTAACTGTGTGCTGGGAGTGTTTTACTAGAGGTTGGTGTGTGTGTGCTTCACTGTAATAACACTGCTGTGGATGGCTGTTCTGTGCACAGCGATCCACAGCAATGTGCCCAAGCCGACAGAGAGAAATGTTAGTAAACAAAACAGTTCTCCTTTCTGCCGGAAATCCTCGGAAATCACCGGGCACCGGTGAGTAATCACTGGCTGGGGCCCGAAAATGCAAAATCACATATATATACATGATTTTGTGCACTGTTGCTGCCCTGTAGCAGTATTTCTGTTATAAGGCGGTGGGTAAGAGGTTAAAGGTTAGGCTATCTAAATATAAAGGCACCAAATCAAACCTAAAAATGCAAAATTTAGGCCAGTCATAGACAGATTCAAAATTCCTGCTGAACTGGCCGAATTTCGATCCAACTATGAGCAGGCTGGTTATACTAAAATCAATCTATCAGTCAACTTCAGTACAACCAGTCTGTTAGGGTTTTCTTTTGATCACCGTTTGTCCTTTTTTTTATTTAGAATTGGGAAAAAACATTTGGGTATTTATTTGTTTATTCTTACATTATGAACACCAGGCTCGTTCATTCTCCCTGTGCCCTCTTCCTTGTAGTGTGGTGGACAGTTGATTTTTAATATATATTTTGGTGTAAGCCTAGGTTCTAGATATTGTTGTAACTTAATTGTTTATTTACTTTTGTAGACTTAGTTTATTATTAGGGTGTATGGCAAAGCACATCCTGAAGATGCAGGAACAACTGCGAAAAGCACAGATTTAATATGATACACTATATTGGGATGTCTTAGGTTTTCTAGAATACATTTATTAAAATTGAATGAAGATCCTTTATTATCATATGTCTGTGGGATTTTACTGATAAGTATACAATAAAAGAACCTATTTTAGCTATTAATATTGTTGTATGTGAGAAGCTGCATTTCAGGCTGGTTGGACAACAGTTGGAAGATCTCTCCATCACCGCTGATCTCCGACACAAAGACAGATGCTGCATTGTGATCATCCTCAGGAGCTCCTGCAACTAAACTATACTGCAACATTCATCTGGAGGTATCCCCATTAATAACTATATATAGCTGGGTATATGAGCAAAATTCCACCAGGACTCTTGTAGGGCCTTTGCTGATAATACATGGTTGTACATTGGATGTAAAGTATGCACTACAATAAAATTAGAAATCTGGGCTAGAATCGAAATAAGCTTGAAACTGCTCCCACCAATCTGCTTAGTCCTATAATAACCACTATATAGAAGGAAGATACTTGTACTTACCTGTTCTCTGGGTGCTCCAGGACGGTCACCTGATCTTCTCCCAGCAGCTGGCTTAAGGGGAGAGGAAGGACATCTGAAAATGGATGCCCAATAGTAAGCCTACAGGTGATGTCATCACCTATGTTTTCCATCCAATGTCAGTGCTCTCTCCTGTTCCCTGAAGCCGGCTGCTGGGGCGATGATATGACAGGACTGGAGCACTCTGAGAATATGTATGTATATGTATCTGCCTTTTACAGGGTAGTTAGTATAGGAGTTAGAAGGTGGGTGGGGGCAATTTTACACTTTGTTAGTTCTAGCCTGGACTTCTACTTTCAGCTTGTATAATTTCTATACTGGTATGCATCTGTGTACTAATGGTTAAAGTGTTACTAAACCCAATACAGTAAAATCAGTCTGTATATGCAGTAAAGCATGCTCGTTATACTCACTGTGGAACCTAAGGGGTGAATTCTCTGCATTGGGTAAAAACACTGTTTGATCCTGTCTTCCCTGATCCTTCCCTTCTTTTACTGTCCCCAATCCATCTGTCATAGTACAGAGCAGCAGTGGTAAGTCTGCACATGCTGTTTGGTGTGTAGAGCTAGAGAGTTGTTTTTTTTATGTTGGAGGAGGGTGCATGTGATCAGCACAGGGTCAATCAACACTGTCCAACAAAGGGTCAGGGGTCATGCAGCCTCATAGGACAGTCAGAGGAGAATGAAAACTACTCCTATAAGATTAACCAGTGCTTGGATGGACACTGATAAAAGTCACAAGACTGCTATATACTGCTGATGAGAAAAACTATTTAGCTGTTTATATTTACTAAATTAATTGCATTTGCATGTTTTGTGTACTGTGGATATAGTGAAGACCGGATATAGTGCATGGTCATAGGTTTAGCAACATTTTAATGTTATATGCTGGTTGCAGTAGTTCTCCTGCTCTCAATTTCTTTGTTTGGATTACTGATTGACTTCCCAGGAAGGGAATCCCCTCTGTTCACAGGTTCCCTGTCCTGGGTGGAGGCGCTGCCAACGTTATTATCAAACCCACTCTTCCACTTAGCGAAGGTTCTGTATCTCATTTGTACCTACAAGTTTAGTACAACATCCTGTTTGGTGAGGGCCATTTGTAACGACCCCCGAAAAGAGTGCTATATAGGGATACCAATAAAACACTCCACCAGTGAGAGGGGCAACCCTAAAGAGGACCTCTATCTACTTCCAAGTGCCTACATGCAAGAAGAGAGGAGGCTGTGCTAGGAAACTAATGACTCTTCCTGGAGTAGTTACATTTTCTAGCAGGTTCAGAGGCACCTTGTAAGTGATTTGTTTTTCTGTATGGAAAGGTAAAACACTTCAATAAGGATTTAAAATTTTTTTATTGCTGTATAGTACCTTTACATTCTTTCAAGTTGATGACAGGGTCTCTTTAAAGTATTTTTTTTTGTTTGTTTTAACTCCAGTAGCATGTATTTCATGAGAACTGTTTAACCTCTCTGTTACAGAAAACAGTTTTCTTTTCAATGCCTAATGAACTGCCTTTAGTGGCTTTGTAGCTTACGTATGTATTTACAAATGTGTGCTAACTAAACCCCTGTTTCTAATCCATACTGTTAGACAGGTTAATTTGGTTTGTTTGCAGGCTGGCTGGCACGTTGAGCTGGGAACTTTTCTCGTTTGTTGTTTGACATGCGTCGCCGTTCCATGTGTTCCTTGCTGTGAAGGCCAGTTATAGACTGGAACAGTGGTCATTTTTTGTACTGTTGAATTGCTGGTGAGCGGGCGCACTGGACACCCTAGCTGCCATTGTGCTAGATGCTGATTGTCCGGTGTGCTCCTGTACCTTTAAGGAGGGGTGGGCTCCCTCCGGTCCACCAGCCCTTGGTCTATCCATTAAAAACATGTGCCTCTACCCTGGAGCTCTAAAAAATTTTAGCGTTAGAACTACAGAATATCGGGGTGCCATGACAAGGCTCTGTAGCCTTTGTATGCATTTGCAAATGTGTGCTAACTAACCTGTTTTTAACGCATACTGTTAGGTTAATTTGGTTTGTTTGCAAGCTGGCTGGCAAGTTAAGCTGGGAACTTTTCTCTTTTGTTGTTTGACATGCATCGCCCTTCCATGTGTTCCTTGCTGTGAAGGCCAGTTATAGACTGGGGCACTGGCCATTTTTTGTTCGGTTTCTCATATTTACCTACAAGTTTAGTACAACATCCTGTTTGGCGAGGGCCATTTGTAACAACCCCCCAAAAGAGTGCTATATAGGATACCAATAAAACACTCCACCAGTGAGAGGGGCAACCCTAAAGAGGACCTCTATCTACTTCCAAGTGCCTACATGCAAGAAGAGAGGAGGCAGTGCTACGAAACTGATGACTCTTCCTGGAGTAGTTACATTTTCTAGCAGGTTCAGAGGCACCTTGTAAGTGATTTTTTTTTCTGTATGGAAAGGTAAAACACTTCAAGTGAGGATTTAAAATATATTTTTTTTCTGTATAGTACCTTTACAGTCTTTCAAGTTGATGACAGGGTCTCTTTAAAGTAGTTTTTTTTTAACTCTTGTAGTTTGTATTCCATGAGAACTCTTTAACCTCTCTGTTACAGAAAACAGTTTTCTTTTCTCTGCCTAATGAACTGCCTTTAGTTCATAAATCAAAATGTAGGTTACCTACAGACTGTGGCCGAACCTTGCAGGTCCCTTCACATGTAAGCATGAAAACAGGCCTTTGAAGTTGGAAGAAGTCCATGACCTCCACCAATTCCTTTATAAAGGACTCTTGTGCTGGACAAACACAGTGCAGCCAGCCACTTCATAGAGCGGGCTCTGTACAACAAAAACACCCCCTGTTTATTTACTTTGCTGAAATTACTGGCTGCGTTTTGAATTAGTATTTACAGTCGAACAAATCTCTTATTAAGGTCGCCCTAGGCAAAAGGATCCTTTCAAGCCTCAGCGCAAAGCTTTCCTGTATGGGCCCACATCTACGTGTGAAATTCTATATGGCCATGCTGTATCCATTGAAAATATTTTTCAGTGAATTATTAGTTATAGCATGAGCCTCCCATGAAATCTTACTCGGACACCCGACCTGTTCCTGGCATTATTTAGCCTCTTACCCTCATGATAATATTAAAGGTGGTGCCATTTGGGATTTGTTATCAGTTAAATCACCTGCGTAGGGCCAGGGGCAGCCCACCGATGCTGGTAATCACCTCGGTACAGAGTATACTTTGCCTCTGTCTAGCCTCTTCCAAGAATTCATGCCCTTTTGCTGAATCAGCACCTTTGTGTTATGTAGATTTCAAGCACGCAAAACATGAAATGATGACCTAAATTTAGAAAACATGTATCATGAAAAGAAATGCATACGGTAAAGCAGTTATGCCTGTTAGCGATGTACAATAGTGGGATTATCTCTCTTTGAGGAAAACTCCAGTCTAAATCATATTCAGTATATAGATTGTAAATGTAGGCCCGGAGCAAAAAAAAAAAAAATAAGCGCAGGGTCAACATGACTGGGGGAATAGAGGGACGACAGAGGGTTAAATTATGGGAAGGAAGTTTTGGAGATTAAGGCTTACCTTATTGGATGGGGGATGTTGGGGTGGGTCTCCCAGGGAGGAAAAGGAGGGTTTGTCCTCAGGAAGTCCAGTGGGGGAAGTTTGGAAGAAGAAGAAGCGGTGGTTGGTCTTTGGAGGAGGAAAGAATTCTGTACAGAAACAGATTCAGGACCCATCAGTGGTATGGGGACCTCAAGGTCCCCAAGGGGGACCAAGGGGTTAACTCAGAATAGGTAAAATGGTGGTCACTGCGAATAAGTAGGGTTATCCCCGAGCCAGTGTGTTGTGGCTGGGGATAAGTAGGATTGTCCCAGAGCCGGAGGGTTGCGGCTGGGGGCCTAAGTTGAAGGTATGTTTTCCGCAAATGTGAATTTGGGTTTATGGCCCTCAAATGATCACCACGTTTTTCCTCTGTTTATAATTTGGAATGTTATGTTATCTATGTTGAAATAATTTATTGGTTAATAAAAGGCTGCTATGGCCATTTTGACTCCAAAAACTTGGTTTGTGTATTTTTGTAGCTGGGATGGTGGAGGGTATGGCCTAGAAGGCTTGGTTAGTTTGGAAGGAGTATATTCTACCCTTGTCATGTATAAGCTGTCTAAAATATTTCTTTTTAACTTGCAGGCAGTTCATAATGTGAAATCCTTCAGCTCTTTAATGTTTCAAAAAAATGTATTTTTACCATACACATCAGAAAATGAATGAACATACAAACATGATCCAACCATCTCAAGATGTCCTTTGACAAAGTGGTAAACTTAAAGAGTAACTCAGGTCATTCTTGTAGAGCTAAAAGATGAGGTGGGGGAGGCAAAGGACACAGGCCATGCATTAAACACAGAAAGAAATGTATGGAGCATTTTACTCAGTTCTGTAACAGAAAAAAAATGTTAAACTTACCTAGCCTTTATGAATATATTGTCATGTGTGCTCAATAATACCTAGCCAATTTTTCATGTTTTTTTTCCATGTTTTAAGAAATTGTGTTAAGCTGACCATTTGAATTTCCGCCAGCTCTGATGAACTAGCCAATATCATTCCATAGCTGGCCCTAACGCCACCCTTCTGCCCAGAAATTGAAAAATCAGAGGACCCAGATTGGATGAACAGCGGTTCTATCCAATCAGATGCAGCAGCTGGTCCACAGACCTGCCCTGAAAGTCTTGGGGGCGAGAGCACATGGCTTTATGGTCAGATTCTCCCCCTCCCATGGGGTTTCCCTTTGGGGGAGCCCCACTGAGTACTCGGGGTGGCCTTGCTTTGGCAGGCCACCTGGTTTTGGCCAGGTGGACTACCCATATGGAAGAAAAATATATTTGAAATATATTTTAAAAATATTCTTCCCAAATATATTGACATATATTTGAAATGCTACAATTTTGGCCATATTCAATATATTTCAAAATATATTTCAATAAATATATATATATATATATATATATATATATATATATACTGCATGTTGAAATGTGTTTTTATTACAAATTATATGAAAAATATTTTTAAAAATAAATTTCAAATATACTGCATGTCTTTAAAATTGCAAATCTACAATTTTTGGAATGCATTTACAAATATATGTAACAATATATGTTAAAATGACTTTTGATGTTAAAAAGAAGCAAGTCCATTACAAGGGATTAACTTGGTACCAGGAGAGAAGGAAGTAAGCAGTTGCCAAGAGTAAGCAAGGACTGGCATGGAGTCAATAGCAGCCTGTCGTGAAGCGTGGTACCTCAGTTAGCGAGAGGGTCGGTGTCTGGCTTTCTCCCTAGTGGTCAGTTTCCCATAGCATTCAGGACCAAACCTGTGGTATGAAAGCCCACAATCTACATAGTCACGCAGTACGGGAGAGAGAGTAGAGAGTTATGTGACAGCACACATGAGGTCTGCACTAGGTGCTCAGTGGGACCTAATTCTGTCACTGGGAGTGAGGTGCCAGAGGTACTCTGGACAGGTGGAGTGGGCATAGGCTCACCAATGTCCCTCCTAAATACAACGAGTTCCAGTGAGGTGAGTAGTGACATGGGACACAGCACTTCACAGAGGAAATCTGTACATTAAATTACTACACACAGTATACGGCTCTGGGGGCCGCCTTAAGGTCAATTTCACCTGAACACAGCCTTTACCCAGTCCTAGGTATTGGTGAGTGCGTGCACATAAAAAAGGTACTCCATGTGCAGAGCAAGCGATCCACTCACTGCCTGGTGTAGCCCAAGAAACCCCGTGGGCTTACAACCTGGAGTAGTCGGCAAGGATGCGCCCTCTCCACTTCGCCCACAAGCTGAACTAAAGGCATACCGCTAAATACATGGATGAGACACATATAGCTGCTTTACCTGCCAAAGGATTTTTATTTCTATCAATCCATTCCTGAGATTTACACAGAGTTTAGAATTTATTCAATATGTAAATCCAGCATTTCAGATTCCTGATATGTGCCTGCTATACCATGTACTTGTATGAAAAAGTATCCTGTTCTCTTTGTATTGCTTCCTTTCTGTGAAATTCCTGGTATTCCTGCCAGTCCCTCTGCGTTTCTATTAAAAACTGACCACACTAGGCTTGAGAGCACAGCGTGCTCAGTTTTCTAGCTGTGCTGTGAACTCAGTATGCTCTCTCCCAACAATCAGACTTCTGCTGACATGACCCCTTCCCTGTACAGCCATTCACTGGGAAAATCAGTTACTGCTGTTTATCCTCCATTTGCTCTTATGCAGCTGAGAACATAGGGAAGGTGATCACTTATAAAAAAGGGAAAAAAAGTATTTAGAAGGTTTTTTTTAGAGCTATATACAAATGTTTTGCCTTTCATTTCTATTTTAAACGGAAGGGGTTTTACAATGTTAGGGTTTACAATCACTTAAAGTGCCACACCAGAATTTTTACAGTTGCAAGAAAAAGTATGTGAACCCCTTGGGATTACGGGGACACATGAACATCAAGTCTTTTGGAGAGACTTTTGTAACCCTTTCCAGCTTCATGCAAGTCAACAATTCTTGATCGCAGGTCTTCTGAGAGCTCTTTTCTGCGAGGCATGGTTCACATCAGACAGTGCTTCTTGAAACCAGTAAACCCAAAACAGGTGTGTGTTTTTTAAGGGCAGGACAGCTGTCAGCAACACATCCAATATCATCACACTGATTGGAGTCAAGGTTGGCTCACTCCTGGCTCCAATTAGCTCTGGGAGAAGTCATTAAGCTAGGGCCTCACATACTTTTTCCTCCCTGCACTGTGAATGTTTACATGTTATGTGCAATTAAACCATGGCAACATCTAATGTTTGTGTAGTATTATGTTCAGCAGACTGTGTTCTTCTATTGTTGTGACTTAGATGACGTTCAGAGCACATTTTATGCCCAATTCATGCAAAACTCCACGTAATCCCAAGGGGTTCACATACTTTTTCTTGCAACTGTAAGTTCAAATACAAGTTTATTCCGCATCTGTGGTAGGGATCAGTGCTGTGCTCCTTAACTGCTAGCGCTTTATGGCATTACCTTGTCCCTTTCCTTTGCACAGTAAGTCTGGGAGTTGGTGCCCCACATGATTATCCCAGATGTTTTCCTCCTTCTTCCTATGCCCAGCAGCTGCTATGGTTTGGTTCTTAAGGTTTTTACCTGTGTATTGTTGTTTTAAGTGTTGTCTATTATGTGTGCAGAGCCAGGGAATGCCCAACGGCTCTGTTTTTAAATCTATGACAAAATGCACTGAAAAAAAGAATTAAAAAAAAATAAAAATGTTTCCTCTGTCCTCTTCATCAGGGCTTACAAAAAGTGAGACAGAGGAAACATACTCAGCCTATAGTTGGATGGTTGTTCGTTTTCAATTGCCTCTTTATGCAGTCACTTACCTTCTTAGACCCAGTTTCTCCAAAAAGTATGGTCACCTGCTGAGTGAGTGTTTCTAAACCCACAACAGAAAAATCAGTCTGTATATGCAGAAAAGCATGCTTGACATGCTCACTGTGGACCCTAAGGGGTTAATCCTCTGCATTGTGTAAAAATGCTGTTTGATCCTGTCTTTTTTGATCCTCCCCATCTTTCATTGTCGCCCTCTTATCTCCTGATAAGACATATCGTGTGGAGACAATCTGCACATGCTCAGTTTGGTGTGTATTGCTAGAGGTTTTTTTTTTTAAAATTAGGAGAGTGAATGTGATCAGCAGAGGGCTAATCAGCACTGTCCAGACAGAGGTCAGGGTTCTGCATCCTCCTAGATCAGAAAGAAAACTCCTCCTACAAGCTTTAACATGTGCTCTGCTCACAAAATAGCTATATATACTGCTGATGAGAAAAGGTATTTAGCTATTTATATTTAGTAAAATAAGTGCATTTCCGTGTTCTGTGTACTGCTGGAGACCAGATATAATGAATACAGGGTCCTGTGTTTAGTAAAACTTTCGCTCTTCAACAAGACAAATATTTTCAAAACAATGCAACTATATTTCATCTAATTGCAATACAGAGGAAGTCTCTGCAAAGAACTAACACTGATCGAGGGAACACGGAAGAAACAGGGAGGGTCTAACTAGGACTGAACCTACTAGCACTACACAGGAGGGAAAGATATAGGGGAAATACCAAATCATATAAGTAAACAAGTTGTAATGGCCCAAAACTACCACTAAATATCAGCATACTACTGTCACGGATTCACCCACACGCCACGCCCACAGCGACTAGCTAACCGAGGCACTCACTTGTGGCAGTGACTTGGGGTAAGAGGGAATAAAGGGGACTTAACTCTGAATATATACAGTAAAACCGTATATAAGGCCAGCCGTAATATACTTTCACAGCCCGCACTACCTCTTGGCCACCACTGGGGGAGACTCCATTAAAATCCAGATGGCTGAACACACACCGGCAGATACAAATCTTATATACAATCTGGTGCACTGATTAGAGTTGAGGAGCAGCTTAGCAATCACACACCCTTCTAGGATCCCTCCAGCAATCCTACAGCTAGAAGCCCGGTGTTAATCACTCTTCCACTGTCCACACACCCCCACACCAGACACACCACAAATGGTAGCTGGCCACCACCCAACAGTTTATCTGCAGAATGGTCTGCTGGGACACCCCACACACACAGATCTCCATCTGGCAGATCTGTTACCTTTTACAATCTGCACGCAATCTGCCAACACGCAGTGCAATTGCATACAGATTGGCAATGAGCTTGACCAAGCATATAAAGGCACTAAAATACAATACAATCTAATCTCTTCAATCTAATCTCTCCGGAGATATGAGCCCGCTTAAATACACAGAAGTCACTTATTAATTTTAAGATTTAATATCCCGAAAGTGGGCAGTGCATAAAATATGTACAAAAGTATAAAAAGTTACAAAAATACGAAAAATACAAGAAGACACACATAGACTATTCACTATAAAATAAAAGGGAATAAAACAGAATAAAACTTTTACCAAGATCTATCCTGCGACTGGAGCAAGTCAGAGTCAGCAAACCGTCAGTCAAATCAAACCAGCTCCATACGAATCACCATGTCCATATCTCCAGTCTTCAATTTATGGGAATATGGACGTGGGCTGGACATGAGTCCTGGACCAATTGGGGGGTGTTCCTGTACCCGCCCACAGGATGTTCTGGGTGCTGACCTGCCCAAAGTCAATCGGACCAGGACCAGCTTGAATCACCAAGTCAGGGATTGGATTTCTGACACATCAGTCCAATCGCGACAGTACCAATCACTGTTCGGCTGTCGCAATCCAGCGCCACATAACCATTTCCTGCATTTTCTGGTCTTCTACCTAATCCACAAATATGTTTTTTATATGCTGATGTAACCCACAGAGTGCCTCATCAGAAGGAAGTATTTTCATCTCTCTGCAACTAATATTTTATCTTTTATGAGGGATGAAACATACTCCTTTGTTCTATATATATTCTTTTAGAGCTCCTCAGACAGATCAGGGCCCCCTTGGTGTCATGAAGCCGAAACGTCTGTGTTTCTCTTTTCAGCTTCAGAAAGATGGCACAGTCTGATTACATATAGGTGACAAAATCTTATTAGCACCCAGGTGTCACTTCCAGAGGAAGCTAGTCCCTAATTGATGACCATCTGTCTCTGAATACCTTATTTCTTTAATGACAAGGACTGAAACTGCATTTAGGATTACATTGTCATATTTTCTACAGGTCACATCTTATCTACTCAAATCTGTAAATTTATGTCACAACTACAGAATAGTAAGCTGATGCAGTTCAATGCAACACACAAAAATACATATGTATAGGTGAGAGCGTACAATACTATTGACAAGAGTTTGCACAGCAATCCATCAGAAGCTAGTTCAAGCAGCAATACAGCAGGTGTGTGCAGGGCCGTGTATACGGGGGGTATCCCCAGTCCTCCTGTACAGGGCCCAGGCCAGCAGGGGGGCCCAAGGAGATGGGTAAATCGGATGTGGGCAGGAAGGGTGATCATCGGAACAGTGGATAGGGGGCAATTACTGGAACTGATCTCCTGTATGACTCTCTCTGCAGCAGCTGAATGCTGGCTTCTTCTCCTCTCCCTCCTGTCAGCTTTCAGCTGCTGCAGAGAACCTTACAGGGGATCGGTTCCTGTAATTGCCCCTCCCCACACCCATCAGCCTTTCTGTGCACCATACGTTCCCCCCTGCTGTGCAGCCCCCTGTGTACTCCCGCAGTGCTACCAGCATCCCTCCTCTCCTTCCCACTAGCAGCTGCAAGCACACAATAGGATCCATCATGATGGAGAGTGGGGGATGTGTCCAGCCCCCTGCTTTCCTGAATGAACAAAATGAGTGATTAGTACCAATCACTCACTGTATTTATTCATAACTGAAGCATAGTAGACTGTATTTTTTTGGTGGGAGGGGCCCTGTCAGGTTGGCTGTATGGGGCCCCATGGTTTCTAACAGCAGCCGTGTGTGGGTGACACCAGCTCAGTCCTCCATACTACTGGATCACCCAAATCTATCCTTATTTTAGTTTTTGTAATGCTGGGCACAGTACCTAGGCGGGGATAGGGAGGGTTGATATTGTGAATCAGTTGGGTTCTGCTGCGTGGCACAGTGCTGTCAGTGCTATGCTGATAACATGCTTTCAGGAGTGGTTGGTGGCAGCACATGGGTGATTTGATTAGTCATCTACTACTCTTTAAATATCCAATCAGCAGCAGAGGTTGGTCCTTAACGTAAATGGAAAAGTAATTTCAGGGACCTCTCTGTTTTCTTTGGCAGGAGTGCCGTGACCACACACTCACTGAATTATAACTACCTTTCACATTTCATACAGTTTTCATATGTGTATGTCAGCTTGTAGGCAGGTGCCTAGAACGGTGTTGGTATATCCAATTGGAGTTCATGTTTGGTAACTTAGGGCTTAATGTGCTATGGAGTATTTGTCTTTTTGGTCTATAGTGCTTTTTGTAGAGGAGATATATATAAGAGGTGGAAGGTTGAGCCAGGGAAGCTATTGGTCATGGAATTTGGACAAAGACCATACATGTGGGGATGTTGTTGTAGCACTGCCCCATGACGGGACTTTGAAATGGTGGTGAAGCTAAGCCACTACTTGTTGGCAACTAAGATAACACAGCACAGACGAGGTTCAGCACAATAGCCACATAGCACTTATTACTAATACGTACCTTGCCTGTGTTACCATGAAAGAAAGAAAACTGTAATGTGAACATGCAATAGAAGTAATAATCCCAATACTGTTTATTGAAATAAAGGAAGTTCTAATTTAGAAACAACGTCTGGTCTGAATTACTTGTGATGACGGTGAGAGTAAATGGAGAACAAAGTGTAAACCTTCATAGAAGGAAGGGACGGAGGAGAAGTCAGCTCAGGAGAGAAGGGGGTGGTTCTGTAGGAAAGGTGGACTGGTGGCTGTATGGTTTGCTTTTCTGAGCACAAAAAAAAAAACAAAAAGAGGGCGCTCCGGCCTACTGCATTATCGTAAAAAATATTTATTAAAAGTATAAAAAGTAAGTAACATACTCACAATGGACATAAGCCTTCAGGGCTCTAAGCAGAGGCTGAGTCCTCGAAATGCGTTAGCCAGTTGGAAGTCCAGGGTTCCATTTTTTGGACTTAGATGCAGTGTGGATTGGACACCACTGTTTAGTGTGATGTGCCTTTGTCTTATATGTCCATTGTGAATATGATGCTTACTTTTTATCCTTTTAATAAATATTTTTTACAATAATGCACTAGGCTGGTGCGCCCTTTTTCTTTGTATCCAGTGACTATGGACTACCCCGGTCCGTTGAAGGCAGTAAGGAATACATATTCCCGGACATCTGAATTGTTACCTTAGCCTCTGCTGAGTCCATCCCCAGCACAGGAGTACAGAGTTTGCTGTGTTTTCTTTTCTGAGCGGCAAGGTGCCTATATTGGAAAGACAGGAAAACAGAATCCTCCCAAGGCCAAGGCCTGGACCATGGTTTTCAAGGCATCATAAAGTATACAACAGCTTCCCTACATGCCCACGGGTTGCAGAGAGCAAAGTGTATGGGCAGTACAGTGGCTAAGTGGTTAGCACGTCAGCCTGGCAGTACTAGGGTTGTCGGTTCGAATTCCAACCATGGCACCACCTGTCTGGAGTTTGCATGTTCTCCCTGTCCCTCTGTGGGTTTCCTCCGGGTACTCCAGTTTCCTCCCACACTCCAAAGACATGCTGGGAGGTTAATTGGATCCTGTCTAAATTGGACCTAGTATGTGTATGTATGAATGTGAGTTAGGGACCTTAGATTGTACGTCCCTTGAGGGTTAGGGACTGATGTGAATGTACAATATATATGTACAGTCCTATATAAATTGACGGCGCTATATAAGTACCTGTAATAATAATAATACTCATGTTGCATGTGTAAAAGAGCGGGTAGAGAAAATTCACACTCAATGTGGTATCTCTCCAAATGACTTTGTAGTCAGTGATGGGACAGGTGTCATTGGCAAATGAAAAGACGTTATCTTTCTGGTAAGGAACCATAGTTACATAGTTAGTCTGACTGAAAAAAGACAAAAGTCCATCCAGTTCAACCATTAAAAAAAAAAAGTTATCATCCTATACCCACAGTTGATCCAGAGGAAGGCAAAAAAAAAACCAGCAAAGCATGATCCAATTTGCTCCTGCAGGGAAAAACATTTGTTCATGATCCCCCGAGAGGCAATCAACTTTACCTATAAATGTTACTATCTAGTTATATTCTGTGTATCCAGGAAAGAATCCAGGCCTTTTTTAAAGCAGTCCACTGAGCTGGCCAGAACCAACTCTTGACCAGGACCAGATGTGGAAATATGGCCTCTGGGCATTAGGGGTGCTACCTTACACAGGAAAGCAATACAATACCATCATGTAATAACAGCAAAAGTAAAAATGATATAAAATTGACAGCATGTCTGTGTATTGAGCTGTTTGCCTGGAGTTCGGCTTTAGGGATCATGCACCTGCATCTATTCTGACTTGAGGAAGGCATGACAATCAACTTTCTCCAATCTGGATGTATTTTACCACCCACATAGTTCTTTTACAGAGCTTAAGGCAAACACTCAGCAGGTTGAGCTTCAACCATTACCAAGTATGCGATTTCTTGGCACAAGACAACCCTGAGAAGACAGTGGCATAATTCATCTCTATATGTCAGCGCTGCTGTCACAGAGGACGGAAGGGAAGACAGCGCCAGTTCCCCCAGGCTCCTCCAGCACTAACAGGATATGTTCTGTGTCACACATTAGAAACCTGGATCCACTTACAGCTGAAATACAAGAATGAGACACTGTGCTGTTAACTGGCTGCACAAGGCGTACTTTCCAACTTGTACAAAAAGAAAAATGTGCATTGCGTTTCGCATGTCTGTGATTTTTTTTTTTTTTGCTATAATTGGACTTTATAGAACTCTTGGATGCCCATTGTTACATTCACCACAATGTATTTCTCTGTTTTGGCTACTATCCAATGAGAGGCAATTTACACTATGAGGGTGATTTACTAAAGGCAAATAGACTGTTCACTTTGCAAGGGAAGTTGCAATTTGCAAGGAAATTTACCCCTATGCATGGTGCAACTTCCTATAAAAAGTCAACAGCCTATTTGCCTTTAGTAAATCAACCTTTATAACTATGTGCTGTCCTTTCCTGGATCTGACTGTCAGGGCACAATAGCACTTTTTATTTATTTATTTCAGGTACTTATACAGTGCTGTCAATTTACGCCGCACTTTACATATACAGTGGGGATCGAAAGTTTGGGAACCCCAGCTAAAAATTTGTATTATTGTGCATAAAGAAGCCAAGGAAAGATGGAAAAATCTCCAAAAGGCATCAAATTACAGATTAGACATTCTTATAATATGTCAACAAAAGTTAGATTTTATTTCCATCATTTACACTTTCAAAATAACAGAAAACAAAAAAATGGCATCTGCAAAAGTTTGGGCACCCTGCAGAATTTATAGCATGCACTGCCCCCTTTGCAAAGCTGAGACCTGCCAGTGTCATGGCTTGTTCTCAATCATCGTCTGGGAAGACCAGGTGATGTCAAGCTCAAAGGTTTTAAATGCCCAGACTCATCTGACCTTGCCCCAACAATCAGCACCATGGGTTCTTCTAAGCAGTTGTCTAGAAAACTGAAACTGAAAATAGTTGACGCTCACAAAGCTGGAGAAGGCTATAAGAAGATAGCAAAGCGTTTTCAGATGTCAATATCCTCTGTTCGGAATGTAATTAAGAAATGGCAGTCATCAGGAACAGTGGAAGTTACAGCAAGATCTGGAAGACCAAGAAAAATATCAGACAGAACAGCGCGCAGGATTGTGAGAAAAACAATTCAAAACCCACGTTTGACTGCACGATCCCTCCAGAAAGATCTGGCAGACACTGGAGTTGTGGTACACTATTCCACTATAAAGAGATACTTGTACAAATATGGTCTTCATGGAAGAGTCATCAGAAGAAAACCTCTTCTACGTCCTCACCACAAAAATCCTCGTTTGAACTTTACAAATGAACATATAGACAAGTCTGATGCATTTTGGAAACAAGTTCTGTGGACAGATGAAGTTAAAATTGAACTTTTTGGCCGGAATGAGCAAAGGTACGTTTGGAAAAGAAGGGGCACAGAATTTAATGAAAAGAACCTCTGTCCAACTGTTAAGCATGGGGTTGGATCAATCATGCTTTGGGGTTGTGTTGCAGCCAGTGGCACAGGGAACATCTCACGAGTAGAAGGAAAAATGGATTCAATAAGATTTCAGCACATTTTGGATGGTAACTTGATGCCATCTGTGAAAAAGCTGAAGTTAAAGAGAGGATGGCTTCTACAAATGGATAATGATCCTAAACACACCTCGAAATCCACGGGGGATTACATCAAGAGGCGTAAACTGAAGGTTTTGCCATGGCCTTCACAATTTCCTGACCTCAACATAATTGAAAATCTATGGATAGACCTTAAAAGAGCAGTGCGTGACAGACAGTCCAGAAATCTCAAAGAACTGGAAGACTTTTGTAAGGAAGAATGGGCAAAGATACCTCAAACAAGAATTGAAAGACTCTTGGCTGGCTACAAAAAGCGTTTACAAGCTGCGATACTTGCCAAAGGGGGCAGTACAAGATATTAACTTTGCAGGGTGCCCAAACTTTTGCAGACGCCATTTTTTTGTTTTCTGTTATTTTGAAAGTGTAAATGATGGAAATAAAATCTAACTTTTGTTGACATATTATAAGAATGTCTAATCTGTAATTTGATGCCTTTTGGAGATTTTTCCATCTTTCCTTGGCTTCTTTATGCACAATAATACAAATTTTTAGCTGGGGTGCCCAAACTTTCGATCCCCACTGTATATTGTGCATTCACATCAGTCCCTAACCCTCAAGGGGTGTACAATCTAAGGTCCCTAACTTACTTTCATACATACACATACTAGGGCCAATTTAGACAGGATCCAATTTACCTACCAGCATATCTTTGGAGTGTGGGAGGAAACCAGAGTACCTGGAGGAAACCCAAGCAGGCACAAGGAGAACTCCAGGCAGGTGGTGCTGTGGCTGGGATTTGAACCAATAACCCTAGCACTGCCAGGCAGAAGTGCTAACCATTTAGCCACTGTGCTGCCTTTTTAGCTCAATTCTCTCAATCCATGCACTGTGTACTTCAGGACCATTCCGCCAATGAGGGTGATGGAGGCGGCTGCCTCAGGCGATACTCATGGAGGCAAGGTGGGGGTGGCAGTGAGACCAGAGTGTCCATACCAGAAACTCCATTCTCAGTGCATGGTCAATCTTGTGTATATTTAGCCCCTAGACTGCACAGCATAATTGGCTGTTATGGTGCAAAAGGCCGTCTGACCGATGATGCTGTGCAGTCCAACCACCTACATTCCAGAAACTAATGACGCTGCCAGCAGCATCCTACAAACCAATCTCCGGGGAAGGGAGGTAGCAGCAAAAATGGCCAGCTCAGGCGGCATCTCCCTGTGGCATGACCCAGGTCAACTTCCTGTACTTGTTATCTTTGGAATGGACTGAAGGCCCTATTCACACCTGTGCATTTTAGGTGTGGTGCGTTGAAATTCATGTTATATAGAGTTCAATGGTAATGCACTTAAACTGCTGATAAAATGCATTGAAAATGCAACACAAAGAGGTGAACTGGCCCTAATTCACGCCGTTAGTGGAGCAATACCGTCGGCCGTTTTTCATTTACTTTTAACGGTCATGCTGGAAAATCCATGAAAAACTCCCGTTTTTGTGAACATTGGTGGCAGCATCGCTGCCAGCAACGACCGATTTTTCCTTTATCGGCCGAATTTTCGGCCGATAAATGACCCATCTATGGCCTGCATTAGTCAATTTCTTTATCCACAACCAATTTTGTTTAAAAATTGGAGAGACAGAGATGAACTAATGGTACTGCTGCATTCCCTGTACAATATTTGGAGATCTGTATTTCAGAAAAGGATCGATGGATCTCTGGAGGTCTGATTTTAAGATAACACTTTAGGTTATATGAAACTAATTTTAACATAAAAATAAAAAGTGTTGCACTACTACCAGAATTAAAATTAACCAACAGTGAAATAAATCAAAGGTGCATAATAATTCACACAACTGTGAATTAAAGTCCACCGTAAACACACAAACATTCCTTTCAACATCCCCTTTCTGCACAAGTGTCTAAATGTGATGAACCTCCTCAGAACATGAAAAACACCACATATGTGTTCCTCCACCAGGTTCCACACCAAAAGGCTTCCTCTTCTCTAAACCAGATTGGTATAAGGCTACGTTCACACTAGGCTTGTTAGCAAGCGGCAGACAGGCATTTGGGAAGCGTTTTTACCGTTTCCCAAACGCCTGGGAAAATTCTGCACATTGCAGCACATAGTGCTGTTCAAACGGAAGCGTTAGCATCGCATTGCGTTGCGTCACGGCAAAACAGACGCCTCTGGTTGAGTCAGGAGGAGTTGAAGCCTCCTATTCAAGTCTATGGTGCCGCTCCGCAAACGCCCGGCCGGCGTTTGCGGGGCAGTTGCGACGCGGTTGCGAGGCGTTTGCGGAGCAGTAACACCATTCAAACTTCATTATAGGCGTTTGTGGGGCATTTTTAATGCTTGGCAAACGCCTAGCAACCGCCGCTAAACCGCACCTAGCAACCGCCGCTAAACCGCACATGCGGCATTTGCGAAGCGTTAAAAACGCTCTGCAAACGCCGGACCAATGCTTGTCAAACGCTATAGGGGCGTTTGGCAAGAGTTGGAAAAACAGTCAAGTGTGAACGAGCCCTTAGTCAGGCCAAACACAGTCATGCGCTTGGAAGGTGTCACCACTCCCCTCGGGTATGGATGTCCCCTCTGATTCACTGAAGTATACATGGGAAGACGAAAAAACAAAGTGCATCACATTAAAATCAATAAAACCATTCACATACAAATAAAACACATCAGTGCTGGGGTAGCGTGGGCCGCTTCCCGGTTCTTGGTGCGTGGTGATGTCACGAATGTTGGCTCCGCCCTACATGTTTTGCCCTGGCAGGCGTCATTAACGAAAACATTTAGAAATAGACCCCAGTTTCGGCTTATTATTATTTCAGGTACTTATATAACGCCATCAATTTATGCAGCGCTTTACATATATATATTGTACATTCACATCAGTCCCTAACCCTCAAGGGGCGTACAATCTAAGGTGGCTTATGACTTTGTTCCCCATGTAGCGCTCACCCCCGAAGGAGCAGCTGGAATTAACAGGCACTTCTGTCCTTACTTCGGTGATGAACCATATATATATATATATTGGATCCACAGCACACCAGTACACCTTGTGGGAAGTTTTATATATAGGTTTAATAAGAGAGGTAAAACTCTGCAAATAGACTGCAAATTAACTGGGAAAATAGCAGTTAAATGCACTGAATACACAAACATTCTAGAATTGGCACACTAACATCAATAAACACAATATTCATGTATATACGTATATACCGGTATAGCTATAGATCAGTATTACCCCCCTGCAACTACAGCAGCAATATGTCCCCCGCTAAACCGACGTCTCTTTAGGCTCAGTCCCAAATTCACTTGTATACTGTAGGGTTGTAACACTGTGTGAGTCTATGTGTTGCACAGGCCTGTGTTAGTGAATTGTTGGAATGCTCTTAACCATTTCAATACCGGGCAATTTTACACCTTCCTGCCCAGGCCAGTTTTCAGGTTTCAGCGCTCTCACACTTTGAATGACAATTGCGCGGTCATACAACATTGTACCCAAACTAAAATTTGATCATTTTCTTCACACAACTAGAGATTTCTTTTGGTGGTATTTAATCACCGCTGGGGTTTTTATTTTTTGCTAAATTAACAAAAAAAAGACCAAAAATTTTGAAAAAAAAACACATTTTTCTTTGTTTCTGTTATAAAAGTTTACAAATAAATAATTGTTCTTCATAAATTTAGGCCGAGATGTATTCTGCTACATGTCTTTGGTGAAAATAACCGAAATTAGGATGTATTTTTTAGTTTGTAGGAAAGTTATAGAGTTCACAAACTATGGTATAGATCTGAATATTGATCAATCCTGAAGTACTGACAGCCAATCTAATATCTTGAGGTCCAAGAATGTCAGAACAGTACAGATATCCCCCAAATGACCCCTTTTTGCAGAGTAGACAGTCCGACGTACTTCATAAGAGGCATGGCGAGTTTTTTGAAGTTGTATTTTTTGGTCATAATTTTTCGGAAAATGAAAAAATTCAAAAAATTATTTTCACAATTTTTTTTTTTACATACTGTCACCAGTGCAGTACAGCGTCATCATATAACTGGCATGGCGGTGAACAGCGACACTGACTGGTGACAGTATGAAAAAAATATATATATTTTTTTTTTTTAATTTTTTTTAATTTTTTTATTATATTTAATTTTTTATTACATTTTTTTTATTTTTTTTAAGATTTTTTTTCATATTTTACTATGACCAAAATAGTACAATGTTACCATAGTAACACTGTACTACTTTGGGGAAGTGATCAGTATTTTTTTTTTTTTACAGTTGTGTCCAAAATTATTCAACCCCCACTGAAATTGAGTGTTTTGGCCAGTTTGACATTGCTTTTGATCATTCAGTCATCTTGCTTACATTTACATTAAAGAGGCACTTGTAGGTCAGACAAATATAACATAACAGTTATAATGAAATAACCACAAATGTCTTTTCTGTGCTCACAGCATTATCAGTTTTATTCAACCCCCAAGTGACATTCAATCTTAGTACTTAGTACAGCATCCTTTTACAGTTATAACAGCTTTTAAACGTGAAGCATAGCTTGACACAAGTGTCTTGCAGCGATCTACGGGTATCTTCGCCCATTCTTCATGGGCAAAGGCCTCCAGTTCAGTCACATTCTTAGGCTTGCGCACTGCAACTGCTTTCTTTAAGTCCCACCAGAGGTTCTCAATCGGATTTAAGTCTGGTGACTGCGATGGCCACTCCAAAATGTTCCAGCCTTTCCTCTGCAACCATGCTCTAGTGGACTTGGAGGTATGCTTGGGATCATTGTCCTGTTGAAAGGTCCAACGTCTCCCAAGCCTCAGGTGTGTGACGGACTGCATCACGTTTCCATCCAATATCTCCTGGTACTGAAGAGAATTCATGGTACCTTGCACACGCTGAAGCTTCCCTGTACCTGCAGAAGCAAAACAGCCCCAAAGCATGATTGACCCTCCACCATGCTTCACAGTAGGCAAGGTGTTCTTTTCATCATAGGCCTTGTTCTTCCTCCTCCAAACATAGCGTTGATCCATGGGCCCAAACAGTTCTAATTTTGTTTCATCAGTCCACAGAACACTATCCCACAACTTTTGTGGTTTGTCCACATGGCTTTTGGCATACTGCAGTCGACTCTTCTTATTCTTTGGAGACAGCAAGGGGGTACGCCTGGGAGTTCTGGCACGGAGGCCTTCATTACGCAGTGTGCGTCTTATTGTCTGGGCTGAAACTTCTGTACCCACATCTGACAAATCTTTTCTCAGTTCCTCAGCAGTCACACGGGGACTTCTCTCCACTCTACGCTTCAGGTAGCGCACAGCAGTCGAAGTCAGCATCTTCTTTCTGCCACGACCAGGTAGCGTTTCAACAGTGCCCTTTGCCTTGAATTTGCGAATGATGCTTCCTAAGGTGTCTCTTGGTATGTTTAACATCTTTGCAATCTTCTTATAGCCATTGCCCTTCCTGTGAAGAGAAATCACCTCTTCTCTTGTCTTCCTGGACCATTCTCTTGCCTTCACCATGTTTGTAACCACACCAGTAAATGTCTAGAAGGAGCTGAGTATCACAGTCATTTTAAAGCTGCCTAATTGGTGCTTATTATGCTTGATTGCTGCTCGGTGACATCCACAGGTGTTTTCAATACCTGATGGAAAGCACCTGTATGAACCTCTGTTCTTCAGAGTGGTAGTCTTTAAGGGGTTGAATAATTGTGGCAATGAAGAAACCACATAAGAACCATTTACTACTGTATTACATAAACAATTGATGTCATTTTAGTTGCATTTGGGTAGTTACAACGTCCTTGTAGGATTTGATTCTGAATACAATTCCAAATGTACACTATAGTCCCTAAACCCCTTTACAGCATTGGGGGTTGAATAATTTTGGACACAACTGTACACAATTTGCTTATAGCTAAGAATTACTTTGCTATAAGCAAGCATTTACCTGAATGAAATCGATTCATTCAGCTTTTTTTTTTTTTTTTTGTGCTTAGCTGTGATTTGGTCACAGCTAATCACATGACATGTGCATGTGATTAGCTGTGACCATTCACAGCTAGGCACTAGTATACAATGGATGGCATCATGAATGAAGCCATCCATTGTATACAACTGTCATGTGACCTGCTGTGATTGGTCACAGAAGGTCACATGGTACCAGCAACGGGAGCCGATACTCGGATCTGTCATCGGCCGTGTCCGAGGTGCACGGCCTGTGACAGATCCCGCTGCTGCGCCGCTCTGCATTACCGCAAACCGCGCATGTGCGGGAGCACGCCAAATGGCGTGCACCCGGAAAGCTGCAGCGCTTTTCAAGCCGCCAAACGGCCATTGGCCAGGCGGCTAATGGTTAAGGACTGACATGTCACTGGTTAGCAGTTGCTCACCACATCCAAGATGAACAGTCTCCAGGGGTTAACTCCTTGAAGCGATGATGAATGGGGCTCTGTCTCTCTTCTAGTTTTTTCTTGTTGTCAATTGTCTGTGCTGCACAATCTCTGAGGTGCCTCACCTGTGATGGTCACACGCCTCCTCTGCAATTTCCAACACTCTGACCTCTCTCTCTGCGGTGGGAGATGTCGTTGCTGTCGGTAACTGCCGCCCGCGGGTAACTGGTACCAATGATCACAGTTGCTCCTGACTTCAGCTACTGTAGATAACCGTTGTATTTAGCAACCTCTGCTGTTCTGGAAACAGTGTCAGTGTACTTCAACAGTAGGGGCTGCAGACTAGCTCCCACATGTCTTCTGCAAAGGCACAAGTGGCTCTCCTCTCCCCCCTCCTTGGAAAGTATCCTGGTCACTGTAGTCCTGTGCAGTATAAAGTTACATTGTCTGCCTTTCTGATGAAACTGCAACTCCCACAAACACTCCAGTACTGCTGACAGCTGAGCCAATCAAACCCTTTCTGACAGCATGCAGTCTTAAAAGGGAAACAGTTCTTTAAAAGGGAAACAGCATTGACCCCGCTACACCCATAAATATTTTTATTGAATTTTCATATAAAAGTACTAGTAACAAAAAAGACAGTACAGCATGTACAGGTTTGTATTTAGTATAACTAGATGTAATAAAGGGTCTTGCTAAGACGTTCATAGAAGTATACACAGCTTAACCATTAATGGGGATGATATAACAGACAAAATAAAATAAGCAAAACAAAAAATTCACCATATGTTGTTTAGCTTATCATAAATTTGTATAGTGCTCAACTTTTTGAAAAAAAACCCCATTTGTTCATAAAAATATGAGTAAGCCAGTAAAAAAAAACATAATAAAAGACACAACAGAAAGTGAAAGAGGAAATACCATTTAGCACGGCTTTTTTTCAGTGGGAATGCAGTTCCAGAACCTCCAGCACTGAATGTATTTAATGGCAAGGGATGCTGGGGTGTGCATAGCGGTCCATTGATGTTAGTTGCTTGGGAACTATTGTCCCTGGGGAGGGGGATCTATTGTTAAAGGAGGGGTCTATCATTGATGGGAGTGATCTACTATTGAGGGAGGGGTCTAATATTGTTGGCTGCTGGGAGATCTATTGTTGCTGGAGGGGTATTTTGTTTCGGAGGGGGGGTGTCTATTGTTCCTGGGGAGGGATCTATTGTTGCTGGGGGGTGTATTGTTGTTGGCTGCAGGGGATGTCTTTTGTACTGCTTTTCTTGTGATCATTAACAAATTCCATACAAATTCCATACAAATTACTCCACAACATGATACATGGTTCTGTTTTCTCTAAAAGGGGCAGTACTGGGAGGTGCGTAGAGGGTGGAAACAAAGGATGATGCTCAGAGGTGGGTAGGGGGCAGATACAAGGGGTGACTCGGAATTAGGGGGTTTTACCGGCACCTATTCTCTGCGAATAAAAATCCCTGCCTTTTAGTCTATTGTCACCTTAAAGTGTTACTAAACCCAGGACCCTGCATTTACTATATCTGGTCTCTCACAGTACAGAGAACATGGAAATGCAATTATTTTAGTAAATATAAACTGCTAAATACCTTTTCTCATCAGCAGTTAGAGAAGTCTTGTGTTCAGCTGAGCACTGGTTAAAGCTTGCTGGAGGAGTTTTCTTTCTGCTCTAGGAGGATGCAGAACCCCTGACCTCTGTCTGGACATGCTGATTGGCCCTGTGCTGATCACATGCACTCTCCCAAGAAAAAAGAAAACCTCTTTAGCACACACCAAACTGAGCATGTGCATGTGGCTACGGATTCAGTCTGTATCAGGTGGTCTTTTCAACAAGAGGAGGATCAGAGAAGACAGGATCAAAGAGCCTTTTTACACAATGCAGAGGATTAATCCCTTAGCTTCCACAGTTAGTGTAACAAACATGCTTTACTGCATATACAGACTGATTTTACTGTTGTGGGTTTAGTCTTGTGACTTCTATCAGTGTTCAGCTGAGCACTGGTTAAAGCTTGTTGGAGGAGTTTTCTTTCTGCTCTAGAAGGATGCAGAACCCCTGACCTCTGTCTGGACAGTGCTGATTGGCCCTGTGCTGATCACATGCACTCTTCCAAGAAAAAGAAAACCTCTCTAGCAATACACACTAAACTGAGCATGTGCAGAGTGTCTCCACAGGATATGTCTTATCAGGAGATAAGAGGGGGACACTGGAAGAAGGGGAGGATCAGAGAAGTCAGGATCAAATAGCCTTTTTAAACAATGCAAAGGTTTAACCCTTTAGGTTCCACAGTGAGTATAACTAGCATGCCTAACTGCATATACAGACTGATTTTACTGTTGTGGGTTTAGCAAGACTTTAACAGATGTCCCCATTGGAAGATTTCCACTCTATTCCTGTCCTTTTCTGGTGGTCACCAGAACAAATGTTGATACTGAATTTCCCCAAAGGGGACACAGATAAAGATATAAAGACCTGACAATTTCAATTCTCCTGCACAATATCCAAAACAGAAAAAGGAGTTTTGATCCTTAGTATACATTATATTTGCTTGCTCTTAGAATTGCTATCCTAAAATCAAGCCAAGTCATAGAAAATCATGTTTCCTTGGTCTACTCATTGTCTGTTGTCTGTGTTTCATCTTGTCCTTCAGGTGTCAGCCAATTCCACTGCAGCCCTGTACAGCCAGTGACATATGACAGATGTGTGTCATGTAGATACCTGCCGCTGGCAGCTCTCGGTAACAATCCGCAGCTGATAGCTTTCGGGGTAGTTCCGTTGTTTTAAAGATTCCAGAAATAAGGATTCCAGTAGTTATGAATGAAATGTTTTTGGAGACTGATCATGTTAGCTTGGTAACATAGATAAAGAATTGAAAATATACAAAGAGCTTCCAAAATAATCAGCTTTTTGTAAAAATAAAACTGACTTTATCAGAGAACCACAAAATTATATTCCGATAAATGTACGGAATGAATACCTGTAATTATGATATTCAGTATATTATTATTTTTTTATTTCACGTGCTTTTTTTTTTCCTCTGCACATTTACAGACACACTATAACACAGCCAAGGGTGCTTTATTAGCATCTGTATTTTTTACGATTAAAGATTTTTTCACCTTTGAAAAAAAATTATAAAAAACACTTTTTTGCAGGAAATACAGATATGCATTTATTATTTTTTTTACAGGAGCCTGCAAAGTATTGCATCCGCAATCTGCAGAACCCCTGCCCACTGTTATGAGGTGGGGGCAGCTCGAGGGTGGGAGGGGGACATTTGTACCATGTTCCACCCCAAATATGGTCATATGTGCAAAATGTGAACTTAGCTTTTAAGGGCTCATATAATTGCAGTAACGTGCATTAAAAAGCATGGTTTACTGCAATGCACAGGAGAGCACAAACCTAAGTATGGGGTGCCATTCATTACATCTAATTACATCTAATTTGGACAAATACTCACCTGAATCTATGCTCACATAGATGTGCCAGGTCCCAAATCTTCTTCTATTCTGTAGGGTGGGAGGTGATGGAGTCATTTCCCATTGGGGCCCTCACAGGTTCCAAACACTTCAGCGGTAGCGTAATGATGTCACATCAACATGATCAGTTTGGAGCTTGTGCAGGGTGGGAGGGATAGGCGGGAAGGGTCAAAGTTTGCCTGGAGATGAGCTTTAAATGGCTCCTGAGGATGGCCAAAGCTCCTTTCAACTATCCTGGACCTGTTCATGCACCAAAGAATGGTCCCTGGTTAGTCTCATATTTTTTTTGTTTCACAGAAATAAAAAGACTGAAACAAGTCAACCTTAGAGTGACAGTACACAAACAATCAAATACACAAAAGAAGAAAAAAACACACAAATGCAAAGAACACAACAAATACAAAGAACACAAAAAACACAGCATTAACCACTTGACCTCCAGAGGATTTACCCCCCTTCCTGACCAGGCTTCTTTTTGCTACTTGGCGCTGCACTAATTCAACTGATAATTGCGCGGTCATACAATGCTGCACCCAAACTAAATTTACGTCCTTTTTTTCACACAAATAGAGCTTTCTTTCGGTGGTATTTGATCACATGTGCGCTTTTTATTTTTCACGCAATAAACAAAAAAAGACCAAAAATTTTGAAGAAAAACAATATTTTTTACTTTCAGCTATAAAAATGTATAGTAAACTCAAAATTAGATATAAATGTAGGGCAAAATGTATTCTACTACATATTTTTGGTAAAAAAAATCCCAATAAGTGTTTATTGATTGCTTTTTGTGAACGTTATAGCGTCTACAAACTATGGTATAGATACTGCAATTTACGCCATTTTTTTGCTATACAGCGCTGCGCTAGTTTAACGGACAATTGCGCGGTCATGCAATACGGTACATAAATGAAATTTATGTCCTTTTTTTCACGGTTTTTATTTTTTGCGCTATAGAAAAAAAAGGCTGACAATTTTGAGGAGAAAAAAAACAATATTTTGGACTTTTTGCTATAAAACATGTCCAGTAAAAAAAAATGTAAAAAACAAATTTAGTCATAAATTTCTGCCAAAATGCATTCTGCGACATGTCTTTGCTAAAAAAAAAACCCAATACGTGTAAATTACTTGGTTTACGTGAAAGTTATAGCGTTTACAAATAGCGGGAATGATACTGGGATTTTTAGGTTTTTTTTATACTAATAATGGTGGCGATCAGTGACTTATGGCGGCGATCAGCGACTTATGGTGGGACTGCGGGACTACGGCGGACATTCTGACATTGGGGAGTACTGACATCCCAATGACACCAATACAGTGATCAGTGCAAAAAACAAAACACTGACACTGTACTAATGGCACTGGGGAGGAAGGGGTTAAGTTTATTATTCAGGGAAAGGGTTAACTGTGTGAGGGGAGTGTTTTACTAGGGGGCGGGGGTGTGTACTGCAGGGAACACCGCTGATCTGGAGAGAGAAACTCTTCTGTCCCGATCAGCGTGTCCTGGAGCTGTCAGGGAACTGACAGAAAGTACAGCTACTGCAGCTGTGCTCTCTGTCAGCGATTGCCGCCTATCGCCGGGACATAGCCGGTAACAACCGGCTGTGACCCAGCGACTGACATCCGCGGCTGTGATCGGTGGGACAGGAAGGGCAGCGACGCGCCTTGCGCGCGACGCCTACCTGTTTTCAAAACACACGTTTTAAAACGTGCTTTTGCCCAGCCGTGCCGCCCTGCCGCCGTATTTATACAGTGGCTGGGCGGCATGTGGTTAAAATAAAGTAGAAAATATTGAATTTTTTTCGAGCAAATTTCACCTGAGCAGCTCAATGGGCAAAACTGGCATTTTATTCAGAAATAGAAATAAGTCTGGTGAAATTTTGTTGTGAAATTAATTTTTCCAAAACCACTCGTCCCTATTGGTCACAGAGATGTCCAGAATTCTATGAAATTATTAAAAATAAATTGCATATGGCTGTATCTTCTAAGAGTGGTGTGTTGTTTTTTTAAAACTTCTATACTACCCAGTTATTGCTGTGTGATGCTGGAGATTGTGCCAGAAACTGGGTCGTACGATCGTACGATTTGACCATCATTGAGGCAAAAATCAGTAATTGTGAATTTTCCAACATGCCCAATCAACCGAAAAGGGGAGGAACCACGAAAATCGACCGGTGCCATTGACCCACTAACAGAGCGAAAATCGGCCGATTATTCTTAGGTCCGATTTTCAGATGAAAAATTGGCTGAATTTCGACCAATGTATGGGCAGCCTAAAGGGAGGTTATAACCCCTGTCAGCTTTTTTTTTTTTTTTTTTTTGCCATGTGTGTCCCATTGGGGAGATTTCTATTCATGTCATGTCCCACAGCCAAAACAAGGACATGACAGGAAATCCCTTTAAATGGAGGGAATCTCAGGGTGTCACCAGAACTAGTGTACCCATTTCCCCTTTATTTTAATCTCTATTCCTGTTCTATTTACAACTCAACATTTGGGATTATACTTCACTTTCACTCTTGGTGATAACAGTAAACAGGACAAATAGAGAGGGTAAATCTCCCTAACAGGGGCACAGACAGCAATAAAAACCTGACAGGTGTTCTAATCCCTCCCCGTTCTTCTTTAAGTATTATTCTTCCATTACGCCATACGGCTGGCACAGTTTATAGAAAAATACCATAAAAGTGCCGCTTGTTTCCCTAATATGCAGGAAAGCAGCCCCAATCGGAAGGATCTGGTTTCAGGTACACTTGGCCACAACGTTTCAGTATAAACTCACAACACGAAGACAAGTAGCTGTTGTTCTCCATTAGGAAAAAAAATATGATGTCTTTTAGTCATATGGGGTGGATACATTAGTCACCATGAGCACAGTGTGCAAAGCTTTGTTATTACTGCTGTTCTCAATGTAGCTGGCCAGTCGGGGCAGGTTCGAAGTTAATTTGAAAAAATATCAAAGTACAATAGCTTGCAGGAGGGGAGCAAGTGGCAGCCTGCTTGGAGAAGTATTACAGTAAGTTGGATCATAGCTCATTCCCCTGTACAAAGAAGGATGGATCATGTACAGTTGTGTAAGAAGAGTCACCTTTAGTTTAGATTAGGCACAGAAAGATCTTATCATATAGACAGCCATTAATGGTCAGAGAGAAGGAACCAGGGCCTCCATGGCCTACAGCAATGTCAGGCCCAAATACAGAGGTGATGTCACGTACCTGATAGAAGTCTGAATTGACGAGGTCAGCCTCTTTTGTATCTCCAACCCAGGCCCCACTGAAGGTGATGGTGCCGAGGGACAGGAGAAACACGAGTGCCTGTGGATATTGATTGTGGAACATGCGGCTGGAGGTGTAACCTCGGTAAATCAAGCAGGGCATTCAGTCAGGAACAGAGGAGAGGCCGGAACGGCCAGCTGAGGTTAAGGAAGCACTCCACTGGAACTGCAAGATCTGGGTATGTGGCTTGCTGGAACATCTGATAAGCGTGAGGTCGGAACACACCGTGACAACCGGAGCTGATATAATGGATAGCCAGGACAAGCACTCAACAGGACTGTAAAGCCAAACTGGAGCTGGAAGCGTAGTCAGAGTAATAGCCAGGGTCAGCAATGAGCAGGCAATGAGGTACCGGAACATCAGACAGGGACGTGGTCAGGTGGAAGCCAGGATTAGAAACCGATGAGCAGCAGCATAAACAGGATCCAAGAGCAGGTCAATGGGAAGCCGGGTCAGTAACAGATAACACACATGATACAGCAGGACACAGGGAATTAGCTGAAGACCAGTCAGCACTGACAGAGAGTAAGAGCCTCCTTTAAATAGTCCGTCTGGTGCCAGAAACTGGGGGTACGATCCTACGTCCGTGCACCCACGTGTGTGCACCCATGTGCACGCATCCTTGCACGCATGCACAAGCCTATACTCATTTTTATTAGCAATGTGCCCTTGCTCATTTCTATGTGCTATGTTGCACGCATGCGCATTTCCTTCAGGAATTGCTGTACAGGAATTCCCTTACAGGTGATTAGCCTGTATACGTTATAGTCTGACTGTACAATATCCCTTAGATCCACCAACTGTGTAGTACAAGGACCTACCTGACTGGATGCAAGAAGATTAGAAAGTTTAGAAAGATCTTCATATTACAAGATAAATCTACAGGAGACGGACAAACATTGTACAGATCTGAGCGTCAAGAACATCAGGAGGAGGTTGGGGAGTTTAAATTAGAACTCAATTTTTTTTTTGTAGTATTGGTTAAAGCGTGGAATGGTTAAATAACCCTTACATTATTATTATTATTATTATTATTATACAGGATTTATATAGCATATTCTATATTATCAATTTCTTTTTCAACCAATCTCTTCTGATTGGAATCAATCTATAGTCGACAACCCATTCAATCGAAATGCCACACACCGGGAAGTGGATTTCGAACGATAGTTAAATTCAGTTGTTTCTTATGACCATAAACTATTGATTGCATCTCCATTTCCATATATAACCTCATAGGATCAATCAACAGACACGATTGTATTCATAAACGAGGTATTTCAGGGCTGCAAACCGCTGCAGGGATGGATAATATTCTGTCCTGGGCCATCAACTCAGTTTGAACAAATCTGTTTGAAATTAAGTCTAAATTGATCTGAAGGGAAGTTGTGGCTATTCGATTATTTGTGGATGTGATAGTTTTGATCAAATCGCACATTGATCGCATAAAAAAAAAGTACTGTCTGTGGCCACCATTAAAAAGATATTAAACCTTCTTTTAAAAAAAATGTACATACATGCCTCATTTCACCATTGCTTCATGTTCTCAGTTTTATGCTGTCTTTTACAGCACCCTGATGTGCATGCTCTTGCTGCCTGATGCCATACGTATGGGGCCCATGCGCAGTAGGAGCTGCCGGTGCTGCGACTGGCTGGTGCAAGTGCAGTAGGGGGTTGCTGCCTTTCAGTGTTCTGCTGCTGTGCCTGGCCAGCGAGAGCCATAGTGGCTGCTGGCAGGGCACAGCGTCAATGGCCCCCTACTGCGCATGCACCGGTTGGACACAGAGCCAGATCTCAGGAAACCAGGAGCTTCTGCTGTGCATGTGCTGGCTCCTTCTGATGTACAGAGGGTGTGTGCCCAAGGTATTAAAGGCATCAAAAGGTAAGGACTAAGTCTAAAGACTTTAGTGTTAGGGTCTACTTTAAACATTTTTAAAGGCTGAAGGTTTTTTTTACCTTCATGCATTCTATGTATGAAGGTAAAAAAAACCTTCTGTGTGCTGCTCCCCCCCCCCCCCCCCACAGCCTCCCCAATACATAGTTAAGCCCCCTCTCAATCCAGCGGTGTGCTCGAGAGCCATGAGTCTCTCTGGTTTCCTTCTCTATTGGCTCCCACTGCTGTCAGTCACAGCCAGGGGCCAAGCCGTGGCTCTATGGAACTAGGACACACCAGTGCCCCCATGGCATGCGGCTTGCTATTGGGGACAATGATCAAAAGGGAGGAGCCAGGAGTGCTGGTGGGGGACCCAAGAAGGGGAGGATCGGAGCTGCTCTGTGCAAAACCACTGCACAGAGCAGCTAAGAATAACATGCTTGTTACTGAAAAAAAAAAGAACCTTTAGTATCACTTTAAGAATTTATTAATGTCTTTGTCCCTATCGGGAAATTTTTGGCTTACTTCCTGTTATAGTGACCTCATTGCTGGGAAGTGAACATCCTGTACCAGTGCGAATTTCCTCTCCTATGCTCTAGTTTCTGAGTCAGGGGCGGACTGACCATTTGGAAACTCGGGCACTGCCCAAGGGCCCAGGGTCAGTAGGGGGCCCCATGAGATGCCCCTGGTATCTTTTTCATAGGCTTTTTTGAGTTTGGGCAAGGACACAGGGGCCCCATGATCCCCTATTGCCCGGGGGCCCCATGAGTTGTCAGTCCGCCCCTGTTCTGAGTACACACCTCTGAACACCTTCCAGCAAGTGACTTTGAAGCTTCAGTACAGATGCTTCTATAGCTAGCACTGAAAGTGAAATATCGAGTGTATGTCACCTAATAGTATGTGGCCTAATAGGTGATTTTATTCTTGAACTGAAGTTCTCAATTCATTGATTAAAGGGTTAAATCACGTTAATGAGTGGTTAACAAGCATTACAACACACGACTTTAATACTGTGTAACACGGCAGCGTCCGTTTTATAGAAAATTGTTTTTTCTGTGCTGTAATAAGTGCTATTAGCCCTCAGGCTCATTAAGCAGCTCCCCACCTATAGACAGGCGTGGCACCTTATATTAGTCCTTCCATTACGTTGTCAGATATATCACCTATTATGATGAAATATCTTTTATATGTCTTCAGCTACAAGACTAACATAAATCATACGGTTACTTATATTATAACTGTATCTGATCGCCTGCCATGTTAAAACACATAAATGGGAACCTTCATACATTTGTAAATTAAACCACATTGTCTTGTCATCCACATAGTGTGCTATACTGTATAGATGCATAGGTCAGCACTAATATTTCTTTCAGGACAGGTTTTTTTGAAAAATAGTTTTATTTCACTGACCATCTAGCTCCACCAATTGAAAAAAGCTCTTGTAGTTCAACCAATGAAAAAAAATAATAAAAAAAAGAATTTAGAAACCCTCCATATACAGAACCCTATACCCAGCGTTAATACAGAGGAAGATAAAAAGAACCCTATGAAGCTTGGACACCATTGGTAACGTCCTTCTTCTGTGGATTCTGAACAGCACACAACGCAGTCCCTTTCTTCAGCGATGCAAGTACAAATACAACCCTCAATTTGACCATCCGGACCCCAAAAACAATTGTTAAAATAAAAAAAGAACCATTGGTGTGATAAGGTTTGTTACAGAAAACACTGCTTTGTGCTTTATCCACTTGCCCTCCAGAGGATTTACCCCCCTTCCTGACCAGGACATTTTTTGCGATGCGGCACTTTAACTGACAATTGCGTGGTCATGCAACACTGTACATAAATTACATTTATGTCCTTTTTTTTTTTACAACAAATAGAGCTTTCTTTTGGTGGTATTTGATCACCTGTGTGGGTTTTTTTTTGAACTATAAACAAAAAAAGACAGACAATTTTTTTAAAAACAAACAGTATTTTGGACTTTTTGATATAAAACATACCCAGTAAAAAATGTAAAAAATCAAACTTCGTCATAAATTTAGGCCAAAATATATTCTGCTACATGTCTTTGCTAAAAAAAAAATCCCAATACATGTAAATTAATTGGTTTACGTGAAAGTTATAGTGTCTGCAAATGGCGGTATATATACTGGAATTTTTTTTTTATACTAGTAATGGCGATCAGTGACTTATAGCGGGACTGCGGCAGGCATTCTGACACTGGGAGGGAACTGAATAACTGCCACTGACATCACAATGACACTAATACAGTGATCAGTGCTAATAAAAAGCACTGACACTTTACTAATGACACTGGGCAGGAAGGGGTTAACGTATGGGGCTATCAAAGGGTTAACTGTGTGCTGTGTATGTTTTACTAGGGAAACATGCTGCTGTGTATTTCTCTGTTGTGCAGACAAATACACAGCAGTATGTTACTGCTGGCAGGAGAGAGACCTGTGTTGCTTACACATAGGTCTCTCCCCTGTCAGTGTTACTCAGCAATCGCTGGATGATGGTGGGGAATCTCCGGCTGGGAACCGGTGACTGGCGGCACGGGCAGGGCGGTGCGCGGGCGCCCTACCCATAAATGCAAATCACGTATATATATGTGATTTTGCACAGCCCTGCTGCCCTGTAGCAGTATTTCTACTATAGGGTGGCGGGCAAGCAGTTAAAGGATCTCAGGTAAGTGGAAAAGTTTGAGTTTAGGTAAAGTCAGGTTAATCTGAACTCCTTCAGCAAGGATTAAATGAACAAATGCCTAGACATACTGTATGATTAGGCCCCTTGGCAGCCTAGAAAGCACAGATAAATAGAAAGAAATAGAAGACCTCCATATAGGGAACCCTATACCTAGAGTTGATACATACCTTTGGTAACGTCTTTCTTCTGTGGGTTCCAGAGTTTAGGTAAAGCCAGATAATCTGAACTCCTTCAACTAAGATTAAATGGCCAAAGCCAGGGCATACTGTATGATCACATGACCAGCCTCTTAGCAGCCTAGGGCAGCATTTTCAACAGCACAGGTAAATATTATATAATTGATTAATGAAACAGGGTGGGCAAAGTGTGTGTAAAGTTTTGGTTTAAAGTGGTTGCAATCCTCAGACATGGAATGTGAACAAGGCATATCCCTCTATAGTGTGTAATTGTCTCAATTAAGGGCACTAAGTGTCATTTCTGTCTGCTGCTTCATTCCTCTTTATCAGCATGAATCACTTCTGATAAGTTTTCCTGACACCAAGAGAAGAATGGTGACAGGGGAGGGAGCTCCGGCCTCAGCTCTGTTCCTGTGAGCTGGATGGGTAGGGGTGTGTTCCTTCCGTCCAATCAGCTCTCAGAGCTCTCCTCACTGAGCTCTGCACAGTGTACTTTTAGCTCTCTGCAACTTTTTTCTGAACCCTCAGACAAGCCTTATAAATTCTGAACTTTGAACGGATGTGAAGAAGAAAGGGCTACAGATAAACAGGTACAACTTATGTAGGAGGATTTGTTTCATTTCTGTGTATCACCTGAGACCAGTCACTTCACTGGGTATATGTAAGGGTTTACAACCACTTTAAAGGCTAAGTTCACCTTTAGAGCATGTTACATGTTCCATCGTATTTAGGGTGGAGCATGTAATGTGTTCCAGCTCCTGCCTCCTCTCCCCTAGATCATCCTCTCCCTGTGACAGCAAGCAGGTGTTGTTCTCCCTGCCTACGCTGTCACTTTTTAAAAACAGCGTGGCTATGTGAATGTATAAACTACAAGTACCATCAGCAACTACGACAAAAGGGCTCTGATGAACTCTCTCGCAGTCCACATGTCCTTTGGCTTTCAAACAGAAAGCCCATACAGAGGTACAGGCTGAAAGCTGGAGGACATGTCTGCAGGAGCCTGACACTGCACACACACTACATACTGATCAATGCTTTCCAGGCTCCTAAAGGAAAATATTACATGCACTTTTTTTTTTTTGTAAAAACGTGCATTTCTGATTTTTTCTGTAACAGTGAACTTATCATTTAAAGTGTTTGTAAAGACAATGTAGATTTTTAATGTTTTTAAATGGTGAGGGGTTAGAGCCTCTGATAAATGTTTATTGCTCTGTGCCCCAGGGGCGGACTGACCATTTGGAAACTCGGGCATTGCCCGAGGGCCCAGGGTCAGTAGGGGGCCCCATGAGATACCCCTGATACCTTTTTCATAGGCTTTTTTGAGTTTGGGCAAGGACACAGGGGCCCCATGATCCCCTATTGCCCGGGGGCCCCATGAGTTGTCAGTCCGCCCCTGCTGTGCCCCAATTGGAGAGATTCACTCCTTTATATGTCTTGGTGATCATAGTCATTGAAAGCAAGTGAAAATGTCTTTGTTATCCACTTCACAGACTGCATGGTGATGAGAGACTGCTGGACACAATGTCCTTGCCTACTTCTTAAAGGGACAGTGTGATAGACTCAACTGGGACAGCAGCTTTTGGAAGAGACTGAAGGCTAGCCTCTTGCCTACTGACTCTGGCCCCTGGCATCTGATGGGCTCTAATCTTTAGGAGGTGCATGCCTGGGGGACCTTTTGGAGTAGTTTTACTTTGGATTCAAGGTCATGTCTCCCTGAAATACACAGACTCTGAGAACTGGAGAACCAGGGTACAGATTTGGGGTCTCTGTGCCCAAACCAGCATTGACTGCTTCAACCCCCCTCCTCCTAGATTCAGAGACTCTAAGCAGATGTTATTGTAATCAGTTCAAAACAACCTGATGTGGAGGTCTCTTGCTGTAAAGGTGTGATGTGTTTACCATGTCTTTGTCCCATTGTTAATTGAATTAATTGAGTCTCTATTGTTCCTCTGTGTTCTGGAGATTCCTACATGATGGGATTAGTCTGGTGTCAGCTTTACCTTGTTATCTAATCATGTGTAGAAAAGTGCAGCACTAAAAATGCATCAAAAAGAACTACAGTAATGCGGAATAATAAAGTGCAACACATAAAAGTGCAAAACCATCAGCAAATAAACAATCTAGAAATCGATCAAATCAGTTAAGTGCATCATAAACTGTATGAATTGAGCGGAACAGTCAAGCGCATCAATAAAAAGTGCAAATTTGTCAGCAGATCAGCTCTGAAAGCGAAACAGAACGGTAAAATGCAACATAGACAAAATATTAATATTATAATGTGCGTGGTAATATGTGAAGCAAAGTGCAGTAAAATGGCAATATTAAAATAGATATACTTGAGATTAAGATATATAAACTAATAAAATAATGTATTACTGTCCAAGATTGAACATGCTAATAGTATAATCAAACATCCATAAATGACATGCAAATGTCCGTAAAACCATAAGGTGCAGCAAAATAAAGGTGCAGAGTGAAACTGTGTTGTCGATCACACTGGAGAATCCACCACCTCTCTCAGATATACACTCACCAGATGAAAACTGGGAACAGGCAATCAAGCATAACACATCTAGGGATGGAAGGCAGCCAAGGGGTTAAAACCGGACCAATTCATCCTGGGCACTGGTTAGGGAGTCAGCCCTTGTATTAAAGGAAATAGCTCACCACTTTCCGAAGACTGCTCTTCAGTGTTTTCAGATCCAGTGCCAACAACAAAATGGCAGGAGTGTTATCCGATTTCAGCCAAAGTCTATAAACAGTCCAAAACCTGGTGTTAGAAGCCAAGCCACAAGCTCACCGTTAATCTTCAGTTCCATGCAGGGGTTAGGTGCCTCCATAGTAAAGGTGCCAGGCAGGCCACATTAGGGGGTCAGCAGCCCGTGTCTCAGCTTGTGAGTCTCTCTCCCACTCACTTCTCTGACACCTGTTATCTAATCAGTTTGGGATATTTATCTTAATGTGTATTATTTGCTTTTATTGTTCATGTGGGGACTGCCCCTATTTCTGAAGTGTATAAAACCTGTATTTCTGCTCAATAAAGTGTTCCAGATTTGCACCTTTTCTAGTGTCGCCTATTCTTGGGTTTGATGCCCAGCTTTAATACCTTGGTCCTGTGTCCCAGCGGCGAGGAAGCAATTCTCTGCCGGAATCACCCAATCGGGGTGACAAGCGGTCCATCACAGACAGTATGACCTTGTTTTGAGATACAATTTGGGTACTTACACATTATATTGTGGGATCCATTTAAACCTGAGAACTCCAATGCGGGAACTTTGGGCCCCAACACTTAATACTACACTGGTGGGAAGGGTTTTAAGAGACCAAAAGACCTTTCAGTTGCCAGTTCCACCCCTTTCGTTAGGACCTCCCTAGATTCAGGGTTCCGGTACAAAGACACTTTTAGAAGTCCTCTCATTGTTTGTGGTTTTGTACAAAATTATCTGTCATTACTTACTGCCATTGCGTATGTTGCTTTATTTATTTCAGGTACTTAAATAGCGCCATCAATTTACGCAGCTCTTTAGACATATATATTGTACATTCACATCAGTCCCTAACCCTCAAGGGGCGTACAATCTAAGGTCCCTAAGTACATTCCTACGTACACATACTAGGGCCAATTTAGACAGGATCCATTTAAACTACCAGCATGTCTTTGGAGTGTGGGAGGAAACCCACGCAGGCACAGGGAGAACATGCAAACTCCAGGCAGGTGGTGCCGTGGTCAGGATTCAAACCAACGACCCTAGTACTGCCAGGCGGAAGTGCTAACCATTTAGCCACTGTGCTGCCCATGGGAACACACACCTTACCATAACGTGAAAATGTTACGTGTTGGGGTGCTGCACAATGGTAAGTTCATCACTCTGATCCCTCTTCCTGTCAACAAGATCCTAGTGTTACCAGGCAGTCAATGCTGGTCTCAAACTGCTGTCTCTCCTTCTCCCAGGTGGATGAAATTCAAGCCGTGGGTGACCCTGCAAGCACCCCCTAGATTGAGAAAAGTTGATTTAAAAATCGACTGACTTGGGCAGATTATTGGTGTACAAATAGTGACTGTATCTTTTCAGATACAGCAACTGTTCTGCAGCCTTTGAAAAAGCCAATCCTGGCGCAACGCGACAGCAAACAGTGACATCATCACACTGGGCAGGGTTAGGACGTCATGTTTGGAAGTGGAGTCTACTAATGCTTTGTGATATGCCTATTGAATTTAATTACATGTGAGTACAATTTTAAAACATTTTTTTTAAAAATTGGATTAGCAGTCTACAATATTGGTCTATTTTTGCTTTCCTTCATGTTACCTCTATTCCTGGGGGATCAGTGACCATTATTTCAAGAGGTTTGGAGAGGAGCGGTTTCTTACATACGAATAAAGCACAACTGACCTCCCTTAATACCGTGGGGTCCTTCAGACCAGGTGAGAAGATACCCATGAAGTATGGTGAAGGGCGCTTGGGTGTTTGTTCACATTGAAGAATATCATTTATTTTGGAAGGAATCAGAAATTGATTGGTGATTGCATGAAGATTGGATGGTGTATGGGACTTTGTTATTGGACTATTTTTTATTTTTTTTTTAGAATAAAGTTTTTTGATTTTTACTACACATTGGTATATGATATTTGTTTTTTTAAGATATATGGAGAATGATATTAATTTTTTTATGGATTTAATCTATTTAAGATTTGTCACTTTAAGAGCATATTGAAAGTGCTTCACCACTTGATTAATTTACGTACTTTAGCACAAAGTGGTGATTGCACAGTTAGATGGGAGCTGCTTTCTAATTTATATATTTGTGTTCTATTTATTTTTACCTCTAATAGCACGGGAATCTTTGTATATTATTTACTGTTCAGCACCGCCATTGCATTCAGGCAGACACAAGTGCTGCAGCTGCCTGAAGGCAATAGTTGCAGTGGAGTTTTCTCCATCCAGAAATTATTTTCTCTTAAGCTGGCCAAAAATTAGTAGAATTGAATTTGTAATTTTTCATTTTAAGAACATTTGTTTGATTTTTTATTCGTTAGTAGAGGCAAACGAATAACATTTGAAGGAGCAGAAAAAAACTGTTATTCAAAAAAGAAGTTTGAGTGATTTTTTGTTTGTGTACTAGGAAACCCCCTGGGGTTAAATTATGAGTGGGATGGTTCTTATAATTTCATGATCTGATCCAATTTAATTTTGAATAATCATTCTGTGTGCATCTCTTTACTCCATTCCCAACATATTTCTTTATATTTGTGTGCTGGTGTACTGTGTTCTATTATTTTAAATATCCTTACTGTATTGTTTTGAGGTTTTTAAATGGTTTTTAAATGGACACAGTAGTAGCAGCCAATGATAGACACCTGCACTTGTCCTCCCAGGTTACTTTAATTAAGGATCTGTCTTGTTCACATTTCTGTATAATAATATAATACTGTATTATATATATATATATATATATATATATAGTGCCTTGAAAAAATTATTCATACCCCTTGAAATTTTCCACGTTTTGTCATGTTACAACCAAAAACATAAATGTATTTTGTTGGGATTTTATGTGATAAACCAACACAAAGTGGCACATAATTGTGAAGTGGAAGTAAAATGATAAATTGTTTTCAGCATTACAAATAAATATCTGAAAAGTGTGGCAAGCATTTGTATTCAGCCCCCTTTACTCTGATACCCCTAACTAAAATCTAGTGGAACCAATTTCTTTCAGAAGTCACCTAATTAGTAAATAGAGTCCACCTGTGTGTAATTTAATCTCAGTATACATAGAGCTGTTCTGTGAAGCCGTCAGAAGTTTGTTAGAGAACATTAGTGAACAAACAGCATCATGAAGGCCAAGGAACACACCAGACAGGTCAGGGATAAAGTTTAAAGCAGGGTTAGATTATAAAAAAATATCCCGAGCTTTGAACATCTCACGGAGCACTGTTCAATCTATCATCCGAAAATGGAAAGAGTACAACTGCAAGCCTACCAAGACATGGCCATCCACCTAAACTAACAGGCCGGGCAAGGAGAGTATTAGTCAAAGAAGCAGCCAAGAGGCCCATGGTAACTCTGGAGGAGCTGCAGAGATCCACAGCTCAGGTGGGAGAATCTGTCCACAGGACAACTATTAGTCATGCACTCCACAAATCTGACCTTTATGGAAGAGTGGCAAGAAGAAAACCATTGTTGAAAGAAAGCCATAAGAAGTCCCATTTGGGAGAAGCCATGTGGGGGACACAGCAAACATGTGGAAGAGGGTGATCTGGTCAGATGAGACCAACATTGAACTTTTTGACCTAAAAGCAAAGCGCTATATGTGGCAGAAAATTAACACTGCACATCACCCTGAACACACCATCCCCACCGTGAAACATGGTGATGGCATCATGTTGTGGGGATGCTTTTCTTCAGCAGGGACAGGGAAGCTGGTCAGAGTTGATGGGAAGATGGATGGAGCCAAATTCAGGGCAATCTTAGAAGAAAACCTGTTAGAGTCTGTAAAAAACTTGAGACTGGGGTGGAGGTTCACTTTCCAGCAGGACGACAACCCTAAACATACAGCCAGAGCTACAATGGAATGGCTCAGATCAAAGCATATTCATATGTTAGAATGGCCCAGTCAAAGTCCAGACCTAAATCCAATTGAGAACCTGTGGCAAGACTTGAAAATTGCTGTTCACAGACGCTCTCCATTCAATCTGACACAGTTTGAGCTATTTTGCAAAGAAGAATGGGCAAAAATGTCCCTCTCTAGATGTGCAAAGCTGGTAGAGACATACCAAAAAGACTTGCAGCTGTAATTGCAGCGAAAGGGGGTTCTACAAAGTATTGACTCAGGGGGGGACAAATGCACGCCACACTTTTCACATATTTATTTGTAAAAAATTTGGAAAACCATTTATCATATTCCTTCCACTTCACAATTATGTGCCACTTTGTGTTGGTCTATCACATAAAATCCCAATAAAATGCATTTACGTTTTTGGTTGTAACATGACAAAATGTGGAACATTTCAAGGGGGATGAATACTTTTTCAAGGCACTGTATGACTAAGCACTGATGGAGCATGAAATGTGTTAGCAAGAGTACTGTGTTCCTCATTTTGTGGAAGTGTTTCATGAGAGGAATTTGTGAATAAAGGTGATTTTATCAGATGTGTGGCCATCGGATGTTTCTTTTCTATTTGAAGGAGCAGGAGGAAAAATGTTTCTTAAATGAACGAATTTCTAACAGCGTATGTGGTATTCATTCAGGAAATTACATGTGTTCCAAATTCAAATGTTAAAAGCAAATCACCAAGTACTTTCGAAAGACATTAGCTCATTCATCAAACGTACAAAGAATTTGTGTATAAATGCTTGTGTGAATATTCAAACAAATGTTTGTTGGAAAATCTGCTAGTGTATAGCCAGCTTTATTTGGTCCTCGGGCTGAACAAGAGAAATTCGAGCTGTCAATGGCCAGCCTTGTCAGGGGTGGTGATCAGGGGACTACGGGAAGCTAATATAAAGACAGATTTGCTTATTTGTATTAGCTGTGTATAAAAACAAACGCAACGATTTTTTACAGAAATCTATAATTGGATAAAATGGTGTATTATTTATCTGCCAGAGGTTCAGATTTAAGTAGGTCATTGCAAGTCAATTAGCAAGATAAAGAACAGTTTGTGGCTGGATTTTAAAGACTATTGTTTTAAAGTCGTTCCTCTGAGCTGTAACATTTTTGTGCTTTTACTATTTCTCAAATAGTTTCTGACACAAGTAATCCTGCCCGCAGGCACTGCAGCTCCAACGCACACTGCAGACCGGCCAGATAAATGCTTTCAATTGTTTGTTTGTATTGTGATGGTTAGCGAGTAATATTAACTACTTAACTCCAGACTCAATGAGTACAAGGCACAGGCTACAGATCCAAAACTTTATGTCTCCCAACTGCATGTGTGCAGTTTTCTGCACTGCATTGGATGGCAAGCATATAAAAAAAAAAAAAACAAGCATGTTGCACTGCCGGAGCCGACATTACCCTGCAATAGTGATGGGCTGAACACACCCCTGTTTGGTATGCGGTCGAACATTCGAACCTAACAAAAGTTCAACTGTGAACTTCGAATCCAGGGGACAATTCACTAAGTAGTATCTTACCGCATCCGAGTATGTGGTAAGATACTGCACATCTACTAAAACACCACATTAAGTCATGCGGTATTTTAGTAGTGAAACATTCTTTAAAGGGGTTCCCCCCTGACAGCTGAATGTAAACAGAATTGCCAGCAATTAAAATTAAAAAAAAAATTTTGTGGGTTCCTCCCCATCCATACCAAGCCCTTCGGGTGGAACCCCCACGCCAAGATTTAAAAAAAAAGGCTTGGGGGTCCCCCCAAAATCCATACCAAACCCTTATCCAATCAGGTCAGGAACCATACCAGGACACATGCCCTCAACATGGGGGGGTGCTTTTGGGCGGGGGGACTCCACTCCCAAAGCACCTTGTTCCCATGTTGATCGGGACAAGGGCCTCTTCCCCACAACCCTGGGCTGTGGTTGTGGGAGTTTGTGGGCGGGGGGCTTATCGGATTCTGGAAGCCCCCTTTAATAAGGGGGCCCCTAGATCCCAGCCCCCCTCCATGTGAACGAGTATGGGGTACATTCACAAAAAAAAAGCGTATCTTAAAAAAATTACAGAAGACAGTCCATGACAAGTCCTTTATTAAAAACAAAAATAAAAAAAATGTCCCCCGAAGTAGATCCAACGTCAATCATGATACTTGCCGTCACCACCGACCCGAAAAAAGGAAAAAAAACGCTCCACTCTGCACGCTGGCTTCCGCCGCCTGACATCTGTGCTGGCCTGCTTGTTTTTAAATACTGTGATGATGAATGGGGAAGGTCACCCGATTGATGTCACTGGGTGTCCCCACCGCCTTGTGACATTATCACACGCTGTGATTGGCCAAAGCATTGCACCTGACCAGGTGCATTGCTTTGGCCAATCACAATGCACTGTCAGGGTACAGTACCTTGTGGGGAATGGTGGGTGAAGAACCCGCCAAACACCCTTACCATTCGTTTGTTCACCAAACACATGAATGTCCGATGTTCGACGCGAACATCAAGACCAACTCTACCCTGTGTGGTACAATGCTGTGTTTTACTGTGCAGGCTAGTGTCAATGTAGCCTCAAGGGCCACGTATATTTGTGCAGTGCATTACGTTACGTGTTAATGTGTGTTGCATTAAAGCAGTCCATTGAAATCAATGGGCTTCTGACACCCATACATGTCCCAATTACTTTTCCAGCAACACAAATGCTATGCCTCAGTGCATTTGATGCTATTCAAAATGAATAGCACTGCGGGGGCCACCAACAGCACCATTCCTCCTGTATAGGAATGGCCCAATAAATTTACCAGGGGGACCCAAGCAGTTCACCAGAGCAGTAGGGGAGGCATAATTACTGGAACAGATCCCCCTGTGGCCCCCCTGAAGCGCAGCTGGCTTCTCCTCCTCTCTCTCCCACTTGCTATCATCTTCTGTCGGGAAAGCCAGAAGGATCAGTTCCAGTAATTGCGCCCCCCAAAGGCATGTTTACTGGATCCTTTCTTACCTGGATGAACACAATGAATGACCAGTGCAGAGAGATACAAAGCAGCATACCCATGCTGATGGTTTTTCTAATCACCCCTGGAACACTTCATAAATACCTGTTGATCCTGCCAGTAGTAGAGCCATTGGATACTTCCTTTGATAGGGTGACTATGCTTTAGATTGCTATGCTTTCATAGTAAATAAAAAGTAATTAAATGACTCAGTACACAGATGTGCTCACTAAAGTGTTAATGGAAACCTGTATTGAAGCTAGGACATTGGCTGCCTGCTTATTCCAGTGTTTCCCTTGAAGGCCAATTGAATCAGCTAAACACATTTCAGGTGCCTCAAAACAAAGAAAGGTGTGCAAAGTCTTAGGATCCTTAACCACGGGCGTTGCGTATGTCTGTTTTTCAACTGTCTGTTTACTGATGAAAAATGGACCCCCATGTATATCTATGGACTTGTGGGTGTAAACGGATGAACTTCTTTTTACATCCGTTAATGTCCGCATCTGTTAACATTCGTTTTTTTGAAAAGAAAAAAAAACATTTTTCTTCTGCCAAAATACCCAGAACGGACGAAAAACGGATGTGAACGAATTGTATGCATCCCAGCAGGTCTGAACCATACCAGGCCACATGCCCTCACCATGGGCACATGGCCAAAGCACCTTGTCCCCATGCTGATGGGGTCAAGGGCCTCTTCCCCACAACCCTGGGCTGTGGTTGTGAGGGTCTGCGGGCAGGGGGCTTATCAGAATCTACTTCGGGGGACATTCGTTTATTTTTCTTCTTTTAATTAAGGACTTGTCAAAGTCTTCTGTCTTTTTTCACACTGCAGGTTTTTTTTTTGTGAATGGGTAGCGGTATCATGTACTCCACACTCATTCACATGGGGGGGCGGGATCTGGGGGCCCCCTTGCTAAAGGGGGCTTCCAGATTCTGATAAGCCCCCCACCCGTAGACCCCCACAACCACAGCCCAGGGTTGTGGGGAAGAGGCCCTTCTCCCCATCAACATGGGGACAAGGTGCTTTGGGGGGAGAGCCTCCCGCCCCAAAGCACCCCCCCATGTTGAGGGCATGTGGCCTGGTATGGTTCAGGAGGGGGGGGCTAGCTTGTCCCCCCCCCTTTCCTGACCAGCCCAGCTGCATTTATTTATTTATTTCAGGTACTTATATAGCTCTGTCAATTTACGCAGCGCTTTACATATATATTGTACATTTACATCAGTCCCTAACCCTCAAGGGGTGCACAATCTAAGGTCCACAACTCACATTCATACATACACATACTAGGGACAATTTAGACAGGAGCCAATTCACCTAGCAGCATGTCTTTGGAGTGTGGGAGGAAACCGGAGTACCCGGAGGAAACCCACGCAGACACAGGGAGAACATGCAAACTCCAGGCAGGTGGTGCCGTGGCTGGGATACGAACCAACAACCCTAGTACTGACAGGCGGAAGTGCTAACCATTTAGCATGCTCGGATAAGGGTCTGGTATGGATTTTGGGGGGGACCCCAAGCCTTTTTTTTTTAATTTTGGTATGGGGGTTCCCCTCAAAATCCAAACCAGATCTGAAGGGCTTGGTATGGATGGAGAGGGGGACCCCATGACATTTTTTAAAATATTTTTTAAAGGCCGGCAATTTTTTTTTTTTACAGTCAGCTGTCAGTGGGGAACCCCGCTGACAGCTAATGACTAAAAACGGATGAAAAAACGGATGTAAACGGATGAAAAAACAGATGTAAACAGAAGTAAACTCGCCTGTTTTTTCTTTGAAAAAAACGTGACTGAACTGATGAAAAAGAAAAAACCAACGCCCGTGTGAAAGGACCCTTACAGCAACCCAATCCTGAGTAGAAAAACCTTGCCCTGTGTGTGAAGAAAGTGGTCTTTCTACAGAGGTTCAACATGTCCCCTGCTGAGTCAGAGCTAGAGTTCTCAAGTCAGCAAAACTCATGAAAACTGCTGATTGCAGAGCTGTAGTTCTGATTCTGCAGGAGGCATACTGGACCTCTGCCAAGAGACCACTGCTTCCTCACAGAAGCAAGATCCTTCTCCGCAACATACTGGCAGGCGGCTGGCTTTTCTACTCAATCTGTGGTTGTTTTCTAAAGAAAAAGAACTACTAGAGTATTTGCACACCTTTTGTTTTGATGCACTCAAAACAATTTATTTTGCTGATATTTCAGTTGGGCTGCATAGTTTTTAGTACATTGATCTAGTTATAGACTTGCCCTGTGAAAGGAGCAGTAAAGCGTCATGCACACGGCTGTACAGCATGCAGAGCCTGCAAAATCACTCTCCCGGTACTGCAGCTGCTGCGTACAGCCGCCCATTGAGATGAATTAGAAGATGTGGCTGTATGTGGTTATGTTTCGGGGGTTGCATAAAGACACTGGGGGGGATTTACCGAAACTGGTGCCCTCAGAATCCAGTAGTTGTGCATGGTAGCCAATCAACTTCTAACTTCAGCTTGTTCAGTTAAGCTTTGGCAATAAAATCTGGAAGCTGATTGGTTTCTATGCCGAGTTGCACCAGATTTTGCACTCTCCATTCTCCATGCTTCTATTACAAAGCCAAGTCCACAGTTTGCTATATATCTCTTAGATTGTAAGCTCCAAGGATCAGGCCCTCCTATCCCTCTTGTATTGAACTGTATTGTTGCTGTATTGTCTCCCGTTATATTGTAAAGTGCTGAGCAAAATATATAAATCCTGTATAATAATAATAAATAATATAAAAGGACTTCTGCTTCACCTATATGGAAGGCGATCACTGTTGTCAACTTGTACATAGTTTCTGTTTTTAGAGTATCCCACCCAATTCCCTTAACCCTATCCAAGTTCTCTAAAAAAAAAAAAAAAAAAAAAAAACGAACAAGAAAACAACACTGCTAGACTGATTATTGAGGAAAAGACTGATTGTGTTCGTGTGCCTGGCTGCAGGGCAATCCAGTACGGAAGAATCTGGGCAAATTTCCAGCGGCTCCTACGGGAGTTAGTGCTACAATTAATTAAACTTTGACAAAAAACTGGAAGCTGATTGGTTTCTATGCAGAGCTGCACCAGATTCTGCACTCTCAAGCTTTAGTAAATAAACCCGTGTCCGTTCAGAGCATACGTCCGTCCACCTGCTTTGCGCACCTCCCGGCACATAACTGCATTCAGCCACATCTTCTAATTCATTGCAATGGGTGGCAGTATGCAGCAGCTGCAATGAAGTCGATGTAAACCCCATCTCATAAAATCTTTAACCGCTTTCCCGCCACCCTATAGCAAATATACTGGTACAGGGCGGCAGAGGTGTGCAAAATCACGTATATACGAGAGCTTGCATTTCTGGGTAGGGGGTGAACGTGTGGCTCGCGGTCTCGGCTCTCAATCATCAGGTCCCGGCTTCCGGCTGGTGATTACTCACCAGCACCCAGTGATCGAGGAGCATTTCCGATGGAGGGAGAGAACTGTATGTAAACAATACAGATCTCTCCCCTGTCAGCTCCTGCACACTGCTTTGTATGGCTCTGCAAAGCCATACAAAGTAGTGTGCTTACAGTGGAAAGCACACACACAACCCCATAGTAAAAACAGCACACAGATCACAGTTAATACTTTGATCGCCCCACATGATCCTGTCATTAGTACAGTGTCAGTACTTTTTATTAGCACTGATCACTGTATTGGTGTCACTGGGGATGTCAGTGACACCAAGTCAGTTCCCCCCAATGTCAGAATGCCTGCTGCAGTCCCGCTATAAGTCACTGATCGCCGCCATTACTAGTAAAGAATAAAAAATTTAAAAAAAATTTTTTTAGCAAAGGCATGTAGCAGAATACATTTTGTCCTAAATTTATGACGGCATTTGATTGTTCAAATGTTTCCACTGGACATGTTTAATAGCAAAAATATTTTTTCTCAAAATTGTCGATCTTTTTTTTTTTATAGTGCAAAAAATAAAAAACGCACAGGCGATCAAATACCACCAAAAGAAAGCTCTATTCATGGGAAAAAAAGGACGTAAATTTCATTTGGGTGCAGCGTTGCATGACTGCATGATTGTCAGTTAAAGTGGAGTTCCAGACTTTTTTTAAACTTCAAATATTGCAAATGCCCCTCCAATGTACAGTGCGAAATGGAAATAATGTTTTTGTTTGTTTGTTTCTAAATACCTTTATTATAATTTTTCCTGTCTAGGCGATGACGTCATTAGGCGATTCCCATTGACTCCTAGGATATCAGCGTCAACTATCCCAGGAGTCTTTGGGAAGCCTAATAATGTAATGTGATTGACAGGTTGCCATAGCAACAGGGTATGTACTTCCGTGACGCTGCCATTGCTAAGGCAACCTGCACTAAACACAATGTGCCGCGTAGTGTCATTACTGCGCAGGCTCGAGATCGGTAGGTGCATGCTGGGTAGCCAGCTGCACCGAATCCCGGAAAAAGACACAAGTGGGCTTCAGATGCCCACTTTCTAAATGGCCACCTGCCTGCGTCTGAGATCAGGTACATTTTTAAAGATTTTAAGCTAAACGGCATGAATTCTGTTCTAACAGTATTCCAATTTAAATGTACAAGCAATAAAAATCACAAGGGAATGAAAAAAAAATTGATTATGGGGACTAGAGCTCCACTTTAAAGTAACACCTAGCCGTAACGCAAAAAATGGGCTGGGCAGGAAGGGGGTAAAAGTGGTTAATATCAAAAAGTCAAAAATATTGTTTTTTTTCTCTAAATTTTTGTCTAAATCTTTTGTCTAAATTGTAGGAAAAAAGCTAAATTTGTGGGGAAAAAAAAAGGATGTAAATTTTATTTGGGTGCAGTGTTGCACGACCGCGCAGTTGTCAGTTAAAATAACACAGCGCTATAACGCAAAAAATGGCCTGGTCAGGAAGGGGGGTAAATCCTCAGGAGGGCAAGTGGTTAATAAGGGTAATGCCATGTCATAAGTGCCGTATATCCCTCAGCACACAGGAGTCATGTGAACAGAGGAACGGTCACTTCCATGCATCTCATAGATCAGCAGGATTCTGCACTGGGATCCCTATTGTCACACGCACGCACGGTGCGCAGTCTGCGAGGGCTGTTTGCACAGCTGTGGTTAATGTGTGACTAATCACATTGTTAAGTGTTTCTTACAGTATAACCACTCCTTGCTGGAGCCTGGTACAGTGTAACCGAAAGTAACCTGAGTGTTTGTTGGCAGGTCACTAGGGAAGGAATGATGGGATTATTGGGACTGATAGAAATGTAATATTCATGTATGAGGTCACATCAAGAGATCTCTAAAGCGTTCCATAGCACCGAGCCTGGGCAGGAAATGACCGGCCCCTGGTTATTTGTAGGACCGGCAGACAGAAACTATTAGGTAGATAAGAGTGCGGGATATTACTTTGTACTGAAACTCTGCTAATCGGAAAGGCTGGGCTCCGTCAGTAAATGTACTCTGTTTACTTACATGTGAGTTTTTCTATAATCTCCCTGATAATCTCCCGCAGTCACATTGGGGAAATGACCGAAGACTGGCGCACGGAATTCTATATGATGTGAAATTACAATATTTGGCTCCTATGTCAGTCCTGCCATTTCCTGCACACATCTTTCATCCCAGGTTCACACTGTGCAGGCTGATTGCGGGAATTTGTTCCCGCACCTGAAACCACCCCGCAGCCAAATCGCGCTGTTCTTATGAGACGCACCGGGCTGCCATTCATGCTGAATGGCACCCCCACGTATCCCAACCTGCAGCGCATTTGCAGGTGTAGGAACTGCAGTGAAATGGCATGGTCAAAAAGATCAAGCAATTTCCCTGCAGCTTTTTAAATTTTATTGTGGAAAATTGAATGGGCTGCCATGCCCGCGCAAACGTGGGCCATGTGGCCTGCACAAGTGTGAACCAAGGCTAAGGTCTCATTCATATTGAGCATACTCCCGCCACCATGTTTACCAGCTTGGGAATGCATAGGTGTTCCATGCATCCGTGTGCAGGCAGTCTCATATGTATCAAGTGGGATGCAGCGGCTGTACAGACACAGCCACTGCTCCTAATTTCACAGATTTCTCCTAATCTGTGTGGGTGCATGGCGCCAAACGCACACTTTCTGCAGTCAGGGCCCTGCACCTACATCCACACGGATGTCTGATTGGGATCAGTGGCTGTGTCCATGCAGCCGCTTCATCCCAATTGCCATAAATGGGACTGGCTGCATGGGGTGCATGGAACACCCGTGTATTTTATATAGATGCCCTTATGATGTACTGTTTGGGTACATCCAATGTGTAGGACCCGGGGAAGAACCAGAGCATTCCATATCTCACAGCTGGCCGTGAAATCCCTTATGAAGATTTGGAATCTGTAGCTGTGGGAGCCGTCTGCGTCTGTACCGTTTATCAGTAATTTGGATATAAAATGCCCTATTCTAAAACTGATTAACCCTTTGAGGACCGTAAGATTTTGGAACGCCAAAAGAATCAATTTTTTTGTTTTTAAAGTTTGTACACTTCAGTTGCTGTAACTAAGCCATTTCATGAAATAATTGGCAAAACGCTAGATCCATTTGTTGTTTGTTGATAAAAACTAATATTTTGACTCAAACCAAAAAAAAAAGAATTTTAAGTTCTTAATCAGATGATATACGCAATTAAAAACATGGGACAAATACGTCCCTTGGTCCTCAAAGGGTTAACCAGTGGGTAGTTTTACCTAAAAGTTCCTGTTTATGGGCAGGCAATCCAGCACAGACATTATGTGGAATTTTGTTAGGAACATTCATACTGGCTGACCTGGTCTGCAAACTGGAGGGCAGCATTTACGGGCTATAGTTAGATAAACAGACATGTCCTGCAGGTAAATGGACCCAGGGCAATGGGCCATCTATTGATCTCAGAGTACAAAGCTCCTTGACCTTCCATTCTGCACTTTCTTCACAATAAACAAACACTGGAGGGTTATCTTATGTAGGAATATCTGTGTGACCTCAACAGAGAGGAACTTATCAGACAAACTGGATTAGCTGTATCTTCTCCTACTACAGATGGACAATTCTGATCCTGACAAGTGGAACATTAAAGAATGTATAGCGTTTCTCTCTCCTTTTTTATTAGTGTGTGTCATACTATACTATTATATATATATATATATACACACACACACTGTACTATATATAAAATACCATATATACACTATATATAAAATTCTATATATAATTATATATTACTTATCCTTATTTCATTATAAATCTTAAAAAATATATATCAGGCCTGCAGCCAAGTTGGGAGGAGGGGGGCACTTAAAGAGAAAAATCAACTCTTTGTAGGTTCAGATATCAGCTGTTCTTTGCAAAACACCTGAAGAGCAGGGTAGATCAGATTACACAAACAGCTGAATGGCTCAAACCTCCATCTTCTCTCATAGCAGAGAAAAATAAGTACATAATTATTATAATACAGGATTTATATAGCGCCAACAGTTTACGCAGTGCTTTACAACATAAGGGCAGACAGTACAATTACAATATAATTTAATAAAAGAAGGGTCAGAGGGCTCTGTTCCTTAGAGTTTACAATCTAATACAAAAAAAGGTAATAATTGTGGGGGATGGGCTAATGGAGAAAATAAATGTACAGTTGTTAGGTGGGGGAAGGATTGGACTCTCTGAAGGGATGAGTTTTCAGGGATCGTCTAAAAATGGACATGATAGGAGATAGTCGGACACATTGGGGAAGGGAGTTCCAGAGAATGGGAGCGGTTGTGGAGAAGTTCTGGAGATGAGCAGGGGAGGAGGTGACAAGGAATCTAGAGAGCCTTGGGAGGAACGAAGAGAGCGATTTGGTTGGTATTTTGAACCTAGGTTAGTGATGTAGCTAGGAACTGAGTTGTAAATGGCTTTATAAGTTGCTGTAAGTATCTTGAATTTAAGTTGCTCAGTGAGCAGGAGCCAGTGGAGGGATTGGCAGAGAGGAGTGGCAGACACTGAAAGGTTGATGCAGGGTTGCTATTAGAAACCAGAGGGCCCCATACAGCCAACCTGATAGGGCCCCCCTCCAAAAAAAAAAAAAAGACTACAGTTTACTATGCTTCAGTAATGAATGAACACAGTGATTGACAGATACAGATCACTCATTCCCCCACTCTCCATCATGAAGAATCCTATTGTGTGCTTGCAGCTGCAGGTGGGAAGGAGAGGAGGGAAGCCAGCAGCACTGCGAGGGGAAGGGCACACAGGGGGACCTGGGCAGCGGGGGGAAACATATGGTATACAAGGAGGGTGATGGGTGCGGCATGGGGGGCAATTACTGTAACTGTTCCTCTGTATGGATCTCTCTGCAGCATCTGAAAGCCAGCAAGAGGGAGAGAAGAAACAAGCTTTGAGCTGCTGCAGAGATAGCCATAGAGGGGAACGGTTCCAGTAAGTGTCCCCCTGCCGTGCCGATCTCCCTCCCTGCCCACGTCTGATGCACCCAGCTGCCTGGGCCCCCTACAGGAGGACTGGTGGTAGTCCCTTATCCACAGCCCTGGGTGGATGAGTCTGGCAGCAGCATTCATGATGGACTGGAGGGGGAATAGCCTATGCAAAGGAAAGCCAGTGAGGAGGGAGTTGCAGTAGCCGAGGAGGGAGAGTGAGTTAGAAGCTTTGTGATGTCATTTTTTTTAGGAAGGGGAATATTTTGGAAATGTTGCGGCGGTTGAGGCGGCAAGCTTTGGACATGGTGCTGAAAGCATTGAAAGTACACCCCACTGTTGTCTTTTTTTAACAAATCTGAACAGGCAAATGATCTTCATTCAAACAGTGACTACAGATAAAGGTGATATACTTGAACAGGAACACAAGGAAAATGTATAATTATTTATTCAACAGAAACATCAATAAACGTAATGGAGCACTGTGGAAAAAGTAAGTATACCCTTGGCCTCAGAAGCTGGTCTAGTTTCCCCTTTATTAGAGATGACTTTTTGTAGGCATTTTATGTAACTGCCCACCAGTCCTTGACATTGACCCCTCCAGGAAAAATTCCTTCACTGGAAAGAGGTTTGTGGATTTCATGCATGAACTGCCAGTTTCAAACTCCTCCCACGATATTTCAATGTGATACAAAACAGGGATTTGAATAGGCTAATCCAAAACACTCCAATTTTTTTTTTCAAATTATTCCTTGGTGGGTTTGCTAGTGTGTTTCTGATCACGGTTGTGGTGAAAAATCCATTTCTGGTTCAACCTTTGGAAAGATAACCCTCACACATCCAGTTCGGATGAGATGGAGTGGAGGCAACAAATTACATCACAATCTACCCTTATACAATCAAAGAACCCCTTGTATCTATTAAAAAAAACCCCAAGGCATTCTCTGAATGGCAGAGATGCCAAGTGAGTGATCCCCTGTAGTCACTATGCACAGGGCCCAATAGTTGGTATCAATGGGAGGAACAGTGCCCCAATCATTGGTGCCAGTGGGAGGAATGGTTCCCCATTGCTGGTAGCAGTGGGAGGAATAGTGCCCCAAAGGCCAGATAAAAGCTAGTAAAGGGCCACATCTGGCCCATGGGCCACAGTATAGGAACCACGGGTTTAGACCACTCCTCTTCAAAGCTTCCAATTTTATTGTTGAATTTAGTCATCTTACCATGCAATGTTTAAGTGTATGTATATATATATTTATTATGTTTTATTGTTTGTTGCTTGCTGGTTACAAACAATCTGCATCCACAAATGAATTCCCTGTTCTTTGTAATTCATTATGTTGTTAGAATTCAGATTTTCAGCCTGGGTTCACATATTATTATTATTATTATACAGTATTTATAAAGCGCCAATAGTTCGCTCAGCGCTGTACATTACAAAGGGGGACAGAACATGTGACAGAACAATACCAATACAATGCAAAACATGAGGGGATCGAGGGCCCTGCTCTTTCGAGCTTACATATATGCGGTGCAGTACACTGCATGTGATTCGCACAGGAACAGCACCACATTGCTGTGCAAATCACATGTGATTTGTGTGCGGTGCGATTGGAGCCATACATTTTGTATGGCTCTAATCGCACGGCCCCCAAAACATGCAGGACCCTTTTTTTGGTCTGTACTAGAATCAGATCGCATGTGTGTTCACACCTATATGATCCGATTCTGCACATCGCACCACGTTTTGGGGACCGCTTTTGGGGTGTTGTTAACATACACAGCCGAAGCGGTTCGCATGAACAGGGTGCGATTCTGATGCAGTGCGGAAATTGCACTGAAACTGCTACAAATTCCACACCGCATCAGTGTGAACCAAGGGCTCAAAAGGGGGATCTGGGACCACATTCAACCTTTTTTTTGTACAGTGTAAAGTTTTCGTTAAGGAATAACCAGCCACGAGGACCCTAAGCAAAGGCAGTGATTTTAATAAATTTACCCAAAATAAATTTCACCTGATTATTTTTTGTCTTTTTGAGGAGCGAGTGAAACAATGCATTTAAAATGCATATCAGCTTCCTAACTAAAGGGTACAGGTGACAATAGGAGGCTGGTTTACAAACACCGTGCATACTCTCATCCTTCACCCTCCAACAAGACTGCTCACAGCAGCAAAAGAAAAAAAGTTACATTAATTGTCCCTGGTCCCACTGTGAGGGAAGACACAAGAGAGGGTGGCTACCTTCCTACACAGACACCATATCTCAGGGCTATCCATTGAACATGAAAAGAATTAGCATGGTGGAACATTCCTTTTCATAGGAATGGAGAGGAAGCACTGTACATATAGGCATGGGAAAAAGTACACCCCTAGGAAGTCATTGACATTGTTTTTTGAAATGGCTAACATTAACCACTTGCCCTCCAGAGGATTTACCCCCCTTCCTGACTAGGGCATTTTTTGCGATACAGCGCTGCGTTACTTTAACTGACAATTGCGCAGTCATGCAACACTGCAGCCAAATAAAATTTATGTCCTTTTTTCCCCAAAAAGAGCTTTTTTTGGTGGTATTTGATTGCCTCTGCATTTTTTATTTTTTGCACTATAAACAAAAAAGACCGACAATTTATAATAAAAAAAGTTTTGCTATTAAACATGTCCAGTAAACATTTTTTTTAAACAAATCAAATTTAGTCATAAATTTATGCCAAAATGTATTCTGCTCCATGTCTTTGCTGAAAAAAAAAATCCCAATGTGTAAATTAATTGGTTTACGTGAAAGTTATAGGGTCTACAAATGGTGGTATATATACTGGAATTTCTTTTTTATTTTCTTTTGTTTCTTGTAATGGTGGCGATCTGCGACTTATAGTGGGCATTCTAAACTGCGGGGGAGGAATGGACTTTGTGTCACTAACATCCCCGTGACACCAATACAGTGATCAGTGCTAATAAAAAGCACTGACACTGTACTAATGGCACTGGGCAGGAAGGGGTTAACATGTGGGGTGATCAAAGGGTTAACTGTGTGCGGTTTTACAGTGTGCTGTGTGTATGCGCTTTACTGTTTTGTATGGTTCTGCTATGAAGAGCCATACAAAGCAGTGTGCAGGAGCTGATGCAAGAGATCTGTGTTGTTAATACACAGGTCTCTCCCCTGTTGGTAATACTCAGCAATCGCAATTGGCAGCCAAGGCCTCGAAAGGAGTCATTAAATATATGTGATTTTGCGCATTTGTGCCGCCCTGTAGTATTTCTGCTATAGGGCGGCATGGAAGCGGTTAAATCTTCAAACAGTGCTTCTCCTAGGCAGGTGCCTGGGGCACACTGCCATCTAGAGAGGCTGGGCACAGCACAGGCCGACACTCCTTCTGTATAGGATGCTGCCACATCATGAATGATCCTTCAGCAGAGGGGAGGAAGAAGGGACAGAGGAAGATGCCAGGTGTCTGGGGCCAGTGTAACAGCTGAGCTGCAGCTCCTTCCAGTGTTCCTCTCAGACTCAGTCCCTTCCTACAAGCCAGCTGCTGATCACTGTGGAGTTCCAGCCTCTCTCCCCATTCATCATTGGAGGCAGAGCTACGCCTATGGAAGAAGGTGATGTGTGACTGATGTTGCGTGTGTGACCCACCCATCCATCACATGTGCATATCGGATTGGATGTCACTCCACTTCCTCAAACTAAATCTTTCCAAAACTAAGCTCCTAGTTTTCCACCCAGTCCACAGCCCCCCCCCAAACTTCTCTGTCAAGACCAACACCACCATCAGTCCCTCCCCTCAAGCCAGAGTACTAGGTGTCATCCTAGACTCCAATCTGTCCTTCCAGCCCCATTTGCTGAAACTCATGTAGACTTCACCTCCGCAACATCTCCAAAATATGTCCATTCCTAACCCCGGAAACCACTAAGCAACTCATTCACTCCCTCATTATATCACGCTTCGACTACTGTAACTCCCTCATCGGCTTACCTCACCACAGGCTATCTCCGCTTCAATCTATCTTGAATGCTGTGGCCAGACTCATCCACCTTACTAACCGCTCCGTATCCGCCAACCCTCTCTGCCAATCCCTCCACTGGCTTCCAGTTGCCCAACGGATAAAATTCAAAATGCTAATATTGACGTATAAAGCGGTTCATAATACTGCCCCAAAACGACATCACTGATCTGGTATCCAAATACCACCCAAAACATACTCTCTGCTCCTCACAAGACCTCCTACTCTCTAGTTCCCTAGTCTCCTCCCATGCCCAGCTCCAGGACTCTCCCCCGGAACTCCCTACACCAATCCAGACTATCACCTACTCTCCTCACCTTTAGGCGCACTCTGAAAATCTCTCTTCAGGGAAGCCTACCCCGCCCTCAGCTAATTGCCAATCTCCTCTACTCTTCCTACCATTCCATCCCCCACAGCCCTTTCCTCCTGTACCACTATCCTCTCCCTCCTAGATTGTAAGCTCCAAGGAGCAGGGTCCTCAAACCCCTCGTGTATTGCATCGTATCATTACTGTACTGTCTCCCATTATTATGTACAGCACTGAGTAAACTGTTGGCGCTATATAAATCCTGTATAATAATGCACAATGTGTCATTGAGCTATGCTGCCATCATGATCCCAGAGCCTGCTCTTCTAGGTCATGTCAGTTCAGGTGTTCGGTGTGGGGCAGGGCTGCCTGCTGTCAGTGTTTTCTCTCTCCCCCCCCCCCCCCATTACCTAGGGAATTCTAGCCCAGGATCTGTTAGAGGGTGGATCCATCATCCTCCCACTCACTGCAACAGTCACCCTACAACTGCCAGCCACAGATACAGTCTGTCCATGACACTGATTTGGTCTTTAATAATGGTGCTGGCAGCATCTTGTGGCACATAGTTTTGAAAGTTTAACCACTTGCCTACCAGGCACTTATACCCCCTTATTTACCAGGCCAATTTTCAGCTTTCAGCGCTGCCACATTTTGACAATTGCGTGGTCATGCAACATTGTACCCATATGAAATTTTGATAATTTTTTTCTCACAAATAGAGCTTTCGGTTGGTGGTATTTAATCGCCACTGGGCGCTTTACTTTTTGCGCTATAAATAAAAAAAGTGCAAAAAATTTGAAGAAAAAAAAAGTTTCTTTGTTTCTATTATAAAATTTTTCAAACAGGTATTTTTTTTCTCCTTCACGGATGTGCGTTGATGAGCACTGATAGGCAGCACTAATGAGGTGTCACAGAGAGACGACACTGACTGGCAGCACTGGTGGGCGGCACTTCTGGGCACAGGTAGGTGGCACTGCAGAGTGGCACAGGTGGGCGCACTGCTGGGCACTGATCATCAGTGCCGATCCCCGCTCTGACAACTGCCGGTTCTCGGCAGTACTTTCCTCACGATCTGACAGCGTGAGGAAAGTGCAGCCGAAAACCGGCACTTGCATTTCCCTCTGATCAGCGCGTCATTAGACACCGCTGATCACGTGGTAAAAGGCCGCTGTGATCAGCTGTGTCCGTAGGACACAGAGATCGCCGGGGGCGCGCAGGAGAGCACGTTCTAGGAGAACGTCATATGACGTCCACTCAGAACTGGCCGGCCGCAGTGCAGCCGTCATTCGGCTATCTGCGGTCGGCTACTACTTAAAGAAATTTTGCAGTCTTGTGATTTGTTGATTTAATATTTTCTATTTTAAAACTTTTTTATTTATTCAGGTAACTAGTCTTGCTTAGGGCAAAAAATAGTTTAGCACCACAATGCCAACAGATAAAGCAACCCTGTCTAATGGTGCCCATACACTAGACGAAACATCCTTCAAAAATCTGTCATTTGGAACATTATGTTGTTTTTCATCCAATTAATAAGCACAAATTGAAAAGTAAAAAATTATTTTCTGAGCCACAAAGTCAAAGGAACAGGGTGGAAAACTTCTGTCAAATGAATGATCGATTAAAAGGTTAGTGTTTTTCACCCATTAAAAATTAAACTGTTTGTACTGGGCATGTGACAAAACAAAGGAAACCATAATTTATGTCCATTGAATGATTTATTGTTTGAACTTGTTTCTGATAGTGCTGTTATGTAATGACTAAATTTCAAACTATTTTTCATCTAGTGTAAGGTTAGCATTAGATTAGGTGCCATTGATTAGAAAGAACCCCCTTGGTAGTACATAGGTGGAACTAGTCTTGTTTAAACCTCAGCTATTAAGAGGCTGGTGTTTTTGCTATTCATGAGGTCACCATGCCAAGATCAATGGAGCTCTCTATAGTCCCTCAGAAAGAACCCTTAGATGTCTACAATTAGGTCAAGGTATTTCACCACAGGACATAAGCAAATACCAGGCCTTCTGGAAGAACTTGCTGTGGACTGATGAATCAAAAGTTATGAGTTATTTGGCCATTGTTACAGTAGACTTGTTTGGTGTAAACACTGCATACAGAATACAGAGGATAAATGGCCTAACAGCTGTAAAGTTAGTGAAAAATATAGTTTTGGCCAGCTCACAGTCATCTAGTCAACTATGAATTCTGCATCACATAAAAGTGCTTAACAACTTGTTAGCTGCCCTGTAGCAGAAGTACTGCTACAGAGTGGCATGGTAGCCCAAAATCACACACTTTGCCATTTCTGGGTAGGGGGCATGCCCCTATTGACAGCTGGGGGTGTCCAGCACTGGGTCCTGGCCAGCACTCTGATCGTCGGCAAAGCTGGCAGGGGAGAGACCTGTGTGTAAAAACACAGGTCTGTCTCCTGTCAGCATGGACAGGCTGCTTTGTAGCGCTCTGCACAGCAGAGCGCTACAAAGCAGCGTGTCTCCCAAGTTAAACAGCACACAACGTAAAACAGTTAACCCTTTGATTGCCTCAGATGTTAATCCCTTCCTGCCCAGTGTCATTAGTAGTCTCAGCGCTTTTATTAGCACTGATCACTATTAGCCCTCATGCACACTGGACATTTTTATAGCGGCTGTTTTTGGCTGAGTTTTTTTTTTTTTTTCTACAGCTAGTAAACCCCCAGCATGTTATGCTATGTGTCCATGCACACAGACTAATCAATGTATTTTTGGCTGGAGAAAAATACAGAACTAGTGAGTTTCTAGGAGTTTAACTGTAAAAACGAACTAACGCTGAAAAATGCCACAAACCAGCATTTTTGGACTTTGACCCCCCAATTTTTTGGTAAAGAAGAAAAAAAAAGTTAAAAAACACGACCGTGGGAAATGCCGCTAAACGATAATGCAAAAACACTGAAATACTCACGTTTTGAACGTGACTTTACACAGGTAACGTTACCAGTGTGATCAAAAAACAGTGTGCATGAGGGCTTATGCAGGCCATAGACGGGTCATTTATCGGCCAAATTTTCGGCTGATAAACGAAAAATCGGTTGTTGCTGTCAGAGATGCATCCACCAATGTCGTTTGTGGATTTTCCAGCATGCCCGATAAAAATAAATGAGAAGATCCGTGGAAAATGGCCAACAGGCTGGCCCCACTAACTGCGTGATTACAGGCCAATTTTTCGTGCGGACGAAAAGTTGGACCGAAAAATGACCCATCTATGGCCAGCCTTAGTGTCAAATGGGGATGTCAGTGGCAGTTAGTTCCCATCCAGTGTCAGAATGCCTGCCACAGTCTCACTATAAGTTGCTGATCACCCCCATTACGAGTATAAAGCAAACAAATTCCAGTATACACACACACAACTTTCACGTAAACCAACCAATATACAATTATTGGTATTTCGTCATCTTTTTTTAGCAAATACATTTGTCCTAATTTTATGAAGAAATTTTATTTTTATTGGACATGTTTTATAGCAAAAAGTCAAAAATATTGCTTATCAAAATTGTCGGTCTTTGTTTATAGTGCAAAAAAAATTAAAAACCCACAAGTGATCAAATACCACCGAAAAAGCTCCATTTGTGGGGGAAAAGACAAATTTTATAATCTATATACAAAAAATGGCCTGGTCAGGAAGGGGGGTTGTTAAATCTTCTGGAGGGCAAGTGGGGAATGAAAACATGATCTTTAGAATAAAGCCAGAGATTAATCCTAACACTATGATCTTAAGAACACTAGAAAATCCACAAAGGACTTTCTCAAAAAAATGAAATGGAGGGGTTATGGACTGGCCTTGTCAAAAACTCTTTGGATCCAACTGATCTTTTTAGGATTGCTTTTATTAAATTGTATTTGGAGGCTAATGAAGATCCAATGTATATCTGTTCGAATTTGTTGAAAAGGGCCAACAATGTAAATGGAGTGTACTTTAACTGTAGCCAAGCAAATAGTTTGTAGACACCTGTCCATATGTGCTTATTGGACAGTCATGGCCATTAATTTGGAACGAACACACACACCTTCCACTCTGTGGCTATACAAAGCCTCCACTCTTCAAGTCTTTCCACAAGACTTGGGAGTGCGTTGGAACATGTGCCCCTTCCACCAAAAGGAGGTTTGTGAGGTCCGGTACTCAATTTTGCATGAGAAAGACCTAACTCAATTGGCATTCTATAATCACCCCGCAAGATGTTCAGTAGGGTTGAGATCAAGGCTCGATGTAGGACACCCAAGGTACTTCATGCCAAACTATATTAAAATGGTGCTGGCTGGCGTTGTGCACGGGGGGTTATTATACATGGGATGTTTCAGCACCTTTGGCCATAAATCAGCACCCTTGGTGTATAGCCTGCTTTTGAAGTGAAGATGGTTGGGAGATAGAAAGCCACAGCATAACAAAAAAGGGGAAAGTAGTAAATACATATTATATTACTAGAAAAGGCGAAAAAAAAAAACTACACACTTCCATATTGAAAAGTGTATGCAGTGGGGACACCTGTACAAATCACAACTGTCCATCAATAGATTTTCTTTGTTCATTATTACAGACGTCAAACTGATCATAAATGTAAGCCACTTTTTTGCACTTGACTGACTATGAAGTCTGGACTCCAAATACACTGGTCCTCAGCAGTACGAGCCTTCTCTTACAGAATTGCAGAGGTAGAGCCAAATAATTGCTGCGGAAGGGTGCACTTCAAGGAAATGTTCATTTAGCACAAGCGCGGATTTGTTTTTAAAGACGAAAAGTTCCAGGGCTCTTGCTCTTTTTTAATAATATTCTGTCGAAGTCCCAACTTGCATACTTTGTTAGGCTAGTTAAGCAAGCATTGGGGTGTTTTGGATGGGCAAGAACAGCCCCAGGAAGAGGGGGATAAGAAAAAATAAAAAAACCACACCACTACATTTACAGTCATGGGCTAGGGAGGAGACCTGTAAATAAAAGACTGCAGCAGAGAAAGATCAGGTCTCTTGCCCTACCAGAGAGGTCTGTGATGTTTAAATCTCAGGACTGCATAGACAAAAAACCCACTCATGCATTTATTTTTTTTTTAGTTTTTGCCTGGAGTTCAGCATTAGATTTCAAACAATTACGGATTGGATTTACCAAAGTAAAATTTTATTACATTAAACCCTTACAACACATTGCTTGAAGTGGATTGGATGAATAACATTTTGTACACGGCGTAAAGATTGCTACATTTGTAGAGAAAAAAAAAAACCAAACATTGAAAACTGTGTTGCATAAAGTCATAGCAAAGTTGTAAAGGCACAAAGATTGAAAAACTTTTTTTTTACCGAAAAATACAATTTACACAGTTTACAGAATAACTGTTTATTGCTGGTTTCTCACCTTCAGTCCCTGAGTCAAAAGCCCTTTGTAATTAAACTGCTCCTTGTATTCAGAGGAATCTAAAACACAGCCCTCGTTATGGGGAGACACCTACTGCATACAAGGAGTCCTATCAGGGGTAAGGCGAGAATTAAAACAATCTGTGTTGAAACATTTTTAAAACCTATTTACAGATATAAACATCCAGCAGTGTAAAGGCAGTCTGCTATATAGCATTATATTTATAACAAATAGGGCGTTATCGTTGACTTATTCAAGTCAATCCAGTGTACCCCCAGACCCGTTAATTGGTTCCCTTCAAAAGATATGGATTTCAAGGCCTTCTTATGAAGGTCACCAACTAATGCAGCACTGTCCCTACTTAATAGCACTGCTGGCAGGTTACAAAAGCAGGGGCTCTGGATTAACGCTCTTGTTAAAGTCAACTTGTGGAGGGGAGAGAAAAAAAACAAAAAAAAAACAAACTACACACAACTTACTAAAAATGGCCAACTGTACCAGAAATGGCTTTCCTTACGGGTCCATTCACACCTATGACTTGTAACACACCAACACATGGTGCAGGTTAGATATGGTTTTAAATGGCATTAGTTCTCATCCATGTGATGTTTGTATGCGTTGTACATTTTTTCAAATACAGAAATTCTGGCCAGTAATTCAGCAAGCATTAAAGATAGATAATGAGCATGACAGCCAGGTAAATAACTTCCATGTTTCTATCTGCCTTGGTATTCTTTAGAGTGCAACACTAGGCAAACCTTTACTGATTTGGATAACTTTAGGTCTCGGTCTGGATATCCAATTGGAACATCAGGTGCTGTTCATGATTACCATTGGAGTGTATTATCTCCCCACAGCCTTAGCCCATCTTGAATGAGATGGTTTGTACAAACATCATTGTGGATCCAAAAATATGATGAACTCTCAGTGTCAAGCAGATGTAGGAACCCATAATTGTAAAAAAAAAAAAAAAAAAGGCATCAGCCAGTGAAGCCCACACACCATGGGTTCTGCTGTAAACACTCTAATCTCCTGAACAACCTTTATTTACACTGCTCCTTCAAAGCACTATACAGTCTACATGGCTGATCATGCTCTTAACAGTAAAGGAAACAAAATAAGACCTTGGAAAAAAAAAAAAAGGGGAAAAAAAAATACAACCCCCAAAAACCACAAGCTGCCTTACAAGATAATTAGAACATGTGACAGTCAAAAAGGGTCGTCCCAGAGTACAATGGCCTGAGGAAAGCCTTTCATTTAGGCTAGAAGAGAATGAGTGATCTTTGGTAGAAGAATCACTATGCTAAACAAAAAAAACAAAAAAAAAATTGCCTGTTGTAGTAATTTATCGATAAGGATGACAATGCTTCAGATATGTGCCAATAATCCCTATATTGTTTCTATAACACACACCATAGGTAGCCACTTGCTTCAAATGTGTAGCGATGAATCTCTTTGGCAATTAATCAATAGCGATTTTATTAGCATATTGCCCATGTGATATTAGTACTACAAAAGAAAGCCTCTACTGATTTTTTTTATGACCGATTGAAATAACCATTAAACTTTCTATTAGGATTAGAAGCTAGCAAGTCAGGCAAGGGGATATTTGTGCTGGAATCTCCTGGACATGAAAGAAGCCAGCGGTTTGTTCAAGATGACGGACTGCCTATAACTCTTCATACGAATTCCAAGTTTAAAAACTTATTTTGCAGATTCAAACCTCTTTCCATGCATACATACCCATGCTCAAAAAAGAAACCATTCCTGGAAGGATAGCAGGACAGGACATACTGGTTAAACACAAAAAACCCTCTTTAACCCACAATTTTACACTTTCCCTTAATGAGTACCAACTTTACAATTGAAATATACACTCACTCGCATTTAAAAAAAACTATACATTAAAAAGGTTGGCACTGCACTCATTCATACAGCAATCACATGAAGCGGGGGGGGGGTGTGAATGGAACAAAAACAAAAGAAAGTGACATTTTGGCTTGGTAGTGTCTACCCAAGAATCATAATCCTGCACAGTGTTTATAGCAAGCAATATCTATTAAACAGCAAAATAAGAAAAAAAAAAAAAAAACCGTAACACACACACAAAGAACTCGGACCTGTTGACAGGGTAGTGCAATAGATTTAAAAGTAAAAAAACAAAAAAAAGGTGCACATTGGAATGCAGTTATTGCTAGAATAGTCAACTGTGTGTGCACAAGCCTGTTTAAAGCTATGACTAAATGTGTGGCAGTTTAAAGCTTAAGTATTTTTTTTTTTTTTTAAAATACCCCTTGGCACAGCCTGAAGATTGGATATAGGTGCACTGAATGGACACTTATTACAATTTTATATTACTCAAGGTAGGTTATTGGAAACATACACCTTTAACTTGGTAGACTGCTAACTGGTGGGAGGGGAGAAATTTGTGCTCTTATAGCCGATTAGATTCCAACAGTTGCCCACACAGTGCAAGTTACAAAACTGCTGCTGCAATCTGGCTGCTACAGACAACTTTTAATAACGTCGCCACAGTGTACCATACAAAAAGCTTGCAATTAAGTGCTGGACTGAAACCATTTCTTAGAAACGGAAGAAAAAAAAATAAAAAGGCAGGGGAATCTGTCTAAATAGTTGGTTGTGGATGGCAGAACGATCAAGCATCAATGCAAAGTTTTTGTAGAGAGAATGTTGAGCACATTTGTACTTTCTTCCAACACATCCAAAGCCAAACTTACAAGCTTTCACTTTAGTTCAATTTAGTCTTTGACTGCAGGAGAGATCAGAAAAAAAAAAACGGCCTTAATCTTTTAGTAGAGCTACTGTTTGAGCTTTTTTTTTTTAATTTTTATTTTTTTAAAGAATGTTTATTGGAGTCTGTACCGAACAAAGGCCACAAAAAGGAAAAAGCTGTGGACGTAGGTCAAACAAGTAGACAGGCCGTTAGGGCAACTGAAAACGTTTTAGCAATGGATGTCTAGGCGTAGAACTCCCTCTGCTCCCGTGGTTTCTGGTATCCCCCGTTTGACTGCTTTGGCTCCTCTAAGGAATAGCTTCCTTCATCTTTCTTCTTCATCCGGTAGAACACAAATGCCACCAAGGATGCAGCAAACACCAATCCTGCTAAACCGCCAGCAATGATACCTGGAATGAAAAGTAATGCGCATTAGGTTTAGATATTAGGAGTTAGGCCCCTGTTTCTATGGGCAAACTGTCAATCATCGGTTTATATCCACATCCGTTCAGATAGAGAGATATAAAATCTGTTCTGTTTAAATGGAATGTACCTGAATGGAGGCAAATGGATGTAAATGAATGTGCATTTTTGCATCTCCATTTTCATTGGTTGTTAAAGAAACACACACTTTTTCTCAGTAAACAAAAGTGAATGGTGCATTACAGCAGTATCAAGTGCAAACATGGCTCTGCAGAAACAAAACATTCTCCGCTTACCTGCAAGAAGCTCCTTCCTTTCCATTATTCCATGTGAGGCACCTGCACTGCCATCACCAGGGACCGGAGCGAGCCTGTCACTTTTATCAACTGAAGCCGTGACTTCAAAAAACAAGTCCTGGAGAAATAAAAAAATTAAATAAAAATGCCCCTTAACAAGGCTTCATAGAAAAGGATAATTCATCTTCAACTTAATATTTTTTACTACTTTAGGAAATAAAAATATGCATGATGTTTACAATGAATTGAACACATTTATGCTATTTGAAATCTACAATTCAGATCTGGCAAGACCGACACCTTCTATTGGGTTGCAATTCCTAAAAAAGGAAAAAAAAAAAAAAAAAAAAAAAAAAACAGTGATGAAGAACTTCATTACTCTAACCATAAGGGGGGGGGGGGAAAAACTGGGTTTAGATGTACTTTATTTTGGAAAAAATGATTCTACAGAAAACTTTTTTCGATACCACTTTTCTAATATGAACAGCATCAGATATAAAATTAAAAGAATCAGAATCTTTTAAACAGAAACCTAAACTTACATCTACTGCTTCCACTGGTCCATCTCCCGATTCCTCCTCTGTGGAATCTGAGGTTTCTTCATCTTGTATTGGAACAACAGTGTGGTTATACTGGGCAGTGGAGCCAACAGGTTCCTCATCTTCAGATAGTACTGGAACTGCAGTTGTCATTTCTTCAGGTGGAATGTTGACCCTCCTGCCCTTTGGTTCCTGGGTGTGCACTATATACTGCTCAGAAGCAGTAGACTGGGTGGCCCCTGGTACAGTTGTATGGTGGGGATGGTGTTTGTGATGATGGTGGTGTCCATGGCCATGGTGTTTATCTTCACTAGCTGGAATTGTGGTGGTTTCTCCTTGCCAGTCTTGATCTTTTTCAGGCTCAAGATAATCAGATTTTTCTGTTGTCCTATCAATATGAATAAACTCATCCAACAGAATTGCGGTAGTGGTGGTAGCGGTGGTGTGATTGTGATGTTTACGAGTAAGAGCTTCATCTGTCACAGTATTCTTTTCTGCAGAGTCCACAAAGCCAGGCATTACATCAATATCTGCCGGAATTGCACTGGTCTCTTCATATGTAGTACTAGTTAAGCCTGAGGTGGTTTCTGGATGGTCAACATATTGGACTGAATCTTCAGCTGTTGGTGTCACTTTTTGGACCAAATCATCCATGTCACCCTCATCTGGTGTACTTGTGGTAGTTTCCTCGGGGGCAACAAAAGGCTTTTCTACTTCAGCAGGACCAATAGTAGTGTCAACTACATCAAACTTAGCAGGAAGGGATGTACCTGGTGTGGTTGTATGATGGTGGTGATGGTGGTGGTGGTGTTTCTTTACATCATCAACAGATGCTACAGTAGATGTCTGGTGGGTTGTAGGTTCAAGAGTTGTACCTTCAACAAATGGTTCTTTTCCAACAGGGTGAAAGGCAAAAATATCAAGATCATGTGGTTTAGTAGTTTGTGCGTGAGTAATATTTTCTACATCAGTTTCCTCTTGAATAGCAAAATAAGGCTTCTGGGCTGTGGATATCTGTGTAACCGTAGGGGCGAGAAGAGAGACTTGTGTTGTAGAGACATCCTCATCTACCAAGAAACATGGAAATAAGAAAACCGATGTATTAAAATGGTTTTGACCCAATAACTGCTATGAAAAATCAGCATCTTGTTCTATTGAAGGTATTGCTCTACCACAGAGTCTGCACTGGCAAAACGTTTCATTCTACCATAGTATCTGTACTGCCAAAAACAGAGCTCAGGCCTGTGAAGGAAAAACCACCATTCAAAACATTTGGCTCTGTTAAATTAGCATGTCTATTTCATTGACATTTTTTACTTTTTCTGTTCCTATTATGTGTCCCTGATGTTGTGGTAAGCTACATAATATAGGGTGACAACAATTTAAGGGGCTACAATGTTATTGATCTCCAGCAAGCCCTGCTAGGGCCCCACAGTTTAAAATAGGAGTCTGTAGCATTATTGTACTGAACATAATGAGCAACTTTTGGCAATGTCATGGGCTCCATTTAAGAACCTTCTTTATTAAGCTGGTCCTTTATACATTGCAACTACGTAGTGCAGTGAATTTAGAAGTTTTCAGTAAATATTGGAATAAAAACTTGAATAAAAGTTTAGAACAAACAAGTTTTATTGTAGCTATTGCATGATCAAGCCGGTCATACAATCTATAGGTCTTTGTTATTACATAAATGCACAAAAAGATTTGACTAATTTCGGTTATCGTATCCTAATCTGCATGTCATTTTTTCTTTGGACTCCTTTTCTGTATGGATTTAGAATGTATTAATTGAACATGCTTCACATCTCTTCTTTGATAAACTCAAATATAGATTAAAAAGTGGTTTTCACTGTCCAGCTTTACAGTTTCAACAAGGTGGGTTTGCACTTTAAATTCTCCTGCAATTCCGTGAAAAGAACAGAAGCGAGCATGTTTATTCAGAGGATAGCTTTTGTAATAACTGAACTTACTCTCCATTCCTGAGCCCGAAAAATCCTCATCATCTCCAGAGCCATCAAGGTCTTCAGGAGGAGTAGGTTTGACATCATTCTGAAAAACAAAAAACAAAAACACTGAGTAAACGAACAAGCAAGCATTTAGACTCAGTACAGTTTTGCCTTGCACATTAGAGCTTTCAAAACTAGGAAAGACCAACTGACCAAGGCCTGCAGAGCACTACATGGCTTTTAAAAATGAAACTTCTACTCTACTTGGTGTTTATGAATTTTAATGAGCAGAATAAAAATTCTGGCCAATGAAATAAACACTCAAGTGCTAAACATGATCAGCACTGAGGCATGTTTGGCTTTTTTTTATACCCAAAAACTCCTCTACTGAATGGGATTCTTCTGTGTTTAGAAGCAGCAGTGTTTAGAGGGAGTCAATGCTCCTTCTAAACTCATCTAAAAACGTGTGCACGAGCTTCTATTGAGGTATCGCATTTATTTAGGAGGAGCGGTGTGCACTAGGCCTTACAAAGGCAATTTCTACCAAGAGAACACACACAACCCAGCTTACAGACACATTATGTGGTATGCTTCATCCTTCTAAGTGAATGAAAACATTGTGGGCAGCTATGTATATAAAATCGACCAAATGTGCCAAATTTAAAAAAGGTGCCAAAGTATAAATGCAAATCCCTCACAGAGTGCTGCACAAAATGTGCGAGATACCCATTTTTATAATCTTTTATGTGATTCATTTGCATCAATTGGGTGATACAGTTCATTGGAAAGGGGGTATTTAGCACATTTTGTACAGCTTCATTACTCTATCAGTTTTCCTTCTCTAGTGTGAACCCATCACTTTGGATGGGAGAATAGAGTATTTTACAGACACTGCAGCTCAACTAATTTGCTTGGCCAAAAACAAAACAAAAAAAACCAAAAAAAACAAAAACACGACAGCTTCAATGGAAAATGTATACATTCCCAGAAGTTCGATAAGGAGTTCTAATGTGAGCAATTTGTTTTTAATGTAGTGTCCAAGGTTGGTTTCCATTAAGGAAACGTTGATGGTTTTAGAAGCAAGCTACAACTTGTTAAAATATTTATGAGAAAGGCATAAATGATCAGTTTATTACCAGTGTATAAATGTTTTAAATCCATGATGTGTATGGCAGCGTATCTATAGATGACAAAAGTCGGTATTTATATCCAGGGCATGTCCCTGCTCCCGATCAATTAGTGACAGGGCACTCAGTGCTGCCAGGTAATCGGGCATCCATGCCTCAGAAAATTTTCACTCAGCTTTGCAACTTTAAGCATACCAATATTAGGCAAGTCCATCATCCTGCCCAGACTGGCTAAAAACCATTGAAGGTATAAGCAGCTTATCCTATAATTTATCTTCTCAAACAAAATTAAGAATTCCAGGTATTTATTTATTACAGGTACTTGTATAGCACCACCAAATTATGCAGAGCTAATATATCTATCACATCAGTCCCTAACCCTCAAGGGGCGTACAATCTAAGGTATGGATATTTTACACATGGTTACATTGGCCCAAGAAATACCATACCTGGCAGATACCCCTGGAAGCTACTACTCCAGGGATCTCTACTTGCTTCCATTCCCATGCAGAACAGCCAGCCTAATTCATTGTGAACACAGGAGGACAGTCACTTGGCACAGGCACCATTCAGAGAACGCAAAACCAGTCTGATTATATGAGTTTGAGAGGCAGGGAATTGACATCTCACTCCACCTCATCCAAATCAGACAACGCTTTGCATTCATTTAAAAAATGCACAGCATTCTCTACCTGGCACCTGTACTAAGCAGCCAACCTCTTGTAAGCATCAGACCAGCTGCTCCGAACAGAACCTGGAAGCAAGTGGACATCATTGGAGTAGGGGTGGCTTCCAGGGGCATCAGCAAGGTATGGCATATACTTTGGTTTCTTTTTATATGGTTCCATTGGTCCAGCTTTGATCATACTTGTATGCTTTAAATGGATTTGTAGGTTTGTTCACTATTTCATGTGTCAGTGCGTTTTAACTGTATCATTTAAAGAAGTCCAACTCCCTTCTTCCCAGAACAAATATATTACAGCTGAAGACACCTTAGATGTGCTGGCTGCAATAGCCTTTTCCCACCCAATAACATACTTCCTGTCCTAGGATGACAACCATCACTTGCCCTACTCTGGACAGGACTACTGAAAAAAAAGTCGCCATAACTAGTGGGAGGGAACTTAAGGAAAAAAAAAAAACCCACACGACCTGTGTGTGATCCATGTCCCTTGCAGATTGATACCTTTTGGTATTCTGAAGAAATAGCCAGTTGTGTCCCTGTGCAAAGTGAGCGTGAATGGGAGTGACTATTTCATTAGAGCCTTGCAGGTGCATCCGCTGGCTAATGAGAAAGTGGCAGGGTCTGCATCCCTTTACACATTATTTCCCTTTGCGAGTATCTCACCAAAAATTACATTTTTTTGTTGTGCTCACAATAAGTGCAGGCTTTTGAGAAAAACAGTGAGTCAGTTAAGAAAATTACAGTTTAGCTTGCGTAGCAACTGTATATGCTTTCTCCACCAATTTGTCCCCAAAGAAAGTGGGGTTCTCTTTTAAAATGTGGTGTTCAAATTCGTAATTGTTTAAAAGACTTAACCTGGCGATTCTGCACGCAAGTCTGTTTTTCAGCTTCCTATCACAGACCAAGCAGGAGACCGACGTTTGTGACAAACCATTTAATACTGACGGGGATGCTTACAATGGTCAGTTTGTATTTACAGAAAAATCTTTATCCCAAAAGAAAAACCCACAACAAACCACACATACACACTTGCTGCAACTGCTTATAAAGTTTTCTTATCTGGGTTTTCAAGTCCATCTAAACATGCAAGTGTATCCAACACTACTTCTCCCAGAATGGCAATGTTTCTGTTCAATCTGGATGAAGGCGCAAAGGAGACACCCCCTAAACTGGTCAGATCACCGGGGGAGGGATTCCTTGAAGCGAAACGTCACTCTAAAATCAACAGACTATTTTTAATCCTTATGCCATTGGCATTAGTAAATATATATCATTTACTGGTCTTAAACCTTTTTGTTTTACAATTCTTCAGTTACTTCCTGGTTTTCATTCCTATGCAAATACGGCCATACAACCTGATAGGAACAATTTCTGTCTGTAGCCCAAACTTGTCCTCGATTATTTTCCACCACCAGTTCTGGGAGAGATAAAGCTCCAGACATGGAAGTGTAAAAGCTAAATCTCTAAAAGTTTAATGCAAGATGAGAACTGTTATACAGAACTCAATAGGGGTTACAAGGCCAGAATGACCAATGAAATATTATGCTCTTATCAAAGAGGGAGCTTGAAATAAATAGCATTTGTGGTGCTCAAATAAAGGAACAAAATAACAGACTAATTCAGCCACCACATCTAAGGATTCATAAGCTCCAATAGATTTCATTTTTGTTCTTGGGTTTAATATTGCTTTAAGGGTTTATATTAACATGTGTCTCTACGAGGGTGAGTCACTGTTTGTCAGAAAGTGATGGGAACCCCAAATATTGTGGTCATCAACAAAACAGGTGGAAAGAGGAAATCTTCCTATATACACACAGGTTTCAATGAAAACTGAAAGTGGTTCTAAAAGAAAGGTTATTTACCTTGAGGCATTCTATGCATTAAAGTAAAAAAACCTGGGTGCAGCTCCTCCCTTATACTTACCCAAGCCCAATTTTGATCCAGCGATGTGCATGAGAGCCTCGGCTCTCCCAGGTCTCTCTTCATTGGTTCACACAGCAGGGGGAGCCATTGGCTCCTGCCAATTGCAGCTAGTGAGCCAATGAAGAGCGTGGAGGGTGTTCAGAGATACGCTCTGTGGAATGGAAAGTGTCCATTTACAGGACCACAAGCTCAGGAGCGAGCCTGCTCAAGTGCCCCATTGCTATTGAGGGCACTTGGTGGGGAGGGAGGGGACAGGAGAGCCAGCTGGGGACCCAAAAAGAGGAGGATCCAGGACAGGAGTGAGCGGAATCTCCCTAATACACAGACTGGTAAAAGGGGAAAAAAAAAAAAAAAAAAAAAAAACAACAAGTGTTTTAATCATTCTATACTCTAACCAAGCTAACACACACACACACACACACACACACACACACAAAAACAAAACAAACTACACAGGGATGTTTTGACCGTAGCTATACTTCAAATACATCAAAACACATTAGCACTTTTATTTTCCAGAGAACCATGGCATGCAGCAGCTGATCCCTTGAGAAACGAAGAATTAAGGATAGGTGGGTGCACTGAAATTACAGTTGAGGATTTGCCATCTGACTAGACATTTACAGCCAGGGAACGACTAGGACAAGGATTTGTGCACATTAAGGCTCAGAATGACTTCAAGGCCCGGCTCAAGGCTGCTAAGTGACCTTTTAAAGGATTACATTATTAGGGGAAAGAGGGTGGTATCCCAAGAAGCCAGACTACTGTACAGTGTGGATGCGATTACATGAAAAGTCTGTACTGTCTTTAAATTCACTTGACATTCCAGCTTTGTCCTAGATATCTATTATGGAGGACTGTCCCTCTTTTACCAGTCAGCGAGTACAATTCTGAAGTCCTGGCTGCATTGTGCAGTACTTTTAGCCCAACATATTTCAGGCATTAGGTGCTGAGTGGCATAGGTTTAGCCAGCTAATAAGAGATCATTGCACTCTTCCTTAAAAGCTCAGAGCAGTCTGAAAATTGTGAAAACAAACAAGGATATGGACACTTGAATAGCATTGGCACCGCCATTGACTGAGATTGGTGAATGGAAAGGAGTGGCTAAATAGAATGTTGGCAAGTAAATCGTCATTCAAAGCCATTTCATTGTTGGGTTGGAGTTGGGCTTTACGCACATGCGCGACACTGTACTCATCCACCGGGAGCACAAAAAGCAGAAGGACTTTTCATGACCCTGTTTGGTCAACAACTGTGTGCCAAACTGCTGCAGAATGTGAGACGTGAGCACTCTTCATTGAACAATGAGAGCTTTTGAACAGAAGTAAAAAATATATCAAAACAATCCAGTTTCTCTGTTTAATTCACACTCCTTAGACAAGTGTCTGCCTGCACTGCTGATCGCCCGCCAGGTCATACAACTATCGGTTTACACTGTAACCGCACTGGCCTGTGGTGGCAATAGGCTCCCCCCGACACACAGCACACTGACCAGCAACAAACAGTATGGCTTTGCAGAGGGAATGTTTGGAGACGGAGAGGCACCAATTCACAAACTAAAAACAGAAAAAAAACCCAAACACCTTACCCAAACATTTGGTATACCAAGGTGTTCGTTTTGCCTAATCCATAAATATAGGACTACCTTGGACCTAAAAGATATCCTCATGTTGGCTTTATAGCTAGTAAAGAATTAGCGTGCGGTACGGACGTCCAAATTCAATGGCTGCATGCTTTCAAGTATGAGAACTTTGAGCCTGGATAAGCATTAGAGGTTCTCAATCTGTACCTTTAAAATGTACGACAGCATAAGAAAACACAACAAAAAATAGCTTTTGTCTTGTGGTGTCAGCCATGCCTAGTTGTATTTTCCTGAACTACTTGAACCCTACACTCTACAAACAGACAATGATTCTGTAATCCAAAATAATGAAAAAATTACTGGAAGTCTCTGAACCCAAACTCATACAAAGGACATTGTGCACGTCTAATCCTGTGACAGCAGCCTTGGGAAATCCCATTTCTTATCCAGCATGGCTGTGACCCTGTGCAACGCCAACATAAGATACTGGGGAAATTTATTAAAACTGAAGCTGAAAAAAAAAAAAAAAAAAAAAAAAAAAAAAAAAAAAAAAAAAAAAAAGAGACTTGTTCAGTTAAGCCAGTGTTTCTCAACTCCAGTCCTCATGGACCCCCACAGGTCATGTTTTCAGGATTTCCCTCAGATGAAACAGCTGTGGTAATTACTAAGGCAGTGAAACTGATCAAATCACCTGTGCAAAATAATGGAAATCCTGAAAACATGACCTGTTGGGGGTCCATGAGGACTGGAGTTGAGAAACCCTGAGTTAAGCTTTGAAAACAAGACTACAGCCACTGTGCATGGCAACCAGTCAGCTTCTGCTTTTAAGTAAAAATTCCCCTAACTGCAGTGTTTGGTATGGGGGAGGAACATCATGGATATCAACAGGAACTTCATTCAGCTATTGAAACCTAAATAAAAAAAAAAAAAAAAAAAAAAAAGTCAGCTGCTACAAGAAACTTGACAAAAAAAAAAAAAAAAAAACCCTATTACAACACAAACTCTCAAACCAGCCCATTAAGTCCAGCACTGTTTTTCTCATGTCTTTGCAGTTTCTTTCCATGCCACCATTTAGGATTTGGAAACTGCCTGTCACCAGTCACAGGTGCCCACTCACCACACCAAAATGCCACTGCGCATGCACAGGAAGACTGCCAGGAAACTGACCTGAAGCCTCCTTGCATGCATGATGTGATATCCTAGGAGGCTGCAGGTAGCCAAGGGATGAGAAGCTTAACCGCTTCACGCCAGCGCCTCCCGGCCCTTTAAGAGTTTCAGCATTTGGGAGGCGGGGTTTAGGGTCACATGATCGGGAAAGGTCCCGATCGAAAGAGGAGATTGGGACCTTTCTGTGAGTACCAGACGTGTGCTGGGAGCATGCAGGGCGCGCGCGCTCGGCACATATGTCCTTTAATTGAATGCAAATGTGCGGCCGCTCAGCGTCTAGGCCCAGACGCCAGGAGGCCGCACATTTGCTTGCGGCCGGCGTGAAGAGGTTAAGGGAGGTGGGGGGTTGGCGGTTGAGTGGGGGTTTAAGAAATACTTTTTATTAAAATAAATATGAAATGCGATTATGGTCTGCACAGAGCCTAATGTACAAACTACTCTTAATTGGCAATTCTAACAATCCCCTAAACACAAGTGCACAACACTATGCACAAATTGGCCAATTCACTAAAAAGGAAACTTTATTGGTTTTTTTAATAAGCATGTTCTAATCTATTATACAGGATTTATATAGCACCAACAGTTTGCTCAGCGCTTCACAATATAACGGGAGACAATACAGCAACAATACAGTTCAATACAAGAGGGATAGGAGGGCCCTGCTCCTTGGAGCTTACAATCTAGGAGGGAGGGGCTAGTGGTACAAAAGGTAGTAACTGTGGGGGATGGACTGGTAGAAGGAATTGAAGATTCCATTATTCGCTGAGGGCAGGATAGGCTTCCCTGAAGAGACAGGTTTTCAGAGATCACCTCAAAGTGAGCAAAGTAGGCAATAGTCTGATAAATTGGGGTAGAGAGTCCCAGAGGATAGGGGAAGCTCTGGAGACTAGCATGGGAGGAGGAGACAAGGGAGCTACAGAGCAGGAGGTCGTGCGAGGAGCAGAGAGTATAGTTTGGGTGATATTTGGAGACAAGATTGGTGATATAATTTGGGGCAGAGTTAAATGGCTTTATAGGTTATTGTTAATTTATTTCAGGTACTTATATAGCACTGTCAATTTACGCAGCGCTTTACATATATTGATCATTCACAGCAGTCCCTAACCCTCAAGGGGTATACAATCTAAAGTCTCACTCACATTCATACACATTAGGGGCAATTTAGACAGGATCCAATTAACCTACTAGCATGTCTTTGAAGTGTGGGAGGAAACCGGAGTACCCGGAAGGAACCCACGCAGGCACAGGGAGAACATCCAAACTCCAGGCAGGAGGTGCCGTGGCTGGGATTCGAACCAACGACCCTAGTACTGCCAGGCAGAAGTGCTAACCATTTAGCCACTGTGCTGCCCAATTATTTGTTAATGTTTTGAATTTTATCCGTTGGGCAATGGGAAATCAAAAATTCCCATAGAGAGAGAAAAACCACATTTGTTAAACTTTCTTCCGTGCAATTAATTCTGCCTCACATTTCCTGCCACCTAATGAGACTCACCCTTTGCTCACCTGATCTTTCACATACTCCGGACGAAGCTCTGGTTATTGGAAAAAAACACGTAGAGGTTCTTTAAAGAAAAATTTGAGAACACATGGAAAACTTTCTCACGAGACTTTTTTGAAGTATGGCACATTTTCAGTGAAATTTTTTTTTTTTTTTTTTTTTTTTACTGGATAAGTGATGTATGGGGCTTGTCAATTACCCTCATAACACACTGATTTGATTATCTTCATAGATTATAACGCTAACCAGGCTTTTTGTGCACATTTTAACCCACTTGGAAATGCAATGCCTTGAATGGGCCCTTCAGACATGCAGCAGAACCAGGTATTAAAATGATGGACACAGGAAACGAACACTGCCTACACATGAAAAATCATAAGACCGGGAAAAAAAATAAATAAATAAAAAATAATAATTTGTCCAATGAAAAAGTGGCCAATAAATTTCAGTTCTGAATATCAATTTCTGTGGAATGATCTCCCATAAGTGTCTACCATGCAGTCCACCTTAATTACAGCTTTCAGAAAACAGGGCAGTATCCTGTACAATCCAATCAGAATGTGTGCAAGGACAGAGGAAAGGCCATTATAGTAAGCACATTCACAGTCACAACAAAGTCCAGGTTTAAAAAATACTTCTAATGATACCAGACTCCAATAAGGGGCTTAGGATTACCATTCGGGCTCATGTCAATGGGTGTGGTCTTCCTGCAATTGACATGTTTGGACGCATATCAAATACAGGTCAGCAAAATTCCATAGACTTGCACAGGCAGTCCAACTCCTCCGGGATGGCACATCTATACGTGCCATTGCCAGAAGGTTTGCGGTGTCTCCCAGCAGTCTCAAGAGCATGGAGGAGATTCCAGGGAAACAGGCAGTTACTCTAGGAGTATAAATAAAGAGTGCGCTTATTATTCACAAAAAATGCAGAGACGTCAGTGACGAAATGCGTTGGGCGTGGCCTAGTTGACGTGACGTCGGGATGGTCCTCCCAGCTGTCTGCTGTGAGATCGCAGTGCAGGAGGTTCGTCCCCTGTTTTTTTTTCCCTCGTGGATGTGTTATTATAGAGGCTGTCATTGCTGGCGTCGGCTAGACACCTTCCTTGTGACTGTTATACTTAATAAAATTTTACTGGTTTTAAAAACGTACTGCATCATCAGATCTCTTCTGATTCCTCAAGCTTTGCCCATGTTATTGGAAGACCGTCTGCTGCTTAGCTGTTCCATATGTGCTGATCGGATCATTATTGGTTGCGGTTCCTCTACTGGGATATCCTGCAGATCATCGCTCCCAGAGCAAAATGCTATCATGCTGGTTTATGATTTAATCAGCATATAGCTCTGGTGAGTGTATTCATTTCATCTGGTGTTGGATTCGTACATGGGTGTTTCAAGATTGACATTAAGTTGATATTGGATTATCACGGTTTATGGTGGCTGGACTTATGTTTATATTTATGGATTTTATTTGTTATTTCTATTTCTCTTTGCATTTTTTGTGAATTAGCGCACTCTTTATTTATACACAATTTCACCTTTTTTGGTTAGGAGGTGCTGCTTATTTTATTTATATTATTTTCTGTGGCGCTTCTTATATTTGTTACATAGTTACTCTAGGAGAGCTGGACAGGGCTGTAGAAGGTCCTTAACTCATCAGAAGGACCGGTATCTGCTCTTTTGTGCAAGGGCGACAGGATGAGCACTGCCAGAGCCCTACAGAATGACCTCCAGAGCAGGCCACTGGTGTGAATGTCTCTGACCAAACAAACAGACTTCATGAGGGTGGCCCCAGGGCCCAACATCCTCTAGCGGTCCCTGTGCCCTTTGCCTGGCACCATAGAGCTCGACTAGCATTTGCCATTGAACACCAGAATTGGCAGGTCTGGTGCAGTGTGCTTTTCAGATGAGAGCAGGTTCACATTGAGCACGTGACAGACGTGAAAGGGTCTGGAGAAGCCATGGAGAACCCTATGCTTCCTGTTCAGCATGACAGTTTTGGTGGCTCATCAGTGATGGTCTGGGGAGGCATATCCATGGAGGGATACACAGACCTTTACAGGCTAGACAATGGCACCCTGACTGCCATTAGGTATCAGGATGAAATCCTTGGCCCCATTCTCAGACACTAGCCTGGTGCAGTGGGTCCTGGGTTCCTCCTGGTACATGACAATGCCCAACCTCATGTGGAGAGAGTACGCAGGCAGTTCCTGGAGGATGAAGGAATTGATACGATTGAGTATCAAGCCCCCACACTTGCCTGACCTAAATCCAATTGAACACCTCGGGGATATCATGTTTTGGTCCATCCGACGCCGCCAGGTTGCACCTTAGACTGTTCAGGTGTTCAGTGATGCCCTGGTCCAGATCTGGGAGGAAATACCCCAGGACACCATCTGTCTCATTAGGAGCATGCCCAGAGTTCAGGCATGCATACAAGCACGTGGGGGCCATACAAACCCGAGTACCATTTTGAGCTGCTGCAGTGAAATTTCAGAAAAATGGACTAGCCTGCTGCATCATTTTTTCACTTTGATTTTCGGGAGTGTCTGAATTCAACCCTCTGTAGGTGGATAATTTTCATTTTCATCAAACGATGGGGTATCCTTACATATTACCCAGTCCATATCAGTATTGATATCCAGCATATTTTTTTTGATCTGATGTGTTTTCAAAGTATTCCTTTAATTTTTTTGAGGGGTGTGTGTACACACACCAAAGTGAATAATGGCACAATACATAAAAAAAAAAAAAAGTTTTTTTTAGCACTTACAGCAACGCTCTGGACACAGTATATGAAGAGTTAGAGATAACCAAGCTGGACTTTGCAAAAGTCAGAAAAAAAGTTTTCTTACTGAAGTTCCGATTTTTAAGAGAAATAGGTGCATGGTAAAGTTAGTTACTGAAACAGTAAACTAAATTCCCATGGAAAATTCACTCAGACTATATAAAAAATGAGCAACCCTTAAGCACACAAGATGTCTGCGCAAAGAGCTTCTTCTTACATTCTCTGGCCAAGACAGCAAGATCACAAAACAGAAGTTCCAGTAACTAATATACAGACGCAGACAATAGGCTGATTTAAGGTGCCCTTACCTTTGTGAAAACCTGTACTGTAAAGCAGGGCAAAGAAAATACATTTTGCAAAAATATTCAATGCCCATTAGATTTTACCAACTCTACACAGTTCCCCTATTTTGAAATATTAACATTTTTATTAAATATCATGGCTCGATTCTAGATCACGTTTGACACTTGCAATTCTACAGTACCAAGATAGCAACACAAAAATCTGAACATTCAGCTGGGAAAGATAAAAACGTAAGTATCTACAGGCAAAAGAAGTGTTAGAAGCCCTGTCAGGTTCTACTGCTATCCTGGGCTTTGAGAGATCTCCCCGCACAGTCTTTTCTGGGGACAAGGTTTTACTGGACAGGAAGGAAGGGAAAAAAAAAAAAAAATGAATAGGAAAAAACAGACCAACAGCGGATTTCTGTTTATGCAGGGGAGAACCTTTTCCCCAATTAGGAAAAGAGGGGAACACTGCATCAGAGTGTACAGGGAATAATCTAATGGACTGCAATAAAATATCAACTTGGCAAAAGGGTGGGGACAAAAAAAAAAAAAAAAAACTAGTAATGCACCAACATAATGGGCCAACAGTTGCGTCCCCATTGACTTCAATGCAGAAACTCCAAGTTTTTTCATTCTATATCCAATGTTTTGGTTACTTTCTTCTCCCCAGCTTCTTATGCTTTTGGGGTCCTCAGCCATCTTGACTGTCCCAATTGTTCTAAAGCATCTTCAAGGTGGAAGCCAAGAAGCCTTTACTGTATAAGAGGCCTAGTACAGTATGTCTCTTCCACAATATAAACCCTTCCTGCTCAGTGATGATTCACACATGAGTGGTGCGGATTCAAGCTCAAGTTTCAGTGCCGGTTCACATATTTGCAGATCGGATGCATTTTGAGCTGCATCCAATCCGCATGACGAGAAATAACATGGCTTCCAATAGTGCCTGTTCACATATGTCTGGCACACTGGCGGTGCGGATTGAAAGAAAAAAAAAAAAAAAAAAAGTCCTGTATGATTTCTGAGCAGTGTGGTTGGCTTCAGGTGTGGATTACAGGATATTGACTTCTATTAGGAACCGTTTCTAAACCTGTGTGCGCAGGATAAGATCCTGACCTGAAGCAGTCCTGAACCACTGAACATCTACTGTGACAATAAGCTGTGAAACCTGAACTTCAATTTGCACAACGAAAGAGTGAATCAGCTCATTTAACACATGCCATATTTTCATAATGCCCCAAACTACCAACTCCATATTACAAAACATGAACAAGTTTGTAAGAGTTGACAAACACACCCAGACACAGTTCTAGGTTTTCAGATCCAGCAACATTAGATAATGTACCCTGACATTCTAGCAACATCTTCCATTGTGGGCATAGTGTTTACAGGGTGATGAACAGCACCCGCTTTTTGCGACAAAACTTTTCTGATTGAATAAGCATGATTTGGGTCAAATTACACCTCACAGCCCCTTCAATGTCTCCCATAAGACTCTGGAAATCCCCAAATAAGATTTGGTTTCAATCCCTTATAAAGCCTGCCTTTATGTAGTCGCCAGTTTAGAATTTCTCAAATAAACGTGACATAGGTACCATTAGCCGATTCTAGGTTGGATTTCAGACAGCAATGCTCTGTAGCCAAAGTGTTGGTAGACCACCTTCTCTGGTAGCCTCAGTTGTGATATTCTTCACACTTTTTAATTATATACTTATGAGGGGCGAGGGGGGAGGTTTGATCTGGTCCTTGTTTCCTAAAATAACTCAACCCCAATAGGTGCTTTCTTAGCAATTTACCCCATACTGGTATTGGTTTGATCAATCCTTAGTCGGCAAGATTGACTTTCTGAACTTCAAGCACAAAAACTCATTTAAGAGCAACAAAAAGGATATAAAATGCACTGTGTGCACTAAATGCCTATACAAACCCAGAATATTACCTTGTAGAAGTGGCAGGGACATCACTGTGCTGTACATGGCCTGTGCAGAAAGAGCTGTGGGAGGGACCCAGCAGGGACCACCAAATACAGGCTGCCTGCAGAAAACTACTGGAGGAGGCGGAGACAAGACCAGTCACCCTACAGAAGAGAGCGCAGCACTGACCAGTCTTTACCTCTGTGCAGGAGGTTCATGTTAGTAGTAAAGTTTTATACTGAATTACTGCACAGATCACCAAAATGAGAGAACACAACGAACATATTCAGACTATATTTTCTGTTCTTGGAGTCCAGTTTAATAGGTTTGGGAAAAAGAAAGAAAAACCCACGGCATAAATAGCTGTGTTTGTTTTGAGATCATGTGACACTCACTGTACAGAGATGGACTTCCATTCAACTATGTTACTTCTAAAGGGCAATTGTTTCACCAAAGCTTTAAGCATTTCACAGCAAGGGTGAATTCAGTTTACTTTTAAGTTTTGATTGGGGAAAGAATACATACATACATCCATACATACATACATACATACATACGCCAACTAGGGTGCACAGATTGTTTATGAAGGCACATGGAGAGAATACTAGGACAAGGAAATCACCCTACTAGAGACTCCACCACAGCTCTGGTTAGTTGGTCTAAATGATTGGACTTGAGTTAACTTTTCAGAAGATACAACTGTGCAGAGGAGTGCAGAGTAGGTAATGGACCCCACTGCACACACCCCTCCCTGCATATGAGCAGTTAGAAGTATTTGTTCACAGTTCCCACATGTAGGAGGGACCATAATAAAAATCCTTAACGACAATCTAAGCACACAGACTCGTTCATCATACTGCTTAATGAGCTTTTAAGGTTGTGACTCCAGGGCACAGTGTAATGAACAGATTTTAAATTGTGCAACATTCACTAGATTTTCAGGCATGTGGTTACATGGATTAATGCTCCACTCCCCACATGTCGTCATACAATAGGGAAAATCCAGGTGACGGAGCAACTGGCACTCTTACTGTACAAGTATCGGCCATAAAAACCCTGGAATTCTACAACAGACTGGACCATACCTTCCTCCCCCATCAAATGTACCAGCTTACATCCTCTCCCACTCCTCTAGTCTGGAGGAGTCCTTTTTATTGTCCAGCTGTTGAACAAACTGGTTTACTGGTCTTGTGATAGCCGGCTTTTTACAGCTCCCTGGAAATTCAGTGTTGAGATATCCTACTTTCATTCCCAGCCATTACATAATGGTATGAAGCTCATGCAATAGATTCTCCTAATTCAGACTAAGCAGGAATATGGCTGTGAGAATATAGCCATCATTTTAGCCCTCTAGGAGAACTTGCACACTTGAGAAATTGCACTTCTAAAGTCCCACAGTACTATACGAACGATCAGCAGGTCATCACCAACATATCCTACCAAAACCTCTGTAATAACCCTTATATTTGCTGCATAAATTAAGCAGACATTCCATAAAAATGAAGCCCAGCTTTAGGGCTTGTTCACACCATGTCCACAGAGCGCGAGTCAAGAAGCAACCTTTTGGAGCTGCAGTGAGCATGAGCCCTAGGCTTGCAAGCATTGTTGCCGCTCCCAGTCTAAATAGCCTCTCCATAAACCCACAATCAGATATGCCCGTTAGGAACAGAGCATTTCCTTGTTTTAGGATTTAAACCTGCAGAAGCAGCAGTAGCTGTTGGGAGTCATGCAATTTTATTGTGACATCCCACATCATTTCTTCCTTCAACTTTCTCCACAAGGAAGCAACCTGTAATTATACTGTAGAAGGCAGACAAGTAAAAACAAACACTGTAAACCTAAAAGTTCTCTTCACATGCAATCTTCTGATACTGTTCCAAGTTTCAACCATAAAATTCTGTGCACAAAAGGCCAATCTGGACTCAGAAGTTTAGAATCTAGACTGTTAGGTGAAAAGAAAGCTTCACTGAATGGGAGATCTTATACAAAAAGAGGGTCAAGGCCATCTTAAACTGGAACTGTACTCAAAAGTGGAGATCTGCCATGTTCCAGGGAATGTACTGAAAGGTTCGTTTTGCCTGAGCAGTACTTTGTGAAATCTAATTTGGTCTTCAAATTCCTCCTGAAAAATAGCAGTGCACTTCCAGACATGTGACTGTGCCTAGGCATTCCTTTTCTGTAGCCCGATTGTTGTACACCTAAAGTAGGGGTGCTCAACCTGTGGCCCGCTGAGCCCTCTGATGCGGCCCTTGACCATAAACCAGAGAATTGCATGCCTGGGGTTGGCAACCCGTTGATCACGATGTGGGTTCGCTGACCTGCCATCCCAGAGCATGAGAGTGCATGATGCCAGCAGCAGAGGAAGCAGGCGGCTGTGGAGACAGCAGGAGCCAGATAAGCAGTTGCTTCCTCCGTAGAGCAGGCTCCTGTGCCAAGCACTGGTGCATTGTCAACCTCACCCCATGCTCCAGGGGAGCCACACAGCCTCCCTATCACTTTGTTTTACACTTTGACAGGAGGGGTGGCATATACAGGAAAACGTTCCTCTCTCTGTTCCTCCTGAAACAGATGATAGCCAGCTTCTCCTCCTCCTCCCACCAGCATTCAGTGGCTGAAGGAAAACGTTCATTGCGCTATTCAAAATAAAAAAAATTATACATTCTGAACCAATTTTCATTCATTGTGGCCTGCGACCAGTGACCAAATCACTCACATGTCCCTCACTCTTCAAAAGCTTGAGCACCCTTGACCTAAAAAGTGTAAAATCTAAGGTTGCTGTGAAGGTCACTCCTGTGCTGTCCACAGTTCATGCTGAAAAAGCTGTGCACAAGTACCTACCCTGCAAAATCTCATGGCTTCATTCTGTGTGTTCTCTTCATTTCTCCTGCTGCTTTTTGATTGCTACTCCAAACAGTCAGAGGAGTAGCCCTGATATCAGGAAGCAAAGCACTGCTCCTCTACCAGGATGGCCTCTTCCGCAGACATATTATGGGGCTAGACATGGCAAATTAATGGGGAAAAGATCAACTGCCGAGAGACTACAGGCAATATTGATCATTATTTTAACGAAATGCGAGTGTATTTAAGGGGGTTTGAATTAATAAAGGCTTAAAAAGCAGAATTACACTATGTGGTTTTTTCCCACTTCTTTACCTATGTATGGGATTGCATCCATTTGCTTGAGTGATGGTGCTGTGGAGCCCAGAAGAAGAATCCTTTAATGGGTATTCGTTTATTGGATGGGGACCACTGTTTAGCTATTGAGGAGATTTTCCTCTGCTGGTTATTCACCAGCATTTGGCGAGTGTCCATTCTGATGGGGTGCTAATCACTGCAAGATCACATAAAAAGGTATTGGATATGTTGGAAAACAGGAATTTTTTTAAACAGATAAAAAGGTGGGCTGCACTGTGTGCATATTCACTCTGATACACTGTAGTGGAAGTTTCGTTTTCCAAAACACTCTCCATTTATTCTATTTATTAATACTAGGTTTGATTCATATTTTGTGGTTTATATAATTGAGCGCCATTTATGAGGAGGGTCAACTATACTCATACATCTACAATATTGATAACTAGTTATTTGCCTTCAGGTGGTAACAAGTAACCCTGTAGTAAAGCAAAACTTGGCTACAGAGGCCGTACCAAAAAGTCATGGAACCCCACCTACTAGCAGCAGTAAATTACAAAAGCATTGACTGTAAAGCCTTGCCTTTGTAAATACACATTACTGAAAAACTACAAACTTGCATGTGCGTTCATTTGCAAAAACACAAACCCACTCAAACAACCACACACAACCCCCCCCCCTTTAAAAATTAACACATACTATGGCTTCCATAAGTCCTTTCACAAAATCAAAAGCACGATACAGGTCCAATATTGATCTTAAGGAAAACAGTTCCCAAAGTATTACTGTCCAAAAGTGATAGTCTTCAATACCTGGACACCATTTAATCTCCTTCATACTTGCAGTGTGGATTCTTCCCCGATTACTGAGGTTTACATTTGTAGCTAGAAAATACACACTGCAGCCATGTCCTTGAACTGTCTGCTTTCCAAACAGATACAGACTACCAGCAATCACAAGGCGAGTTTGTGACCTGATCATATGTCCTTGTTTCACATAGCTTTCCAACTTCTTAACAGAATAGTCATTCACTGTATATTTAAAGACATTCTCCCAAATTTAAGAAGATATCGTACGAATTGAAGAAATCCAACATCAGACAAGTAGAAGCTTTGTATGTTTTGAGAGAATTTTTCTCTGTAACGCTCTATTATTATACAGCATTTATATAGAGCCAACATTTCGAGCACTTTACAAAATGAAGGCAGACATTACAGTTACAATACAATTAGGTACAAGAGGTAACAGAGGGCCCTGCTCATTAGATTGCAAGCTACAAAATATATTAAAATGACACATTGGGGGACAATTCATGAAATACCCCAAAGAAATCATTCTAGTCTATAAGGGCAGCACAGTGGCTAAATGGTTAGCACTAGAGTAGTTTGTTTGAATCCCAGCCACGGCACCACCTGCCTGGAGTTTGCATATTCTCCATGTGCCTGCGTGGGTTTCCTCCAGGTGCTGCGGTTTCCTCCCACACTCCAAAGACATGCTGGTACGTTAATTGGATCCTCTCTAAATTGGCCCTAGTATATGTATGAATGCAAGTTAGGGACCTTAGATTGTAAGCCCCTTGAGTGTTAGGGACTGATGTGAATGTACAATATGTAAAATGCTGCGTAAATTGACGGCGCTATACAAGTACCTGAAATAAAATATACTGACAAAAAAAAAACAAAAAAAATAAAAAAAACTGGGTTTTGCTGGTCGCTGCTTGTATATTTTTCCATCAACCACTGCATAGAAAAAAAACAAGAGCAATATAAAAAGATCTACAATCCCTATTGCAAAAAAAACACCACAAATTTATGCCACCATGTTCACCTTTGGTAGGCAGGATACACCCAAACTGCTTAGAAAAAAAGTCTGTTGGTAGAATGGTTTAAATCTTTAAAATATATAGGTTAAAAAAGGGGCTAACCAGATATTCCCTTAATTTTGAAGGATTTCCTCTCACTTCTTGTTTTGGCTATGGGACAGGAAGTGAAGGTAAATCTCCCCAATAGGACACAGATGGCAGGAAAAAAAAAAAAAAAAAAATGTAATGACGGGTTTTAACACTCCCTTTGCGTTATCCAAAATGAAAAAGAAAAAAGTTCTACTTTAAGAGGTTATGTTCTCACAACCTTGCCTTCAAGTATTGGTTATATCAAGTCTGGTTAATGGAAGAGATTTGGTCAAATTATTATAACTGTATAGCAACGTTCCCAAAACTTGTGTGAAAGTGAAAAAAGGACATCTCGCCCCACCTCACTCCTCCTCCGCAAACAGATGGCAAGACCCAGCACGGCTATCTAGAGATTTCTGGCTCACACGTACACTTCCATGGGTAAAGCTGTACTTAGTGGGGAAGAGGTGTAGGCACAAGTCTATGCAAAACCCTTTCAACACGGTTTGTGGAGCCAAGGACTTAACAGAAATACAAATCATGCAGTTACAATGTACAAATGTTAATTGGAAGCCACATACTGCCAATGTGTGGCATATAAAGCTGCAAGAAGGGGGGGCAAAAAAAAAAAAACCCACACACCACTAGGAGAGGAAAGGGAGTATGCAGACTGTCACTTCCCTGCTAGGAAAGGGGTGTACAGGGTATCCCTTCACTGCTATGAAAATGAAGCAGGTATGCAGATTATTCCTTCCCTGATAGAGAGTAAGGAGAGGCGTGCAGACCATGCCTTCCCACCTAGAGAAGAGGAAGGGGTATTTAGACTCATTTCCTGCTAGAAGGAACCCCTTCCCTGCTAGGAAATAAAGTGGGTGTGCAGACTGTCCCATTCCTGCTAGAGAAGAGGAGGGGGTATGCAGACTGTCTAAAAAACCCAAGTATATCTATTCAGGTCCAATTTGTAAAAAGCAGTGTTTCACCCAACTGAAAGTGGCAAATAAATTTCATAGTTACCATATGAAAAAAAAAAAAAAAAAAAAAAACAAAAAAAAACACAGATACAGAGAATCTGCTCCTACAACTATGGTTTTAAGAGACTCAACTTTTCCTCCTGTCCAACTGAACACCAGAACATGGACTAGGATTTTACTAGAGTTATAGAGGAGATGTGTTAATACAATTTTCCCCCTCCCTTACTCTGTAGTCCCGACTCTCACCGGACTTCCCCCAACAAACTAGCAACTGCTGTTGCCAAAATTTCCTGTACCCAGTTATTCCCCAGTGTATACAATCACTAATTGGGGTACACAACTTTTGAAATCCGATTCAGATTTTATAAACAAAAATTCTCCAAAAATTCTCATACGTCAACAGAACAATTTTCGTTTTAAGGTGTACCATTTTGTACAAGGGGAAAAAAAAAAAAAAAAAAAAAAAAAAATTCAGATATGAAAGACTGCCCATTATCAAAAACAACAACCACCAACAACCTACGCTACCAAGTTTTGGGGTTTTTTTACATTGAAAAAAGGAAAAAATCCTTTGTCGTTCAGTTTTTCCTTGATGTTTCACAGCAAGTCCTGAGGATGATGTGAATTGAAAATTCTCGGATGATCGCTCTCCTGATTTTCTTATAGTGTATCCAGCAGAAGACACCAAAACCACATATTAAAATTCTAAAGTTATGAAGATGATCGAATGATAAAAACAGACAAGGTTTTTGTAATCCAACTGTACATTTACTGTGCAGAACAGAGTTGTTACCTTCAGCAACAACATGATAGCTTCCAGCCAAAAAAGGCAGAGGCTGTACAACTGATATAAAACAGAACAGGACACAGGAGCCATTTATCACCTTCACATTTATGTAGGCTTATGGAGCTAAAGCAGCAATCTTAGAGACCCCGTCACCAGACAACTCATAACAATCTTGCCATAACTTGTGCACTCCTGTGACCCAAAAAGCTCAAGTCATACTTCCCTTTCAAAGAGACCTTGTTGCCAGAGCATTTCAGCAAAAAGGTTCATAAAAGAGCATATATGCATTTAAAGCATGTTATTTACATGTAGAAACCACTCTTGAAGAAATCCAAAAATTCCAAAACCAAAGCCATCTTAAATGTGATAACAGAAGACTCCGATCTTTCATCCCTCTCACACTTTAGTAATGCACTTCGCACTTCCCCCAGCAGCTACATAAATGGTTATGTAGATAACCAGCCTTTATTCAAGACAGTGATGGGGCAGGGGGTGGGAACACAAAAAAAAAAAAAAAACAACCACACAAAGCCAGTGCATTCAGGAGAGGAGTGTTTTGCTGCAAAAAGTGCCCAGCGTGGAACACTGTAGAAATGCTGAATACTACAGATATTCTCTGCTTCTACAGCAATCCCACAGGTATGAAATATGAATGTTAATCCAAGATGGACCAATGTACCACACCTGGAGTTCCGCTTTAAAAGACCAATCAGGGCAATAGCTTATTTCCTCAACCCTAAAAAAAAAACCAAAAAAAAAAAAAAAAAAAACAACCAAGTCCGTAATGGCATTACATTCCCATCCTCACAGGCTCCTTGTAATTAGGGCTGGCCAAATCCCTTGACACTCATGGTGTCCAATTACCACTGGCACCCAACATTTAAAGGTTTTACCATTGCCAATGGACACTTCCGTTCCCTGGCCCCTAAACAATGCCAAATGTTGTGGCTACTTTCCTGCCCAACACATCTTTATGATTGGAAAGCTTGTCTTTACAGGGCTCTTATTTTTAGTTTTCCAAGCATTTGCATGGCTATATTTGTTCCAAGTTATAACTTCGCACAGAAGATTAGAGGAGGCCTGTGCTATATATCAATAAAACTACATGAGATGTCAGTCTTAACATGACCAGCCTGCAATGCAATATCCAACAAAGCAGTGCGCTGACAAAATCCACTTTACCACATGGTAATAAAGAGTAATGAGTCAAATAGCTAGTTTTGCCTGGCCTTTTGCTTTTTATTCCCAGGAAACATGAAAGGGACAGCAATTCTTTGCCAGTGTATTGCAGATAATGACAAGAAATCCAAGCAACGGATCTGATGGGGACTCTTCGACCACTCACAGATGAGGTGGGGGCGAAGGAAGAATGTGAAAAAAAAGGTGTCTCCTTTCCCTTATTGTCTGAAATATAATATTTCAGGTTAATAACTTTTACATGTCCAATCACGAGCTTAGTGCAGTTGCAGGATGGTATGACAGTACAGCGCTTAGCCCATGGGCAGCCATTTTAAAGACTTCAATCCAAATGTAACAATTTATCATGTAAACATCTAAGCAAGATCAGCCTTCCTTCTATCCAGGCCTGGAGACATACGTTATGAGATTTTAAAGATTTTTTGTTTAACATGTTGAAAGTTATGCCAAGTATGACCTGTAAGGGGTGCTCTGACAAAAAAAAAATTCTACCATATCAGATTTCTCTATGCAAGCTCCCCAACCTTTTGAGGACACCAAGAAGTTTTTCCTGTTTACATTGCTTGGCTGACTAAACACCAGTGGAGCCTTCAAGCTTTACAGCCATAAAAAAAAAAAAAAAAAATACAACAACTAGCAACACAGCCAGTATTTTGCAATTTTTGTAAAATAGCCACTAGCAGATTTAGTTCTCTAGCTCCTACTTGTAAGTACCAGTAGGGTTTGGAGTTTGAAGGGTGTTGTAACATCAGAGCTGCAATTGCCAAAGTGCAAAATTCAGCCAACCTCCCTGATAACCATTGCTTCAAGTGAGGCGATAACCCCTGGGCCTCTAAACTAACCAAACAGTGATTTCTATGTTGCTATGCAGTCACAAATTCACTAGAGATCATAAACTGCTAGACACAGGCAGACTTAAGGATTTAGTCAAACCCTGACCTTCAAAAAACACATCAAAAATACCAAATAGCCAATTTTGGAACAAAGAATGTACTTAGAGAGATCCCCAATGTCTTCCTTGGAGATGGGATTCCTGCACTGTAGTTCCATCCAAGCAATTTTCTTTAGCTAGCAGTTTGTGAACTACAAAGATTACTAGAGTGCACTGCAGTATAGAAAAATCAGGACTCAAACCAGTTTATGAAACAGATACTTTACTGCAGTTAAATGCCAGACTCAGCGCAGAAAGTCACAAGAATACAGATTTAGGCAAGTTAAAAAGGATTTTTTGGCCGAAATTAGTTAGCCTGGGAGTAGTTTTACAGAGTGGACAATGTTGCTCGATATCCGTTGACACTTTTTCCCCCCCTAATCTGCATATTTGTTTCTAGGGGTATGACCATGCTGAAGCTTACTGTATACCTGAATTTAAGGAATGAGCTTTGGAGAAAATGGGCAATACTGTTCACATTTCAGAAACTGGTTCCAATAAACCAAAAGTGCAACACAAGCAACTGTAATAACAAGCTTCTGTTACATGTAGGTCACCAGGCAATTAGTAAAGCAGACAAATGACTAGATGGGGATAATTAAACCACACCCAAGTTAATGTGAAAACATGCAAGAATCACACCAGTCGTCCGCTGGAGAAAGTACAAGAGCAGAAAGCAAATGGAAAATCAGGTGATACCCATTCAGCTGCCACTGCTCTGCAACAAACCTAGACTGCATGACATGTAACACTGCATGACATCTATGCAAAGACTATTATTCCAGCAAGGAAAAAAAAATGAAATATATTATATATATTCCTACAAATAATTATACACCCTGCAGATATAAAAATTACAAAGAATAAAGTAGATCGGACCTTAGAAAAGTTTGAATTTGTTACCAGAAAAAAAAAAACCCACTAGAAAGTTAATGTTGCCTAAGCAGTTAGGAATCATGTAAGGCACTGCTGTCTTTGCTTGTCTCAGATTTGATGCGGTCATTACAGCTGTCTGTACAGCCATACTAGAGCCAAAAACTGTACCCGAGCACGCATCTCCCCACTTTATCCATCCTGTGAATCTGTGCTTTCTTTGGAGCTTTAATATTACCCCTCCAGTCATCACAGCACCAATTATCAGGGGGTGAGAACAACAACACAAGGAAGCAAAGCCCTCTTGCTACAAAGATGACTGCCTCCACAGACCCCTCGCAGAAGTAAGTCTACAATCGGAAAAATCAGTTGCAGGGTACACACAGGCAATACTAGTGAACCCATTTATCATAGGCTTGGAGATAAAATAGCCATCCTTTGAAGAGGACATTCAAGAGATACAGATATTCATCTTAATACATAAGCCAATGGGCAGATAATGTGCATGTCCATGGAAGCATAAGCTGTACAAACATGCCTAAACTAAATTGGACATCAAATATATACATTTTAAAAACCACACACTTACTTGTAAAAGGTAGATTCCTAAAAATGACATTCAGGCTCACAGTCAAAAGGAACTGCTCATACCTGTCACCATCTTTTAGAATGCTCTGAATGCCCAAGTGCTCCAACATACAAAATAAAGTTGATGGGCAGGTCAACAGCAGCACCCAATGTCCACGCACGCAGAGGCCATATTGAGCCCAGAACCAGAATACACACAAAAGATGTGCCATGGTATTGTCCTACTGCTCGATAACATTTCCAAGCACAGCTTACGGTTAATTCCTTTATCACCACATCATACAAGGCGCATCAGCAACTGAAAAATAGGGAGGAGAATCTGATGACCTTAGACACGAAAAAAAATTTCAGTCAGTCAAGCAGCAGTACACAGTTGGCTGAACATTTGCAAACTCTTCTGACAACAGCCCACAATTCGGTTTAATAATGTGATATAGGGCCCCAAGCCTTTTATGGCATTATTACTGTGGCACCAAGAGGTCACAGTTGCTTTCTCAGGAGAAGCAATACATGTGCCAATTCCAGCTAAACAACCAAAAAGTACAATAAAACCACCATAGACTGGTTTCCAGGACGCAAGAGGCGATTTAAAGAAAACACTATAATGCCCAACTCCAGCTGGAGCACATCTGCACCATAAATCCAGTATTTAAAGTATATGTAAAGCATGTTGGATAGAACAGGAAAGGGTTAAAATCTTTTGCCAGAACACGCGTACTTATTACTAGTGGCTTTAGCTGCTGCCAATCGCTTGAAAAGTCCAATGGGCTGGCTGTAACCAAGTCGTACAACAATCCAATTGGGTGCAATCAGCCTGCCCATACATGGTTCAAATCTCGGCTGATCTCTGCTGAACCGGCTGAGAAATTAACCATCTATAGCCCTATTAACAGGCACAGCAAGAAATCTCTGCTAAAAAGGGGAAAATTTGTCTTGTGGGCACCAGGGAGTCTTGAACCTATTAAAAGCAACACTGAAAACACAGGCAACATATCACAAATGAAATCTGCCAGCAAGGAACACTTTTCAGTGGTCTTTCATACAGACCTTTTCCAACATTTTAACTGGCAGCCCTGAAATGAGGTCTTCAGACTTTCCTGATCTACCTGTTCGAGATCATAGACTCTCGATTGAAGTTAGTGGATAGGCATAACCACCAGGCAACAAGCATTTTATAAAAAGGTGGTCAGCAATAGTGGCCTCACTCATTCTCATGACAGATTTACTGAAAATGCGTCTAGCCAAGTCAAATCATCAGTCACTAATGGCTATTTTACTATACTTCAAAGCTCCAACACCTGAAGGTGTCACTTTACAAGCTTACCTTTTTAACCAGTATAATTACTATACAGTCCCCCACCCCCTTTCAGGAAGTCAGGACAGGAACTGAATGATCGGATAAAAATTCTTTTACCAATATGTAATGCAAAACACTTTTCTCTAAACTGTAAATGATTATTATAAACCCAGAAAAAATATGCCAAGCCAAAATTCCTAGCATAATTTACAGCGTGTAAAGGCAAAGATGGAAACAGTAGCCGTAGCTTTTGGTTACTATTTCAGAGACAAAATTCAAAAAGAAAAAAAAGAAAGGACAGTTGACCTCTTAATGAACTTTCTGTACTGTCAGTGGAAGCATGCTTTCTAGTTCCTGAAGTTATAGGTCAACATCTCAGAAGCCCTGGACAGAATGTTTCACTCCATCACAGAACACACACTTGCAGTGGGGCAGGTAGGCAGATACTATTTAGCTTCCTAATAAAAAGGGAAAAAAAAAATAAAAAAAAGTGTTTATAAAAAGCTTCCAAAAGGCAGGCAGTCCACTACTGTGCTGCCTTTAGCTAACCCACATTGCTCTAGGAATCCTTGTGGGTGCATGTGATCTTCCAGGCTGGGCTCACAGTACTCCAGGTTTGAGTGATCCTCATACATCATTACAGGAGTGCTGCTCTGTCCAGGAGGAATGCCTCCCACCCCTCTTATCTGGGAGGAAGCTCCCATGTAGCCTTTGCAATTGAACAAGCTAGAAAACTGCAGGGAAGGAGGCATGCACAAGTTTATTAAACAGAAATGGAAGATCACTGGCATGGACATCTGCATACCAAAACAAAAAAAACCCCAAACACCAATATGCCAAAGCTAGGACAAATTTGCATCCAAATGCAACAGGAGCCTTTGGAAAAACAAGTCTTCCACTGCACCTATATAAAACCTAATGTCAGCACTCCAGGCGCATTTAAACAAAGATTACCGAACCAACTTCATATATAGTCGTGTCTGCACTCGCTAGTGTAACTAGGTCACCATCACTGAATCATGTCAGGTAAACACAGCCTCCTATGAGCTCAGGATATGTGGGAATTTTCAATGAACGAACCATCACATAGTATACCAGATGTAATTGGTTGGACTTCTACCTTTAAAGTGAAGGTTCGGGATATAGCAAAGATAAATACACCCAAATGACAGGAAAGTTCTTTAATCTGCTACGGAACTGAGAAAATGACTGAACGATTCACTGACTCTCTGTGTAAATTGCTTTTTCACACTAAACAAACTGGAAAATGTAAACCTCAACAGAGCATAAAAGCAGAGCAAACTCAACGTAGAAAGACATGTCCGTATAGAATAAGACGAATCACAGGCGGTGTAGAAGAGCAAACATCAGAGCAGAGCCTGCAGGCTTCTAGAAGCACCACAGTACGGCTACCAATTGTAACTGAACTACTGAGGCCACAAATCACTCATTAGTGAGAACCAACCTTTGGGACATCTTACATCTAGTCAAGAATTGAGGAAGTCGGACTTCTTTGTCTTGACTCCTGACTTGTGGGGTCTCTCAGACTCCACATTGGATGTTATGTAATAAGGGGTGTATGCAGTACTGAGAACACGAGGATTGGTTTCAATTATGTTTGTGAATTGGTTTTGCATGCATGCAATGTCCGTTCGCTTTGATGTTGGTTTTATTTTTCAGTGAAGATGGCCTCAACTCTCTTGAAGCCAGAACACGTGCATCTTTACACACTAAAGAGAAGAAAAAAAAAAACCCTTGCATTTCTAGATAGAATTTCATACTTGTGTCACAGAATATTTTGGCTTAGAAAAAGGTTTCAGGGTATTTGTGAAAGCTGTACGGCAGGAATTGGCCAACATTTTATTCATATTTTCTACACGTCTAAATTAAAAATAACTTTACTTACTAGGTAGACCAACAATTGTTCTTACAAGACAGAGGCCGCATTCCAGTTTCATCTCAGTTGTAAGCCATCCTTATGATGACCGACCTGTTGATTTGCATGAGCTGTTCTGTACATTTTAAGTCATTTGCTAGCATAAGTCTCTACTTTATAGCCAGAACAAGATCACTTTTACATGTTTTTCCACTGCCATGAGAAAAATACACATGGACTGCTCTCTGGATAAAAATCTATAAAAATTACGTTGAAACCAGGTGACCATCCACAACCTGAGACCTCTCAGTATTGGCAGTTTTCATGATAATGTGCTGAAAAAGAGATTCAAGTTTACCAAGGGTCAATGATATTACATTCAGTGGTGACAGGAAGCTGGCAGACCACCACGGGATGGTATTCTAGCAGCGCCACATGAGCCCCTACAGGAGTCATAGTCAAGGACCCCCACACCAAAGTGAAAGTTCAATGGTACCTATAAACACAGATAGTCACGCTGCGAGAAGGAAATATGGAAAAAGTTAGAACACCATCAGAAGGTATCAGCACAGAGCAGCACCACATGAGCCTCTATAGCAGTGGTTCTCAACCTTTCTAATGCCGCGACCCCTTAATACAGTTCCTCATGTTGTGGTGACCCCCAACCATAAAATTATTTTCGTTGCTACTTCATAACTGTAATTTTGCAGGGGGAGGAATAGTGCCCCATCGTTGGCGTCAGTGGGGGGAGGAATAGTGCCCCATCGTTGGCGTCAGTGGGGGGAGGAATAGTGCCCCATCGTTGGCGTCAGTGGGGGGAGGAATAGTGCCCCATCGTTGGCGTCAGTGGGGGGAGGAATAGTGCCCCATCGTTGGCGTCAGTGGGGGGAGGAATAGTGCCCCATCGTTGGCGTCAGTGGGGGGAGGAATAGTGCCCCATCGTTGGCGTCAGTGGGGGGAGGAATAGTGCCCCATCGTTGGCGTCAGTGGGGGGAGGAATAGTGCCCCATCGTTGGCGTCAGTGGGGGGAGGAATAGTGCCCCATCGTTGGCGTCAGTGGGGGGAGGAATAGTGCCCCATCGTTGGCGTCAGTGGGGGGAGGAATAGTGCCCCATCGTTGGCGTCAGTGGGGGGAGGAATAGTGCCCCATCGTTGGCGTCAGTGGGGGGAGGAATAGTGCCCCATCGTTGGCGTCAGTGGGGGGAGGAATAGTGCCCCATCGTTGGCGTCAGTGGGGGGAGGAATAGTGCCCCATCGTTGGCGTCAGTGGGGGGAGGAATAGTGCCCCATCGTTGGCGTCAGTGGGGGGAGGAATAGTGCCCCATCGTTGGCGTCAGTGGGGGGAGGAATAGTGCCCCATCGTTGGCGTCAGTGGGGGGAGGAATAGTGCCCCATCGTTGGCGTCAGTGGGGGGAGGAATAGTGCCCCATCGTTGGCGTCAGTGGGGGGAGGAATAGTGCCCCATCGTTGGCGTCAGTGGGGGGAGGAATAGTGCCCCATCGTTGGCGTCAGTGGGGGGAGGAATAGTGCCCCATCGTTGGCGTCAGTGGGGGGAGGAATAGTGCCCCATCGTTGGCGTCAGTGGGGGGAGGAATAGTGCCCCATCGTTGGCGTCAGTGGGGGGAGGAATAGTGCCCCATCGTTGGCGTCAGTGGGGGGAGGAATAGTGCCCCATCGTTGGCGTCAGTGGGGGGAGGAATAGTGCCCCATCGTTGGCGTCAGTGGGGGGAGGAATAGTGCCCCATCGTTGGCGTCAGTGGGGGGAGGAATAGTGCCCCATCGTTGGCGTCAGTGGGGGGAGGAATAGTGCCCCATCGTTGGCGTCAGTGGGGGGAGGAATAGTGCCCCATCGTTGGCGTCAGTGGGGGGAGGAATAGTGCCCCATCGTTGGCGTCAGTGGGGGGAGGAATAGTGCCCCATCGTTGGCGTCAGTGGGGGGAGGAATAGTGCCCCATCGTTGGCGTCAGTGGGGGGAGGAATAGTGCCCCATCGTTGGCGTCAGTGGGGGGAGGAATAGTGCCCCATCGTTGGCGTCAGTGGGGGGAGGAATAGTGCCCCATCGTTGGCGTCAGTGGGGGGAGGAATAGTGCCCCATCGTTGGCGTCAGTGGGGGGAGGAATAGTGCCCCATCGTTGGCGTCAGTGGGGGGAGGAATAGTGCCCCATCGTTGGCGTCAGTGGGGGGAGGAATAGTGCCCCATCGTTGGCGTCAGTGGGGGGAGGAATAGTGCCCCATCGTTGGCGTCAGTGGGGGGAGGAATAGTGCCCCATCGTTGGCGTCAGTGGGGGGAGGAATAGTGCCCCATCGTTGGCGTCAGTGGGGGGAGGAATAGTGCCCCATCGTTGGCGTCAGTGGGGGGAGGAATAGTGCCCCATCGTTGGCGTCAGTGGGGGGAGGAATAGTGCCCCATCGTTGGCGTCAGTGGGGGGAGGAATAGTGCCCCATCGTTGGCGTCAGTGGGGGGAGGAATAGTGCCCCATCGTTGGCGTCAGTGGGGGGAGGAATAGTGCCCCATCGTTGGCGTCAGTGGGGGGAGGAATAGTGCCCCATCGTTGGCGTCAGTGGGGGGAGGAATAGTGCCCCATCGTTGGCGTCAGTGGGGGGAGGAATAGTGCCCCATCGTTGGCGTCAGTGGGGGGAGGAATAGTGCCCCATCGTTGGCGTCAGTGGGGGGAGGAATAGTGCCCCATCGTTGGCGTCAGTGGGGGGAGGAATAGTGCCCCATCGTTGGCGTCAGTGGGGGGAGGAATAGTGCCCCATCGTTGGCGTCAGTGGGGGGAGGAATAGTGCCCCATCGTTGGCGTCAGTGGGGGGAGGAATAGTGCCCCATCGTTGGCGTCAGTGGGGGGAGGAATAGTGCCCCATCGTTGGCGTCAGTGGGGGGAGGAATAGTGCCCCATCGTTGGCGTCAGTGGGGGGAGGAATAGTGCCCCATCGTTGGCGTCAGTGGGGGGAGGAATAGTGCCCCATCGTTGGCGTCAGTGGGGGGAGGAATAGTGCCCCATCGTTGGCGTCAGTGGGGGGAGGAATAGTGCCCCATCGTTGGCGTCAGTGGGGGGAGGAATAGTGCCCCATCGTTGGCGTCAGTGGGGGGAGGAATAGTGCCCCATCGTTGGCGTCAGTGGGGGGAGGAATAGTGCCCCATCGTTGGCGTCAGTGGGGGGAGGAATAGTGCCCCATCGTTGGCGTCAGTGGGGGGAGGAATAGTGCCCCATCGTTGGCGTCAGTGGGGGGAGGAATAGTGCCCCATCGTTGGCGTCAGTGGGGGGAGGAATAGTGCCCCATCGTTGGCGTCAGTGGGGGGAGGAATAGTGCCCCATCGTTGGCGTCAGTGGGGGGAGGAATAGTGCCCCATCGTTGGCGTCAGTGGGGGGAGGAATAGTGCCCCATCGTTGGCGTCAGTGGGGGGAGGAATAGTGCCCCATCGTTGGCGTCAGTGGGGGGAGGAATAGTGCCCCATCGTTGGCGTCAGTGGGGGGAGGAATAGTGCCCCATCGTTGGCGTCAGTGGGGGGAGGAATAGTGCCCCATCGTTGGCGTCAGTGGGGGGAGGAATAGTGCCCCATCGTTGGCGTCAGTGGGGGGAGGAATAGTGCCCCATCGTTGGCGTCAGTGGGGGGAGGAATAGTGCCCCATCGTTGGCGTCAGTGGGGGGAGGAATAGTGCCCCATCGTTGGCGTCAGTGGGGGGAGGAATAGTGCCCCATCGTTGGCGTCAGTGGGGGGAGGAATAGTGCCCCATCGTTGGCGTCAGTGGGGGGAGGAATAGTGCCCCATCGTTGGCGTCAGTGGGGGGAGGAATAGTGCCCCATCGTTGGCGTCAGTGGGGGGAGGAATAGTGCCCCATCGTTGGCGTCAGTGGGGGGAGGAATAGTGCCCCATCGTTGGCGTCAGTGGGGGGAGGAATAGTGCCCCATCGTTGGCGTCAGTGGGGGGAGGAATAGTGCCCCATCGTTGGCGTCAGTGGGGGGAGGAATAGTGCCCCATCGTTGGCGTCAGTGGGGGGAGGAATAGTGCCCCATCGTTGGCGTCAGTGGGGGGAGGAATAGTGCCCCATCGTTGGCGTCAGTGGGGGGAGGAATAGTGCCCCATCGTTGGCGTCAGTGGGGGGAGGAATAGTGCCCCATCGTTGGCGTCAGTGGGGGGAGGAATAGTGCCCCATCGTTGGCGTCAGTGGGGGGAGGAATAGTGCCCCATCGTTGGCGTCAGTGGGGGGAGGAATAGTGCCCCATCGTTGGCGTCAGTGGGGGGAGGAATAGTGCCCCATCGTTGGCGTCAGTGGGGGGAGGAATAGTGCCCCATCGTTGGCGTCAGTGGGGGGAGGAATAGTGCCCCATCGTTGGCGTCAGTGGGGGGAGGAATAGTGCCCCATCGTTGGCGTCAGTGGGGGGAGGAATAGTGCCCCATCGTTGGCGTCAGTGGGGGGAGGAATAGTGCCCCATCGTTGGCGTCAGTGGGGGGAGGAATAGTGCCCCATCGTTGGCGTCAGTGGGGGGAGGAATAGTGCCCCATCGTTGGCGTCAGTGGGGGGAGGAATAGTGCCCCATCGTTGGCGTCAGTGGGGGGAGGAATAGTGCCCCATCGTTGGCGTCAGTGGGGGGAGGAATAGTGCCCCATCGTTGGCGTCAGTGGGGGGAGGAATAGTGCCCCATCGTTGGCGTCAGTGGGGGGAGGAATAGTGCCCCATCGTTGGCGTCAGTGGGGGGAGGAATAGTGCCCCATCGTTGGCGTCAGTGGGGGGAGGAATAGTGCCCCATCGTTGGCGTCAGTGGGGGGAGGAATAGTGCCCCATCGTTGGCGTCAGTGGGGGGAGGAATAGTGCCCCATCGTTGGCGTCAGTGGGGGGAGGAATAGTGCCCCATCGTTGGCGTCAGTGGGGGGAGGAATAGTGCCCCATCGTTGGCGTCAGTGGGGGGAGGAATAGTGCCCCATCGTTGGCGTCAGTGGGGGGAGGAATAGTGCCCCATCGTTGGCGTCAGTGGGGGGAGGAATAGTGCCCCATCGTTGGCGTCAGTGGGGGGAGGAATAGTGCCCCATCGTTGGCGTCAGTGGGGGGAGGAATAGTGCCCCATCGTTGGCGTCAGTGGGGGGAGGAATAGTGCCCCATCGTTGGCGTCAGTGGGGGGAGGAATAGTGCCCCATCGTTGGCGTCAGTGGGGGGAGGAATAGTGCCCCATCGTTGGCGTCAGTGGGGGGAGGAATAGTGCCCCATCGTTGGCGTCAGTGGGGGGAGGAATAGTGCCCCATCGTTGGCGTCAGTGGGGGGAGGAATAGTGCCCCATCGTTGGCGTCAGTGGGGGGAGGAATAGTGCCCCATCGTTGGCGTCAGTGGGGGGAGGAATAGTGCCCCATCGTTGGCGTCAGTGGGGGGAGGAATAGTGCCCCATCGTTGGCGTCAGTGGGGGGAGGAATAGTGCCCCATCGTTGGCGTCAGTGGGGGGAGGAATAGTGCCCCATCGTTGGCGTCAGTGGGGGGAGGAATAGTGCCCCATCGTTGGCGTCAGTGGGGGGAGGAATAGTGCCCCATCGTTGGCGTCAGTGGGGGGAGGAATAGTGCCCCATCGTTGGCGTCAGTGGGGGGAGGAATAGTGCCCCATCGTTGGCGTCAGTGGGGGGAGGAATAGTGCCCCATCGTTGGCGTCAGTGGGGGGAGGAATAGTGCCCCATCGTTGGCGTCAGTGGGGGGAGGAATAGTGCCCCATCGTTGGCGTCAGTGGGGGGAGGAATAGTGCCCCATCGTTGGCGTCAGTGGGGGGAGGAATAGTGCCCCATCGTTGGCGTCAGTGGGGGGAGGAATAGTGCCCCATCGTTGGCGTCAGTGGGGGGAGGAATAGTGCCCCATCGTTGGCGTCAGTGGGGGGAGGAATAGTGCCCCATCGTTGGCGTCAGTGGGGGGAGGAATAGTGCCCCATCGTTGGCGTCAGTGGGGGGAGGAATAGTGCCCCATCGTTGGCGTCAGTGGGGGGAGGAATAGTGCCCCATCGTTGGCGTCAGTGGGGGGAGGAATAGTGCCCCATCGTTGGCGTCAGTGGGGGGAGGAATAGTGCCCCATCGTTGGCGTCAGTGGGGGGAGGAATAGTGCCCCATCGTTGGCGTCAGTGGGGGGAGGAATAGTGCCCCATCGTTGGCGTCAGTGGGGGGAGGAATAGTGCCCCATCGTTGGCGTCAGTGGGGGGAGGAATAGTGCCCCATCGTTGGCGTCAGTGGGGGGAGGAATAGTGCCCCATCGTTGGCGTCAGTGGGGGGAGGAATAGTGCCCCATCGTTGGCGTCAGTGGGGGGAGGAATAGTGCCCCATCGTTGGCGTCAGTGGGGGGAGGAATAGTGCCCCATCGTTGGCGTCAGTGGGGGGAGGAATAGTGCCCCATCGTTGGCGTCAGTGGGGGGAGGAATAGTGCCCCATCGTTGGCGTCAGTGGGGGGAGGAATAGTGCCCCATCGTTGGCGTCAGTGGGGGGAGGAATAGTGCCCCATCGTTGGCGTCAGTGGGGGGAGGAATAGTGCCCCATCGTTGGCGTCAGTGGGGGGAGGAATAGTGCCCCATCGTTGGCGTCAGTGGGGGGAGGAATAGTGCCCCATCGTTGGCGTCAGTGGGGGGAGGAATAGTGCCCCATCGTTGGCGTCAGTGGGGGGAGGAATAGTGCCCCATCGTTGGCGTCAGTGGGGGGAGGAATAGTGCCCCATCGTTGGCGTCAGTGGGGGGAGGAATAGTGCCCCATCGTTGGCGTCAGTGGGGGGAGGAATAGTGCCCCATCGTTGGCGTCAGTGGGGGGAGGAATAGTGCCCCATCGTTGGCGTCAGTGGGGGGAGGAATAGTGCCCCATCGTTGGCGTCAGTGGGGGGAGGAATAGTGCCCCATCGTTGGCGTCAGTGGGGGGAGGAATAGTGCCCCATCGTTGGCGTCAGTGGGGGGAGGAATAGTGCCCCATCGTTGGCGTCAGTGGGGGGAGGAATAGTGCCCCATCGTTGGCGTCAGTGGGGGGAGGAATAGTGCCCCATCGTTGGCGTCAGTGGGGGGAGGAATAGTGCCCCATCGTTGGCGTCAGTGGGGGGAGGAATAGTGCCCCATCGTTGGCGTCAGTGGGGGGAGGAATAGTGCCCCATCGTTGGCGTCAGTGGGGGGAGGAATAGTGCCCCATCGTTGGCGTCAGTGGGGGGAGGAATAGTGCCCCATCGTTGGCGTCAGTGGGGGGAGGAATAGTGCCCCATCGTTGGCGTCAGTGGGGGGAGGAATAGTGCCCCATCGTTGGCGTCAGTGGGGGGAGGAATAGTGCCCCATCGTTGGCGTCAGTGGGGGGAGGAATAGTGCCCCATCGTTGGCGTCAGTGGGGGGAGGAATAGTGCCCCATCGTTGGCGTCAGTGGGGGGAGGAATAGTGCCCCATCGTTGGCGTCAGTGGGGGGAGGAATAGTGCCCCATCGTTGGCGTCAGTGGGGGGAGGAATAGTGCCCCATCGTTGGCGTCAGTGGGGGGAGGAATAGTGCCCCATCGTTGGCGTCAGTGGGGGGAGGAATAGTGCCCCATCGTTGGCGTCAGTGGGGGGAGGAATAGTGCCCCATCGTTGGCGTCAGTGGGGGGAGGAATAGTGCCCCATCGTTGGCGTCAGTGGGGGGAGGAATAGTGCCCCATCGTTGGCGTCAGTGGGGGGAGGAATAGTGCCCCATCGTTGGCGTCAGTGGGGGGAGGAATAGTGCCCCATCGTTGGCGTCAGTGGGGGGAGGAATAGTGCCCCATCGTTGGCGTCAGTGGGGGGAGGAATAGTGCCCCATCGTTGGCGTCAGTGGGGGGAGGAATAGTGCCCCATCGTTGGCGTCAGTGGGGGGAGGAATAGTGCCCCATCGTTGGCGTCAGTGGGGGGAGGAATAGTGCCCCATCGTTGGCGTCAGTGGGGGGAGGAATAGTGCCCCATCGTTGGCGTCAGTGGGGGGAGGAATAGTGCCCCATCGTTGGCGTCAGTGGGGGGAGGAATAGTGCCCCATCGTTGGCGTCAGTGGGGGGAGGAATAGTGCCCCATCGTTGGCGTCAGTGGGGGAGGAATAGTGCCCCATCGTTGGCGTCAGTGGGGGGAGGAATAGTGCCCCATCGTTGGCGTCAGTGGGGGGAGGAATAGTGCCCCATCGTTGGCGTCAGTGGGGGGAGGAATAGTGCCCCATCGTTGGCGTCAGTGGGGGGAGGAATAGTGCCCCATCGTTGGCGTCAGTGGGGGGAGGAATAGTGCCCCATCGTTGGCGTCAGTGGGGGGAGGAATAGTGCCCCATCGTTGGCGTCAGTGGGGGGAGGAATAGTGCCCCATCGTTGGCGTCAGTGGGGGGAGGAATAGTGCCCCATCGTTGGCGTCAGTGGGGGGAGGAATAGTGCCCCATCGTTGGCGTCAGTGGGGGGAGGAATAGTGCCCCATCGTTGGCGTCAGTGGGGGGAGGAATAGTGCCCCATCGTTGGCGTCAGTGGGGGGAGGAATAGTGCCCCATCGTTGGCGTCAGTGGGGGGAGGAATAGTGCCCCATCGTTGGCGTCAGTGGGGGGAGGAATAGTGCCCCATCGTTGGCGTCAGTGGGGGGAGGAATAGTGCCCCATCGTTGGCGTCAGTGGGGGGAGGAATAGTGCCCCATCGTTGGCGTCAGTGGGGGGAGGAATAGTGCCCCATCGTTGGCGTCAGTGGGGGGAGGAATAGTGCCCCATCGTTGGCGTCAGTGGGGGGAGGAATAGTGCCCCATCGTTGGCGTCAGTGGGGGGAGGAATAGTGCCCCATCGTTGGCGTCAGTGGGGGGAGGAATAGTGCCCCATCGTTGGCGTCAGTGGGGGGAGGAATAGTGCCCCATCGTTGGCGTCAGTGGGGGGAGGAATAGTGCCCCATCGTTGGCGTCAGTGGGGGGAGGAATAGTGCCCCATCGTTGGCGTCAGTGGGGGGAGGAATAGTGCCCCATCGTTGGCGTCAGTGGGGGGAGGAATAGTGCCCCATCGTTGGCGTCAGTGGGGGGAGGAATAGTGCCCCATCGTTGGCGTCAGTGGGGGGAGGAATAGTGCCCCATCGTTGGCGTCAGTGGGGGGAGGAATAGTGCCCCATCGTTGGCGTCAGTGGGGGGAGGAATAGTGCCCCATCGTTGGCGTCAGTGGGGGGAGGAATAGTGCCCCATCGTTGGCGTCAGTGGGGGGAGGAATAGTGCCCCATCGTTGGCGTCAGTGGGGGGAGGAATAGTGCCCCATCGTTGGCGTCAGTGGGGGGAGGAATAGTGCCCCATCGTTGGCGTCAGTGGGGGGAGGAATAGTGCCCCATCGTTGGCGTCAGTGGGGGGGAGGAATAGTGCCCCATCGTTGGCGTCAGTGGGGGGAGGAATAGTGCCCCATCGTTGGCGTCAGTGGGGGGAGGAATAGTGCCCCATCGTTGGCGTCAGTGGGGGGAGGATAGTGCCCCATCGTTGGCGTCAGTGGGGGGAGGAATAGTGCCCCATCGTTGGCGTCAGTGGGGGGAGGAATAGTGCCCCATCGTTGGCGTCAGTGGGGGGAGGAATAGTGCCCCATCGTTGGCGTCAGTGGGGGGAGGAATAGTGCCCCATCGTTGGCGTCAGTGGGGGGAGGAATAGTGCCCCATCGTTGGCGTCAGTGGGGGGAGGAATAGTGCCCCATCGTTGGCGTCAGTGGGGGGAGGAATAGTGCCCCATCGTTGGCGTCAGTGGGGGGAGGAATAGTGCCCCATCGTTGGCGTCAGTGGGGGGAGGAATAGTGCCCCATCGTTGGCGTCAGTGGGGGGAGGAATAGTGCCCCATCGTTGGCGTCAGTGGGGGGAGGAATAGTGCCCCATCGTTGGCGTCAGTGGGGGGAGGAATAGTGCCCCATCGTTGGCGTCAGTGGGGGGAGGAATAGTGCCCCATCGTTGGCGTCAGTGGGGGGAGGAATAGTGCCCCATCGTTGGCGTCAGTGGGGGGAGGAATAGTGCCCCATCGTTGGCGTCAGTGGGGGGAGGAATAGTGCCCCATCGTTGGCGTCAGTGGGGGGAGGAATAGTGCCCCATCGTTGGCGTCAGTGGGGGGAGGAATAGTGCCCCATCGTTGGCGTCAGTGGGGGGAGGAATAGTGCCCCATCGTTGGCGTCAGTGGGGGGAGGAATAGTGCCCCATCGTTGGCGTCAGTGGGGGGAGGAATAGTGCCCCATCGTTGGCGTCAGTGGGGGGAGGAATAGTGCCCCATCGTTGGCGTCAGTGGGGGGAGGAATAGTGCCCCATCGTTGGCGTCAGTGGGGGGAGGAATAGTGCCCCATCGTTGGCGTCAGTGGGGGGAGGAATAGTGCCCCATCGTTGGCGTCAGTGGGGGGAGGAATAGTGCCCCATCGTTGGCGTCAGTGGGGGGAGGAATAGTGCCCCATCGTTGGCGTCAGTGGGGGGAGGAATAGTGCCCCATCGTTGGCGTCAGTGGGGGGAGGAATAGTGCCCCATCGTTGGCGTCAGTGGGGGGAGGAATAGTGCCCCATCGTTGGCGTCAGTGGGGGGAGGAATAGTGCCCCATCGTTGGCGTCAGTGGGGGGAGGAATAGTGCCCCATCGTTGGCGTCAGTGGGGGGAGGAATAGTGCCCCATCGTTGGCGTCAGTGGGGGGAGGAATAGTGCCCCATCGTTGGCGTCAGTGGGGGGAGGAATAGTGCCCCATCGTTGGCGTCAGTGGGGGGAGGAATAGTGCCCCATCGTTGGCGTCAGTGGGGGGAGGAATAGTGCCCCATCGTTGGCGTCAGTGGGGGGAGGAATAGTGCCCCATCGTTGGCGTCAGTGGGGGGAGGAATAGTGCCCCATCGTTGGCGTCAGTGGGGGGAGGAATAGTGCCCCATCGTTGGCGTCAGTGGGGGGAGGAATAGTGCCCCATCGTTGGCGTCAGTGGGGGGAGGAATAGTGCCCCATCGTTGGCGTCAGTGGGGGGAGGAATAGTGCCCCATCGTTGGCGTCAGTGGGGGGAGGAATAGTGCCCCATCGTTGGCGTCAGTGGGGGGAGTGAATAGTGCCCCATCGTTGGCGTCAGTGGGGGGAGGAATAGTGCCCCATCGTTGGCGTCAGTGGGGGGAGGAATAGTGCCCCATCGTTGGCGTCAGTGGGGGGAGGAATAGTGCCCCATCGTTGGCGTCAGTGGGGGGAGGAATAGTGCCCCATCGTTGGCGTCAGTGGGGGGAGGAATAGTGCCCCATCGTTGGCGTCAGTGGGGGGAGGAATAGTGCCCCATCGTTGGCGTCAGTGGGGGGAGGAATAGTGCCCCATCGTTGGCGTCAGTGGGGGGAGGAATAGTGCCCCATCGTTGGCGTCAGTGGGGGGAGGAATAGTGCCCCATCGTTGGCGTCAGTGGGGGGAGGAATAGTGCCCCATCGTTGGCGTCAGTGGGGGGAGGAATAGTGCCCCATCGTTGGCGTCAGTGGGGGGAGGAATAGTGCCCCATCGTTGGCGTCAGTGGGGGGAGGAATAGTGCCCCATCGTTGGCGTCAGTGGGGGGAGGAATAGTGCCCCATCGTTGGCGTCAGTGGGGGGAGGAATAGTGCCCCATCGTTGGCGTCAGTGGGGGGAGGAATAGTGCCCCATCGTTGGCGTCAGTGGGGGGAGGAATAGTGCCCCATCGTTGGCGTCAGTGGGGGGAGGAATAGTGCCCCATCGTTGGCGTCAGTGGGGGGAGGAATAGTGCCCCATCGTTGGCGTCAGTGGGGGGAGGAATAGTGCCCCATCGTTGGCGTCAGTGGGGGGAGGAATAGTGCCCCATCGTTGGCGTCAGTGGGGGGAGGAATAGTGCCCCATCGTTGGCGTCAGTGGGGGGAGGAATAGTGCCCCATCGTTGGCGTCAGTGGGGGGAGGAATAGTGCCCCATCGTTGGCGTCAGTGGGGGGAGGAATAGTGCCCCATCGTTGGCGTCAGTGGGGGGAGGAATAGTGCCCCATCGTTGGCGTCAGTGGGGGGAGGAATAGTGCCCCATCGTTGGCGTCAGTGGGGGGAGGAATAGTGCCCCATCGTTGGCGTCAGTGGGGGGAGGAATAGTGCCCCATCGTTGGCGTCAGTGGGGGGAGGAATAGTGCCCCATCGTTGGCGTCAGTGGGGGGAGGAATAGTGCCCCATCGTTGGCGTCAGTGGGGGGAGGAATAGTGCCCCATCGTTGGCGTCAGTGGGGGGAGGAATAGTGCCCCATCGTTGGCGTCAGTGGGGGGAGGAATAGTGCCCCATCGTTGGCGTCAGTGGGGGGAGGAATAGTGCCCCATCGTTGGCGTCAGTGGGGGGAGGAATAGTGCCCCATCGTTGGCGTCAGTGGGGGGAGGAATAGTGCCCCATCGTTGGCGTCAGTGGGGGGAGGAATAGTGCCCCATCGTTGGCGTCAGTGGGGGGAGGAATAGTGCCCCATCGTTGGCGTCAGTGGGGGGAGGAATAGTGCCCCATCGTTGGCGTCAGTGGGGGGAGGAATAGTGCCCCATCGTTGGCGTCAGTGGGGGGAGGAATAGTGCCCATCGTTGGCGTCAGTGGGGGGAGGAATAGTGCCCCATCGTTGGCGTCAGTGGGGGGAGGAATAGTGCCCCATCGTTGGCGTCAGTGGGGGGAGGAATAGTGCCCCATCGTTGGCGTCAGTGGGGGGAGGAATAGTGCCCCATCGTTGGCGTCAGTGGGGGGAGGAATAGTGCCCCATCGTTGGCGTCAGTGGGGGGAGGAATAGTGCCCCATCGTTGGCGTCAGTGGGGGGAGGAATAGTGCCCCATCGTTGGCGTCAGTGGGGGGAGGAATAGTGCCCCATCGTTGGCGTCAGTGGGGGGAGGAATAGTGCCCCATCGTTGGCGTCAGTGGGGGGAGGAATAGTGCCCCATCGTTGGCGTCAGTGGGGGGAGGAATAGTGCCCCATCGTTGGCGTCAGTGGGGGGAGGAATAGTGCCCCATCGTTGGCGTCAGTGGGGGGAGGAATAGTGCCCCATCGTTGGCGTCAGTGGGGGGAGGAATAGTGCCCCATCGTTGGCGTCAGTGGGGGGAGGAATAGTGCCCCATCGTTGGCGTCAGTGGGGGGAGGAATAGTGCCCCATCGTTGGCGTCAGTGGGGGGAGGAATAGTGCCCCATCGTTGGCGTCAGTGGGGGGAGGAATAGTGCCCCATCGTTGGCGTCAGTGGGGGGAGGAATAGTGCCCCATCGTTGGCGTCAGTGGGGGGAGGAATAGTGCCCCATCGTTGGCGTCAGTGGGGGGAGGAATAGTGCCCCATCGTTGGCGTCAGTGGGGGGAGGAATAGTGCCCCATCGTTGGCGTCAGTGGGGGGAGGAATAGTGCCCCATCGTTGGCGTCAGTGGGGGGAGGAATAGTGCCCCATCGTTGGCGTCAGTGGGGGGAGGAATAGTGCCCCATCGTTGGCGTCAGTGGGGGGAGGAATAGTGCCCCATCGTTGGCGTCAGTGGGGGGAGGAATAGTGCCCCATCGTTGGCGTCAGTGGGGGGAGGAATAGTGCCCCATCGTTGGCGTCAGTGGGGGGAGGAATAGTGCCCCATCGTTGGCGTCAGTGGGGGGAGGAATAGTGCCCCATCGTTGGCGTCAGTGGGGGGAGGAATAGTGCCCCATCGTTGGCGTCAGTGGGGGGAGGAATAGTGCCCCATCGTTGGCGTCAGTGGGGGGAGGAATAGTGCCCCATCGTTGGCGTCAGTGGGGGGAGGAATAGTGCCCCATCGTTGGCGTCAGTGGGGGGAGGAATAGTGCCCCATCGTTGGCGTCAGTGGGGGGAGGAATAGTGCCCCATCGTTGGCGTCCAGTGGGGGGAGGAATAGTGCCCCATCGTTGGCGTCAGTGGGGGGAGGAATAGTGCCCCATCGTTGGCGTCAGTGGGGGGAGGAATAGTGCCCCATCGTTGGCGTCAGTGGGGGAGGAATAGTGCCCCATCGTTGGCGTCAGTGGGGGAGGAATAGTGCCCCATCGTTGGCGTCAGTGGGGGGAGGAATAGTGCCCCATCGTTGGCGGTCAGTGGGGGGAGGAATAGTGCCCCATCGTTGGCGTCAGTGGGGGAGGAATAGTGCCCCATCGTTGGCGTCAGTGGGGGGAGGAATAGTGCCCCTCGTTGGCGTCAGTGGGGGGGAGGAATAGTGCCCCATCGTTGGCGTCAGTGGGGGAGGAATAGTGCCCCATCGTTGGCGTCAGTGGGGGGAGGAATAGTGCCCCATCGTTGGCGTCAGTGGGGGGAGGAATAGTGCCCCATCGTTGGCGTCAGTGGGGGGAGGAATAGGGCCCCATCGTTGGCGTCAGTGGGGGGAGGAATAGTGCCCCATCGTTGGCGTCAGTGGGGGGAGGAATAGTGCCCCATCGTTGGCGTCAGTGGGGGGAGGAATAGTGCCCCATCGTTGGCGTCAGTGGGGGAGAATAGTGCCCCATCGTTGGCGTCAGTGGGGGGAGGAATAGTGCCCCATCGGCCCCATCGTTGGCGTCAGTGGGGGGAGGAATAGTGCCCCATCGTTGGCGTCAGTGGGGGGAGGAATAGTGCCCCATCGTTGGCGTCAGTGGGGGGAGGAATAGTGCCCCATCGTTGGCGTCAGTGGGGGGAGGAATAGTGCCCCATCGTTGGCGTCAGTGGGGGGAGGAATAGTGCCCCATCGTTGGCGTCAGTGGGGGGAGGAATAGTGCCCCATCGTTGGCGTCAGTGGGGGGAGGAATAGTGCCCCATCGTTGGCGTCAGTGGGGGGAGGAATAGTGCCCCATCGTTGGCGTCAGTGGGGGGAGGAATAGTGCCCCATCGTTGGCGTCAGTGGGGGGAGGAATAGTGCCCCATCGTTGGCGTCAGTGGGGGGAGGAATAGTGCCCCATCGTTGGCGTCAGTGGGGGGAGGAATAGTGCCCCATCGTTGGCGTCAGTGGGGGAGGAATAGTGCCCCATCGTTGGCGTCAGTGGGGGGAGGAATAGTGCCCCATCGTTGGCGTCAGTGGGGGGAGGAATAGTGCCCCATCGTTGGCGTCAGTGGGGGGAGGAATAGTGCCCCATCGTTGGCGTCAGTGGGGGGAGGAATAGTGCCCCATCGTTGGCGTCAGTGGGGGGAGGAATAGTGCCCCATCGTTGGCGTCAGTGGGGGGAGGAATAGTGCCCCATCGTTGGCGTCAGTGGGGGGAGGAATAGTGCCCCATCGTTGGCGTCAGTGGGGGGAGGAATAGTGCCCCATCGTTGGCGTCAGTGGGGGGAGGAATAGTGCCCCATCGTTGGCGTCAGTGGGGGAGGAATAGTGCCCCATCGTTGGCGTCAGTGGGGGGAGGAATAGTGCCCCATCGTTGGCGTCAGTGGGGGGAGGAATAGTGCCCCATCGTTGGCGTCAGTGGGGGGAGGAATAGTGCCCCATCGTTGGCGTCAGTGGGGGGAGGAATAGTGCCCCATCGTTGGCGTCAGTGGGGGGAGGAATAGTGCCCCATCGTTGGCGTCAGTGGGGGGAGGAATAGTGCCCCATCGTTGGCGTCAGTGGGGGGAGGAATAGTGCCCCATCGTTGGCGTCAGTGGGGGGAGGAATAGTGCCCCATCGTTGGCGTCAGTGGGGGGAGGAATAGTGCCCCATCGTTGGCGTCAGTGGGGGGAGGAATAGTGCCCCATCGTTGGCGTCAGTGGGGGGAGGAATAGTGCCCCATCGTTGGCGTCAGTGGGGGGAGGAATAGTGCCCCATCGTTGGCGTCAGTGGGGGGAGGAATAGTGCCCCATCGTTGGCGTCAGTGGGGGGAGGAATAGTGCCCCATCGTTGGCGTCAGTGGGGGGAGGAATAGTGCCCCATCGTTGGCGTCAGTGGGGGGAGGAATAGTGCCCCATCGTTGGCGTCAGTGGGGGGAGGAATAGTGCCCCATCGTTGGCGTCAGTGGGGGGAGGAATAGTGCCCCATCGTTGGCGTCAGTGGGGGGAGGAATAGTGCCCCATCGTTGGCGTCAGTGGGGGGAGGAATAGTGCCCCATCGTTGGCGTCAGTGGGGGGAGGAATAGTGCCCCATCGTTGGCGTCAGTGGGGGGAGGAATAGTGCCCCATCGTTGGCGTCAGTGGGGGGAGGAATAGTGCCCCATCGTTGGCGTCAGTGGGGGGAGGAATAGTGCCCCATCGTTGGCGTCAGTGGGGGGAGGAATAGTGCCCCATCGTTGGCGTCAGTGGGGGGAGGAATAGTGCCCCATCGTTGGCGTCAGTGGGGGGAGGAATAGTGCCCCATCGTTGGCGTCAGTGGGGGAGGAATAGTGCCCCATCGTTGGCGTCAGTGGGGGGAGGAATAGTGCCCCATCGTTGGCGTCAGTGGGGGGAGGAATAGTGCCCCATCGTTGGCGTCAGTGGGGGGAGGAATAGTGCCCCATCGTTGGCGTCAGTGGGGGGAGGAATAGTGCCCCATCGTTGGCGTCAGTGGGGGGAGGAATAGTGCCCCATCGTTGGCGTCAGTGGGGGGAGGAATAGTGCCCCATCGTTGGCGTCAGTGGGGGGAGGAATAGTGCCCCATCGTTGGCGTCAGTGGGGGGAGGAATAGTGCCCCATCGTTGGCGTCAGTGGGGGGAGGAATAGTGCCCCATCGTTGGCGTCAGTGGGGGGAGGAATAGTGCCCCATCGTTGGCGTCAGTGGGGGGAGGAATAGTGCCCCATCGTTGGCGTCAGTGGGGGGAGGAATAGTGCCCCATCGTTGGCGTCAGTGGGGGGAGGAATAGTGCCCCATCGTTGGCGTCAGTGGGGGGAGGAATAGTGCCCCATCGTTGGCGTCAGTGGGGGGAGGAATAGTGCCCCATCGTTGGCGTCAGTGGGGGGAGGAATAGTGCCCCATCGTTGGCGTCAGTGGGGGGAGGAATAGTGCCCCATCGTTGGCGTCAGTGGGGGGAGGAATAGTGCCCCATCGTTGGTATTAGTGACACAAATGATGGGGCACTATCCCTCCCACTGACACCAATGATACTTACCTTGCTGACTCCTGCTCCAACCTGGGCTCGCTCTCTCCCTCTCCCATCTACAGCCTGCATACCTGGCTGCAGCAGCAAAATTTGCACTTACCTGTCAGCTGTCTTCCTTCTCTGGCCTCTCTCTTCACTCGTTCCTGCAGCTCCCTCGATCTTCTTCGATCTCCGCGCGCTGCCGCTCGGCTCCTCCTCTCCAAGCTCCACCTTCTCGCCGGTGATTGGCCGCCTGTGTGCCTCTCCTGAGCTACAGTTCCGGTGGCCAATCAGCGGCGAGGAGGCGGTGACAGGGGCAGCATATCATCCCGCCCACACAGCGCGGGAGACAGCAGTGGTGTCTCGGTTCCTAAGACCATCGGAAATATGTGTTTTCCGATGGTCTTAGGCGACCCCTGGGAAATGGTCGTTCGACCCCCAAAGGGGTCGCGACCCCCAGGTTGAGAACCGCTGCTCTATAGGAACCTAGAGTCAAGGTTCCCACAGACTGTCACACCAAAGCAGAAACTCTGGAATGGTGCGTTTGAGCAGCTGCAAACGCTTGCTGATATTTGACCATTGTAAAAGGTGTAGATTGGAATGGATTCTGAAAACTAGCAGAAAATTATCAGTCAGTCATTTTCAAATCGCTTAAAGTTTGGCCTGTCACCCATTAAACTGATCTCTATCACTAAGCTAACCTCTAAAAGCACCTAAGGCCAACACTAGAAGCTCACTTTATATCTTCTCTGCTAACCCAGGGTGCATGTTTGGGCTGCTGCTAAAATTCCACTCCAGCAGTTATCTGCTTAAATTACGTTTAAAACCTGCACAACTCCGAGGAATGCATCACTAACCTATGCACTATAGACGTGATCAGCACCTTCCTGAACTGTCCATATTGTTCATCATAGTGGACAGCCAAATCTGCTACAGGGTGGACCATGCATAGCCAAAAACCCCAACAAGTCAGTCTGCTGGTATATGGGCAGCTGAATATTAAAGATATCTAAAGTCAAAATTGTAGAGTTTTGGATAGAGGGAGGACAGATTAGAACCTTGTTCATATGACTGCTGTTCAGGGCTTCATTAACGACGACCCCTTACTCACTTTCTAGGGAACAACCTTTACACCAGACAAAAGTAAAGGGAACCCTCAAGTAGCATCACAGATGAAAAAAGGTAAACTTTTTTTTTTTTTTTTTTTTTTTTAAAGAGGATAACTAAGGCCAAATAATTTTTTTTTTATTTCCATTACAGTTTCTAGCACACATAGATAGAACAAAAATATACAGTCATGGCCGAAATTGTTGGCACCCTTGATATTTCTCCAGGAAATCATGTATTTCTCACGAAACGTATTGCATTAACACATGTTTTGCTATACACATGTTTATTCCCTTTGTGTGTATTGGGACAAAACAAAAAAAGGGAGGAAAGAAAGCAAATTCGACATAATGTCACACAAACCTCCAAAAATGGGCTGGACAAAAGTATTGGCACCCTTTCACAACTGCGGATAAATAAGAATGTTACAAGCATGTGATGCTCCTGTAAACTCACCTGGGGCAAGTAACAGGTGTGGGCAATATAGAAATCACACCTGAAAGCAGATAAAAAGGAGAGACGTTCACTTAACCTTTGCATTGTGTGTCTGTCTGTGCCACACTAAGCATGGACAACAGAAAGAGGAGACGAGAACTGTCTGAGGACCTGAGAACCAAAATTGTGGCAAAATATCAACAATCTCAAGGTTACAAGTCCATCTCCAGAGAACTAGATTTGCCTTTGTCCACAGTGCGCAACATTATCAAGAAGTTTGCAACCCATGGCACTGTAGCTAATCTCCCTGGTCGTGGACGGATGAGGAAAATTGATGAAAGATTGCAACGCAGAATAGTCCGGATGGTGGATAAGCAGCCCCAAACATGTTCCAAAGACATTCAAGCTGTCCTGCAGGCTCAGGGAGCATCAGTGTCAGCGCGAACTATCCGTCGACATTTAAATGAAATGAAACGCTATGGCAGGAGACCCAGGAGGACCCCACTGCTGACACAGAGACATAAAAAAGCAAGACTACAGTTTGCCAAAATGTACTTGAGTAAGCCAAAAGCCTTCTGGGAAAACGTCTTGTGGACAGATGAGACCAAGATAGAGCTTTTCGGTAAAGCACATCATTCTACTGTTTACCGAAAACGGAATGAGGCCTACAAAGAACAAAACACAGTACCTACGGTAAAATATGGTGGAGGTTCAATGATGTTTTGGGGTTGTTTTGCTGCCTCTGGCACTGGGTGCCTTGACTGTGTGCAAGGCATCATGAAATCTGAGGATTACCAAAGGATTTTGGGTCGCACTGTAGGGCCCAGTGTCAGAAAGCTGGGTTTGCGTCCAAGATCCTGGGTCTTCCAGCAGGACAATGACCCCAAACATACGTCAAAAAGCACTCAGAAATGGATGGCAAAGAAGCGCTGGAGAGTTCTGAAGTGGCCAGCAATGAGCCCAGATCTAAATCCCATTGAACACCTGTGGAGAGATCTTAAAATTGCTGTTGGGAAAAGGTGTCCTTCCAATAAGAGAGACCTGGAGCTGTTTGCAAAGGAAGAGTGGTCCAAAATTCCGGGTGAGAGGTGTCAGAAGCTTATTGATGGTTATAGGAAGCGACTGATTTCAGTTATGTTTTCCAAAGGGTGTGCAACCAAATATTAAGTTAAGGGTGCCAATACTTTTGTCCAGCCCATTTTTGGGGTTTTGTGTGACATTATGTCATATTTGCTTTTCTGCCTCTGTTTTATATTTGTTCCAATACATACAAAGGGAATAAACATGTGTATAGCAAAACATGTGTTAATGCAATACCTTTTTTGTGTGAAATACTTGATTTTCAGGAAAAATATCAAGGGTGCCAACAATTTCGGCCATGACTGTATCTAGACATAATGTTTCATCATTATGACCATATGCTTTTTGGCTATTCTTGTGGCCCTGATGAAGGGGAAATGGCATTACCCCCAAAACGCGTTGGATGGTTTCATATGACTTTTTTTTTTATTGACCAATAAATTATCGTGAACTCTTATCCGATTATGGTCTTGCTTTCCTATCTGTATTTTTATGGTTCTTGTGCAGGGTGGCTTTGCTTTATTATATTAATATAGGGACAGGGTCGCTATAAAGGTAAGCACAGATTATATTATATACGATTGTTTAATCATCTAAAGATGAATAGGTCAAACTAAGCTTATGAAAATATTGTTTGGAGAAAAACAGGTGAAAAATTCCAGCTTTACAGATTGATTTTCAAAAGATCTCTCTTAGATAAATGAACATTTCACTCATAACTGGCCATTTCTTCAGACCAATGACCTATGTCTTTGGATGGTCAAATCTCAGGTCATACTGGCAATTCTGGCAACCCTTGCCAAAGGAAGAATCAACAGGGTGCAGATGCCACGTTTCCTAAAGGAATTCAATATATGTGGCTAGGTTTTACATGATCTGACTGATTTTTCACTGCACTGGCCTTTACAAATGGCAGTTAGGGGGCATACATACTGAATGGTGGCACAAGTAAACATGGTATGTACAGAAGTCAGTGGACAGTCCATGTGACCATGATTGCACGCACACTGGTCAGCCTCAAGCCAGAAGTTCAGGACCGATGCTTCTGAGGATCAGGAGCAGATAAAGTAAAACAAAAATAAAAAAATAAAAAAAGGACAGCACACATTTTGTAGTACACCTTGCAGGACAAGACAGGTGAAGAGTGTAAGCTGGGAGGCTTCTATTCAGGCACCACAAGAAAGGAATGAAGTGCAGAAACCTTATCTGATGGGCAAACAATACTGATGCTGGGACCTGCTTACAGAGAACCAGGTGAGGACACTGCTATAGACAGATCACTTTTCAAACCAGCATGTCATTCATAAACAGCCAAATGCTCACAGTAATAGACACAACTTTAGGAGAAAAGAAAGGGGGACGACGACACAAACACCACAACAGGATCATTCACCACACAAGAGCCCCAGCATCCCACAAGTACAGTGCTTGGCTGTATTGTCCAATGGGTACAAATCCATGAATTCTACATTAAACATGCCCATTATAGTATCCAGTCACTACAACAGCCCACGGCTATGTCAGCTTTAGGAACAGCACAGTGTACATGGAATTCAGACCAGGGCACCAGAAATCAAAATACAAATAAAAGCTCCCGTATGGCAGTCTTAACAAGTACCAAATCCAGTTGCTATGTGATACACAACTGAGCCAAATCCTCCATGCTCCCCCTCCCAGACACTGAAGCTCACAGTGGGGGGGTTTCAGTAATGGAGGTAATGCTGTACATCCAGAAAGCAGTGGGCCGATTAAGTGTGACCAGGTGCTGAGTAACCAGCTACAGACTTGTAAAATCAGCAATGACAACACTTCTAGCCATGTCCCCTTTTTATCCCATTCTAGTGTAAGTGGCAACTCTGCTCGGAATTCAGAAGAGGAGCATCATTACCATACAGTCACAAAAAGCTGCATTAGGTGGAAATCACTGGCAGAATCAACAGGTATTTGAGTGAATTGAGAAAATGAAGTGAAGTGCAGATAAACAAGTTCTGTAGCACATTTTGATGGGAGGCCATAGTTTTTTTTTGTTTTTTTTAAAGCGGAGCTCCACCCAAAAGGGGAAATTCTGCTTTAGGGCCTACCGACCAAACTACCCCTGCCCCTTATGGCAAGTGTGTGTGCAGTGGGGCACGAGTACTTTGTTTTGACAGATACCCTAGCCCACCTCTGCTCAGAGCACATAAGTGATCTGAGCAGAAGTTCTCCTCCCCCTCCGCGGGTCCCATGCAGTCTGCGGGACCATTCAGAATGCGCAGTGCAATTGCCACAGCTGGGTGACCACAGTTGAGATGCTGGCACCAGGGACAGAGGCCCAGAGAAGAAACAGCTCGGGTGAGCACATTGCTATATCCTGGGACAGCATTTCTAGCTGCTGACTTCATAAAAACACAAAAATGACTGGCGCTCCTCTAACTCATACTCAACCTGGTCTTCAGGTCTATTATACATGTGCATCTGTACGCACAAAGGTGGGTCTGTTCGGCATTAGGAAAGAGTCACAGCTTGCAACTTTTAAGCTCGGGTTCACACCAACGCGGTGCAGCATACTCTGCAAATTATGTGCGTTTCCCACACTGCATTGCGTTCATGATAAACTAAGGACACCCCAAAACGTGATGCGATTGCCAGAAATCTCATAGCATGAGAACACCCATGCAATGCAGGTGCGGATTTAAAAAAAGGGTCCTGCACCTTTTTGGTGCAGTTGCGATTTGAGCCATACACAACGTACGTCTTAAATCACACCGCAGACATGTGCACAGGAATATGGTGCGATTACATGCATGTCCCGCACCGTATAGTGCGAACCCAGGCTAACTCAGAATCATTCCCAAAGTTCATGCTTTTCCCAAAATGCTGATGTACTCAGTAAGGGTGTGCATGACTTCCTTATTTCACTGCTGATCTCAGCCACCTCGAAAACAAAATACATTTGACAGAACGCATTTCCTACTTTTTACCAAATACATCAGCTTAGAAATCTGCAACGTGGTTCCTTTTAGTGGTATCATGTGAGGAATGACTGATAGGGAGTTTCTGCAGAACTTATGTCGTCACCAAGTCTGTCCACAATGACCAAGAAGTCATTTGACTCCTAATGTTCTACTGGATGTCAACACGATACAGAGGAAGGAAAACTCAAAAGGAGACCTTTTGAGACCTTTTGTTTTGATGGAATGGATTTTATTCCATTTAAACTTGAAGTTCAATTGGGATTTAAAAGGAAACAGGGAGGCTGCCATTAATGATCTCTGATAATGCTAAATTCCCTGAGTTCTAATACTCTAAAAGGGGGAAGACTTAATAAAAGCTAGTTCTCAGAATCTCGTGCACCTGTGCATGGTAGCCAGTCAGCTTCTACCCTCGGCTTGTTCAATTAAGCTTTAGCCAATTGGTTTCCTCATGCAGATGTGCATGAGATTCTAAATGAACCAGTTTTAGTAAATAAACCCCCCGGTAAGAAAGGCAAAACAAATATGTAGTTAATTAGCTCAATGTTATTATATCATACAGGAATACAGCACTAACAGTTTGCTCAGCGCTTTACAAAATAACGGGAGACAATACAGCAACAATACAGTTCAATACAAGAGGGATAGGAGAGCCCTGCTCCTTGGAGCTTACAATCTAGGAGGGAGGGGCTAGTGGTACAAAAGGTAATAACTGTGGGGGATGGACTAGTTGGAAGAGTAGAAGATTCCAGTATTAACTGAGGGCAGGATAGGCTTCCCTGAAGAGAGATAGGTTTTCAGAGATCACCTAAAAGTGAGCAGAGTAGGCAATAGTCTGATAAATTGGGGTAGAGAGTTCCAGAGGATGGGGGAAGCTCTGGAGACAAGCATGGGAGGAGGAGACAAGGGAGCTAGAGAGTAGGTCTTGCGAGGAGAGTACGGTTTGGGTGATATTTGGAGACAAGATTGGTGATGTAATTTGGGGCAGAGTTATAATTGGCTTTATACGTTGTTAGTGTTTTGAATTTTGTCTGCTGGGCAACGGGAAGCCAGTGGAGAGATTGGCAGAGAGGGGTGGCAGATACAGAACGGTTAGTAAGGTGGATAAGACTGGCAGCAGCATTCATGATAGATGGAAGAGGGGATAGCCTGCGATGAGGTAGGCCAATGAGGAGGGAGTTACATTAGTCAAGGCGAGATATAACAAGGGAGTGAATAAGCTGCTTAGTGGTTTCCGAGGTTAGGAACGGGCGTATCTTGGAGATGTTGCGGAGGTGAAGTCTACACGATTTGGACAGCGATTGGAGTCCAGGATTACACCTAGTACCCTGGCTTGAGGGAAGGGACTGATTAACTCAAAAGTGCTACATCCACAGGCATACCAAAAAACATTTGGAGAAACCTGGCAATAGCAACCCCATATTTCACTCAGAGGTTTACTCTGAAGCTGGGGTCTGGGCCAACCACTAAATATGCATATAAGGTTTTTTTTTTTTTTTTTTTTTTTTTTTTTTTTAATACCAAGGGAAGTGCACTTCTGGTCAGCTAATCTTCTGATTCACACACATTCACGGGTGTGGACATTTTTGAAAAAAACTACTTGTTCAGGGACTCAAATCGGGGTCCCAATCTACTTATCCCTCATGACAATCTGCTTTTATGAATGTCTGAGGCTTTTAAACAGTGACTTTAAGACGACGTAAATGTTTAATATTTGTAACATTGCGCTTTTTATCTCATCACCTCCCTGCTTCCAGCACCATAAAACCCCCAAAACATTATACATTTTCTGAAAGCAGTGACCCTAGAGAATAAACTAGTAGTAGTTTCAATTTATGTCACAGGATATTACCACAAAGGGCTAGGAAACAATTTCAGTAAAACACTTAATTTTAGGGCACACAACAAAAAATTACCCCTTTTTTTGGTAAAAAAGATGAGGATGCACCAAGTTTCACATGTGCTCGTGAAATGGCGACAAATTCCAGTACTCTAGATTTTCTATAGGAGACGCTTTTAAAGCCCCTTATAGGTCACCAGCTTAGCGATAGAGGAGGTCTGGTGCTAGAATTATTGCTTTCATTCTGACGTGCGTGGCAATATGTAACATGTGAACCTCAATTGACAGTTTCATGCATAGGTGCCCCAGTGTGTGCTTTTACATTTGTACGTGCATGTATGTGGGTGGGCCCTCAATTTTTTTGGGGGGTATTATGTGCTTGGATGTAACTTTTTGCAATTAAAGATTTTTTCTCTTACATCACATAGGGGACAAAGTCCCCTATGTGATGATTTTTGGTGACAGGTTCTAAAGACCCTGCATGTCTCCCATGTACTCAACTGGATGTAATGCAGTGCACATCACACTACATTCTTTCCCAGACTTTACAGCTGGGAAACCTCAATGGGGACCCAGAAGTGATGTCATAACGTTACTTCCGGGTCAGGAGAAGACGACGTGTCCACTCTTCTCCATCCCCTCTACACACTGGCACCCGCTGAACTGGTCCCAGGCCTGCAGATGGGCAAGTGGAGCCAAGAGACACAGCGGGCAAGACAATTACGCAGGGTGGCGGAGGAGGCTGGCACTGTGTGGAAGCAATCGGGCGGCAACGCTGCTGCCCGAATGCTTCCATCCTTGACAGGTGAGCCCTGCTGCTTGCCCACAGCAGGGCTAAAAAGGTATAAAAAAAAAAAAAACCAAAACTACCTGCCCAGCATCTGGAACTACATGTCCCGGGTGATACAAATTGAGCACCCTGCATATTTCCCACATTGTATAGGCAGAAAGATCAGTATATTTATTAGGCCACCCTGCCAACACAATGAACACAGGTGATTGTCGATTCGTTGTCCATAATAAAATCTACAAATCAGAGCCAGGAAGCAATGAAGCACAACATGCTAGATACTGTAAGTATAACAAGACTGACTGAACAGAATGACAATTCTTTTGGCAGGTAAATATAGTTTCCTTTTTTTTTTTTTTTTTTTAAACTATACATTCAGCCATTTGCGCGAAATACTTCAAATATTAATATGGGAAAACTAGACGAGTCAACATAATTAAGACTGCCTATTCCTACTTGTTTCCATGCCATCACACACCCTCAATTATTTTTGTGCTTCTGCAGCCAGTAACGGGCAGGCAGCTTGTGAATGTCAGTTCACATGGCAGCCATGTAAATATTTGCCATTTACTGCTTCATGAGAACATGGACAATGACACTACCTGCCTGGCGTCTGCATGTTCTCCCTGTGCCTGCGTGAGTTTCCTCCAACACTCCAAATACATGCTGGTAGGTTATTGGCACCTTAGATTGTAAGCTCCTTGAGGGCAAGGACTGATGTGAATGTACATGTAAAAACTGCGCAAATTGAAAGCTATATAAGCGCCTGTAACAAATAACCAACTAGTGAAACCATGTTAATCTTTATACATCTCTCTATTCTCCTATAAGCAATATCCATAGATGCAGAGTGCTGAAAGTAAGGCCTCATGTACACTGCTCATGTTTAGGACCTTTTGTGTTTTTTGCCAAAGCCCCTGAACTCAACTCAATAAAAGACTGTGTCCATGCACACATAGGCTTTTACCAGAGTTTAGGAGCAGCAGAATTTAGGGGCAGTTAAATGTTCCTCAGATTCTTCTGCATTCAAGCGAGGAACATTTTGGCCAAAAATGCTAAACGCTGCAAAAATGAGTGTATACGCATCTAAATGCTAGCCGTGTTTGGCACGTCGGGATTTATTCATGTAAATGAAAGATACTCTGGCCATTCAAATAAACTAAATGTTACACACAGTACCACGTTTACACACGTTTTTACCACGCCTAGACGTTTACCTCACCTGGAGGCAGAAAAACATTAAGGGAGTTAATGTATAAATGTGGCCTGAATCCCAAGCTGCGGATAGAAGATAAATGCATCTTGTGGGAGGTCAGTAGCATCGTCCAAAATATGTCCAAACTACTGTGCGGAATCGCACAATCATCAATGTCCCCCAGTCATTCTATACCCTGGAAGCAACAGCCTGTTGGCTGAGCCATCAAAGGAACGATTCCATGTAGGCTGCCAATTTGGTACCAGCGTCCAAACTGGCCTTATGATATCAGCCTAAAGGCTAGGAGTTTTAGTCATCCTGCAGTGAGTCTGCACAACAGAACACAACTGGAGAGAAAGCCCAAGGGCGGACAATGTTTCTATCACAATCTTATCAAACATGGGAAAGTTTCACTCAAGTCGGCCACATGACGCGTTCCCCGCCGAGCCATGTGAATCACCAACTTCACACCCTGCAATTCAGGACATACACATACATGTCAGGGACTTCAGGGAGAGGCATAAGGGAGGATCCTCTCACTGAAAAGAATTCTCAGTAGTCATCAATCTGTCCTTTAAATGCCCAAAATAAATAAAAAAAAACTTCTCCACGCAGGACATCCTGCAACTATAGAGAGATGGAGACAGAGGTAGTAAAGTTGTTTATTAAAAGCTGTTCCCCTGGCATGTTTGTCATAATTCACTAGTATGCACCACATTATGACAGACTTGCCTGCAAACAGAGCCCTCCAGTGCAGTGCTTTCACAGATCCCTTGGCACTTCTATCTTCCCTGGCGTTCCTTCCAGCTTTTGGATCTTTAGCTGCTTGAATGGCTAGGCTGCGGCAATGTCACTCCCACACATGCGCATGGGAGTCACATCACCACAACACAGAGCGAGCCATAAATGTGGTCTGAGTCGTGCATGTGCAGCTCAGATCACACTACCCACTGACTGGCTGGGGAAGGGGTAAATCATTTATGACAGAAGGCCTGATGTGACTTTCCATTTCAATTTTTAAACTGAAGACAACACATTTACATTTAAGAAATTAGATTTTTTTTTTTTTTACTGGATGTTTCATAACAAAAAAAAAAAATATATAGTTTATGAAAATATTTGGTCATTTTTTGTTTAATAAAAACCCAGCGGTGATCAAATACCACCAAAAGAAAGCTCTATTGGTGTGAAAAAAAGGATTAAAATTTTGTTTGGGTATAGTGTTGCACGACCAAGCAATTGCTAGTTAAAGTGGTGCAGTGCTGAAGAGCAAAAAAAATGCTCTGGGGGTAAAACCTTTTGAAGGTCAAGTAGTTAAATCCTCAGTTTCTTTAAGCCCCTTTTAGCAGCTGATTTAATCACTTACGGAGTATGCAGCTTCAACATTTAATCCTTGCCTATGTTCCTGTTTACGTTGGTGCCATGATCACTGCCCCAGGTTTTCTGGTTCAGGGTGGCTCCTTTCTCTTGCAGTGTCCTATGAAGCCAGCCTTGCTTGCAGGGACTAGAATTGGGTCTCTCTACACTGTGTGCATCCATAGAAGCCAAGCTGTAGGTGAGGAAGGCAAGGCACCCACATGAACCTACCTTCTTAAAGCAGAGCTCCAAACAGAAAGTGGAAGCTCCGCTTATTTGCCTCCTCCCCTCCGCTGCCACAATTGACACCTTTGGTGGAGGGGTGGGGGGTTGATAGGTGCCCTCTCCCACAATGGAAGTTCACCCCAGCCCTCTGGGACACTTCACAGGTGTCGCAAGGCTTCACTGCCAGTTTCCCTTATGCAGGCCATAGATGGGTAGAAAAATCGGCCGGTTTTTCGGCCGAAAGAAAAATAGTCCGATTTTCGTACCGTGTATGGGTTAGTTCGTCAGCCGTTTTTCGTGTTTTTTTCTCTCGTTTGGATTATCTTTCATGTTGGGAAATTTTCGGAAAACGACCGATTTTCTCCTCATTGATGGTAAAACCGTACGATCGTTTTTACGAAAATTTTATGCGCATGTGCAGTGACCTGCAAAGAAAAAAGTTTTTCGCGTACGAAATTTTGTTTCCGGGACAAACTGTCAAAAATTCTAGAATGTAAACATTATTGCATGTTCTCCTGTGTTAATAGCTTTGTGTGTCATGTATAGAACATGAATCCGCTATGGTTATTGCACTGTTAAGAAAGTACCCCACAAATGAAAGAAAATGTCCATTATCAATATTGATTAAACTTTATGCATTAATACATACATACATATGGAAAGGTAACAAAGGTCACAACATTACATTTCCTGTTACAGGTTACGATTTTCACAGCTTAAAATCGGACGAGTTTAGTAATCGGTGGTGGTTATGTCGGATATAAGACCGACCGATATATTATCGAACGAAAAATCTGAATAATTTCGTAGCATCTATGGCCCGCATTAGTCAAGATGGTGACGCCATCACCCCGACGATTGAAGAAACAGCTTGGGGTGAGGACACCACTGCATACCAGGACAGGCAAGAGCTCCAATATTAATCAGCAGTTACAGTATGTGTAGCTGCTGACTTAAATTTGGGGGGTGCACGCCAGAGCTCCGCTTTAAAGACAACAGTGGACAGTGCAGTCTCAGTTTAACTCTTTCTTGCAAAGACCAGACATTCAAGGAAGCAGCACTGACAGAAGGAGCCAGCAGCATTAAAAGTTGTATGCTGCAAATGCTGGGTTAAGCATTTTAAATACTTTACTGGAGAGGTTTTATTTCACAGTATTTATGCTCAACATGCAAGCTAAAACCACTGAGTGGTTAATACTTTGTTGGTGATGGGGTCTCCTAAAGAGGCAAAGATTTTAAGGCATTTATACGCATCTTTCAACATTTCCTCTAAGTTTTGTGTTACAGGCATTACTGCAATCATGCAAGCATTCTGCCGACTATCCTGACTGAGCTCCACTATGAAGTGGACCTGTTACTGGAAAGTGTTAAACCTCTGCAGGGCCAACATCAATACATCACTTGTATTTTATACCAACAGGGAATGTTATAGTTTGCAATCTCCAGAGCCAGCCAGGGAGGACTGGAGACAGAGCAGACGCTCTCTGCACATCACCTGAAAACAAACAGGACCTGTGGCCTGCCTTGTAATCAGAGAGCAAACATCCTGCCCCGGGGAGGGCGAGAGGTAAGTGCTGACTGCATGGTCTTGCAGCATATCATAGGATGTAACAGCGGCCTAAAAAAAAAAAAAAAAAAAACCCTCCTGTCTGATCACCTTTATATATTTGGAAAAGAAGAGAAGTGCAAAAAGACGGGAGATGCCGGGGTAATTAGATGCTTCCTGTCACTGAAACAATAGCCTTACAAGTTTCACCCAACACCAAATCATTGTCTCGGGTTACTTGGTTAAAGGGAAACCTTCAGGTATTATCAGCAAGTGCTCCGAGTCTATGGTATTCATGTCTGCAGGCCAGTATTTCAGAGATTAATATTATACAGGATTTATATAGCGCCAACAGTTTGCTCAGCGCTGTACATTATAATGGGAGACAGTACAGTAACAATCCGATTCAATACACGAAGGGTTCGAGGGCCCTGCTCCTTGGAGCTTACAATCTAGGAGGGAGGGGATAGTGGTACAGGAGGAAATTAGTTGTGGGGGATGGAGTGGTAGCAAGAGTGGAGGAGTTCAGTAATTAGCTGAGTGCGGGGTAGGCTTCCCTAAAGAGATAGGTTTTCAGAAAGGTGAGCAGAGTAGGCGATAGTCTGATGGATTGGGGTAGGGAGTTCCAGAGGATGGGGGATTTAAAAACACCCTTTTATTCAGATGATGCTGTGCAATCAGTATCCTTACTGAACAAACCACTTGCAGCATATAATTTACAATGTGTTTATGGACCCCATTCTGACTGTTCCAATGCACGGTGGTGTGCTAATGCATTATGTTGGCATTAAAAATTTAAAAATGGGAAACTTTAAAAACATAAATTTTTGAACAAACAGGCTTTTTAATACAGAAGACACCAGGGGAGATTCACTAGAGCTGGTGCACTGACAGTCTGGTACAGCTCTTCAAGGTAGCCTTGCTGTCACTATGGAGGGGGGTGGGGGGTAGAGGCTGCAGCATGTTCCAAAAGGTGAATTTATCGTTTAAGTTTTGACAATAAAACCTGGAAGTCAATTGGTTTCTATGCAGAGCTGTACAAGATTTTGCACAATGCAGCTTTAGTAAATAACCATCATGTCTCTTCTGCATTAAAGGAAACATTTTTTGGGTTGTTTTTTTTACTAGGCAGTGAGGCTGTGCCCCCACTGCAAGGATCAGCTGTTCATTTTTTCCTATGGGTGAGGGCCAAGTTCATACTCACCTGACCCGCCAATAATACAGAAAACTGCACTCCCCCGCAGTCGACTGATCCTGTCTGTGGAGCGTGCCGACATCAGGAACAGCCCATTTACAAGACCGCTGGACCGAAGAGGATAAAGAGCTGAAAGGACTGGGTTTGTTTGGGGAGGATCGGCAAATCAGGCGAGAATCATCTTCGGTGTCCTCTAGAACAAAAACAAGCATCTGACCAGTGCAGTCACAGTGCACAGACCCACTGCACAGGTAATAAAAAAATATATATATATATTCCTGGATTTCTGCTTTAAAAGTTTCACTTTTCTGCACACAAAACTGTACAATTTAGGCATCTCCTGAGATGAAGACAATCTCAGCCCCGACAAGAAGACCAGGGAGAAGATGCCAGTGGCTGGTGAGGGATCGGAGTGCAGGGGAGGAGGGTATAGTGCCACCTAGGTGCAGCATGCAAAGTGCAAGAGGTGGAGGATGAAAATCTCACTTACAAACAATGCATTGTTCCAAATGAAGAAAAAAGAAATTCAATTTTTGCCAGTTTTAAAAAATCATAGTTGGTTGCAGACTGAAACAAGAATGTTACAACTTTTAGATCACCCAAAAGGAAGAGTAGTATATCCTGTCTCTGGGAGATAGCAGGGCAGGCAATTGGCAAACATTTTAGATTGCCACCTTTGAGCCCACCCCAGGGTCAGCCCACTCAGTTCATGACTGTCTGTAGCACAGATCCTAGAGCTTTAATTTCAGGATCCTGTAAACATTATTTGGCCAGGTGAGACATCTGAACAGGTTTATAAAGGATGTAGTCATGTTATAAACAGATAGGAAACTGCAACATTTCATGGAAGCCATCCAGGGCCCTTGGACTTAATGGAAAGATCAGATTAGCATGCCGCTTGTAATCATTACAGGCATTTTAACCATTTATACTCAAGTTTTCAGGGCTAAAAAATGTTAGTTTCTTTAACGCTCCAAAGCGGTTCATATTTTTTTTAGTCACTAGGTTTGGAGTGTATAAGGTTCTCTCTATCCACAAAAATACTGGCCATTGAATATGATCATGTTTTGACTTGGGTCCCATTCACACCAGAAACCATGTGTGCGTTGACGTGCATTCGAGGAACGTTTTTACGGGCTTGTCTGCTTGCATTTGCTTTGAGGTCACTTGCTTGTTCTTTGGGCTTTATGTGAGCTGTGTTAACATGTATTTAACCCCCCCCCCCCACTGCACTGGTATGAACTATGCCCATTAGAGAACATGGGTTTTGGACTGAATATGCTGTAGGAATGCGATTAAAAATACATCCCACTGCACCTGGTGTGAATGTGTCCTCAAGGATTTCCCTGCAGATTGTCTGCTCTCTAGTCTGCTTGTAAAGCTGGCCGCACAATGTTTGAAATGTGTCCATTTCTTGATGATCTGAATGCAATTAGCTTAGTATGTGGCCCTGTCAGTCCCCTCTTGCCCAACATCCTACAAAAAAAAAATATTGAAGGAGCAGGGAGGAAAATTGTCATCCAAAAAGCAGATGCTTCGAATCAGACACAGCAGGCATTCAGGACTACTCCATCTGTGCTTATAACATGGATTGAGTACTTTGTTAGATTTGTTTCCTAAAAGTAGGATTATAGACATATCACTCCACCTCCCCCTCATTTTGGATAATGTTGGGAAGGGATATAACATGTCAGGATTTTTTTTTTGCCATCTGTGTCCCACTGCAGAGATCTCCCTTCACTTCCTGACCAATAATCAAATAATCAAACAGGAAGTGAGAGGAAATTCTGCAGGAGCCCCAGGTCACCTGATCTAGTGTCCCCATTGGAAGATTTCCATCTTTACTTTCACTGATAAATGGTAAGACAGGACAAAGAGGGTGACTCTCCTTAATGGAGGCACAGACAGCAATAACAACCCGACAGGGGTTCTAGTCTCTCTCCACTCTATACAAAAGAAAGTTTTGCCTATAGTTACTGTCAGCCTCCAACAGAAGGAAAAAAAAAAAAAAAAAAAAAAAAAAAAAAAAAAAAAAGGGTGGAATAATTTGTGTCAACTATATTATATACCACCACACCATCTCATTTGTCTGTAGCCCAATGGTGATTCTTAAGCTGGTCATCAATTAGATTTTTCAAAGCAGTGCACAGTAGAGTGTTACAATGCATGCGTGTTGGTGCAGGTTCCTGCATTGCACTGGAGAGGTCTGAATGGGGCCCAAAGCTTGCTAGCAGTTTGTATAAAACGAGTCGACACTTCCATTAGGATGCATGTTTAACCCCAACATGCTGAAGCTTGCTTTAAAGCAGTTGTCTCAACTACGGCCCTTTAATTGCCTTTATCTGGCCCTTGGGGTACTATTCCTCCCGCTGATAAGAGACTTCATTCCTTCCACTAACACCAACATTGGGACACAATTCCTCCCACTGATATAAACTACAGAACACTTAGTTCAAAAAACACACTAAAGATGCTGCACTTTTCCATCCACTGGTACCGTCATTGGGTGCATTCCTGCAATGGGGCATAATTCCATCCACTGATCTAAACTATAGACTATTACTCCCGCTAACACAAAAGATGGAGCACTATCCCTGCCACCAATGTTGGAGCACCGATCCTTCCACTGACATCAGTATTTGGGCAAAATTTTATTGATACCAGTGTTGGGGGAACCATTTGTTCCAGTGATAGCAATGTCGGGGGCACTATTCCTCTCACTGATACCAATAATAGGGTGCAATGCCTTTCACTGACACCAATGATTGGGCACTATTTCTGCTGCATTTTCCACTCCCAATGGTTACAGTCCAGCCCCCCTTAAGTCAGAAGGCCAGAAACAGGCCCTTTGTTCAGAAAGTTTGGAGACCCCTGCTTTAAAGGCTTCAGCAAAGCTGTTCAAACCCTGCAAAATCTTTACAAGTTATTTTCAAAAAGCTTGCTGTACATACGGCTACTATACAAGCTGAAGTACAAGAACTTACTGGTATCTTCACATATGATATAAACACGGAATCAGTGGAGCCAACCCATAAACGTGGACCACTGGTGGGACTGGAAGAAAAGTATGGAAACAGTTTCCAAGCTAGGAAAAACACCTGTGCATGAATCCAAAGAATAGAACACAACAGCTGTTGGTTATACATAGTTAACTGGGAATAAGATCAGCCTGAAAGTGTCTGATAAATTGCTGCCTAGAACATGCCAGAGGCCTCCATTCAACCTGACCTGAGAAAAAGCACAGTTGTGGCACAAGAAGTCACCAGCTTAGCTACAGATCCCCACACTGAAGCAGTGCCACTGAGTCCACTACATGAGCTACACCCAAGGAGCACCACAAGTCATTTACATGTCTTCAAGCTGCACCACCGATTCCTCTACATCTATATCATGAAAACAAACAAGTGCTGCCTTTGCAAAATTAATCAGGATGAAAGACTCCCGATATTCAGTTTCCACAAGCTTCTTGTAGTACCGATTAAACTGAACACAATCTGCAACTGTCTTCACAGCATATAACTCTGCTTATTAAAATAGTCAGGGGTAAAATTCAATGTACACAGTCCACGCATTTCAGCCCAAAGGGGTCGTAATCATGCCTGATAGTGGATGCATGGATGTCTGCAGAGTGCCCCCCAATAGCAAGCCTCTTGCTATGGGGCTACTTGAGCAGGATAGCTCCCAAGCTGCTCTCCTGGGAATGGATAAAAAAAACCCTTCACCCTTTGGAACCACTAAAGCTCCTTTGGGCTGAAACACATGGACTGTGTACACTGGATTTTACAACTACCCATTTAAAAAAACAAACAAACAAAAAAACTGACTTTTAGGCTGTGAAGACATTGAGTTTCCAAGTCCTTTACCTCTGTCCACACCAAAAGCTGCTCCACTGATTTATCTACTTGTACCCAAAAGGAAGTCACTGCATGTGGATTACAACGTACGATCTATAGCCATTCCACCTAATCAGCCTACTGTCTCATCCATATTGATTTCCCCTCAAACATAGGAGGAGAGAGAAAGAACAGGAAAACCCAAGAACTGCACACTGGGCAGGAACAATACAAGTCACAAAAAAAACGCATCAGAAAAATATATCTTATGATGGACTTCCTTCACACATTTTTGGGTCTGAGGCAGCCTACCATGCCAACCCGTATGAAATGGCATTCCTCCCATCTGGCAGTAGCGATGTTTGCTTCCGAAAATAACCCAACTTCAGCCAACACATGATTTTATTTGGGAAGCAAGAGGATAGATGAGAACCTATGCCAATCTTCCATGGCTATTGGTGTCCATAGTGGAACGATTTCCAATCCTGACAGAAAGGGAGGAGAAATTGCCCAGGTGTGGATGCAGGCAAAGCCAAAAAACATTTATTGTAGCATATTAGAACATCACAATTTGTTTACTGCTTAGTGACAACCACTAGCTCTTCATTCTTGTCCTGTGTCACGGACAGAAAGGGGTGGGACATGTTCTTTGGAGTGACGAACCGTGCTTCTGTCTGGCAATTGGATGGACATGTCTGGGTTTGGCGGTTGCCAGAAAGGTATTTGCCTAACTGCACTGTGCCAAGTGTAAAGTTAGGTGGAGGGGGGATTATGGTGTGGGGTAGTTTTTCAGGAGGCGAGCTTGACCCGTTGGTTCCAGTGAATGGAACTCTTAAGGCATCAGCATACCAAGACATTTTGGGCAATTTCATGCTTTCCTCCTACTATCCTCCTCCCATGCCCGACTCCAGGACTTCTCCAGGTCTTCCCCCATCCTCTGGAACTCACTACCCCAATCCATCAGACTCATCTACCCTCCTCACCTTTAGGCGCACCCTGAAAACCCATCTCTTCAGGGAAGCCTACCCCACCCTCACCTAACAGCTGTTCCATCCCATCCCCCACAGCCATTTCCTCCTGTACCACTATCCCCTCCCTCCTAGATTGTAAGCTCCAAGGAGCAGGGCCCTCGAACCCCTCGTGTACTGTATTGTCTCATGTACTGTCCCCCACTATAATGTACAGCGCTGAGCAAACTTTTTGGCGCTATATAAATACTGTATAATAATAACGTATAGCCACCTTAACATTGGCTACTAATCATATTTTTACTGGCCAGGCAGTAACTACCTCCATAAAAATAGTATGTCATGGAGAGCAGAAATTTGAGTAATTTAAAAAAGAAAAAAAAAAAAATTGTTTGACAAATTAGATTGCATCTTTTATGAAATTGAAGCCCTTAAAAAGCACTGAATCTGAAGAAAGCACCCCCCCCCCCAAAACAAGGCAGTTCTACAAAAACGGACAACCTGTCATCACCCACTAAGCAGACATGTTTTATTTTCATGACAAGAAACATTGTCATCCATACTGAGGATTTTCCAGGTGACTTTGAACATGTAGAAAAGATCATGTGGTGAACAATACACTCCAGTGACTTCATATGCAATACGATATAATGACATTGTCTAGTATGCAAAAAAGACCATTTCCTGCCTTTATATTCATGCTACTGGATTACTTCCCAAAACAGCAACAACAATGCTAGTTGAACAAAAAAAAAACAAAAAACAAAACAGCATGCATAAGAGATAAACCGGTATGGTGCACAGTTTAAACCAGCTGGAGATGGGCTGTGGTCTAACTGGATCAGTAATCAAGTTAAGCACAGCAACATGATTATCTGAAGGCTTATCTAAAATCTAACTGGATCAGTAATTACGTTATCCGCACCAATGTGATTATCTAGAGCCTCATCTAAAGTCATTTGACTACACAAAGCAGCCAGATATTCAGCAGAAGAAAGATGGGCGCTTTAATTGCTTACACAATGTAGCCAGCACGTGCTTCAAGCTAACCAAAAACCTCTACTGCGATCATTCACTCCTAGCAGCATTCCACCTGCTGGAGAACACCATGCACACGTCTAGTAGAGCCAGGCAACTCCCAGGTGCCAACCTGTCAGCACAATCAGAAAGATATTCTTCACCTAGCTCTTTGGGGCCATTTTTATTTCACTCCTTAGTGCAGCTCTTGAGAGCGCTGACTGCTCACACTAGTGCCTGTCCCCAAAAGAGCTTACAGTCCAATGTCACATTCCAGAGCCAGCTAATCAAGTGGTACATCCTTAGAGTGTAGGAGAAAAGCTCACAGCAAACCCACAGGGCACAAGCACAATGCAAAGAGTGTTTTTCCTGGAACTGAACCAAAAGGCCACCTTACTAAACACCATTTCTATGGCTCAGGACTGGAGAAGGCTCAGGTACCAGGAAGCCAATGCTCCTCAGAAATTCTAGCTGGCATGTAACTTTTGAGGTCCTATTTAATAGAGTTGGCTCCTTGGTTGGACAAACTGACTCCCAAGTTCCATAGAAGTTTGTTCATCCCTGCTGTAAAGTTCTCAAAAGACCATCTGCCAACTTTTCAAAAATATGGCCAACTAGTTTTAATGACAAGTAGCCTGCAGACCCCTAATGTCAATTGAAGATACTCCTCCAAGCATAAAGGTTGGAATTGTTTGGCCAAACCCAAGGTATTCTGCCTACGATCATCTGCTAGCATTTGCCTTCTAGGGGCTCACCTATTAAAAACACATGCATACAAGTCTGAGCAACTCAAGTGCTCATCATTGCTCAATCTCCAGCCTTGAGCTGCATTGATCAGTACACCAAGTCAGAGAGAAAGACCACATGATCACCCAAGTTGGACAATTCAAGAAACCCTTCAGATCCCTGCTGAGTGGTCTTAAAAGATGGTCACACAGTCGATCATTTGATGCAGCTAAACTTATTAAAGTTGAATAAAAATATCAAACCAAAGATCCTTCCTTTGATTACGTAAGCTCTCGATTGATTTAGACTGCCATCCACTGTGGTGGAATTTTGTTGATTGCTTTTGACTGACTGCACAAATGTCTGTGCACTTGGGAGAACTGTTGGCAATTCAGTTCGATTTCCTGTATAATTAAAGGCTCCCTTTATAACTTATCGACCTTAATTTTTGACCAATACTTTCAGGAGGATCAGAAAATACAGAATACCAAGCATGTTGCACCGCCCAGTCCTTTAAATTGACAATAGAGTGCTTGTTCAGGATTGCACATATCCAAATTGCTACCTGTACCTTAAGACCACCAGCATTCACCTGTAGTTCAAGGATTAACCCTTTAAACCATTAGCAACTAAGATCAGGGGAACAAACACCCCACATCTGAACACATACAGGTAATCCTTCCCACAAAAAGGCCACACAGAAAGAACAGCTGGCCCTGCATGAAATTATTCAATCATTTCCCTTCCATGAATAGCAGTATGAGCACACGTGCCAGATCCAGCAACAGCAAACTAGGAATCCCAAAAGCAGATGGATATTTCTTTAGGCTTTCCATAGAACAATTATACACAGCCTTCAACTCCCGTGAGGTCTCCAGACAAAATGCCACCAATGGCAAGTGCCTGGTTAAAAAAAAAAAAAAACCCTTATAGAAATAATGGTTTGATGGTCAGATCCGTTGCAAAGGAATGGCTAGACAGCCAGTAGAAAAAATGAAGGGAAAAAAAAAATTCTTAAAGATTGCCGTAATTATTCAGCAGGTGAGGATGGAAGGGATTCATGACAGATGCTGCCACACAAAGTATACAATAAGGAGCTGCACAAGTACAACAGGCTAAAGTCAACTGCAAATCAGCCAACATACTCCAATCATAGCACAATAAATGCCTGTTTATACAAACATTGTATTACTTCCCCACAGAAAACCAGCACAAAGGGAAGCATATGCCCATCCAGTAATGAAGAAGGGGGGGGGAGGTGTTGGAGTCCCGGTCTTATTTAACACTTGAAGAGTAGTTTTGGTATGCTCTTACTGCACAGAAGAGGTTAATGACACCCCCCCCCCCCCCCCCCAAGAATATCAAAGACCAGGACCACCCTCAGCATGAGGCAGACATGTGACTGCTCCTAAACCACACATCTACACCATCCCCAAATTGGTCTGCCTCCCCAGTTATCCCCATTATTCCTTCTTTATTACAGAGTCGGGGGAGGCACTATACTCCAGGAACCATGTGCAGCAGATCTACATGGCCTCCAAACCTTTCTGCTTGCTCCTTCCAAAATACTAAAAAAGAGGGAAGGAAAGGGGTGGGCAGGCAGGAAGGTAAAGAATGCTTGTGCCTTCCAAAATCTAAAATACTAAAATAATAAATTCATAAATGCTTACCGCTTAAAAAAACAAAAAAAAACACAAAACAAAATGCTTGCCCCTTCCAGAAGACATAAAGTAGGTTCCCCTTCCGAAAGGATAATAAACTAAAAATATAAAGTCGAAAACAAAAATATAGATAAAAATAAGTTTGACCGTTCTAAAACAAAGTGATTATATATTGATGGCTGACCCTTCTAAAGGAATAAAATAATGCTTGCCCAATTTAAAAAAAACAAACAAACACTATATATATATATATATATTATATATATATATATATATATATATATATATATATATATATATATTTGTTTTTAAATCATATAGATATCCCTTCTATTAATCAAATAAAATAATGCTTGCCTAAGGATAAAAAATATAAATAAATAAAAAGCTTGTCCCTTCCAAAATTGTAAAAGATAAAATATTTTCCCCTTATAAAGAAAATGCTTTCCCCTTCTAATGTATAAGAAATCAATGTGCCCCTAAAATACTACATTACTCAGTCAGTACAAGATCCAGGAAGTTTTTCCTTTATCATTCTACAAAAGAAACAATAAAATGCAGTTATAACCCTCCAAAATGCTAAACATAAAAAAGCTAAACACCCCAATAATAAGAGCCCCCAAAAACCAGAGCCGATATATGCAGAGCACATACAGGGACCACCCTGCCCTCCCATACAATATAAAGTCTGCTGGAACTAATAGAGGGATAAAACCTCCCCCAGTATTCTGGATGGAGATGAGGGGAGCCCAGTGATGAGGGTATGGCGCACACAGGTGCAGTGGCGGAGGTGCTGCGTGCAGCCCCCTCCCTCACCAGGTGAGCCCTCCATTGTCAGGTTTCCCTCCAGAACTCGGTATAGAGTGCCCCCCTTCCCTCCAGTAATAAGGGGAGGCCAGGACCCCCGGTGCTTACCCCCCAGGCCAGTGAGCTGCTGACCGCCAGTATATAGAGCAGCGTTACGAGGTCCATGTCGGCGCTCCGTCCCGCTCCTGGCTGTACTCCGCTCACACTGCTTTCCGATCTTCCTTTACCGTCCGGGAGGAGGAGACACTTCCCTCCGGACACACCCCTCCGCCGGACTACAGCTACCGCACAGCGACACCTACAGGCGGCATGGCGGAGCTCCCACTGAGTCCCCACCACAGGGCAGGCTGAGGCTTGTAGTGCCCTGACAGGAGGGTCCCTCCTCTATGCCAAAATATGAAAACATTTTAATTCAAATGTAGAAATAAAAGTTTTGCTGCAGTCATAGGGCTTGTTCACACTGTGAGGGGAGTTAATAAAGTGTCTGAGAGAAGAGGTAGCGGAACTGGTGCTGTTGCCCTTAGCAACCTATCAGCTTTCATCTTTCATTTTTTCCACCTAGCTTAGAAAATGGAAGGCCTTGTTTACATGTGCCTTGGTCTCTGAAGAGCGGTCCACTTTCGGATTGCTCTTTAGAGAGCATTTGGAAGGCGATGAGGAGGAATTGTGTTCCCTCCTCCCTGCCTGCTTTAACCCCACACTAGCGCACTAAAACCGCACGCATTGCACATGGTCGCAGGGCGCTTGCACAGGAGCCCCATTCACTTGAATGGATGGGGATTGGTGGGGAAAGCAACAGGGGTATGATTCCTGCATCATGGCAGTGGCATGTGTACATCCCTAGCCAGCTAAAGAAAGAGTGGTTGTGGGCAGTAAAAACACAGTTCAACTGTGGCATTTTACCACCCCCAATAGGATTGCCACCTGATCCCTTCAAAACCAAACAAATATTAATTACACAGGTTCTGGGGCTGATTTACACCTAAGCGTTTTACGCAGCATTTTGTGTTTTGAAGAAAGTACAGTCCATTTAACATGATTTCTTATGGGACACATTCACATTTCCGCGTTTTCACCCGGTGCGTTTTTTGGAAAGGGTCAGGAACTTTTTTGAACGCAAAAAGTAGCATTCTTGGTTCTATAGACTTCAATGGAAACGCTGCAGAAAAGCATGTAGTGTGTTTCTGCTGCGTTTTTGCCACGTTTTGTGCTGCGTTCCTGCTGCGTTTTTGATGTGTTTTGTGTTTTAAATCTACCTAGCAACAAGAAAAATTAAATAAATGCAAAAAAAAACACAAAACGCATCAAAAACGTGGCAAGAACTCAAAGCAAAACGCAATGCAGAAATGGCTCAGATGCAAACTGCATTTGTGTGAACCTAGCCTTACCCTAGGTTCACAGCTAAGCGTTTTCTGCAGCGTTTTGCAGAAACGCAGTACATGATTTCCCTGTGGGTCGTGTTCACGTCTGTGCGTTTTCACCTGGTGCGTTCTTTGGAAAGGGTCAGGAACTTTTTTGAACGCAAAAAGTAGCATTTTTGGTTCTATAGACTTCAATGGAAACGCTGCAGAAAAGCATGTAGTGTGTTTCTGCTGCGTTTTTGGCACGTTTTGTGCTGCGTTTTTGCTGCGTTTTTGATGTGTTTTAAATCTGCCTAGCAACAAGAAAAATTAAATAAATGCAAAAAAAAACACAAAACGCATCAAAAACGTGGCAAGAACTCAAAGCAAAACGCAATGCAGAAATGGCTCAGATGCAAACTGCATTTGTGTGAACCTAGCCTTACCCTAGGTGCACAGCTAAGCGTTTTCTGCAGCGTTTTGCAGAAACGCAGTACATGATTTCCCTGTGGGTCGTGTTCACGTCTGTGCGTTTTCACCTGGTGCGTTCTTTGGAAAGGGTCAGTGACTTTTTTTAAAGCAAAAAGTTGCGTTTTTGGTTCTATAGACTTCAATGGAAATGCTGCAGAAAAGCATGTAGTGCATTTTTGCTGCGTTTTTTATGTGTTTTGCGTTTTATATCTCCCTAGCAACAACAAAAAATTAAAAAATGAAAAAACGCAAAATGCATCAAAAACACGGCAAAAACACAAGTGCAAAAACGCAAAACGCAACCTGCATGGGTGTGAACCTAGCCTTCATGCAGATAAGGCACTCAGTGAGTTTAATCAGCCACAGGACCTGTGTAAGCAATGTGTGTTCAGTTTTGAAGGGATGAGGTGACAACACTAACCCCCAACCAGGGGCAGACTGACCACTCGAGCACTTGGGCACTGCCCAAGGGCCCGGGGTCAGTAGGGGGCCCCATGAAATGCCCCTGGTACCTTTTTTATACACTTTTTTGAGTGTGGGCAAGGACACAGGGGCCCCATGATCCCCTATTGCCCGGGGGCCCCATGAGTTGTCAGTCCGCCCTTGCCCCCAACCTCACACGTAAATAAGTCCTGAAAGCTGATTGGCTGTGCTCTAGACAAGACAACATTTGTTATTAATACCCTCCTACACGAGGTGACATGGGTCACACGAAACAATTGTTTCCCACGTGTCCCGTTCACATAACAACACTACGGTGATGTGCACTGCACTGCGGGATGGCACCGCTGGTCGCTGTGAATCACACTGCGCTTCTGTGCGCTGAATTGAATGGAGTGTACATTCACAAAATATAGACAATGTGATGAGGAGAAACAGCCCAACGCACAGCCCCCTCACTGCCTGCACAACAATGGACACCAGCCCACAAGGCCTCATTCAGCCCTGGTTCACGATTTGCCTGGGCACGAGAGCCCATTCATTTGAATGGACACCCGTGCCCCGGGACACGCAGGGAAGAAGTCCCTGCAGTACTTTTGAAATTGCAGCCCACACGGGAACTGAGGTTCCCAGTAGAGTAGCGATTTCCAGTGTGGGCATTGTGCCATTAAAATTAATGACAACCGCCTGCGGGTCCCGCATTGCTCTGTGTGGGTGGTGCGGCTGCAGGTATTTGTGCGGGTCCCACAGCGGCACCACCCGCACAGATGTGAACCAGGAGTCCCACAGGCACATTACATTACACCCGTGTGAGGGCCGTGTTTACCTGCATGGGGAAGCACAGGTGTTCCATGCATCCCTGTACAGGAAGTCCCAATCACGTCGGACATAGCTGCTGCTCCCAGTTTGACATCCATGCGGGTGCGTGGCCCCAAATGCGCACCATCTGCGGGTAAGCACAGCCCTCTCATGGGTGTACGCTGTAGGAGGCCCATGTGAACGAGAGTTTTAGCATACAGGTAATGTGAATGGGCCCTAATCATTTTTACTCTGGTATAATGTATCAACTTTAATCACATTTTGGTGATCCAAGTAAACCCAGCCCCATGTGGGGGTGGGGTGTAATAAGACGGTTGAATGGCAGTTTTACCACCCCGACTAGGGGGATGGCTGTGATACAACACATACGGTTGCAGTGCGGTGGGTCGGCATTTTGAGGTTTAAAGCAGGCAGTAAGGAGTCAACATATCATGTACTTTCATCCTGTCAAACACACTTTGAAAAGTGATCCACTGCAGATAGCTTTTCAGAGGGGAGGAAGTATAGCTGCACATGTGAATGAACCCTTAGAAAGATAGCCTACAAATGTGTGTGTGTACACAAGACTTCTTAGTGACGTTGTGTCAGGCATTTTTAAAAGCTGTGACTATCAATGACAAAGTAAACAAACTCCATGGTAGTCGATTGATTACCAAGGTAATTATGTGTAGAGGCCCGTCTAACCCGCACCATGTGGCCAGACCAACATTTGCATTTTGTTCTAGATATTTATGTGGACAGTAGATGTAGATCCATGAAGTGTAGCATTGTCCTTGTCATGTTATGTCACCTTTTGCTGGCATGTCTTTGCATGTACTGAGGCGACCATCTCAGGTGGCACCTGGTGGGGGGGGGGGGGGGCGGAACTGAGGCCAGAATTCGGACGCTCCATCCTCCCTGTAGCTCAGTAACATTGTCCTGTTTACACAGAGCAGCATTACAGAGCTGGTTGGTAGGATGCTGGCACCTGCACCATAACAACCAATGATACTGTGTGACCCAGCCGCCAGCACCCTAGCATCTAACGACTCACAACAGCATTGGTTGCTAGGATGCTGGCACCTGCACCATAACAAACAATGATGCTGTGTAGCTCAGCCACCAGCATCCTAGCATCCAACAACTCACAGCAGCATTGGTTGCTAGGACGCTGGCACCTGCACCATAACAACCAATGATGCTGTGTGACTCAGCCACCAGCACCCTAGCATTTAAGGACTCACAGCAGAATTAGTTGCAAGGATGCTGGCATCTGCACCATAACAACCAATGATGCTGTGTAGCTCAGCCACCAGCACCCTAGCATCCAACAACTCACAGCAGCATTGGTTGCTAGGATGCTGGCACCTGCACCATAACAACCAATGATGCTGTGTGACTCAGCCACCAGCACCCTAGCATCCAAGGACTCAAAGCAGCATTGGTTGCAAGGATGCTGGCATCTGCACCATAACAACCAATGATGCTGTGTAGCTCAGCCACCAGCACCCTAGCATCCAACAACTCACAGCAGCATTGGTTGCTAGGACGCTGGCACCTGCACCATAACAACCAATGATGCTGTGTGGCTCAGCCGCCAGCACCCTAGCATCCAACAACTCACAGCAGCATTGGTTGCTAGGACGCTGGCACCTACACCATAACAACCAATGATGCTGTGTGACTCAGCCACCAGCACCCTAGCATCCAAGGACTCAAAGCAGCATTGGTTGCAAGGATGCTGGCATCTGCACCATATCAACCAATGATGCTGTGTAGCTCAGCCACCAGCACCCTAGCATCCAACAACTCACAGCAGCATTGGTTGCTAGGACACTGGCACCTACACCATAACAGCCAATGATGCTGTGTGGCTCAGCCGCCAGCACCCTAGCATCCAAGGACTCACAGCAACATTGGTTGCTGGGACACTGGCAGTCAAGCTACAATACCATTGGTTGCTGTGCTAGCATCCAAGCAACCAAAGGTGGAGGTGCAGGCAAAATCAGCTGCCGCAGGCAGCAATTAAGTCCTTGTCATGCTCCTATGTTTACGTGTATTTACTTCAGTTATATAACTTGTGTGACCTTTCTATGTGTGTTGCCAGTTCCAATGGCATGGAATAAATGGATTTTGATGTGTAAATTTGGTGATTTGGCGTCTATTTAAAGGGGCCCACTTAACCTTCAATGTCCTGGGCCCCACAGGGTCCAAACCTGACCCTGACAGCAGGAAGGCTTGATTCTGTGAGATATAACAAGTATTATTTCAAGCAGCTATCCAGTTAGCAAAAGGAAAATGGACCCTCACATTGCTGATTTGGCTTTTAGGCTAGGTTCACACTAATGTGGTGCCGTACATCACATGTGACTCGCACAGGAACCGCATTCCTGTGCAGATCACATGTAATTTGTGTGCAGTGCGATTGGAGCCATATATTATGTATGGTTCAAACAGCACCGCACCCGCACCAAAAAGGTGCAGGACCCTTTTTTGGGTCCACACTAGAATCGGATCACATGGGTATTCACACCTATGCAATCTGATTCTGCACATCGCACTGCGTTTTGCAGACCGATTTCGGGGTGTTGTTAACTTAATATACTCACCCGCATTGGTTCGCATGAACGGGTGCGATTATGATGCGGTGCAAAATTTGCACAGAAAACGCTGCAAATTCCGCACCGCATCAGTGTGAACCCATCCTTAAAGGGTATCTGCACTGTATGTAGGCTACAGTGAAGGAAATAAGTATTTGATCCCCTGCTGATTTTAAATGTTTGCCTACTCACAAAGAAATGATCAGTCTAAAAATCGAATGGTAGGTGTATTGTAACAGAGAGAGACAGAATAACATGACTTTGTACTTGGTGGCAAATCCCTTGTTGGCAATCACAGAGGTCAGACGTTTCCTGTAGTTGGCCACCAGGTTTGCACACATCTCAGGAGGGATTTTGGCCCACTCCTCTTGGCAGATCCTCTCCAAGTCATTAAGGTTTTGTGGCTGACGTTTGGCAACTCGAACTTTCAGCTCCCTCCACAGATTTTCAATCGGATTAAGGTCTGGAGACTCCACTCCAGGACCTTAATCTGCTTCTTCTTGAGCCACTCCTTTGTTGCCTAGGCCGTGTGTTTTGGGTCATTGTCATGCTGGAACACCCATTCACGACCCATTTTCAGTGCCCTGGCTGAGGGAAAGAAGGTTCTCACCCAAGATTTGTCTGTACATTGCCCTATCCATCGTCCCTTTGATTCGGTGCAGTTGTCCTGTCCCCTTAGCAGAAAAACACCCCCAAAGCAAAATGTTTCCACCACCATGTTTGACAGTTGGGATGGTGTTCTTGGGGTCATAGGAAGCATTCCTCCTCCTCCAAACATGGCGAGTTGAGTTGATGCCAAAGAGCTCGGTTTTGGTCTCATCTGACCACAACACTTTGAACCAGTCCTCCTCTGCATCATTCAGATGTTCAGTGGCAAACTTCAGACGGGTCTGGACATGTGCTTTCTTGAGCAGAGGGACCTTGCGGGCACTGCAGGATTTCAATCCTTGTCGGCCTAGTGTGTTACCAATTGTTTTCTTGGTGACTGTGGTCCCAGCTGCCTGGAGATCATTGAAAAGATCCTCACATGTGGTTCTGGGAAGATTCCTCACTGTTCTCATGACCATTGACACTCCACGAGGTGAGATCTTGCATGGTGCACCAGACCTAGGGGGACTGACAGTTGTTTTGTGTTTCTTCCATTTGCAAATGATTGCACCAACTGTTGTCACCTTCTCACCAAGCTGCTTGGCGATAGTTTGGTAGCCCAGTCCAGCTTTGTGTAGGTCTACAATCTTGTCCCTGACATCCTTGGACAGCTCTTTGGTATTTGCCATGGTGGAGAGTTTGGAATCTGATTGTTTGATTGCTCCTGTGGACAGGTGTATTTTTTACAGGTAATACAATGAGATTAGCAGCACTTCCTTTAAGAGACTGCTTCTAATCTCAGCTTGTTACCTGTATGAAGGCACCCTTGTAGCCAGATATCCTGCTGAATGATAGAGGAGCAAATACTTATTTCCCTCATGAACATGCAAATCAGTACATAAGTTGTTAGACATGCATTTCTTTTGAATTTTTTGTTCCTATTCTGTCTCAGTGTTACAATACACCTACCATTCGATTTTTATACTGATCATTTCTTTGTGAGTGGGCAAACATTCAAAATCAGCAGGGGCTCAAATACTTATTTCCTTCATTGTATGTCTGACCTCCTATTGGTATATTATGTCTGACGTCCTATTGGTATGTTATGTCTGACCTCTTACTGAAAATGCTAATTGCATGTTTACATTTTTTATATTGCTTGCATTACAGTTTTACTGAGCGCTGGGAGTACAGCCATCACTATACCGCTGGCGCTCTGACAGGAGAGATGCATCTTTCTCACACAGCAACTGCTCTGCCTGCCCTTCCACTCTGCTGTCCATTTACACAAGGCTTTGTATTTTGTGAATGGGTTTGCATATTACAAAGAAGCTGAAGCCTGAAGGTTCCAGCATCAGAGCTATGGAAATAGAGCACAGCAGCTGCTCTACCTGCCCTTCCACTCTGCTGTCCATTTACACAGGACTTTGTATTTTGTGAATGGGCTTGCATATTACAAAGAAGCTGAAGCCTGAAGGTTCCAGCATCAGAGCGATGGAAATAGAGCAATAGCTATACTCCCAGCACTTCTTGTCTCTTTAATGTCTCAGCTGGGGACCAGTATCTGGGCTGTGTATCTTATGAAGTTACTCATTGCTCTGCTCTATGTATAAAGTAGAGTGAGTTCAGTTAAGATTGGAGGGAGAACATGCAAACTCCAGGCAGGTGGTGCCACGGTTGAGATTTGAACCAACAACCCCTAGTACTGCCAGGCAAAAGCACTAACCACTTCATCACTTTGCTGTCCTAATAACTCTAAAGTGTTTGGTGCAACCTGGTAGACTATAGAGCTGGTGGTGGTTGGAGGAACAAAGTCACCCTCTTGGCAGTGAGAGATGACCCCCTCAGGTAACACACACCAGGTGGTACTGGCCCGAGTGTTCAGATGGATTTTGAGAGGTCTGACCTGGACCACAAATAGGACACAGGCCTGTGACTAAGGGATGAGTAAGAGACTGTGGCCTATGGCCTGCATCTGTGCATGCGTAAAGTGTGAGCTGGCAGAAGAAATGGTGCCTGAAGATCTGTACCATAGGGTGGGTCACTCACGTTTATGGTATAGAGAGTGATCCATCCACAGGTCTACAAGGTGGCATGCACCTTGTTGGTATTAACCCCTAGTAAATTGGCAATTAGAAAGTGACTGAATTCCTGGAGTTCAGCTTTAAATTGACCTGGTTCCTAGGAAAAAAACTGCACTAAATGCACTCTGTAAAAGAAGGCCTGCGTCTCTGGTGGACAACCGCCTTCATCTTCCTTCTCTGCAGGAGGTATGGCTCTTTTCAGTATCTTACACTTCTTGGTGTTTTAAATGCTGCATCCCCTGATATGTGCTCTGGTTCCACCCACCACACCCTATGGCACATATGTCATACACAAGGCCCATGTGCCGAATTCAGCCTGGCAGACCTTGTCATGTGGCCCTCACACCCAGTTTTGCAGCCAGAACGTGGTAGAACTCTATTCTGCCACCTCCAGCTCTCACCCTGCGCTCTTGCTCCTGAAGCCTTCTTTGTTTACAAGGGAGAGCTCTGCTCAGCTGCTCCCAGATCTAACAGATCCCTACACGTGCTCACGGTGGGGCATGGCAGGGACATATCTCCAGAATCTGAGGGGGAGAACGATCTCGCTGTTAGGCATGCAACCTACACAGGGAGGTACTACAGTCTGGACAGGTAGCAGAGACAGATACAAGGAAACTTTGGGGGTAAGGTTGCACACCCTGCACTCAGTACACAGCGCACCCCTGAACTCTGCACTCTGTATGTAGCACACTCCTAAACCCTGCATTCTGTACATGGTGCACCCCACATACAACCAGCCCTTTGAGAGCAACCATACTGCTGATGTGACCAGCGATGAAGTTTGAGTTTGACACCCCTGCCCTAGGGTATTACTGTGTCCAGGGCCAGTTTTAAATCTTGGGGAGGCCTAGAGCACTTCAGGTCTGGCAGGGCCCTCATACATAAGAATTAAAATATACAGCAAATCACCAAATTTAAACATCAAAGTTTAATAATTGCATATCATGGGAACTATTGTAGTAAACAGAAAGGTTACCTGAGTTCTATACTGAAAGTAAACACATGTATACGTGTAAAAACTTGCCAGCAAAACTCCAAGTAGATTTTTAGGTAAGACAAATTACAAAGATCATAGCTAGGCTAATTTCCTTAGATAACAATGGCTGACTCAACAAATTACACAACAAAATTAAATTCTCATCAGTATGAGGTCGCACATGCAAGCACACACACAATCATAGGCTAATTTCCTCAAAACAGACTTTCGCCCTGCCCACCTACTTTCTGTGAATTTACTCCAACCCCCCATCTTATTCACAATCAGGCATTTTTTTAAATATAATTTTAGGGGAACCCCTCCCTGCACTTCCTGAATTCTGGCCTAGGCAAAAATGATGAATTTAGTTAGCCACTGCCTCCTGTATGCTCACATCATGCATCCCAGGAGGCCTCAGGGTATTCTACAACATGTGAGCCATAGCAGGTCATTGGGGGGGGCTGGCTGTCTCTTCCTGGGTTTTTAGCAATGATGAGCCACAGCACAAGTACATTATTGGTGGCTTGCTGCAATAACCCAGAAGAGGCAGCTGTCTCCTAATGATGTCAGTGAAGATGGCGACACAAGACTGGGTGTACAGAACAAAACTGGATTCCCTGGGTGTGAGAATGTGTTTTTTGTGAAAAAGCAGAAAAGGCAAGGATGGGGGGAAGTGAAGTCCTACTTTAAAGCAGTTAGCTCTTTTTACGCATATTTCACTTGAGTCACCAAAATTTGTTTAACCACTTGAAGTATGAGGTAATTTTTAATTTCTCAAACGCTAAAACCTGCATTTTTGCTAGAAAATGACTTAAAACCTGCAAGCATGAAAATATTTTCTGAAATCAGGGGCCTCTTAGAATAAAATGGTGGTTATATACGTTTTATGCTGCATTTCATCAATTTAACCAATTTTTTGGGTAAAATATAAAATATGGGGTTGCATCGAGAAAACAGATACTCAACATGTCAAGCATTAAAATGGTGCTTACCTGTGGAATGGTGAAAAACTATAGTACCCAAAATTGTCCATAGGCGATGCTTCAGAAGCATTTGCCAGTGTAAAGTTAACAGCAAATGACGCCCCAAGAATCATTGTTCCCGCTCTGATTTTCATGGTAATGCCTCACATATGTGGTGCAATGGCTGTTTACATAAACGTGCACGCTCTATGCATGTGTTTGCATTCACATGCATGCATGAAGTGACGGGGTTGCATTAATTTTTTTTATTTATTATACTGTAATTTACAATTTGTAGTACTTTTTTGGAATCAGCATGATAGCTAGGCAACTAGCATTCTTAGAAACAGATAAGCAATGGTAGTCTCTATAATATTCATAGTGCAGACCCCAGAACTGTCAATGTGATCCTGGCTTCACTGCCTAGTGATCTGAAGTGGAATTAGCATACTGCCAGTGAAATATATATACAGTATATATTTATTTATTTAATTTATTCACTCCCACGTATTGTCACTTTTTCTTTACTTATGTGTGTGTTTTTCTCACAGGATGGAGGGTGTGGGTCCTCGGGCCTGCCCTGAAGTCTAAGGGGAGGATGTGTGGCCTTTTGGTTCCTTCCTCCCCTGTCCCTAGGGGGTTTTCTCTTCGGGAGAGCCCCCTGACCAAGTACTGGGTGTCCGGCTTCGGCTGGACACAAGGAACGGTGGTCCACCAGGCCTTTTGGCCAGGAAGACCAAATGGGAACCTTGTCCCTGTCAGGAGCTTCGTGCCCCGGGGGATCAGGGTAGTGGTCCATCCCCTTCGGGGGAAGGACAAAGCACACCCCTAAGTGTACTTTTTCGTGTGGTGTTTTGCACTTGCACTTTTTTGTGAACACTTACGGGTTTTTCGTTATACTTGCACATTTGCGGACTTAAAAAAAAATAAAATATATACAGTATATATGTTCCAGGTCAGTCTATAGCTAGTAAGCCTGAGCATTTACAAACAAGTACCTAATAGTAGTTCTTCTGTTTCTGTCCTCACTTAGCACATGTTAATGAGCATTTCATTAATTCAGCCATTTATGAATGGGTTGCCAATGCACCTCAACAAACAAAGTAACATGCATGACCCTTTTTTAACAATGCAGTGCACCACAATGCCAAGTACATGTGTTGTGCTGAGCTGTGGTGCATTGGACTCTACTGTACATTGTGTTGGGGTGCAATTCACAATGCAGAAGTGCAGATTTTGCATGCAAAAGCAACATGCAACAAAAAAGTCACCTGAAAACATTCATACTCAAATGTGAATGGGGACTTACTCATGTGAATATATAATATTCCACAATTTTATGAAACAAGTGACCCATGTCACTACCTTATTCAACCATTTGCCAAATATATCGGCTTTATGATCTCTTTCCTATTAATGACACTGGCTAAAAGTTCCATTTTTACTGGCCATACCAGGTGGCAACCCTACTTGGATGGCTATAACACATTACAATTCCTCAATGCAATGTGAATATACAAGCTGGTATCAAAAGGTTTCGAGACTAGTTTTGTAACACACCAACAGATGGCAGCACAAGGCTGCACTCAACAGTCACAGAGAGCACTGACTTTCATAAGTCAGTGATCCAAAAGACAATGTCCTGTGTATATTGAGAGCTGTGCAACTGGTGCTATTCTGACTACGTGCGTTGCCACATCTGCTATTTCATCATGGACAGCAAGTTAGAACAAAGAGCAAACATGAAATCCTGGGTGAAACTGGGCAAATCAGACACAGAGACATTTGACATGATTCAGAAAGTTTACGGCGATGCTGCAATGAGTTGTTTGAGGTGTTTTGAGTGGCATGTGCACTTCAAGAGTGGAAAAACATCACTGGAAGATGAAGAGAGATCAGGAAGACCTTCAGCTAGCTCAACCCCCAAAAATGTCGAAACCATTTGGCAACTTGTGCATGATGATTGTTGGAGAACAATAGACAACATTGGTGCCATTGTCAGTGTGTCATACGGAACAGTCCAGGCAATCCTCATGTGTGATTTGAACATGCTCCATGTTGTTACCAAGTTTGGTGACCCAGGAGCATAAGGAACACCACATTGAAATCTGCCAAGAGCTCCGTCAGCATTCCGTGGATGACCTGTTGTTCATGTCGAGGATCATTACCGGTGATGAAACTTGGGTGTATGGGTTTCACGTAGGATTTCATGTTTTCTCTTTGTTCTATCTTGCTATCCATGATGAAATAGCAGATGTGGTAATGCACGTGGTCAGAATAGCACCAGTTGCACAGCTCCCGATGTACACAGGACGATGTGTTTTGGAACACTGACTTATGAAGGTCAATGCTCCCTATGACTGTGCATGCAGCCTTGTGTCACCATCTGTTGGTGTGTTACAAAACTGGTCTGAAAATGTTTTGATACCACCTCGTATATGTATTTATCAATGTTTTTTTTTATTTTTGTCCCCTTAAAAATCACTGTGGAACCCGAAGTATAATTTATTACTCAAAAAAAATGGAATAATGCAACAGCAATTAGAATATGCACAATAGAGCACTGCAAAATAAAATGACCATTAGGAAAGTTGGTTAGTTTACTGCATTCACATCAGTTAAATGATGATTCCTGACTGGCTGTGGATTTAAACATTGACCACTATTTTCTCAAATAAGCCTATTGGTTCTCTATTCCAGAACCCATCTCCTGTTTGCACAGCTATTAGGGCTCATAGACATGGGCACAATAATGTACATAGAAACATACAAAAGTGATGGCAGAAAAAAATATTATTTAAAATGTTTCTAATTATACATGTTTTTGTATTTTTTTTGTTAACTTTTTTTTCTGATACTGATATCTGTGCAGTAACTTGTTGGCAGAAAATGCATATAGATGTAAAAAAACACATATAATGGTCCATAAAGTGCAATTAGAGGCAGGGCCGGATCTAGCCTATCTAGTCTGGGGTGCAGTGAAAAAAGTCAGGGGGCATAATGCCAACACTGTGTGTGGGTCACTAAGAGTCTGTCACACAGTGTCATGACCTGGGAAACACTATGTATGTATCAGGCTGAAACAGAACCTGTCCTCCTTATATCAGATGTCCCTAGCAGAGTCCTTCTTTAAATCAGGAGTCCTCATCAGAGGCTTCCTTTACATTCAGTTCCCATCAGCTTGCCCCCTTACATCAGGTGTCCCCATGAGAGTACCTCCATCAGAGTTCCCCCTTACATCAACTGTCCCCAACAGAGTGCCCCCTTACATCAGGGTCCATATCAGAGTTCCTCCTTACATCAGGGTCTCGATCAGAGTGCCCCCTTACATCAGGGGTACCCATCAGAATGCCCCCTTACATCAGCTGTCCCATTAGAGTCCCCATCAGAGTGCCCCCTTACATCATGTGTCCTATTAAAGTCCCCATCAGAGTGCTCCCTTACATCAGGTGTCCCCATCAGAATGCCCCCTTACATCATGTGTTCTATCAGAGCCCCCATTAGAGTGCCCCCTTACATCAGTTGTCCTATCAGAGTACCCATCAGAGTGCCCCCTTACATCAGTTGTCCTATCAGAGTACCCATCAGTGTGCCCCCTTACATCAGGTGTCCCCATCAGAGTGTCCCTTACATCGGGTGTTCTATCAGAGCCCCCATCAGAGTGCCCCTTTACATTAGGTGTCCTATCAGAGTCCCCATCAGAGTGCCCCCTTACATCAGGTGTCCCCATCAGAGTGCTCCCCTTATATAGATTATACCCATCTGTGTGCCTCCTTACATCAACTGTCTGCATCAGACTGGCTCATGGATTAGTGGATGCATTTTCAGAGATCTGGGGGGGCACAGCTAAAATCTGGGTGGGCATATCCCACCTCAGCACCCTCCTAGATACAGCCTTGATTAGAGGTGTGAACCTTTGTAAAACATTAACATTTCACTAATCCACTTTTCAGTCCCAGCATGTACATGTGTCTCCATGCAAACTTAAACAAATTGCACAAAAACACAGAGCACAGATACAGAATTTAAAATTTTGATGTTATATGCACCCAGGTGCAGCGCAAAATTACTGAGCACAGCGCAGTAGTGTATATGGACTCATAATATACAAACCCTCTGCATTTAGATATTTAAAAAATATATGCTGTAAGGATCTGAATATAGCACATTTGTATGCCTTAGATTGCAGGGACATAAGACTGAAAAACAAAGCAAACAATCTATTCCATACAATAAAAAAAAGCGCATAACACACAAAAACCCCCACAAAACTATCAATTAAATTTAGGAGTGCCGATACAGTATTCATATATGTTTAGCTATAAGTAATTGTATCCTGTCCTATATAACATCTGAAATCATCACAATTATGTATTGTGACAGGCTTGCATAATTATGTTTCATTCATGTAGAGCTGAGAATTTTATGTCAGGTCAATTAATACAATGACTTGGCAGTTATAATTGAAGTAAAGGCAATGTCATAGTGAATCTCCATATGGCTCTATGATAACAATATTACTATGATGTAAGGGGGGTGCAGCATGTTTAATTAACCTCCATCTTGCTGTTCTGGGCGAAGGCGGGCAGAATAATAAATAATTGTTAATTTAGGAACTTCTTCCCCTTGCCTAGAAATTTGTGATCCTTTCTCTAACTGGGACACAAATTTGAACTATAACAATATATGTGGTCCTTTCTAGAAGGGATGTAAAAAGAGGGGCAGCAGTCACTACTACCCCCTGGCCCCAGGACATTACCATTTTCTAGGCAAGATGACATGACATTAGCCCAATCTGTCCATATTCCAGACCAGGGGCGGACTGACCATTTGGAAACTCGGGCACTGCCCGAGGGCCCGGCGTCAGTAGGAGGCCCCATGAGATGCCCCTGGTACCTTTTTCATAGGTTTTTTGAGTTTGGGCAAAGACACAGGGGCCCCATGATCCCCTCTTACCCGGGGGGGGCCACATGAGTTGTCAGTCCGCCCCTGTTCCAGACTCTAACTGTGGGCAGTGTCAGTCAACCCCAGCTAGAGGATTTGACAGTTACCTCTGCTAGAATGTGTACTATTGTGCCCCCATTGATAAGCTAAGACTGGGGGTGTCTATCTGTGTACTCCCCCATCTCTACAGCATGAACATACAATGTAAGCCAAGAAAACATGTTCATGGTGCTGCCAGTCAATGAACCATCCTTCGAACAAACAGATCATGCCTCCTAATGGTTGTGTCTGCTCAGGCCTCATTCACATCAGCAGCACATATCTGTGTATATGTGTGCATATCAAATAAGTATAATGTTAAAGTGACTCTACCAAAAACCAACTAAACATGGTACCTGTAAAAGATTACTAGACTTACTGCTGCTACTACTGCTGACCTTCAATCTGCTGACTGAAGAATCTTCTGGATCCAACACTTCCAGGAGGGTCAGATGTCTGCTCCCTCTCTGCGCTTTGAGGTTCCTCCCGCTGACCCCTATGTGAATGTAGGACACAGTGGTGACATATGAACTGGCAGAAAGAACTACAGTGCTCAATTCCTTCCTTATTCCCCAAGAGGCAATCAGATATTCCCTGGATCAACTTTACCTATAAATGTTAGTATCCAGTTATGTTCTGTGTATCTAAGAAAGAATCCAGGCCTTTAAAAGTAATTCACTGAACTGGCCAGAACCAACTTTTGAGGGAGTCTATTCCACATTTTCACTGTGAAGAAATCTATTCCACACTCTCACTGTGAAGAAACCTTTCCATGTTTGGAGATTAAATTTATTTTCCTCCAGACATAAAGAGTGCCCCCTTGTACCCTGTGATGCCTCAGGGTGAATAGCTATACTCCGAGTTCACTATATGAACCACTGATGTATTTATACATTTTGATCATATCCCCCCTTAATCTCCTCTTCTCAAGAGAGAATACATTCAGTTCCTCTAATCTTTCCTCATAGCTGATCTCCTCCATGCTTCTTATCAGTTTGGTTGCCCTTCTCTGTACTTCCTCCAGTTCCCCAATGTTCTTTTTGTGAATTGGTGCCCAAAACTGAACTGCTTATTCCAGATGAGGTCTTACTAATGGTTTGTACCGGGGTAAAATGATATCTCTCTCTCTGGAGTCTATACCTCTTTTAATACAAGAGAGGATTTTGCTCACTTTAGAAACCGCAGCTTGGCATTGCATGTCATTATTAAGCTTGTGATCTACCAGAACTCCCAGATCCTTCTCCTCCATTGATTCCCCCAGTTGTACCCCCCCCCCAGTATGTATGATGCATGCATATTCTTAGCCCCCAAGTGCAGAACCTTACATTTATCAACATTAAACCTCATTTTCCACATAGTTGCCCAATTAAACAGAGCATTGAGGTCGGCTTGTAAGTTGGAGACATCCTGTAAGGACGTTATTCCACTACACAGCTTGGTGTCATCTGCAAAGACTGAAATGGGATTTTCAATCCCAGACCCTATATTGTTTATAAATATATTAAAAGTGAGGGTCCCAACACTGAACCTTGGGATACACCACTGACGACCCCAGACCATTCAGAGTATGAATCATTAACCACTACTTTCTGAATACGATCTTTTAGCCAGTTTTCTATCCATTTACATACAGATTTTTCCAAGCCTGTAGACTTTACCTTACACATTAGCCATGTGTGGGGAACTGTCTCAGACACTTTTTGCAAAATCCAAGTATACCACGTCCACCGCCACCCCTCTGTCCAAGGTTTTGCTCACCTCCTCATAAAAAGAAATCAGATTTGTTTGACAACTTCTGTCTTTCATGAATCCATGCTGTCTGTTACTTAAAATATTTTTTTCCAGCTAGAACTAATCTATGTGGTCTTTTATTAAACTCTCCAGTATCTTCCCAACTATAGAAGTTAAACTAACAGGCCTATAATTACTTGGTAAAGATTTTGACCCCTTTTTAAATATTGGCACCACATTGGCCTTACGCCAATCCAATGGTACTATGCCAGTTATTAAAGAGTCCCTAAAAATGAGAAACAATGGCTTTGAAATGACAGAACTTAATTCTTTAACGACCCGTGGGTGTATGCCAACTAGTCCAGGTGCTTTATTCACCTTTATTCTGTCCAGGGGCGGACTGACAACTCATGGGGCAATAGGGGATCATGGGGCCCCTTTGTCCTTGCCCACACTCAAAAAAGCCTATAAAAAAGGTACCAGGGGCATTTCATGGGGCCCCCTACTGACCCCAGGCCCTCGGGCAGTGCCCGAGTGCTCGAATGGTCAGTCCACGCCTAATTCTGTCTAAATATTTTTGGATCATATCAATTGTGAGCCAATGTGGATCATCTGGAGGTGTGTCAATACCATGCCTATTATGGACAAGCGCTTCCCCATGCTCCTTTGTATACACAGAGCTGAAGAAGGTATTTAATAAATTTGGCTTCTCTTTGTCCCCAGTCACACACTCTAGATTATTTTGTAAAGGGCCTACATGTTCGGACCTGACTTTTTTACTATTAATATATTTGAAGAATGTTTTGGGGTTGGTCCTGCTATCTTTTGCAATCTGTCGCTTGTTTTCAATTTTTGCGGCCTTTATTTCCTTTTTGCATATTCTGTTATATGCAATGTGTCAGATGTCGGGGAATCTTTGGCAGCAGTAGAGAGAAAGGATCAGGGGTTTAGAAAGTGGAACATGTAAGTATAACTATGTTCTTTTACTGCCATTGGTTTTATTTTATTTTTTTAAGAGAAAGAGTTATTTTAACTATGCTATGTAAAAAAAAAAATCAGGTTGGTTGACGCAATTTTCTAAAGCACCATTTATAAATGGTACTATAGAAAACATGCATGCGTAGCCAGTGTGCCCTATGAATGCCTGTGATTGATCTGTAAGTAGACAGCACAGATCACAGGGAAAATGAAAAGAACTGGTTAGAGTGGCTCTGTACCTTGTGATCTCTGTGAACCAATCATAGCGATCACAAATGTAAACACCAACTGTGTTTACATACAGCCAGCCTTCCCCTTCATCTTAAATCGGCTGATGGAAAGTGCTGTGCCTACAGCAGTTATTCCACTGGGATGCCACAGGTATGGCAAATACACGCTCGGTCCAATCTAGACCAACATAAATATGTAAAAATTGCCATACCTGGAATTTAGTTTTAAAATGGTTGTAAAGGCTTGTTTTTTTCCCATAAAATAACAAACATGTTATACTTATGTAGCACTACCCCCTTAGGAGTCACTAAGTTTTTGGGTCCCTCTGCAGTCCTGCACAACCAGGCAACATGCATCTTCTTCCTCCACACTTGCACACTGAGACAGTAACCAGTCCTTAGGCTTGTTTTCTTTGTGATTGTATTAAGGGGTATTGAACTTGGATGGGGTTGAGGGATGCATGGGATGCCCAAGAAACTGAACTACGAGTACAAACTATGTATAAGTGTATGGACAAGAAGCAAAATCTGTCTCTTCTTTGAGAGCACTCCAGCTCTCAGTGTACCTCCTCAGACCCCAGATGAATCCTCCTCTTCACCCAGCAGTACTAAGGGTATTCCCTAGGCAAGGGGATCCAGAAGCTGCCAAAGATTAAACGCTCTCGGCCGAGGAGCTAGTTGGGTTCTCCACCTTACTGTCCTCCACCCCTCATCCCAGGGGGTGTAAGGTTACTCACACTATCCTTCATGATAGCTTTATGGGTTGGTGGCTGCCTTCAGCTGGGCTGGCTTCTTCCCTGCTGCTCAGGCTATCCCTCATTATAAATATGGGAAAGTGGATGCCACCTGTTCCAGCTATGGCCTGTAGGTAGGCCCCTTCCCTGGACCCCCTCCCAGGCTTCCCACTCCAGCCTTCTACTTCATCTTCCACCTGGCACACACCGACCACCTCCTGCTGATCAGGCTCCATCATATCTGAGGGCTGTCCTGACCCCATGCCAAGCCTCCTGCTTGGGGATTGGTTAAGATCCCTCAGACATGCAGCTCAGCCCTCCTCACCCCCACCCATTGCCTGCTAGAAACTTCTTAAGCAGAGCCCTCAGTCCTGACCTAGGGTAACCTGGCTAACTCATCCCAGGCTGACTCAACCCAGGCTGCTATTCAGCCTCTGTCTACAAAAATCTAGCTAGCTCCCCTTGGCTAACTAGAGGGGCACTACACTTAACAGCTCTGTGCAATGATATTGAACACAGTGGCCTCGAACCTCCTCTTCTAAGGTCAACTGCCAGTGCTCTAGGCCAGGGGTCTCCAAACTATGGCCCTCCAGGTGTTGAGGAACTGCAAGTCCCACAAGGCCTTGCAAGACTCTGACAGCCACAGGCAAGACTCCCAGAGGCAGAGGCATGATGGGGCTTGAAGTACTTCAACAGCTGGAGGGCCATAGACTGGAGACCCCTGCTCCAGGCTCTAGACAGCTTTGTTGTAGGTTTAAAAAAGTGACTGAGATCCACCAGAAGCAGGACTCCACAGTGGCCCCTCATGCCTTTACATGTGTGAGTATAACACCCCCTAACTCTATAGAATTCATTTTGGTCTAAATGTATGAAGAAAGACTATTCATTTGATATGATTTATACCAGTTTTTATAACAGACTTTTTCATTTTTTTTTCTTTATACAGTCAAAAGTAAAAAATCCCAATGGCTATCAATCAAAAACCACCAAAAGAAAGCTCTATATGTCTCAAACTGATATAAAATTCTTATGGGCACGGTGCTGCATGACTGGGTAATTGTCGGTCAAACTATCACAGTACTGAAATCATGGCCTGGTAATGAAGGGGTTAATTAATGGTGTAGTTCCTGTGATTATTGACCCCATGCACCTATGTTCAATGCATATTCCTGTATTCTACAAAGAACAAGTCAGATTGGCTCACTGATGTATACAGATGTAAATGCAGGTAACACACAAATAGGTAGAACATTTTTTTTCTTTTTGCTTCATTGTACACAAGGAGGAAATTGATGTGAAGGTGAATGGAACCAGTCACACCTGACCAATGCACATTTAACTTCATTCTCAGAAACTATTTTATCTGTGAGCCAATTCTTTTGCATACAATAGATTCCATTGTTTCCTAATCCTTAATCCCCTCAGCAGATAAGCGTATTGCAAGGCTGTCAGTGAGGCTGATTTTTTTTCCCCGACTCGCGCTCATTTGGGCTAAATTAATTAAGTGGATTTGAATTTGGACTGACATATTGATACCGCTGGCTGGTTGAAATGAGACAGATGAAGCATATAGAAAATGTTATTACAAGATTTATGAGGTGTTTCAGTAAATAAAGTTAGCCATGCATGGGTACATCTGTACAATGTTGTTACCTTAAAGTGGTATTAAACCTCAAACCAAAAATTTTATATATTGCAGCTTACCAGTCACTAGATGTAGTGGCTGCATTCGTTTTCTTTTTCTTAAACTTTTTTTCCCTTTATTTTCACCTGCTTATCTGGCCAGTAACATATTTTCAGTCTTAGTGCTCTTTCAGATGGGCGGATGGGGAGCATTAAAAATGGACATCTGGGCTGCAGTTTTACTGTCCCTGGCCACACACCCACCAAAACTGTAAAATACCAACCAGATGGGTCTGGTGACATGCCGCAGTTGTGTTGCTTTGCTTCTCAGCCACTTCTCAGATGATACCACCCGTCAAGCCAGTGAGTTTAATGGGGCTGCGCCACAACCACATGCAATGCACGATTTCGGCATGGTGGTGCAGCATTATAGGGTTAAATCAGGTGGTGAGGAGGCATTATAGTGGGCAGCACAGTGGCTAAGTGGTTAGAACTTCCGCCTGGCAGTACTAGGGTCGTTGGTTTGAATCCCAACCACGGCACCACCTACCTGGAGTTTGCATGTTCTCCCTGTGCCTGCGTGGGTTTCCTCCGGGTACTCCGGTTTCCTCTCACACTCCAAAGACATGCTGGTAGGTAATTGGATCCTGTCTAAATTGGCCCTAGTATGTGTATGTATGAATGTGAGTTGGGGATCTTAGATTGTACGCTCCTTGAGGGTTAGGGACTGATGTGAATGTACAATATATATGTAAAGCGCTGCGTAAATTGACGGCGCTATCAGGGGCGGACTGACAACTCATGGGGCCCCTGGGCAATAGGGGATCATGGGGCCCCTGTGTCCTTGCCCAAACTAAAAAAAGCCTATGAAAATGGTACCAGGGGCATCTCATGGGGCCCCCTACTGACCCTGGGCCCTCGGGCAGTGCCTGAGTTTCCAAATGGTCAGTCCACCCCTGGGCGCTATATAAGTACCTGTAATAAATAAATAAATAAATAATTTACTGCCTTTCAAATGCCCTTAGAAAAGTGACCTGAAGGTGGACATTCAGAGGGCATTGCACTCCACAGTGAGTATGAAAGAGCCCTTAGCGTGTTGCCACTCTGTATGAAAGAGCAACAGAGACACCTTTGGAGAGCAGAATTATCAATCTGGGGGGAAGGTAATGTCGAATTATACACTAGCAGATTTTGATGGACTTGACTAACAAATTAAAGCAGTAGTACACTCTAGGGAAAAAAAACATTTCCCCTTGCAAGGCAAAGGCATAATGTGCTAATACTTGTATGCATGGCATACTAGCACATTATGAAGGACTTACATTAAAAGTAAACCCTTCAGCGGCGCACTGTCACTGCTGCGGAGGCTTCCATCTTCACCCGGTCTTCCTTCTGGGTTCCCAGGCTGCGGCCACTTGAGGCCCCGTTCACACCTATGCAGTTTGCTTTTTGTCCATTTTGCAGTGCTTTTGCGTTTTTCTACATGCGTTTTTTTATGTGTTTTGCAATTTTTGTTCAGCTCTTTTTTTTTTTTTAAGTGGAATTGTTTTTGTTGCCGGGCAGAATAAAAATGCAAAACACGACAAATACGCACTACCATGCACTTCAGCAGCTTCTCCATTCTCTATTGTAGCAAAAACATTGCTTTTTGCTTTTAAAAAAGTCCTTGACCCTTTCCAAAAATGCAGCAGCTCAAAAAAGCATAGATGTGAACATATTCCATAGGAAAGCATGTTAAATGGACTGTAGTGTGTTTCTTCAAGAAGCACTAAACAACGCATTGGTGTGAACGGAGCCTGTTTGGCCAAGCAGCGATGATGTTACTCCCGCACATGCGCACAGGAATCTTGGCTGTGGCACAAAACTCTGAAGGATCGGCAGAGGAATACCGTTCCTCCGGATTGCATGCTCCGGTAACGTCACCGGCTGCCGCTCGCAGCTCGGTGCAAGTTTAGAAGATATTTATTTTACCCACAGGTAAGCTTTATTATAAGGTTACCTGTAGGTAAAACTAAAATATGACAGTTTCCTACCACTTTAAAGCTGAACTCACACTAACACTATATAGGCAGTTACAGCAACAGTTTTTTTCCTTTCGGAATGGAAAATTGAAATAAATGAATAAAAACTGATCATTGTAAGCACCCCTGTCAGTGGCAAATGGTTTGTCACAACCCTCTAACTGCTGCTCTGTCTGGACAGATTGTTCGGTTAAAGGATATTGAAAAATAATAGACGTAGGCTGCTTTCACACCGATCCGTTTTTCTTCCGCTTTTGTGTTAGAAAAGAGGAAGAAAAACATATGGCCATAAATTCCTATGGAACTCTTCACACTGATCTGTTGCGGGTCCAGTGTGTTTTTTAAAATCCTGCTTGCTGCATTTTTGGTACAGATGTGGTGCGGTAAAAAAACGCACCAAAATGCCGCTCCCTATTGGAATAATCTGAAAATGTGGCAAAAACGTGCCCACGTTGTGTTTATGGCGTGGTTGTTGAGTCACAGGTCCTAGAAAAAACGCACCACAAATGCAGCAAAAAACGCATATGCATTTTTGCTGTGGATCAGTGTGAAAGTGGCTGGATCAACAGGTGAAAATAAAGGGAAAAAGACTAAAAAAAGGATTTGGATTGGAAAGCTACAGTATAATAAATTTTTGTTTTTGAGTTTACTATCGCTTTATGCTGCAGCTATGATATTTTCATAGTTGGTCCTGCCAGCTGCCAAAATACCTGAACAGCAGCTGCATCTGATGAGTGATTGGTGTCAGTGGGATTGTGGTCCCCAAGGAGAAAGGTTTTTTTTCCTGGGTTGTGCTGTGATGGAGATAAGCACACCACTCATTCCTTTCTATGGTACCACAGGGACAGAAAGAGAAGAATCTTCCCAGAGGGATCTTAACCGGTCTTTTATTTTGAAATTCCCACTTTGATGTTCACAAATTAAGTTAACAAAAATGAAAAAATTACTTAAAACCTTTTTATTAAAAAAATTCTCACTTTTCACTTAAACTCCATAAACAATTACATCATATTATTTATGAAGACCTTAAAACAAAAAGTGGTGCTGACACCAAATGTGCTAGAAATAAGCAAATAAATACATATATGACTTACTAAGCCAATAGTCAAAATGTCCAAATGAATTGTGAATCTGTGCTTATGTATCAAAATGAAACATCCGTATATTCACAAAACAGCCATATACAGCCCTGGCCAAACATTTTGAGAATGACACAAATATTAATTTACCTGCAAGGAAACAGGTGAAGTCATCATTGCTTTGCACAAAAAGGGATTCACAGGCAAGGATATTGCTGCTACTAAGATTGCACCTAAATCACCCATTTATCAGATCATCAAGAACTTCCAGGAGAGAAATTCAATTGTTGTGAAGAAGCCTTCAAGGCACCCAAAAAAGTCCAGCAAGTGCCACCGTCTCTTAACCACTTCCTGTCCGGACACTTTTACCTCCTTCCTGTCTAGGGCAATTTTCAGCTTTCAGCACTATCACACTTTGAATGACAATTGCGCGGTCATGCAATACTGTAGCCATATGAATTTTTGACCATTTTTATGAGACAGATAAAGCTTTATTTTGGTGGTATTTATTCACCGCTGGGATTTTTATTTTTTTTGCTATGTAAATGAAAATGTCCAAAAATTTTGAAAAAAAGTGTTTTTCTTATAAAATTTTGCAAATAAATATCTTTCATCATAAATCTTGACCAAAATGTATTCCATTATATTTTTAGTAAAAAAAAATAAGCCAAATTAGTTTATAACCAACAATTATTATTTTTAAACATTTTTTGTACATTGTTATTTTATTTTTTTATATTACTATTTATGGGTTTTTTTTTGTTTTTTTTTTACATACTGTCACCCTAGCAGTACAGTGTCACCATGGTGACACTGTACCACTTGTGGGGGGTGATGAAGATTTTTTTTTTTTTTTCCAGCGATTGCTTTTACACCCATATTAGGATGTAAAAGCAATCATTTCTCTTTCTCTCTGTCTGCATTCTTGCAGCCATTGAGAAATACTGAGTGAGCTGTGATTGGTCACGCCTTGTCACATGGTACAAGGCTGTTGTGAATAGCCTTGTACCATGTGACCTCTGTGATCATTCACAGATTTCACACGTCGTAAGCAATGATGTCACAAGTGACATCTTGCTTACTACTTTGCATGTGATCACTGATTGGCCAATCAGTGATCACATGATCGGGACCTCGTACAGAGGTCCCGTCCGACGATCAGTGTTTCAATGTGTCCGGAGGACACAGCGGGCACCGGATCGCGGTGCTGTGCGCTCCCAGGGAGCGCGCACAGCTAGAAAAGGCGGGTACCGTTTGTGAATGGCAACCCGCCCCTGGAGTGCCACCGCCCTGCCGTTTATAAACAGCAGGCGGACGGCAAGTGGTTAAAGTTGATTCTGCTGTGGGATCGGGGCACCACCAGTGCAGAGCTTGCTCAGGAATGGCAGCAGGCAGGTATGAGTGCAGGTATGAGGCATGCACAGTGAGGAGAAGACTTTTGGAGGATGGCCTGGTGTCAAGAAGGGCAGCAAAGAAGCCTCTTCTCTACAGGAAAAACATTAGGGACAGACTGATATTCTGAAAAAGGTACAGGGATTGTACTGCTGAGGACTGGGGTAAAGTCATTATCTCTGATGAATCCCCTTTCCAATTGTTGGGGCCATTCAGAAAAAAACCTTGTCCGGAGAAGAAAAGGTTGGCGCTACCATCAATCCTGTGTCATGCCAACAATAAAGTATCCTGAGACCATTCATGTGTGGTGTTGCTTCTCAGCCAACAGAGTGGGCTCACTCACAATTTTCCCTAGAACACAACCATGAATAAAGAATGGTACAAAAACATCCTCCAAGAGCAACTTCTCCCAACCATCCAAGAACAATTTTGTGAAGAACAATGCCTTTTTCAGCATGATGGAGGACCTTGCCATAAGGCAGAAGTAATAACTAAGTGGCTTTGGGAACAAAATATTGAAATTTTGGGTCTATGGCCAGGAAACTCCCCAAACCTTAATCCCATTGAGAACTTGTGGTCAATCCTCATTAGGTGGGTGAACAAAAAAAACCCTACAAATTCTGATAAAACCCAAGCATTGATTATGCAAGAATGGGCTGCCATCAGTCAGGATGTGGCCCCGAAGTTGATTGACAGCATGCCAGGGCGAATTGTAGAGGTCTTGAAAAAGAAGGGTCAACACTGCAAATAATGACTCTGCATAAAATTAATGTAACGGTCAATAAAAGCCTTTGACACTTATGAAATGCTTGTAATTATACTTCCATATACCATAGTAACATCTGACAAAAAAAAAATCTAAGAAACACTGAAGCAGCAGACTTTGTGACAATTAACATTCATGTAATTCTCAAAACGTTTGGCCAGGGCTGTATTAATTTATATATATTTTGAAAACATTTTTCTCTAAATGTTTTTAATTGCAAATTAATTAAGTCCAGAAGGAAGAACAGAAAATCTTCCCAAAGGGGTCACAGACAAACATTTGAACTCCTCCACACTCTATCACTAGTGTTTTGATTATGCTAGTTATGTTGGAAGCTGGATGTCAGTGATATTGGGACGTGTTATCAGAATCATACTAGCCTGTGCGACTTAAAGCTAAATTCCAGGCACAGCAACCTTATTTAAATACTGTATATTGCTGAATAGCCACAAATGATATAAATCCACTTTGTTGGCACCAAATGCCTTTACAAACCCAGTTATTATCTTCTAAAAGTAGCAGTGTCATCATCACTGTGCTGTACATAGCCTATGCAGAGAGCAGAACTGTGGGAGGGAACCAGCTGGCTCCACCCACTACAGGCTGCCTGCAGAAAACTACAGGAGGGGCAGAGACAAGACCAGTCACCTTGTACAAGGAAAGAGAGCAGCAGTGACTGGTCTTTATTAAAGGAAGCTCCTGCACAGAGGCATAGTGTCACACTGGATTACTACAAAGATCTGGAAGAAATACACAAAACACACCAAGGTAAAACTGAGAATATATAAGACAAATGCATTTAGAGAATATTTGCTTATTCCGGAGTTCAGCTTTAAGGTGGGAGAGTTTACAGCAGGGTTCTCCAAAGTTTCAAAACAAAGGGACAGTTTACTGCCCTTCAAACTTTAGGGGACTTTGGCCAGTGGGAGTACAAAATGCCCTGGCATCAGTTGGAGTACATAGTGCCATAGGCTTGGTGGTCAGTGGGAGTAGAAAAATTACATCATTGGTGTCAGTGGGAGGAATAGTGCCCCATCATTGGTACTAGTGGGAGGAATAGTGCCCCATCATTGGTATCAGTGGGAGGAATAGTGCCCCATCATTGGTATCAGTGGGAGGAATAGTGCCCTATCATTGGTGTCAGTGGGAGGAATAGTGCCCCATCATTGGTATCAGTGGGAGGAATAGTGCCCCATCATTGGTATCAGTGGGGGGAATAGTGTCCCATCATTGGTGTCAGTGGGAGGAATAGTGCCCCATCATTGGTATCAGTGGGGGGAATAGTGCCCCATCATTGGTGTCAGTGGGAGGAATAGTGCTCCATCATTGGTATCAGTGGGAGGAATAGTGCTCCATCATTGGTATCAGTGTGAGGAATAGTTCCCCATCTTTGGAACTAGTGGGAGGAATATTGCCCCATCATTGGTGCCAGTGGCTGGAATAGTGCCCTATAATTAATATCAGTGGGAGGAATAGTGCCCCATCATTGGTATCAGTGGGAGGAATAGTGCCCCATCATTGGTATCAGTGGGAGAAAATAATACCCCATTGTTGGTGTCAGTGGAAGAAATGGTGCACCAAGGGCTAGATAATGGCAAGCAAAGGTCACATCTGGCCTGTGGGCGGCAGATTGGAGACACCTGGTTTGTAGCATCTGATCAGATTTTCCTTTCTTCCACCCAGTACTGTTCTGCAGACACCTTAGTAAATAAAGCCTGATATGATATAGCTGGAGGTGCAAATTTATCTGTGCAGTACAGACACCCTCGGATGACTCTGTTACCCTTTGCAGGCTCTGTATTGACTTGACGAGGTATGAGTCCTGTGGACATCCCTCAGGCAGTTTCTCTGTGTGACAAAAATCAGGAAAATGATCTTTCACTGACTCACATCAGTTGTTCATTAATTGTTCCACAGAATCGTTTCTGCCTAACGACAGCCCTCAACTTGCCTTATAAGCTATTTGCTCGCTGACTAACCCTAGGTTCACACTTCTGCAGTTTTCAGTGCATTTTCCAGAAACGCACTACAATCCATTTAACATGATTTCCTATGGATCTAGTTCACATTTGTACGTTTTGAGCCTGTGTGTTTTATTGTAAAGGGTCAGGGACTTTTTTTCCCACAGCAGATTGTGTTTTGCGTGTAATAGACTTCAATAGATCTTCACCAAAAAGGGTTAGGGTTAAATGTTAGGAATAGGGCTAGCGTTAGGGCTAGGGTTAGGGTTAAATATTAAAGTTAAATGTTAGGGTTAAATGTTAGGGTTAAATGTTAGGGATAGGGCTAGCGTTAGGGCTAGGGTTAAATATTAGAGTTAAATGTTAGGGTTAGGGTTAAATGTTAGGGTTAGGGTTAAATGTTAGGGTTAGGGTTAAATATTAAAGTTAAATGTTAGGGTTAAATGTTAGGGTTAAATGTTAGGAATAGGGCTAAGGTTAGGGCTAGGGTTAAATATTAGAGTTAAATGTTAGGGTTAGGGTTAAATGTTAGGGATAGGGCTAGCGTTAGGGCTAGGGTTAAATATTAGAGTTAAATGTTAGGGTTAGGGTTAAATGTTAGGGTTAGGGTTAAATGTTAGGGTTAAATGTTAGGAATAGGGCTAAGGTTAGGGCTAGGGTTAAATATTAGAGTTAAATGTTAGGGTTAGGGTTAAATGTTAGGGATAGGGCTAGCGTTAGGGCTAGGGTTAAATATTAGAGTTAAATGTTAGGGTTAGGGTTAAATGTTAGGGTTAGGGTTAAATGTTAGGGTTAAATGTTAGGAATAGGGCTAAGGTTAGGGCTAGGGTTAAATATTAGAGTTAAATGTTAGGGTTAGGGTTAAATGTTAGGGATAGGGCTAGCGTTAGGGCCAGGGTTAGGGCTAGGGTTAAATATTAGGGTTAAATGTTAGGGTTAAATGTTAGGGTTAGGGTTAAATGTTAAATGTTAGGGTTAGCAAGGACGGTCTGACCATTTGGAAACTTGGGCACTGCCCGAGGGCTGGGGTCAGTAGGGGGCCCCATGAGATGCCCCTGGTACCTTTTTCATAGGTTTTTTTGAGTTTGGGCAAGGACACAGGGGCCCCATGATCCCCTATTGCCCGGGGGGCCCCATGAGTTGTCAGTCCGCCCCTGAGGGTTAGGGTTAAATGTTAGGGTTAGAGATGGATGTAAGGGTAGGGTTAGCCCTAGCTGTTAATCCTAGGTCTTAACACTAACATGCGACTTTGGTCACATAAAGGTTCCTGCACTACTTTGATGTGACTGATGCTACTTGAGTGCCACAGAGTGTTAGGTCGCATCAAAGTCGCACTACATGAACTGAACTGTGAGACTTTTCTATTAGCAAAAAAAAGCAAAATGCAGCAAAAATGCGTGTTCAAATACGCACAACAAAACGCTCTGGGAATATGCAACAACTGTCTAGATGTGAACCTAGCATAAAGGCTGAACTTCAGGCTAACAGATGAATACACAAATGCAAAAATGCAATACATATAAGGATGTTATTTTGTCTGTCAACAGATTTATATTTCTCTTCATCCAGTCCTGAGATTTACACGGCTCTGCTAACATAGCAGCCCTGTCTGGCAGAGAAGTAGATCAGATATTCCCTAGCTGCAGTTAAGTAACATTTACAGGTCTTGTTCCTCCCTGCAACCCCTGACTGGACAAAGAAATGAGAAGCAGCAGACCGATGAGCTCATCTCTCTGTCATTCTGATCTCTCCTCCAATTAGCATGATTGCTGTACCTAGTGGCGTGACAAGGTCATCCGGTACCCAGGGTACAGATGTCAAATTACTCCCCCCCCGGGCGCTGAGCTGTAAAGTATGCAGTGATTGTGGACAGGGCTTTTTTTCTCAGAGAATAGGTGCAGGAACTCCCCCCTTATCTTGTCCCTTATGTACCTCTGAGCACCGTTCCTTGGTTTCACCCCTACTCACCTTCAAGTACCACCCCTTTTAGACCCTCCCAACAACAATGGACCCCCACAACAAAATGTGACTCCAGCAACATTAGACCCCCAGCAGTCAGCATTAATAGATCCTCCAGCAGCCAGCAACAGAAGACCTCTTCCTCAAAAGTAGATCCCTCTCAGCAACACCTGACCTCCAGCAACATAAGACCCCCCCCCTCTAGGAACAATATAACCTCATGCAAAAATAGATCCCCTCCAATGACAATAGATTCCCCAACAGCCAGCATCAATAGACCCTCCAGCACAGCCCAGCACCCCTTGCCATTACATACATTCAGTGCTGGAGGTGTCGGAACTGTGTTCCCCGCATTCCCGCTGACAAAAAAGCCCTGGTTGTGGCACACATAGGGAACTGAATAGCTTAGTAGCGGTGCACGTTATGTCCTGCAGAAATATATGGGCTGACAGAGGTGAAGGAAGAAATGCCCTGACATTGGTTTGAGGAGAAGCTAGCAGCTGCAGGGGAGCCTCAAGAGATTGATGGGGTGGGGTGTATGACACAGACTTGCCTGTAAGCAGGATGGTGGATCCTGTGCGCTGGGCAAGGCAGGATATGGAGGATCTGGAGGGGAGGTAGAAGGTGCTGTGCAGAAAGCTCCCACTGCGCCCCCCACATAATAAAATTGCGCCTGGGACAGATGCCCTTCTGCCCACCCCTTGTCCTGGCCCTGGCTGTACCACAGCACAACGGATCGGTCCCTTGTGCTGCTTTTAACTCCCACAGTGAGCTCTGCTGTACAAGGACTGCAAGAGTTTGATTCCAGCTCAAATCCAGGTACTTACAATACTTGCATTATTGAAATCAGTATTAAAGTGTTACTAAACCCAGGACCCTGCATCCACTATATCTGGTCCCCCACAGTACAAACAACATGGAAATGCAATTATTTTAGTAAATATAAACTGCTAAATACCTTTTCTTATCAGGAGTTAGAGCGGTCTTGTGACTTCTATCAGTGCCCAGCAGAGCACTAGCTAAATCTTGTAGGAGGAGTTTTCTTTCTGCTCTAGGAGGATGGAAATCCCTTGACCTCTGTCTGGACAGTACTGATTGGCCCTGTGCTGATCACATGCACCCTCCCAAGATAAAAAAAAAACCTCTCTAGCAATACACACCAAACTGAGAATGTGCAAAATGAATACTGTTCAGTCTGTCTTGTCAGGAGATAAGAGGTGGTTGCTTGAAAAAGGGGAGGAACAGAGAAGACAGGATCAAATGGCCTTTTTACACAAGGCAGAGGATTAACCCCTTAGGTTCCACAGTGAGTATGACAAGCTTGCTTTACTGCATATACAGACTGATTGTACTGTTGTGGGTTTAGTAACACTTTAATTAATACAGAGCTGAATTATTAAGTATCCATTTTAGTGCATATAGGACTGCTATACTGTGTACATTTGGAAGTTGCCATTGCTGAGCTCTCCTTTAAAACAAGTGCTGGTTGTGTGGGTGTCTGACCTAGAATATACATGAAGACTTCTGAATTCACTCTGACTTTGTGGCCTGCATGCTTATTCCCACCTGAAAGTCCTGGAAGTAGAGGATCAACATGACAGCCAGTCAGCTAGAACTTTTAGACAGAGGTTAGCAATGGCAACCTTGTTTTTCCTCTCAATATAAGTTTTACATTCCATTTTTCTGGCAAATTATGTATGTAAACAAAGAAGGAAAATAATCTATATAATAACATAATATTTACCAACTAAACTCAGTGTGATGTCATATAGTCACACCGCTGCAATTTAAAATCGTGCACTTTGTGTGCAATTCCAGGTGCGATTTCTGAAGAATTTATTGCTGCTTGTGAAGATTTTCAAAATTTTTTTGCAATTTGCAGTGCAATTTCCATTATATTCTATGTACGTGAAATTGCAACAAAGCTGCAGAAAAAGTAATGCAAGAACTACTTTAGAAATCTCCAGCATATCGCACATGTTAAGACACTGACATTCATGTTCATTAGATGCGATTTCAGGTGCGATTTCAGTTTGCAAATTGCACCGGTATGACCAGGCACATACAGTATTTTCCTTTTCTGTTGTAAAAAATATACTTGTGGCCAGGGGCGGACTGACTACTCATTGGGCCCCCGGGCAATAGGGGATCATGGGGCCCCTGTGTCCTTGCCCAAATTCAAAAAAGCCTATGAAAAAGGTACCAGGGGCATCTCATGGGGCCCCCTACTGACCCCGGGCTCTCGGGCAGTGCCAAATGGTCAGTCCGCCCCTGCTTGTGGCAGCAAATCATGGGCGACTTGTACCCCCACCTCCTTTGCATATTCATGGAATGCTCACCCTCGCCATCTGCTGGACAATATTTTGTGGCCACACTATAACTGCACACCTGGTCTTAGTCAGCAGTGCCTAAACTGAGCTAAGAACATTCACCCAGTGGCTGAAGAAAGTTGTGTGCTTTCAAATCTGTTAAAGCGGAATTCCAGCCATTTTTGTGTTTATTAAAAGTCAGCAGCTACAAAAACTGTAGAAACAAAAGGACACAGCGCCTCTAAGTGTAAACTGTGTGACAATATTTAATAAGAAAGTAAGTATAACAACTCACATCTTGGATAATAAAAACAGGCTCATTGGGAAGTGGTGTAAAAACGTTTGGCGCCAGATGTAGATGACTGATCCGGAGAGGAGTGAACCTTGGTCCGCCAGCAGGACATATTGGATACCCAGCCAAGCTTCACCATCCATGGTTTACTTGATGCAGCACCACCTGCTAGCGGACCTTCTTATTAACCACCTCCCGCCCGCCATATAGTAATATGAGGGACGCAAGGTGGTTCTCTCATTCTGGGAGGACGTCATATGACGTCCTCCCATTCTAACCGCGCATGCATGGCTCCCTCGGGCACAGCGGATCACCGATCCACAGAAAGAGCCGAAGATGTCAGCTCGGTCATGTGATCAGCTGTGTCCAATCACAGTTGATCACATGTAAACAAGGAAATGCCGGTTATCGGCATTTCTCTCCCCACGAGCTGTCACGTTGACAGCTCGTGAGGAGAGCCGGTAATCAGCATTCCTCAGAGGAGACATGTACACAGATCATCAGAGTGCCCTGATGATCTGTGTAGCCCCAACAGCACCACCTGTCAGTGTTCATCAGTGCCAGCAGTAAGTGCTCACCAATGCCATCTGCCAGTGCCCATCAGTGCCACATCAGTGCCATATCAATGCCACATATCAGTGCCCATCTGAGCTGCCTTTCAGTGTCACCCATCAGTGCCAGTCAGTGCCACCTATCAATGCCAATCAGTGCCACCTATCAGTGCTGCCAATCAGTGCCACCTATCAGTGCCAGTCAGTGCCGCCTATCAATGCCAGTCAGTGCCGCCTAACAGTGCCCATCAGTGCCGCTTAACAGTGCCCGTCAGTGCCGCCTAACAGTGCCAGTCAGTGCAACCTAACAGTGCCAGTCAGTGCCGCCTATCAGTGCCGCCTATCAGTGCTGCCTTTCAGTGCCCATCAGTGATGCCTGTCAGTGCCTATCAGTGCCACCTACCAGTGCCTCCTCATCAGTGCCCATCAGTGCCACCTATCAGTGTCCATCAGTGCAGCCTATCAGTGCCCATCACTGCAGCCTCATTAGCGCACATCAGTGAAGGAGAAAAATCACTTATTTACAAAATTTTATAACAAAAACTAAGAAAAAAATTTTTTTTTCAGAATTTTCAGTGGTTTTTGGTTTGTTTAAGAAAAAAATAAAAAACCCAGAGGTGATTAAATACCACCAAAATAAAGCTCTATCTGTCACAAAAAAAATGATAAAAATTTCATATGGGTACAATGTTGCATGATCGCGCAATTGTCATTCAAAGTGCAACAGCGCTGACAGTTGGAAATTGGCCTGGGCAGTAAGGGGGTATATGTGCCCCGTAGGCTAGTGGTTAAATATTGTCACACACTTCGCACTTAGAGGCGCTGTGTCCTTTTGTTTCTTCTACTGCAGAGTTCACTTCGCTCCGTCGCAGACTGCCCTTAGTGCTTACTGGATTACCAATGCCCACATTGGAACGTATTCAATTATCTACATATACATGGACTGCTGAACCATGTGCTGCTGACTTTTAATAAACATACTCTCACCTGTCCCAGAGCCCATGACGTGCTCATCCGCACTGTCCCTTCCCTCCTTCTTCTCTCCCCGGCGCCGGCATCTCAACTGCAGGCACCAGGCTGTGACAGCTTGCGGCTTCACAGCCGGGTGCCCGACACGAGTCGCGCTGCGCATCCTGATTGGCCCGGCAGTCTACTGGGACCTGTGAAGGTTCCCAGGAGACTGTGGGAGGAAGTAGGGGGCCGAACTTCCGGCTCACTTTGCCGCTGCAGACTGAGCCGTAAGTGAAAGAGGGTACCTGTCAAAACCAGGTACCTGCTCCCCCTCCCCCCCCCAAAGGTGCCATATATGGCACTGGAGGGGGGGAAGAGGCAAATAAGCAGAGCTTTCACCTTTGGGTGGAACTCTGCTTTAACTTGGACTTACCATGGTTTATGCCAGGGCCAGATTCAGGGCAACTGATGCTCTATGCACAGCCAAACAATGGCGCTCCCCCCTTTGATTAACTACCAAGACATCAGAGCTGGCCATACATTCTACAATTTTCTTATTCAATTTCAATTTACGTTCAACTATGTAGTGCAAGGGCCTGCCTTACAGCATACAAATTGAAAGTGTTTGACCTCACATTATGTGGTTTTGGTAAATCTAAAGCCTGGTACACATGATGAGAATATCAGACGCAAAAAAATGTTTTTGGAGTGATCGTCTGATAATCCAATCGTTAGTACACAGCTTTCAAGAGCCAATCACGACAGTTCATGCAAAAAAGGGATAAGCATGAAAATTTTTCTCATAAGATAAGAGAATAGACGATTTTTGTGTAATCAGTACAACATTCGTCCGTAAAAACATCACGTGACCAAGACCACACATGCTTGGAAGCAAAATAATACATTACAATAGAATGCAATACAGTACATCATCATGGGAAGTTGTATTCTGTCTGACGAGAATTTTCGTAACGCTAGTAACTTATTTGTTTTTGATATAAGACTAGCATGCAAAAAAAAAGAACGATTGATCATTCATCCAATTATCTGATCATGTTTACCAAGCTTAACCCCTTGACGCCGACGTCACACAAATATGCGGCCTCAAAGAACTGGGCTTTTTTCCGTGGGGCCGCATATTTGCGTACCTGTCTTTGTGCTGGGAGCACGCCGCACAGTGCTCTCCCAGAACAAAGACTGCGGTGTCACTGAGAGCCCCGGGTCCCGTTCTAACGATCGGGACTCGGGGCTCCTGACTCCAGGTCACATAATCGCTGTGATAGCCTCTGATTGGCTATCTCAGTGATCAGTCACTGTGCAGCCCGGCCCCCTTGTTTTTTTTCTCTCTCTATGAATGGAGAAGAGATATACATAGTATCTCTCTAACTCCTGGAATAGAGGGGAAAAAATGTTTGTAAAAAAAGAAGATAAATAAATAATAAAAAATAAAAGAAAAAAAATACCTAGATCAAGGTTTGATCTAGTTCAGTGCCAGGGTTATTGTTAGGGTCAAAGGTCAAGGTCAAAAGGTCAGGGTCAAAGGTCAGGATTAAAAAATTGGTGTCAGTGTCAGTTAGTGTCAGTGTGTTTTAGGTAAAAAAAAAAGACAAAAACAAAATGCGCACTATTGTTTCTGGTCTGTACTACAGGTACAAACAACAAATAACATACACATATATGGTATCATTGCGATCGTCAAGAGCTGGAGAATTTATTTTGGGTTGTTCTTTGGTGGTAGGTTATGGTAGTAACAAGAAACACACAGCTAAATAAAAAAAAATATATTTTTTTTACTATTTTGGGCCAGTTTTCCTTTGATAATAAAAAAAAAATCAGGAGATATCCATTACCATTTACCACCAAACGAAAGCCCAATTTGTCCTGAAAAAAATGCGGTATAATTCACCTGGATGTACAAAGTAGTTGTGATGATTTGTACAGTTTTACTAACACATGTCAACGTTGCAAAATAGTGCTTAGGCATTTACATTTGTTTTACCCTTAGGCGTGAAGGGGTTAAAGGAAAATTGGCCAACTACATAAAAAAAAAAATGGCAACTGTCCCAACCTATAACGAGCCTTAGCAGTAAGGTGCACATGGAAGGGCAATGCACATTGCAAAACAAACAAAAGATTTCCCAACAACACTTACCAGCCAGTTTGCAAAACAACCAATTTGGCCCTGTCCAACAGTGTGCGTAAAAAAACAGAGGGTTTTGTTTGCACACATTTGCAAATATATGTGTAAGCCACAGTCCCATGTCAAGGGTCCTCTGTATACTGTGAACCTAACTAAAATTAAGTTACATCCACAGTATACAGAGGACCCTTGATGTAGGATTGTGGCTTATGCATGTATTTGCAAATGTGTGCAAACAAAACCCTCTGTTTTTAATGCAAACTGTTAGACAGGGTTAAAGGAAAATTGTATGGCCAGCCACTTATTACCCAATAAGTGTTGAAAGTGAAAAAAGTATAATCTTTCTTCAGTTTCCTTTCAGATCAGCCCCAGATCAGACCCCTCTCAACTATAGTACATATAAAAACTCTTTTATTTTATGTATTTAACAGATTTGGCATGGATCAAAATCAATCAACTGACTAAGGCCTTTTTATTTACAATGGTGGGGGAAATCACTTCATTGATAAATAATGATTATAAAGTTATTTTTACTGTATATTTTGTTTTCACTTTGAGTTAACAATTTTTACAAATTCACACTTTAATGTTCACAAAAATGAAAAATGTACTTAAAACATTTTTTTTAAATGCTTTTCACTTCAAACTTAATCCTCTGAAAGCAAAGAATTTACTTACACCTTATTATTTATACAAATGCTAAAGACATCTTCCTCTAGATTTTTTAATTTCAAATTCTTTTTGATTAAGTCCATAAGATGAAGGTAGACATGCTCTATAGAAGACAATAGGACTGTAATGTGCCTGTGCGGCCAGGAGAGAGTGGTCAATGGATGTCGTGGCAGGTGGCAGTCTGAACTCGATAAGCTGACATCTGTGGGGAAGTAGGGTGGAATTGGTTAGCACAGGGCAAAGGGGCAAAAAAGGATAAGTACACTTTGTTTTAAACAGATAGCTAGGGGCAGACTTCTGTGGTGCCCCCTTCACTTAATGGTTAATGCAGTCCTGGTTTTAGCTACTGCCTGCACCCTGGCTTCGCCTTCAGCTCATCCCTGACTCTTTGTTTGTCACCAGCTCTTACCTTCAGCCTGTCCTGACTCCGTTCCTGCTCTGCAATTTGGATGTGTTTTAGGTTTGTTGGTCTCTGTTTGGGTTTCATAAGTACTCAAACCTTTTCTCTAAATAGAACTCAAAGCCCCTTAACTCATGAAAAACACCCAATACGTATGAATAAATAAATCAAGTAAATAAATACAGTAAATTATATAACAAATGAAATATAAAAAAGTATACACAAGTCCAAAACTAAAATGTCCAAAAAATATATATATATAAGTGTCCAAAATTTCCAAATTTAGGTAGTCCTCCAAAATATTTAGTGTATCCAACTTAATTATCCATTCCAGATCACGTAATACCTCGAGAAAATGAAACTACAATAGTGTATTACCTTCAAAATAATTCAATTAAATGTATATACATTTGTGCAAATAAGTATATACTTAATAAGTGAAAAATCAATACCAGATTCAGCTGTGAGTGACATGTGAATCATGCAATAAAAAAATCACTCTATGTACACTCCAATAAACGTGAAAAACATGTACACAAAAAAAAAATATATAAATCAATAAACCATATATAGTGAAATAAATCAATCAATTCATAAATCAGTGAAGTGAACAATCTGTGACCCCCTCTAAATAGTGGAATTAAATGCAATTACCCTCATGGAGTAACAACAAGCATCGCAGGATATATACAGTAGTCACTCTTAAGCTTCCATCCACCGTACATATAGTAACCTTCAGCTTTCCAAACTCCTCATAAAGGTAAAGAAGAGACCCATGTAGTGTGTAGGATGTAGCTGTGTTTAGTGGAGCTGTGTGTGTTTTATTAGGTGTGGTTGTAATTAGTGTGCTCACTGTGTCCAGTGCAGCTGACTAAGTAGGTCAGTTCAGTGTTCTCAGCTGCAACTAGTCTGATACCTCCCTCTGCTTCCAGAAAGTAGAAGAATTCTCTGGAACATAGGTGTGGAGTTATGCAGATAGCAGTAGTATTATTATTATTAGGGAGCAGGTGGTTAGGTGGGCCTACGTTTATCAACCTCCTGTATAGTAGCTAGGTTAAAACTAGGGAATTATAGATTGCGCAGGTGGACAAGGAGTGTAGGGTGAGGAAGATATCTGTACAGTGGTGATCTCATCACGAATTGTATCAATCTTATTTTTGAAGTGATTAGCAATCTCCTGGGCAGTGAGTGAGTTAGTGGGTGGAGGTAGAGAAGGACGAAGTAGAGAGGTAAAGGTAGAAAAGAGTTGACGGGATTGCTTGAGAGGATGTTAATGAGAGTGATAAAATAGGTCTGTTTGGCAGTGTGGAGACAAGAATTGTATTTTTGAAGGGCAGATTTGTATTGGTCGAAGTCTTGCTGGGTCTTAGTCTTACTCCATAAATGCTCAAGAGCACGGCTACGTTTTTTGAGGCATCTGGTATTGTCTGTTTGCCAGGGCTGTAGCAGTCGGGGCCTAAATTTGTGTGTAGTGAGGGGGGCCAATGTGTCCAGGGTGGATGACAGTGAACTATTGTAGACAGAAGTGGCCATGTTGGGGCAGGACAGGGCTGAGACAATCTGTTGCCGAAAAAAGAAGAGAAGGGTTAAGATAACAAAGGTTTCTATGGATAACTGTTTGGTAGTTGGAAGACAAGGAGGAGGAAGCCAAGAAGACAGTGAAGCTAATAAGGGAGTGATCAGAGAGAGGAAGTGGAAAGTTGGTGAGGTTGCAAGGGGTGCATAGGTAGGAGAATACAAGGTCAAGGTAGTTACCATTTGAGTGAGTAGAAGCATGTGTCCATTGTTTTAGGTCAAAAGAAGTGGTTAGGCTCAGAAGTTTAGAGGTAGCGGGAGCGTTAAGATTAACAGGGATGTTGAAGTCACCAAGAATGATAGTGGGAATTTCAGAAGAGAGAAAGTAGGGCAGCCAAGCAGAGAAGTCATCAAGGAAGCTTGATACCGGTCCAGGAGGCAGATAGATCACAGCAATTCTTAAAGAAACTGGAGAGAACAGACGCATACAGTGAACTTCAAATGAGGAGAGGGACAGAGAGGGAGGTGAATGGAGGACCTGAAAAGTGCTTTGAGGGGATAGGAGGATTCCCACTCCACCTCCTTTCCGTCCACTAAGCCTGGGAGAGTGAGTCCAGAGGAGACCACCATGGGAGAGGGTGGCAGGAGAGAGAAAGTCAGATTCATGAAGCCAGGTTTCTGTAATTGCAAGCAAGTTAAAGGAGTTTGTGATAAAAAAGGTAATGGACAGAGGTGAGTTTGTTACAGACAGAATATTTATGCAGCCCTGGCCAATCCCAGGGAGCAGGGCCCTGAAGACTTCTGGGTAACTGCATTAATACTCTGAGAGATGGAGCTTCTGGGTCTCTTCCTGCTGAGGATCAGTCCAGTAGTCCTCCAAGGCAATGCTGCCATCCGCTTGCCTGGATTCTGAAGCTACAAAGAGCTGACTAAGCGGTTGTCTGCTAAAGATCTAGTCTGGAATCACTGGACAAAGGTGTCGCTTGGAAGTTGGAAGGAGGCAACCAACTGTCCATGGACATTCTGAGTACAGACTGCTGTGAGAGACCTTAAAGACTTTTTTTGGCTGCTGCCACCCCTCTGCTAGAGAATCAGCAGTCTGTGTTTGAAAGAAACATCGGCTGGTGTCCTGAAGAGCTTAGTCTATCTAGTTTTCTGTGAAGGGACTTCTTGATGCTCCAAAGGAAGAAGCTTGTGTGCTTTTAGTGCTTCTATTACAAAGCCAGGTCCACAGTTTGCTATATACAAGTACTTCTGCTTCACCTATATGAAAGGCGATAACTGTTGTCAACTTGTACAGAGTTTGTTTTGGGAGTATCCTACCCAATTCCCTCAGCCCTATCCAAGTTCGCTAAAAAAAACAAAAAAAAAACCAACACCCCTAGACAGACAATTAAGGAAAACACTTATTATGTTCGTGTGCCTGGCTGCAGGGCAATACACTACGGAAGGATCTGGGCAAATTTCCAGCAGCTCCTACAGGAGTAAGCGCTGCAATCAATTAAGCTTTGACAAAAAAACTGGAAGCTGATTGGTTTCTGTGCAGAGCTGAACCAGATTCTGCACTCTCCAGCTTCATTCAGTCAACCCCAAAGGGTCAATTGCATCCCGTGACCATTGCCCTGGTTTACCAGCTCATTTTTTATAAAAAGCCCAAGTATACTGTAAGTGATGCCCATCTGACATTAAAAAAAAAGAAACACATTTAAATAAATGTTGACAATTAATTTCTACTTAACAGGGAGAGAATCAGCGGCAGAAAAAAAAGCAATATTGGTAGAGCTGGAGAAGTGCGTTTGCTGAGGGGCCAGATCCACTGTCATAGAACATGACTGTCCTTGTTCTCAGTGAAGGGTGAACGTACCAAGGAAGAGGTATAATCCAAGCTGTAACCTCAGGTACATAGCATGATGCTATGGGACAAATATGTGAGGAGGTGTAAATGCTGATGCAGGCTGCTACATGAAACATACAACACCTGTCAGGAGATGATCAATGTATGAGTCAAAATGTATAGATGGCAGTTTCTATAAGGTAAATCCTTCCTATAAAGTTTTTATTTTCACTTTCTTTTTTCATATAAACATCAAATTTATAGTCCACCTTTCACACAAAATATACCATGTAACTATGTACTGTAAGGGGCCTCTAACTTTCACCATGACATGATGGGGCATCCCTCTGTCTGGCTAACTAAAATTCTATCATTGTGGGAAAGGTAATCTTCTGGATCCAGCATCACCATTGTACATATATCTCCTGGAGCAAGGACAGTAACTGACTGATATTTCTTATTGCCAAGAGTGTCAGGTGATCAGATCTGTTAGCTAGAGGATCTTTAGTATCATCACACCGTGACCAGTCACAGCAAAGTTTGGCCACTAGCCACATACCTGTAATGATCATTATTTTGATTCACAGCAATTTTACATTAGATGATCATTTTAACACGTCCAATGTTAAATTTTTTTTATTTTATTCTAGTTTTTTAAAAGATGCAATAAAAAGAAACATTTATTCAAGCCCAACTTCTAGAATGATTGAAGCAGAACTATAGTAAAAATATAAATATTCAGCCTAGGGCTGTCCTCTGCAGTACTTCTTTTCCGTGACTATATGTCCTCGGTCCTCTGGGTTAAGTGAAGGCTAGTATCACTTAAAATGGAACTTAAGTCCTGCTAGTTTGCTTCACAGCGGACACTTTTGCAGGTATAGCTATGTAAAACATTAAAAATAAATGCCTATACAGGCGTACCTCGGTTTACGAATGCCTCAGTTAACGTAATTTTAGGTTTACAAATGAATATCCATTGAAAATAATGCCTCAGTTTACAATTTTTTTCGCAATATGAAACATTTATAGTGCCGGCCCTGTGCCTTTAAAGTGCACTTTATAAAGAGTTTTGAACAGATAAGACTTTTTTTTTACTTTTTCAAATTTTCTGACCTCCGGATTGGATTAATTAGTTTTCAATGCATTTACGATTTTCTTTTCTAATCATGTCCCTGTACAGTATTTATGCCTTTAAAGTGTACTTTACAAACAGTTTTGAATAGATAAGACTTTTTTTTACTTCTTTCTGATCTCCGGAACGGATTAATTGTTTTTCAGTGGATTTACAAATTAATTTTTAATCATATCCCTGTACTGTATTTATGCTTTTAAAGTGCACTTTATAAAGAGTTTTGAACAGATAAAAGACTGTTTTTTTACTTTTTTCAGACCTCCGGAACGGATTAATTGGTTTTCAATGCATTCCTATGGGAAACTGCATTTCGTTTTACAAATTTTTTGCAATATGAAACGTCCCGCAGAACATATTAAATTCATAAACTGAGATACGCCTGTACGCTTTAAAATCCAGTAATACCCTGTCTCACCCTGCTCTGCACATGGTCAGTTGCTCTCTATTTTTATACATGGTGCCAAATTTGTAGTGGACCATCTGCTGACAGCTTAAATATTTAATACTGTTTTGGGCTTCAGCAAAATGGCAGCCTCCAATAGGAAGAAACAGGAACAATACTGGAGGCAATTTACAGCACACACTAATTTTAATAGCAAAATTATTAATGTGGAATGTATGTTCCTTGCTAAAGAATGTTATTTTTTTTATCAAGTTGTGATGGGTATACATACTTCCACTTTAACCCCTTCTTTTGAGACTGGGCTCAAGTCGGTGACTGCACAATAAAAGGAGAAGCAGTGCAGTGATAACCTCATCTCCCTGTCACTCTGCTTTTTCCTCTTTTCAGCATTCTCCTTGTCAGGACATGAACAGCCTGGCTTCTAGTGCAACTTCCTCTCACACCTGGCTACACCAAGAGGCTAATACCAAGTCACAATCAAGTACGTACATTGCTTGCATTTGAACAGTGCAATCAGTAATGTATTATTGCACGGGTGTCAAACTGGCGGCCCTCCAGCTGTCGCGAAACTACAAGTCCCATCATGCCTCTGACTTTGGGAGTCAGGCTTGTAACTGTCAGCCTTGCAATGCCTCATGGGACTTGCAGTTTGGCAACAGCTGGAGGGCCGCCATGTGACACCCCTGTATTATTGATTAAAGCGCTAGATTTTTTTTTGTCTTCCATTAACTAGCATTGCCAATTCTGGTAAAGTCTTTGAGGTTGGTTCTGTAGCACCCTCCTAATTAGGTTGTTAGGTAAATTTAGTTTTTCACTTGCTCTGTATTCAGGGGAATGGTGGTTGTTTGGTCTGGTCTGTTCAGGGCTTCACAGGCTGGGAGTTTTTGTACCTATTCTCAAAGCTACTTCTTGGTCCCCAGTCGTGATCCTATGGACTATTCCAGTCTAAGTGTACTTGAGCTACTGTTAGTAAAAGAGAAGTGTCCTGTGCTATCATTACCTGACAGTCTGGATTATCTCACATCACAGTAAGTGGCCTGGAACACAGGCAATTGTCACTTCTGGCAATCCTGCAGCACTGGTAGAGATGCTAAGGCAGGCCAAAGATGGGCCGATAAACGAAAAATCGGTCGCCCCCGTTGCCGATGCTGCCACCCAGCATGACCGATAAAACGAAACGAGAAGATCCGCGAAAAAAAGGCCAATGGGCTGGCCCCAATAACGGCGTGAATATCGGCCGATTTTTCGTGCGGACGAATATTTGGCCGATAAACGACCCGTCTATGGCCTGTATAAGACATGCCTACCCAGAAGAAAAGTATTCACCGACTTCTTTTACAGGAAGCTATTTTTCTGTTTTTTTCGTGAAAGGCAACAGAGTTACTATAATAATTTGAGCCCAAGCTAAAATATAACTATGGCACTGAGCTGGTATAAAAATATTACAAATGTTATGAATATGTTCAAAATCGTATACAATAATGCTTTCTCAGTCAGTCTGAGGCACTGGAGAAGAAAATGCTAAAAATGGCCAAACTTACTTTCAAGTTCTGGCTGCACTTTACAGAAATCGTGACTGCAGTGCACAAACAACTGAATGTCTCACAGGTTCTCTGGGCTGATAGTGACCTGAACTCCTTTCAGAGTTAAAAGCTACACACAGTCACTACTCTTCAACGCTGGAGTCATTTACTCACATAGCCACAGGATCATCAGCTGCTTCCTACCTAAAACCACCAAGCTCTTTCTAATGAGGGAGATGCAGACTCACACCACCATTGGATAGCTGGACTCTTTCCTACCAACTTTCTCCTGGCTCACTACCGTGAGCTTCCCCTGATCAAACCTGATCCATGGACTTCAACTTGCAAACAGCCCCCCCCCCCCCCCAGCTAATCCTAGCTAGAATGTCTATGTCTTCACAAAGGCTTCAACTTGACCCTGGAACTTGAACTGGTGAATAGGCTCCCTAGCTAAACCTAGCTGGGACCTCAATGTCTTCACACAGGCTTCTCTAACACTCCTGCCCCAGGGGCAGAGCCCCTGTACCAGAGTCTCCTCCTGCAGGACTGGACCCAGGAACACTACACTTGGCTGATAAGGCCTCACACTAATTATGGGCTCTATCACCACCTACTGGGCACACCTCCCCAGGGATTGGCTGAAGTCCCATCAATATTCAGGCTGCACTCTCTGTTTCCTTCCACTATTATTCTAGAATCCTCCAAAAGACAGGGGAAAGCACATCAGAGCAGCAACCTGTAAACACTGAGGAGCACTAAATAATCTCCAACTACAAAGAAGCCAACTAAATGTACCCAGCAGCCTACTCTACACTAAGAGGGTGCTACAGCTATATGTTCAATAAGAAAGTTTCATTTGTCCAGCTGGTTACTTAGTCATAACACAACAGCAACAAGAGAATAGAAGATATAAAAGTTATTAGCAAGCCACAATGTGATATGTAGTAGATTATGTATTAATGTAAGAAGCAGGTTTGGGGTCCAGCTGCATCTTAAGCCCAGAACCCTGACCCGAAAAGACAACTTCCCAGTGTCATTAAGGCTATGATCCTGAATGAACAGAAACAGTATAGTGGAGAAAAGGCCTCCTGAACAGAGGGGTATTTTTGGACTGCTGAGCAGCCAATTTTCTAGGGGTGGGGGGGGTGAAAGGGCACTCCTTGCAGGGGGTGACAGAGTATTCACAGAGTTGGTCCTCTGCACTGTAAAGGGGTACTGTATTGATTACAGTGCCCCTTTACAGTGCAGTCCAACTTATATCACAGTTCCCCATTACATTACTGTGCCCTAGAGATCTAATCACAGTGCCCCCTATATATTCAAAGAGATGGCTCAATCCAGCAAAGAGACATCCTGTCCAGCAAGGAGACATCCCCATATAGCAAAGAGACATCCCAATCCACAAAGATGGCTCTTTGCTGGTTGGGGATGTCCCTTCTTGGACTGGGCTTTGTCTTTGCTGGATTGAGATGTCTCTTTGCTGGACCCAACTGAGCAAAGAGGTATCCCCATCCAGCAAAGAGATATCCTCATCCAGCAAAGAGACAGCTCTTTTTAGCAAAGAGACAGCCCAATCCACCACCGCTACAGAGCTTTCACAGTGTGCCAGTAGGTGAAGCTGTGTGTCCCTTTAGTGCAGCTGTGTGCGTTGCGACCAACAGAGGAGGTGTCTGTGTGTCCGTGGCGGTGCTTCCTGCTTGTCACTGGAGCCGTCACTGCTGCTACTCCTGTTGGCCCTGCTTTAGGCATAGCCACACAGTGGGAGTTGAGCGGCGGCCGCGGTCTGTGTTAGCCCTGTTCAGACTGCGGTCACCGCTTACCTCCCGCTGTGTGGCCCGGTCCTCAACAGGCCACTCTTCTTAAGCCCTGTGGCCTCGGCCCACCAGGCGAATGCCCAGCGGGCCTTATGGCCAGTCTGGGCCTGATGATAGGGAAAGTATAAGAAATAGAAAGGAAGGAGAAAGAGGGAGGCTCCTCTCAGCCAAGACTTCAACTCACCCCTGTCTCCATCTGTTTTCATGGTCTTAAACAGATGATTACAGTATATGTATCATATCCTCAGGTTCCAGACCCTTTTGAACCTGCTTTGTGTAGATTTTTTTTAAAGAAGAAAAAAGAAGGGGGGGGGGGGGTGACCTGTCGCTGGAGTTTCTCTTTAAAAACAAATAAACTTTGTTTGCCCAATACATTTTACTGATGTGAAATTATCATTTTTGCTCATCCCAACTGTTTATGTGAAATGATAGACATATGGCCAACAAGGTGGCAAAAGCCTTTTGCCTACAAATGTTGCCACTAAAAGGTTCCTCTCTTCTCCATATCAAAAACATGACAGATTTAGTGCAAATGAAGAAGACAGCTTCTCCTTTACACATTCTCGGATCCTGTTAAAGAAATGAATTTACAGCTACTTGACATGGTTGAGTATGGAGCTCTGAACCTTCCACCTTCCTGCGGGGTGGGTATGTTTATAGTGGAAATCCTTAATGTTGTGGGAGACAGCAAAGGCTGCATCAGCCATCCCCCCGGGGCTGCATTGCTTCTTATGACAGTAATGAACCTGCCTTTCTCTCTGTAGGAAGCTTGTGGGATGTTGCCTGTAGCCAAACAACTATGCTAATCATGGTGATCACCTCATCCTATCTTCTGAAGAGGAAAAAGACCAAAAAAGATGTTTATGAGCTTTCTGTTCCTGCACAGCAAGAACTGACAAGGGCTTGGTTATGTAAGATGAAAAGCAGAGAACACATATATCTTCATATGTCCTAAATGGGAGCAGCAGATTATATTCTCAGGCAAAGTTTAAAACGGAAGAAAGATGCAAGGCACATGCTTGGTAAAGTATATAAAAAATGAGAATACTATAGTCATATTAAAAAAAAAGCCTGATCCCCCAAGCTCACATTGTAGCTTTTTGTTGTGGCTCCAGTTGCTTAGCAAAGCCAGATATCCAAGTACTGTGGAAGTTTGCAGTTAACAGTTTGCAGTCAAAAGTACTGTCCACTGCTGAAGAGTTAACATGACAACAGACAGTGATGCTGATAGAAAATTGGGCAGGCACTATGCAGTCACAGTCTGGCGTTGGATCAGTTTACTCACACTGCGGATTGATGTCCTGGCTATCAGTTATTGCATCCTTTAATTTTAACTTGCCCTGTTACATTGCTGGTCATTATTGATGAACCCTGTTACATTGATGGTCACTGGTGACAGCTGTGGTCATTGGTGGCATGCCCTCTTACATTGATGCTTAGTGGTAAAGTGTCAGCCTACATTGGTAGACAGTGGTATGGTGCCCCCGTACATTGGTGTTCAATGGGAAATGGGCCTCCTTACATTGATGATCTGAAGAGAAATGCCCCCTTACATTAGTGTCTAGTAGTAAAAAGCCCTATTACATTGGTAGTCAGTGGTGATGTGCCCCCATACATTGGTGCTCAGTGGGAAAAGGAAACCCTTATGCTCGTGGTCAGAAGAGAAATGCCCCCTTAAATTGGTGGTCAGTGGTAAAAGGCCTTATTACATTGGTGGAGGGTGGTATGGTGCCCCTTTGCATTGGTGTTCAGTGGGAAATGGGCCCCCTTACATTGATGATCAGAAGAGAAATGTCCCCATAGATTAGTGACCAGTGGTAAAAGGCCCCCATACATTGGTGCTCAGTGGGAAAAGGAACCCCCTTATGCTCGTGGTCAGAGGAGAAATACCCCCTTAATTTGGTGGTCAGTGGAAAAAGGCCTTATTACATTGGTGGAGGGTGGTATGGTGCCCCCTTGCATTGGTGTTCAGTGGGAAATGAGTCCCCTAGCATTGATGATCAGAAGAGAAATGTCCCCATAGATTAGTTACCAGTGGTAAAAGGCCCCCATACATTGGTGCTCAGTGGGAAAAGGAACCCCCTTATGCTCATGGTTAGAGGAGAAATACCCCCTTAAATTGGTAGTTAGTGATAAAAGGCCTTATTACATTGGTGGAGGGTGGTAAAAGGCCTCATTACATTGGTAGTCAGTGGTAAAAGGCTTCATTACATTGGTAGTCAGTGGTAAAAGGCCTCATTACATTTGTGGAGGGTGGTATGGTGCCCTCTTGCATGGTGTTCAGTGGGAAATGAGCCCCCTAACATTGATGATCAGAAGAGAAATGTCCCCATAGATTAGTTACCAGTGGTAAAAGGCCCCCATACATTGGTGCTCAGTGGGAAAAGGAACCCCCTTATGCTCGTGGTCAGAGGAGAAATACCCCCTTAAATTGGTAGTTAGTGATAAAAGGCCTTATTACATTGGTGGAGGGTGGTAAAAGGCCTCATTACATTGGTAGTCAGTGGTAAAAGGCCTCATTACATTGGTAGTCAGTGGTAAAAGGCTTCATTACATTGATGGTCAGTGGTAAAAGGTCTTATTCCCATTGGTGGTCAGTGGTGATGTGCCTCCTTACATTGGTGGCCATGATGTCTCCATTGGTGGCCATGGTGTTAGTCATGACAGGCCTCCTAAGAATGGTAAAGAGCTTCCTTACATTGTTGGTAACTGGTATAACACTGGGGTCACTGACAATTTTCCATTTAAATCACTACTTGTTGCCCTGTTGCCAGGGACACAATATACTTTATATTATTTATATGAATAGCAATCAATATAACATTAATCACAGCAGCGCTCCATAATTTTAAAACTTCATAGTTTTCCACCAATTGGTGATGAAAAGTGGAACAAATCCCAAACAGTCAGTGAGATGCTTTCCTCTGGGTCAAATAGCTCACAACTTCACTCCTCCACCTTTAATCAGAGTAACAGATCAATCACCCTTTGTGCTCAGTGAACCACATCACCTCAGGATACAACACAGAAAAAGAAAAGATATTTAATACCCAGTAGTTGTTGTATTCCAACCATATATATGTTACCCAAAATTCATAAAAACTCACAAAATCCCCCTGCCTGGCCGATCGTGAATGGTATAGGATTGGTGACCACTAGATTGGGGCAATAGTTAGATACCTTTTTGCAAACAAGTGTGCTGCAAACTAAGGCATATTTAAAGGACACGAAGAATTTTTTTTACAGTTATTAGATCAGGTGAGCTTAAATGATAAATCAGAAATATATCTTATAACAGTGGATGTGTATTCATGACAATTATTTTTAAACATGAAGTAGCTAGCTCTCAAGTTAAGTTGCATTCACCATTCTTACATAAGCGCTGGGTAATGTGCATTGGTTATGTGCTTTTTAGCACATTTTTGTTTTATATTATTTATATGGCAACAAGGCGGTGGAGATTGCTTTTGATGGAAAACTGTCAAATGCAAATGTTCACACCATTTAGACTTGTTTATCTCAACAGCTAAGCCATGGAAGCCACAAGGCCCACTGCTATTCTGTAAGAAACCAAGTAGTGGGGATGAGAGTCGAGCAAATGCTTTTTATGTTTCACTCTACATTCAGTAGTCTGGCCCGCTGTGTTTTGTATGCTGTGCTGTACAGTGCCTTGAAAAAGTATTCATACACCTTGAAATTTTCCACATTTTGTCATGTTGCAACCAAAAGCATAAATGTATTTTATTGGGATTGTATGTGACAGACCAACACAAAGTGGCACATACTATTATTATTATTATTATTATTATTATAATAATACAGGATTTATATAGTGCCAACAGTTTGCTCAGCGCTATATAGGGAGACAATACAGCAACAATACAGTTCAACACAAGAGGGTTAGGAGGGTCCTGCTGCTTGGAGTTTACAATCTATGCGAGAGGGGCTGTTGGAACAAAAGGTAATAACTGTGGGGGATGAACTGATAGGGAAAAAGAAGATTTGGTTATTAGCTGAAGGTAGAATAGGCTTCCCTGAAGAGATAGGTTTTCAGAGATCGCCTAAAAGTGGGCAGAGTAGACTATAGTCTGAGAGATTGGGGAAGAGAGTTCCAGAGGATGTGGGAGGCTCTGGAGAAGTCCTGGAGATGAGCATGGGAGGAGAAGACAAGGGAGCTAGAGAGCAGGAGGTTGTGTTAGGAGCGTAGAGGACGATTTGGGTGATATTTGGAGACAAGATTGGTGATGTAATTTAAGGCAGAGTTATAAATGGCTTTACAGTATATTTATTGTTAATGATTTGAATTTTATTCATTGGGCAATTGGAAGCCAGTGGAGGGATTAGCAGTGAGGGATGGCAGATATGAAACGGTTGGTATGGTGGATGAGTCTGGCATATAATTGTGAAGTGGAAGGAAAATGATAAATGGTTTTCAAAATTTTTTACAAATAAATATCTGAAAAGTGTGGCATGCATTTGTATTCTGCCCCCTTTACTCTGATACCCCTAAATAAAATCTAGTGGAACCAATTGCCTTCCAAAGTTACCTAATTATTAAAAAAATATCCTAAGCTTTGAACATCTCACGGAGATCAATCCATCATCCGAAAATGGAAACAGTATGGCACAACTGCAAACCTACCAAAACATGGCCGTCCACCAAAACTGACAGGCCGGGCAAGAAGAGCATTAATCAGAGAAGCAGCCATGAGGCCCATGGTAACTCTGGAGGAGCTGCAGAGATCCACAGCTCAGGGGGGAGAATCTGTCCACAGGACAACTATTATTCATGCACTCCACAAATCTGGCCTTTATGGAAGAGTGGCAAGAAGAAAGTCATTGTTGAAAGAAACTCATAAGAAGTCCTGTTTGCAGTTTGCAAGAAGCCATGTGGGGCACACAACAAACGTGTGGAAGAAGATGCTCTGGTCAGATGAGACCAAAATTAGCTTTTTGGCCTAAAAGCAAAACCCTATGTGTAGTGGAAAACTAACACTGCACATCACCCTGAACACACCATCCCCACTGTGAAACATGGTGGTGGCAGCATCATGTTGTGAGGATGCTTTTCTTCAGCAGGGACAGGGAAGCTGGTCAGAGTTGATGGGAAGATGGATGGAGCCAAATACAGGGCAATCTTAGAAGAAAACCTGTTAGAGTCTACAAAAGACTTAAAACTGGGGTGGAGGTTCACCTTCCAGCAGAACAATGACCCTAAACATACAGCCACAGCTACAATGGAATGGTTTAGATCAAAGCATATTCATGTGTTAGAATGGCCCAGTCAAAGTCCAGACCTAAATCCAATTGAGAATCTGTGGCAAGACTTGAAAATTGCTGTTCACAGATGCTCTCCATCCAATCTGACACAGCTTGAGCTATTTTGCAAAGAAGAATGGGCAAACATTTCACTCTCTAGATGTGCAAAGCTGGTAGAGACATCCCCAAAAAGACTTATTATTAATTATTACAGGTACTTATATAGCGCTATCAATTTACGCAGCCCTTTACATCTATATATGCTGTACATTCCCATCAGTCCCTAACCCTTAAGGGGCGTACAATCTAAGGTACCTAATTCACATTCATACATATCCATACTAGGACCAATTTAGACAGAAACCAATTAACCTACCAGCATGTCTTTGAGGTGTGGGCGAAAACCTATGCAGGCACAAAGGAGAATATGCAAACTCCAGGCAGCTGGTGCCATGGTTGGGATTTGAACCAACGACCCTAGTCCTGCCAGGCGGAAGTGCTAACCATTTAGCCGCTGAGCTGCCCACTTGCAGCTGTATTTGCAACAAAAGGTGGTTCTACAAAGTATTGAATCAGGGGGGCTGAATACAAATTTTGAAAACCATTTATCATTTTCCTTCCACTTCACATATATATGCCACTTTGTGTTGGTCTATCACATAAAATCCCAATAAAATACATTTATGTTTTTGGTTGTAACATGACAAAATGTGGAAAATTTCAAGGGATATGAATACTTTTCTAGGCACTGTATATTACATACTCTAGACAACTGCAATCTGTACAGGCCATATATTTCATGTGTGCTACACTATGTATATTGTGCTATACATTACAAAGCCCCTGGTGGGCGGGGTGAAAGGCATTGGAGGGCATGGCCAGAGTGGCAGCCGAGGTCATCCTATACACCTATTCAGACTCCTTGGGTCGGTTGAGCGGTGTCTGTATCCCTACATGACCTGAGCTTCTGGTGGCACACTGGTTCCCTGGCTCCCTCTTTCGCAATCCGATGGGGTAATCTCCTTTTGTTTCCTGGCTTGGAGCGTTGCCGTACGTTCTCACATACAAAGAAAAAGGAATTTAGTTTTAGAATGGCAGCATAAGCATATCTCCCAACTTTGTTACTAAGGAATGAGGGCACCCTGAGATGGAGAAGATATGCGGTGCACTCCACACGCCATGGAAACCATAGTGTACCGAAAGGGAAACTTTTTTCAATTTGGAAAAAGGGAGGGTTATAACCCCTATCAGGTTTTTGCCATTTGTCTCCCATAGGGGAGATTTCACTTCCTGTCCCAAAAACAAAACAGGAAGTAAGAAGAAATTAAAACAAAAAAAGGTTTTTTCTTTTTTTTTACAATTTACCCACTTGCCCTCCTGAGGATTTACCCCCCTTCCTGACCATGCCATTTTTTGCGTTACAGCGCTGCGTTACTTTAACTGACAATTGCGCAGTCATGCAACGCTGCACCCAAATTAAATTTACGTCCTTTTTTTCCCCATGAATAGAGCTTTCTTTCGATGGTATTTGATCGCTTGAGCGGTTTTTATTTTTTTGCGCTATGTATTGTGAGACGCCTTTGCTAAAAAAAATCTGTTTTGTTTACGTGAAAGTTATAGCATTTGCAAATGGCGGTATATATACTGGGATTTTTTTATTACTAGTAATAGCGGCGATCAGCGACTTATAGCGGGACTGCGGGACTGCAGCGGGCATTCTGACACTGGGGGGAACTGACTTGGTGTCACTGACATCCTCAGTGACACCAGTACAGTGATCAGTGCAAATAAAAAGCACTGACACTGTACTAATGGCACTGGGCAGGAAGGGGTTAACATCTGGGGCGATCAAAGGGTTAACTGTCTGCTGGGTGTGTTTTACAATGTGTGCTGTGTTTGTGCGCACTGTAAGCACACTGCTTTGTATGGCTCTGCTATGCACAGCCATGCAAAGCAGTGTGTAGGAGCTGACAGGGAGGAGAACTGTTTTGTTTACTAACAGTTCTCCCCTCTGTCAGAGATCTTCGGTAATCACCAGAGCCGGTGAGAAATCACTGGCCAGGACCCAGTGATTGACAGTCGCAGCTGTGAATGGCAGCGCGGGTAGGGCAAGCGTGCCCCTGATCCGGAAATGCAAAATCACGTACATATACGTGATTTTGTTCACAGCTGCCGCCCTGTATTTCTGTTGTGGGGGCGGAGCTAAAGCGGTTAAAGAATCGTGTTTAAATAGAATCTAAATCTATATACTGTATACACTGTAGACAGGCTGAAGCAGTGTGATTTTAATCGACGAAAATATTTTTGGCATAATTTTCATCAGCGGCATGTATTTAGTGTCAAAAACTAAATGAAAATCGATTTGAAATTTTGTCAACTGATGAAAACTATTACAAAAATCAGTTTAAATTATTGCCAATGAACGGAAACGTAACAAAAATTTGAGGGAGGGACGTTTCTTGTACCGAAACTTGGTTTTACTTATAAAGACATTCTATATTGGCTAAATCTGTGTCTGTAGTTTGTTAAAAACCTAATACCATAAATAATAACATAATATTAGATTTTTTCTCCAATAGTATATAATGAGTTTGGAAAATCGAGAGAAATGTTTTTATAATGCTTTACAATTTAACTAAACCCATTAGATTTTAGTAGACTAAAATACGACTACTGTAAATCTAAAATAATTCAGATGACTAAAACACAACTAAAACTAAAACAATTCAGATGACTAAAATACAACTAAAACAATTCAGATGACTAAAATACAACTAAAACTAAAACAATTCAGATGACTAAAATACAACTAAAACTAAAACAATTTAGATGACTAAAATACAACTAAAACTAACACAATTCAGATGACTAAAATACAACTAAAACAATTTAGATGACTAAAATACAACTAAAACTAACACAATTCAGATGACTAAAATACAACTAAAACAATTCAGATGACTAAAATACAACTAAAACAATTCAGATGACTAAAATACAACTAAAACTAACACAATTCAGATGACTAAAATACAACTAAAACTAAAATGGCATTTTAGCCAAAAGACTTAGACTAAAACTAAATCGAAATTTGATGTCAAAATGAACACTGGACTGCAGTGCTTGTACTCACAACATACTCCATAAGTGCTGTGCTGTAAATGACAGTATCACTAATATGAACCTAGAACAAGGGCAGGTAATTCATTTTCCCAAGGAGCACAGACTGGGACTGTTGTGGAGGAACACTTGTGGTAATTTTCCAAAGGGGAGAATCTGGGAATGCTGTGGAGGATTGAACTTTACTCTTCTCAATACTCATTTTGGAATGGGAAGGTCATTAAGTTTGTAAATGTAGCGCTACTCCCATAGGTGCTGCAGGAATACTGTCCAGGTCTTTCCAAAAACCTTGAAATTCTTCAATGACCAGTCTAGGGGTGTTTTTTTTTAATTTTTGGGGAACTTGGAAAGGGAGGAGGGAATTAGGTGGGACACTGCAAAAACAAGAACTATGTACACTTCAGGACTTGAAGATTCTTTCAGATAATCTATAACGAAGTCTGTGCTTGAAGCAAACAGTAATCTTCAGCTTTAAGTCAGCAGTAGTAGTAGTAATAATAGCAAACTAGAGCAGAGTCCTTTTAGGTAGGAGATTAAGTGGACAAAGCTTTTTAGCTGGACCCGCAGCTGACTCCTTATCACCAGAGGGGTTTATGTAGCACACAGTCTATAATGGCCTTTAGAGATGTCTGCCCAAGAGCAGACGGTTGCCTTCTTCTGTGATGCCAGACCAGATCTTCAGTAGATGGCCCCTCAGTCAGCATAGCAGAACCTAGGTCTCAACATTTGGGCCCTCAGGCCATCCACTTGAGGGCTATGGCAGTAGATCCAGCAGAATTGCCTGGGAGGGAAGCATGCCCTCTCCAGACTGGAACAATCCTATACAGGAAAAACCCAGAACTCTGTGAACTCACTGAATATATACAGTTACCCAGCATGCCATCAGAGCTTCTCTCTCTGGGATAGGCCGGGGTTGTGTCAATATTTATGCTGCCATCTGCATAGCGCCACTCCTATCATCCAGAAGCTTCTCAAGTTTTCTGGATGCAGAGGGAGCTATCAGACTGGCAGCAGTTGAACTCACTGGGCAGACCTAACTAGCAGACCACAGCAACACTGATTACAGTGTGCAAATGTATGCTTTTAACTAAGAACATTTATAACCACACTGACTACAGTGTGACAGCTAAATTTACCTAACTAAACCTAGCACCTATCTAGGAGGGTGCTACATACACATGAAAACACCCGGTGCTAGGAATAATAGGTACAACTGCTCATGAAACAGGTCTCTTTAACCACTTCCCACCCGGCTTATAGTGAAATGATGGCAGGGTGAGCCTCTTGTCCCTCCGAGACGGCGTCATATGACATCTTTCCTGGATCGCGCCTTGAGCATGCCTGCAGGGCCGCGCTGTGGCGAGATCTGTCACCGACTGTGTACCTCGGATATGGCCAATGACATATCTGTGTACCAGCTCTGTTGCCCAATCACAGCAGGTCACATGACAGTTGTAAACAATGGATGGCTTCCTTTCATGCCATTGTATTGTGTCTAGCTGTGAATGGTCACAGTGATCACATGCACAGGCTTGGCCAATCACAGGCCATCTGTGTCATGTGATTAGCCATGGCCAATCACAGCTAATCACAACAAAAAAACGGAATGAATTGATTTCATTCAGTTAAATGCTAGCCTATAGCAAAGAAATTCATTGCTATAAGCAAATTGTGTAAAAAAAAAAAAATTACTGATCACTTCTGCAAATTAGTACAATGTTACTATGGTAACATTATACTACTTTGGTCACAGTGTAATATGAAAATAATCTTAAAAAAGAGAAAACAATGTGATAGAAACTAAATAAATAATTAAAAAAAAAAATTATCAATGTTTTTTTATGTACTCTCACCAGTCAGTGTCCCTGATCACCACCACATCAGTTATATGCTGATGCTGTACTGCACTGGTGACAGCTTGTAAAAAAAAAATTGTGAAAATAATTTTTTTAATTTCTTCATTTTCTGAAAAATTATGACAAAAATCATTTGGGGGATATCTGTACTGTTCTGACATTTTTGGGCCTCAAGAAATTAGATTGGCTGTCAGTACTTCAGGATTGATCAATATTCAGATCTATACCATAGTTTGTGAACTCTATAACTTTCCTACAGTCTAAATAATAAATACTGATTTGGGTTATTTTCACCAAAGACATGTAGCAGAATACATCTTGGCCTAAATTTATGAAGAACAATTATTCATTTGCAAACTTTTATAGCAGAAACAAAGAAAAACGTGTATTTTTTTAAATTTTCTGTCTTTTTTTGTTAATTTAGCAAAAAATCAAAACCCCAGTGGTGATTAACCACTTTGCGCTGGCGCCTCCCAGACCTTTAGGAGTTTCAGAAGCCGGGAGGCAGGCAGGGTTTTAGGGTCATGTGACTGCCGTGATTCACGGCGGTCACATGATCGGAAAAGGTCCCAATTGCAAGGGGAGATCGGGACCTTGCAGTGAGTCATGGACATATGTGCTGGGAGCGCGCAGGGCGTGCGCTCTCAGCACATATGTATTTTCCAATGGCACGCAAATATGCAGCCGCTCGGTGTCAAGGCCCAGATGCCGAGAGGCTGCATATTTGTGTGCGCTCAGCGTCAAGGGATTAAATGCCACCAAAAGAAAGCTCTAGTTGTGTTAACAAAACGATAAAAATTTAGTTTGGGTACAGTGTCACATGAGCGCGCAATTGTCATTCAAAGTGTGAGAACGCTGAAACCTGAAAATTGGCCTGGGCAGGAAGGGGGTAAAAGTGCCCGGTGTTGAAGTGGTTAACTACTTCCCGTCCGACCCATGTATATAAATGGCCAGACGGGAGCAGTGCAGGGGCGGGTTGCCGTTCATAAACAGCACTGCCATTTTAGCCTGTGCGCGCTCCCTGAGATCTCTGTGTGAGGTCCTGATTGGCCAATCAGTGATCAGATGAATAGTAGTAAGCAAGATGTCATTTGCTTACATCATTGCTTACTACGTGTGAAATCTGTAAATGATCACAGAAATCACATGGTACAAGTCTATTCACAACAGCCTTATATCATGTGACAAGCTGTGACCAATGACAGCTCGCACAGTATTTCTCAATGGCTGCAAGAATGCAGCCAGAGAGAAGGAGAAATTATTGCTTTTACAGACTTTATGAGTGTAAAAGCAATCAGTGTAAAAGAAAAAAAAAAATTTTCATCACCCCCACTATGATGACACTTGACTGCTAGGGTGACAGTATGTTTAAAAAAACAAAAAAACAAAAACGTAAATAAAAATATAAAAAAATAAAATAAAAATGTAAAAAGTTTGAAAAATTATAATTTTTGGTTATAAACTAATTTGGGTTATTTAGTTTTTTACTAAAAAGATAGATGAATACATTTTGGCCAAGATTTATTAAGAAATATTATTTATTTGCAAAATTTTATAAGAAAAACTTTTTTTTCAAAATTTTTGGACTTTTTAATTTATATAGCAAAAAAAATAAAAATCCCAGTCATGAATAAATACCACAAAATGAAGTTTTATCTGTCTCAAAAAAATTCATATGGGTACAGTGTTGCATGACCGCGCAATTGTCATTCACAGTGTGACAGCGCTGAAAGCTGGAAATTGGCCTGGACAGGAAGGGGGTAAAAGTGTCCGGACTGGAAGTGGTTAAGATGGGAGGCCAAGGGTGGTAAAAATTAGGTGGCTGAGCCACCCATCTGAACTGTAACACAACAGCCAGGTGGGGCTGTTCACACGGTGGAGCTGCAATGCTTTGCTTTCTGGTCCTAGTATTTTTAACTTGGGGTGCACCTTTTAATTTTTTCTGAAAAGGCGAACAAACACTTTAAGGAATGCTTTTGAATGACAAGTGTTGGTGGTTTGGAGTTGTTTTTGAAGAATGATACTGTTGTATGTTGTGACATGTCAGACTCACATTCATGTAGAATTGTAAAATGATTGAGAGGGCCACTGTAATATATAGAAACTCAGCCTGGGATTAGCCAGGAAATTAGTGGAGGCAATGATGCAATTCCATGCTAGCTGCCATTATTTGCTGCTGATGACAGATTAGGGATTTCATGAAACAATACCGCCAAATAATTGTAATTAATAAAATTATAGTCGCTTCCTCACTGTCTGCCTCGATTCCTGGGGTGAAGGTGTATCCAGGAGGAAGAACAAGCAGAATCATTGGCAATTCACATTACAAAACCCTGAGAGTAAGGGAGGGCAGGAACATGAGTGAACACATTTGTTTGTATGTCTATAGATTGCAGCTCATAAGAGACAAAGCGACTGGTTTGTGATATGTATGTTAACCACTTGCATACCGGGATCTTTTACCCCCTTCCTGCCCAGGACAATTTTCAGCTTTCAGTGCTGTTGCACTTTGAATGACAATTGCACGGTCATGCAACATTGTACCCATGTGTTTTTTTTTCACACAAATAAAGCTTTCTTTTGGTGGTATTTAATTGCTACTGGGGTTTTTATTTTTTGCACTGTAAACAAAAAAAAAAGGTGGCACTGACTGGAGGCACTGTTGGGTGGCACTGCTGAGCAGCACTAATGCGCACAACTGCTGGGCACTGACTGGAGGCACTGCTGGGCGGCACTGATGGGTGGCACTGCTGGGCAGCACTGATGGGCACTGACTGGAGGCACTGCTGGGCAACACTGATGGGTGGCACTGCTGGGCAGCACTGATGGGCACCACTGCTGGGAACTGGCTGGAGGCACTGATGGGCACCACTGCTGGGCACTGACTGGAGGCACTGCTGGGCAGCACTGATGCGCACAACTGCTGGGCACTGACTGGAGGCACTGCTGGGCACTGACTGGAGGCACTGCTGGGCAACACTGATGGGTGGCACTGCTGTGCAGACTGGAGGCACTGCTGGGCAGCACTGATGGGCACCACTACTGGGTGGCACTGATAATCATTGCTCTGATTATCAGTGCTGATGTCCTCTGTGACACTTGCTGGTTATCAGCAGTACTTCCTTCACGCTGTTACAGCCTGAGGAAAGTGCTGCCAATAACCAGCAACTGTATTGACTTTGTGATCAGCTGTGTCATTGGAGACAGCTGATCACATGGTAAAAGGCCGCTGTGATTGGCCTTTTATCTTGTCATATGATCAGCTGTGTCCATAGGACACAGCGATCACTGACAGCACCAGGTGCATGCCGCGGGGGACGTCCATGGACACCCTCCCAGAACTGGACAACCACACTGTAGCTATCTTTCGGCTATAGCATGGTTGACAAGCGGTTAAAGTGGTTGTAAACTCTTACATACACCTGGTGAGGTGATTGGCCTCAACTGATACACAGAGATGAAACAAATCCTCCTACATAAGTTGTACCTATTTATCTGCTTTTCAAAAAGCAGAATTTGTACAACTTTTCTGAGCTTTCAGAAAACAGGGGGCGGGGAGCTGAAGTTACACTCTGCAGAGCTCAGTGAGAGCTGATTGGAGGGAAGGAACTCTCCCCCTTCACACAACACACAGGAACAGAGCTGAGGCTGTCAATCACAGGCTGTGTTCTTAAGCTCTCTCCCCTGTCACCCTTTATACCTCTTGGTGTCTGGAAAACCTGTAAGACGTGACTCATGAAGGCAGCAGAGAGAAATGACACTTTGTGCTCTGGATTGAGACAAGCACACACTATACCCCCACCCTCTCCATCACGACCAAAAACGCAACCATCAGTCCCACTCTGCAAGCCAAAGTCCTAGGTGTCACTCTAGACTCAAACCTGTCCTTCCAACCCCATGTCCAATTGTTGGCAAACTCATGCAGGCTCCACCTTCGCAACATCTCCAAAATACGTCCGTTCCTAACCCCAGACACTACTAAACAACTCGTTCACTCCCTTATTATCTCACGTCTGGACTACTGCAACTCCCTTCTCACCGACCTACCTCATCACAGACTATCCCCGCTTCAGTCTGTCCTGAACTCAGTGGCTAGACTCATCCACCTTACCAACCGCTCCGCTTCTGCCACCCCCCTCTGTCATTCCCTCTACTGGCTTCCGATTGCCCAACGCATTAAGTTCAAACTACTAACATTGACATACAAAGCCATTCATAACATTGCCCCAAACTACCTCACTGACATGATACCCAAATACCACCCAACCCGTAATCTTCACTCCTCACAAGACCTCCTACTTTCTAGCTCCCTGGTCTTCACCTCCCATGCCCAACTGCAGGACTTCTCCAGGACTTCCCCCATCCTCTGGAACTCACTACCCCAATCCATCAGACTGTCACCTACCCTCACCTTTAGGCGCACCCTGAAAACCCAACTCTTCAGGGAAGCCTACCCCGCCCTCACCTAACAGCCGATCTCCTCCACTCCTCCTACCACTCCATCCCCCACACCCACTCCTAGATTGTAAGCTCGAAAGAGCAGGGCCCTTGACCCCCTCGTGTTTTGTTTTGTTACTGTATTGTCTAATGTACTGTCCCCCACTATAATGTACAGCGCTGAGCAAACCTTTCAGCGCTATATAAATACTGTATAATAATAATAATAATAATATACAGGGACATGTTTTGTTCATATATTTCAAATACGTCAAAAGTTTACAACCACTTTAAGGTAGATCCCCAGCCACTATGTTTCTTTTTTCTTTTGCTGTGTCACCACTGGGGAGCTTTTCTTTCACTCTGTCTCAATCACCACCAGGGCTCTGCTGGATTTTTATTGGAAATCAACATGCTAATGACATTTTTACATCATCAGTAGGTCTCTGTGCTTCTCTATGGTATGCATGCATATCAAGGCTGGTGAGAAGGGCTGGCAGGGTTCGGTGCATGGCCTCCTGAAAACATCACAGCACCCTGCCCCAGTACACCTCTCATGAGCCCTGATGCAAGCAGTGGGCTGGCACTTAGGAGGAATGATGCAAATCATTATAATACAGGATTTATATAGCGCCAATAGTTTATGCAGCACTTTACAACATGAGGGCAGACTGTACAATTACAATACAAATTAATACAGGAGGGATCAGAGGGCCCTGATTGTGAGAGGTTACTATCTAAGAGGGAGGGCCAAGAGATACAAAACACCATAACTGGGGGGGATGAGCTGATGAGAAAGTGGAAATACAGTTATTAGGTGGGGGCAAGATAGGCCTCTCTGAAGAGATGAGTTTTCAGGGATCGTCTAAAGATGAACAGAGTAGGAAACAGATGGGCAGATTGGGGTAGGGAGTTCCAGAGGATGGGAGAGGCTCGGAAGAAGCATGAGAAGAGATGACAAGCATGCATAGAGAGATCTTTGGAGGAACAAAGGGAATGATAAAGTTGGTATTTTGAGATCAGGTTAGTGATGTAGCTGGGGGCTGAGTTGTGGATGACTTTGTAAGTTATTGTTAGTATTTTGAATTTATCAGAATGCCTTGATGGGTGGATGTGGGCATTCTTGTATACATCGGCAAGCCTGCCCTAGGTAACACCCCATGCGATGCTGAGTTTCCATCATTGAAGGAACTGAAATCCAATAAATGAAGGGACGGTCAGGCTCCCACAGTTCTCTCCCTCACTCAGCTAATGTGACCCCCCCTGCTGATAAAGAGGGGCAGGGGAGGGGCAAACAAGAATGCTGTGCAGGCAACTGACATCCTCCTTATCAACTAATGATGTAATTGGTTGTTAGGACGCCAGCAGCTGGCAGGTTGTAAAAGTGTGCAATGATAACCTGTGGCTTTGTGTAACCAAAAGGTGGCCTTGATCCATCCGCTGGCTTGTAAACAATTTTTAGGCAGTTTTTAAGCATTTTGCCAAGGCACCCCTAAAAAAGCCTGAAGGCACCCCAGGATGCCTGGGCACCCTGGTTGAGAGAGGCTGGTCTAAACCATTGTCTCAACTGCAACATCTACAAGAGAGCTTGTTCTGTTGAAAAACAACAAACTTACTGGCCAGATCACCAGGTGACAAAGGCAAGAAAGCCAAAAAAGGAAACTAATGCAGCTATTACATCTAAGAATTGGTAAGCTTCAATTGAAGAATTGTTTAATAATGCTTAAAAAACAATTTTAATGACATTTTTGCTTGAGTTTCTGGCACCTAAAAAGTCTGATATATATGCATTTTTTTGGTCAGGAATGCTGGTAGGCATTTTGAATTCCTATGTCCTTGTGGATGATGAATCTGGCACCATGGGCACTGACTGTGGGATCTCCATGGATATGAAGGATTGTGTCTAGACATCCCCAACTCCCTTCCCCACCCTGTGTGTGTCGTGAACTCATCACAATCCCTGATGACCAGCACACACATGGAAAAGTCTGTCATATTCTCCTACAATTCAGGAGTTCTGGTGGTTCCATAAAAACTGGATTTTTCTATAATAGGTGGAAGCAAATTGTGACAGTGCAAAGATTATTAAGATTGGGCAGCACAGTGGCTAAATAGTTAGCTCTTCCACCCGGCAGTACTAGGGTCACTGGTTCAAATCCCAGCCACACCACCTCCTGCCCGCAGTTTGCGTGTTTTCTCTGTGCCTGCGTGGGTTTCCTCCGGGTACTCCAGTTTTCCTCCCACACTCCAAAGACATGCTGGCAGGTTAACTGGATCCTGTCTAAATTGGCCCTAGTGTATGTAAGTTAGGGACCTTAGATTGTACACCCCTTGAGGGTTAGGGACTGATGTGAATGTACAATATATATGTAAAGTGCTGCATAAATTGATGGCGCTATATAAGTACCTGAAATAAAATAAAAAATATTAAGAGCCATGGAAGTATAGAGGTGATGATTGAAATACAACTTTTTGATGCCTTGTCCCAACTTTTTAGACACGTCCTGCTTCCATCCATTTGAAAATTCACTTATTTTTTTTCTTAACATGGTACAGTTTAAACTTTTGATATAGTATTCTATTGTGAATAAAATATGGGTTGACGAGATGTGCAAATCATTGCATTCTGTTTTATATGCAGATTTTACACAGCGCCCCATCTTTTTTGGAATTGGGGTTGTATTAAAGTGGAACTGGAGAGAAGAGAGGAACAGGAGGCGCCAAGCTAAGTGCAGTATGTAACAGTAACATTTAATAGAAGCAATAAAAACACTCACAAGAGCAAGAAATAAATAAAGCTCATGTGTGTTATGGATGTAAGACCACTCGGAATCCGTCCTGTAGGATATTGCCAGTGTGTATGGGGTGACAGCCGGATGGAAAAAGCCTTTGGTGCAGTGTACAGTCTTCCTGGGATGTGTGGGAGGATGGTGGAGCCAATGGACAGCCATCCGTCCCTGGAAGAAGCAGGAAATAGCCGCACAACCAGCGTGGAACGCACCGGCAGAAGTGTGACGTCACTGGAAGTCTCCGAGGGTCAGATGTCCGGATTACACAGAGAACAGCAGAAGCAACAGGCTATGCGCTCGGAGCATCTAGCTCCTTCGACAGGCCTCTCCCATTTCTTAAGAACGTGGAACTAAAGTCTATAAAGGCAGAATTGTTTTGTATGTCTCTTATCTAAAGAAAAATTCCTTCATCTTTCTCCTGGTATTTTTTTTTAAACTGTTACTAAACCCAGGACCCTGCATTCCCTCTATCTGGTCTCCCACAGTACACAGAACATGGAAATGCAATTATTTTAGTAAATATAAACTGCTAAATACCTTTTCTCATCAGCAGTCTTGTGACTTCTATTAGTGTCCAGCTGAGCACTGGTTAAACTTGTAGGAGGAGTTTTAATTCGCCTCGGACTGTCCTATAGGACTGCATGACCCCTGACCCTCTGTCTGGACAGTGTTGATTGGCTCTGCGCTGATCACATGTACCTTCTCAGAGACAAAAAAAACTCTCTAACAATACACACCAAACTTATCATATGCAAAGTGCCTCCCAGGGCTCTGTACTATCAGCAGATGAATTGGGGACAGTAGGGGAGGATCAGAGAAGACAGGATCAAACAACCTTTTTACACAATGCAGAGGATTAACCCCTTAGGTTCCACAGTGAGTATAACACGCACGCTTTACTGCATATACAGACTGATTTTACTGTTGTGGGTTTAGTAACACTTTAGTGAACCCTGCCCATAACACATGCACGAGAACAATATTTGTCCTTTACTGGAATATGTAAGATGCCAAAAGTGGAGCCAAGATAATATAACTCCAGTGTGTGTAGGACAGTTTCGTTGTCATAGGCTGCCCAATGGCCGAAGAATGAAGACATGGGATGCAGAATAAGTGGCAAAGTGAGCAGCAGTGACAATGAGGAGTGAAGACCTGTCTGTGTTGGAGGAAGGCCAATGGGCAAGTCTGCCATAACATGCAGGTATACTGAGCTTACCTCAATAATATGGCAACAGCTGCTGCTGCTCCCAATTCTGGGAACTTGACTCCACTTTGACAAAGTGACAGCAGAGCTTACAGTAAGCAAGAGGGAAAACATTTGTTGCATTCTGGGAGATTCTCTTCTCCCCATTCAAGATCTAAATGTGTGATATGTTGGTCCTAGAATTCATTTATTGTCCACATTAGGGACAAACCCAGAAGTCGGCTGTCAGTACTGGGCCAATGAGCTGTGGGTGTTCATTGTTTTAATTCCTCATTTTTGTGTGTATCCTGCCTCTTATATGATATAACTTTCTTCCTTCCTCAGGATTAGTTACTGTATTGACCTTTAGAGAGATATTAAAGCTTGAGATTTAATTTTTTTAACCTCTTGGCGCCGGCCGCATGCAAATGTGCAGCCTCCCAGCGTCTGGGCTTTAACGCCGAGCGGCCGCACATTTGGGCGCAATTAAGAAAAACGTGCTGAGAGCGCATGTACTGCACGCTCCCAGCACACATGGCCGATAGTCATGGAAAGGTCCCGATCTCCTCTTTCGATCGGGACCTTTTCCAATCATGTGACCGCGAATCACGGTGGTCACATGACCCTAAACCCCCGCCCTACCTCCCAGCTTCTGAAACCCTTAAAGGGCCGGGAGGCGCCGGTGCCAAGGGGTTAAATAAAAACATGATAAACTTACCTGCTCTGTGCAATGGTTTCACACAGAGCAGGCCCCAATCTTCTTCTTCTTGGGTTCCCCATAGGTGCTGTTTGCTCCACCCCCCTGCAAGCCAATTGCTGTGGAGGGCACTCATGCGTGCTTGCTCCTGAGCCGGCTCTATGTGTCCATTGGCACACAGAGCACAGCTCAGCTCCACCCTTCCTCACTGGCTGTGATTGACTGACAGCAGCAGGAACCAATGTCTGTCCAGCAGAGAGGGAAAGTTGTTGCTCTCCTGCACATAAATGGATCAAGATTGGGCTCAGGTAAGTATAAGTGGGCGCTGGTGAGGGTAACAGCACACTGAAGGTTTTTTTTTATCTTCCATGGAGTACAAAACTTTCAGGATTTGGGCTCTTTCACATGGACGTTCCAATCTGGTCCGCCTGCCCGTTTTTCAGGCGGACCCGATCAGAGCCTCCATTCTCCTCTATGGAGTGGCAGGTGTAAACAGACATGTGTCCAAGATGGAACAATGTAACTATGCAAAAAAATTTCAGCCCTGGAATTCAGATTTACCCAACACGGAGCGTCCAAAATGGTTTCTGTCTACAGGACACATGAAAATTCAGGCATTTAGTCTTGATCAAAGGATGCTTCCTTCATAGCACATTCAATGTATAAATGAAGAGCCTGTTGCTGTCTCCACTTATGGCCCCTTTCCTCTGTGGCTCTATGGATTCTATCTTGGATACACAGAATATAACTGGATAGTAACATTTATAGGTAAAGTTGATCCAGGGAATATCCGATTGCCTCTCGGGGGATCAGCAAGGAATTGTTTCCCCTACAGGAGCAAATTGGATTATGCTTTGCTGGGGTTTTTTTTTTGCCTTCCTCTGGTTCAACTGTGGGTGTAGGATTAAAACTTTTTTTTTTTAAAAGGTTGAATGGATGGACTTTTGTATTTTTTTTCAGCCAGACTATGCAACTACGTATTTCCAGTGCTGCGCTATTGACAACAATGAAGTTGGAGTTTTCTGTAAAAGCTGCAGGCCTCCACAACCTACATATAAAATAAACTGCACAGCAAAGGGTTGAAGTAGACCTAGCGTCACATATTTTCATGCTAAAATGTATGCAGTTATGTGGAGTTGGAACACCTTACAGAGATCACAGTACTCCAACTTACAATGTCTTCATCTGATTTTCTTTCCAAAAGGACAGCACCATATTTGTTTAAGCATCATCTGGGGTCATCATCTATTTAGTGAACTGAGCTGCTAGCTCAGAGATGACGCAATCATGTGAAATCCTGGTGACAATGCAGTTCTTGTCTGCACTCACTTATTTCCGACATACTCCCCCTTGCAGCAAATGAGATGACATCTCAGACTATACCAGGGGTGTCCAACCTGTGGCCCAACACAAAATCATAAACTTACTTAAAAATGTTGAATTTCTTGTAAAAAAAAAAAAAAAAAATCATTTACACTTAGCAAACACATGCTGCTGTAGAATAATTTGATAGTGTCTTTTTATTGGATTTTTATAAGCTTTATGTCCCCAAAGAAAAATCTCCCACTCTTCACTATCGGGCATGGTTCACATATACGCATTTTGCGTGTGATGCTTTCTCCAGTGCTTTTTGCTGTTTATTTTGCGTTTTCTACATGCGTTATGTTCAGTTTTTTTTGTTGCTGGACAGAATAAAAACAAACTGTAAAACGCCACAAAAGGGCATTACCATGCATTTCAGTAGCTTCTTCATTGAACTCTAGTGCAGCAAAAATGCTGCATTTTGCTTTTAACCACTTGCCTACCAGGCACTTCTACCCCCTTTGTGCCCAGGCCAATTTTCAGCTTTCAGCGCTGTCACACTTTGAGTGACAATTGCGCAGTCATACAACACTGTACCCATATGAAATTTTTAGAATTTTTTTCACACAAATAGAGCTTTCTTTTGGTGGTATGTTCTCGCCACTGGGTGTTTTAATTTTTGTGCTATAAACAAAGAGCAAAAATTTAGAAAAAAAAGTCTGTTTCTATTATAAAATTTTGGAAAGAGGTAATTTTGCTCCATCACTGATGTGCGTTGATGAGGCAGCACTGATATGCAACAATGATGGGCACTGATTCAGTGGCGGTACGTCCTTAAAATTTCCATTTATCGTCAGTACTTTCTGTGACAGCGTGGAGAAAGTGCAGCCGATAACCAGCAACTGTATTTACTGGTGATCTGCTGTGTCATTGGACACGGCTGATCACGTGGTAAAAAGCCGCGGTGATTAGCCTTTTACCACGTCACGTGATCAGATGTGTCCGTAGGACAAAGCTATCACGGAGGTCGCAGGGGGCGCATGCATTCTGGGAGGAAGTCATATGACGCCCTTCCAGAACTGGCGAGTCGCGGTGAAGCAGTCACTCGGCTATCTGTGGTCGGCGAGTGGTTAAAAAAAAAAAGTGTCCCTGACCCTTTCCAAAAACGCAGCAGCTCAAAAAAGCATAGATGTGAACATGTTCCATAGGAAACCATGGTAAATGAACTATAGTGCATTTCTGCAAAAAGCACTATAAACACATTGGTTTGAACCGAGTCTCACCCCTTATGCAGGTCAATCTTCAGCAGCACCTATATTAGCGAGCAACTATTTTCAAGGATGACTGACTCACATCAAGGGCAAAATTAAAACCACAATATGTAATGAGAACCTTGAGAATTGCTACTCCATCCACCGAACCAGATATTGATGTGTGTCAAATATTGCACTAGTTTTATTTTGCCCTCCTTTACTTTTATAATAAAAAAATATTTCAAAACCGTTTGACTTAGACAGGTTCATTACCTATATCAGTGATCGTTAACTTGTGATCTGCCCGGCTTTTTCTGCTCATCAGATATCCTTATTGCTTAGTGTATTTTATGTGTGGATCAAGACAATCCCTATTCCTCTAATGTGGCCCAGGAAAGTCAAAAGGTTGGACACCCCTGGCCTAGGCAAAGTCATCCTCCTGGAGCTCACTGTCTTACTCCGATACTGTGACTGTATATTGCGATATACCAGGAATTTATTCATACAGTGTTGTGAAATCATTTAGTAAAAAGGTTCAGTGAAGTGAAAGTGCATCATAGGTTCTACATAGCAAGTAGATAGCACAGGGTTAAATTAACATGGTAACAGCATGCTGCTGGTTGGCTTGGAGTGCGCTGGGCTCCGAGTGCGCTGCTGTTCTGCGTGTGCACTGGGCTCCGAGTGCGCTGCTGTTCTGCGTGTGCACTGGGCTCCGAGTGCGCTGCTGTTCTGCGTGTGCACTGGGCTCCGAGTGCGCTGCTGTTCTGCGTGTGCACTGGGCTCCGAGTGCGCTGCTGTTCTGCGTGTGCACTGGGCTCCGAGTGCGCTGCTGTTCTGCGTGTAGACTGGGCCTGGAGTGTGCTGCAGTTTGGTGTATATATGCTTGGCCTGGTATGTGCTTTTCGGTGTGCTGGTGTATAATAGACTCCAGCAGGCCACAGCTGCCCAGCACTTACTGAAACACAATGGGGGGGGGGGGGGTATAGGGGAGATTCAATAAAGGGACTCTGTCACTTTTATGGCCTGCTTGTTATTGTATTGTGCCAAATTCTTGAAGCCTTTGCAACACTTTTGGTTCCGACAGCAACTCATGCACCAAATTCATAGTTCTAAAATGTGCCACTTTTACATTGGATGCAGCAAATGTAAAAGTGGAGCTAATTAAGACCAACTCACCTTTTACATACAGGGAGGAAAAACTGGCTCAGGGAGATTTTGGAAAAACAGTCAACATGAGCCAAATTCCAGTACAGGTTCTAGACAGGTACACGAATTTGGCGCTTTCTACACCACTTTTAGAATGCATGAGAGGTACATTCGCAAACACTGCATGCACCAGTCTTTATGAATCCTAGGGTATAAGTGTTCTTGAAAACTCCAGTCGCAGGAGGGCTGCAAGGCATTGTGGAAACTTAGCCTCGGTTCACACTATGAACTGCACTGTACATGCACCAATTTTGGAACTGCACTGAAATTGGATCGCAATTTTTTTTGTACCATGTGATCCGATGCAGGCAGACAACTGTTTGCAACCTGTATTTGGGGTGTTGAAAAGATAGAACTGACACCTGTTGCAGATTGCAAGGGCAGTGCAATTTGAATGTGGTGCTGGAAACCCATACAGATTGTGGCTTTCCCAAACCACATCCTAGTGTGAACCTAGACTTAGTGATTGGAGGTATTCCCATGGATCAGAAAAAAAAAACAAAAAAACAGAAGAAAATGCCTTTTACTTCCACTTTGTCACACTTGAGCACAGAAGAGAGCTTTTGCTCTATCACTTATTGAGCCTGCACACCACACGGAGTTGACTCCTGTGACCTTGGATGCTCCTTAATTTGGTACTTCACTCTCAATCAACAATGACTATCTTTAATCGTTATGCTACCAGCATTAGTATATAGATCGGAAAAGTAGATTTACGTGTTTTAAACCAATTTTTTTTAATGTTTCTTCAGTTACTTTCTGCTTTTTTTTTTTGCCTAGGCAAATTATGTCAAACATCCCAGGAGTCTTATGGAGGAGGGGTTCTCTCAGCCAAGCATGCCCTCTTGCGTGTATGCTTAACCTCTTGGCACCGGCCACACGCAAATGTACGGCCTCTTGGCCTTGACGCTGAGCGGCCACACATTTGCGAGCAATTAAGAAAAACATATGTGCTGAAAGCACACGCCCTGCATGCTCCCAGCACACTTGACCGGTACCCACAGAAAGGTGCCAATCTCCTCTTGCGATCGGGACCTTTCCCGATCATGCGACAGCAAATCACAGCAGTCACATGACCCTTAAACCCCACCTCCCTGCTTCTGAAACCCTTAAAGGGCCGGGAGGCGCCCACGCCAAGGGCAGATGGATTTTATGAAGTCAATTCTACGGGAATCATCTGCCCTTACACAAGATGGCCCACAGCCAGAAATGCTGGGAGGATGCTTTTCAAAGTAATCTCAGCCAAGTAACGTATGAAGCTATGGATGGATGAGTTTTCTTTGAATATTAAAAATGAATACAATTGGATTTTTGCTTTGTGGTGCTCTGATGGATTATAGTTCCGCTTTAATATAAGGCATACCCAAAAAAGCTACTACAGACGAAAGGATTAAAAAGTGTTTTAATTATACACATGTGGTCACAATTCTGCCTTTAAAAAGATCCTTGGGAAATGTACATAAGGCCGCTTGTAAATGTACATCATCTATAGGTTATTGTTACAATGCTGTATGTTCACCAAAATTGACAATAATTTACACGGTCTCTTGGTTTTTCAAGCAGGAGACTCAGAAAAAAAAAATTACAGTACTTTCCTATACAACGCAAATCACTGGCTTGTTCACTTACAAGACATTACTATGTGGGTATATACACATACAGGGTGGTCATAATTAAAATAGGAATATTCAGGGACAATGTAGGTCACGATCATTTTATAAAAAGGTCACAGTGGTGGATAGCTTAAAAAGATCTCACAAATCCAATTTGTATTTACTTCGTACAAGGCGGCAGCCTTCTGCAGCATGTACTGGAGGTCACAATCGGCTACAGCTACTGATCAGTGTATTCTGACAGGGAAGTCGTCCCGCTGTCAGAATACAGCATCTTCGTGGAGAGGGCTCCTCTATCCACCTTGCTTGCATGGATGGGGAAATCAAATTTTTTAAAAAAAATCTGACTTCTAACACCTTAAAGTGCTGTGTAAATTGATGGTGCTATACAAGTACCTGTAATAAAAATAAATTGTAAAAAATAACACCATATTTATGGTGTTATTTTTTACAAATTTTTATTACAGGTACTTGTATAGCACCATCAATTTACACAGCGCTTTACATATATTGTACATGCACATCAGTCCCTGCTCTCAAGGAGCTTACAATCTAAGGTCCCTAACTCCCATGCATACATACTAGGGCCAATTTATACAGGATCCAGTTAACCTACCAGCATGTCTTTGGAGTGTGGGAGGAAACCACAGTACCCGGAGGAAACCCACACAGGCACAGGGAGAACATGCAAACTCCACTGTGCTGCCCCCTTGATCTACACTGGCTATATATGGTCGATTTCATTATGGCCACCCTGTGCGTGTATTTTCCCCAGTCAAATCGTTTTATTGTTACTATGCACAATGTACTGCATTCTAATAACACGTTAGAGCCATGATGTATAAACAAGAACAAATTTTCCACCGGTAGATAAATAGATAGCTGGTATTTATATATTTATATTTTATGAAGCTGTATAAAGACCGGTTAAAAAAAAAAAAAAAAAAAGAAAAAACAAACTTGATTCAGAGAAAAGAAATTTACATTATACAACACTATTTGCCAAGGCAATATAGAAGAGACCCAAATGTACACTGAAATATTTTTTTCGTCCCTCCCCGGACAGTGGGGAGGTGACAGTGACATGTACAGCCAAAAGGTTTACAAATGTACACCTGTACAATCAACTACAAAATGAGCAAGGCTTGTAGTAAACAATGAAACTGTAAACGGTCAACTACTCATTAGTTACACTTGTACAATACAAAGCATATACTTATATAAACAGAGAAAATTACAAACGTAAAGCAGTTCGAATATATTTATATGTATATATATATTTATATATTTATATATATTTTTATCAGCGGTTTTGTCATGCGTAAATGTCAAGCTACCATAGGGATTTTCATTTTTCTAACTAAAAACTACGTGTTTTGGCTAATGACTGCAAATTAAAAAAAACAAAAAAAATCTTAGCGACTAATAAAAAAAAAAAAAAAAAAAAAAAAGAAGGTCACACACCGTTATATGCGAGGGAAAATAAAAATACAAAAAAACAATACATTGACTTTACTACCACTGCAGAGGAAAGCATTCATTGTCAGTGCTTAACTATGTGCTAGAGAAACAAAAATGGAGCTGTCGTCTACAGAGAGGTTACATTTTCCTTTTTATGATTTGCGAATTTGAGAATTAATATAGCAGGATGAGGTCGTAATGAACCGCACCAGTGGAATTCACCAAAGCCTCCGTTGCATACAAAAAATGGAAAAAAAAAACCCCCAGCATGATTTGCACACTAAATCCCATTTGTTTATAAGGTGATTAAAGAGTGTAAAAAAATTTAACCTGATCGCCTCATTCTTTACAAACCATTTCAAAATTCACTGGTGCTGTAGAAATCTGGAAATGCAGACCAGCAAAATAAAAAATTGCACCACAGATGGCTTATGAGCCCTTGATATCTACAGTGAGGACAGTTGATGGTGCCAAGGGTCTGAGATGTGTACATCCAAGCCATTATATGAACAAGGTTTACTTGGGTCATACAAGAAACATATGTCCTTACCCACAGGGGCAAAGTCTAACAAAAGCCAAAACACTTGTCTCATTTCTTCCTAAGCTCCAATTAAGTACTCCAATTACACACATTAGGAGGGATTTACTAAAACTGGAGCACCCAGAATCTGGTGCAGCTCTGCATAGTAACCAGTTTCCAGATTTAATAGTCAAAGCTTAACTGAACAAGCAGAAGTTAGAAGCTGATTGGCTCCCATGCACAGCTGCACCAGATTTTGAGCACGTTAGTTTTAATAAATCTCCTCTATTCTGTTCAAATGTGAATATATAGCAAGTCCCAAATTTCTCCTTAAATATTGTAAAGCCTAGTTGTAGCTTTACACTTTAGGTTTAATATCAGGCAACACAAAATGAAAGAACTTGTCCAGAGTTATTTTACTGTTTCAGCCCAATCCCTATGCAAACGGCTGTGCTCTGTGGGAGCAATGATCAATACCTATAGTCCGCATGCTCCCTGCACAGTGGTCCAATCTTCTCAGGCAGTGTGAACATTGTGCAAGGGGTGCATGGGACCATTGGAGATCTGGACCTTCGGCTCTCACACAGCTCAGTGGTCCGGATCTAAGCATACTGCACTGAAGGTTCAAATAGGAATAGGGCAAGAGCAGAAAAAGAGACACACAGACACACACACTTTGTTTCATGCAGCCTGATGTTGAAAATGAAATAGACAAAAAAAAAAAAAAAAACACAATTGGGTTTTGGGACAAAAATACCAAGGGACCCCTGTATCGGTCTTCTTCACAGACAAATGTTTGCAGCTGCCCCCTCCCCTTGTGTAGGAGGAATCAACTCCTGTGGAATTCTGCAACTGATGTAATCCCCTGCTGCTAACTGGCTGGCAGAGCATGCCGTTCCACACTTCACAAAAGGTTTTTAGGGGGCTGATCCATAACTCCTACAGGGTCAAGGATCTTGATCTCAGCAAGAGCCTGCTGTCAGGTCTGCTTTTCCTGATAGGTAGGAACAATACACATGAAGTGCAAGAAATCTAATCGGCAAACAAAAAATCATAGCAAATTTATCTTTGTATAATGAATATGACCTTGTGGGCATGTTCTCACCAGTCCTTTCAGATAAAGGTGTTGCTTGTTTGATTTCAAATGAGTTTTTCAAACCATGAATGCAGCATAACAAATCTGTGGGTACATACCTTTACAAAGCTGCCAGAAAAAAAAATACAAAATAGTTTACTCATGTGGACATAGTATGGGAGAGTCTTGTGTATCAATGATCAAGTCTCTCTAAGAGAAAAGCTTTTACGGCGTGCCTGAGACACAAATCCATGTAATGTTTCCTGGGCTTCAAATCCTATGCTGCTGATCTGATATAGAAGGGCATCAGGTGAATGAAAAGCCACTCATCTTGACCCAAGAAATTTGATTCTAAAGCGAACCTATACTTTGACATTCAGGGGAAAGAAATATGTTCCCTCTAATGCCCCCCTCCCCGGCAGTATACAGGTACCTTCCCTTTCACTCCCACACTGCTTTGTTGAGCTGATGCAAGAAAAAGCCAAAAGCCCCAAGCTACAATTCTTAGAGCCGAGTTGAAGTCGTATCTTACAGAGGGCTATTGGCACAATGCTATCACGTGTTCCTGTACACCCAAAGCCATAGCAATTTCCTTTGGTCCCCAGCACTGAACAGAGTGGCTAGAGAGCAAAAGAAAAGTAGGTGTTGGGATGGAGGCGTGATTAACACATACCTATTGTTTTGTCTTGGACACACTAAACAGCAAACCATTGCTTTGCCTGTCAGTTGCCTAAAAGGACTAACACGGTTTGAGAACAGCAGTAACCGTAGTGGAAAGCCGTATCATACATTTGGGCACAGTCAATCACCCTGTAACAAAATGGCTGTCTTGCAGATATCATTTGTGAAATTTGGAGTTAGGCCTCGGTCCCATACAAATTTAGGTCATAACATGGCTCCAGACAAACCAGTACCACGCCAAACCATTTGTTAGCTTTAAGCTGGCCATACACAGATGGAGTTTCTGCTGATCAGGCTAAATTGGCCGAAACTTAAATTGTGAGTGGCCCTGTTGGCACCACCCGGTATGACAAAGTTGATTTAAAAACAGGATATGGTTGGAAAATAGTCTACCATGCACTCACTATTTGGGTATTCAGGCAATCACAGCTGTCTGAATACGAACGCGTATGGGGGAAAATGAAGCGATTTTTCTTGTTCGGCCCACAGGACATGGCTACCTGAAGTAGATACTGCCCAGTGCCTCACAGTACTACATTACTTAGGCTACATGGGTCCAGTCAGACTAGTGGCATGTTCATCCATGCATCAACATAAAACACCTACTGACCAGCTTCTCACAGCCTTCTGCATTACATTATAAAACAACATGGCTTCAGTCAAACTAATGCCATGTCCACCCATGCATTAAAATTAAGCTGCTACTGTTCAGTCCCTCACAGCTTGCTGGACTGAAAGGCCTCTATCACCTCACAAAACTAGACTGCTATCTCCAATAAACTAGCACACAGTCTATAAAATGTGCCCATATATTTTGATCACCAGTAGAGAATTTTATCATTAAGAAAACAAAATAAAATAAGATGCAACAAAATAAGACTCATACTCTATTTACAAGCAGGAACTCCATGCTTATGGGAGACTAACCCAACTGGCAAACCAGCGTATTAAAATACTGTACTTTTCCCTTTTAAAAACTACCACTTTTTACAGGAACTTTACAAGGTAAAAATTTACAAAATATGTGACAGCTTGATACAATTACATCATTTACAGGCCCTGGTTTTTTTATTTTAAACTAACAGGCAGTTGGGTGAGTCTTCCACTGAAGCTGGAGGCAGGCCCAAAATGTACACCCGGAGACAGTGAGATTTCAAGTGGGAAAATAATAAATAGTGTGATACACATCAGCTCTTCTTGTAGGAAGCGAAGTGGAAGGGTTTGATAGCTTCTTGTAAAGGTTGAGAGGTGTGATGAATATCGGTCTTGTATTCTTCCTTCCTCCTCTGCTACAGCATTCCATTGGAGGGCCCTACCATTGGCCCCAGGTCAGTGCTAGTCTTCATGTAATACTTCTCCAGCTTGGCCAGTATGTGTTTCCCATAGGTATATTTACGCAGTGTGGTGATGTGTGGTCGAATCTTAGAGGAACAGAAAAAAAAAAATTACTTAAAATAGTTTGTAAAACGCAAACATCGCAATACCATGCAATCCAACGCAATAATAATCACAAGTAATGTTCAGGAATAAAGCTACTAAATCACTCACTTGTTAAATCGATCTCCTTGACGATTACAACTCTCAGCAGTCTATTTACTCTTCAGTCTATCATAAATGTCATTGTCAGATTTATCCACTTTGTCAAGCTTAGTGCCCGCAGGCCCCCTCTGCTAATCTTTAGGCTGGCCATAGACAAGTCGAAAAACTAACAAAATTTGTATTGATCATCAAATCATTCATTTTACGCATCAGTGTAAAAAAAAAAAAAAAAAAAAAGTGCAATCGAAAGTGCCTTATCCAACACAGTGTTTTTTTTGTTTTTGTAAATCAAAACAATTGATGGCACAATCATATGAGCCATTTTCATTTTTCGATCAGCAGAACTTTCATTTTTTTTACTGGTCTATGACCTGCTTTATATTGACCACCACTTGCCCAGAATATGAAATTCAAAATACTAATTGTCCAACAGCCTTGTCTCAAAATATTATCCAAACTGTCCTTTCAGCTACCCCCCAGGACCTCTGTCTCCCTAGCACCCTCATCACCTCCTCCCATATTCATCTTCAGGATTTCGCCAGTGTGTCTCATCCTTTTGAACTCCCTAACCCAATCTGTCCAGCCATCTCCAACTCTGCCTGCCTTTAGGTGATAGCTGAAAAATCATCTTCTCAGGGAAGCCTATTCAACCTCCACTTTCACTTTCTCCAATTCATTCATCAAAGTTATATTTTGTATCACATGCCTCTCCCTGTAAGCTCTCACAAGCAAGGCCCTCCTAAACGGCGCTTGAATTATACTGAAACTAACATTTCCCTTATTTTGTAAAGTGCTGCGCAAACAGTTGGTGCTCTATAAATCCTGTATTAACATACTGCCTGACTTAGGTTTGTGTGCATTGGGTTTATATGAAAAGTCAGGTAGAGACACAAGAAGTGTCTTCCAATCTGGCCGTTTTTGGTCAGATGACATAAAAATCTCAAGTTTTTGGTACCAGTAGACAGCCTTAGACAACCTATCTTAAGGGGGAAAAGAAGACCAGTTTGAAAGCCAGGTCCAAGCGCTATTCTTCCTCCCAAAGTAAGCTAGAACAGCTTGTGCGCTCTTCTCTCCATAGCCATAAACATGTTCCTCTGGGCTGAATGTACTGGTTTGTGATGCAGCCATCAGTCTCTGTGTTGTTGGGCACTTTTAATTTTACAATCATTAAGTGTTCTTTACCTTATGCATGATGATTTTGCGCTGAGCAGGCTCGGCCATGTCAATCATCTTTTGCACCACATAATTTGCATACTGGTCCTTCATCATGGTGTATAAGGCACTGTGAGGACCGTCATTCTGGCAGCAGATCTCATCGATGAGTAGAGCTCTCTCCGTACGGGAAGAGTGGGTGACACACTTCTCTACAACATTGCTAAGTAGAAAGGGAAGACAAATTCATTTAAGAGAAAGAAGATTTGGTGACCAGATGCACACAGCCGTTGTGCACAGTTGTGTTTGAAACAGAGTTCAGCTTCATTATAACAGTCACAGTAAATTGCTAAATGCAGACATCAGACTGATATGGCAAACAGACCACCACAGTTGCTTGTATAGTGCAATGCTCTGGCACAAAGACAGGTGCATTCATTTGTAAAACAGAAAAGGCTCCAGAGACAGCTTGGCTGTTATTTAAATAAGCAACTGTTCATGAACATCAAAAGATGAAAAATCAATAGAGGGTACTTTCAGGTGGGAAGTTTTTTTTAAGACCATTTACCTTGCAAATTTGTGCTGACTGAGGGCTAAAACCTTTCCTCTTATCTCAGAAACAATCTTGCTCTTGTCTTCAGTGCGGCCATGTTCCAATACATGCTGAATTACATAATTACCATACTGATCCTGTAGGAAGGAAGCAAGTATTAAAACACATACTTTTTTTGCATCTGTTGTGCGCCAAGAATTATATCCTCACACTCACGACACATTCAAAAAGCCAGGGGATGGAGTGTGATGTCACGCAGTTAACACGGCTTCGGGTGACCTCTGACCCACGCATGACTCAGACACAATCGGAGGAGTACAATAAAGAATTAATGTAACTTTACTGGTTGCAGGTCCCTTTAGAGCTACCTGTTCCTAATTCAGGCAAGCTATCATTACCGCTTTGTGCCAAATTCAGTAAGTTCCTTCTACAGTCACCAAGACTATGGCATTGAGAGATTCTTAAAAAAATTACCATCAGTTTGTGGATCATTGAACTGGTGGTAATTGGGACCAAATCTGAGCTCACACACAGAGGCACGTCAGTACTCAGAGTGGTGCATGTCTGTGCATGAATGTGACAGCTTCCTTCACTGGGCTCCATCCAGCTGCTGACAGGGAGATTCCCAGGACAAAAAGCGAAAAGTATTCAAAGGGGCTGAGAATACTGGTGATGTCATTACCCAAATATAGCGATGTCATTACCCAAATATAGCAATGTCTATATTTGGGAAAAGACAAGTAACTGTGTGGCCAAAGCCTGATGGGGAACTACTAAGAATAATTTCCCCTTCAGATCTGCCTTCTGATGAGATTTGGTGGATTTTAAAGCCACTATTGGAATGAAGGATCCACTCATTGCTGTGTGCTTTCAATCAGCAACAAGAGATGGGATGGGGAACTCGTCTCTCAAGCTCCCCATCAGACTCTGCCCAGCACAGTCAGTGCAATGATCGCAGTGATCGACGAGGGAGCACACCGAGGAAGGAGTCCAGTATGGACACTCCAACCTCAGTGCCAGGCTTCAACAGGTACCTGAATTGGGTGCAAGCACCAACAATTTTGGGACAGTGACCCAATAGAATTGTAAAGGGTATGTATAAGTATAATAAGGGACATGAATATAAATCTTTCATTCACAAGCTTACATTTTTATACTTAAAAGGCTGAATATTCCCATTCCAACAAACCAAAGCATAGCGGTTTCTCAGTGCACATTCTACAGATTCACACATGACCACAGAACACTTCAGTGGCACAACTACTGCATCCTATTCACCACTGAAAAATGTACCCTTTGTCTTGAATTCCACTTGAAAAATAGCAGTGCCACTTTCTGACATGTGACTATGCATAGGCTCACTTGTGCTGTTCCTAAGTTTAATCATTGTTTACCATTGTCATGTGACCTGCTGTGATTGGTCACAGCAGTCACATGGTACCGGCAGCAGGCCAGTGCACAGATCAGTCATCAACTGTCCAATGGACAAAGCCGGTGCCAGATCTCGCTGCTATGTGGCCCCATGGGTGAGCGCGAGGACGTCATATGATGTCCATACGAAGCAACAAAAATCCTGCATGGCTGTCATTTTACTATAGGCCAAGTGGCAGAGGATTAAGGTACAGCTGTCTTTGAATGCTATAAAACTTAAAGCTGTCACTGAGTAATTACAGTGCAAGAATCTACCTCCTTCATTCATTTAGCGGATCTGAGCTTCTGGCAGCACTCCTGCTGCTTCTTGATCATTACCAAAGTAGTCATCAGGGAGGCAACTGTGACATAAGGAAGAAAAGCCCTACTCTTCCATCATATGGCAGACTCCAATACACGGTAAATAAATAGTGAGAAAAAACAAAAACCTGAAGGGGAACCTATAAGTAACATTGGTGACAAGTCCTTTGCTCTATGCTTGCCTTTCTAGGGCACATCTAAATGCCAATTCAAAAAAAAAAAAAAAAAAATAATGCCCAGCTGATTAACAGAAAGAACGAGGATCCTTCCTTTAAGTTAATGGAGTTTTACCTGCACCAGCTGCTCTGTGCTTTGATGTAGCTCCTCCAGAATTGGCATAGTCTGTTCCACAGTGCAATGCTCCAGTATGCGCTGTATTACTCTGCAGCCATAGGGGTGGGTGGAGAGTACATACACCTGATAGACACAAAAAAAAACAACAATCAGAAACTGTCCAAAGCCACAATAAAATCACAATGGAATTTTTACTGAAGACTGCCTACTGAAAATACTATTTTCTAAGCCGTGCTGATTCAAACACTTGAAGGGCCCACTCCCATAGATACAGTACATTAATGTGCGCTGCATAAAGCTTTTTTTTTCCCCAAAAAACTTCCCTTGCAGTGGGACTCCCCCCCCCATTAAATGCTTGTTTTAGTTTAGGGTCCCATTACATTCAGTTTTTCCTCTTATCCATCATTCCTGCAGACTCCTCCTCTCTGTGTGACTATTCCTCTGAAGTGGCTTCTCTTTGATGCTCCATGCATTTCATGCACTCCGATATCATCACGTACAATGCAGGACCAATAGTCCTGCACTGTAGGGGATGCTGATGGCCCACTCACAACCCAGAGCAATGCAGTGAAAAGCAGAGCGCCAGCTGCTGGGGAAACGAGGATTAATGTAGGTAAAACTGGTTCTAAAATGGTACTCCAAACAATTACAAATAAAGCTCTCAGTGAAGGGGAAGATACACTGCAGGGGTAGTTTTCATCCCCCCCCCCCCCCAGAGTTTAGCTACAAAGCAAGCCTTTTATTTTAATCAGTCTATAAATCCAATGCAGGTAAAGTGCCCTTACAACTTTTTTCTTCCCCAAGGCAGCACACCACAATACAAATACTGTTCACTAGTCCTGTCTTGTGCCAGAATGTACTAAGGGCAGAGAATCAGTTAGAAGCCAGCATTTACCACCTAATGGGGATTAAGCGCTTAAGGACCACCCTATAGTAGATATACTGCTACAGGGCAGCACTTGTGTGCAAAATCACATATACATACACATACTTGATTTTTGCATTTCCAGATAGGAGGCGTGCGCCCTACCTGCGCCGCCATTCGTGGCCACGGATGTCAATCACCGAGTCCCAGCCTGTAATTACCCTAATTACCCGCCGGTGCCCCGGTGATTACCAACAATCACCGATGGGGAGGAAGACTTGTTTACAGTCTTCCCCCGTCAGCTCGAGCACACTTCTCAGCCATCCCAATCAGTGTGCTTACAGTAAAGCACCGCCCCTAGTAAAACACTGCCAGCACATAGCTAACCCTTTGGTTGCCCCTCACCTAGTCCTGCCCAGTGCCATTAGTACAGTGTCAGTGCTTTTTTTTTATTTTAGCTCTGATCACTGTATTGGTGCCACTGGGGATGTCAGTGACACCAAGTTAGTTCCCTAACCTCGTGTCAGAATGTCTGCAGCAGTCCCGCTAAAAGTCACTGATCGCTGCCATTACTAGTAGAAAAAAAAAAAAAAGAAAAGAAATCCTAGTATCTATTCCACCATTTGTAAACGCTATAACTTTCACGTAAACCAAGACAAGTAGCAGAAAACATTTTGGCCTAAATTTACGACAAATTTGATTTAAATATTTTTTCTGGACATGTTTAATAGCAAAAAGTCCAAAATATAGTTTTGTTTCCCCAAAATTGTCAGTATTTTTTTTGCCTATAGCGCAAAAAAACAAAAAACCCCCCCAAAAAACGCACAGGCGATCAAATTCCATTGAAAGAAAGCTCAATTTGTGGAAAAAAAAAAAAGACAAATTTCATTTGGGTGCAGCGTTGCATGACCGCTCAATTGTCAAAGTAATGCAGCACCAGAACGCAAAAAATAGCCTGGTCAGGAAGGGAAGGGGGGGGGGTAAATCCTCAACAGGGCAAGTAGTTAAGCTGCGAGTCTGCACGAGTCTGATTGACATTTTTTTCAGTCATCTACAAGATTTCTTCACCAAGAACATACAAAAAAATCAGCTTTCCTTTCTAGATGAGCCATTTCATCTGCAGCACAGAAGAGGGGTTTGTCACTGCAAGGATAATCCGATTTTACTACTCCCTGTTTATGGACAATAGTACATGTGAATGTTAATGTGAACAGGATGCCTTCTGTGCTAGAAACATGCCATTTGTAAGTTTATTCAGGGAATTCATAGAACTGGTAAAGCTGTATTGCTCCACACTTTGAAGAGAGATTGTTATCAATCCAACTGGAATTTTATACACCACCTGTCCTTTGAAGGCATCAATGATGAACTGGAGAGACTGTGGCTGGACACATTCGATACATTTTTGTACCACGTGGTTTCCATTCTGATCTTTTACACACTTCAGAACATGTCCATCCAGCTCCTTCACCATCTCGCTCTGCAAAAAAAACAAAACCTGATAAGCCATTTGCTAAAAATAAATTACGCACACAAGCCTTTAGTACCATGATGTTACACATACTGCCCAACTTCAGATACCATCTTTTAGGTGTATAATTTATGCTAGGTTTGTACTGTTGCGGGACAGCATGTAAATCATGTGTTCCCTCACCCAGAGGCAAAAACGTGCTGCTCTTTTGCTGATGCAAGGAGGAAAATGTACAGCATGAAAACCACATTTCTGAAGTTTGTTCAGACACAACTGTGTTCATTAAAGGTTCCCAATTCCACTCCTAAATAAAGGATAAGTTCACCTTTAGAAGCATGTTACATCCATATTTAGGCACACTATGCACCCAACTCCTGCCGCCAGTTGTCGCAATTTGAAAACACTGTGGCTCCTCCCACATGGCCACATCATTCATTTGCAGCTTCCTGTGAATGAATAGACTCCAAGTACCATCAGCCATTTTGGCTGACAACTTGTAGTTCAATGAACTGCGAAGCTGCTGGTGAGCGTTCTTAGTTCATCGATTCTTCCTGCCATTTAGTAACCAAGCCCATACGGGAGATAAGGGCAGATCTTGTACTGAGAGAGTCTGCATGATCCAGGCATTGCACTCATGATCTACTGATCGCGAGAGCAATGCTTTACAAGATGAAATGTATAAAAAAAATACTAAAAACACATTTTTTACCTGCAAAAAGACTTAATTAAAAAAATAGAAAATAAAAAAGGTGAACGTAGCCTTTAAAGGAGTAAAAAACATACCTGCTGATCTGGAGATATGGATTCCAGTGCTTTCTGAATAACCCGACACCCGTACATCTGTAAAGCCAGGGGAAGTACATGTCCGCGAATTCGTGTTGCCAGTGCCAACTTCTGATCCATGCTGCCAAACTGAAAGAGAAGTTGTGATGCTGATTCTGGATTTGACTCGAGCATGCCAAATTTCCAAACAATGTGCAAAGGACAGCAAGTTTATAGAGAAATTATTATATTCACTTCTGAATGTTTTATGTACAAGAACAGCAATCAAATTCCCCCTTGAGGTTTTAGGCCTTCCCCCACTCTATCCTAAACGTAAAAAAACTCTGGTTGGAATTACAATAGAGCAATTGAAGTAAAAGGTATTCCATTTTAAAAAGCAAAAACCATGATACTCCAGCATCTACCTTCTCTGCCAAGCCTGGATGTAATTTAATTTGATGCCTACAGGGTACAGGAAGCAGTACCAGAAGGTTTCCAGAACCTTCTATAGAGAACTGTGAAAACATGTGCACCAATACCAAAACAGTTCTGAACACTACTTAGGAGGATTACAAAAATAACACATCCTAATGCAAAAAATAAATAAAACTGGCTCACCTCAAAAAACTTTTGAATCACATAATTTCCAAAGACGTCAGTCATCAGCTGATAGGCTGCCTGGAGGATTTCTCCAAACACTACCTGGCGTTCTGCTGGAGTGGCACGTTCCAGCTTCTGCTGGATGAACCTGGAGGTCAAATAAATGTTAAGAATATGGTATGTGTGCTCACGCACCAACATCTCTACTTCATCTGGATTCTACTTCCAGCTCATGGCTTTTACTGCCCTACCACAGACACCAACAACTGAGATAGAAGCCCGATGATCATTCAAGAAAGAGGCAGAACAGCCGAAAATAAATTACATCTCATATTTGAGAAGGCGTCAAGTAGTGGAAACAGCAAGGTGAATCAATGCATAGGCAGCACAGTGGCTAAGTGGTTAGAACTTCCACCTAGCAGCACTAGGATAGTCAGTTCAAATCCCAACCGCAGCACTACCTGCTTGGAGTTTGTATGTTCTCCCTCTGTGCCTGCGTGGGTTTCCTACAGGTACTCCGGTTTCCTCCCACAATCCAAAGACATGCTGGTAGGTTAACCGGTTGACCCTAGGTGTATGTATGAATGTGACTTAGGGACCTAAGACTGTACGCTCCTTGAGAGTTAGGGACTGATGTGAATGTACAATATATGTAAAAGTAACAATGCTACACAATTACTTGAAATAAATAAATGCATTGTTCCAAATTTCCCAACATCTGCAATGCAGAGCCATCATTCTCTGATATCACTGTATTACATGATCACAAGAAAAAAAAAAAAGCCCTAACCTAGCCAGGAATATTACTCTCCAAGGATGTTAAAGCAAACATTAAAGACACACCCAAGCCCCTTTGAGGAAGCCATAACTATTAATCTCCGTGCCCAAACGCTCTTGTTCGTTTTTTCGTCCAAATTGGACGTTTCTTAGATTTGATTTGAGAGTCAAGATAACATTTGTAACAGTATCTGTGGCAAATGAAAAATGGAGAAAACCAAGGACCATGCTACAAATTGGAGTAAACGTGTGTGGAAATGGGTTATGCTGCAATGCATATACAGCCCTGGCCAAAATTTTTGAGAATTACACAAATATTAATTTACCTGCAAGGAAATCACACCAAAAGTAGTGCATGCACTACTTTAGAAATCAGTGTGGTTGATATGCCCACTCTAATAGCGGACAATAGGGTGCGACTTCGCATAAGATTTGCAAGTCGCATGGCATGCAAATCACATTCCAAGTCGCACTGTGGCAGCACCCAAATACTGCAGAGTTCCCCTTTAAGCTTTAACATTTCTAAAAGCATCTGTTTGCAGAACCAGGTCATCAGCTCACTTCTTCCCCCTCATTTCCTGTGGAACAATCTAGCAGCTGACACCCTAACTTTCAGTTAATATTTTATCTAAATGTGAAACCGCAAAGGCTATATCATGAACAGCTAAGAATGTATTTTAGAGGTACAAAAAAAAGTAGAGAGGAAATATATGCACTGTGACGTAATTGTTGATATATACACCATGTAAGATGCTTTTCAAGGCACTTCACTTGCAGACACAAGTCTGGCTAGGTCCCAGCTGGTAAATAAAAAGCTTGTTTTCCTCAAGTTCATGTCCAGAATTTTCCTGGCATTCCCAAAGTTGCTATTACAGCACCTCATGTGACTGGGGGCTTAAACTTTCAAAAAGTTCCTATGACAGAGAAAGATGCCTTCTTTTATGATCATAGACCACCCACACCTAACTAATGTCACGTTGTGCTATATGTAAACCACTTGTGCTACCTCTGTGCTCATAGACCGCTCATCTCCATGGAGGTGCTGCGAGTGAAGCAGAAGTGGTGAGCGGACTGGGCAGAGAAGCTGATTATCAGCTGCAAGAGACTGGCAAATGGCCTCCAGATAAAAAGGACTTCAGGTGTCTCTAGAGTTGCCCGATTACTTTTACGGGGTACTGAAGGATTTATGGTTAACTAAATTAATTACCTGTAAAACTCAATAACTTGCAAAGGTTTTAAAGCATTGCCCCAGGGCTTATTTTTTACGATTTACAGGCGTATGAAAAAAAAATTATATATATATATTATATATACACACACATACACACAGTTGTGTTCAAAATAATAGCAGTCAGACATCACTAACCTGATCAATCACTATTTTTGGTAGAAATGATATTTCTACATGGCAAATAATTTGCTAGCAGGTATAGTAGAGTAATAGAAATCCAACGGACCCAACAGTCATGACATGCATGCTGCTGATTGTGTAATTGAATCACTAATTGAAAGGGGCATGTTCAAAATAATAGCAGTGTGGAGTTCTATTAGTGAGGTCATTCATTCTTTGAAAAACAGGTGGCAATTATTGCCCTTAAGGAAGGAAGGCAGCAAATGTTGTACATGCTGGTTACAGTGCATTTCTCTCTGAAATTGAGGAAAAAACTACCATTCGAATGGATAGAATAGCCAAAATGGCAAGGACTCAGCCAACAATCAGCTCCAGGAAGATGAAAGAAGGTCTAAAGTTACTTGTGAGTACTGTTACAATTAGAAGACGCCTATGTGAAGCCAAGCTATCTGCAAGAAGCCCCCGCAAAGTCCCACTGTTGAAAAAAAGACGTGCTGAAGAGGGTACAATTTGCCAAAGAGCACATTGACTGGCCTAAAGAGAAATGGCGCAACATTTTGTGGACTGATGAAAGTAAGATTGTTCTTTTTGGGTCTAGTGGCCGGAGACAGTTTGTCAGACGACCCCCAAACACTGAATTCAGGCCACAGTACACTGTGAAGACAGGGAAGCATGGTTGTGCAAGCATCATGATATGGGGATGTTTCTCATACTACGGTGTTGGGCCTATTTATCTCATACCAGAGATCATGGATCAGTTTGAATACATCAGAATACTTGAAGAGGTCATGCTGCCTTATGCTGAAGAGGAAATGCCCTTGAAATGGGTATTCCAACAAGACAACGACCCCAAACACACCAGTAAACATGCAACATCTTGGTTCCAGACCAACAAGATTGACATTATGGAGTGGTCAGCCCAATCCCCGGATCTTAATCCAATAGAAAACTTGTGGGGTGACATCAAAAATGCAGTTTCTGAGGCAAAACCAAGAAATAGAGAAGAACTGTGGAATGTAGTCAATCATCCTGGGCTGGAATACCTGTTCACAGGTGCCAGAAGTTGGTTGACTCCATGCAACACAGATGTACAGCAGTTCTCAGAAACAGTGCTTATACAACTAAATATTCATTAAGTGATTCAAAGGAAAGCAAAATCTTCAAACATTTTTCAGTTTATATAGTGAATGTTTGAGTTTGTAAAGAAGAATACCAACACTGCTATTTTTTTGAACAGTCTAATATTCACTTTTCTTCAATTTTTTTTAGAGGAACACCACAAATTTGATGTATTTTTCTTCATGATTTGTTTTGGAATAGAATGTGTAGTGTTCCCAATGCATTTGTGTGTATGAAAAAAGTGAATAAAGCTCAAAATCCTTCTGTTAGCTTTTATTTCCAAACACACTGCTATTATTTTGAACACAACTCTGTGTGTGTGTGTGTGTGTGTGTGTGTGTATATACACACACACACACACAATATTGTGTTGGTCTGCACTAAAACTCATTTTAGTGTATTTATTCTTGAAAATACATGCATTTGATAAATAGCTGCACAAATGAACTCATGTCTCGGTTTATATTTATTTCTTCACTAGGTACTTGTTTAAACCTGCTGCTAGCAGATACATAAACCCACCTGGAGCCATGCTGGTCTTGGGAAAACTCAACAATGTGACCAATCAGATCCCTGAGCTGTAAGTTGGGGAAGCGGTTGTTGCGGAAGTCTTCCAGCAGTCTGCTGCGCCCGGAGGGCATGATATCAGATCGGCTGTATCTTAGACGGGAGGGTGGAAAAAGCTGGCTGCTGGAACTGAAGAAGCTAGATGTGCTAGCAGCACTGCGGTACTTGGCCTCAGCTCCAGGGGCAGCCGATATATAGCGCCCACTGCCATTGGTCAGCCCGCCTGAAAGAGTAAGCATTATTTTATTAGTTTGCATGCATAACATTCTGACACAATAGCAAAGGATAAAATACTTGTTGAAAGTATTCTTCCAGAGAAATTCATTTTGTATGTTCTAGGCATTCTGAAAATGAGTAGCTGATACTGTACTATATAGGCCTTTATAAAGAATCTTCAGTATCAAACTGAACACAACTTGATGTATGCCTCTTCTGAGATATGTATGTGCCACTTGGTATCACTGCAGGATTCTGAATGGGATGTGTCACAATGTTGTCTTGCGCTCCAAGCTACTATTTGCAGGGTATGATCATTTTTTTTTTTCCCACAAGCCACGGGAGTGTCTATACTAAAGCATATAAATCAGTTTTCAACATGCGTGCAGTTAAGAGTAGGGGTTTCTGCATACTAGAAATGCATTCTATATAAAAAGCTTCTTCTGCCACACACCAAAGCAGTATGATTCTGGAGACAGGCTTCATTCTTTGCTTAAGATCTAAAACCATGCAGGTTGTTACATTTTTCAACCGTAGGACAGAATAGCTGATATTTAGCTATGAAGTTCAGAGAATGGTTACTGTCCAGCGCCATAGATGTACTGCAGATGATCCCACCTAGCACTGACTGTACTGCAAATATACCAATTGTACTTAAAGTAGAACTACACTCTAGACCAGCCTCTCAACCAATAAAAAGGAACCCTTAAAATATAGTTTTCTGGTCTCAGAGAACTGCTGCTAGTAAGTTAATAAATGTGATGCCCAGTAGGAAGAGTTCTCCTTACATTTGTGGTCATTAGGAAGAATCCCCCTTAGGGTTAACTAAAAGGATCACTGGTGTCAGTGGTTACATTTCTGAGGCGCAAACATTGCTCATGGAACCCCACAGAATTCTGGCCAAGAACTGCTGCTCTACACAAAGCCTCACTTATTTTCCACTTTCCCCTGTATTCTAGTCTATCCGCTAATTTTGCCACTGTAACACATAATATGAGGTCTGCGTTATGTGAGTTTTGTTACAGGACAGGATCCACTTATAGGCCATGCTGCTGATCAACTGCCTCTGACAACATATACCACCTTAGCGGTTACATCTGGAGCTGGAAGGAGGCAATTACTGCTGTCAAACAAGTATTACAGGGGTCATTTCTTCCAGCTTGATTAGAGAAAATCGACACGGTCTCAGACTTCTCTATGGGAACTTAAATAAATTATTTCTGCTCCGAATAAGAGTGCTCTTGTATGTTGTAGGGAGAAAAAAAACTGCATGCATCTCTGGTACTGGGACAGAGGTGAATGGGTTAATGTAAAACCCTGTGTAATATAAAGATGTCGCAAATATATTGCAATATTAGGAATACTGCAACACAAACAAAATATACTATGAAACACCAGCAAAGATGTACCCATATGCTAAACAGCAGCAATGCAGGTATTTAAGATTTGGGAAGGCTGGTTGTGGTATTTAAGTATCATCGGCTGCTGTCATTAGCTCTGGTCATTGTGGCAGTAGTAGGCAGGTGTGTCTTCTTCATAAGGGTGGGATGTGGCTGGGAGGCAGCTGAAGAATAACCAGCAGTAGTATAAATCAAGTAAAAGTATGCTTCTGTTCACTGCACACATGGTGAAGCAATGGACACAGAAGGGCACAACGCTTTTTTTTTTATTAATAATAGAATACAAAGTGTTTTGCCTTTAGTTTTTATCCTGGCCATGCAGTGATTGTTGTGCAGTCTGAGGTCCACCTTGTGAAAGAATGTAGTATTGCTTTAAAGAGCAAAACAGTGGCTAACCTATACCCATCATGCTTGGCTCATTTACAAAAATCAAGTACACTCACTGAAGAGAAGCAGGGGACATCGCTATCCATGAGACATGGATATCCGCTGACCTCGCTTACGCAGTCCACATGAAAATGAGCCACTTAAAAGGGAATAGGAGGGCAGTTGACAGGCATACTACTTACCAACATGAGTGACAGCAACAGAGGAGAGGAATATCAGAGTGGGGCATGTGTGAAAGAAACAAATCAGGGAGTAGAAGAGAAGAAAAGGTAATCAGCAAAGCGGTAATGTGGAAAAGAACATGGACAGAGAGGGGTGCAGAAACTCAAGTGGCAAGTGACATGTGGGTATGTTCACGAAAGCCAAGACAGCAAAATCCTAGGAGTAGATGTAAGAGGTACATGTGAAAACCAGGTAATGGATTATCAGAGGAAGGTGATGAATGTGGACAGGCAGAGAGGTGGGTGGCACCTGCAAAACTGAAATCCAGTGAAATAAATGGGAAGCCAGCTGACAAGTTTCCCATGGCCTCTGCCTGCTCTCAGTACTATGTAATAGCACCCATACCTACTACAGTACCTTCTCATATACAAAAATATTTGATCCAAAAGAAGTTCACATGACAAATGGAAAGTTTACATGAATCTAGGACAATTAAAATTACATTCAAATCAGAACACACACAGCCACAAAACTACACAAATAAAAACTTTTTGCTTTACCTAAATGCAAACTGGATGAAGATCCGTGTGATGGGAGGGATGGTGGTGGTGTTAGTGAATGTCCTGGCGTTTGGCTTGGAAGAGGCATGCCTATTGGACTCGGAGAGGATGAGAAGCCCAGGCTATTGTAAAAGGGCTGCCCTATGGGTGCCAGGCTGCTGCTAGACCTTTTGTACAAGTCTGAGCTAGCAGACAAGGAATCTCTCCTTGAGCCACTACTACCCGTGGAATTGCCAACTGAATAAAAATAAGACAAACAAAAACCAATTAAAACACAGTGATCGAAAAAAAGGACATCTCAATCTCACTTCTGGGAAACACATTATGAGAACAAACAAGCAATCAGAAATAAAAAGGAATATGAACACAAACAGGTAATTATATAACAAGATGTACCAATAAGTTCAAAATGCATCAAAGCCTAATAAATTAAGGATCTGATACACATTTAACTTCCACTTCTCTTGTGGAACAATTTATAAACCAGAGTGTTAGGTTTAGCCTATGAAAAAGTGAGAGGCTAAGTACCCCAAACACCTATGGCATTGGATAAAGACATAACTGGACAAGGTTTTCTAAACAGACCATTCACTATCTCTCCTCCACCCCCAACAGCAGACTGCTGAAGGGTGAAGCATCTGCCTCCCCAGCTGTGCCTGCACCAGACCAGATGCCATTAAGAGTATACCTGGGCAGTCTCTTATGCAATTTTCACTTTAACAAGAATTTTCCTTATGGTTGGTTTCGCTGAACATTTCAATATCATCAGGAGGTGTCAAAGTGCATATCAAAGCTGAATTCCAAAGTCCAATTAGAAGCATGCCACCTCCTGGACTTCTTTTAAATTTACATGTGACAGGTTTTATGTGCTCCAATGAGCAAGATAGCTGCAATTGCTGGATGCTCTGGTCTCAGATCCTTCAAGTGCAGAACCCTTTGCATTTTGCAAATGCGTTCACATAATACAAAGGCTTCTCTGAGAAGGCAGCAGGGGGAAGGGTCTCCTCTCAGAGCCCCAGTGTCTCCTCCAGGAGTGCCTTAAACCTGTCAGAGGTAGCAGGCGCCTCATTGGACTTAACTGATGGTATGCCTGCATAGTTTACAAATCGGCTGAACTCCTGGAATTCGGTCTGAACAAGTCTACCTATTCAAAATGTACATCACTAACCTATAATAGAAATGAGTGTCTTTAAAATATTGGATTGCAGTACTACAATTCACCATTAGAGTGAATACATGGTACAGTTAACATGGCAGCTTCAGAAGTGACTTAATTGTAATATCATGGATGTAAGAGCACCCAAAAACACATGGCTTCCTCAGACTTTAGAATCAGAATGGATGTCATCCAACACAATTCAATAAACCAGGCAGGTGTGCATTTGGAACTGCAGTACCACTAACTATATGTAGGATTACTCATTTAAAATGGGACTCCCCGTTTGATTCCATTTCCTTCTATTACTTCATTCAGTGGGTCCCTCCCTGGCCTGATATCAAGGCTGAACATCTGGATGCAGGAACACCCACTGTGTAGGGTGCTGTGGTGACACCAAACTGTACCAGCAAGAATTGCAATAAGTGACATTTAACAAAGCAGCTCCTGTAAACTTAGGGACCTTGGGACAGGGGGCTCTTCACACCTATGCATGCATGTTGCCTAATTCGTTAACATGTGGTACCTGAGTTTATTCATTTCTAATGGGTCCTCAAACAAACATGTCTTTACTCCAATGCACTGCAACAGAGTGCACGTTTTTCAGATAAATTGTATCCTTTGTGATTCACTGAGGGTCTTGCGTGTTTACCGCATAGATGTAGTAAAACACAGATGGGGACCCTTTGGAATGGAAGAGCACCCCCAAAACACATGCACAATGTATGTCCACATGCGTTGATGCTCATTACAAAGCCTGTACAGGTCTAAAACTTGGGACTCATGCACACTTCATAGAGTTAAAAACCTGCAATTAAAATAGATTTAGAATTATATGTCAAATACCTACATAAGAATGTAACAAATGTCACTTTGGCACAAGTATTTATATATACTTTTCCAACTGCAACCAAACACTTGAGGTTATACAACTAAAATGGAGTTCCCCTGTGTGAAAATAATTGAACCCATATAAGGCCAAAATTATTGATTAGAGAACAATTATGAATAAACTATTGCTGTAAAAGTTGTCCTGCTTAAAACTTCATTTTTTTATGGTTTTGATAAGAAAATAAGACAGCAGCACAACAGGATCTGAAAAATGTTGATGTACTTGGCCTCGCATTATAATAAAAAAAAACAAAAAACAAAACAAAAAACACAAAAAAAAAAAAAAAAAAGCAAAAAGGATGGTACATACTGAGCTTGAAAATGTACGTACTTTTCTTCAGATTTTATGCAGTCATTTTTATAAAGAAATGAAAGAGCTATTTTTACACTTTTTGAAGTCCTTGGTGCAGGACAGCTTTTGCTGCAATATGTTCTGGTTAAGCCGGTGGATGTCAGTGGGTTGGGGACTACATTACAAGGCACTTTGAGAACATTTTGGTGTGCACTCTTCGTTTCAGTGCATTTCTGAACAGCATCATGTAGAATGAGGAGCTATTAAAAGTATGTGAAAAAAAGCACTGAAAAGTATGGAAAAAGCCAAGACAGCATCAGTCAGGGCTTGTGGTCCAATTCGATTAATTTCAGCGTGAGCGCAAACTGTGCCTGATCACAGTACTCTCCATAGACCACTGAGTACAAGAGACAGGACCACTGTGGTCTGGTTGGCAGTGGTCATGATGTAAGTATGCTCAGAAACACTTGCTTGAAGCCCAGGGACACTACAGACCAGCGGGAGAGTGCACAGTTCAGTTCAAGCATGCCTAGTGTGAGTGCACTCTAAAGAAAAAAAAATGGCTGCAATCTTCTCCTGATCTGCCTGAGTAAACGCAATACAAATGCCGTGATTTTTTTTTTGTACAAAATGCATTCACTACAGAGAACCTCTGAAGTCAGATACATTCATTATTGCCCCAAAATAAACACCTATATGGCCTGTTACCAAATCAGTAAAACAAAGGTTTTAGGCAGATTGTTTACAAAGAATTGGTGCGGTGTCTGGCCTTCCTTTTCTGCATCACGCCTTTCTTTTGAGAGCTTGGGAATGAAAGGTGTTCCTGTGTGTGAGACCTACCTGATGAACCAAAACCACCAAAGGCTGAGCCGATGGCGGCTCCCAGAGAGCTACTGCTGCCGAACCCCAGCGAAGCGTTTCCAGGTTGCCCCGGGCCATGTGAAAATAAAGAGCTGCTCTGGGAATTGTTGGTCAGAGAGTTATTCCCATAAAATGAATTGGAATGGAGGTTGGCATTTGGCTGTGACTGCTGCTGTGGCTGTTGCTGCTGAGAGGCCAGAGGGCGGAAGATACCATTTGCGGCTGCTGTAAGGCTGTTGGTTCCAGATGCTGATACTGCTGCAGCTGGAGAAAAAAAAAATAAATAAAATTTAAAAGCTATTTTTTTCATGTCAATTTTGCTTCCTACAATTTAAAAAGCTAATAAACTTTGGTTTTAGAATGTACACTATATCGCCAAAAGTATTGGGACACCTGCCTTTAAGACTGGGATGCCATTAAAGTTCATGTGCGTGTAGTCTGTAGGGTTCAGTATTGAGTTGGCCCTCCCTTTGCAGCTATAACAGCTTCAACTCTTCTGGGAAGGCCGTCCACAAGGTTTAGGAGTGTATCTATGGGAATGTTTGACCATTCTTCCAGAAGCACATTTGTGAGGTCAGGCACTGGTGTCGGATGAGAAGGCCTGGCTCGCAGTCTCTGCTCTAATTCATCCCAAAGGTGTTCTAATCGGGTTGAGGTCAGGGCTCTGTGCAGGCCAGTCAAGTTCTTCCACCCCCAACTCGCTCATCAATGTCTTTATGGACCTTGCTTTGTGCACTGGTGTGCAGTCATGTTGGAACAGGAAGGGGCCATCCCCAAACTGTTCCCACAAAGTTAGGGGCACGAAATTGGCCAAAATGTCTTGGTATGCCGACACCTTAAGAGTTCTCTTCACTGGAACCAAGGGGCCAAGCCCAACCCCCGAAAAACAACCCCACACCATAATCCCCCTCCACCAAACTTTACACTTGGCACAATGCAATCAAGTATCGTTCTCCTGGCAACCGCCAAACCCAGACACATCCATCGGAGAAGTGAGATTCCTCACTCCAGAGAACACGTCTCCACTGTTTGAGTCCAGTGGCGGTGTGCTTTACACCACTGCATCCAAAGCTTTGCATTGCACTTGGTGATGTAAGGCTTGGATGGAGCTGCTCGGCCATGGAAACCCATTCCATGAAGCTCTCTACGCACTGTTCCTGTGCGAATTTGAAGGCCACACAAAGTTTGGAGGTCTTTAGCTATTGACAGTTGATGACTTCTGCGTGCTTCAGCATGTGCTGACCCTGCTCTATCATTTTACGTGGCCTACCACTTCGTGGCTGAGTTGCTGTTCCCAGTTGCTTCCACTTTGTTATAATACCACTAACAGTTGACTGTGGAATATTTAGTAGAAAGGAAATTTCATAGATGAACTTATTTTATTGCACAGGTGGCAACCTATCACGGTACCACGCTTGAATTTACTGAGCTCCTGAGAGCGACCCATTCTTTAACAAATGTTTGTAGAAGCAGTCTGCATGTCTAGGTGCTTGAGTTTATACACCTGTGGCCATGGAGGTGATTGTAACACCTGAAACCATTGATTTGGAGGGGTGTCCCAATACTTTTGGCAATATAGTGTATCTACAATGTGGATTGCACATGTAAAAATATTACCCAAGCATCCATGACATTCAATATGCAAATCCCACCACTGAACCTGTGATTTCACATATTTCAGGCTTGCCACTGGATGACATACTAGCAGAAAGTTGAGAGTCAAGAACATTTGTAACAGTATTTCTATGGTGGCTAAAAAAAATGGAGAAAACCAAGGACCATGCTATAAATTAGAGTAAACGTGTGTGGAAATGGGTCATGTTGGAATGCGTACACAGCCCTGGCCAAAAGTTTTGAGAATGACACAAATATTAATTTACCTGTAAGGAAACATGTGAAGTCATCATTGCTTTGCATAAAAAGATTCACAGGCAAGGATATTGCTGCTACTAAGATTGCACCTAAATCACCCATTTATTGGATCAAGAACTTCAAGTAGAGAGGATCAATTGTTGTGAAGAAGGATTCAGGGCACCCAAGAAAGTCCAGCAAGTGCCAGGACAGTCTCCTACAGTGGATTCGGCTACGGGATCGGTGAATCACTAGCACAGCGATTGCTCAGGAATGGCAGCAGGCAGGTATGAGTGCATCTGCAGGCACAGTAAGGCGAAGAGTTTTAGAGGATGGCCTGGTGTCAAGACGGGCAAAGAAGCCTCTTCTCGCCAGGAAAAACATTAGGGACAGACTGATATTCTGCAAAAGGTACAGGGATTGTACTGCTGAGGACTGGGATAAAGTCATTATCTCTGATGAACCCCCTTTCTGATTAATTGGGGCATCCAGTAAAAAAAAAAACAAAAAAAAAAAAAAAAAAAAAAACACCTTGTCTGGAGAAGAAAAGGTGAACGCCATCAGTCTTGTGTCATGCCAACAGTAAAGGATCTTGAGACCATTCATGTGTGGTGCTACTTCTCAGCCAGAGTGGGTTCACTCACAATTTTGCGTAAAAACACAACCATGAATAAAGAATGGTGCAAAAACACCCTCCGAGAGCAACTTCTCCCAACCATCCAAGAACAGTTTGGTGATGAACAATGCCTTTTCCAGCACGCTGCAGGACCTTGTCATAAGGCAGAAGTGATAACTAAGTGGCTTGGGGAAAATATAGAAATTTTGGGTCCATGGCCAGGAGACTCACCAGAACTTAATCCCATTGAGAACTTGTGGTCAATCCTCAAGAAGCAGGTGAAAAAAAACCCTACAAATTCTGACAAACCCCAAGCATTGATTATGCAAGAATGGGCTGCCATCAGTCAGGATGTGGCCTCAAAGTTGATTGACAGCATGCCAGGGCGAAATTGCAGAGGACTTGAAAAAGAAGGGTCAATGCTGCAAATACTGACTCTTTGCATGAACTTAATGTAACGGTCAATAAAAGCCTTTAACACTTATGAAATGCTTGTAATTATACTTCAGTATACCATAGTAACATCTGACAAAAAAAAAAAAAATCTAAAAAAAAACTGAAGCAGCAATGTGAAAAGTAATATTTAAGTAATTCTCAAAACATTTGGCCAGAAATTGCTGAAATAAACCTGGCTCCTAGGCTGTCAGAGAAAAACACTGCCATGTTCATGCTAGTGGCAGACTGCAAATTTATAAGTTTATTTGCTAATATATTACACTTTAAAGCATGGCAGGCACAGCCAACAAGGACTATAGGTGAATGGTTAAGAATATCAGCTTGGTTATACTTCATCTAAAAAAATAAACTAGAATAACACCCACTAGAAAATTATTAAAAAGTCTGTTGAGACTTTAAAAAAAATTGCATCTTTAACGTACACAATCTAAAATTATCAGTAAATGGAATTGGGATCACAGTAGTAAAGCTAAACAAGCTGTAAAGGACATTACCAGAAGACGACTTGTTACATACCAGCTTGTGCTGCTGCAGGACTGATGAGAACTGGGGTAGGTGCCATCAAACGCACTTGGGTTGCCAGTCCAGCCCTTGCTCCTGGGCCAACCACCAAGGCACCACTCTGATCATAGTAGGCAGTAGGGGCAAGGACTTGATAGCCTAAAAATATGTACCATATTAGCACACAGCACACCTACAAAAAAAAAAAAAAAAAAGTGTTGTACTAAACACTAAGTACCTGACATACTGGTGGCCAGGCCCTGTCCAAAGGCCAGGGCAGAATTAGCAGCAGCTAGACTGTCGTTCTGTTGTCCTTGCTGTCCTTGGTTTGGTGTTAGTGGTCGCTGGTTTGTGGCAGAGCGCATAACCTGCAATAAAAATGTAGGATTTAATTTTGGATACTGGAGTAGAAACACAAACGAGAGATATAACAAAATCATATCTCCATCCCTAGTCACTGTCTTAGGTTTTGACCCCACAGAAGCCTAGAGGTACCTTGGGAAAAAAGGTGCAGGTCCTAAAGATGCTAGGCTTTTAAACAGATGCTCAGGGCTTTAAACGTGACAATCTGCTTTGTGTCCACAGACTCCTGACTGGGAAAAACTAGTGCGCACTGCAATTTAATCAATATAACCGTTAGAAACATTTTAGATTTTTGATTGACCATCTTACATTGTTTTATCCAGTGGAGAGATCTGGGGCTTGAATGGAATGTACCATTTTGAAATATTTCCCCTATTACCAGTGAAAGTTTTCTGTGAAGGTTTAAAAACCTTGTGACTGTATCACTTGTATATGCTCATGGAGCAGTCAAATGTAACCACTTGCCCTCCGAGGATTTAACACCCCCTTCCTGATCAGGCCATTTTTTATGATATGGAGCTGCATTACTGTAACTGACAATTGCACGGTCATGCAGCGCTGCACCCAAATTAAATTTGTCTTTTTCCTACAAATGGAGCTCTCTTTCCGTGGCATTTGATAGCCTCTGCGGTTTTTTTTTTTTTTTGCGCTATAAACAAAAAAACGATTTTGAAAAAACAAAAACAAAAAAAAAAAAAAAAAACTTTTGCTATAAAGCATATCCGGTAAAAACATTTACAAAAAAAATCAAATTTTGTCATAAATGTAGGCCAAAATGTATTCTGCAACATGTATTTGCCAAAAGAAAAAAAAATCCCTATACGTGTAAATAAATTGGTTTGCGTGAAAGTTATAGCGGCTAAAAATGGCACTATGTACACTGGATTTTTTTTTTTTTTTTTAATACAAGTAATCGCAGTGATCAGCGACTTATAGCGAGACTGCGGCAAGCATTCTGACACTGGGGCACTGGGGAGGGAACTAACAGCCACTCCCCAGTGACACCAATATAGTAATCAGTGCTAATAAAAAGCACTGACACTACCAATGACAATGGGCAGGTAGAGATTAACATCTGGAGCGATCAAAGGGTTAACTGTGTGCTGTTTTACAAACTGTGCTATGTGTTTTATTGTGTAAGCATGCGGCTTTGTATTGCTCTGCTGAGCAAAGCAATACAAAGAAGCATTCTGGTGCTGACAGGGGAGAGATCTGTATTGTTTACAAACAGGCCTCTCCCGTTAGTGTTCCTCAGCTATCGTTGGGGAATCTGTGGTGTAGAGGTGACGTGGTGGTGTCATTGGGATTCGGCCAGGTACGGTACATGCATAGTTACACTGGCACAAGATGAACCAACATATTCATGTATAAAAATATCCATAAATGGAATTCTTCTATAGAATGTTTACTTGCAGAGCTTTTTATGTTTAGGAATGTTTTATGAAGTTGAAATGTGCCTCTAAACTTGCTTAAAAAACAACAAACTAGTCAATTTCCTAACATGATTCTCTTCCTGCTTGCGTGTTGTAACCTTCTCTTCTGGGAGGATCTAAAGAATATGTAAACCCAACATATTCCTGAAATGTGCCTGCTGAACTATGTAATTTTTTTTTTTTTAATACAAAGTATTCTGTTCTGTTGTATTATTAATTCCTTCGTGTTCCCTCTCCTTTCCTATTAAAAACTGGCCACACTAAGCATGGAAACACAGCATGGTCAGTTCTCCAACTATGATCAGACTTTTCCTGACACCCCCACTACACAACCTTCCACTGGGGAGATCAGCGTGCTGCCGCTTCCTTCCCTAGCTCTTAGGTAGATGAAAACCAAGGCTACGTAATAGCTTATAAAATAGGGGGGGGGGGGGGGTGTTGTATAACTTTTTTTTTAAAATCTATACAAAATTATTTATTTTATTTCTATTTTAAACTAAGTAGGTTGTTTTACAAGGTGAAGGTTTAAAATCAACCACTTTCATTTCTCTATGCTGTCCAAGCTTCATCATCTTAATACACAAACTTATGTAACAGTTAGGGGAAAACCAAAAAGGGAAACAAACAACGGAGTTATATTAAAAACAATGTTCTACTGGTCATTACTACAGGGTCTCAATCTCCTTTTGGATTACTTTTATTTTTTTGGAGAAGTGGTAACACCTGTGAAGAGTCTTTTTGTAGCAGGAGTACAAGTCCAAAGTAGGGAGGAAAAAAGCCTGATCAATGCAGGAGATGTTTAAGATTTCTAAGCAGCCCACAGGTGATTCAGCCTGCCAGACTAGCCCAAACCAAAATATTTCTGGGTGGATTTAAATCCATTCTGCTCATTTTACTTACCTGCTGTTGTCCCTGGGATGCCTGTGTTGCTGCCTGCTGGTTGCTGTTGTTGGCAGCAGAGGCAGCTGCTGCTGCAGCTTGTTGCTGAAATAATCCAGCTGGATACACTCCCCACGGTACCCCGTAATATTGTGGAGGAACGACCGCAGGGCCTAGAAAGGTCCAAACAAGTTCATTAGTGCAAGTAAATCAACATAGCGTGTGGCAAACACTGCAGAGATCTCGATTTTAAATTCATATTGCCAATCACACAGCAGTGCAGACATCAGGGGTTTTTGACCTTTAAATCTGATGATTCTTTAGCAGAAAATTGCATTAACTGTCTGTAAACCCACATAAGTTTTGTAAATAGTTTCCTTTTGCTTCGTAAATGTAGTCATGCAAAGTTTGTTATATTTGTTATTAGGGCAGCACAGTGGCTAAATGGTTAGCACTTCCGCTTGGCAGTACTAGGGTCACTGGTTCAAATCACAACCACGGCACCACCAGCCTGGAGTTTGCATGTTTTCCCTGTGCCTGCGTGGGTATCTTCTGGGTACTCTGGTTTCCTCCCACACTCCAAAGACATGCTGGTAGGTTAATTGGATCCTGTATAAATTGGCCCTAGTAGGTATATGAAAGTACAGTATCCCCCAGAAATGAGTACACCCCTCACATTTTTGTAAATATTTTTATTATAACTTCATGTGACAACACTGAAGAAATAACACTTCTACAATGTGGCGTAGTGAGTGTACAGCTTGTATAACAGTGTCAATTTGCTGTCCCCTCAAAATAACAACACACAGCCATTAATGTCTAAACAGCTGGAAACAAAAGTGAGTACACCCCTAAGTGAAAGTGTCCAAATTGGGCCCAATTAGCTTTTTTCCCTCCCCAGTGTCATGTGACTCGTTAGTGTTACAAGGTCTCAGGTGTGAATGGGGAGCAGGTGTGTTAAATTTGGTGTGATTCAACATGGCACCTCATGGCAAAGAACTCTCTGAGGATCTGAAAAACAAAAATTGTTGCTCTACATAATGATGGCCTAGGCTATAAGAAGATTGCCAAGACCCTGAAACTGAGCTGTAGCTTGGTGACCAAGACCATACAGTGGTTTAACAGGACGGGTTCCACTCAGAACAGGCCTCGTCATGGTTGACCAAAGGAGTTGAGTGCACGTGCTCAGCGTCCTATCCAGAGGTTGTATGAGAAAGACATGAGTGCTGCCAGCATTGCTGCAGATGTTGAAGGGGTGGGGGTGGTCCAGGGCGCAGTGGTCTGGTTATATGTATTAGCAGATTTGATGACAATAAATTTAGGCCAAACTCACACTTTATAATCAGTTCGAGCTGTTTTTTCCCCATTTTGGGATAAAGGTTCTACATGAGTAAAAGCTGATCCTTATATGCACCAGTCAGTGGTAAATGGTAGGGATGCACCGATACACCCCCCTCCCTTTTTTTTTACCGAGTATCGATACTTTGTGGTGCGAATTGCGTCCATACAAAAATGTATGTCCGCAAAGAATAGCATGTGATTTGAACAGGAATGCAGTGTGCATCCTTGTGACAGCAGGAGTAGTGCAGGAATTCTCCCTGCACCGAACCCATGCTATCACACAAAGAAAAGCCGCTTTACAGGTTTGGGGATTTGAAATTCCCATAGCTTTCTCTCCTCTCCTTGCAGATGACAGTGCTGACCAATCAGAAGAGGTCTAGCCCGTACTGTCATTCCTGCAAGGAGAGGAGAGAAAGCAGACCCGTGAAATGACTTCCTTGTGTGACAGCATGAGATCGATGCAGAGATTTCCCACATCACTCCTGTGTGAACGCCAGCTATGACAAGCCTGGGTCCACACAGGAGCAGTGTAGAAAATGCATGTAATTTGGACAGTAATTGCACCGCATTTCTGTTCAAATCGCATACTATTCTTTGTGGCACGATTTGCATCCATACATTTTGTGGGGACACAAATCTCACCACAAAGTACCGGTTTCAAGTGTCAGGAGCATTTTTAGGAGTACAAGCACTAGTGAAATTACTTGGCATCGCCACGGATATCAGTGCATCCCTAGTAAACGGATGGTCTCATCCATCTGATATTTTACTGGAGAGTTTGAACTTCTGAAAAACAGCAGAGCTGCTAGCTGAATGAAAGATGAAAATCTATGAAAGCCTAAAAAAGGGAAAAATGCAGCCATCACATCTAAGAATTGGTAAGATGCAATATAATGTTTGCTTTTCGGTTTAATACTACTTTAGGTTAGAAGATTTCACCACTGCAAAAGCACATGCTCATTTTTATAAATTCTGCTTTCCAAGCTAATCAAAGTGTTTCTGAACCCCAACAATAAACGTCTCTCTGCCACCATTGGAAGTGAAACAAGCCTGTTTACAGAGCTCAATACTTGAAGCTCATATTACATACAAATGATCAGAAGAGGACCTATCCCCTCCTCCAGCACTACACTATACAACACTGTAAACCGTTTCAATTAGAGACAGTCAGCCCAAAAAGAAAACATGCTGTTCTCTTTAGAAAAGTAAAAGGAGTAGTACACTTCTACAGATGTCAATTAAGGACACAGAAGAGAATGTGTTCAGGAAGGCAATAGATAGCAGTAACGTGTCAAAATAAGAAGCACCTTTTTTTTTGGGAGGATTACAATGCAACATAAGCTCTCAGTGCTACTTTTGCCAAGCATACAAGGGCAGGTTTATATATCACAATGAAAGATGCACGCTTAGTCCACCTATTTTAACCACTTGCTCTCCAGAGGATTCCCCCCCCCCCCCCCCCCCTTCCTGGCCAGGCCATTTTTTTTGCTTTACGGTGCGGCGTTACTTGCGCGGTCATGCAACACTGCATCCAAATTAAACTGATGTCCTTTTTTTCCCCCCACAAATGGAGCTTTCTTTTGGTTGTATTTGATTGCTTGTGCAGTTTTTATTTTTTACGTTATAAACAAAAAAAAAAAAAAAAAAAAAAACAACAATTTTTAGAAAAACAATGTTTTTGACTTTTTGCTATTAAACATGTCCAGTTAAAAAAAAACCAAACAAAAAAACCTTTAGGCCAAAATGTATTCTGCTACATGTCTTTGCTATATTAGTGTCACGGACATCCCCGGGGACACGAATATAGTGAGCAGTGCTAATAAAAAGCACTGACACTACTTATGGCACTGGGCAGGAAGGGGATAATATCTGGGGCAATCAAAGTGTTAACTGTGTGCTTCACTATGTACATAGAGGTCTCTCTCCCATCAGTGATACTCAGGGATCGCCGGGTGCCGGTGGGGAATTGCTGTCCGGGACCCGGTGATCGACAGCTGAGGCCGCCACTGGCGGCGTGCGAGCCTACCCAAAAATGCAAAATCACACACATATATACATATATACATACACACACACACACACACACACACACACACATTATACACACACACACACACACACATTATACACACACACACACACATTATACACACACACACACACACACATTATACACACACACACACACACACACACATTATACACACACACACACACACACACATTATACACACACACACACACACACACACACACACACACATTATACACACACACACACACACACACATTATACACACACACACACATTATACACACACACACACACACACACACACACACATTATACACACACACACACACACACACATTATACACACACACACACACATTATACACACACATTATATTTTTGCGCAGCCCTACAGCAGTATTTTTTCTATAGGGTGGTGAGAAAGCGGTTAAGAAACCTATCCATAACCTACTTCCAATACTACTTCCCAGACTAAGGCACATGTTGAGTCACAGCAATCCTTTTCATCAATATTTTCACAACTAATTTACATTGAAATATCAGAAACTGTCCAGGATAATAGATAACTATAACCAATGCTACTAAATTATTGCACTCATTTTGATGACCGATTTACTAACCAATTACTGCAGGCAGTTCTTGAGATTCTATTGTGTCAAAAAATAAATATTCCTGGAACCATTTCCATGTTTTGGTGCTCTCGTCCTTTCACGCCACGTGGGTTAAAGAGTCATATTTGTGTTTATTAAAAGACAGCAGCTACTAAAACTGTATCCACAGACTTTTAATAAACAGACACTCACCTGTTCCAGGATGCAGTGATGTGCTCACCTGAGCCATTCTGTCAATTGGTCTTCTGTCCCCAACAAGTTAACTTTGCACGCAGCTGTGACAGCTTGGAGCTTCACAGCCGGGTGCCCACTGCGCTGCACATTGTGAATCGTCCCACAGTCTTCCGTGATGTGTCCCAAAAGACCCTCTATGTGATGCACCACCGCCCCCCCCCCCCCCCCCACTTCCTCCAAAAAAGTGCCATTCCCTAAATGGGGGGGCAGGGTAGTGGAGGCCTTAAAGCTAAACTTCACCTTTTGGGTGAAACTCAACTTTAACCATCGGAAAAACCCTATCAGATGCTTGGTATTTGCCACATTACTGCAAACACTCCAGATAACTGGAACTTCAGATTAGGGGTCCAGCACTCCACCACTTCTATTCTGAATATAATGTGAGCTGAGCTATCAATCAGAATGACAGTGCAGAAGTTGGACACAGTATCTGGGGATATTAGGTAGTGGACTAAATGTTACTTGCTCGACTTCTGTAAGCAAAGTGAAAATGTTACCTAAAACTCACTATTCACTTCTGCAACATTTCTTCAATTGAAAGCAAGAGCAGCTTTTTAAAAATTAGCTGTACTCTTTCAAAAACTAACTAGTCAGCAACTCTAGTCGTACCTGCCAATGTTGCTGCAGCAGCGAGGCCGGCCGCGGTGTATGGATCCGTGCCAGGGTGAGCCGTGCTGATGATATAAGGGTTTGGCACAAAGGCAGCTGGAGCTAGACCTGCTGAAAACACACTGGCTGGAATAAAGAGAAACCATTATGAAATAGGACATTCATATATAGGATAGTCACACACAGATTGTTCAACTAGAAAAAAAACAAAAAAAACTTTCCTTTATCAGATGTGCCTTCACCTCCAGACCACACACACATTAGAACTGCCATTAGAAGTAGAAAGATTAACAGAAACCTTTTTTTTTTTCATCCAATACACGACAGCTGAATGCTCCTCTGAGCTATTGGGAATTTTCAGGGAAGACACAGCAGTGACTTCCCCGAAGACCACTTCCACAGATAACTTGAGGATAAGACCCCAAGCAGCTCCAAGCTATAGTAGCCAATGAAAAATATTTAAGCAGCTGTCATGGACAAAATGCCCTTCCTTCCCTTTGAGATGCTTATGTATTGAAATAGAGAATTAACATAAGCACATGTTCCACCACACGCCAACTGATAAATCAGGATTTTACTCCTATTCACCCATTAACTAACCAAAACTTTTGGTATAGGATGAGGAAGGTCAGAATCCCTGTCAGATTATTCTTGGTGTCTGGCGCTCCATTACAGAGATTTTTCCTCACTTACTGGCCTGGTGAAGATAATGGAATCAGATAGGAAGTGAAAAAAAAATTGTAACACGGAAACAGGAGAAAAACAGGTCCAATGTCTGTTTCAGATTCTCCTCACTGCCTGATTTTCCTTTCTAGAAATTTCCTTTCCGTTAGTCACAGTGATAATTTCACCAGAGTCCCAGCAGTCCTAGCAGTAACAACCAGGCAGGTTCTAATTCTTCTCCACTCAATCCAAAAGAAAAAAAACAAATCTAGAAAACAAAATAAAACTGGACATATACTTTAATTCTTCATGCTATCTGGGATGCCTCTTGTTTTATCTGAAGGATCAGTTTGAAATGTGAGGACACTGTCATAATACACTAGGTCTCCCTTTAGCAGATTACACCCAAACAATGATAAAAATAATAGGGGGTGGGAGGCATAGAAGGGGGAATTCATCCCCTAGTACACAGAATTTTCCTCACATCCTTCACAGACAATGCCAGTTTACACCCCATGTTACAGTTACACATATCCAGTATCAGAACACGTCTTTACAATGAAAAGAGAAAAGGTACTGAATCTGCAAAAGAGGCAATATGTTGGTAATCGAAACAATCCCAGCACATGCTTGGCCTACCGATGTGAGGCTGTTGGGCTGCTGCCAGGGCGTATTGCTGCTGCTGCTGTTGTTGCTGGGCTGCATTTAATTGTTGCACTGTTAAAGCATTTGTTCTCTGGAAGAGCTATGGGAAGAAAGAATACACATACTTAAATACAGAAAAGTCAGTTTAATAGGGACAATGCAGTTCAAGATCATATCTACAGTATCTAAAGGTCGTAAGTGCCTTTGACATTAGCGGTGGCTGTGTATTCCATGTTAAAACACAAAGTACCAAAAGTGACGTAAGGGTCTGGAATACTTTTTGGGGTTCTCAGCCTGCTAGACATTTCTGTTCCATAGGCTTCTGCATAATCTAAGTAAAGCCACAGTTTTTAACACACAAAAAGGGGAGTTGCCAAAGAAAAAAAAAAAAAAACCCCCACAGAAAAAAAATACTGTTTGCACTGCACCTCCAAAAGCTGCAACTAAAGTGTTCTTTTGGTGGTATTCAATCATCACTGGGGTTTTTATTTTTTGCTAAAATTTTGAAAAAACAAAACATGTTTCTTTGTTTCTGTTATAAGAGTTTGCAAATAAATAATTGTTCTTCATAAATTTAGTCCAAGATGTATTCTGCTACATGTCTTTGGTGAAAATAACCCAAATTAGTATTTATTATTTAGTCTGTAGGAAAGTTATAGAGTTCAGGATTGATACAGTTTCAGATATATCCCATAGTTTGTGAAGTACTGACAGCCAATCTAATTTCTTGAGGCCCCCAAAATATCAGAACAGTACAGATATCCCCCAAATTACTCCTTTTCGCAAAGTAGACCGTGCAACATATTTAATAAGCGGCATGGCGAGTTTTTTGAAGTTGTAATTTTTTTGTCATAATTTTTCGGAAAATGAAGAAATTAAAAAAAGTTCACTTTTTTTTAACATACTGGTCACCAGTGCAGTACAGCATCATTATATAACTTGTGTGGCGGTGATCAGGGACACTGACTGGTGACAGTCAAAAAAAATTGATAATTCAATTTTTTTTAAAATTATCTTAACCATTTCAATACCGTGCAATTTTACACCTTCCTGCCCAGGCCATTTTTCAGGTTTCAGCGCTCTCACACTTTGAATGACAATTGCACGGTCATACAACATTGTACCCAAAACTAAGATTTTATCATTTTCTTCCCACAACTAGAGCTTTCTTTTGGTGGTATTTAATCACCGCTGGGGTTTTTATTTTTTGCTAAATTAACAAAAAAGGACCAAAAATTTTGAAAAAAAACCCCACATTTTTCTTTGTTTCTGTTATAAAAGTTTACAAATAAATAATTGTTCTTCATAGATTTAGGCCGAGATGTATTCTACTACATGTCTTTGGTGAAAATAACCCAAATTAGGATGTATTTTTTAGTTTGTAGGAAAGTTATAGAGTTCACAAACTATGGTATAGATCTGAATATTGATCAATCCTGAAGTACTGACAGCCAATCTAATTTCTTGAGGTCCAAGAATGTCAGAATAGTACAGATATCCCCAAATGACCCCTTTTTGCAGAGTAGACAGTCCGACGTACTTCATAAGAGGCATGGCGAGTTTTTTGAAGTTGTATTTTTTGGTCATAATTTTTTGGAAAATGAAAAAATGAAAAAAATTATTTTCACTATTTTTTTTTTTTTTACATACTGTCACCAGTGCAGTACAGCGTCATCATATAACTGGCATGGCGGTGAACAGGGACACTGACTGGTGACAGTATGAAAAAAATATATATATAATTTTTTTTTATTTTTTTTTTATTTTTAATTTTTATTACATTTTTTTTAAGATTTTTTTTTCATATTTTACTATGACCAAAGTAGTACAATGTTACCATAGTAACATTGTTCTACTTTGGGGAAGTGATCAGTATTTTTTTTTTTTTTTTTACACAATTTGCTTATAGCAAAGAATTACTTTGCTATAAGCAAGCATTTACCTGAATGAAATCGATTCATTCAGCTTTTTTTTTTTGTGCTTAGCTGTGATTTGGTCACAGCTAATCACATGACATGTGCATGTGATTAGCTGTGACCATTCACAGCTAGGCACTAGTATACAATGGATGGCATGAATGAAGCCATCCATTGTATACAACTGGCATGTGACCTGCTGTGATTGGTCACAGCAGGTCACATGGTACCAGCAACGGGAGCCGGTACTCGGATCCGTCATCGGCCGTGTCCGAGGTGCACGGCCGGTGACAGATCGCGCTGCTGCGCCGCTCTGCATTAGCGCAAACTGCGCATGTGCGGGAGCACGCCAAATGGCGTGCACCCGGAATGCAGGAACACTTTTGAAGCTGCCAAACGGCCATTGGCCGGGCGGCTAATGGTTAAAGAAAAATATTTTATAATAATTTTTTTTCATATATTACACTATGACCAAAGTAGTATAATGTTACCATAGTAACACTGTACTACTTTGGGAAACTGATCAGATTCAGTGTCAGATTTGCTCTTGTTTCCTGTACACAGGAGGTGAAGGGAAATCTCCGCAATGGGACAAGAAAAAAAAGAATAAAAAAAAAAAAATCAGACAGGGGTTATAACCGTCTCTTGCTCTACCCAAAATAAAAAAAAAAAAAAAAAAGTTTTACCTATAGTTCTACTTTAAAAATGGTTGCTTACTTTTCTAAATGTATGCTCATTTCTGGAAAATACAACACTGAAAAATCCTATTTATTTTTATTTGTTTACAAGGAGAATGAACCAGCTGATATTGATTTGCATTGACAAGGAGGCAAGATTGCCTTCTAATTACTGACAGATTTCAGCTGGCGTCTGGGCTTTCCATGCCTTTTTGCACCTCGCTTTCTTTATGTGTTCGATACTTTTTCCCTGTGTCATTCCATTTTATTACACAACTTTATTCTGAACTTATTTGTTTTGGTTTCTTTGTGTGTATGGATTGCATGGGCTGTTACTGACGTGGTGAAAATTTCATGTCAATAGCACCTTTAGAAATATTCACTGACTTGTTCAATACTTATTTTACCCGCTGTATATACCATAGTTTGTGGACTCTATAACCAACAAAATAATACACACTGATTTGGTTTATTTTCACCAATGAAATGTAGCAGAATACATTTTGGCCTAAATATTTGAAGATTTTTTTTATTTGCAAAATTTTACAGCTGAAAAAACAAAACAAACAAAAAAAACAAAACAAAAACTTATTTAAATTTTCGGTCTTTTTGGTTATAGCACAAAAAATAAACCCAGTGGCGATTAAATACCACCAAAAGAAATTGTGTGGAAAAAAAAAAAAGCTAAAAACTTCATATGGGTACAGTGTTGCAAGAGCGCACCATTGTCATTCAAAGTGCAACAGTGCTGAAAGCTGAAAATTGGCCTGGGCAGGAAGGGGATAAAAGTGCCCATGCCTCCATTTATATTTTTTATTATTATATATTTCATAATATATGTCATACTTGCTTGCTCGGTGCAATGATTTTGCACAGAGCAGCCCTGATCCTTGATGGGTCCCCCGCCAGTGCTCTCAGCTCATTCTCTTCTCTTCTCTTCTCTGCGTGCCACCACATGAAGCAGATTCCTATGGTGGAACATGTGCGGGCTCGATTCCGAGCCAGGCTGTGTGCATCTATACACACAGTCACTGTGGCTCGGCCCAGCACCCTATTTTTTCCTCCTCACTGGATTTGACTAATAGCAGCAGGAGCCAATGACTCCCAACTGCTGCCTCTATGTCCAGTAAGAAGAATGAGAGAAGTACTGCTTGCTCTCGGACACAATACTGAATCAATAGCTGGTAAGTATTTAGGAGCGTTGAACATTTTTTACCTTAATGTAGACCATGCAAGAAGGTAGAAAAACTTCAGTCTTTGCAATCACTTTAAGATAGATCTGTTAGGCTACTTTCACACTGAGGAGTTTCTGAAGTGTTTTTGCATTAAGAAAAAAAAAGCACCTGCAAATCTCAAGAAAAATGCTTCCCTACGTATGTTTTCACACTCGGTGATTGTGCTTACGTTGCAGTGTAAAAACTCCTGTTTGCAGCATCTTTGAAGCATGTTTGTTTAGTAAAAAAAAAAACAAACAACAAAAATTACTCTTCCTATTGAAATTAATGGAAAGCGCCTGAAAAATGCTTCTGAAAAACGTTTTTGGTACAGTTTTTAAGTCACGTGTCCTTTTAAAAAAAAAAAAAAAAAACCCTCAGAGAGCGGGGCAAAAGTGCATATGCATTTTTGCGGCGGAGCAGTGTAAAAGTAGATTTAGTATTAGGAAAATTAAATGCCCAATTTCTTGCAATAAATAATAAAGGGGCTAACCTGCTGCTGGGTTCCATAATCAAACAGTCCAACACCAGCTCCGGCAGAGTCCATAGGCAAGGGATTACCAGGGTAGTCAAACTGCAAAGAATCCAAACCAACTTGCTCCATCCCATCCAGGTTCTGACTTTCAGGGGTTGCAAACTCATCTGTCAGGGGCTTGTTGACCATGGGGTTGGAAAGCTGTCCTAGTCCTTCTGTGACATTCTGGTTCACGCCAATTCTCTCAGCAATCTCTGTGGGGGAAGATTGGCGGCTTCCTGGAGTTCGGCTGTGCAGAAGCAAGACAGGCACAATTTAAAGACCTGGCTCGATCTCTTGATGTGCAATAAACATTTTCATGACAGGGAAGTATACAGTATATAGGAAACTATACAGCGTCAAGATTAAATTGATTTACATTTATATTCTGGGTTTGAGATGCACTTTAAATGCAAGAGATACAACAGGTGCTTTAAAATGCTCTAGGAATGGACTGGGAGACCACAGCTGTACATTCTCCTAGAACACAGCTCAACTGGTAAGAGTCAAACTCTCGCATCCTCCCTTTGGAATTATGCAAGGAGTCATCGTAATAATGGATGCAGGCTTCACGACCTTAGGGTGTTACAAAAAATAAGACCTACTTTAACAAGGGGCAGAGGCCAGTACCATGTGAAGAGTTGTTTGTGTCTGGAGAAACATGGGGCTGTGTTAAAAGCAGCTTGGGTTAGTCAATGGAGATGCAACAAATGTACAAAGTCGCCTGCACATCGGTTTGACAGGTACACAAGACAAGGTCAAGGCTCTGACCACAGACAGTGTGCGTCCACACCTGTGCACCTGTAAAATCAAATCTGCGGGTGAATCTGCACAGTTGCTGCATCTCCCTTTACTAACAGGCTGCCTGACCACAGCTCTGCACTGCTCCAGACATAAATGGCTATTCACACTCTAGAGACTTCATATAAATGAAAAAAAAAAAAAATGCAGCCACCATATTTTATTTTTGATAATGGGCTTGTACACATTTTAACCTTGGCAACATTACCAAAGAGCCAAGCTCTTCTTTACAGCTTCCCCCATGATGATCAAAGTGGCCTCTGTCAATAGTTTCCCCTTTATTCTACTACAATACAATCCTAATTAGGCGAGAAGAACCTCTTTGACCTTTTCCACACTTACTTGAAGTCTTTACAGTCAGCGTCAATCCCATTTGGAAGTCCTCGGCCATTCAGCTTTGAAACTTCATCGCCATCAGTAGATATCAGATCCCGCTTCTTTTCCTCTTCAAATGGAGATGCCTTTCCTTTCTGTTCCCCTTTCTCTGGTCCATCCAAATCACAATCTCTGGCACCCTACAGAGGGGGAAAAAAAAAAAAAAACTTCAGCTTTTGCTTCCTAGAAAACTACAATTAAGGATAAACCAAACTTATTCCCCCTATTAGCTAACCTTAGAGGGCAATTTAAAACATGGTTATACAGCACACACAAAAATAAAATATAATTTATAAATATATATATTTTTTTTTATTCTTTTTTTAAAGGGCTACAACAAAATTTTGTGAATAGCTTCACTTTAACCTGTGAAAAACAGCAGGAATCATATTGGCTACTAAGAACAGCACATTTACTACCTTAATGTGCAATAGGAAACGGGCACTTACATATGCTCCTTTCCGAAATCTTGGGTCATGTTTATCAGCAGGTGAGGAGCTTAGAACATACTCCACCATGCTTACTCCTAGACCACCACTTTCTGACCGAGGTGAGAGTACCGAATTCACATCGTGGTTCCCTTGGAAGCCTTGTCCAGGTCTTCGCTGTACCATGATTGGCTGGGACATGGAATGGTCTGAAAACACAAGAAACTGGTGTTAAATTTTTGATGGCACATTGGACTGATTAGCATTTTTCAATTTAAGCTCTGAGATCTAGGAAATAAACCAAAACTCATATTACAGAAAACCCATAAAACATTCCCCATAACGTCCTGTCCATTCCACACGGCATAAACTTATGACCATATAATAAAAGTTAGTTTTATTAGGGGAGCACACACACACACACACACACACACACACACACACACACACACACACACACACACGACTCCAAATCTACCACTAATACAAAAATAAATGTCTACTCAATCATACACAATGATCAACAACTATTTGAAAATGAAAGAGTGGCGGAACCCAATAAAAACATAAGGATTCAAAGAGTGGCGGAACCCAATAAAAACATAAGGATTCAAATAAGTATACCCAGTCCATAAAAGGTGGGGAACAGCAAGTAGCTGAACACATTTTAGCACCAGCTACCTCTGGGGCAAATGAAGCAAAGAAAAATCAAAAATCATCTATGGCAACCATAAGAATGTCCAGAGTACCAATTTAATATAATACAAGGATAAAACACGTCTTGACATGCAGGGAGTTTCAATGCGTCTATTAAAGTGGTTGTAAACTCTGTTTTTCAATTTTACCTACAAGCAAGCTTATAATAAAACTTACCTGTAGGTAAAATGAATATCTCCTAAACATGTACCATTATAGGAGATGTTCTCTCTTCATTTAATCTGGTGCATGTGCTCTGAAGGAATGACATATCCGTGCCGTTCCTTCGAAGCCGTGTGCAGTCATCGCAGCCCGGCTTGTCAGAATGCCGGAAGTCGCAAACCCGGAAGGAAGACGGGTGAAGATCGAAGCCTTTACAGTAGTGACAGGGCACCGCTGGAGGGCTTAGTTTTAAGGCAAGTTTTACATAATGTGCCAGTATGCAATGTATATTAGCACATTATGACATTACCTTGCAAGGGGACACTTTTTGTCTGCGGTTTACTACCGCTTTAAAATATTACATGACTTATCTGCTCCTACCACAAGATGGCAGCAGTGTTCAGGTCTCGGATTGGGTTTATCCAGAATCAGCAGTTTGCACCGTGATTTACAATGGAGACTGAATAGTTAGGCAGGCCTAACTGCCTCTGAAATTTTTTCTTTTTATTTTCTTCCACTACAGGTGAAAGGAAAGAAAATTGCTCAATTTCCCCAACAACATATTCAGTGTTGATGGGAGAATCCTTCCTGCGGAGCTATTGTGTTCTACCAGCTTCCCTGCAGGAAGAACACAATGATTAGCAATGCCAAATATAGCAGACGACGCTAATCGTTCAGGAAAAACCCAACAAGGTGGTTGTACACAAGTCGATTGATAGATCCAACCAGGGATCCCATGCTCCCTGCTGAACTTCAACCCATGTATGGCCGGCTTACAATACAATGCAAGATGATTAGGAGGGATCATAAGCCCTCATGCACACTGGATGTTTTTACAGCGGCTGTTTTTGGCTTTTGCCGTTTTTTTCTACAGCCATTAAACTCCCCAGCATGTTATCCTATGTGTCCATGCACACAGACTAATCTGTAATGTGTAGCTTTCTGGAAAGCTAGGGGGGTAGGGGGTGTGCTCCAAGCCGCACTTCATTCTCAGAGCGTACAAAGATACCCCAAAATTTCAGAACGCGATCAGCAATACTAAGAATTATTCTAGTATTAAATAGCTGCTATTTCTGCACTTTAATTGTAATATTTTTAATAAAAGCCTTTTCAAGCGAATGTATGAAAAGTAGACTTCAGTATTAAATACTTCAGTCACAGGCTGTGCTCCTTCTTGACCCTTACATACCAAGACAAGCTTGACTCTGCCTTATGCAGATATTGTACCTAAAGCACTGTGAAGGTTTGTGTCAGGAGCTACAAGGCTCAGTGTTCACACTGATTAAAAATGAATCACTGTCTAATCAGTGCTTAAAAGTTGATGGGTACATTTTTTTTGTGGTTACTTTGTTCAATATATAGTGGATATAGAGAGTCTACACACCCCTGTTAAAATGTCAGGTTTCTTTGATGTAAAAAAATGACACAAAGAAATCATTTCAGAACTTTTTCCACCTTTAATGTGACCTATAAACTGTACAACTTGTTGAACAACAAACTGAAATGTTTTAAGTGGAGGGAAGTAAAAATAAACAAATAAGGTTGCATAAGTGTGCACACCCTTAAATAAATACTTTGTTGAAGCACCTTTTGATTTGATTCCTGCACTCAGCCTTTTTGGGTACAAGTATCAGCATGGCACATCTTGACTTGGTAATATTTGCCCACTCTTCCTTGCAAAAAAACACTCCAAATCTGTCAGATGGCGAGGGCATCTCCTGTGCAGAGCCCTCTTCAGATTATTCCACAGATTTTTGATCGGATTTAGGTCTGGGCACTGGCTGGGCCATTCCAAAACTTTCATCTTCTTCTAGTGAAGCCATTCCTTTGTTGATTTGGATGTATGCTTTAGACGTTGTCATTCTGAAAGATGAAGTTCCTCTTCATGTTCAGCTTTTTAGCAGAAGCCTGAAGGTTTTGTGCCAATATTGACTGGTATTTGGTAAATAATTCCCTCTACCTTGGCTGAGGCCCAATTCTAGCTGAAGAAAAACAGCCCCAAAGCATGATGCTGCCACCACCATGCTTCACTGTGGGTATGGTGTTCTTTTGGTGATGTGCAATGTTTTTGCGCCAAACATATCTTTTGGAATTATGGCCAAAAAGCACAACCTTGGTTTCATCAGACCAGAACACATTTTTTCACATGCTTTTGGAGACTTCAGATGTGTTTTTGCAAAATTTAACCGGGCTTGGATGTTTTTCTTCATAAGAAAATGCTTCAGTCTTACCACTCTACCCCCATAGACCAGAAATATGAAGAACACAGGAGATTGTCACATGTACCACGCAGCCAGTACTTGCTAGATATTCCTGTAGCTTCTTTAATGTTGCTGTAAGCCTCTTGGCGGCCTCCCAGACCAGTTTTCTTCTGGTCTTTTCATCAATTTTGGAGGGACGTCCAAATCTTGGTAATGTCACTGTTGCACCATATTTTTTCCACTTGATTACCACCATCTTCACTGTGTTCCATGGTATATCTAATGCCTTGGAAATTAATTTGTACCCTTCTCCTGACTGATACCTTTTAACAATGAGATCCCTCTGATGCTTTGGAAGCTCTCTGTGGACCATGGCTTTTGCTGTAGGATGTGACTAATAAAATGTCAGAAAAGACCTACTAGAACAGCTGAACTTTATTTGGGGTTAATTAGAGGCACTGTAAATGATGGCAGGTGTGTACTGACTGCTATTTAACAAGACTTGTGATTGCTTAACTCTGAACACAGCTACATCCCTAGTTATAAGAGGGTGTGCACACTTATGCAAACTCATTATTTAAGTATTTTAGGTTTACTCCCCCACACAAAAAAAAAAAAGATTTCAGTTTGTTTTTCAATTGAGTTGCACAGTTTATATGTCACATTAAAAAGGTGGGAAAAGTTCTGAAATTATGTGTCTTTTTTCCATCACAGAAAGCTGACATTTTAACAGGGGTGTGTAGACTTTTTATACCCGTTGTACATGGTTAACATATAACCAGAAGAAAAAGCCTATGGAATTTCTACCGGCAAGAGAAGCTTCTGTGGCCCTGATGACTCACAAAGATGTTTGTACTGGATTATACCTGATCACTAGACATGCAAAGTTTTGCTAATAATTGATAACCAAGTTACTCCTTAAATACCAAGTACTCAAAGAGAACCAGTCACCAGCGAGAAAACATTTTCTGACTCCCTACACCTTCAAACTAATAAAGGTCATAATGTAGTTTTGTAAGCTTCCTTCACGTACTGTATCCTGTTTTCTGCTGGAAAGCATACTTGGTGCCACGGCTGTGCCAGTCACATTCACCCATTACATATTGCAGGCTGTTGCTATCCAACATTCCTGCAAATTCAGTGCATTTCTATTGTGTTTTTCAGGCACTCCCATAATAGGTCTATGGGGACAAAAAAACAAGTAATCCTGCCCCAAATAAGCTCCTGTACAGAACTTTGGAGACTTTTTGAAACTTTTTTTTTAGTAGTTGCAAATTGCCTAAAATACACTATGCTAAAGTGTGAATAAGGACTAAAAGGAAGCCTTTGATTAGATCATGCATACTAAAGTATTTACCGTATATACTCGAGTATAAGCCGACCCGAATATAAGCCGAGGTACCTAATTTTACCACAAAAAACTGGGAAAAACTATTGACTCGAGTATAAGCCGAGGGTGGGAACACCAGTGGGAAGAATGGCGCCCCATCATTGGTGTCAGTGGGAGGAATGGCGCCCCATCATTGGTGTCAGTGGGAGGAATGGCGCCCCATCATTGGTGTCAGTGGGAGGAATGGCGCCCCATCATTGGTGTCAGTGGGAGGAATGGCGCCCCATCATTGGTGTCAGTGGGAGGAATGGCGCCCCATCATTGGTGTCAGTGGGAGGAATGGCGCCCCATCATTGGTGTCAGTGGGAGGAATGGCGCCCCATCATTGGTGTCAGTGGGAGGAATGGCGCCCCATCATTGGTGTCAGTGGGAGGAATGGCGCCCCATCATTGGTGTCAGTGGGAGGAATGGCGCCCCATCATTGGTGTCAGTGGGGGGGGTGGAGGAATAGTGCCCCATCGTTGGTGTCAGTGGGGGGTGGAATAGTGCTCCATGATTGGTGTCAGTGGGGGGTGGAATAGTTCCCCATCATTGGTGGGGGGGGGGGGGAGGGGGGCAGGGGGGGGGGGGGGTAGGAATAGCGCCCAATCGTTGGTGTCAGTGGGGGGGAGGAAAAGTGCCCCATCGTTTGTGTCAGTGGGAGGAATAATGCCCCATCATTGGTATCAGTGACACCAATGATGGGGCACTATTCCTCCCACTGACACTTGCTGACCCCTGTTCCAGTATGGTGCTGCTGCAGCCAGCATATGTGGTTGCAGCAGCACCTAAGCACGGCACACTTACCTGCATCTCCTTCACTCGATTTTCACGGGGCCGCTCAGCTCCGCCTCCTCGCCAGTGATTGGCCGCCTGTGTGCCTTTCCTGGGCTACAGTTCTGGCGGCCAATCACCGGTGAGAAGGCGGAGCCGAGCAGCCGCGTGAACATCCAGTGGACGAACCGAATGAAGGAGCAGCCGCGCTTCCTGGACCGGATCGTCGTGGGACCGGAGCCAGGTAAGAGACAGCAGCCCCCTGCAGACGTTGACTCGAGTATAAGCCGAGGGGGCCGTTTTTCAGCACAAAAAATGTGCTGAAAAACTCGGCTTATACTCGAGTATATACGGTACATATTCTTAACAAGCACTTTAAAACCAGTCCTCATTCATCTCTGTATCTATAAGCATTGTGGAGAAATGAATCTTCAAAGTTCACAACACAGGCAGCAAATTGACAGAAGATCTTAGCAGCTTACCAACCTACTAATGTGAACAACCGGCAGGTGTTTCTAAGCTGCTAAAACCTGACTGAAGTTGGCTGTAGAATCTCTGGTGTGATCTTTGAGAACAAATAACTACAGTAAAAAGCAGCTGGAGGCCAGAAATGGGTTATTTTAAATATGAAGATAGTTTAATGTCAATAGTCTGGGCCAGGTGCACTCTAAATATATCCACACTCATAAAACAGGGGGATTGTAGAAGAGAGCAAACCAAGAACCACATAAAAGCTATATCCAACTGCGACTAATCAAGTCAATTGTCAGAAAATGTTCGACTGGTAAACAGCTACTTTTGATCACAAAAGAGGAATTTTGAGTAAATCTAAAAGGTCACCACACACACTACACTCTGATTGTACAATCTCCTTTAGATCTAAAAACAAATGTGTAGTGCAAGAACATGTCTGATTGAATACAGATTGGATAGATTATGTAGGTCCTCATATTACAAGGTTTTGGTAAATCTAAAGTTGAATGTAACATGTATAATGAACCTACTAAAACATACGAACAAAATGGTTTTCTTTTATCAGATTTGGGCAGAAGTCTTGTGAGCTGATAACTAGGTGCTTTCTGCCTGTACTGAAGGTGTTATGAAGAGGAGGGAAAGGGGGTTATGAAGAGGAGATGGTATGTGCCTTGCCTGCTTCATGTCTGAGTTACAAAGAACAGACTCCATGAAGAATATAGAGCTGTGTTGCCATCTAAAAAAAAATAGGAATTCCTTAACACTTGGTGTCAGCCCTGCCATTTGTTTGCAGCACTTTTCACAGGATAAAAAATACGGGCATGTACATGTATTACAGAGATGTGCTAATATTTTTTTTGCCTTGAAAAATGCTTTAACAATACTTGGAGAGGGTAGGGAAATGGGATAAAGCATTCATATTTAGAAAGCTACAAATGCACAATATACAAATTCAATTATAAACCAGAAAGAACTGACAAAGTTGGATGTAAAATAATTTAAAGATAACTTACGAGATGGCCCCCATGCGTTCTCCCGCCATTCATCTGCTAGGAACATCCCTTTCTGGCCATCTTTAGTGGGGTCATCTGGCTCCCAAAACTTTTTGGCTGGTAACAACTAATAAAACAAAATATAGTGATACACCAAATGTGTAAATAAAAAAACAAAACAAAAAAAACAAAAAACAAAACCACACACATTAGTGAAGAGTTATTCTGGGCAACATGTTTACTTACAGTCTAATCTTACCGACTTTCAGACGGCATTGTAAAGGGATAGTCAATGTTATTCACTTAACCTGTCAGATGTCTTGAAGTTTTGGCTGATCAGGGTATATATATATATATATATATATATATATATATACATACATACACACACACACACACACATATATATACACACACACACACACACACACACATATATATATACATACATACATACACATATATATACACATACATACACACACTGCATCCAGAAAGTATTCACAGCGTTTAACTTTTGCCACATTTTGTTATGTTGCAGCCTTATTCCAAAATGGATTAAATTCATTTTTTTTCCCTCAACATTCTACAAACAATACCCCATAATGACAACATGAAAGAAGTTAAGTTTTAAATCTTTGCAATTTACTAAAAATGAAAACAAAAAACAAAACATGTACAAAAGTATTCACAGCCTTTGCCATGACACTCAAAATTGAGCTGTGGTGCATTCTGTTCCCACTGATCATCCTTGAGATGTTTCCACAACTTGATTGGGGTCCACCTGTTGGGAATTCAGTTGATTGGACATGATTAGGAAAGGCATAAACCTGTCTATATAAGGTCCTACAGTTACCAGTGTATGTCAGAGCACAAACCAAGCCATGAAGTCCAAGTAATTGTCCGTAGGCCTCCAAGACAGGATTGTATCAAGGCACAGATCTGGGGAAGGGTATAGAAAAGTCCCAGTGAGCACAGTGACCTCCATCATCTGTAAATGGAAGCAGTTTGGACCACCAGGAATCTTCCTAGAGCGTGCCGCCCGGGCAAAATGAGCGATTGAGGGGGAAGGGCCTTAGCCAGGGAGGCAACCAAGCACCCAATGGTCACTCTGAAAGAGCTCCAGCATTTGTATGGAGAGAGGAGAACCTGCCAGAAAAACCATCTCTGCAGCACTCCACCAATCAGGCCTGCATGGTAGAGTGGCCAGATGGAAGCCACTCCTCAGTAAAAGGCAAAATGGCAGCCCACCTGGAGTTTGCCAAAAAGGCACCTGAGGGATTCTCAGACCATGAGAAACAAAACTCTCTGGTCTGATTAAACAGATTGAACTCTTTGGCCTGAATGTCAAGCGTCATGTCTTGAGGAAACAGGCACCGCTCACCACCTGGCCAATACCATTCCTACAGTGAAGCATGGTGGTGGCAGCATCATGCTGTGGTTATGTTTTTCAGCGGCAGGAACTTGGAGACTAGTCAGGATCGAAGGAAAGATGAATGCAGCAATGTACAGAGACATCCTTGATGAAAACCTGTTCCAGAGCACTCTGGACCTTAGACTGGGGCGACAGTTAATCTTTCAACAGGAAAACAACCCTAAGCACACAGCCCACATAACAAAAAGGATTGGCTACGGGCCAACTCTGAGAATGTCCTGGAGTGGCCCAGCCAGAGCCCAGACTTGAACCCAATAGAACATCTCTAAAGAGATCTTAAAATGGCTGTGCACCGACGCTTCCCATCCAACCTGAAGGAGCTTCAGAGGATCTGCAAAGAAAAATGGGAGAATTGCCCAAAAATAGGTGTGCAAAGCTTGTAGCATCATACTCAAAACAACCTGAGGCTGTAATTGGTGCTAAAGGTGCTTCAACAAAGTATTGAGCAAAGGCTGTGAATACTTATGTACATGTGGTTTTTTGCATTTTTTTATTTTTAATAAACTGCAAAGATTTCAAAATGAACTTCTTTCACATTGTCATTATGGGGTATTGTTTGTAGAATGTTGAAGAAAAAAATGAATTTAATCCATTTTGGAATAAGGCTGTAACAGAACATGTGGCAAGTGTTACACACAGTTGTGTTCAAAATAATAGTGTGTTGAAAAAAGTGAATAAAGCTCAAAATCCTAATAGCTTTCATTTCCATACACACAAATGCATTGGGAACACTACACATTCTATTCCAAATCAAAATATGAAGAAAAATATATCAAATTTGTGTTGTTCCTCTAAAAAAAATTGAAGAAAAGTGAATATTAGACTGTTCAAAAAAATAGCAGTGTTTGTATTCTTCTTTACAAACTCAAACATTCACTATATAAACTGAAAAATGTTTGAAGATTTTGCTTTCCTTTGAATCACTTAATGAATATTTAGTTGTATAAGCACTGTTTCTGAGAACTGCTGTACATCTGTGTTGCATGGAGTCAACCAACTTCTGGCACCTGTGATCAGGTATTCCAGCCCAGGATGATTGGACTACATTCCACAGTTCTTCTCTATTTCTTGCTTTTGCCTCAGAAACTGCATTTTTGATGTCACCCCACAAGTTTTCTATTGGATTAAGATCCAGGGATTGGGCTGACCACTCCATAACGTCAATCTTGTTTGTCTGGAACCAAAATGTTGCACGTTTACTGGTGTGTTTGGGGTCGTTGTCCTGTTGGAACACCCATTTCAAGGGCATTTCCTCTTCAGCATAAGGCAGCATGACCTCTTCAAGTATTCTGATGTATTCAAACTGATCCATGATCCCTGTATGTAATAAATAGGCCCAACACCGTAGTATGAGAAACATCCCCATATCATGATGCTTGCGCAACCATGCTTCACTGTCTTCACAGTGCACTGTGGCTTGAATTCAGTGTTTGGGGGTCGTCTGACAAACTGTCTCCGGCCACTAGACCCAAAAAGAACAATCTTACTTTCATCAGTCCACAAAATGTTGCCCCATTTCTCTTTAGGCCAGTCAATGTGCTCTTTGGCAAATTGTAACCTCTTCAGCACGTCTTTTTTCCAACAGTGGGACTTTGCGGGGGCTTCTTGCAGATAGCTTGGCTTCACATAGGCGTCTTCTAATTGTAACAGTACTCACAGGTAACTTTACACCTTCTTTGATCTTCCTGGAGCTGACCTCACTAATAGAACTCCACACTGCTATTATTTTGAACATGCCCCTTTCAATTAGTGATTCAATTACACAGAATCAGCAGCATGCATGTCATGACTGTTGGATTTCTATTACTCTACTACACCTGCTAGTAAATTATCTGCCATGTAGAAATATCATTTCTACCAAAAACAGTGATTCAGGTTAGTGATGTCTGACTGCTATTATTTTGAACATGTATACACACACACACACACACACACACACACACACACACACACACACACTTAAATTCAGCTGATTTTTTAAAATTATTAACTCATTAAATATAGTCTATTTATCCTTGTATATTTTGACCAGTGTTAAAACTGTTTTCATCTTATATGATTCGTGCATGCTATATGAACAGATAGTTATGTGTAGATTTGTGTTTAAGCCCTGATGAAGGAAGTCTTTAGCCCCTGAAACGCTAAAGTCAGAGAACAGGACATGCTTGCAGACTAGCAGTATTAAAAAGTACTTGTACCATTTATCCCTGTTAGAAGCGGTTAGTGCAGCAGAACAAAAAAAAAAAAAAAAAAAAAAAAAAAAAACCCCTCATTACAGCTATGAGCAAGTATGTCTCCCTCCGTTTTCTCTCTTTGCCAGGAACTGTGACCATTACCGCACACATATGAATTCTAAAATCTCTCCAAAATCTGTTCCCGACAGCCGTGTAAGGTAGAGGTTGCAGCACTTTAGAAAGCCTTGCACTAATGATGACAGTGCGGAGACAGAAATGGAGCCTGTTACCAATGCGGTGCTATAGGTAGAGTTTTGAAAGACAGCTTAATTCCATGCCAACCCATTTGTATCTGTACATTCTGTTTTTGAATAAACAGCATGGATTCTTATGCCCAATGCTCATTCCATGCATGCAAGTTTACTAACAGCTGCCCAGCAGACTAATGATCAGAAACCAAACGGTATGGTAATCAGCACTTCCTGACTCACTGGCTACACTTTTTTTTTTTTTTTTTTTTAAATATTTAGGGTTCACGCTGCACATGAAACTTTAGCAGGCATTTTATAAGCCTAGTGTAATTGCGGTGCCACATAGAGCCTGCCATACAAATGAATAGCTGTATGTGGCCATGCTCTTGTAAATGTCAATGCTTCACTGCATCAGTTATTCCTAGTGCATGCATATCTGATGTATTTTCCAAACATGCAATTCAAGAGCAGAGCCACATAAAGCCATTTATTTGCATGGCTGGATGTATGTGGTGCATGTGGCTCCCCGGGCACGGAAAGGCGCAGGGATATTTTACCGTCAAATGCCTGCTAAAGCATGAACCCTAGAAGGCAAAAATCAATCTCTCTCTCTCCTAATATTAGTTGTGCACCAAAATGAAAATTCAGGCTGCACTTGGCCAAAAAACCGAAGCGCACACTCCTGGAATGGCGTCAAATTACGGTACTTAATCTCCATGAGTGATGCTTTACAAATTTCTACAGGTTAGCAGTGTAAAGTTACAGAGGAGGTCTAGTGCTAGAATTATTGCTCTGACGTTTGTTGCAATACCTCACATGTGTGGTTTAAACCGTTTACATGGTTTTTATTTGGTTTTAAAGAAAAAAAACACAAAACACTGAGCATTAACCAATAGCCGCCTGGCCAATAGCCGTTTGGCGGTCGGGAAAAGGCTGTAGATTTCCGGATGGACGCCACATGGCGTCCTCCCGCACATGCTTGCAGAGCCGCGCGATCTGTCACCGGCCGTGTACCTCGCACAGATCTGAGTACCGGCCCCCGTTGCCAGTACTATGTGACCTGCTGTGACCAATCACAGCAGGTCACATGACAGTTGTATACAATGGATGGCTTCATTCATGCCATCCATTTTATACTAGTGTCTAGCTGTGAATGGTCACAGCGATCACATGCACATGTCATGTGATTAGCTGTGGCCAAATCAAAGCTAAGCACAAAAAAAACAAACAAAAAAAAACCCCTGAATGAATTGATGTCATTCAGGTAAATGCTTGCTTATAGTAAAGTAATTCTTTGCTATAAGCAAATTGTGTAAAAAAAAAATAAAAATAAAAAAATACTGATCACTTCCCCAAAGTAGTACAATGTTACTATGGTAACTACTTTGGACATAGTGAAATATGAAAAAGAAAAAAATAAAAGTAAACAAAAGTAATAAAAAATAAAAAAAAATAAAGAGATATAGATATATATATTTTTTTTTTCATACTGTCACCAGTCAGTGTCCCTGATCACCGCCATGCCAGTTATATGACGCTGTACTGCACTGCTGACAGTATATTAAAAAAAAAAGTGAAATTTTTTTTAATTTTCCGAAAAATTGACAAAAAAAAAAAAAAAACACAACTTCAAAAAACTCACCATGCCTCTTATGACGTACGTCGGACTGTCTACTTTGCAAAAAAGGGTCATTTGGGGGATATCTGTACTGTTCTGACATTCTTGGACCTCAAGAAATTAGATTGGCTGTCAGTACTTCAGGATTGATCCCATAGTTTGTGAACTCTATAACTTTACTACAAACTAAAAAATACATCCTAATTTGGGATATTTTCACCAAAGACATGTAGCAGAATACATCTAGGCCTAAATTTATGAACAATTATTTATTTGCAAACTTTTATAACAGAAACAAAGAAAAACGTTTTTTTTTTCAAAATTTTCGGTCTTTTTTTGTTAAGTTTAGCAAAAAATAAAAACCCCGCGGTGATTAAATACCACCAAAAGAAAGCTCTAGTTGTGTGAAGAAAATGATAAAATTTTAGTTTGGGTACAATGTTGTATGACCGTGCAATTGTCATTCAAAGTGTGAGCGCTGAAACCTGAAAAATGGCCTGGGCAGGAAGGGGGTAAATGTGCCCGGTATGGAAATGGTTAAAGAAAAATTAAAAAAAAAAAAATCACTTATTTCTATCACATGGAATGCATGCATCCCTTGTGATGCAATTAGTGACAGGTCCTCTTTATGGGGTCAATAGGATCCCACATCTGTCCTCTACAACATAAAGCATTAGATGGGAAGGGAAAAAAAAAAAAAAAAAAATGGCCTTGTTTACAAGATGCATGAACCGGAAGTGACATCGCTCCGGTCCTCCAGGGGCATAGAGATAAGTGGAGGCCATCTTTCCTTCATTTATCTCTATGCCGAGCACCGGGAACATTCGGTAGTTTCTTAGATAAGGCTGAGAACTACCGAAAGGAAGGGCTGGGTTATTTTCAGCACCTATATCGGTGCTTATTTTCACATCGGCCAACAGCCGATAGGGGTGCTTTCGGCCGAAATGTTTTGGCCAACGAACGTTTGGTGGACCCCTATCTAAAATTATGGACAGTTTCAAGGCACCCCAATCTAAAAATGTAAAAAATGTGTTTTACATAAATCATCAACATCCACACATATAGGACACCCAACATTATAGGTGATTTATTCTTCCAAGTCAAATACACTTCTGCACACTGGTACTGACTAGTTTTCCAGTGTTTCTCTTCTCAATGTTTTCTCCATTACTCAGCTAATGTGACCGAAGCACAGAGAGCATGGGAAGGGTCAAACAAGGATGCTGTGCAGATGACCAACATCCTCCTTATCACCTGATGTCATTGGTTGTTGGGATGCTGGTGGCTAGAAGGCTGTAATGGTACTTAATGAAAATCTGTGGCTTTGTGTAACTAAAAGGAAGGCTTGACCCACCTCTGGCTTGTATACAATTTTTGGGCATTTTGACAAGGCACCCCTGAAGAAACTTCAAGGTATCCCAGGGTGCCTGGGCACCCTGATTGAGAAAGGCTGGTCTAGATACAGTTTAATAATCAAATGCATGGACTACGTAGTGTGAGTTTGTAATTCTTCCCTAAATCATAAAACTGGTAGGCTTTACAAAAGGAGGATGGTGATAGGATTCTCCTTTACTCAGGCAAATTATTTTTTTCTTTCCTAATACAGGTTAATATGAATTGAAAAAAGGCACCCTGGCTGGAAAAGGCTGTGTCAGCCTATAGCACAAAGTATTAGCAGGGTACCATATTTAGGTCACAATATTTATATAATTTCTGCATATTTTTGGCGCTGCTTTTTTGTTTATATAAAAAGGGCAGCAGCGCCATTTGCAGCTCCAGCTGACAATCATCCATACATGAAGCATGCAAAGCACTCACCTCTCCCATTCCTCGAGATTCTAATGCCAGTGCCTGGAAACCGTGATTCAAGTCATCTGCAGACCTCACCTAGAAACCAGAAAACAGGGCTGTAATTCTATCCAGGCCATCTCCATATGCTCACAAGAGAAAAGTCCCCACTTGGCCCCTCAATTAAAAACACATGACAAAGGAGCAGGAGGTGGTCTGCAGGTGACAGACGTGTGAGGCCCACCACTCAAAAGGGATGACAGAGACAGCTTGTGAAACTGAAGACAATCCAGCATGATTTCACCTCTATGGTAGCAGTTAGTCACTTCAGGAAGATTAGGGTGGTGTTATCCAATTAACACAAAGCAGGGAATTTCAGAAAGAAGTCCAAATACTACAGAGACAAGGCAAACAGCCTTGAAGAAATAAAAGGGAAAATTTGTGCTTTTTTTCAGTAAGCATTTATTGTAAATCATTACATACATGCTACTTCTGCATTCTAGTGTGTTACCAGCAGCCTTTCTGAAAGAGGATTCCCAATAAAGATGGGAGTCCCCTATTTGACAGAAATCCCCACAACTATCTGTATAATACAGGTTGGCAACCTTAGCACTCCAGCTGCCATGGAACTACAAGTCCCATAAGACACTGCAAGTCTGAGAGCCACAGGCATGACTCCCAGAGGTATGATGGGATTTATAGTTTCATCACAGTGGAGAGAGGTTACCTACCCCTGGTATAACAGCACAACTTTCAATGTACGGCATCATGAAAATGCCTCTTTGTTAAGTCAAGAACAAAAAAAAAAAAAAAAAAAAAAAGTGCATCTAACAAAAAAAAAAATAATAATTTGTTTTTGGATAGACTGGAGAAAGGTTAGACCCCCAGTGGGGTTTTTCCTGCTGTGTGTTTTGCACAGATTCACCCTGGGTGACCACCATTACTGGGACAGAAAGGGAGAGGAAATACAACTTGTGAGTTTTCACAGGACAAAAATAGAAGGAAAACCTTCCAATGAGGACATGTGTCCTGGTAGCAACTGTCCAATAGAATTACCCCACTCAAGAGATTTCTTCTTCCATTCTGTTGCCAATAGGAAACAAAAGGGTTTGTGTCTACTTTATCTTAAGCGCTTAAGGACCGCCCTAAAGCAGATATACTACTACAGGGCAGAACCTATGTGCAAAATCACGTATATATACCAGCCCTACCATTTGCGGCCGCGGATATCAATCACTGGGTCCCGGACGGTAATTACCGAGCATCTCCGACGGGGTGGAAGATTGTTTTATTTACAAACAATCTTCCTCCCTGTCAGCTCGAGCACAGCGCTCGGGATGGCTGTGCACAGTACAGCCATCCTGATCAGTGTGCTTACAGTGAAGAACACACCCCCCACCCCCTAGTAAACACTCCCTACACAGTGTTAACTCTTTGATCGCCCCTCACATTGACCCCTTCCTGCCCAGTGCCATTAGTACAGTGTGTCAGTGCTTTTTTTTTTTTTTTTTTTTTTAGCACTGATCACTGTATTGGTGTCACTGGGGGTGTCAGTGATGTCAAGTAAGTTCCCCCCCAGTGTCAAAATGTCTGCCACAGTCCCGCAAAAAGTTGCTGATCACCGCCATTACTAGTAGAAGAAAAAAAAAAAAAAACCACTATACCACCATTTGTAAACGCTATAACATTCACATAAACCAATTTACACGTTTTGGGATTTTTTTTTTTTAGCAAAAGACATGTAGCAGAATACATTGTGACCTAAATTTATTACAAAATTTGTTTAAAATTTTTCTTACTGGACATGTTTAATTAGTAAAAAAAATACAAAATATTGTTTTTCAAAATTGTCAGTTTTTTTTTTTTTTTTTTTACTTTTAGTGCAAAAAAAAAAAAAACAAAAAACAAAAACAAAAAAATGCACAGATCAAATACCACTGAAAGAAAGTGCAATACGTGGGGGGATGTAAAATTTCATTTGGGTGCAGTGTTGCATGACCATGCAATTGTCAGTAACCCAGCGCCGTAACGCAAAAAATGGCCTGGTCATGAAGGGGGGTAAATCCTCAAAAGGGCGAGTGGTTAAAAAAACTTTTTTTAATAAGATAAATATGAAATTGCATATACAGATTTAGAATTCTTCTATTCAGCCAGCAGGTGGAGCGGTAAACTCTGGTTTACATTTTTCAGTTTTACCTTTTACAGAGCTCAATAGCCAAAGTTTTTTTTTTTTTTTTAAATCACTTTCCTTTGATTGGTATATTTCAGCATGCTGCTAATACAATAATCTTGTGCATAAAGCTGCACTTAATTTGCCAATAGCACTACACAAAATATAACAAGGTACTCAGCTAGGTTTTTAAAAGAGAAGCTGAAGCTGTCCTCTTACCCATTCTGGATACAGCGACAGAGCCTTTGTAAAAGGGTATTCTTCAACCTAACTGTACACATTTTGCTTCCGCTTGGTACTCAGGGTCTACATGTAGTTTCCCAGAACACACAGCCAGTGCAAGAGGGACACACAGGAAAAGGGACGCCACTTCTCTACAGCAGGAGCTGCTATCAATCACTGTTCTGTAGAGAGTGGCTTTTCCTCCGTGTTTCCCGCTTGTGTTGGCTGTACGTGCGCTCTGAGCAGCTGCATGTAGACAAGGAGTACAGAGCAGAAGCATGGACATAGGAATCACACAGGACTAGTCAGCATTTCCTTATGCCCAGCAACCCCAATCCTCCATAGGGCAGCTGTACAAAGCCATGCTGCCTTGAGCATACGCAGTAAACCTGTCTTCAGGTGGACCACATGACAATGGTGCTTCCTGCCCATACAGCCAATGCTAGCCTAGAGATTCAGCTCTCCATCATGATATCAGGTATGAGATGATTGCATTTTATTTTACGGCTATAAAAATTTGAAATGCTTTGGACAGATATTTTTCATGTTTGTTTCTATGGCATTCAAGACTTGGTTTTGTGGTAGATTGTTTTTGGAATAAGCAACTGGATAGGAGGCAGTTATCCGATTGTTCACCTGTGGTCTATTGATATGTGTATGATATAATCCTATAGTGGGCCTACACAAATGTAGTCTGCAGCATACATGCTACAGCCTTGGATCAATTAGTACTCATTCTGCAGCTACTGTAGGAGATCACGACTAATTTAGATACTATGGTGCAAATATTGCATTAAGGGCCAGTTCACACTATATGCATTTCATTGGGATTTTTTCTGCATCCAAATATGCATAGAAAGTAGGTTACATGGTTGTCAATGTCATAATTCACATCAGTGCTCGTAGTTTCTGTACATTCTGGTTGTAGAAAAGAAAAGGCTACATTTTTCATGCACAGAACTGTGCTGGAACACAGTAAAACGCATCAAAAGTGTACCAAAAATGCACTGAAGCACTTGTCCCTAATTAAATTGAAGAGGGGGAAAAAAAAAAAAAAAAAATGAACGCATCAAAAATGCACTGGAACACGCCAGAAATGTGTCAAATGTGAACTGGCCCTAAAATTCAACACATCCCTGAGTAAAATCAGTCTGTATATGCAGTAAAGCATGCTTGTTATCCTCACTGTGAAACCCAAGGGATTAATCCTCTGCATTGTGTAAAAAGGCCAGTTGATCCTGTCTTCTCTGATCCTCCCATACTACTGTCCCCAATCCATCTGCTGATAGTACAGAGCTCTAGGAGTCAGTCTGCACATGCTCAGTTTATTGTGCATGGCTAGAGTTTTTTTTCCTTTGGGAGGGTTCATGTGATCAGCATAGGGCCAATCAGCGCTGTCCACACAGGGTCAGGGGTTATGCACCCTCATTAGGTCAGAGCAGAATAAAAGCTCCTCCTACAAGCTCTAACCAGTGCTCAGCTGGACACTGATAGAAGTCACAAGACTCCTATATACTGCTGATGTGAAAGTATTTAGCAGTTTATATTTACTAAAATAATTGCAATTCCATGTTCTGTGTACTGTGGGAGACCAGATATAGTGGATTCAGAGTCCTGGGTTTAGTAACACTTTAAGCTTTGTTCTATGATCAGAGAAGCTCAGAAAATACAGCATGTAGTATTTGTGTGGCCTCGTTCACACAGGGCATACACCGTACACCCATGCATGGCCATGTTTTTCAGCATGGGAATGCACAAGTGCTCACAAGGCATGAGGGCCGAATCTGGTCCACCAGGTCATTTCATGGGACCCTCCCAGATCTCCTGCAGCTGCGGCACACCCCTTGTCTCCGCTCCCACCTTGTCCCTACAGTCAGTAGCTAAGAGGATGACAGCACTCCTCTGCCAGATACCGTGATTCTCTGTATAGCAGCTGAGAGGCTTGTCTCTGTCTCCCTCCCGTGTCTGTCAGCAGCAGAGAGGAAGACAGGCCTCAGCCAGATCCTGTGCATCACTGTGCAGCAACAGCATCCCCTTGTCTCTGCCTCCCCTGGCCTCAGCATTCAGAAGACTATGGTAGCCGACTGCAGCCTTCTTCTGGTCCTTCTGCAGATCCTGCACTACTTCTTAGCTCCACTCTCAGCTTCTTACTGGCAGTAGCAGCAGAAGGTGAGGGTACACCGTGATGTATGGGAGGGTGGGGGACTCTAGTTCTGATGTAAGGCAGTGGGTAGAGTGTGCGCTTGACATCTAGTCTTACAGATGTAGCCAGCCCTTCAAAGTGGCCCATGAAGAGATTTACACCCCTGCCCTAGAGAATAAAACACTAGTAGATTTAACTTTTAGGAAACACAATTTAAGTTAATCATACACTAAAAGGGGATTTCTGGGGTATATAAAACAAAAATTTACCTAGTTTTTTTGCTAAAATAAAAATTTAGGTTACGCCGAGTAAATAGATACCCAACATGTCAAGCCTTAAATTGAGAGCACCTGTGAAATGGTAACCTTTGGTACCCTATATTTTTTGTAGATCAAATGTTTAAAAGCCCCTACAGGTCATCACTTTAGAGTTATTGGGAGGTCTGGTGCTATAATTATTGATCTCCCTGTAGCATGTGCCGTGATATGCAACGTGTAAGTCAACTGCCGTTTTCATACATAGGTGCTCCAAAACGTTTTTTTTTGTATGTACGTGTGTATGTGGGGGCTCTAATTTTTTTTTTTCTTAAATTATTAATCTGTCTTTAATTTTTTTTTAACCAGTGATGGAACAGTTTTCCTTTACTTAAGCACAGGACAAAAACAGCATTGTAGGAGCCAGTACAATGAAGCATAGCACACAGCAGGGCACCAGGCACACTGTCACAACCAGAAGTGTGTCAGATGCGGAATACTTTTTAATTCACTTGTGAGAAAAAAAAAAAAAAAAAAAAAACTACATGCCTTTTAGTGGACTGAAACTGCAAGAATTGTTGTCAATCCTGCCCATCTATCCACTGTTAATCTAATAGATTCCACCCGTTCCCCTCATCCCTACAGCATAGGGACTAGTTCTGTAGTGCAAGATAAACACTGGGAGAACTCCTTGTGATAACACAGGAAATGTGTACAGGCCACAGGACAGCACTGACATCTTGACAAGATTGATAACGTTGAGGAATTTTGGATATGGTTTCAGTCCTGCTGAAGGCCTGATAGTTGTGGTTTGTTCTTCAGCAACTCCATATGGGTCCTTTAACATGGGCATTCGTTTGTTTTTTTTTTTATCAGTTCAGTCATGTTTTTTCAGAGCAAAAAACTGATCTGTTTTTAACATCCTTTACTAATGCAAAAACAGATGCAAAAATGGACTGTCAGTTTACATCCGTTTTTAGTCCATTACGGTTTATTTCCATGGAAGAAACAGGGTTTTCTTCAACTCAAAAAAACGGATGTTAATGGATGCGGACATAGGGAACACCCGTGTGAAAGGATCATATAACAAAAAGCTTCTAATGGTATATTTTACAGAGAGTAAATCAGGTAACTTTTAGAAAGAGAATTCAAAACATAGCAATGAGCTAATAAGAACCTGTTATTTCAAGAAGGGAACACCCGACTACATACCGAAGCCTCCACGCTATCTCCTGTTGGCCATCGGTGCTTGTTGCTGTAGCCGTTCACCTGTTCTCCGGCTTGTCTTTGGAAGAAATATCCCACTGTGGCATCATCCTGAGAGCGGCCGCTCAAAGGCACCTGTGCGTTGGAAGCACCGGGAGGAATGGCATGTGGATGGTTTCCAATGGGTCCTGACACTGTTCCTCCGGAGGGGACCATCCCGACTGCAACCCCAAGTGCATCCTGCCCATTGCTCGCATGCATTATTCCTCTGGTCTCTTGCCAAGCCACTTCATTCATGCCTACGACACATGGAATGTTCATTCCACATAGGCACCTGCAAAAGACACAAAAGCCAAAATGAATCAAAAAAGTAAACATATTAAAAGACTTAAAGCTCATTGCAACCGTCATATAAGCTAAATACATTCCAGCATCAAAACAAAAAAGATGAGCAAAGTCTTACTAATTGGCAAAAAAAAAAAAAATCCCACAAGCCTGTGCCCTGCGCCAGGATGCAAAGGACCAGTTTTTCTCTGTGTGGAAGCAGAGGTCTCTCTTCAGATATTGATAGCCATTTTAGGCAGACGATGAGTCAGTATTTACTCAAGGAACCCCTAAAACAGGGCTTGACAAAATCTTAGGTGTCAGGTCGCCATGGTGATCAGAAACCCCATCCTGGGGCCTGGGCCCCCTCCAGCCCACACTGCCCTGTGCTTCCCTACCCCACATCCTTGGCTGGCCCCTCTCTCCTGCCCCACAGGGCTGAGGCCAGCCCATTGTCCTGGGACCCCGGACAGAGCCACCCGGTGCATACCTCCCCCCCTCCCTAAACTACCCCCGCACAGCCCGAAAGCCTCCCCCAGGAGGACACCGCAGCCCCCCCACGAGAATCCATGGAGCAGAGGACACACGTGGAGCCGGTTAATATCACCTTTAATGGCAGTGGCCACCAACACATGCAGCCATCGACCACAACAACCAGGCAGACACAGGCTCGGCTTCTGTCACCAGATCCTCTCTGCTGCCCCGCCTCCTGTCATGCTGCACCCCACTTTGCCCTTAGATTCAAAAAACTTGTCAAGCCCTGCCCTATAAACTTTTGGAGGAACCCCAGTTGAGAAAGTCCGGTCTAGTCTATTGATCAGATAATGCAGTGAAAGGTATCCTTGTTGGGAATGTATACCCCTTGCTGATGCCAGTCACATGGCCAAAAGCCACTGAAAATGCCACCATATAGTCACATGATCACAGATGAGCAGGACCAGATCAGTGACGCCCAGTCAGTGCTGATCAACCAGCAGTTTGTGTGAACGCTGATATTTCCTTTCAGCAGAGAGCATGTACCAGTGGAAAGAAGAAATTCCGGTTTGCAAAAAAAGTTTTTTTTTTTTTCCTTTACACATTTATGTTATTGCTTAACAAACAAACAAACAAAAAAAACCCTGAAGTCTATTTAAATACTCAACCTGAGTAAAAGATGTACAGTGAATGCCAGGAAATGTTTTTGGAGGAGGCTCACAGCAGTCCTATTATATATGAATCCATTGACTGTCCAGTCTGAAATATACCACCATTATAACAGTGTCTTACATGGCAAATACACCAAAAGCAATAATCCACATAGAACAGTAAATATATCCACATGATCCCACCATTATTCCTGCCATGTCCATTTTTTTTAATTTAGAAAATGGAAAAAAAAAAAACAAAAAGTTGAAAATGATTCAAGAGAAAGAAATGCAGCAGTATTAAACTTCGCATGAAAATCTCACATGAGCAAGTTTGCTCACCACCTTCCCATCTATACATCTGAACACCCCAGTTAATATGATCCTCATACTTATTTATAGCTGGACAGATACATAAAGGTTACTTCAAATATAGCTCTTCATCATAACAGAGATAAGTGCCTATGTAGGACACAGATATTGTTTATTACATTAACGTGCACCTGCGTCTAGAAATAGTTTATGATTTTTAAGTCACTCTGTACCACATTCAGAAAACTAGAGAGCACCCCTCGTAGTTCACTGGAACTTCCTATAGCATTGGAACTGTTTGTCTGTATGGCGGTACAGGCAGACAAACTGGAGGCAGTGTCTGCAAATAGCCTTACACTGGATTTGCAATCTACTGATCAGGGGTACAATGCTCTGCACGGTCATCAGGAAAAAACTAAATAAATTTTTTATATATATATATATATATATATATATATATATATATATATATATTTTATTTATTTTTTTCGCTGCAAAAATATGTATTTTTTCTTAAAGGTGAACTTATCCTTTATCAAAAACAAAAAAACTTTTACTGGAAAAAATGCAGACAATGTTGACAGTTTGCCAAGGCACAGGCCAGCTGCTTTCTGACAAAGTAGGTTCAAAGTGTCTGCCTGCATGTCAATCCTCAAATACCCTTGTAACCGTTGTGTGTTTAAGGTCTAAGGCTCTGTTCACATACAGGAATTTTAAATCGCAGGCGGAATCACCGAGATTCTCCCCGCAATTTGAAAAAGTGCTGTAAAAATGTGAAATTGCACATCAGCATGTTCATGTACCATTAATTTCAAAAGGCACCTGAAAAAGTGGGGCATTCTTGCAGAGAGTTTTTTCATGCAACAATCGTGCCAGGATCACGCAAAGAAAATCGTGCAGTGTGTAAAAGTAGTTCTTCAACCTCCTTTGCGTGAAAAAACATGCGGAAATCACGGCAAAAATGCCCCACGGTTTCAGGTGCCCATGAAATGAATGGCACATGAACACACTGATGCACAATTTCACATTTTAACAGCACGTTTTCAAATCACGGCAGATCCACCCACGATTTAAAAATGCATGTATGTAAATGGCGTGTAAAATGAATGTTTTCCTCATATTTTAGAACTGCTCAAAATTTAGCCATAGGTCTGGTAAAATACAGAATTATGCAACCCTGCATCAAAGTGTACGTAAAACTTAAATTACCTTCTTCTGTTTTTACTTTTTTGTTTTTTAATATACAATTGAAAAATGTATTGTTATATACCCCAAGGCCAATAATCAGACCACCAAGCCCCACATTGCTTGGATAAGGGGCACAATGCTTAAATGTGCATGTTGCAGAACAAGCCTGCTTCTTTAGGACAAATTACAAAGAAGTACTTTATTTGAAACACTCCATCTAGAATGGTGGTGAAGATGGGCCCCCACCTTTTGATTATGTATTACAGGTATTTATATTGCACTGACAGTTTACATATGTATTGCAGATTCACACCAGCCCCTTCCCTCAAGGAGCTTACAATCTAAGATCTCTCACATTCATACAGTGGGGATCGAAAGTTTGGGCACCCCAGCTAAAAATTTGTATTAATGTGCATAAAGAAGCCAAGGAAAGATGGAAAAATCTCCAAAAAGGCATCAAATTACAGATTAGACATTCTTATAATATGTCAACAAAAGTTAGATTTAATTTCCATCATTTACACTTTCAACGTAACAGAAAACAAAAAAATGGCGTCTGCAAAAGTTTGGGCACCCTGCAGAGTTAATATCTTGTACTGCCCCCTTTGGCAAGTATCACAGCTTGTAAACGCTTTTTGTAGCCAGCCAAGAGTCTTTCAATTCTTGTTTGAGGTATCTTTGCCCATTCTTCCTTACAAAAGTCTTCCAGTTCTTTGAGATTTCTGTGCTGTCTGTCACGCACTGCACATAATCGATAATAAATTATAAAAATAGTTTTCATAATCGAATAGTTGGTCGACTAATTGGTTGACCTGCATACAGAATTAATTCTTTTTTTACATATCAGAAAATAGTGCAGCACACATACAGCTGAGAAGAAAGTGAATGATTCTAGGCAGGCAGAAGTTTTTTTTAATTTGCTATAGGGGTACTCTATACTAGTTGTGCGCCGAAATGAAAATTTTAGGACCGTAACCGAAAATTCAGGATGCATTTGGCCGAAAAATAAAAAAGGACAGTTTAAAAAAATATAACTATTCTATTTGACTTAATTAAGATCATGAATATAAAATGAATATGAATTTATTTTCAGCACCTTTCAGCCAATAGGCTGCTTTCACACTGAGCAGTTTTTGCAGCTCTTTCACAATTAAAAAAGTACAAGAATCCATCCCTTTAAATTCAATGATGTCTTCCCACTGGTCTGTTGCACTTCCCCTGCGGTGTTAAAAATCCTGCTTGCCACATTTTTGGTGCATATTTGGCTAGTAAAAGGGAAAAAAAAAAAAAGCCACCAAAAACGCACCTCCCCATTAAGGCCTGGTTCACACCAATGAGTTTTTAAGGCTTTTTGCAGGAATGCACTGCCGTCCATTTAGCATCGTTTCCTATGGCACACGTTCATATCTATGGTTTCTTGAGCTGTTACATTTTTGGAAAGGGTCAGGGACCTTTTTTTTTTTTTTTTTTTAAACTAAAAAATGTTGAGCTTTCAATGGAGGCACTGCAGAAACCGCAAGCAGTGAGTTTTCACGTGGCTGCATGCCATTTGCGCTTATGCACAAAAACGCATCAAAAATGTGCGTGCAAAAATGCATATTGCACTGCAAAACGGACAAAGTGAAAACTGAATTGGTGTGAAACAGGCCTGAAATGCATTGAAAATACAGCATAACACCCATGTTGCGTTTTTAATCTGCCCAGCAACAAGTCTGCCAGAAAATAAATTAAACGCAAAACGTATAAAAATAAAGTGCATCCAAATACACACTGCAAAATGGACAAAACACAAACTGGACTGGTGTGAGCCAGGCCTGAAATGCATTGAAAACCCATCAAAAACACACTTGAGTTTTCATGAGTTTTTTTTTGTCACATGACCTTGAAAAAAGCACCCTAAATGTGGTAAAATGGAAGGCAAAATCATACATTTTCGGCGGCCATTATCAGCATTTTTCTTATCAGCAAAATGCCAATAATTATTTTCGGCTGATGCATTTATGCTGCATTCCTACTCTATACTATACTTTGTGGCTTGCTATAGGGGCACTCTGAAGGCAGGAGGAGCCAGAAGCACCAGCGGGGGGGGGACTCCAGAAGAGGAGAATCAGGGCTGATCTGTGCAAAACAATTACATAAAGCAGGAAAGTATAACATGTTATTTTAAAAAAAAAAATCCAACGTTTACAATCACTTTAAGGTCTCTGTGAAGAGAAGATCAGCATTTGAACCCAGAGAAGCTGGAGGCTGATAGACAAAGTAATAAAAGGCAATACAATGACATTTAGAGTTAAAAAGTTTCCAAACGGAAAATATAGTGCATTATATTTAAAATCATAACATCCATGAAAAATAATCTCAGCCTTTAGCACTGTCTGCTGTCTCAGTCAGAGGAGGGAGAGCCGAGGCTCTTGTGTACATCGCTGCAAAGTAATCTTATAGTAGTGATCATCTGATATTTGTGTACTATAAAAAAAAAAAAAAAACACCTGCATGATGCTGCTACTGTCTTATGCTGGCCATACACGTATTGATTTTCAGACGAGAATATTCGTACAAAAATTCTTTGTACATTCGATGAAAGGACGAATGTAGTTTGAAAGTTCAGGAGTTATACTGGGAACAGTAGGAGAAGGTGAGCATCAGGGAAGAGAGAATCAAACATCCTTTTTACACAATGCAGAGGATTTAGGCCCCATGTACACGGGACACTTCTGAACGATGGAAACTGCTGGAAAACAGTTTAAAAAACATCTGTTTAGCCACATCTGTATACCGCATTTATGCGAGTTTGCGTTTAGAAGCGTTTTTTAAAGAGAAGCACAGGAGAACCTCCCAAATGCCCAGAATGCACTGAAAAGTTGGAAATTGTTAACTATTTCAGACTGTTTCGGAGAAATACAGAGAGTAGAAGCAGAAACAGCAGTATGTGTTGAGATAATTAGGTGTGAGTTGCTCATTAACATAGCTTTTGTTTCCAAGGGTGGGAAAGGTGTCTGGTGGAGTGAGTCATTCAGGTCACCTGGCAGGGGGTCTTCATGAGGAATTTGAGGTTTGAATAGTCATTAACATATTATTATACAGTATTTATAAAGCGCCAATAGTTCGCTCAGCGCTGTACATTACAAAGGGGGACAGAACATGTGACAGAACAATACCAATACAATGCAAAACATGAGGGGATCGAGGGCCCTGCTCTTTCAAGCTTACAAGCTAGGAGACATACATATCTTTTGTTTCCAAGGGTGGGAGAGGTCTGAGGTGCGAATTGGTCATTAGAATGTGTGACAAGCTTGGTAGGAACATCCTGTGGTCAGTGCTTTGTCCATCTGAGTACCCTGAAAATGCTTTGTATGCATTTTTTATGATGAAAAAAGGTTCTTGACAGTATCGGGAACTAGAACAGGTGAAAAAAATTCCAAAACACAAATGCTTATAAACGCGGTTTGCCATGTTTAGCGTTTGAAACACTGATAAAATTGACTGCGGAACGCAAGTTTTATGCAAAAAAAAAAAAAAAAAGAAGACTAAACTCAAATGCCTGTAAACAAAGATGTATACATGGATACATAGGAAAACATTAGGGTGAGTTCAGGGGCTGCTGGGGGAAAAAAAAAAACGCTGAACAGCTCCTAAACGTGAGTTTATCAGCAGCAGTGTACATGAGCCCTAACCCCTTAGGATCCACAGTGAGTATAACCAGCATCCTTTACTGCATATACAGACTGATTTTATGGTTGTGGGTTTAGTATCACTTTAAATAAACATAATTGCAGTTGCACCCAATACCAGCATTAAAAAAAATTGAATCTATTTATCTGTATTTGCAATAAATGTGGATATTTTGCACTCCTTTTCTCCGAACTCATTAAAGGACACAGCCCAGTAAGGAATCTTAACCGGGAGGGTTTTATAGCACCATCTACTCCTGGAGGTCGTGCTATAAAACCCCATGGTCAAAATTCCTTACCAACCTGTGTCTTTCAATAAATTAAAAAGAATCCTTTTCTCCCAAGTCATTAGCAAACATGGCTCTCCGTATTATTCATGACTGGGTTATACTCCTGCAGGTAGCAGTATTACCCAAATGTTAATAGAATAAACCATGCCCATCAATGAAAGAAAGAGAAACATGCTCAAAGCGGGTAGGTTGTGGTCACTGTATACACATAGCGTTTCAGAACATAAATTGTCCACTCAGTTACAGTCAAAGCAGACAGCATGCCTCTTATATAAAACATTCTGATGAATTAATGAAGATCCAACTGTCAGGAAACAAAAAAAGGAGGAATATCTATCTAGATTTCAAAGTGATTTATTGTAAAAGACTTTGGAACGGAGTTTGGTGACATAAAACAGTGCTGCAGAACATGGCTTTAGCATCCATTATGTTGGAAAGGGGAAGTAAAGCGTGAAGCTGCAGACTGGCTGGAATGGAACCAAGTGAAAGACAAAGCCCCGTTCCAGTCATGCAGAGACTAGTTCACAGGAGAGTAAAACAATGCAGAGGGAAGTAGGGCACTGAATATCAGCGTGGATACCCGGTTACATGAGTCATTACATGTCCCGGTTATGGGATATTGGAATTCCACTCTCTACATGCCATCAATCCAAGCCAGATGCTATCGGCAGCTAAAAATGTCTGATATAGGAAAGAATTCCTTTATACAGTCCCATTCAAAAGCATAATCTCCCAAGGCATGGCACAAAATGTAAACTGTGTTAAACCCCATCCACCCCCCCTCAAATTATCAAATTTATTTTAATAAAATGCTTTTGGAGTAAAATCTATCCAAAGATTGTTTTCCATTTAAGATACATTAATAATTTAGTTTATTCAGCATGAAATGGAGCTTAGTAATGTAGCATGAGGCTGTATATTCTGCAATATTTACATTTTTGGTCAACTCATTCAATGAACCCAAACTCTGCAAGATGAGATGACATGCACTGCATTAATGAATTCACACAATTTCACAGTAACCAGGAGAAAAAACATGAAATAAAGGGATTTGAGTAGTTTAACTATGTGTGATTAATCTATTAGTCTAAAATTGGTTCTGATATCGCTGTTTTACTAATCTGACAGCTTATTGTTCTAACAAGGAAACCTTCATTTGGTTTGCAGATATTAAAGATTCTAACTACCAGCAAGTCGGATGCCTTACATTTAAAGAGCACCTGTAATTTTAGATCCATCATGGCAGCGCCTCTTAGCGGGCATCCACTCACCTGCTGCCGCCACGTCCCTCGCCTTGTTGTGTCACTGCCGCACCACCAGCAATCCCATTAAAGTGAATGGGACGGTCGGTGAGTCAACAGCGGGTCAGAGGAGGAGCTGCTGCAGGACAGAGATGACAGTTGCTCTTTAAAAATTATGATTTAAAATCGAGCCTGTTCAAGTTGATTTAAATCATGATTGAAATCACTAGTGATTAAAATCAAATCCACCCTGAGAGGACATCTAATGTCACCGCTGTACACTTTTGAAGACAATCAAGCATGGATCGGGCATCATTATTATACAGTATTTATAAAGTGCCAATGGTTCGCTCAGCGCTGTAGATTACAAAGGGGGACAGAACATGTGATAGAACAATACCAATACAATGCAAAACATGAGGGGATCGAGGGCCCTGCTCCTTGGAGCTTACAATCTAGGAGGGAGGGGATGGTGGCACAGGAGGAGATAGCTGTGGGGGATGGAGTGGTAGGAAGAGTGGAGGAGGTCAGCAGGTTAGCAGGGGGTGGGGTAGGCTTCCCTGAAGAGGTGGGTTTTCAGGGTGCGCCTAAAGGAGAGGAGAGTAGGTGATAATCTGATGGGTTGGGGCAGGGAGTTCCAGAGGATGGGTGACACCCTGGAGAAATCCTGGAGGCGGGCATGGGAGGAGGAGACCACGGAACTAGAGAGAAGGAGGTCTTGTGAGGAGCGGAGTGTGCGTGCTGAGTGGTACTTGGATATTAGGTCAGTGATGTAGTACGGGGCAGTATGGTGGACAGCTTTGTAGGTCAGTGTTAGGATTTTAGCATCATGATACAATACATTGGCAATAATTTACAGTCAAAAGGTAAACAGTTGGCGTCAAAGCTGCCAGGAGTCTGTTTCCATGTCAGTGTTGCCACCAATGCAAGCCTTATGTCAGTGACACTGAAAAGGTTAAGGAAATGTATCCATTACAAAAAGAAGAGGAAGCATGTTCCACAGTCTGGATAAATCAAAGCTTGTTCCTGAACAGCTGACTGGTTATTTTAGTAAATATTAAATAGTAATTTTGTAAATACGAACACCAAACCCTGACAATAAAATTTAAACAGCTCAAACTGATATTAAGGTCTGATTTAATACAGTAATGCACCCCTGCAATAAAGTATGTATATTCTGATAAACTCCTCAAGGTCCTGGTTCTGCTGCGACTTCAGATGCAACATGAGATTTACAAATCGACCCTCAAGTCGCATCTAGTGTATTTCTATGGCACAGTCCTAATAGGTGCAATTTCAAGTAGCACGATTTGAAAAATAGTTCCTGCATTACTTTTTCAACACATCAGTGCAATTTAACGAACAGATGAGGTAAATGGCACTGAAATCACACCTGTTTTATATCAGCGTTACTTTGAAATTGAGCTTTAAAGGAGACCAAAATCGCACAACTTTGAAATTGCATTCAGTATGAACCAAGGCTTAGGCCTCATTCACACGAGTGTACTTACGTATACATCTGTGCAAAGGGCTGTCTCTGCCTGCATGGATGCACAGTTCTGTGCACCCACCTGCAGGCAGTCCCATTCAGGTCTGCAGCGCTTGCAGTTTGATGGCTGTGCAGGTGCCTTATTTGCTCCCTTTTAGTCCATTATACCACTGTACGTTTTTTTGTTGGATCTCTTCAATAAATGCAAGAAATAAAATCCTGTTGATCCTGCCAAAATCCACTGAACTCTCAATTTTTCAGGAGCGCTGCCTAGTTCACCTCCAGGACAGAGTGGAAGAGCAGTGCTGCCATCCTAGAGCAGGATTATCCAAGGACTATAAAACACCTCCCGATCATTCCAGACCATCAGAAGGTATTTTATATTTGTAATTGGCCTAAGGGTGACAGCGCTGCTCCTAAATAGTTACAGTACAGTGACAGTTATAACCCCATCATAAGCTAGATGTGCATAGTTTGTAAAATGTAAACCAAGCAGGAACAAGAATGCAGGTTTTCCTAGTTTTGGTTTAGGATGCAGTCACACCAGGTGCGGTGGGACCGGGGACTGCATTGGGCAGCTATTTCAGCCAGGTCCCACTACAAGACAAGGTAAAATTCCTTGCCTTCTCCTATGTGCCCAGTTCATACCAAAGTGTTGCGGTGGTCAATGGATGGTGTGCCCTGAGAGAGGGGAAAAAAAAAAAAAAAAGCGTGAGGCATCGAAATCGCACATCGGCACTGCAGTTATCCAGCCAGACCACACTGCACACCAGTGGCTGATGTAAATGGACCCTTACTCAGTGAAATGCTATGGATCAAAGCTCAGAAGAGTGCATGGGCCTACAGCATACATAACCACATTATTCAGATCTGAATAAACTAAGTGTCTGAACGCAGCAAATTGCACTCTCACGTACAAGAGCCATAACGGCCATGTAGGTACATACCAACTGTTTATTAAAGGCTCGCTCAGCTGGGCGATGAGGCCCATCCTTTGTGCAGGACCGCTGTCTGCTGCATGTGAATCCACAGAACTCGATGCAGATGCAACAACTGCCAAGACACAGTCACATGCCAAAATCTAAAATGTGTGCTGGACCAGTTGCACGTGTCTGCATTGGAATCTGTGCACCCTCTCCAGTCACATGACTGTGTCCATGCAGCTGCTGCATCTGTATACACTTCTATGGGCTGCCTGCACGATGCTCCGAGGTGGATTTGAATGCAGAAGACAGCAGCACAGCCCCGAGGACGGCCTAAAGGGCCTGGAGTTTAATTTTTCTACAAGTAGTGGACACTCAAATGATACAGTAACAAAGTGCTTGTAAACCTTGGGAACATAAATATAATCACTTGCAGCTTACTATTGCTTCGATATGTCTGCATTTGTTTTTAGGATTTTTTTCTTCCATCTTTCACTTGGCGATCTCACTAGTAAAACACCTTCTGTCCCTAAGTGACAACACTCGCTTTTGCTGTACCTATAAAAGGATCAGCGTTGTCACTTCAGGAAAGAAAATATATTAGGACTACAGAGCTGTAGTGAAAAGGTGAACTGGGCAGGGCTGCTATGACTCCTTGTGATAAGTAAAGTGCACAGTGCTGCAGTGGATTTTACACAGGATAAAAGCGGGTTTGTTCTTTGTTTTTTTTGCATTTGTCAAACAGATATAATGAAACACTTTCAATGGTATATTTAACTGAGAAAAAGGGAACAGATAAAAGAGGTCATTGTTAGGGTTTACACACTTTAAATAATAGGCCTAATATGTATTCAATTACTTTTGTGCATAGCAGTGAGATGCAGCTGCACCAACCACTGGTGTCTTGTCCTGCACATGAAAGGTAGATGTAGGGTTAATCTGCACATGAAAAAGGTAGAGGCAGGGTTTACCTACACAACATGTTAGGCCCTGTGGTTTTAATAACGAGCGCCCCAAGGGCAATCATTCAGGAGCTATTTTTGAGCTGTGCTCTGAAACAAACAAAAGTCTCAGCACAGCTTTCTAATACATGGTTTCCTTGTGTAGATTGTTATTGATGCAATCATTGGCATCTGGTACTATCACTGGCTTTATTAGTGCAGATTTATAAACTGAGCAGGAAAGAAAAGAATAGATCACTGCCCACAAGCAGCATTTAGATGCTTCTTTTTCTCAACATGATCTAAATGACAGCTGGAAGCTGAAACATGGCTACAAGTGACATACTTCCTTTCCTGCAGCACAGATCACTCTCATTGTCCCTTACCTGCAACAAAGAGTCTGGAAGGGGAACTAGTCATAAGAGGGATCATGCCAAGAACCGGAGTATTCATTTTAAAGGGTTAGCCCCCCCCATTGCTACAAAACTGCTGATGAAGGTAAGGGGGGTCTATAGACAAAATCATGCTGTGCGGCTCTAGCTAAAAAATAATGCCCTTGCATTAGATGTGGGCCATTTATGCACCTCGCAAAGCCCAAATGGAATACTCCCAGGCCGTTGCTAAGCGAGGCCTAGCTCGGTTTACTTCCACCATCACAGGAGCAAGCTCTCTGGTGCAACCCCCCTCATATGTGGAGTCTCTCCTTTGATGCAGGAGCTCTGAGCTGAACATTTGAGAGCTCACTCCTGTGATGGTGAACAGTAACCACTAGTCCTCACTTAGGAACATCCTAGGATTATTCCAGTCAAACTTTGAGATACTTAAAAATGGTCTACACCTATAGCAAGGGAATTTTTCAACTGAGCTGCAGTTTGTTTCTACTTTAAAATGGCGTTTCACCCAAAAGGGAAAGTTCCGCTTTAAAGATTGGTCCCCCGCTCCCCATTAAGGATTGGCACCTTTGAGGCACAGTCACCTGCTCCCACTTCCACTGCGATGGCCTAGGCGATCGGAAGTGGAAGTTGTCGTCCTCTCCCTCCCCATACTCTTGTGGGAAATTGACAGGTCTCAGAAGACAACGGTGCCATTCAGGAAGAGCAGAGCTACTCGCGCATGCGCAAGCTATCACAGCCGGGTGCCCACACTGAAGATGCTGGCGCCTGGTATACAGGACGACCGGTGAAACAGGTTTCGCCGGGGGGCACCGCGGGATCGTGGGACAGGTAAGTGGCTGTTTTTTTAAAAGTTATCAGCTACAGTTTTTGTAGCGGCTGACTTTTTTTTTTTTACAGAGTGAGGGAACTCCGCTTTAAAAAGTCACCCCTTACCTGCATAAACAGTTTTTGGTAAAGGTGAACAAAACCTTTAAAAAGCAGGAGTAGGCAACCTTTCAGAGTTTGAGAGCTACAATAAAATGACAGCATGAAAAAACACAGTGTGTCACAGCAGTCTCCTCTTACCCCCTAAGTAGTATCCTGTACCCCCCTCATCACCCCCTGCGCAGTAGTGTCCTCTGCCCCCTTCACATCTTCCCCCCAATGTAGTGTCCTCTACTTCCCAATGCTGTTCCCTTCACATCACCCCCTCTCCCACTGTAGTGTCTTCTGCCACCCTCCCCCAAAGTAGTGCCCTCTGCCCCCTTCACCCCCTCCCCTGTATTGTTCTCTTGCGGTAGGTACCCTCCTACCTGCCAGCATGTGTACAGCAGAGCGGCAATCAGGAGACAGCATAGTGCTGGGAGGAAGATGGGAGCTGCTGGAGTTCATAGCAACCAATCACAGAAAAAAAAAAAAAAAAAAAAAAAAAAAAAAAAAATGGTTTTGGTTCAGGAAAAACACATTAATTCCAAAACTGAATGTTAACTGCTTGCCCGCCACCCTATAGCAGAAAAGGGCTGTGCAAAATCATGTATACACACGTGATTTGCATTTCTGGGTAGGGGGCATGCACGCCAACTTACCCACGCAGCTATTGGTGGCTAGGGATGTCAATCACCGGGTCCCGGCCTGCACTCGGGGATCGTCTGGGAAAGCCGACAGGGAAAATACCTGTGCACAAACACAGGTCTCTCTACTATCAGAAAGGACATGCTGCTTTGCATTTCCCTGCACAGCAGAGAAATACACAGCAGCATATCTCCATAGTAAAAATGACAGCACATAATGTAAAACATACACAGCACAATTAACCCTTTGATTGCCCCAGATGTTAACCCCTTCCTGCCCAGTGTCAGTGCCTATTAGCACTGATCATTGTATTAAAAGTAGTTAAAGTAACGCAACGCTGTATTGCAAAAAAATGTCCTGATCAGGAAGGGGGGCAAATGGTTAAAAAAAATTAAAAACCCAAATGTGCAGTAATTTCAAAAGACATTTGTTCAGTCAGCAAATCTACAAAATAATTCAGCCCCAGTGTCTGAAGAAAGAAGCACTCATTTTCCATACTTCACAGAGGACATGAAGAAGGTTCAGTTTATTCTTCAGACAGTAGAGTAAAGACATGATCTCCAAGGGTACTTGCACATGGTACCAATGTTTGATCAGTATTCCCGGCCAATTGTCTTGCGTTTATTTTGCACATATACATGTACGTGAGTAAAATTCATTCTAGCTCTCAGAATGGAATTTCAATCTCTTCAAATTAACATTTTATGTGCATATGCACGTAAAGTACTGATCGGCAACTCAGAGTTCTGCAATTCTTTTTTACTCATCTATATGCAGCGTATTTTTACGCATTTAGGTGTGCAGGCACATTGAAAACATTTAGAGCAGTAAAACAAAAATGCCTGTATGCCTAAAAACACAGGTTTTAGGCAACGGCGTGCAAGAAGCCTAACTGTTCATGTAGTAGATGAGTAATCACTGTACATCATAGCAAGGAAAAAAGTGCTAGGATCATGGAGTAAGGTAATACAAACAGGCTCTAATTTGTTTTCATTCACCTCCTGTGAAAATACACACTGGGTGGTGCCTAGATTCCAGGATCAAAGGGTGACTACATCCCATAAATAAAAATATACAGCATATATGTTGTAGATTTTATTTCCATACACCTGACAAAGAACAGGACAGCTCCCTCCCGGTTGTACATGGCATGATTAGGCCAGGAAAACAGGCTCCTTTTTGACCCATTCCAGAAAATGCATGGGAAGCCCAGTCCTACTCCACAGAACAGAAAAAAAGGTCTGCTAAATTAGGAGCCAGCAAGAAAGTCCAGTCTTACTCCACCATACAGCAAACACAATTCCCACTGAGCTAAGGGCCAACAAGAGAGCCCAGTCCTACTCCACCATACAGCAAACACAATTTCCATGAGCTAAAGGCCAACAAGAGAGCCCAGTCCTACTCCACCATACAGCAAGCACATTTCCCACTGAACTAGAGGCCTGCAAGGGAACCCGGTCCTACTCCACCATACAGCAAATACGATATTCATTAACTAGGAGCCAGCAAGAAAGCCCAGTACTAATCCTCTGCACAGCAAATACAATGTCCGCTGAGCTAGGAGCACGCATGAGAACAAGTCCTAGTCTACAATACAGCAAACACAATGTCCACTAAAGTAAGCGCCTGCAAGTGTACCCAAACCTACGCCACCATGCAATAAATTAGTGGTGCACCGAAATGAAAATTCGGGTGCCGAAACCAAAACTTCAAAATGCACTTGGCTGAAAATCAAAATGCGCAGTTTTTAAAAATGAATATATATTTTTTGGAAAAAAAAAAATACTGATTAAAAAAAAAAAAATATATATATATATATATATATATATATATATATCCCAATTTTTTTGCAAAATATGTAAGAGGATGTTACAGCGAGTAAATAGATACCAAACATGTCACGCTTTAAAATTGTGCACACTCATAGAATGGCGTGAAACTGCGGTACTTAATCTCCATGGGAGATGCTTTAAAAATTTCTACAGGTTAGTGTAAAGTTACAGAGGAGATCTAGTGCGAGAATTATTGCTCTTGCTCCGACGTTCGTGGCGATACCTCACGTGTGCGGTTTGAACACCATTTACATATGTGGGCATGGCCTACGTACGTGTTCACCACTATGTGCGAGCACAGGGGGATGGGGGCACTTTAAACTTAAAAAAAATAAAATGGATTAGAGGTTGAGTTATTTTGCACTGTTCCTTTTAAAAAAATTGTAATCACTTTTATTCTTATCACAAGAAATGCATGCATCCCTTGTGATAGAAATAATTAGTGACAGGTCCTCTTTATGGAGAGATATGAGGTCAATAAGACCCCACATCTCTCCTCTGCAATGTAAAGCATTAGATCAAAATTAAAAAAAAAAAAAAAAAAAAAAGGGCGGACCTGGAAGTGAGATCGCTCCAGTCCACCAAGGGCATAGAGATATGTGGCAGCCATCTTTCCTTCTCTCATCGCTATGCCCAACGTCGGGACTGATGGTTTCTCAGGTAAGACTGAACTACCAAGCGGCGGCCGGCAGGCTTTGAGGGGTGGGGTTTTTTCGGCACCTGTAACGGTGCTTTTTTTTCATTTTGGCAGACAGTCGAAAGGGGTGTTTTCAGCTGAAACGTTTTGGCCACCGGAATTTCAGTGCATCCCTACAACAAATACAATGTCTGCTGAACTAGGATCCCACGAGAGAATGCGGTTCTACTCCACCATTTATTTAGTATATTATGGAGTCACTAGCAATTGCAATGCCTTCCTATTGTTTAGGTTTCATACCACTTGTTTATTGCAAATGCTAACATACTGATACCATACAAAAGCTAATAAATTTGAAGAAAAGCAATGCATGAGTGCAGTGCTGCAGGAATTCCAATGGAATGGATGTAAACAGATAAGAATCTCTTATCCGTTTACATCCACGTCTGATCCGGTACTTTTTTTTTCTAAATAAACAGACTAGGGTATGTTCAGATTTGTTGGATAGAATCAGTTTATGTTCCTTTTTAGGCGATAAACTTTTTCGTTTATACGTTTATCACCACTGATTGATCTCCGCAACAAAGAAAAAACTGATGCAAAAATGAATGTAGAATGATGCTGACTGATGTAAACTGAACTGAAAACAGATGTGCAAACTGATGTAAACTGAATCAGTTTCTTCTTTGAAAAAAAACATGACAAACGGATTACATCTGTGTTGAAATGAACCTTACAGATTAGAAGACTGCCGAGTCACTGCTGGGAGGGGGAACCAAGCTGCAACAGGGGATGTCAAGTAAAGCCAGCCATAGACTAATCAAATCTTGGCTGGTTGGGCAGGGACTGGCCAGGATTCAAACCATGTATGGGCAGGTTGATTATACCCAAGTTGACCGATCAACTTGGGTACAACCAGCCAGTCGGATTTTTCATGTGCTTATCACCAACAGCTATAGCTACTAGCAATAATCACCATGTTCTTCTGGTGGGGACGCCCCCCCCCCCTCCTGGAGAACACAATAGCGGGAGGGATTCCCGTGTCAACACTGTTGATGGGGGAATAAAGCAATGGTTGCAGGAAAGAAACTCGCTTTATCTATGGCTGGCTTAAGCAGAGTTGACTTAAACAGAAGGCTGGAACCTTTCCCCACTCTACTTAATACTAACAAGGTTGAGGAATCCAAAGTAACACATTTTCATTAACTACAATACAGAACATAATGACAGAGGAGATTCAGACACACGGACTATAGTAAGGCGACATACAAGAAAGGAAGATGAATTTATTAGTTGGCTATATTTAGGGGCTTACGCATCTGTTTCTCATTCTATTTAAAACATCCTGCTTTGTATTTGGGTTGAAGTGTCTCTTTAAAAAAGTCAATCTACCAAAAGTCAATATTTCAGTTCTCAGGTAATTCTGCAGAGTAAAATCACCTGTTTTTAACATCTCCCAGGGACTGATTCCCAAGTCTGTGCACCAGTTCCAGTAATTACAACTGTATCCATTTTAAAGCCTACTGAATGAAACAAGATTAGGACTCAGTCACACACAGCGAATGGGCTATTGTACGCATAGGGCACACATGTAGGTGTACATTTTTAATTGAGTTGCAGTGGGTTACATTTTTACTTTTTTTTTAAACTTCCAAGTAATTATTCTGCTCTGTAGCACACTGTAATGCGTTACAGCAGGTTGATTTATACTACGCAAAAAATGCAACATGTCCTATTTACTTTTTTCCATTCGGTGCCTTATGTCCTATTGCTTCGGCTCATAGCATGTTGGTTTGAACTAAAGCAATAGGCAGAAGGCAAATTGCCTTGCACTGGTACTGCATTGGACAAAGCAGTCTAATACTCCTGCTATGAATAGGCCCCTTATTGGGAAAGGCCTTGTTGTAGCATTAGAAGCAATAAACCAAGGCACACAGGTTTCCAAGAAATACAAGAAGCCAAAATCCTTGGCTAGCAGGGGCACACACACAAGTGCCATGATAAGCTATGTTTGCCTACGGAGAGACAGAGGAGAGGAAGACAACCTGTGCTTGATGCTCTCAAGACCTGAAACCACCTCATCCAGTTCACATCCAGACTACCCAGCTGTCCCACATCAGGGATCTGTACGTGTTAGCACAATCGGTTCCCATTTTAGGCCTCACGCTTACTGGATGTTTTTTCAGCTTCTTAGGGGCGTCTGGCGTTTTTTTACCTGCCTCTAAATAACTAATAGGCATTTAGAGGCAGGGGAGTTTAGAGACAGAAAACCCCACTGACAGTGTGTCCAGCAGCAGCATTTGGCAGAAAAAAACAAAACAAAAAAAAAAACAAAAAAAACCCCAAACACTTGAAGCCTGTAAACACGCCTGAACTGAAGGTGCATTTAGTGATTGAGTGTTAATTCATTTCAAGAGCCAGAATAAATTCTTAATCTAGCCAATGAAATGTATTCACATTCGGGTGCTGGACATGCCTAAACGTGTTACACAAGAGTAAAGCATTTTTTTCTGCCAAATGTGCTACCAGAAATAAAGGCTTCTAGGAGAATTGGCAAAACATCCATTGTGTTCATGAGGACTTCTGTGAAAAAAAAACAAAAACAAAAAAACACAATGTTCTACTTCTTCCTTTATACCACACTGTACAATGCATCCAGAAAGTATTCACAGCGCTTAACTTGTCACATTTTATGTTACAGCCTTATTCCAAAATGGATTAAATTCATTTTTTGCCTCAATATTCTACAAACAATACCCCATGACGACAATGTGAAAGAAGTTAGTTTTGAAATCTTTGCAATTTATTTAAAATAAAATAAAAAAAACTACATGTACATAAGTATTCACAGCCTTTGCTCAATAGTTTGTTGAAGCCCCTTTAACACCAATTACAGCCTCAAGTCGTTTTGAGTATGATGCTACAAGCTTGGGACACCCATTTTTGGGCAATTTCTCCCATTCTTCTTTGCAGTACCTCTCAAGCTCCATCAGGCTGGATGGGGAGCGTCTGTGCACAGCCATTTTCAGATCTCTCCAGAGAGGTTCAATCGTGTTCAAGTCTGGGCCACTCCAGGACATTTACAGAGTTGGCCCATAGCCACTCCTTTGTTATGTGGGCTGTATGCTTAGGGTCCTTGGCCTGTTAGAAGATGAACAGTCGCCCCAGAGCACTCAAACAGGTTTTCATCAAGGATGTCTCTGTACATTGCAGCATTCACCTTTCCTTCGATCCCGACTAGTCTCCCACTTCCCGCTGCTGAAAAACATCCCCACAGCATGATGCTGCCACCGCCATGCACTGTAGGGATGGTATTGGCCAGGTGGTGAGTGGTGCCTGGTTTCCTCAAGACATGACGCTTGGCATTCAGGCCAAAGAATTCAATCTTTGTTTCATCAGACCAGAGAGTTTTGTTTATCATGGTCTGAGAATCCCTCAGGTGCCTTTTGGCAAACTCCAGGTGGGCTGCCATTTGCTTTTTACTGAGGTGTGGCATCCATCTGGCCACTCTACAATACAGGTCTGGTTGGTGGAGTGCTGCAGAGATGGTTGTTCTTCTGGAAGGTTCTCTTTCCACAGAGACACACTGGAGCTCTTTCAGAGTGACCATTGGGTGGTGCTTGGTTTACCTCCCTGGTTAAGGCCCTTCTCTCTCGATCGCTCATTTTGGCTGGGCAGCCCGCTCTAGGAAGATTCCTGGTGGTTCCAAACTTATTCCATTTACAGATGGAGGTCATTGTGCTCATTGGGACCTTCAATGCTGCAGAAATTTTTCTGTACCCTTCCCCAGATCTGTGCCTTGAGACAAATCCTGACTCGGAGGTCTACGGACAATTCCTTGGACTTCATGGCTTGGTTTGTGCTCTGACATACACTGGTAACTGTGGGACCTTATATAGACAGGTTTATGCCTTTCCTAATCATGTCCAATCAACTGAATTTCCCACAGGTGGACTCCAATCAAGTTGTGGAAACATCTCAAGGATGAACATTGGGAACAGGGTGCACCAGAGCTCAATTTTGAGTGTCATGGCAAAGGCTGTGAATACTTATGTACATGTGGCTTGTTTTTTATTTTTAATAAACTGAAAAGCTTTAAAAACAAACTTCTTTCACATAGTCATTATGGGGTATTGTTTGTAGAATATTGAGGCAAAAAATGAATTGAATCCATTTGGGAATAAGGCTGTAACATAAAATGTGGTAAAAGTTAAGCGCTGTGAATACTTTCTGGATGCAGTGTACATCAAGGTTTGCATCTAGAACACATCTCCAGGTTATCTTCTTTCGTGTAGGAGTCAGTGTGGTTTATGCCAAGAATGCTTCTAATAAGGTTGTCTGAAGGTTACATTGACTTGACATCACACAAGATAAGCCAGTCACATACACTCTGTTATACTGCCAGAAGGAAAATAACATACACAGCATATAGGTTTATAGATACTGAGCTGCTTGTTTTTCGAAGATTAATTTTGGTGCAGATTTTCCCACTATGCAGTAATTGTCGGCTGAAAGCACAGTATATGAACAATTTTACCGGCCAAAGATTTGTAAAGAAATGCAGATACATCTACCACCTGGAGGGCTATATGTCTGCACAGCATAGGATAATTTTATACACTTCAAAACCTTTAGTTCTGCAAACAATGTGCCATTACCCTACCTTCTTGCCTACTCTGCGGACCACTATCATACATCATAAACTGCAATCTTTAAATGCCAATGGACAAAACACAAAAATCTGCCTCTTTTCCAGAGGCTGCAAGTCCACATTCATATCTTCCACCCACCACCTTAGAGATCAGGCACTTCTGATGCAAACAGGGTTTTACCTTTTAACTAGAATTAAGATTTCAGGTAACTTCACTAGATAACATTTTACAAACAAGGGTGGTTTTGTTTATTTTTATTTGCTTAGGGATGGCATATTTCAAATAATGGATGGATGGACAGCATTCTATAAACCACTTAAGTTAGTTCCTCTTGAAGCATCTGAAGTGTCCACATCTTTGTGACCCTTGCACACTGGCCCAAGGAAGCAACAGACTACTTCTTATCCTATTCCAACAATGCTGACAGACTTTACTTTGAGGCAGAAGTCTCCTGGCACCATTTTTACGGAGATCTCCAGAAAGGAAGCTTCTTCCCCACCACCAGAGATATGACTAACCTGGGCACAGACAGTATGGATCTTAGCTTCCTACAGAGTGAAGAAGCCAGCAAGATCCTGGGGATACTGGACCCGGATGAACAGCTGCAGAGGACAGAGAGGGACAGATCGGCAGTAGCGAGGAGGACAGGGGGCAGAGTGAAGGATCCGCTCCGCCTGTTGGCGAGGGGGGGGGGGCTGTGAGAGATACCAGCTGAAGTAAATGACAATGCTATCAAAGACGAGAAATATCACTGCACCCTCTCCTTGCTGCCACTCACACCTCATTATTAGGTATTCATGTCCTTGTAAGCAGTGTGGCTGAATAGCAGTGGGGGGAAGGGGCATGCAGTCCACCATGTTAGCGTAGCACCTAAGGCACCTATCAAAAATGGGAAAAACCACTACATACAATCTGACCCCTGAGGAAAAGGAGGAACTTCTGGTGATACCTTAAAACAGACCTGCACAAATGTTTGGTCCCATAGGTTGCCCAAGAACCTGCCAAAGTGCTATGGCAAGAGAGGATCCTCAGCACTTCCTGGTACCTAGGCCTTCCAGGTGCCATTTTTGGAGATGCACCCAAATACAAACCTTTATACATAAACCACATCCCAATGATAAGTATATATCCTTATTCCAATACCCCTCATTTAAAAAAATAACTGTATTCGATATTCAAGCGGCGGTCATCAGAAGCAGACATGCAGGTGCTCTTATTTGGTAGTTACTCATAACATGCACAGTGGCTAAATAGTTAGCACTTCTGCCTGGCAGTACTAGGGTCGTTGGTTCGAATCCCAGCCACGGCACCACCTGCCTGGAGTTTGCATGTTCTCCCTCTGCCTGCGTGGGGTTCCTTTGGGTACTCCGGTTTCCTCCCACTCTCCAAAAGACATGCTAGTAGGTAATTGTCCCTAATATGTGTATGTATGAATGTAAGGTAGGGACCTTAGATTGTACGCTCCTTGAGGGTTAGGGACTGATGTGAATGTACAATAAATATATATATATAGCGTGGCGTAAATTGACAACGCTATAGAAGTACCTGAAATAAAAAATAAAATAAATAACATGGTGCAGGACGTACGTGTTTGGGTACTTGCTGCTGGAGATCTACCTTCAGTACCTACATGTAGAGAGCCTTAAAAAGTTACCAAAGTTGATATACACAATTGTAGATCATTAGGACACTACAGGTAAAAAGTAAAAAGGAATTCCAAGTACAGTGCTTTCCACCAGGTCAGTTACAAAGATGTTTGTGAAAATAGTTTGTATGCTGAATCACCAGAATCATGATCCCTCAGATATGACATCTCCGCCTGCACACGCTGCCAGATGGGGAGGAAAGGATGCAGATACTCTACAGACGGCAAATTCAGCCTCAATCACACCATCAGCAAAACAGCTGACAGAGGGAGACCTAACATTCCATAGCTATGTACAGCGCTGCTGTCCCCAAGGTGTTGAATGATCCTGAGCACAGCTAGATCAGAACTACAAAGCCACAGGGCTCTTACAAACAACATTGGTGCTTATGAGTGGCAAACAGCTGGTTCCAGCCTTGCATAACAGTTGGGATTTTTAGCCCTCTTGCATGTGTTTGCTTTCTACAGCATGCATGGCTAGTGGAATGCAAACACTGTCTTGGGTTCAAATTTTGAAGGGAGTTAAACAGCAAAGCGACGTATGTGACCTGGAGGACAGACAATAGGTAGTAAAAGTTTCTGTGAAGGCACATGATTGTTTAGTGAAGTTAGTAGTCCAATAAGGACAGCTACTACATTCTAACAAGAAACAACCCTTTACAATGCATTTGTGATATAAAGCCGCAAAGTAATACACTGTTAAAAGCAAGCACTCTCCAGTGCTACATCACAGAAATACAAAAAGGCAAGGAAAAAAAAAAAAGTCAATTTAAAATCAACTGAATTGAATGGTGCTTGCAGGACCACCCACAGCTCGAGTTTTCGCTCAATCAGCAAAAATGCACCAAAGGTTTAAACTAAGGCTAGGCATCGACAGCTCAAATTTTGACCGATTCCTGCTGAATGGGCTGAAACTGGAGCCGTGGGTGGTCCTGCAAGCACCACCCAACACAGCTGATTTTAAATTGTCTTGTTGATCTGGGTGATACTCGCAGGGCCACACACAATTTAAATATCAGCAGGTTCAACAGGCCAAAATTTAAGCCATGTATGGTGAATTATCCTCCAAATCAGATATAATCACTTGCCAGGAATTCACACAGCCACATCCACCTGTATAGAATAGCCGGCTGTTGCTATGGATGGAGGATATTGACCAATCATCTCTGATCCAGTCTACGCAATCAAGCCATATATAGCAGATGGTAAGCCCTAATAACGGCTTCCCAAAACTGAACAGTCTTGAAGGGTTTATCCTTTAAAAAGGAAGGTGGGGGCTTGTTTACACCCACAAATAAAAGTCTCTTCAGGACGTTTAGTGTTTCGCATTACTCCTGAAGCCTTATGAAGAGAACTGACAATATTCTAAATAACTTGCACATACAAAAAAAAAAAAAGTTAAGGTGGTTATAAAGTCAAATCATGTTTTACCTCAATGCATCAACGTAAAAAAATGTCCCAATACCTGTTCCTTGCCCCCCCACCTTACTTCCACTTACATGAGCCCTCTCTCATCCAGTGCCGTGCCAATCTCTGCAGTGGTGCTGGTGTCTCTTCCTCTTCTCACAGGACAGAGCAGCAAGTGCCGGGGGGGGGGGGGGGGTGAACCATGCAACGTGTCTATGGATGCACAAAGCCCAGCTCAGGAGCGCGCCCACACGCTTCAACCATAGCAAGCGGCAGAAGGGGAGGAGCGGACAGTGCTGGCAAGGTATCATGGAAGAGGAGGTAAGTGGCAGTTATGTGTAATACCACCGCACAGAGAAGCTACGTATAAACTTTAATTTTATGGGGGAAAAAAGTCTTTTCAACCACTAAGAATATTTCAGTGCTGGCTTGAGGTTGGTTTATTCTGTTTCAATAAAAGCGTACAACCGAAAAAATGCAAGCCATTTGTCTGCCCTATGACCCACAATAAATAAGCTTTTGGAAAGCAAAAGGGAGTACAACTTGGTTTATAGAAAAGGACCACATTAAATCAGCCTGTTGGTCTTTGGGAAAAACTAAAAATCCCCCACCCAAGATCCCTTTGTCAGTTATTTTGAACTTAGCGAATGTGAATGAAACTGCTCAGGACAAAAGCTTTACAACACTTGCAGTATCAGGAATTCTATTAACAGCTAATTACTCTGAATGGGAAGATACAAGACACTAGATTGACATCCACCACCAATAAATCCAGACATTAGCTACTCAACTGGCTAAAATGCAACACTGAGGTACTGAAAAAGACCAATACAGTTCAAGTGGAAGAGAAGGCCAACTAAGGCTGGCCATACATTATACAATTATCTGGAGATTTTTGGTTTAGATTTACCAAAAACCATATAATTAGGAGGACAAACCTAAACAACACTTTCAGTTGTATCCAATCAGGCGGGCCCTTGCACTACACAGTTGAAGGTAAATCTAAAGGAAATTGGGCAGAAAATTGGAAGATAATTGTATAATGTATGGCCAGCCTTACAATGTGTAATACGCTGAAACACTGCTTGGACACTTATACCTACAGGTAAGATTATAACAAAGCTCACTTGTAGGTACAAGGAAGATCTACTAAACGTGCACCGCTATTTTCACCTGGTGATCCCGCCACCTCTCCTGTCCTGGGTTGACAACATTCACTCCTCCACTGCATAGATGGAGGATCAACATTTTCATCCTACGACAGGACATGTTTTTAGACCACAGAACACCTTGTTCTTCTCCACAAGTTCTTATGAATTCTAAAAACATACCTGCTAAAAGAGGGGATAAAGCGAACCTTTATGGTGGCCTGTGTCTGGAAACGACACTTCTTTAGGCCATTTCAAGTATTTCACATTTCTGGATCTGTGCATTACAACAGTATGAGCAAAAGGGAGGATCCACCAAGTACTGGGGGGGGGGGGGTGTAGGAGGGGTGAAACAGGTATTTGACCCCCTCTGGCTGGGAAGCAGCAGTGTTTCAAGATATGGACCGCCAGAAAAGTTAAGCGGAGCTCCAGTTAAACCTGCAAAAAAAAAAAAAAAAAAGTCAGCAGCTACAAAAACTGTGGCTGCTGACTTTAAAAACAAAAAAACAGCCACTTACCTGTCCCTTTATCCAGCGGTGTTTTCACCACAGTCCCTTTCACCGGCTGTCATCACTTCCCAGCGCCAGCATCCTAAGTGTGGGTACCTGGCTGTGACAGCTTGTGGCTACACAGCCAGGTGCCCACTGTGCAGGTAGTGATGTGCCTTCTGAATGGCCCTGTAGTCTTCTGGGACCTGTCATGTGTCCCAGATGACTATGGGGAGGAAGGACAACTTCCGCTTCCAATCACAGTGGAAGTGGGAGCAGGTTCCTGTGAAAACCGGGTACCCACTACCCCCTCCCCAAAAGGTACCAATTCCTCACAGGGAGCGGGGGACCAGTACTGAAAGCAGAACGTCCCCTTTTGGCCCTTTCTTCTGGCTATGCTGAGGGGGCATATCTTGCATAAACAAGAACACTCAACTAATTTCAGATGATTTAGGATTATGCCTACACTTCCCCTTAATGCTGTGGTTCTTGATATATAGGACCCCCAAGAACAGCTATATATATTGCATAAGTGCAAAAAACATACCCGTTGATCCTGACAGAAATCTAGTGAGCTGGTAATTCCCTCCCCAGTTCAACATCTTGAACAACAGCTGGCCATAAATGGAGCAAATCTTGGCTGGTTCAGCAGGGACCAGCCGAGATTCGATCCATCTATTGACTTGGGTACAACCAGACTGCCAGATTTTTTTTCATAGGATAGGACTACTGCCAGCAACTATAGCCGCTAGCATAATTGTATTCTACCGGCCAGGAAGGTTCTCTGCCAGCAGAACACAACAGTGTGTGGGAGAGATCTTTCCATCAACACTGACTGTGTTGATGGGGGAATTGAGACATTTTTCCTTTCACTTATGGTGGAAAGAATCAAATCATCTAAGACTTGCTTTACTCTGACTGGTCGATCATTAGGTAGAAATAAATAAATGAACTCAACATACTGAGGCTCCATGCAGACTAGTTTTTTTTTTTTTAAATGCAAACGCTGGGGGGGGGGGGGACAATCGCTGGTAATAGCGGTTTAGTAGCATTCAGAAGCGTTAGTTTTTTTTTTTATTAGCGTTTTTACAGTACATGAAGAGCAAAAAAAATAAAGTTAAAAAAAATTAAAAAAAAAAAAAAAGGTTAGGAGTATTTTAGTAGTTTAGAAGTGTTTGCTGAAAAAATGCTCCAAAAAACTCTACAAGTACAATTTTGTTCTGTTTGTAGACTATGAAGGTCAAAAAATGCTAACAGCCAAAAGTAGTCTGCATGGACACACAGAACACCATTTAGCTTTCCAGGTGCAGAAAAAATGCTAACAGCTTCAAGGAGCTTAAAAACCACTAGTGTGCATGGAGCCTCAAGGTCTGGCAAGCAGAACATTTTTGATCTTGGGTTTAGCTACACTTAGTGTGAATTCTAATGTTACGTTAAACATGACTATGCATTTGTTGCAAAATTTGCAAATATTGGGAAAAAATAAGTAATCGTGTATATCTTTCATTAGACAAACTAAGAAACATATAAGGGCTTTTAAAGCAAGTGACTTACACTGAAAAGTTTACAGCAGATTCAAATATGCAACCAAAAAAAACTGGCAAAGCATAAAGCTTCTACCCTTAACACATGGTAAATAGACAAAACCACAGAGCAAACACCCTCCATGCACCAAATCACATACAGCATTAGCCACCAGGCCCCCACCCAGCAATGGCAGACAACAGCACACTAGAACAAATTACATACTAACAATTACAAGTCCTGGTGTAAAGTGCCTGTGAGTACACAACTTGCAAAGAAATGTTCATTGTCATCGGCTCCCACATCATTCTGGTAGAATAGAAATATCTAATCATATGTGCGATTGCAGGACGAGTTTTCATTAGCCCTCCAAAAGCTTTGGCAGTGGTGGCAAATTGTCACAGTTGCACAGATCTGGCCAAAAAGTGATAAAGTGGCTCTACAATAAAGACAAATATTTGTTCAAGAAGCCTTTGATGGAAGCTGCCATACAGTCCAATTGGTGGGATAAAGATTAGTATCAGGGCAGCTAGTTTACAGCAGTGATGAACAGGTTCTTCACTGCCCTAGTCTGGGTGTCAGGCAGGCCTTGCATGATTTTTTTTTTTTTTTCCTAAACCAAAGAACCAATTCCTCCGACAGCTAGCAGCACTGATCGTTTGGGAAAACGCAGACAAGCTGGTTGTACAATAGATCAACTTGCCTACAACCAGCTAGCCCATACATGGATCAAAATTCAGCCATTGTCTACTGAACTGGCCGAATTTCGATCCATGCATGGCCACCTTCACACAATACCTGCTTTCATTAAAGGGATTCTCACCCAGGAAATTAGCATAACAGACTCCTGGAAAACCAGGCGACCATGATAGAGTTCTAAGCACTATTCTGCCACAAACCTGCATGCGACATTTGCCTGCATTTTCTGTAGTAGTTAAACACATATCCATAATCCAGTTTCACTTGCAGGCTTTTCTTTTCTGCCTAAACAATTCTACACAGCATACCTAGGCTGGGTATAATCTATACAATTCTACACAGCATACCTAGGCTGGGTATAATCTATACAATTCTACACAGCATACCTAGGCTGGGTATAATCTGTACAATTCTACACAGCATACCTAGGCTGGGTATAATCTGTACAATTCTACACAGCATACCTAGGCTGGGTATAATCTACACAATTCTACACAGCATACCTAGGCTGGGTATAATCTATACAATTCTACACAGCATACCTAGGCTGGGTATAATCTGTACAATTCTACACAGCATACCCAGGCTGGGTATAATCTACACAATTCTACACAGCATACCTAGGCTGGGTATAATCTGTACAATTCTACACAGCATACCTAGGCTGGGTATAATCTGTACAATTCTACACAGCATACCTAGGCTGGGTATAATCTACACAATTCTACACAGCATACCTAGGCTGGGTATAATCTGTACAATTCTACACAGCATACCTAGGCTGGGTATAATCTATACAATTCTACACAGCATACCTAGGCTGGGTATAATCTGTACAATTCTACACAGCATACCTAGGCTGGGTATAATCTATACAATTCTACACAGCATACCTAGGCTGGGTATAATCTGTACAATTCTACACAGCATACCCAGGCTGGGTATAATCTACACAATTCTACACAGCATACCTAGGCTGGGTATAATCTGTACAATTCTACACAGCATACCTAGGCTGGGTATAATCTGTACAATTCTACACAGCATACCTAGGCTGGGTATAATCTACACAATTCTACACAGCATACCTAGGCTGGGTATAATCTGTACAATTCTACACAGCATACCTAGGCTGGGTATAATCTATACAATTCTACACAGCATACCTAGGCTGGGTATAATCTACACAATTCTACACAGCATACCTAGGCTGGGTATAATCTATACAATTCTACACAGCATACCTAGGCTGGGTATAATCTACACAATTCTACACAGCATACCTAGGCTGGGTATAATCTACACAATTCTACACAGCATACCTAGGCTGGGTATAATCTACACAATTCTACACAGCATACCTAGGCTGGGTATAATCTATACAATTCTACACAGCATACCTAGGCTTGGTATAACCTATACAATTCTACACAGCATACCTAGGCTGGGTATAATCTATACAATTCTACACAGCATACCTAGGCTTGGTATGGATGTGCGGAGGATAGTAAGAGACCGGAGGAACCACTGCCACTGTAATACAACCCAACAGTTGGGATAGAGCTGACACACAGAGGGGCAAAGCTGGCAGATAAGTGATGGGAATACCACCATCACAGTACTATACACCCCCAGTTAGAACAGAAATGGAGTCAGGCTGAGCAACGCTTATCCAGTCACAAGAATCACAAATACACAGAAAAAAAAATGTTACATCAACTCTGCTGATTTCTATCTACATTTGCCCTAATTTGCTTGAAGTGGAAGTACACCCTGTTCCAAATTATTATGCAAATTCTTTTTAAGTGTCACAAAGATGAAATATTTTGTTTTTTAGTTTAACTCATGGATGGCATTGTGTGTCAGGGCTCTTTTGATCACTGAAAACAATCTCGGACACCTGTGATAATTAGATTGGCCGGTGAGCCCAATTTAAGGAAAAACTACTAAAAGGAGGGTGTTCCACATTATTAAGCAGAGCACCATTTTCAAGCAGTATGGGGAAGAAAAAGGATCTCTCTGCTGCCGAAAAGAGTGAAATAGTTCAATGCCTTGGACGAGGTATGAAAACATTAGATATTTCACAAAAACGTAAGCGTGATCATCGCACTATTAAGAGATTTGTGGCTTATTCAGAGCACAGACGGGTTCGTGCAGATAAAGGCACATTGAGGAAGATTTCTGCCAGATTCATGTATCGGATCAAAAGAGCAGCTGCTAAAATACCATTACATAGCAGCAAACAGATATTTGAAGCTGCTGGTGCCTCTGGAGTCCCACAGACATCAAGGTGTAGAGTCCTCCAGAGTCTTGCAACTGTGCATAAACCTTCTATTCGGCCACCACTAACCAATGCTCACAAGCAGAAACGGCTGCATTGGGCAGAAAAATACATGAAGACTAATTTTCAAACAGTCCTGTTCACTGATGAGTGCCGTGCAACCCTGGATGGTCCAGATGGATGGAGTAGTGGATGGTTGGTGGACGGCCACCCTGTTCCAACAAGTCTGCGACATCAGCAAGGCGGTGGTGGAGTCATGTTTTGGGCCGGAATCATGGGAACAGAGCTGGTCGACATCTTGCAAACAAATTCAAGCAGAAACTGTCCAAAAACTCACAAGTTCAATGGATGCAAGACTCGTGAAGCTGCTATCAAATAAGGGGTCCTATGTTAAAATGTAACGTGACCCGTTAAAATGTTTAAAGAGTTAAAATGTTGTTAAAAGTTTGATTGAAATAGCTTTTGATTTCAGTAAATATGCTGCAAACACAACAAATGACAATTTTCAGTTCTTTACAACCTATAAAGTGTTTTGAAACTTCCTGTGCGTAATAATTTGGAACAGCACATTGTAAGTTTAAAAAAAAAAATACTGTTATTAGGTTTGTACAATAAAATTTGAATTGTACTCTTAATAGTTGATAACATGAGAATTATGCTGTTATTTACATCAATTATTTAGGTAAATGAGAAAAACATTTGCATAATTTGGAACGGGGTGTATAGTCCACTTTGTAAGTTGTACCTACAGGTAGGCCTATAATAAAGCTTACTTGTAGGTACAGTAGATATCTCTAAAACTTGCACTGTTTAGGAGATATTCACAAGGTATGCCACCGGCGCATGCGCACTGAAGGTATGGCACAACGTGTCAGACTTTCAGGGCTCCGTGCCGCAGCTGAGGGCTCCTGAACACAAACGTGGGAGTGATGTCACCGTGGCTTCAGCCATTCATTCTGCTGCAGCCCACAAACCCGGAACACTGGGTTAAGATGGCAGTGCCGGGAAGCAGTGACAGCGCGGTGCTGGAGGGCTGTGTGTATGGGTAAGTGTCAATGTACTAGTATGTGGTGGGTATTGGTACCAGGGGCGGACTGACCATTTGGAATCTCGGGCACTGCCCAAGGGCCCAGGGTCAGTAGGGGGCCCCATGAGATGCCCCTTTTTCATAGGCTTTTTTGAGTTTGGGCAAGGACACAGGGGCCCCATGATCCCCTATTGCCCGGGGGCCCCATGAGTTGTCAGTCTGCCCCTAACTGGTACATTATGACCTAAACCTGCAGGGTTTTTTTGGGCGATTTATTACAGCTTTGACAAATGTCCCTTTTGCAACTAAATGCCTTCCTTACGTTTTGTTTGGCTCCATTCACACCTATGCATTGTGCATTGTGCTTGCAGTGCTAATCATTATCAAAGAGGAACTTAAGGGTTTAAAGCTTACATTTCCAATGCTTCCTTGCCAGTGCTGACATCTTTTCCTGTGTGAAAGTTTTTTGGCCATCTTCATTGGCCGATGCATTAAGACATCACTATTGTTCATGAGCAGGAGCCAGTCAGACTGACCCAGCTGTGCTAGCTGAGCTACACAGATCAGTTTACGGCACCAAAATTGACAGCAGGCAAGTCAGGGCAAATTATTGCAACAGAGACATTGCATGTCTCTTCTGCAATAAAAGCCTGCCTGCTTGCTGTCTGTTACAGAAGAACTTCAGATCAGCTTTAATAAAACTTCAAATGCAGCCAGCAGATGCATGTTTTCACACACGGCAAAACACACAAAAATGAATGGGTTGCCCTACGCATATGGCATGAAAATGCACAAAACAAGCCTGAAAAAGTGCACATTCGCACAATGTAAATGCAGTCAAAGATCCAGGTGTTGATTATAGGAATCATGGAGGCTGCCACTAGTGAACACTCCTAAAAATGCCAGGAGCCTGCATGAGTACTAATCCAAAGGGTTCAATAAATAGAAATGCAGAAGTGGAAGCAGGTACCTGTCAGAAAACCATATCTGCCCTTGAAAACAAGACTAATAATAGTAGGAGGAAGAGCAGAACTTTCACTTTTAAGTAAAGTTCCGTTTTAAGTCACTTACCCAAAACGATTTCAGAAAATACTTGATGTATTGAAACCAGAAATCATTTAAGACAGCCAGGCAACTAGATTTACAAAGGCAACACCAATGTAAATATATCTCAGAGCACCAAAATATATTAAAGTAGAAGTGAATCTAAAGAAAAAAAAAAAAAAAAAAAAAGTAAGCTGACACTGCTGAATTCTCCTGAAAAAGGTTGCCTAGCCATCATGCTGATGGTCTGGCTTTAGTTTTTCATTGACACAGGACAAATATAAAAGGAATTCTGACTTTTATCTGCTGTATGATTATTCCTGGTCTGGCTGAGAACTACTGAAGCCAAAGAATATTTAAAGGAGGGCCAGCAATGGCTGTCCCTATATTTCTCTCAAGATCTGTGTATTTAATGTAATAGATCAGTAATTAGTAGCACTCCATATGCATGCGGCTTCAAAGTATAGCTTGTGTTGTGATAACAAAGTCATCAGACAAAAAGGTATACCAATGCAGGTGCCGACGTGCAGACAGGAACCAGCAGAACCTGATCCTACCCTTCAAGGGGGGATTCCATAAAACTAGGATGTCAGTCACATGGCCAGCACAGTATGTTTCCTTTAGGACTGTGGTTAGATGTAAGGTATCTTATGAAAATCTGCATTTTACACAGGTGCCAACAGGTTTATAACTTGGATGGTATAAACTTTTCAACTTTGTTATATGTATAATGATTCTATCCAACAAACCCACTCAATTTACCCAGGTTAAAGGAGAAGTTCACCTTCAGTAACATGTTATGCCCGTATTTAGGGTGTAACATGTTCCAGTTCCTGCCCCCAATACAATTCTCCTGCGATAGTGGGGGGGATCTTTCCCCCGCAGCCCCTGTCACATTTAAAATGGGCACGGCTGCGCAAGGCTCGGTCCACACAGCAGTGTCATTCATTATGATTTGAGAATGAAGAAACTACAAGTTCCATCCACCACCACGGCAGACGGACCCCTAAGTAATTCTCAATGGACTACAAGCGCGTTGAGCAGTGTGCTTGTAGTCTATTCACTCTTCCATCAGCATTCTGAGAGCCCATATGGAGGTACGGGCAGAAAGCCAGCGGTAGAGTGTGCAGAAGCCTGATGATCAGTGATCAGCTTATCGCAGGTGCAATGCTTTGCCTTTCTCTAGGAAAATACAAGTGCACTTTTTTACCTGCAAAAAAAAATCTGCTTATATTCTTTTCTCAAAGATGAATTTAGCCTTTAAAGTTCCAGTTCCTGCAGGAGAGGAGAGAATCAATGAAACAATATTAACAAAAATAGCGGGTTGCAGTAAAACAGAATTAACCACTTGACCCATACTATACCATTACTTGGAGGTTTTCAATATGCAAGATGAGGTGACTTGTATGTTGTGCCCAATCAATGCATGAGGGCAACCACTGAGCAAATGGAAATGCATGTTTGTCATTCTAAAGGTCAGTTCTGGCCAAAACTGATAAGTGATGCACCCATATACTGTATACCCATTGACTTCAATTCAAAAGCGCCTCCCACGGACTTCAATGCAAAAGCACCTCTAATTTTTTTCATTTGATTTATACATGTCCTTTTATTTTCTGTCCAATTTTCGTGTTTGTTACTGGATTGCATTTAAATTAATTCAAAAAGTTGATACAATTATATATAAAAATATATATATTTTCAAAAACTGTCCATTTCTGTTTTAGGCCAAGTACATCCTGAATTTTCGATTTTGCTCCAGAATTTTCATTTCGGTGCACCACTAAAAACGGATTCTAATTTTGGGTAGGTACAAGCAGACAGAATCTTTCTCCAGCTTCTAACTGAGAATCCAGAAGATGAGATCTACCTAAATGAGTTGGCGTCACTGTGCCCACATCAAAGCAATAATGAAGGTGTCTCTATGGCACCTGGGCTCCCCATTAATGTGTGAATTCTCCATTACAGAAAATCCATCATGTTACGCTGTCAACTGACTTTTAAATTACTATGAAATGGAACTCTCCCCATTGGAGTTCAGAGATATTAGCATTCTCAATGTGTATCAAATTACTGTGCTACGAATTGAGGGCACAGTGAATGTGCAGTCAATGAAGAGCTCTGTGCCACAGCCGTGACCCTTGTGTGCATGCGCGGGAGTGACGTCACCGCGGCTCAGCCATTCAAACACCCAGGAATCCAGCTTAGGAGTTGTTTCATATGTACTGTATATGAGGTAAAATGATCAATGTCAAGGAGAGAAGAAAGAGAGCTTGCTATAGTGAAGTCATGTTTATTGAAAAAAAAAACCAACAATGTACTTGTATCAATATACATATAGACTTCATCAGGAAGTGTGTGCTTCAGAGAGCAGATATGACATCACAGGAAGTTCCCACCCACACTTCCCATTACCTCATGCGCGATACATGACAAAGCAAAAGCAGACCCCTGGGCGTTCGTAATGCTTGATTTGACTCACTAGACAAAACAAGGAATCAATAGTGTCTGGCAAGTGTGGGAAAACGTAGGGGTGCAACTAGATGAATTTGAACAGGTCACAGATTTTGAGAATACAAACACTGAGCACATTACTGTATTAGACTTTTATGTACTATTATCTATTGTGAATTGATTTTATATATCGTTTGGTTTGCAGTCTAAAATTGTTGGTGACGTAGCACTGCACCCCCTTTGGGATTTTTCTATTATCTAACATCCATTGTTTGCCACAACACGCAGTATTCTGGGTACCACAAAAGGTGAATGGCAGAGTCTCCAACGCCATACAATTCATTCTCCCTACACAGACACGCACCCCATATCCTCCCTGTGCCCACACACACAGTTTACTAAACAAACATGTGCATGCTTGGAACCTACTATCCTTTCTACACAAACACCTGCATGTGCCAACCCCTTATTTTGGTACACAAATATATACATGTGCTGACCCCTAAACATTGCGTGAAATGGCCCCTCATCTCTGATACACGGTCGGCTTTCGTAAAACCGGTCCAAGCAGCTCCAGAGAGGTGGGGGGCGTCCCCTTCCGTTGCCTTCTGCAGTCTGTTTGGACGTCTGTGGAACCCCTCTCCCACTTGGCAGAGGCACAGTCCATTTCAGACCCGCCCCCCACCACCCATTGGCGCAGAGTTCCACCAATCAGAGCCAGGTGTTCTCCGTGACCAGCAGCTCTCCATAAGAACGGAATCAGGGCTGGGCAGCCATACAGAGAACACCTGGCTCTGACCGGTGGAGCTCTCCGCCAATAGGCAGCAGGGGGCGGGACTGGTCCAGTGGGAAGCAGGACATATATATTTAATATTTATATTTTCATTTATTGTAATAGTCATCTGATTACAGTTCTGTGCAGAATAAATTATATATTTTAAATCTATGATATAGGAAACAGGAAGTGATAAGCATACATAAACTTTCCCGGATGGAAATTGTGCCATTTTTAAAAATGGAAAGCATTTGATCACACCAATCTTGGTGTGATCAAATGCTTTTGAGGGCAGAGGAGGGATATGGGGTCTCATTGACCCCAGATCTCTCCATAAAGAGTACCCATCACTGCGTCTTGTCACAGGGGATGTTGGCATTCCTCATGACAGCAATAAAAGCAATTTAAATAAATTAAAAGCGACAGTGTCAAAAAAAAAAATGTTAAAGCACCCCTGTCACCCCCCCCGTGCTCACGCACAAAAACTAAGGAATGCATCAGTCCCGCATGCATGCAAACACACGTGAGGTATCAACGTGCACGTCAGGTTGAGGGCGGTAATTCTAGCTCCAGACCTCCTGTGCAAGTATAATGTGGGAACCTGTAAAAGCTTTTAACCACTAGCCTACAGGGCACTTATACCCCCTTCCTGCCCAGGCCAATTTCCAGCTTTTAGTGCTGACGCACTTTGAATGACAATTGCGCTGTCATGCAACACTGTACCCATATGAAATTTATATCTTTTTTTGTGACAGATAGAGCTTTCTTTTGGTGGAATTTAATCACCTCGGGATTTTTTATTTTTTTCTTAAACCAAAAACCACTGAAACTTTTGAAAAACAAAAACATTTTTTCTAAGTTTTTGTTATAAAATTTTGTAAATAAGTGATTTTTCTCCTTCACTGATGTGCGCTAATGAGGCTGCAGTGATGGGCACTGATAGGCTGCACTGATGGGCACGGATGAGGAGGCACTGGTAGGTGGCATTGATGGGCTTTGACAGGCGGCACTGATAGGCGGCACTGACTAGCACTGATGGATGACTCTGAAAGGCAGCTCAGATGGGCACTGATGTGGAATTGATGTGGCACTGACATGTGGCACTGATGGACTGACAGTTGGCACTGCTGGGGCTACCCTGACCATCATGGCACACTGATCATCAGTGTACATGTCCCCTCCGCGGTAAGCCGATTACCGGCTCTCCTCTCGAGCTGTCAGCGTGACAGCTCTAGAGGAGAGAAATGCCGATAACCGGCATTTCCCTGTTTACATGTGATTGGACACAGCTGATCTCATGACCGAGCCGACATCGTCGGCTCTGTGATTGGCAATCTGCTGTGTCCGAGGGACAGCGCACCGCTGATCGTCGCGCTGCGCATTCCCTGAGCCGCACATGCACAGTGAGAATGGGAGGACGTCATATGACATCCTCCCAGAATGAGAGAACCACCTTGCGCCCATCATTGGACAATATGGCAGGCGGGAGGTGGTTAAAGCATCACCCATGAATAGTAACATTTACGCTGTTTGTTGCCGTTACATGGGCTATGCAATTATAAAGCATAACATGTTTGGCAACTGTTTGCTTGGCGTAACATCTTTGATATTTTACCAAAAAAAATTAGTCATGTATTGTTTGTTTTTTCATTAAAATTCCAAAAATGTATTTTTTTTTTAAATTGTGTTTGAAAAACTGTTGTGCAAATGCCATGTGACAAAAAAATTGCAAAACCCACCAATTAAATCTTTAGGGGCTCTGCTTTAAGGAAAAAAAAAAAATAAAAATGTTTGGGAGTTTTAAGAAATTTTCTAGGAAAAAATAAAAAACAAGTTTAAGTCTCCATACAGCTCCTTTCATTTTCAGACTCCATCAACATGGGGTGTTTTGAGAACATTTGCGTTTTTAGAAAAATAATTTTTTTTTTGGTTAAAAAAAGTCTAAGAACACCGGTTTGAGGCATTAAGTTTTTCAGCGTTAGAGCATTTTTATAGCTAAAAAAAATCCTCTAGAAACCCACTAGTCCTGGGGTTTTTTTCCAGCCAAAAACGTCCCTACCGAAAAAATGTTGATTACAGTCTATTAGTGCATGGACACATCGGATAACATGCTAGCAGTAGAAGAAAACTTCAAAAGACAAAACCAGCAGCTGTAAAAACGTCCAGTGTGCATGAGGACTTAAAAGCCCTAAACATTCCTAAAAGCACTCTTAAAAAAAAAAAAAAAATTCTCAGAATGGAAAATGCAATGGGTTGATTTTTTTTTATCAGGACAAGTAGATTGGGACCTCCATTAAGTCCCTTATAAAAAGTAGTATTTTTAAAAATTTCCACACCCCTACAAAATATATGTCCAGCCTCGCTGCACATACGCCGATGCCTCTCCTCGCTACACACACACACACACACACAGAAGCACGCCGATGCCTCTCCTCGCTACACACACACAAGCACGCCGATGCCTCTCCTCGCTACACACACAAGCACGCCGATGCCTCCCCTCGCTACACACACAAGCACGCCGATCCCTCCCCTCGCTACACACACGCCAATCCCTCCCCTCGCTACACACACACGCCAATCCCTCCCCTCGCTACACACACACGCCAATCCCTCCCCTCGCTACACACACACGCCAATCCCTCCCCTCGCCACACACACGCCAATCCCTCCCCTCGCCACACACACGCCAATCCCTCCCCTCGCCACACACACGCCAATCCCTCCCCTCGCCACACACACGCCAATCCCTCTCCTCGCTACGCACGCAAGCACGCCAATCCCTCTCCTCGCTACATACACACACACAAGCACGCCGATCCCTCTCCTCGCTACACACACAAGCACACCGATGCCTCTCCTCGCCCCACACACACACACACACACACACACACACACACACACAGAAGCACGCCGATGCCTCTCCTCGCTACACACACAAGCACGCCGATGCCTCTCCTCGCTACACACACAAGCACGCCGATGCCTCTCCTCGCTACACACACAAGCACGCCGATGCCTCTCCTCGCTACACACAAGCACGCCAATCCCTCCCCTCGCTACACACACGCCAATCCCTCCCCTCGCTACACACACACGCCAATCCCTCCCCTCGCTACACACACACGCCAATCCCTCCCCTCGCCACACACACGCCAATCCCTCCCCTCGCTACACACACGCCAATCCCTCCCCTCGCTACACACACGCCAATCCCTCTCCTCGCTACACACACGCCAATCCCTCCCCTCGCCACACACACGCCAATCCCTCTCCTCGCTACGCACGCAAGCACGCCAATCCCTCTCCTCGCTACATACACACAAGCACGCCGATCCCTCTCCTCGCTACACACACAAGCACACCGATGCCTCTCCTCGCTACACACACGCCGATCCCTCTCCTCGCTACACACACGCCGATCCCTCTCCTCGCTACACACACGCCGATCCCTCTCCTCGCTACACACACGCCGATCCCTCTCCTCGCTACACACACGCCGATCCCTCTCCTCGCTACACACACGCCGATCCCTCTCCTCGCCACACATAAAACATGCTAAACCCTCTCCTACACGCACACACAACGATCCCTCTTCTCGCTCAGGGGTGTGGAAATTTTTTCTAGAAAACTACTTGTCCAAGGGACTAAATAAGGATCCCAGTCTACTTGTCCCTCATGTCAATCTACTTGTCTTGATAAAAAAAAAAAATGTTTAAATTGCCAGGATGGAAAACATGAAGGGTTGATTTTTTTTTATTAGGCAAAGGTGCTTTTAGGGATGTCTGGGGTTTTATGGCAACTTAAACTTTTAATATCTTTTACTGGAAAATTTCTTAGAACCCACAAACTTTTTTTTTTTTTTTTTTTTTTTTAAAGTGAAGGCCCTAGAGAATACATTAGTGAGTGTTGCAATTTTTATTTCACTAGGTATTTGCGCAGCAGTTTTTCAAAGCAATTTTTTTTAAGGCCATTTTTTGCTTTACAGCCCTGCGTTACTTTGACAATTGCGCAGTCATGCAACACTGTACCCAAATAAAATTTAAGTCCTTTCTTTCCCACAAATAGAACTTCCTTTTCGGTGTTATTTGATCGCTTCTGCGTTTTTTATTTTTTGCACTATAAACAAAAAAAGACCGACAATTTTGAGAAAAAATAAGATTTGACTTTTTGCCATTAAACATGTCCAATAAAATTTTTTTTTTTTTTTTTTTAAATCTAATTTAATCATAAATTTAGGGCAAAATGTATTCTGCTACAAGTCTTTGCTAAAAAAAATCCCAATACATGTAAATTAAGTGGTTTACAAGAAAATTATAGCGTTTACAAAATGGTGGTATATATACACTGGATTTTTAATTTTTTTTATTTTACTAGTAATAGCGGCGATCAGCGACTTATAGCAGGACTGCGGTGGGCATTCTGACACTGGGGGGAACTGACTGTGTCACTGACATACCCAGTGATCAGTGCTAATAAAAAGCACTGACACTGTACTAATGGCAGTGGGCAGGAAGGGGTTAACATCTGGGGCGATCAAAGGGTTAACTGTGCAGTGCAGAGCCATACAAAGCAGTGTGCAGGAGCTGACAGAGGGTAGAGAACTGTATTGTTTACATACAGTTCTCTCCCCTGTTGGAGATACTCAGCGATCACCGGGTGTCGGCAAGTAATCACCAGCCGGGACCTGGTGATCGACAGACGAGGCCGCGAATGGTGGCGCTCGCGCGCGCGCCCCCTACATGGAAATGCAATATACGTGATTTTGCACACCCCTGCCGCCCTGTAGCAGTTTTTCTGGCAAAGTGGTTAATGCAAAAAAAATACACAACCCAATTTTTTTTGGTAACATACGGAAGATGTTACGCCATGTAAATAGATACCAAACATGTTACGCTTTAAAATGGCACAAGCCCGTGCATCAGCAACAAACAACGTAAATTCTACTATCCATAGGCAAAGCTTTAAAAGCCTTTACAGGTTAACCACTTTGGATTTACACAAGGGGTCTGATACTAGAATTACTACCCATGATCTGACGTATGCTTTTTGTTTTTTTTTTAATATTTTTCTACTGTGGCTTTAATTTTTTTCACTTTTATTGCTGTCACACAGAAAGTAAATATCCCTTGTGACAGAAATAGGCAGTGACAGGTACTCTTTATGGAAAGATCTGGGGTCAGCAAGACCCCAGATCCCTTCTCTGCCCTTAAAGCATTGGATCCCAAAAAAATTGGTGTGATCAAATGCTTTTTGTTTTTAAAAATGCCGCCATTTACATCCGGGGCAACCGGAAGGGATGTATGCCCATCATTTCCTGTTTCCAATATTAGAGTTGGACAGAGCGGTTCTGGTCTTTGTCTGCCTCTACAATCAGACCACAAAAGTGCCAACTGGTCAATCAGGACTAGGGTTGTCAGCTTTTCTTCAAGCCAAACTCAAACACTTTAGTGGCACAGGGCAATTTTTTTTGTATACACTTTAGGGATGTAAAAGAGCTGGGACAGCTTTTGGATGCTCCAAGGAGGGGGTGCCAGTATGGCAGTGGCCGGCACCATTAAAGCAGCCCACTCAATTGAATGGGGGTTTCCTGCATTTATGTGCAATAGATGTAGTTGTGGGCGCTGCTGCGGGGATTAAACAGGTGATGAGGTGACAACACCTCACTTCCTGTCAAGTGCCCTGTGAAGAGCAATCAATGTGGATTGCTCTTCAGAGGGTACTATGTGTAAATGTGCCCTAAGGCTGTTCAGCTATTCCAGTATTTTCTGTGCAATCAGCAAGGAACTGGGGACAGGAACAGAACTTCTGCTGAGTAACCTGTTGTCTGCTGTAATTACAAAAAAACTTCTGCTCAGCTGGGTGCCAGGGGAAGGAACAGGACTATATAACCCCTGGGCTCAAGTGCTTACCGCTTGTATTTATCTGCAATATTCCATGTTTATGCAGCGGTTCCTGACCTCCACTAACCATTATGCAGCAATTCAGACAATTTAATTAGAGTCCTGACCGTCCGTTCATTGCTATACCACTCTGCCAGGGTATGGAATTGTCGGGAACCAACTACAGCACAAGGATTAATCAGCCGGCACCTGATAATCATAAAATAGTCCCGGCGGAGTAATCCTTGAGCTGCGGTTCCCAGCAATTCCATACCCCGGCGGATTGCTATAGAAGTGAATATCAGGACTGCTGCAGAAGGATTAGACCGCTGTCTCTGACAAACATTAGTCCTGTTCTTCCACCGGCCCCCAGCCGAGCAGATGGAGCCTAGAGCCACAGTCCCTAGATGGGACAGCATGCAGACGGCGGCAGGAGGGGGGACATCCACCGGCTTTAGACTACTGCTTGCCCGCAGCAGGGCTAAATGTGGAAAAGAAACCTCTTGCCCGGTGCCCAGAACTACATGTCCCAGGAGTCAGGTGATAGAAGTTAAACATCCCTGTCGCTACACATACACACGTCGATCCCTCGTCTCGCTACACGCACACACAAGCCGATCCCCCTCCTCAAGCACACACCAATCCCTCTCCTCACTCCACATGCACCCCAATCCCTCTCCCCCGCTACACGCGCACGCCGATCCCCCTCCCCGCTACACGCCGATCCCCCTCCCCGCTACACGCGCACGCCGATCCCCCTCCCTGCTACACGCGCACGCCGATCCCCCTCCCCGCTACACATACACACAGTGATCCCTCTCACTGCTACACACATAAACCTCTCTCCTCGCTATCCTATCACATCCCGATTCCTGCCCTCGCTACATACACGTGTGCCGCTCCCTCTCCTTGCTACACACAGATCCCTCTCCTCACTACATACACGCTCCCGCACACAGATCCCTCTCCACGCTATACTATCACATACGGATCCCTCTCCCCACTACATACACGCGCCCGCACACAGATCCCTCTCCGTGCTATCCTATCACATCCGGATCCCTCTCCGCACTACACCAGTGGTTGTCAACTTATGAGCTACAGGTGCCTCAAACGCAGCCCCTGACATCACCGAAGGGCCGCACACAATGGTCAATACATGTAATGCTGGAGAGGACAAAGACTGCAGACCTAATGGGGCAGCACAGTGGCTAAATGGTTAGCACTTCCGCCTGGCAGTACTAGGGTCGTTGGTTCAAATCCCAGCCACAGCACCACCTGCCTGGAGTTTGCATGTTCTCCCTGTGCCTGCGTGGGTTTCCTCCGGGTACCTCCCACACTCCAAAGACATGCTGGTAGGTTAATTGGCTCCTGTCTAAATTGTCCCTGGTATGTGAATGTAAGTTAGGGACCTTAGATTGTACACCCCTTGACGGTTAGGGACTGATGTAAATATACTATATATATATGTAAAGTGCTGTGTACATTGGCAGTGCTATATAAGTACCTGAAATAAATAATAGAGGAAATGAGGGTCAGAGAGTGTGGACAGGATACATGTTTGGCTGGGGATATCCTGCAGAAGACAATATGAAACTGGGAACATGTTACATGAGGATAGTGGAGATTCCTGCTATTACCATAATCAATGTTCACACTGCAAACTGCTGAGATCCTCGGGCCGCACATCATATATCAAAGGGCCGCATGTGGCCCTCGGGGCACAGGTTGGGTACCAGGGCTCTATATATACACACTGATCCCATCCATCCCCCAACACTATACACATTGTTCCATGTGCTACACACAGACACACCAATGTAAACATCACCCCTCTACATACACCCCATAGCCGGTGTGCCCCCTTCCCCGGCCCACTGCGGCCTGTACTGACCCCCCTTCCCAACCTCGGGCCTACATTGCCTAACCGTCCTTACTCACCGCCGGGATCGGTGACCGCTCCAGAGTCAGGCTCGGGCCTCATAGACGGTGACTGGAGGCTGTAGGCCCCGACTTACTGCAACATGGCGAGGACCGGCGGCCCAACAAGCACCACTACTACCACCGCTCTACCTCCTCCCCCTGGAGCGCAGTGCAGCATGGGAGAAAGAGAGAAGGTGGAGCCAGCCCCCACCTGACACCACACGCCTCCCCTTTCCCCTTACTACGACGCCGTGAACCAGCAAGGGCACTTCCGGTCTGGCACTTCCTCTGCTCTGCTCACTGTTACTCCTGACCGGCCCGCCCCCATCCTCTGTCCCTCTTCACTAGCGCGCTGGCGCACGTGACTCTATTATTATCAAATATACCGTGTGTGTGTGTCATAGATCAACAAGCACCGAGCCCGCTCATAACTGCCACTGCCGGTGTCACTGCTGCCTCATGTGCAATACGAGCCACTCTCACTTCATAATGCTTCACTATCACCAGTGCTGATGTCACACTTGATGATAATGATGATTATTTTGTTATTAATGTTTCGCTCTCACCAGTCCTGATGGGGCTTATTATTATTACACGGCTCAAAATGAAAGGAACACTTTTTAATGAGAGTATAGCATCAAGTCAATTAAACTCCTGGGATATTGATCTGGTCAGTTAAGTAGCAGAGGGGGATGTTAATCAGTTTCAGCTGCTTTGGTGTTAATGAAATTAACAACAGGTGCACTAGATGGGCAACAATGAGACAACCCCCAAAACAGGAATGGTTTTACAGGTGGAGGCCACTGACATTTTTTTCTCTACACATCATTTCTGACTGTTTCTCGCTAGTTTTGCATTTGGCTAGGGTCAGTGTCACTACTGGTAGCATGAGGCGATACCTGGACCCTACAGAGCTTGCACAGGCAGTCCAACTCCTCCAGGATGGCACATCAATACGTGCCATTGCTAGAAGGTTTGCTGTGTCTCCCACCACAGTCTCAAGAGCATGGAGGAGATTCCAGGAGACAGGCAGTTACTCTAGGGGAGTTGGACAGGGCCATAGAAGGTCCATAACCCATCAGCAGGACCGGTATCTGCTCCTTTGTGCAAGGAGGAACAGGATGAGCACTGCCAGAGCCCTACAAAATAACCTCCAGCAGGCCACTGGTGTGAATGTCTCTGACCAAACAATCAGAAACAGACTTCATGAGGGTGGCCTGAGGGCTCGACATCCTCTAGTGGGCCCTGTGCTCACTGCCTGGCACCATAGAGCTCGATTGGCATTTGCCATTAAACGCCAGAATTGGCAGGTCCTCCACTGGCATCCTGTTCTTTTCACAGATGGGAGCAGGTTCACCCTGAGCACATGTGACAGACGTGAAAGGGTCTGGAGAAGTGGAGAAGCCATGGAGAACATTATGCTGTCTGTAACATCGTTCAGCATGACTGTTTTGGTGGTGGGTCAGTGATGGTCTGGGGAGGAATATCCATGGAGGGACGCACAGATCTCTACAGGCTAGACAATGGCACCCTGACTGCCATTAGGTATCGGGATGAAATCCTTGGACCCATTTTCAGACCCTACGCTGGTGCAGTGGGTCCTGGGTTCCTCCAGAAGCACGACAATGCCTGGTCTCATCTGGCCGGAGTATGCAGGCAGTTCCTGGAGGATGAAGAAATTGATTCCGTTGAATGGCCTCCACACTTGCCTGACCTAAATCCAATAGAACACCTCTGGGATATCATGTTTCGGCCCATTCAATGCCACCAGGTTGCACCTCAGACTATCCAGGAGCTCAGTGATGCCCTGGTTCAGATCTGGGAGGGAATACCCCAGGACACCATCCATCATCTCATTAGGAGCATGCCCCGACATTGTCAAGCATGCATACAAGCAAGTGGAGGCCATACAAACTGCTGAGTGGCCCGCGGGTCTGCATTCTTCTGTGTGGGTGGTGCAGCTGCACGGATTTTTGTGTGGATCCGCAGCGGCAACACCCGTACATATGTGAACCAAGCCTTATACGGGATATACTACAGCTTCTATGAATGTAAGGGCTGTGGACAGGACAGAAGCTAAAAATGGCCACCAACCAAAAATCAACCACAAAATAAAATTGAAGACAAAAAAGCCCCCAGTACTAAGAATAATAAAGTAGCACAGGGGTTGATTGTCCAAAGAGCTAGCAATCGGAATTAAAGTACAGTTACTTAACTGACCCTAATCTCTACCTCTGCATTTTGTCAGCTTTCCTTTCCCTACAGCAGCTTCCATTAAACTGACATCTGCTCTCTGCCATCTCTTTTATAAGCGAGGGAGGGCTTATCTAAAAGCCCCCTTATTAGCCCCTCTAATCCTGTTTGTTATAGTTCCAAGTCACGCAACGCATTATGGTTTTAAAAAAAATTGGTCTGGGCAAATCTGGACAAAAATTCTACAGGATTGCCAATCTCGAATCAATGGTAGTTGCAAACCTGAAACCTCACTGCAAATCAGCAGCTGTGTTACAATATTGTTACTCAAAGGAAGTGTAGATATTACAGATCTGTGGGAATCAACAGGTTACATTGATGTGAAAGAAATGTAAATTTGTCTGAAGCTACAATGTAACATTTGTGTTTATATAAAAAAAAAAAAAAAAAAGGAGTTACACAACAAGGAAAATATTAAAGCAGGAGTAAACTTAAAGTGGAACTTTAGGCTAAGTCATTAAATTGAACAGACAGGCAGGATTTATAATGCAAAAGTCACATGCTTGGTCTCTTCTACATTAACCTCCCTGGCGGTATTCCCGAGTGTAGCTCGGGGTAAAGTTTCTGTACCAAAAGCGGTATCCCCAAGCTACACTCGGGTTTACCATGCGGCGCTGCATAGGGAGTCCCTGCAGGGCTTACCTTGTCCTTCGCTCCCGCGATGTGTCCCCTGCAGCGTCCCCAGCCATCTCCTCCGGCTGATGCCGGCATCCGGTTTCTGTGTTCTGGTCCCTGTGACGTCGGGACGTACGGGCACCACCGGCGGTGGGAAATTTGAAAATTTTAAAAAAAGTCATTTTTTTCAAAACGAATTTTACATAGTAATACATTCCTGTATCAAAGCATTTCACATACATTTTGTCCCGAGTGCTTTGTCCTGTGCCCTGCCTGCATTTTGACTGTTCTTTCTGCCTGGAAACTTAGAAAAGTCCATGGCGTCCAAAAAGCGTCCCTTTAGGTCAAAATCGGTTTTAGACTGGCTAGAGAACAGCGATAGTAAATTAGAACCACTTGCAGAATTGAGTGATAATGATTCGTGGGGAAATTCGTCATCAGACACTGAAAACAGTTTTGCGACTTTGCTCAGTGATGTGCGAACTTGGCGCTATATTTCAAATTTCAGTGTTTTTGGTTTGATTATATTATTGAATTAAATGTATTATTATTATATTATTATTTTGTATGATTATTTATTAAATTATAATTTATGATTTTGTGTTTCAAATTTTATCATACCCGGGATGTTTACTAGACTCTTGTTCGGACAGATTTCAGTGAGTTATTCCTAAAAATTACAGCCTACAATAAAAAAACTACATATTTCCATGCAAAATAATGGTACTGCTTTCAGCACCAAAAATCTGAAATAATCATACCGCCAGGGAGGCTAAGGCTAGGTTGACACCTATGCAGTTTGCAGTCTGAGCCGTTTCTGCAGTGTGTTTTGCGTTTTTGCACATGCGTTTTGACACCTTTTTGCCGCGTTTTTACTGCATTTTGCATTTTTTACTTCTTGTTGCTAGGCAGATAAAAATGCATCAAAAACACAGCAAAAACGCACTACATGCTTTTCTATAGCATTTCCATTGAAGTCTAAAGAACCAAAAATGCAACTTTTTGCATTTAAAAAAATCCCTGATCCTTTCCAAAAAAAAGCACCTGGTAAAAATGAGATGTGAACGTGTCCCATAGGAAATCATGTTAAATGGACTGTAGTGCGTTTCTGCAAAATGCTGTGGAAAACACTTAGATGTGAACCTAGGGTAAAACTACTTACCCTCCTGTCTGCCCTTGTACAGTGAGCTCACTGTACAAATTTGGAAATGCCTAATCTATCTGTGCACTCACGTGCATGCGCAGGTGTGACATTATCCGCGCCCAGCCAATGACAGCGGCCAGCGAACGAGAGCTGGAAGCCGGCCACCTGAAGATGTCAGCAGCCAGACGGGGAGCTTGAGGATGCCACATCACTGCAACTTAGGTGAGTATTGTTCCACTTTAAATGTAAAAAAATAATAAATGTCACCCTGAGGGACAATGCCATAATGTGCTACTATGCACCACATACTAGAACAATATGATGGACCTGTCTTATAAACGGGACGCTTCCAGCAATGCGCTGTCACTGTTGTAGGCGGATCCGTCTTCCTTCTGTGTATGGGAGTCGCAATAGCGGCATGGAGCTCCCTGGATCCGCAGCACACTCAGTGTCCGTACATGCAGAGAGTACTGCGCACAAATTACATCGTCGGCTTAAGCTGATGCGGCTATTCACTAAACGGCACAAGCTCGAACCATTTCAAAGGCACCTACAGGTAAAACCTTTTATGGTCTTACCTGTAGTATAAAGTCAACTTTTTTACTTAACTACCAGCCCGCCACCATTGATGTATAAAGCTGTTCATAATACTGCCCCAAATGACATCACCAATCTGGTATCCAAATACCACCCAAAACCTATTCTCCGCTCCACACAAGACCTCCTACTCTCTAGTTCCCTGGTCTCCTCCTCCCATGCCCATCTCCAGGACTTCTCCAGGGCTACCCCCACCCTCTGGAACTCCCTACCCCAATCCATCAGACTATCACCTACTCTCCTCACCTTTTGGCGCACTCTGAAAACCTACCTCTTCAGGGAAGCCTAACCCACCCTCAGATAATTACTGAACTCCTCCACTCTTCCTACCACTCCATCTGCCACAGCTATTTCCTCCTGTACCACTATCCCCTCCCTCCTAGATTGTAAACTCCAAGGAGCAGGGCCCTCGAACCCCTCGTGTATGGAATCGTATTGTTACTGTACTGTCTCGTGTACTGTCTCCCATTATAATGTACAGTGCTGAGCAAACTGTTGGTGCCATATAAATCCTGTATAATAATAATAATAACTACTGCATTAAATATCAGTTAAAATGTGTTAGCATTGTCCCACAGCCTTGGTCATTCCTTTAAAATGGTAGTAAACTTGTGTCTGACATTTTTACCTACAGGTAAACTTATAATAACCACTTCAGCTCCGGAAGATAAACCACCTTCATGACCAGGCCAATTTTTGCTATTCAGCTCTTCACTATTGCAACTGGTAATTGAGCGGTCATGCAGCGCTTTTGGCTATAAAAAAAAATATCCAATAAACTCAAAGTTAGTCATAAATTTAGGCCAAAATGTGTTCTGCTACATGTCTTTGGTAAAAAAAAAAACCCAATACATGTATATTATTAGGATTATGTGAAAGTTATTGTGTCTACAAACTATGGTATATACAGGCGTACCTCCGTTTACGAATTGAATGCGTTCTGCAGGACTTTTTGTATTGCGAAAAATTCGTAAACCGAAATGCGGTTTCCCATAGGAGTGCACTGAAAACCAATTAATCCGAAGGTCAGAAAAAAGTAAAAGAAAAGTCTTTTATCTGTTCAAAACTCTTTATAAAGTACACTTTAAAGGCATAAATACTGTACAGGGACATGATTAAAAATTAATTCGTAAATGCATTGAAAACCAATTAATCCGTTCGTATTGCGAAAAAAAAATCGTAAATGCATTGAAAACCAATTAATCCGTTCCGGAGATCAGAAAAACGTAAAAAAAATGTCTTTTATCTGTTCAAAACTCTCTATAAAGCGCACTTTAAAGGCATAAATACTGTACAGGGACATGATTAAAAATTAATTCGTAAATGCATTGAAAACCAATTAATTCATTTGTATTGCGAAAAAAAATTGTAAATGCATTGAAAACCAATTAATCTGTTCCGGAGGTCAGAAAAAAGTAAAAAAAAAGTCTTATCTGTTCAAAACTCTTTATAAAGTGCACTTTAAAGGCATAGTACTGTACAGGGACATGCTTAAAAATTAATTTGTAAATGCATTAAAAACCAATTAATCCGTTCGTATTTGTAAAAAATAAAACATTTGTAAACCAAGCCATTATTGCAATGGATTTTCATTCGTAAACCGAAAATTACGTAAACCGAGGCATTCTTAAACCGAGGTAGGCCTGTATATTGGAATTTACGCAGCTTTTACTTTCTGACTGCCTATCACATTTCTTGAGATGCTAAAATGCCAGGGCAGCACGAAAAAACCCCCCCACATGACCCCTTTTTTGGAAAGTAGACACCCCAAGGAATTTGCTGAGAGGCATGCTGAATCCACTTTTTGGCAGCCTAGCCACATACAGGCCCACAAAATTCAATGACCACCTTCAGGTTTTCAAAGGACATTTCCTCATATCACTTCCTCACTACCTATCACAGCACGGGAAGGGAGGGGTTGGGGTGTTTTTCTTTTTTTAATTTTTTAATTTTGATTTTTTTCTTTTTACACTGTTCCTTTCTTTTTGGATCACTTTTATTGTTATCACAGGGAATGTACCGTATTTTTCGCTCCATAAGACGCACTTTTTTCCCCCAAAAAAAGGGGGGAAAATGTCAGTGCGTCTTATGGAGCGAATATGGAGCGGCCGGTCCGGTATTTCCACCGCGGCCGTGTCAGAATACCGGCCGGCCGCTCAGCTCTGCAGCGAGACCTTATGGAGATGACTGCTGACCTTTGGGGAGGTGGGGAGCGGGTACCTGAATTTGACAGGTACCCGCTCTTACTTCTTTGTTCTTTTATCTTACCTGTTCCTCTATCCAGGGGCGTGCTGTCTTCCGGCTTCTGTAGTGTGGGCACTGGGCATGACAGCTGGGTGCCAAGTGCACATGCGCAAGAAGCGGTGCTTTTTGTGAATGGTAAGGCGGTACCTGGGACACATGACAGATCCCAGAAGCCGCCGGACCAATCACAAAGCGCAAGTGCTTCTCGCTCATGCGCACTGGGCACCCGGCTGTCATGCCGAGCGCCATTACAGAAGCCGGGAAGACAGCGCGCGGCTGGATCGAGGAACAGGTAAGATCAAACAAAAACTCTGCGGAAGTAAAAGCGGGTACCTGTCAAATTCAGGTACCCGCTCCCCACCTCCCCAAAGGTCAGCAGTCATCTGTACTGTCCGCAGTCTCTGGTCATCCCTGTGCTGTCCGCAGTCTCTGGTCATCCCTGTGCTGTCCGCAGTCTCTGGTGATCCCTGTGCTGTCCGCAGTCTCTGGTCATCCCTGTGCTGTCCGCAGTCTCTGGTCATCCCTGTGCTGTCCGCAGTCTCTGGTCATCCCTGTGCTGTCCGCAGTCTCTGGTCATCCCTGTGCTGTCCGCAGTCTCTGGTCATCCCTGTGCTGTCCGCAGTCTCTGGTCATCCCTGTGCTGTCCGCAGTCTCTGGTCATCTCCTGTACTGTGTCTGCACTCCATTAGTTCAGAATTTTTTTTTTCCTGTTTTCTGCCTCTAAAACCTAGGTGCGTCTTATGGTCAGGTGCGTCTTATGGAGCGAAAAATATGGTAAATATCCCCTGTGATAGCAATAGGCAGTGACAGGTACACTTTCCTGAGAAATCTGGGGTCTATTATACTATAGACCTCTCCTCTGCCCTTAACCATTTCCATACCGGGCAATTTTACACCTTCCTGCCCAGGCCATTTTTCACGTTTCAGCGCTCTCACACTTTGACAATTGCGCGGTCATACAACATTGTACCCAAACTAAAATTTTATCATTTTCTTCACACAACTAGAGCTTTCTTTTGGTGGTATTTAATCACCGCTGGGGTGTTTATTTTTTGCTAAATTAACAAAAAAGTCCAAAAATTGTGAAAAAAAACCCACGTTTTTCTTTGTTTCTGTTATAAAAGTTTACAAATAAATAATTGTTCTTCATAAATTTAGGCCAAGATGTATTCTGCTACATGTCTTTGGTGAAAATAACCCAAATTAGGATGTATTATTTAGTTTGTAGGAAAGTAATAGAGTTCACAAACTATGGTATAGATCTGAAAATTGATCAATCCTGAAGTACTGACAGCCAATCTAATTTCTTGAGGTCCAAGAATGTCAGAATAGTTCAGATATCCCCAAATTACCCCTTTTTGCAGAGTAGACAGTCGGACGTACTTCATAAGAGGCATGGCGAGTTTTTTGAAGTTGTATTTTTTTTGTCATAATTTTTCAGAAAATGAAAAAATTAAAAAAATTATTTTCACTATTTTTTTTACATACTGTCACCAGTGCAGTACAGCATCATCATATAACTTCCATGGCGGTGAACAGGGACACTGACTGGTGACAATATGAAAAAAAAAAATATATATATATATTTTTTTATTACATTTTTTAAATTTTTTTTAAGATTTTTTTTCATATTTTACTATGACCAAAGTAGTACAATGTTACCATAGTAACATTGTACTACTTGGGGGTAGCGATCAGTATTTTTTTTTTTTTTTACACAACTTGCTTGTAGCAAAGAATTACTTTGCTATAAGCAAGCATTTACCTGAATGAAATCGATTCATTCAGGTTTTTTTTTTTTTTTTTTGTGCTTAGCTGTGATTTGGCCACAGCTAATCACATGACATGTGCATGTGACCTGCTGTGACCATTCACAGCTAGGCACTAGTATACAATGGATGGCATGAATGAAGCCATCCATTGTATACAACTGTCATGTGACCTGCTGTGATTGGTCACAGCAGGTCACATGGTACCAGCAATGGGGACCGGTACTCAGATCTGTCATCGGCCGTGCCAGAGGTACACGGCCGGTGACAGATCGCGCCGCTGCGTGGCTCTGCAACCGCGCGAACTGCGCATGTGCGGGAGCACGCCAAATGGCGTGCACCCGGAAAGCTGAAACATTTTTGCGGCCGCCAAACGGCTATAGGCACGGGCGGCTAATGGTTAAAGCATCTGATCACACCAAGATCGGTGTGATCAGATGCTTTCCCAGTTGTAAATTGGTGCTGTTTATATCCGGCAAAATGGAAATGATGAAATGCCCGTAGCTTCTGGTTTCTTAGACCATAGAGATGATTGGAGCCATTCTGGGCTTTGTTTTCAGGTAAGTCTTTCATAATGTGCTAGTAAGTGATGCATACTAGTACATTATAACATTACCTTGTAAGGGGATTTTTTTTTTCACTAACTTTATTACCGCTGAACTTTGCATTCTGCTATTTTCATAGGGTTGCATACTGGATGTTATCTTGTGTTATAAAATGTTTAAGTTTCCCTTTGAATTCCGTTACATTTCAAAGATATTGGTTACAACTAATAAGGGAAGTGCTTTAGTTGGCTCTTGATGGGTGTAAGAGGAGTTTTAAGGAAACTCATTTTGGGTGTACTCTTTTAAAAAGATCGAAAGCTGCATGTGGTAGCAATTCCATTATTGCAAGTGAAACCTCATTTCTTTTAATTGCAATGAATAACATTGTTTCAGGCCTTTAAAAGGTTGGACAAACCAGTTCTTCCAGTATTGGGTTTTGTACTGGTGTTGCTGTTTTGCACAGCTAAATCAATTTTGCTAAGCAAAATAGTTTTCTGGAACTGTTTTCATGTTCTGAATACATTACAGTCAAGTAATCGGTTAAAACAGGGTTAAACCCAAAAACAAATTTAATATATTTCAGTTCACCAATCTTAGATGTGATGGCTGCATTAGTTTCCTTTTTTTTAGGCTTTTTTCCATTTATTTCACCTGGTGATCTGGCCGGTAACACGCTTCCTATCTCAAGTCAGCCATACTGTACATGGATCAAAGTTTGGCTGGTTCAGCAGGGACTGGATAAATTTCAATCCATGTATGGGCACTTTGGTTGTACAGAAGTTGATCTATCGATCAATGTCTATACAACCACCCTGTTGGTTTTTCTTTGCACAATCAGCACTGCAGGCTACAGCACCGATCAGTGTATTCTGGTGGCAGGGAAGTCTTCCAGCTGTCAGAATATCAAAGGATCAGTGGAAGGATTCCCCTATCCACTTTGAATGTTTGAATGGGGGAATCGAGTCATTTTTTACGTTCAACCCACTGGTTGAATAAAATAAAAATATTGTTTAGTCTATGTGCTGCTTTAGGATGTCTGTATTCTGGATGAAGTAGTAAAGCAGACACATTTGGACAGCAGCATTGTCAGTCTGGGAGGAGGGTAATGTTAGACTAGCAGATTTAGGTGGACTTGACCAACAAATTGAAGCTGAACTCCAGATAACGTTATAAGCAGTTACAGCAAACCATTTGTTTTCTTTTGGGATAAAGGTTTTATCTACAGTAAATGAATAAAGGCTGACCATTGTAAGCACCCTTGTCAGTGTTATATGTTTTTTCTCAACCCACTAACTACTACTTTGTCTGGGCAACCTGGTCCATTAAAGCTGAAAAATAACAGACTTTTGTACTGTTGTAAGTCTCTGTCTTTTCTTATTAAAAGCTATTGTAAAGTACTCTTTCTTCACTCAGAGAACTGTTGGACGTCATCATCTTCTCATTCATGAGAACAGTTGGAGGTCACTGTCTTTTCAGTAATAAAAGCTATTGGAAACTACTCTATCTTCACTCAGAGAACTTTTGGAAGTCATTGTCTCCTCACTCATGAGCTCTGTTCATGGTCACTGTCTCTTCACTCATGAGAACTGTTGCAGGTCATTGTCTCTTCACTCATAAGAACTGTTGGAGGCAGGGGCAGACTGACAACTCATTGGGCCCCCGGGCAATAGGGGAACATGGGGCCCCTGTGTCCTCACCCACACCCAAAAAAGCCTATGAAAAAGCCAATGAAAGATACCAGGAGCATCTCATGGGGACCCCTACCGACCCCGGGCCCTCGGGCAGTGACCGAGTGCTGGAATGGTCAGTCCGTCCCTGGTTGGAGGTCACTGTCTCTTCACTCATGAGAACTGTTGGAGGTCACTGTCTCTTCACTCATGAGAACTGTTGGAGGTCACTGTCTCTTCACTCATAAGAACTGTTGGAGGTCACGGTCTCTTCACTTAAGGGAACTACTGGAGGTTCTTCACTTATCAGAAATGCTGGAGGTCACTGTCTCTTCATTCATAAGAACTGTTGGAGGTCATGGTCTCTTCACTTAAGGGACCTACTGGAGGTTCTTCACTTATCAGAAATGTTGGAGGTCACTGTCTCTTCACAGAAAGGAACTGTTGAAGGTCCTTTGCATACCAAAACTGTTGGAGGTCACTGTCTCTTAACACATGAGAGGTTGGAGGTCACTGTCTTTTGATTAATAAGAGCTGTTGGAGGTCACTGTCTCTTCACTCATAAGGATTGTTTGAGGTCACTGTCTCTTCACTCATAAGGATTGTTTGAGGTCAATCTCTTCACTCATAAGGATTGTTTGAGGTCACTGTCTCTTCACTCATAAGGATTGTTTGAGGTCACTGTCTCTTCATTCATAAGAACTGTTTGAGGTCACTGTGCCTTAACTCATAAGAATGGTTTATGTCTCTTCACTTAATGGAACTACTAGAGGGGAGCTCCTTCACTTATCAGAAATTTTGGAGGTCACTGACTCACTTAACTTATGAGAATTGTTGGAGTTCACTGTTTTCACTCATAAGAACTGTTGGAGGTCACTGTCTCTTCACTTAGGGGAACTTCTGGAGATCCTCCACTTTTCTGAAATGCTGGAGGTCAATGTATCTTCACTCACGAGAACAGAGGTCACTGTCACTTCATTTATGAGAACTGGGTAATACAAATAGGTAGCAGGCGAGCGCATGATACAAATAAAGCAGCTGGCATAAAAGGATGAACCCCGGTATCCTCAAATGTGACTCAAATAAATAATGCAGCACTATAAGATGAGATCAAAATCAATGAAAATGACAAAAGTGACTGTATGCAAAGGTGAAGCGCGAAATGATTTTGCGGTAAGGTGACCACTGAGTAAAAGGTGTCTCGCCAAATAGTAGCGAGGATGGTTGCGACTTGAAATATTAGATAGTGACAATAGTGAATAGTCCAACAAAAATATGGTGATATACATTGTAAATATTGATGAACAAAGTCCAAAATATTCCGTGAAATATCCGTACACGTGACTCCGTGATAAGGGATTGCTGTATGAATGCACTCACCAGAAGCGCATTACAATTGCACATAGGACCATATCCAAGATCTCCCCAGTGAACGTGTGGACACAGGAAAGGAGTTCCACTGGCTTAATAACAGCATGCAGGAAAGACCCCAGGCATTAATCACTGGCCCCTCAAAGCATACAGGGATAGCTCCACTGGTACCTCTCCACCATGGATAAATGATGTCAAAATGGATGTATTCCACCTTAAAGGAAATGGCTCGCATATACAAGCCACAACGGGAGTATTGATAGTGTAGTATTTTATTAATGAAATAGAACATCCACGTGGATAGAGATGAGAAATTGGCAGCTGTACACTCACAAAAATGGCCACCAGCCCTCCATGCCGACTCGGCGGCGTGACGTCAGTACAGCAAGGCTCCTCCTGACGTGTTTTGTGGACATGCACGTTGTCAAAGGGATCTGCCTGCTGCCGACACCATGGCCTTATATAGCCCCAAGCGCGTGCACAGTCGGACGCCATTTTGAAGAAGACCAGAAGATCACACAAGGATCTACAAGGACCAGATTGATCAACTCTTATTGGAAACTATATTCTATTTATAATTAAATATAAAATCAGAGTATATGTCACATTATAAAAAGACTAAAAAGCCATTAAGGGGTTATTTATGACTGGGATGTGGACATAAAAAGGCTGAAAACACCACGGTCCCCATTTATAGTCCTGGGGAACAACAGGTGCCAGTGAAGCCCAAAACTTTACTACAGTAGAAGAAAAATACCTCTAAATATGTATTAGTATATATGCAAATTGAATGATCATAAAAATAGTCTGTATTAAAAAATTTTTTTGATAATTTAAAACAATATTAAGGTCTCAGCAGCATTGAGTGATCAACGGTCATGTATATTACTAAATAATGATCATAATATTCCAACAATACAAGTAAAGGTACAATATGATTATATAAATATAAACCATTGAGGAATAAATATAATTATAGATATAAAATTAACTAAAACCTATTTATAAAACAGTTGTATGGAACCATATGAAACTATTGTATTATTAATAAAATGTATATCATTGACCGAATATTCTCATAAACCTAAAACGAGTAAAAGTAATAATAAAAACGGAGACGGAATTCAAAAAATACTCAAAATTAATGATACGTGGTGTAAACAGCTGATTGTACAGGATTTTTATATGCGTTTATATGCGTTTTTTCTGTTGTGGTTCACATACTACTGTCAAACATATATACTGTATATTCTTTGCCCCCTTTTGGCTTGTTATTCAGATTTTATAAATTAAATTTTCCCACCTAGTGAGGCTTAGGGCTCATTTTAACAGAATTTTCAACAAAGTTTTTAGGCCCTTTTCGTTTGTCATACATTGATTTACACAATGTATCATTAATTTTGAGTGCTTTTTGAATTCCTTTTTTCTGTTTTTATTTTCTTTCCTGCGTGCTGTTATTAAGCCAGTGGAGTTCCTTTCGTGTGTCCACACGTTCACTGCGGAGATCTTGGATATGGTTCTATGCGCAATTCGAATGCGCTTCTGGTGAGTGCATTCATACAGCAATCCCTTATCACGGAGTCATGTGCACGGATATTTCACGGACCCTACCATAGACACCTCATTCATTGCTTTAATACATATTTCTCTCAGCCCCACTCATGATCTTACTTGACCTTCATTGCTGTCAGGATAAATGCAGGGTACAGGGCAGGATTTGTGCAACAATGTGGTCCTCCCATTCTACATCTGTGTATATCTGCTTAATACAGGAAATGACGTTGCTGGCTTCTACTACTGTCATGCTGATCCAGTTGCTTCAATACTTTCTTAGACACTGGCTTAAACAAGGAAGTAAAGGAGTTGCTTTTCTCAAGCTTTCATTTAACCAACATGTTAATGGAAACCCTTTCACAGGGGTCTCCTTAGACCATCGGAAAACACATATTTCCAATGGTCATAGGAACCGAGACACTGCTCCTCTATCAGTCTCCAGGCGGGTCCACCCACATGCAGATACGTCCACATTTCCCTGGACCGCGATGTGTGCGCGGGATGACATGCCACCCCTGTCACCTGGCCACATCCCCGGGATCACTCAACAGCTCCGCCTCCTCGCCAGTGATTGGCCGCCGGAACTGTAGCTCAGGAGAGGCACACAGGTGGCCAATCACCGGCGAGGAGGAGGAGCCGAGCAGCAGCGCGAAGATCAAAGAAGATCGAGCGAGGGAGCTGCCGGAGAAGGAAGACAGCTGACAGGTAAGTGTCTGTAGCGTGCAGATGGTGCTGCTGCAGCCAGGTATGCTGGCTGTAGATGGGAGAGGGAGGGAGCGAACCCAGGCTGGAGCAGGAGTCAGCAAGGTAAGTATCATTGGTGTCAGTAGGAGGAATAGTACCCCATCATTGGTGTCACTAATACCAATGATGGGGCACTATTCCTCCCACTGACACCAATGATGGGGCACTATTTTCTCCCCCCCTCACTGACACCAATGATGGGGAACTGTTCCTCCTCACACTGACACCAACGATGGGGCACTATTCCTCCACACTGACACCAACGATGGGGCACTATTCCTCCCCCCACTGACACCAATGATGGGGCACAATTCCCCACAATTCCCCCCCACACTAGTATCAATGATGGGCCACTATTCCCCCCCCCACTGACACCAATGGAGGGGTACTATTCCTCCCACACTGACACCAATGATGGGGCACTATTCCTCCCACTGACACCAACAATGTGGCACTATTCCTCCCACTGACACCAATGATGGGGTACTATTCCTCCCACACTGACACCAATGATGGGGCACTATTCCTCCCGCTGACACCAACAATGTGGCACTATTCCTCCCACTGATACCAATGATGGGACACTATTCCTCCCACTGATACCAACGATGGGACACTATTCCTCCCACTGACACCAATGATGGGGCACTATTCCTCCCACACTGACACCAATGATGGGGCACTATTCCTCCCACTGACACCAACAATGTGGCACTATTCCTCCCACTGATACCAACGATGGGACACTATTCCTTCCACTGACATCAGTGATGTGGCACTACTCCTCTCACTGACACCAATGATGTGGCACTACTCCTCTTACTGCAAAATTACAGTTATGAAGTAGCAACAAAAATTATTTTATGGTTGGGGGTCACCACAACATGAGGAACTGTATTAAAGGGCCGCGGCATTAGGAAGGTTGAGAACCACTGCTCTATGGGATTCGGTCAGTCTGCATGCATAGAGGTCTGTATGGAGGTGTGATATTGCCTTGACCCAGAAGGAGTGCTCCAGGGTCATTTGCACTTGGAGTGTTGGACTGTCCATGTGGGATCACCGGTCTCCAGTGGATGTCTGCCACTTGATATGGGATAAGTGTTGATCCTCCCTTGGCTGAAGTGTGGAGACCTAGTGCATACTATGCTGGGACTGTTGTGACAGCAGCAATTTAAGTGGGATTTACTTTGAACTCTATACCTAACTGATCCCTGTAATGATCCCCCACTGGATGAGCCACTGAGAGTGGATTACTCTCCCACTATACAGCCTAACTATCCGCTGATGCGGTGGATTGATGGTGTCAATTGGAGACAAGTTGTTTGATCAAACTTGAATGAACATCCATGCTGGTCTGTTCAACTTTACAATCCATGTTCCTCACACAGACCTCCTTCTGTAAAATAATTAATGAATGACTACAGTTATCCGCCAGAGGGCATTTTCCCTATTGATTGGGTTCCTGGAGCACTTATCAGTCTATTGAATCCAAATCAGGACTTTGTCCATCTGAAATTACTTATAGAACAACTTTATGAGGGTGACAGCCCTCTGATAGTCTCTGCTGGATGAGCCACTGAGAATGGATTGCTTTCCCACTATACAGCCTAACTATCCGCTTATGTGCTGGATTGATGGTGTCAATTGGAGACAAGTTGATTAATGACAATCTGAGTGAACATCCATGCTGAGTCTGTTCAGCTTTAAAATCTATGTTTTTCACACAGACCTCCTGCAAAATAAGTTCATGACTGACTACAGCTATCTGCCAGAGGGCGTTTTCCTTACTGATTGGTTTGCCTGGAACATCTATTAGTCTATTGATTCCAAGTCAGGATCTTGTCCTTCTGAAATCACTTACAGCACAACTTTTGGTGGTAGGACTTTTAGGTTTTTGAGTTCCTAAGGGCTTGTTCACACTTGACTGTTTTACCAATGTTTGCCAAACGCCCCGATAGCGTTTGGCAAGCGTTGGTCCGGCGTTTACGGAGCGTTTTTTAACGCTCTGCAAATGCCGCATGAGCGCTTTAGCGGCGGTTGCTAGGCATTTGCCGAGCGTTAAAAACGCCCCACAAACGCCTATAATGAAGTTTGAATGGTGTTACTGCTCCGCAAACGCCCCTCAACAGCATCGCAAACGCAGGCCAGGCGTTTGCGGAGCGGCATCATAGACTAGAATAGGAGGCTTCAATGCCTCCTGACTTGACCAGAGGCGTCCGTTTTGCCGCGACGTGATGCTAACGCTCCCGTTAGAACAGCACCATGTGCTGCAATGTGCAGAATTGTCAGAGGCGTTTGGGAAGCAGTAAAAACGCTTCCCAAACACCTCTCTGCCGCCTGCACACAACGCTAGTGTGAACGTAGCCTTACTAAAGTGGTGAATTTCTGCAATTATATACTATACATGACTGAGAATTAGAGAATCTCGATTGATACTAATATTGATTTACATGCATGACTTCATCTCTTTAGGATTAGTTATTCCCCTATTTGCTATGTCTGTGCTCTGCCCCCACACATCTCCTTTACCAGGTCATATTGGATGACTTTGTGGTGGTGAATGTGAGCCTTGTGATATACCATTTTGGGGATTGACATCTTACAATTTGACATCTTACCAGGGCTTTCCTAGTTTTAAGTGACAACGTTGTCCTATTTTAACGGTGATGGGTGGAGACTATTTTTAATTTTTGTACATGCTTTGGCATATGTGTTATATGTGAATCAATAGAGGTTTTTTGTATCGTTAAAACTACCTGGGTCACGTGAGAGTACCTGATTTTCTATGGGGGCTCTCCTCCATATACCTTTTTATCTAATGTCTTTTGAGTACTGTGATCCGCACCTTGATTTTTAGTGAGTTAACACAATAATATTTAATTCCCCTGTGTGGCATTACAGTGGTTTCCTCTGTATCACCCCCTTTTTCTTTTATATTTTATTAGAGCCACTACATACTGCCCTGCCTTTATACAGCACGCACTGACTTGCCACCTACATACTGCTCACTGTCACTACCGCCAGGCACTGACATTTCATATAGCTTCCTTCACTGACACTTAAAAAATTCACTGCACTGCCACTACATACAGTTCACTGCCCTGCACTGCCACTACATACAGTTCACTGCCCTGCACTGCCACTACATACAGTTCACTGCCCTGCACTGCCACTACATACAGCTCACTGCCCTGCACTGCCACTACATACAGCTCACTGCCCTGCCCTGCCACTACATACAGCTCACTGCCCTGCCCTGCCACTACATACAGCTCACTGCCCTGCCCTGCCACTACATACAGCTCACTGCCCTGCACTGCCACTACATACAGCTCACTGCCCTGCACTGCCACTACATACAGCTCACTGCCCTGCCCTGCCACTACATACAGCTCACTGCCCTGCCCTGCCCTGCCACTACATACAGCTCACTGCCCTCCACTGCCACTACATACAGCTCACTGCCCTCCACTGCCACTACATACAGCTCACTGCCCTGCACTGCCACTACATACAGCTCACTACCCTGCACTGCCACTACATACAGCTCACTGCCCTGCACTGCCACTACATACAGCTAACTGCCCTGCCCTGCCCCTACATACAGCTCACTGCCCTGCCCCTACATACAGCTCACTGCCCTGCCCTGCCACTACATACAGCTCACTGCCCTGCCACTACATACAGCTCACTGCCCTGCATTACCACTACATACAGCTCACTGCCCTGTACTGCCGATACATACAGCTCACTGCATTGCCATTACATACTGCTCCCTGAACAGCACATCGATTCCATACTGCTCATTGCCCTGCCACCGCATACTGTTCACCTACTGTCCTGCCACTGCGTACTATTCATTTATTGCCTTTCCACTGTCAATACATACAGCTCATGCCCTGCTCTTGACTGCCACTAGGTACTGTGCATGGTACGGGACTTCTTTGCTACCACACATTGCTCACATGTACTACTCTGACACTACATGCTGCAGCCACACATTGCACATCATAGAACTAACTGACAGTAACTCTGAGCAGGGGATGGAGCCCTGTTAGATAGACCTTATGGGGAACCATGATTTCTAAAGGGCGGCCCTGACAAGTGAGCTGCGTATTTAAAGGTAACCAGCAACATCAGCCTTTGTAGTTATATAGTACTTAAGGAGGACCTCCGAAGCAAGAAGATTAAAAAAGTAATCTTTATGTTTCTTTGTTCCCCTTTGCCTTGTTGCTAATAATTTTTTTCTGACTTTCTGAGGTCCCACTTTAATTATCTGCCAGTACTGTGATGTTTCTGCCTTCACAGCAGGCTGTTTGTAGAGAGGCTTCAGGTGCAAAATTCTTTGAATTTTAAATAACTTGATTTTTTTTTAGAAATGTTCATCGAATTTCCCTTCGAATAACATTACAGTCTCAGTTAAGCTGATATTTTCGGCAGAAGGTGGCGCCATTGCACAATGTTCTCACTGAAAGCTTAGGAACTATGGGGATAGAAAAAAAAGACAGTTTATTAATAAAAGGCAGTTATGAGAAAATACAGAGTACAGCAGATTAGAATAAAGGAATGCTAAAGTATCACTTTATAATATAACACCTTTGTACCGTGGTCACAGGGAATTTAATAACCTGAATATAATGACAAATCCATATGATGTTTATGAAGGGTCAGTCCTGTGAGTAAATTCTGGCAATATGCAGGGCTAACAAGGAATTGTATTTTATAAAAATAGGCACTGGGAGCTTGGCCGTGCCATAAGAGAAAAATAACAATGCAAATAAATATCATACAGTAAGGAGAAGATCTTTTCAATATTAAAAATACACAAATCTTTTAGGACTGGTTCACAGCAAAATGCAGTGCAGAGGCGCGTTCTTTTCATGTTTCCTGTACGGCATTCAAAGCACACTGGGTGTGCAATCTGCTGGGGCTTTCAATATATTCTTAACGACAACCGAAATGCAGATCGCAGTCTCAGTGCATTTGCCTTCTCCAAATCACATGGTACCACAATGCCATTGATTTGCTGCAGTGCGTTTTTGAAAAGCAGTGCATGCACTACTTTTTGTGCAATCCAGTGCGATTTCAGCCCATTCATTTGAATGGGCTGAAATACATACCTCATTGAATCGCACAGGAACCACACAGGAATGTGGACCACATCTCTGTACGATTCAGGTGTCAGCTGACTCTTTAATAGGGGATGCCTTAGAGGTTGATAGTCTCAGTGACGAGTTTTCTGTCAGCACATATATGGCTGTGGAATTACATTTTTCTTTTGCAAGCTTGGCTAATATACAGAAGCATCCCTATCTGATCTTTTCAGTTTTTGAAAAAAAATATGTTTCAGGTAGTATTACCAGCGACACATGCTTTCTCATCAAGCTGTAATAGACCCCTTTTGACCGGCATGAAAACTGACCAGTCATTCGCTGTTCTCACTGATGTAAACATTTCCTGCAGCTGTAAATTCAGATATATGGCGAGCGCTGATATAAAAAAGCCGCTAGCACAAAGAATAATAAATCCCACAGAACATGTAAAATAAAGTGCAGCGCTAAACATTAAATGTCAACATTAAGTGAAAAATTAACAGTAAAGTATATAAACAATTCTGATGTGATTATGTGGTATGATACATATATGTACATCCAATAATAAAATGTAGTGATGAAAAAGTGAAAAAAAAAAAGTGCCCGTGGTACTACAAGGCACAGCAATACCAACGCTGAATATCCAAAACAGTGCTCTTAATCCAGTGAGGAAATCCACCACCGCTAATGGCTATGCACTCACCAGAAAGCTACTGGTAAAGTAGCATTAATGCTGATCTCATAGGTGAATACTCAGGGATCCATATGTACAGACTTCCCCAATGAATACTGGTAAGCTGAGATCACAAAGGGGAATTCTCCTAAGGGAAAAAGCTCACCACAGGAGCCCGGGATTTGATGTATAGTGTAGTATTTATTAAAAAGAAGTATAAAACAATCCACGTGGAAAGGCATACAAACGTGTAAAAACACATAATACCAAAATGGCCATCTCTCCAAGTTGTGGACGCGGTGGTGTGGCGTCAGCATGTAAGGCTCCATCCAACGCGTTTAGTGCACATGCATGTCCTCAGTGGTACCCCCATATTCCTGCAGCTGGCATTTTTTTAAAATCAAACTAGAATTAAAATGTAAGTATGTGTGTTTGTTTTTTAATTCCTGCACTTCTCTTTTAATCCAGCAAATGACACAGAGGACATCTGCACTGATGATCAGTGCCACCCAGCAGTGCCTCCCATCAGTGTCGAGCAGTGTCATCCATCACTGGCTAGCAGTGCCACCCATCAGTGCTGCCCAGCAGTGGCATCCATCAGTGCTGCCCAGCAATGCCACCCATCAGTGCCCAGCAATGCTGCCAGTCAGTGGCGTCAGTCAGTGCCACCTATCAGTGCCCATCATTGCTGCATATCAGTGCAGCATCATCAGTGCCTCCTCATCAATGCCCACTAGTGCCGCCTCATCAGTGCTACCTCATCAGTGCAGCCTATCAGTGCCCATCAGTGCTACCTATCCATTTCACCTCATCAGTGCCCATCAGTGCTGCCTATCAGTGTAGCCTCATCAACACACATCAGTGGAAAAAAACTACTGGTTTGCAAAATGTTATAATAGAAACAAAGAAAAACATTTTTTTTCCATTTTTTTTCTATTTTTTGGTTTATAGTGCAAAAAATGAAATACCCAGTTGCGATTAAATTCCACCAAAAGAATGCTCTATTTGTGTGAAGAAAATTATAAAAAATGTCATATGGGTACAAAGTTGCATGACCACACAATTGTCATACAACACTGAAAGCTGAAAAGTGGCCTGGGCACGAAGAGGGTAAAAGTGCCCTCTAGGCAAGTGGTTAAAAACATTTAAAAAAAATAACATGGGGGTTCACCTCGATCCGTACTAGGCCCTTTGGATCTGGTATGGATTTTGAGGGGAACCCCACTCCATAACTGGAAAAGAAAAAGGGCGTGGGTTCCCGCAAAAAATTCATATCAGACTTTTATCCAAGCATGCAGCCTGGCAGGCCAGGAAAGGAGGGAGAAACACGCAAGCACCCCGTTCCCCAAACCATACCAGGCCACATGATCCCGCCTTTAGGTTTACCTGTCGTTTGGCATGTGTACCTGGACTGGACATGTCGTGCTCAATTTTTTTTTTTTCCACGTGGGTCGGTGTTCATCATGATTGATGTTTGATCTACTTCGAGAGACATTTATATACATATTTATTTATTTTTTAATAAAGGACTTTGTGGCGTTTTCTTTTTTTACTTTGCGCTTTTTTTTTTTGTAAATTAGGGACATCAACATGGTGACAGGGTGCTTTGGGGGAAGGGAAGCCCCACTACTCCAAAGGGGGAATGTGTATGAGGGAATGTGTCCTAGTATGATTCGGGGGGGGGGGGGGCACCGCAGTCTGGTCCCCCCCACATGCTTGGACAAGGGTCTGGCATGGATTTGGGGGGGGGGGGGCAACTTTTAATTTTGGTGTGAGGTTCCTCTCAAAATCTATACTGCTATGGATTGGGGGAAAGACCCACACGCTGTTTTATTTTTTTTTTAATTTAACCGACACTTGGTTTGTTTACATTCGGCTGACAGCGGGGAATCCCACTAACAGTATATGACTCATAGTTGTTAACCACATGCCGCCTAGCCACTGTAGAAATACGTTGGCAGGGCGGCACGGCTGGGCAAAACCACATTTTAAAACGTGTGTTTGCAAAACAGTAGGGGGCGCGCGTGAGGCTGGTTGTGTCCCGCCGATTAGCGGCAATCACTGACAGAGAGCAGGGCTGCAGTAGCAGTAGCCAATGTATCTGCATCCATCTGCACTGGAGGTTCAGTGAATTGTATTGAGGGATTTTGAATTGTATTGTAAATGTGCTGTCTCCTTTTAAAGTGCTGCACAAACTGTCGTTGCTTTAGAAATACATAACATTCTTAATATTGTAATATTTTGTAAAGCTTGGTAAATAAATCTGGAAGGGTAGAAGGCTGACTGATGTCCAGGGTGATGTTGGAATGATGTTATCCACTGTGTGAATGGGGCAACTTGATTGGCCAGGCCACGAGTCTCAAGATTTCTCTGCTGACCCACAGCTGTTGACGAGGTCTCCGGGTAGGATACCGTCTTCATCTTTTGGGTCCTCATGCTGTTCCGGCTGGAGGGGGTTGGGGATTGGCCTCCCGCTACTTGAAAGAGGGACCTTCAGGAGGAATGTGAACTTAACCCGCTCAAATCTCAGTACCAGGATAGTGAAAGAAACCTGGAGTTTGCAGCTGGATGTTGGTTAGCACCTGGAACCCGCCCAGAGCTGGACACCACCAGCTGGACCAGAATGAGAAGCGCTGAATTCATCTTCTTTCATATTTAGCTGGAGTGTGAGCTTTTGTAAAGCTGGACTATTAATGTATTGGGGGGTGGAGGAGGGGGTTATTGCTGGGGTGGAGCTGTGCCTTCTGGAGGGGTTTTCCTTGGGGGTGGGGGCTGGTTTTTGAGTGGGCGGTGGGGGAAGAGAATGTATGGGATGTGCATTTGTCATTTTTTATGTCCAATAAATATATCCTGTTCATTAGCCATTGAGGTGCTGTATCCTTTCTTTCTTGTGGGTTTTTTGTAAGTTATTGTTGTATAGGCTTTGTCCTAATCCTTTCAATTGCTGCTTGGGGACCTGTCTCCGATCTCTATGTAAACGTATCTGTCTATAGGTTTGGGATTTAGATTGTACACTCCTTAAGGGTTAGGGACTGATGTGAATATACAATGTGTGTGTGTGTAGAAGCACTGCCTAAATTGATGGCGCTATATAAGTACCTGTAATAACAAGCAAAAAATAGGACAGGAAAGGACAGTGCCTTTTTAGTAGGTGGGCTAGTAAGAGAAAAACTGTATGTGTTTCCATTTACAGTCAGGTCCATGAATATTGGGACATCGACACAATTCTAACATTTTTGGCTCTATACATCACCGCAATGGATTTGAAATGAAAGGAACAAGATGTGCTTTAACTGCAGACTGTCAGCTTTAATTTGAGGGTATTTACATCCAAATCAGGTGAACAGTGTAGGAATTACACCAGTTTGCATATGTGCCTCCCACTTGTTAAGGGACCAAAAGTAATGGGACAATTGGCTTCTCAGCTGTTCCATGGCCAGGTGTATGTTATTCCCTCATTATCCCAAGTACAATGAGCAGATAAAAGGTCCAGAGTTCATTTCAAGTGTGCTATATGCATTTGGAATCTGTTGCTGTCAACTCTCAAGATGAGATCCAAAGAGCTGTCACTATCAGTGAAGCAAGCCATCATTAGGCTGAAAAAACAAAACAAACCTATCAGAGAGATAGCAAAAACATTAGGCGTGGCCAAAACAACTCTTTGAAACATTCTTAAAAAGAAGGAACGCACGGGTGAGCTCAGCAACACCAAAAGACCCAGAAGACCACGGAAAACAACTGTGGTGGATGACCGAAGAATTCTTTCCCTGGTGAAGAAAACACCCTTCACAACAGTTGGCCAGATCAGGAACACTCTCCAGGAGGTAGGTGTATGTGTGTCAAAGTCAACAATCAAGAGAAGACTTCACCGGAGTGAATACAGAGGGTTCACCACAAGATGTAAACCATTGGTGAGCCTCAAAAACAGGAAGACCAGATTAGAGTTTGCCAAACGACATCTAAAAAGCCTTCACGGTTCTGGAACAACATCCTATGGACAGATGAGACCAAGATCAACTTGTACCAGAGTGATGGGAAGAGAAGAGTATGGAGAAGGAAAGGAACTGCTCATGATCCTAAGCATACCACCTCATCAGTGAATGGTGGTGGTAGTGTCATGGCGTGGGCATGTATGGCTGCCAATGGAACTGGTTCTCTTGTATTTATTGATGATGTGACTGCTGACAAAAGCAGCAGGATGAATTCTGAAGTGTTTCGGGCAATATTATCTGCTCATATTCAGCCAAATGCTTCAGAACTCATTGGACGCCTCTTCACAGTGCAGATGGACAATGACCCAAAGCATACTGCAAAAGCAACCAAAGAGTTTTTTAAGAGAAGGAAGTGAAATGTTATGCAATGGCCAAGTCAATCACCTGACCTGAATCCGATTGAGCATGCATTTCACTTGCTGAAGACAAAACTGAAGGGAAAATGCCCCAAGAACAAGCAGGAACTGAAGACAGTTGCAGTAGAGGCCTGGCAGAGCATCACCAGGGATGAAACCCAGCGTCTGGTGATGTCTATGCATTCCAGACTTCAGGCTGTAATTGACTGCAAAGGATTTGCAACCAAGTATTAAAAAGTGAAAGTTTGATTTATGATTATTATTCTGTCCCATTACTTTTGATCCCTTAACAAGTGGGAGGCACATATGCAAACTGTTGTAATTCCTACACCGTTCACCTGATTTGGATGTAAATACCCTCAAATTAAAGCTGACAGTCTGCAGTTAAAACACATCTTGTTTGTTTCATTTCAAATTTATTGTGGTGGTGTATAGAGCCAAAAATGTTAGAATTGTGTTGATGTCCCAATATTTATGGACCTGACTGTACATTAGAGGATCAGTAGGTAAAAATATGTGTGGAAGATCGGTGGCAATACCCCTAGTGTCCCTTCAAATCTAATCAAGTGATAGACACATCTTGGGGGCTCTCCCATCTTGTACACTTCACCTGCATTATTCCAGGTGAATGTGGATGGATGTATATGGAAGGGTGCTCAACAAAGATCAAAGAAGAGGAACGTGTGTAGGGAAATTACAGATGATCATTGCTGACCACCACGTCACCTGCCATTTTGTAACAGTATCCAGCCTTTGAAATCTCTTCTCCATTTTGTTTTAGAAAAGCATTGCTCTTATGCAGATCTTGGTAAAGAAGTCTGGAAAGGAAGATGGCAGGTTCTAGGATGAGACTTATCACAAACAGGCATCTAACACAAAAAATACGATGACTAGCATCCAGTAGGCTAGCGTAGTGTAGTTTAGTGTAGGTCCTGTCCTAAAAGAGTCTACCTTGTCATGATGGGCAGGCTTGTCATCTTTTGGTTAAAAATGTCAAAACTGGAGAAAGAATCTATGGTCTCTGGGCAGTTTCATTTTTGACCATTGGATTCAACTAAAAGACTCCTAGATTTCATATAGGCAGACCACAAAAAAAATAGTTATATGTCTATATTTATTAAAAAAAAGATACACACCGTAATCTCTACAAAATATTTTAAAGTAGCTTTGTATGTTGTCAGCATTTTTAATGTTACACGTTTATTTCTTCTATTGCATGCCGGCAACATTTCTCTGATCTAATGTTTACAGGGGGAAACTCTCTGGCCATGACACGACTCTGGAGATTTCTCTGCTGACCCACAGCTGTTGATCAGCTCTGCAGGTAGGGTGGTGCCTTTCTCTTTAAGACCTCATGCTGTTTGGTCTGCTTTCATAGGATTGCCTTGCTAATTCTTCTCCTCTATGCCAACATAGAAATAATGCTCCGTAATAGTGTATTGGTATAGGTTTTTGTAGGCGGAGAGTAAACTCTCTGCACCTGGAGTGATGTTCCCTCTCGGGGGAGTTCTGAAACTGTACCAGGACAAAAATGTTGGTGGCGCATAGCTCTCAGGAAGCCTCGGCCTTCCTGTAGGATTCACGAAGTTCAGTATTGATTGCACCTCCTCCCAGTTGGGTGTGGTCTGGTGGGATAACTGGGGTGTTGTGCATGGCCTGATAGGTGGAATGTGGGTGGGGTGTCCTATTTCAGGGGGTAACCACAGTACCCTGAGGGTTGTCATTCCCCCTGTTGCTGCCATGGGCTCCATTCAGATGTTTTGGAATTTTAATTATAAAAAACAATTTTTTCTCCTTTAATTTAGCATACAATTATTTATTGTAATACACTATTGTGAGCATTTTTCTATGTCCGTAAAACTGAGGACTGGTAGGATGAGGAGGGCGACAAAGGCAGTTCTCTGTGAACAAACTTCACTACAATGAAACTGCTTTCGGTACTTGGTCAGAGAGTGAAGTGTGGTTCATTACACAATAGTGTGTACATTACAACATGAGGAAAAGAATTGAAGGAAAGAGTGGACACTTTGTTTTATTCTATTTCAGTATGCTAGAGATAAGAATATGTGTGGGAGATTGGGGACAATACTCCTAGTGTCTTTCCAGGTCTAATTGAACCCCTCGTGTATTGTATTGTTTTGTTACTGTATTGTCTCATGTTCTGTCCCCCACTATAATGTACAGTGCTGAGCAAACCTTCTGGCGCTATATAAATACTGTATAATAATAATAATCGGGTAATAGACACATATTGGGGAGCCTCCCATCTTGTACGCTTCACCTGCCTTATTCCAGGCTAATGTGGATGGATGTTTGTGGAAGAGAGCTCAGCATTGATCAAAGAAGGGGAAATGTGTAGGGACATTACAGGTGACCATTGCTGACCACTGCATCACCCGCCATATAATAAGAACAACAGCCATTTTTAATCTGTTCTCTGTTTTGTGAATGAAAAGGGTTGTTCTTATGTAGATCTTGGTAAACAAGTCTGGAAAGGAAGAAGGCAGGTTCTAGGATGAGGCTTAGCACAAACAGGCATCTAACACATAAAATACGATGACTAGCATCCAGTAGGTTAGCGTAGTGTAGTTTAGTTTAGGTCCTGCCCTAAAAGAGTCTACCTTGTGCCTGGTGGGCAGGCTTGTCATCTTTTTGGTTAAAATTGTCAAAACTGGAGAAAGAATCTATTCTCTCTCTGGGCAGTTTAATTTTTGACCATGGGATTCAACTAAAAGACTCTTCGATTCCATAGAGGCAAAAAAAAAAGTTATATGTCTATATTTATAGAAAAAAGATACACACAGTAATCTGTACAAAATATTTTAACGTGGCTTTGTATTTTGACAGCATTTTTAATGTTAACCTATTTATTCCTTCTTTTTCATGTTGGCAACAATTCTCTGATCTAATGTTTAGAGAAGGAAACTCTCTGGCCAAGACACAACTCTGTGGTTCTGAGTGAAGTGTGGTTCATTACACAATGGACATTACATTACTAGTGCAGTACTAGTACATTACAACGTGGAGGAGAAGAATTGAAGGAAAGAGTTGATACTTTGGTTTTTTTTGTTGTCTTATATTTCATTATTCTACACATAAGAATATGTGTGGGAGATTGGTGACAATACCCCTAGTGTCTTTCCATGTTTAATTAGTTAATAAACACATCTTGGGGAGTCTCCCATCTTGTACTTATTCCAGGCTAATGTAGATGGTTGTATGTGGAAGAGAGCTCAGCATCGATCAAAGAAGGGGAAATGTGTAGGGACAATACAGGTGACCATTGCTGACCAACTGCATCACCCACCATAAATTCACAGCATCAGCCTTTTTAAATATGTTTCTACTTAACTAAACCCAGTGACAATCACTGGTCCTGCAAGCTGGAACATGTTTGTGCAGGGTGAGGCTGAGTGTGTCATTGTTGCGAATCTGTGGCAGCACAATGTTAACATGACCAACCATTTATCACAAGTTTGTGAAATGACTCTGGTCTGACCCGCTTTTGTCAGAGTGGCCGTTCTTTAACTCCCTTTTCTTAGCCAACTACAAAACCTTGCCGTAAGCCAAGTTTGCCTTGTACTATCCTTGATTTTACAACAGCTTTCTGCATACCTTTATGGTAGCTTGCAATGGAAGCAGAAAGTTATACCTGATCATATTCTCATGCTCTCATCATTCTTGATAATATGCTTTATTTTTTTAAATAGATCATTAACTGCAATAATTGAAGACCTGCCATATTCTTTGCACGTTGTACACTCAGTAATAATTAACTTTGGTTTTACCTTGCACCCTTTAGCTGAGAAACAGCATAGATCTTTTTCAGAAGGATCTGAGATCAGAAGACACTCCATTATGGATAAAAGTATAAGAAGAGGCTCTTGTCCCTCCAATGATGGTAACATAGAAGACAGGATTGAAAAATTACATCTCAAACGTGAGCTTGGCCTTGTTAGTGCTGTGTCAATGATAGCTGGCACCATGATTGGATCTGGTATCTTCATGTCTCCTCAATGGGTCCTCTATTACATGGGCAGCCCTGGAGCCAGCCTGTTAATATGGACAGCTTGTGGCATTCTATCAATGTTAGGTGCCCTTTCCTATGCTGAACTTGGTACTGTCATTAAGGAATCTGGAGGGGATTACATTTATATTTTACGCAATGTTGGCAAACTACCGGCATTCCTCCTGGCATACACGTCGGTCATTGTGGCCAGACCAGCTGGCATTTCTGCCATCTCCTTAAGTTTTGCAGAGTATGTGGTGGCAGCCTTCTACCAGGACTGCCCACCACCTCAGGTAGTGTTGAAGTGCACAGCAGCTGCCTGTATCCTCATCTTGTGCATAATTAACTGCCTCAATGTCAGGCTTTCTGCCGCTATCATTAACGTCTTCACATTTGCCAAACTGTTGGTATTGCTGGTCATAATTGTAGGCGGTATGGTCCTTTTGGCCCAAGGACACACTCAGGTCTTCCAGAATGCCTTTGAAAATACAGCTGCAGGTTTCGGACCAGTTGGAGTGGCTTTTTATCAAGGACTCTGGTCTTACGATGGATGGAACAATCTGAACTATGTAACCGAAGAAGTGAAGAATCCTGAGGTTAGTGAGTGCATTGTAAACTATTTATGATATGTACTTACATACCAGCCATTTCATATTTCAAGGGACTGTTTGGGTTACCTGTGAATGAGGGACAAGGCTACATGCACAAATCAGTGAGACTAAATCTGGCCATACAGTACATAGATTTTTAAAGGAAAGTTTGTACAAAAAATCTTGTTAGTACATTCAATAATTCCAAAAGAGAATTGGCAAATGTCATTCAAAAGTACTTTAAAATTTAATTTGCTTTTAACATTTGGTTTTGGTATAAATGTATGTTCCAAAATGAAAACCACATATACTGTTTAAAAATGTGTTCATTCAAGTAAAAATTTCTACCCTGTCCCTTTGAATTTTCTTGTCAGTATGAAACGAGTGAACATTCTGAAAAAAAAACAAAAAAAAACACAAAATTCTACATGTGTATGTCCAGCTTGAGACTTAATTGTTGAGTATGAATGAGTGTAGGAGTTCATCTTTTCCACTGGTTCTGTATTACCTGCAATAGATACTCCATAGATTGATCACCTAGGCTAGTCCTTCTGCATGCTGAATATGGGTGGTTTTCCACAATCATCTCTCCCTGTCCTGATCACCTTGCTGGGACAACTTTGCCACACTCTGCTGAAAAAGCAAAGATGTATTTTTGACTGAATATCTCCTTATTAAGGCAAATCGCAAAATGCTAATTGTAGCAAACTGTAAAACTGTATGCAATAACTATTTGTTTTTCATTAGTTGGACAGCAAAACAGAAACCTTTGGGAGAAATAATGTCTAAATACATTTTACATTGTGGGCAAGGATGCAGGACATGGAATAAAAGAGAAGCATTATGTTTGCCATTATTTCTGTGAATACTGTGCACTACAACACTGCGACTGGATGGACCATTGTTTGGAGATACTATACAAACTTTGTCCATTGCGTATTCTGATGCTATCCATGGCCATATACAAAAAGAGATACATTATAGAATTGCAAAGCATTAAACATTGTGTTGATGTTAATGGGGGTCATAAAGTATGAAGACTCTGGATAGTTGTTTTCACTGATCTTTGGTTAAAAGTACCTGCATGATAATTTTTTATATAAGATACTCACAGAGGACACATCTAACTCCAAGAACAAAAATGCAATGTTTTGCAGCTTACCAGCCACTCGATGTGCACACTGCTTTAGTTTTCTTGTTTTTAAATGCCAAGTCCATTTTTTACATATATAGAAAATATCTGATGATCCTGCCAAATATATTGTGTCCAGTTCTCTTCTGTGAACTACATAAATCTCCACCTATGTTATGACGACAGAGTTGGAAGCGTTTGGAGTTTAAATCAGGAGAGCAGCCTAAGATCTGTAAATACCATATGTTGACACCCTAAGGCTGGCTCTAAATGGACCAAAATTTGCCTGGTTCAGCAGGGACCAGCCGAGTTTCTATCCATGTATGGCCACGGTGGTTGAACAGCAGTCGATCTATTGATTGACTGGCTGTTCAACCACCCTGTCGGTATTTTCTCTTATTCGATCAGCGCTGCAGGCAATAGACTGCAGTGCTGATCTGTGTATTCTGACAGCGGGGAGTCACCCCACTGTCAGAATACAATGACATAGCAGGGTGAATTCCCACATGTGTGAGTGGGAGAATCAGGTCAGTTTTTCAATTCGATCTGCTGGTTTAATGAGGAAAAAATTACCCATGTATGGCCAGCTTCATAAAGAAGGTGTTTTACTGACAGAATCACCATATGCAAATGAAGAAAAAAGAGCCTGAAAAGGAAAAGTAATGCAGCCATTAAATCTAGGAACTGGTAAGCAGAAATACCTGTATATCACATTTTTGGTTCTAGGGTTTAGATACACTATATATATATTATAATTAGATGACCCAGAAACCTCTAATTATTGCCAGAAACATCTCCCATAATAAAGCCGGCCATAGGCAAAATGTTTTTCATGTGATCACTGCCGGTGGCTATAGCCACCGGCAGCGGTAATTGTGTTCTGCTGGTGGGGAAGGCTCTCGGCTGGCAGAAAACAATAGAGGTGCAGGTGAGATTCCCTCATCAACACTGGTTGTGTGTTGCATAATCTATGGGCTGCTTAATAGTGTCTTGGCTTAAAAAAACTAACACAAAATCTATTCTAGATTAAATAAAATACAGTACTGTATAAACAACAGCAAAAAAAATTAATTTGGAGGAGACTGAGAGCAATAAAAGGGACTTATTTTTGAGTTAAGAATACACTCTTGAATATAATTTTTTTTATACCAGAGTTTCTTTAACCACTTAACACCCACCCAAAATGTACTGCGGATGGGCAGACACTGTAGACAGTGTCGTACCCATACGTCACTACCTACTTCTGGGTTTTGGGCGAGCACATGTGCACAACCCCAGCCGGCAACTGCTGTGATTGCACACAACTGGAGCCTGTCAGCAAGTCTCTGCTGATAACAATCAACACAGAGCTCTGAACAGAAGGAACGATCCCTGTGTTTCTAATCCCTGCAAAGCAAGGATAAGAAACTTAGAGATCTATTTGTAAATAAGCATACTTTACACACGTTACACATAGTTAGGCACATATTTAACCCCTTGATCACCCTAGATGTTTACCCCTTCCCAGCCAGTATCATTAATTCAGTGACCGTGTATAATATTATCAGTGATATATCGGTGATGTCAGCGGCAGTTAGTCAGTTCCCCTCAGCATCAAGTAGTTTCAGATTGCCTGCCACACTATCGCAGTACCTTTTATAAGTTGCTGATCACCACCATCAGTAGTATAAAAAAAATTACTAAAAATTCCAGTATATACCATAGTTTTTAGGTGCTATAATGTTCACGAAAACCAATCAATATACACTTATTTTATCACTGTATTAGTGTCACTGGGGAGTGGCAGTTAGTCAGTTCCCTCCCCAGTGCCCCAGTGTCAGAATGCCCGCCACAGTCCTGTTATAAGTCGCTGATCACTGCGATTACTTGTATTAAAAAAAAATCCAGTGTATGTAGCGACATTTGTAGATGCTATAACTACTTTCACACAAACCAATTAATTTACACTTATTGGGATTTTTTTTTTAGCAAAGACATGTAGCAGAATACATTTTGGTCAAAATTTATGAAGAAATTAGATTTTTTTAAAATTTTTTATTGGATATGTTTTACAGCAGAAAATAAAAAATATTAATTTTCTTCAAACTTTTCAGTCTTTTTTCATTGATATAAAAAAACCCAGTGGTGATCAAATACCACCAAAAGAAAGCTTATTGTGTAAAACAAATTATACAAATTTTGTTTTGGTACAGGATATCATGACAGCCCCATGGTAATTACCAGTTACCATGCCTATATCAGTTGACTGCATGACTCTGCTGTGTCCTGTGTTGCAGGTGAATCTGCCACGAGCTGTGATGATCGCAATTCCACTAGTAACATGCATCTATCTCCTGGCTAATGTCAGCTATTTTGCAGCAATGACTCCACAGGAACTTCTCTCTTCAGATGCTGTGGCCATCAGCTGGGGGTCAGTTTATTATTAATAATTCTGTGTGAGTTGTTGGGGTCTTTAGTTACCCATGAATAATAATATCCTTTAGACTGTATGTATAGCCAAAGTTTATTAATCCACCTGTAGTGTGCTGCTGACACCAGAGTCTTGCATGGCTGTAAAGTTCAATTCCCAAATGAAAGGAATGGGATCAAACAGTACATCCAGAGACTGAGGTGTTTATTTTTAAATGATGATATACATCAACAGCATTCCTGAGCCAAAATTATTAATAGCAAGACTATTAGCTGTATCATGATTGATCCCAAGCTTCATCCAACAAGCAAGTACACGAGTCTTCACTTCAGTCACAATTTAGCTGATCTATACAATTTGTAATTAAAGTAAAATGTAAAAATCTTTAGAAAACCATTCATAATAATAAGAGAAGGATTAACTCATTCTACCACCTGTTTTCTCTGCACAGTTCAATACAGGCTTTTTATTAGAGAGAGACAGTTTGAAAGCAAACAGCTTCTGCTGTGCAGTCTCTTTAGAAACTCCATAATGCTACACCAGTAATGTGGTTTTGCAAAACAAATATTTTGCATTAAAGCTGTATTAAACCCAAAAATAGAAATCATTACATATCGTGGCTGCAATAGAATAAATGCTTGTTGGTTTAAAATAATAGAAAATGACAAAACCTCAGTTTAAAAACTATAAACTTACCGTAATATAAAAAACAAAATATAATTGGTCTGAACTTTGTCTGAACCTTTGCCACCCCTAGAAACTTTAAAGACCTCCTGGTACCAGCTCTCTCCTTGTTTTCTTTCTTCTTCTCTTCATTTTTTCTTCTATCCTTCCTTGTATTCAGATATATCCTAATTACTTTAGAAATGTCAACAATGAAATTTTGTCACTGCAAATTACTATAGAAGTAGATCTTTCCAGGGTAAAAAAATCTTTTCCTATGGCACCAGCCACAAACACAATCATACCATTGCAGTAATAATCATCAACCTTCACTTTCTCTGTATCCTTACTATGTTACCAATTACTACTCATTGCTTGTGCTATAATTATTATGTAGCATTTTAAAAAAAAAATTAAAACGTGTGTGAAGCAAAATAAGATGAACCTCAAACCATTATAGTTTCCCTTTGATGTTGTTGTGGAGGACATTAAGGGGAGTGGATATCGATTTGGAAGTTGGGAATGAGTGTGATAGAAGGATTGACCAGGCTTCTAAGGAGGCCTCGATACAGGGGTGATTGTGTGGGGGGCATCTGGCAGTGGTAGAACGCAAAAGAAGAAGACTCTGCGGAGTGGTAGGGTGGAACAGTTGGAGTTCCATGTTAGTCCAAGTTTTTTTCATGGTTGGGTGCCTCCAGTAGTAGATCTGATCAAGAAGTGCAGCTAGATAGTAAGTGTGTAAATGCAAGGCTGGCTCCTCCTCTGTGATAAGGGCGGATTAGTAAATTATTGGTGAATCTGGGTTGTATTGATTCCCAAATCAATTGAGAGAAGTGTCTTTGTGCTGTATGAAAGAATTGCATGGGAATGGTTATGGGAAGAGTCCTGAAGATATAAAGGAGTTTGGATAAAATTAACATTTTTAAAGCGGCTATATTCCCCAATTTAGATAATCCAAATATTCGAAAAGAGTGGAGTTCTTGAGGGAGAGAGTATAAGAATACTTTGTGATTCAGGTCATACAACTGTGATGTTGAGGTGGAGATATTGATTCCTAGATAGGGAATAGAGTGTTCAGCTCATATGAAAGGGAATTGTTTGGAAAGAAGAGTTTGATAAATCTTTGGTGTATACAAGTTTAGGAGTAAAGATTTAAAATAAAAAGGTAGTGCAGCGCTAAGAACAGTCTAAAATGAAACAAATCCAAAATAAAAGTGCAACATGTAAACGAATAGTATAAACGCACATCAATGATGGGTGTGTTACAATCTTAAAAAAACTTGCACAATAGTTATAGGTGCGTCTTGGACTTACTAATGCATAAATAATGTATAGAGTCAAATAGTAATATGCATAATAAACGTATAAATATAAATGCAAAATAATTTTGAAATTATTATTATACAGGATTTATTTAGCGCCAACAGTTTGCACAGCGCTTTACAATATAATGGAGACAGTACAATTACAATACATTTCAGTACAGAAGGAATAGGAGGGCCCTGCTCGTGGAGCTTACAATCTAAAGGATGTCCTTAAAAGTTAAAATACAGATCTCCAGATGACTCAGTTAGGTCTCAGTGTGCATATAATCCTCAGGAGCATGTGCCGATAAATGTATAAAGTGCGCACTAACCAGATGCACTAATTAAAAGCGTGTTGTATCAAGTATTGTCGATCAGTCACGGTTCCCTTCTAAGGGTAGTCCGGGATATAGCCTGGGGGTTGATGGCCTTCCTCTAGAGCCAGATTGGAGTAGCCAGTAAAGATAGTTCAGCCTCTTCCAGGCGCTGGGACGTTTACTGGGGGTTTCTAGGGGATTAAGGTGCTCAGTGCCGAGCGAAAGAATAGGGGTAATCCCATAGTGTAGTATTTTTCAATGGTACTTTAATGGTAATAAGGAATAAATCCAAAAAAATGTACAAATACTGCAGTGTCGGATAGGAGCAATATAATGACAATTGCACCCAAATAAAACTAACCAGCTGGTGTTATTAGGTGGCCGCCAGACCTCCGTGATCTGACGGCTTGACGTCAACCGCTTGCAGGGCTCCTCCTTGACGCGTTTCGTACTAAATGTACTTTGTCAAAAGGGGTATGCCTTAGTGACCCCTTTAAGCATTTTGGATTTGTTTCATTTTAGACTGTTCTTAGCGCTGCACTACCTTTTAATTTGATTTTACTGAAGGCATATGGTTTACCTTTTTAGTGTTCAGCTGCTTTAGGTTTAACGCTCGCTTTTACTCTTTACTTTTTAGGATTAAAGATTTATTTTTGTTGAGTTTATAGTAAGAAATTTCAGTGTATGAGGTTAATATTTCTCTAATCCTATGTAACGAATGGGTAGGGTTGGTAATCATTAGAATAATGTCATCAGCAAAAAGACTGATTTTATGTTCACTACCATGATAACTGATACCTGAGCAGAATGGTTCTTCTCCGATATTCGTGGCCAGGGGTTCAACAAGTAAAGCAAATATTATTGGGGATAATGGACAGCCCTGTCGGGTACCATTTGTGATGTCAATCGGTCTCGAGAGTATACCGTCTGTGAGAATTCTTGCAAAGGGAGAGGAGTATAGCCACATAATGGCCATTTGTATCTATCCTACAATATCAAGTTTTTGCATAAATCCCCAATGGATGCAATCAAATGCCTTCTCTGCATCTAGAGATAGAAGCAGAGAAGGCGTTCTGTGATCCTGTAAATCATGGATTAAGGAAATTAAGCACCTGGTAGCATCAGGGGCCTGACGACCTGTCATGAAACACACCTGATGTGGGTGTATTAGGGGTGGGATGAGAGGGAGCAGTCTGCATGCTAATTTTTGCATATAATTTCACGTCAGTATTAATGAGGGATATAGGTCTGTAGTTTTGTACTAGTTATGGGACCTTACCTGGTTTTGGAATAGTTGTGATGGTGGATTGTAACATTTCTTTCGGCATATGACCCGAGGAGGCAGCAGAATTGAAGGGATTAGCCAAATGTGTAGCGAGGATACTGGCAAATTCTTTATAGTATTGATTTGTGTAGCCATCACTACCGGAGGATTTGTTAAGGGGGTAAGGTGCGGATTACTGATTCAATTTCTGTTGTTTGAAATGGATCTGACATTCTGTAATTGAGTAGGAGAAAAGACTGGGAGTTTATGTAAGAAGGCTTGTATAGCTTTGGGGGATGGTTGTGGGGTCACCTTATCATCTTTGAGGTTATAGAGGGATTGGTAAAAATCCACAAAAGCATTAGCAATATCTAGTGGATTCGAGACAGGAGAGTTGGATTTTGGTGATCGGATCACCTGGATTTTGGTCTTAAGGCGTTGTTGCCTTGATCTGGTTAACAGGGATCCTGCCTTGTTACTTAGAGTAAAACCTGGCCTTCATTTTTTTTTAAGTTAAGGTCATATTGGTATAGTAAGAGAGAGCAAAGTTTCTCTCTATCAGCCAGTAATGAGGAAGAGTTGGATTTGTTTAGATCCTCTTTGATTTTTATAGAGGCTAGTACCTCCTCTATCTGGTGCCTCCTGCGGGTATTTATTTGAGTATTTAATTTAATAAGAATCCCTCTCATGAATGCTTTGTATGTAGTCCATATTATTATTATTATACAGGACTTATATAGCGCCAACAGTTTGCTCAGTGCTTTACATTATGGAGGAAGACAGTACAGTAACAATACAGTTCAATACAAGAGGGATTAGAAGGCCCTGCTCTTTGGAGCTTACAATCTAGGAGGGAGGGGGTAGTGGTACAAGAGGTATTAGCTGTGGGGGATGGAGTGGTAGGAGGAGTAGTGGATTCCAGTATTAGCTGGGGTCGGGGTAGGCTTCCCTGAAGAGATGGGTTTTCAGAGTGCACCTAAAGGTGAGCAGAGTGGGCGATAGCCTGATAGTTTGGGGTAGGGAGTTCCAGAGGATGGGTGAAGCCCTTGAGAAATCCTGGAGACAAGCATGGGAGGAGGAGACAAGGGAGCTAGAGAGTAGGAGGTCTTGCGAGGAGCAGAGAATACGGTTTGGGTGGTATTTAGAGACAAGATTGGTGATGTAATTAGAGGCAGTGTTATGAACAGCTTTATATGTCAGTGTTAGTGTTTTGAATTTTATCCGTTGGGCAATTGGAAGCCAGTGGAGGAATCGGCAGAGAGGGGTGGCAGATATAGAGTGGTTAGTAAGGTGAATGAGTCTGGCAGCAGCATTCATGATGGACTGGAGTAGGGATAGCCTGCGGTGAGGTAGGCCAGTGAGGAGGGCGTTACAGTAGTCAAGGCGTGGATTTGTATCGAGAAGTCTGAAGTGTCGTTGGTCTAAAAAAAAGATTGTGTGCTTCCCTGATGACTTTCTTGTGGGCAGGGTCTGATAGTATGGAGGAGTTCATTCTCCAGGGTTTGGGAACTGACGAGCTATTAGAAGGGCCCACGGAGATAGAAATTGGTCCATGTGATAGTCCGAATTGTTGAGGAAGAAATACGTAGTGTCCATTTGTCCATAAGGAAGAAGTCTATTCTTGAGTATGTACGCTGTGATGGGGAGAAGTAAGAGTAATCCCTTTCTGAGCTGTGTTGACATCTCCAGATGTCATAAAGGTTGTTAGTATGAAGAAATTGGTTCAGGCTATGGTTCAGGGGTCTTTTGCAAGAAGATGAGTCTAGTTGTGTGTTTCCCACTATGTTGAAGTCTCCACCTATAATCAGGTAGCCTTTTCTGAGAGGATTGATTTTGGTGATCAAGTGTCTGCAAAATGAGTTCGGACCATATACGTTGACAAGTGTATAGGGAACATTGTTAATAAGGCATACTAGGATGTGGAAGAGGCCTTGAGGGCCAGCATATTCAGAGGTAAAGTAGAATTTAATCAAGTCTTTATTAGCTATCAGGACTTCGTTGGGTTTTTTGTGGTGAGACGCCAGATATCTCATAGAACAATTCTTGATTTGGATGACAGGTATTTTAGAAGAGGCAAATTGAGTCTTTTGGATAAAAATTACATCCACATGGAGAGCATGGATTTCTTTGGTAAGAGATGATCTTTTATAGGGTGACTTTTGTCCCCTCACATTGAGAGATATTACCTTAAACCTATGTTAAAAATATAAAGGTGCAGAGGTGGTACTGGATGATCTGTTGAATTGGTGTCATACATCTTGTCACACTTGTGAGGTGGAATGATTGAAAAAATTGGGTTGGCAGCAAATAGCATCTGGCATATCGGTAGGAAGCTTTGTAGAATGGGGGGTTATTCACAGGCAGGTAAATTTGCCAAGGGTGTGACTTAATAGCATGGAGTATAGTCAACTGGTAGAAGAGAATGATAACTGAGGGGAAAAACTTGTGTGAAAAATCTTGCAAAAAATGCAAGGAACATGGTTAGTCAATGGGGCTACTGTTATCTGGGGGCAACGTAGCAACCATGGCAACATTAGGTTGTCATCACGAATCAACTGAGACAAACAAGGATACATCAAAAGTGAATCAAGGCCTTACAGCAGCATATGTGATAAGTAATGGTCAGGGGACCATCCTATTAATTTTTCTTACTTGGGTCCAATCAGCCTTCATTTGGTGGGGTTGTTGTGAGGTATGTCGGCGGTCATCAGCAGGTAGTACATTTCACTCTTTTAGGAGATCAATGCCTTCCTCCAGATTTTGGACTATGAAGTATTTTCCCTGATTCTTTGAGAAGTTTGGTAGGGAAGCCCCATTGGTACCCTATACCGAGGTTCTGTAAAGTGTCTCCTTGGATAAATCAACATTTAGTTTGAACCCTGCATGAGAGACCGGAAAGTCTGACGGGTTTCTTGCCGGCATCATTAGCTTTTCTTTGATGTGGTAAAAATGGACTCTGAGGAGCACATCTCTAGGGATTGAAGCTGGTAAAAATGTAGGTTTAGGAATTCTGTGAGCCCTATCGAGTGTTGCTTCTAATGGACACAGTGAGGGAATGAGATGTTTCAATAATTGTTGTAGATAAGGTATTAGCGCGTCAGGAGTGATCGATTCAGGAATACCGCAAAATTATTTCTTCTAGAACGGTCTTTTAGATCTGCAATTTTGTTCTTTAGTTGTAGGATTTCGTTCTCATGGTCTGCGTGAGCATCTACCATGGTATTATGTGCCGTAAACATGTTGGCCATTTTGCACTTTATATGCTGTATATGCTTGGTATGGTCAACAACAGCATTTGATAAAGGGGTGATCACATTTGTAATGTCACTTTGCAAAGTCTGCCTGGGTGAAACGAGCATATTTTTCATGGCCAATTAAAAGACAGGTTGATCAGAAGCAGGAAATTACTCAATGGCGAACTGAAATAGTAGTGTAGGAGCGTGAGATGCATCTGGAGAGAGTGAGGTGGCATTAACAGGGCCCTCAATCCTGGGCCTCGATTTTGCTGGGCTACAGAAAGTGGGTGAGAGAGGAGGAGAAGACTCACTTGGATCGCTTTCATAGAGTGGAACCAATAGCTTGGGATCTGGTGTGTACACTGACTGCTCTGCAGCAGGGAAGGGTCTCCCTCATGTAATGGAGCTGGCACCATCTTAGATGCTAGTGTCCCGGGCCGGGTAAAAGTCCTTAAGTCTCTGCGGCTGTGCCGAGGCATGTTTCCAGAGGGTGAGGAGCTTTACGTCCCCCGGTTCAGAGTGCCGGTGTCCCGCCTATCGGTGTGTGAAGTTGCGCTGTCACGGAGGTGGCCCCGGAGATCCTTCACTGAGCGGCCATCTTAGGAGCTGACCACACATACCCATTTTTTACTTTTTGCTGTAAAACAAAGGGGTTACCATCTGGGATGAGGGTTAACTGTGTGTTAGGGAGTGCTTTTACTCTGTACTGTGTGGTGTTTTACTAAGGGATATACTGGTTTTTATCTCCTTGCTTTGCAGGGAGATGAAAACTGGCATATCCCTGCTGACAGTAGTGAGATCTGTGTTGTTATAATTCACAGATCTCTCTTCTGTCAGTTGCTCCACCGATCGTCTGGTCTCAGCCATGAATTGCTGACTGGGACCCGGTGATTGACATGTACAGGAGCCAATGACAGCATGGGTAGGTGTGCACGCACCCCCTACCCGGAAATGCAGAATAACGTGTATATATAGGTGATTCGGCACAGAGCGGCCGCCCTGTAGCAAGTGGTTGTGACTATGCCACTTCAAAAAATGAAAATAGGCAAAGCCTAGCCTGCAAAGGAACACAATTCATCTCAAAAACAAAATATATATATACATTGCAGCTTGACAATCCTTAAAGGTTGTGACTTTCCTTTTGTTTTCCATATTTTCACCTGGTGAACCAGCCAGTTACATTATTCCTGTCCTAGGGTGACAACACTCATTCATGCTGTACATCTATGGAGGAACAGCATTGTCCCCCCAGGCTATCATGCCAAAACCAGCAAATTCAACCTGCATCCATTGACTAAGACTAAGAAGAAGCTAGCCATATTTCATATTGCTGGGAAAGACAGAGAGGGGCAGGGATAGGTAGACTTCTATAGTCCAGCGAGAGTGCTTGGGATTTTAGTTCAGCAAAGACACTATTTTGTCAGCCCATACAGGAAATTAGAAGCACATTGGATTTCTGGCAAATCAACAGTTTAAATACCTGCAGTATTTTTAAAGATCTAAAACATAAGTGTAGCACTACCTCCTTAGGGATTGCTGATGAATTTGGGTCCCCCTATAGTCCTACACGACTAGTCAATTAGTATTTTCCACATAACTTTCACCCACAGACAGAAATCAGGCCTTGCGTGTTGGTTTTGTTATTTTCTTAAGGGGATTAAACATGGATGGGGTAAGGGGTGTATAGGATGCCCAAGGGAAATGAAGTCTGAGGACAACTTTGTGCACTATTCACAGCTTCTTTTCTCTGACACACAGTCTAGCTCCAGCAGCCCCAGTTGTTCTACCACAGACTCTAGATGAAATCCTCTTCACCCAGCAATCTGAAGGTTTTCTTCCTGAGCAGGGGATCTGGCTTCTGTTCTCTTAAATGAGGTGCACAGTCACTAGCAGAGGGCTAATCTGGTTTCCCACCAAAGTGTTCCTTCTCCTATCCACCCAGGGGGTTCAGATGTACTCACTCTGATGAAAATCCACACATGACTTCTTAATTCTCCAGAACGTGTGTATTCTCTATTTATAGATCTTGAAAATGGTGAACTCCTCTTCCTCTTTGATCCTCAAAGAGAATATATAAACCACACATAGTGCATTATCTTTGTTACACGGTTACAATTAAACTACAAACTACTTAAATTAAAGTGCTCAAAACCAACAAAAACTCCACCAAGTGTCACTCCACATCTTGTTACTGTAATGCCTATTCTTACCCTCTAAGGGTACATAGCTTGCTCAAACTGAATTTCCAAAACGTGAATGCTTCCTTCAACTTCCTTCCTCATGAACAACCTTTCCCTCTAAGAGATTGAATTGCATATAGTGTGATGTTATACATAACTTCAAAACATGCCACACAGTGCTCCCTGGTTACCAATCCACTGATCACGAATCATGTGAAATCATATCATATATGGGCAGCACAGTGGCTAAATGGTTAGCACTTCCACCTGGTAGCACTAGGATCGTTGGTTCGAATCCCAACCATGGCACCACCTGCCTGGAGCTTGAATGTTCTCCCTGTGCCTGTGTGGGTTTTCCCCAGGTACTCCGGTTTCCTCCCACACTCCAAAGACATGCTGGTAGGTTATTTGGATCCTGTCTAAATTGCCCCTTGTATGTGTGAATGTGAGTTAGAGACTGTTAAGCACTGCCTGGCGGCGTCTATAGCAGCCCACAGCACGGGGTTCCTCAGGGCACAGGGTCTAAGTCCCAATCTGCTTATTCACCAGGGCCCCTGATCGTGGGGATGGACTTGGAGCAGAATGAGACCAGGTCGCGACCCCTGAGTACGTCCGGCAATGGTAGAGAGCGTCAACAGAGGTGTGCGGGGAAAGGAGCCTGACGTAAAGAGGCTGGCAGACCTAGTAACAGGGACAGATCCGTGTGGGATCGATGGATCGGCTGGGTAACGTCAGGCAGGCCAGGTCAGCAATGTGCAGGCAGCGAGGTACCGGAGGAGCAGGCAGGGAATGGTCAGGGTCACAAGCCGGGTTCAGTAATTAACGGGCAGCGCGGTACAGAGGATCAGGCAGAAGGATGGTCAGGCAAGCCAGGGGTTAAACAGGAGATGGTCAGCAGGGTCAGGAACAATGCAGAGGTTGGCAACAGAAGATTCACAGGATCAAATATCAGGAACAGAGCAGATAAGACCAAACGGCAATTTGACATACCTCCTGTCCTGTTTAAATAGCCCGCCCTGCGCTGTCATTGGTGCCAGGCACGTGTCCGCGATCGCGAGTGCACATGCGTGGCCATCGCGATCGCCTAGGTCCCGCTGCTCGCTGGCTAGGGTCCATCGGTGTTCTGCGCATGCACCGCCCGGCGCAGCGCGGCAGAGCCACCGATCCCTGACAGGGACCTTAGATTGTACACCCCTTGAAAGGTCAGGGACTGATGTGAATGTAAAATATATATGTAAAGCGCTGCATAAACTGATGGCGCTATATAAGTACCTGAAATAAAAAAAAAATAATAATATATACTCCACCACCATGCAGTCCATGCACCTTACCCAACTACAAGGGGATCAGGTTGTAAGCAATTGGGGTCTTCTTCTAATATCACTATAATCTTTCTCATCAGAATATATAAATCAAAGAGAACAGGCAGCCATTGTGTAAAATATCAAGGCAATGAAATTTGTTCAATAAAAAAGTGCTTACAATTTGTACTATGTACATCAGCATTGGTACAAATTCCAAAGGACCGGACCTCTTCCAAAATGGCCACCACGCAACTTCCAGCTTTGCATTGGATGTCACTTTATGACACGTTTCTTCAATACAACTTTGTCAAAGCATGTATCCGTCAGAAGTGTGGCCGGCTTAAATACACTGCACACCGCCCTCACTTCTCCTTAGATCTTCATCTTATAAGAGGGCTAAGGTGCTACAATGTAAACTAAATAAACAAATACATCCTACAATCTATATACTTAAAACAGTATCCTAAAACGTAATAATAAGACAGATATTAAATATTCTTTAAACGGATCACAAACATGAACCTGCAAATGGCCCATTAGAAATTTCTTCCAGCTGACATCTTGTGGTAAAAACACAAATTACACCTAAGCAATATACTCTATGAAACAGGCCAAATTTACCACTAAAACTGAGACATCCTCCTACTAATCCCAATTGAGTACAACCCCCAATTAGAATACATAAGAATACTCTCCTTCAATAAATAGCCCCCCTTTAAAACCAATGTATTACGAGAAAGAATGTGAAACCTCCCAAACCTGGATGGAGCTATTTAACTCTAAAAAGGAATGTGACAGAGGTAAAATCAATGACAGATCATACATGAACGTCCAAAGAGGGGGAACTATCTCCCAGATACAGGCAAGAGTACTAGATTTTAGTTATGAGTACTACTAACCATCTGAATTATACATATATAGTCTATGTATCTATCTCAAAAGCAGGGGGGAAAAAGGCTAATAATAATAAAACACGCTAACACATCCCAGTAATCCCAGATTCAGACTGTACATAATGTATTGGATAAGGGTGGTACTAAACCGATAACCCCTACAAACTCAGATATAACTTAGATTCCCAAACTAAGTATTAGAAAAGAAACAATTGAGGATCCAAATCCACATTTAACCCCTTTGGTTTCATGGTGTCGATCTCATATATCCAAAAAGTTTCATTCTTGGAAATTTCTCTAGTCTCATTTATCCCTCTCTATTGTATCTATTCCACAGAATTTAAGAAAAGAAGGGTCATGATTATGCGCATCCCTAAAATGTTTCAATAAATTATGATCTTTTTTCCCTTTCTTAATATTGGTCACATGTTGTCTCAATCTAACATATAGCTGTCTTGTAGTGCGGCCCACATATTGAAATTTGCAGGGACATTCTAAGAAGCATGTGACGCATGAGGTGGTGCATGTTATACATTTTTTAACATTATATTCCCTGCCCATCGTGTGAGATATGAAATTATCAATCTTTCTTGCTTTATTTTTGTTGTTCTACAAATATTACATTTTCTACACGGAAAGAAACCTTTTAATTCGAAATGGTAATTTTTTAGGGAGTAGGGGACCCAGAATTCTATCCCTTCTCTTAATGGACCAGTATTACTTAATGATTGCCTCCATATCTTTAAATTGACACCTATAGTTGGAAATTAATGCATACTCCACTTTTTCTTTTTCTGTTTACCCTAGACTTTTATTCACTCTTCTACCTCCTATGTACCCTTTGCTAACTTCAAATCTAGGCTTTTCTAATTCTTACGAATCAAAACCTTTATCAACAAAATGTAATTTAATTAATTCGGTTTGTTCAATATAATCTACTAACCTTGAACAATTTCTTCTTATCCAGCAAAATTGCCCCTTTGGGACTCCCTTAGTCCAAAGAGGATGATGACAACTAAATGTTGGAATATATCCATTCTGATCTGTAACTTTAAAATAGGTTTTGGTGTAAAAGCTGTTATCCTCTTGAAAAATATTCAAATCCAGAAAATTGACTGATTGAGTGTCGATAAACTTAGAGAACCCTAGGCCGTAGGGATTAGTATCTATATATAACATGAAATCATTAAACAAATCTTTATTTCCCTCCCAGATTACAAAGTGGCAACGATAAACCTTTTTCATAGTTTTAATCCTTTCCATTCCTTTCCAAAAATCTGGTTATTCTCCCATCTTAACATAAAGATATTTGCAAGACTTGGTGCGAACTTCGCGTCCATTACTACACCTCTTTTTTTAATATAAAATTTGCCTCCATACCAAAAGTAGTTGTTATGCATACCAAATTCTAGTAACTGTATAATAAATTTTCCTTTGCTTCCTCTCAATATTTGTATATCTCCTGAGGGCCCATTTAACTGCACTCACCCCATCCTCATGTCTAATACTCGTATAGAGGGAGTTGACATCTATGGTAGCTAATGTGATGTCTTTCCCCCCTTCCATATACTCAATAATATCAATAGCATCTTGTCCATCCTTAACCACTTGCCTACCAGGCACTTATACCCCCTTATTTACCAGGCCAATTTTCAGCTTTCAGCGCTGCCGCACTTTGATTGACAATTGCGCGGTCATGCAACATTGTACCCATATGAAATTTTGATCATTTTTTTCTCACAAATAGAGCTTTCTTTTGGTGGTATTTAATCGCCACTGGGCACTTTTACTTTTTGCGCTATAAATAAAAAAAGCCCAAAAAATTTGAAAAAAAAAAAAGTTTCTTTGTTTCTATTATAAAATTTTTCAAATAGGTAATTTTTCTCCTTCACTCATGTGCGTTGATGAGGCAGCACTGATGGGCACTGATAGGCGGCACTGATGGGCACTGATAGGCAGCACTAAAGGGCACTGATAGGCAGTACTAATGAGGTGGCACGGATAGGCGGCACTGATAGACAGCACTAATGAGGTGTCACGGATAGGCGGCACTAATATGCAGCACTGATAGGCGGCACTGATAGGTGACATTGATGATGGGTACTGATAGACGGCACTGACTGGCGGCACTGACTGGCACAACCCCTGGGCACTGACTGGTGGCACTGGTGGGTGGGCACTGGTGGGTGGGCACAGGTAGGTGGGCACAGGTGGGTGCACTGCTGGGCACAGGTGGGTGCACTGCTGGGCACAGGTGGGTGATCTGCTGGGCACAGGTGGGCGGAGCTAGTGGGCGCATTGCTGGGCACAGGTGGGCGGAGCTTGCGGGTGGCACTGCTGGGCACCGATCATCAGGGCACTGATCATCAGTGCCCTGATGATCGGTGTCGATCCCCGCTCTGACAACTGCCGGTTCTCGGCAGTACTTTCCTCACGATCTGACAGCGTGAGGAAAGTGCAGCCGAGAACTGGCACTTGCATTTCCCTCTGATCAGCGTGTCATTGGACACCGCTGATCACGTGGTAAAAGGCCGCTGTGATTGGCCTTTTACCACATCACGTGATCAGCTGTGTCCGTAGGACACAGCGATCACGGAGATCGCCGGGTGCGCGCCCCCTGGGGCACGCAAGAGAGCGCGTTCTGGGAGGACGTCATATGACGTCCACCCAGAACTGGCCGGCCGCAGTGCAGCCGTCATTCGGCTATCTGCGGTCGGCAGGTAGTTAAGATATGCCGGTTTTTGTTTAACTATGGGTTGTAAAAATATATCTACGTATTTCTCCAGTTCTAGAATGTACTGAGGCTGAGAATGGGTCTACCTGGAGGCTGAGTCAAACTTTTATGAATTTTAGGTAAATAATAAAATATAGGAACTTTACAACAAATGGGGACAAAATATTTAGCCTCTTTCTCATTTAATATTCTCATATTTTTATCCTTAGTGATTAAACCACTTAACTCCTTCCTCAATCTTCTCGTTGAATTCCCTTTGATATTTACATATGTAGTGTCATTGCTCAAAACTTTTTCCATCTCACCTTCATAATCCTCCCTATTTAAGAGTACCACCCCACCACCCTTGTCAGCTGGATGAATAATTATAATTATATTTTTCTTTTCTTCTAGCTGTTCAAGCCCTTGTACTATATATTCATCTCTTTGTTTTTTAATCTCTAGTTTTTTCAAATCCATGCTTACCATTTGTTTAAATACTTCAATATTTTTATTTGCTGAAATAATAGGATTAAAAGTGGATTTATTCCTAAAACCGCTCTCAATCATATCATGGTGAATTCTTCCACTAACAACCATATTCGTAGGACCAGGGAGGGATGCAAAGTATTTTTTAATATTTAATTTTCTAACACAGGGGTGGGCAACTGTGGCCCTCCAGCTGTTGTAGAACTACAAGTCCCATGAGGCATTGCACAGTTACAAGCATGACTCCCAAAGGCAGAAGCATGATGGGACTTGTAGTTCACCAACAGCTGGAGGGCCACAGTTGCCCACCCCTGTTCTAACATATTTATTCAAATCAATATACTGTACGTCTGGAATTTGTTCAGATTAGATATAGGTGCGAATTTAAGCCCCAAATCCAAAACAGCTTCTTTTTCTTTGCATAATGGGACTGAGCTAAGATTGTATATACCTTCTCCTATGTTTCTCTCCTTCTTTTGTTGCTGTTCTCTCCCCCCTTTTCCTCTCTTCTTTGTTGTATCCTTTCTGGACTTTTCCTCCTTTCCAGCTCCAGGCTCGCAGGCAGGCCCCATCCCACTAGGCCTCTTGGCAGCCTTCCTCCTCCAGCCTCACATCTTCCTGCTTCTCACTCCTCTCCCACCACCACACTCCTGCTACTGAGCAGACTCCTACACTTTTAAGAGAGTCCAGCTCCTTGCCAAGCTTCCTGTTGAGGATTGGCTGAGAACCTTCAAACGTGCATCCAACCACTCCTCAGATCCACCCACTACCTCCAAGGCCCTCCTATAAAAGCCTCAGAGCAGGGGGAAATTCCAGAGGGGCTGACCTGCAGAGTCTCTCAGTCCTGACCAGAATTTTACCCCTCTATCTCACCTGAGTTGCTGATCAGCTACTCTCTAGCCATTAGTTTAGCTCCTGCTAGCTAACGTAGGAGGGTGCTACATAAGGAAACTTGCTTGTTTTGCAGAGATGTGTTTGTTGTTTCTATGTTTTTTTTTTACACTTTATTCCATATGTCTTGTTTTTATCATTATCATCTGTTATCTTAGGCTAAAGGTGCTGGGCAGCTGGACTTGGATTATATCTCTTGGGGTGGCACTTTCTACTTTCGGTTCAGCCAATGGAACCTTCTTCAGTGGGGGCCGTTTGTGCTATGTGGCAGCCAGAGAGGGCCATTTGGTAGGTCTTTTTAATTCTTCCTGATTTCTCCTGTGTTTGATGCTTGTCTAGAACTTTATCTCAGGCTTGTTTTGACATCATCACGATCCTCATGTTGCCATTTCTTTAGTTGTTTTGAGGTATTTCTGAGATTTTTTTTCAGATGATTGAGACATTTTAACTACACACAGGTGGACTCCATTAATTTAATTATGTGACTTCTGAAGGCAGTTGGTTGCATCAGAGCTTGTTTACACCCTGGTCACACCGATCCGACTTTGAAATCGTGTGATTTCCAGTGAAGTCACACAATTTTAAGTCGAATGGTATTCCGACTTGAGGTGCTACTTCAGAAATCGGTGCAGCTCCAACCAAGTCAGAATTGCACCAATATGACCTCTTTAATTGTGGACACTAGGTGCGACTTGCCATGAGATTTGCAAGTCACATGTCATGGTAAATCGCATTGCAAGTCGCACCTAGTGTGACCGGGGTCTTACTGGTTTTGGCGTTAATGCCTATACAGTGAGGACTTTCCAATTTTCTATTTTTACATAAATATAAGAATTATAGAGATTTTCTTTCTCTGCTTTTATACTATGGACTTTTTTGTAGAAATGTAACGTAAGATTTCAGTTTGTAATGCCAAACAAAGCAAAATGTGAAATATGCTAATCATTTTTAAAATTATTGTACCATTGTTCCATAGGGGGAGATTTACTAAAAATGGCACACTCAGAGTTTGGTGCAGTTATGTGTGGTAGCCAATCAGCTTCTATCTTCAGCTTTTTCAATTAAAGGATAAGTTCACCTTTATACAAAAAATAATAAATGCACATTTTTTTTGCAGGTAAAAAAATGTGCATTTATTATTTTTTGTTGCAGGAGCCTGTAAACCATTGCACCAGTGATCACTAGATTGCTGGTGCCATGCAGGTCTCCTTTAGATCTGTCAATATATCTGCTTCCCCATACAGGATGCATGGGCAAGCAGATATACTGACAGGAAGACTCAGTGAACCACCACAGCGCTCCACAGCACCGTGGTAGTTCACCAGAATGCGGGGTTCAATTTGTACAGTAGTTTTAAAAAAAAAAATAATAATTTTTTTCAAACAGTTGTAATCCTTCCATCAAGTGTGGCATCGCTCTGGCCACCGGACGCTCCTGTCTCCATATCCAAATGTGTTCTCTCCTGACTGTTATCAGAATTTTTCAAAATTAACTTCTGTGGACAACTGAACACGTTCCCCCTATTTTTTTGAGAAGCGGAGAGAGGGAGGTGTTCTGTAGTCCAACTCTAGGGTGAAAACACTGCTGCTCCATAGAAACAGGTCAGCATTGTCACCTTAGGTCAGGAATGGTGTTATTGGCAGATTCAAGCCAAAAATGGAGATCTAATGCAGCTACAACATCTAAGGACTGGTAAGCTGCAATATATTACATATGTAGCACTACAACCTTAGGAGTCACTAGAGATTTTGGGCCCCCTATAGTCCTGCACAGCCAGGCAACACGCTTCTTCAGACCTACATTCCAGAGACAGTAAAACAGTTCTCGAGCTTGGTTTTTAGTTTTATTAGGGGAATTGAAATTGGATGGGAAGAGGTCTATGGGATGCCCAAGGGAACTGCAAACTGAGGACAACTTCCTAGCAAGTATCTACAAGTCTTTACGCAGCAAAACTCTTCTTGGAGGGCTCTCCAGTCTCTCCCGGTGTACCACCCCAGACCCCAGATAATCCTCTTCTTATTCAGCTGCCTCAGGGAATCCCTGGACAATGGGATCCAGTGCCTGCCACTTTAAGATGAAACAGTCCCAGGTAAGGAGCTAAATCAGGTTTCCCATCAGAGTGCTCTTTTCCCCTTAACTGGCTCAGGGGGTGTAGTATTACTCAGTCTCTTTCCTGTAAGCTGGTTTAGGTAGGTGGCTGCTTTCAGGTCTTCTGCTGGGCTGGCTCCATAGGTGGTCCTCGGGGGGCCAGTGAGGCTGAGCGATCTTCCTTCCAAGATCCCAGCCTCTAGGTAGGTTCCTTCCCATTGGGCCCCCTTCCAGGCTCCTGCATCTCAGCCTGTGCACACATCCTCCACCTGAACTCTCCTGCTGCTCTGCAGGCTCAGTCACACTTAAATGCTGCCCTGGCCCCATGCCAAGCCTCCTGCTTGGCAATTGGGCAGAGTCTTCTAAGTGTGCAGACCAGCCCCTCCTCAACCCTGCCCACTGAGTTCTAGAGACTTCTCCAAGTCTCTAGATTAGGTGGAGGTATCAGGGAACTGATCTGCAGAGCCTCTCAGCCCTGACCCAAATTTGACCCTCTGACTATCACCCAGGCTGCTACTCAGCCCTTCTAACTAAAACATAATTAGCTAGTTCCTCTAGCTAACTAGGTGGGTGCTACATATTTTTGTCTTGAGCTTGCATTTGGTTTAACTGAATTATATACAGTATGAAATAATTTTATGATCCATACATACCAGTGTCATGGGTCACGATGAAGGATCCCTGTAACTAGCAAGTTGACCACCACTGAGAAAGAGAAAAAAAACAGGAACAGGAATAGAAGAGAACTCTTCCAATAAGGACACTGATTGCGGTGGCAACTGTCAAGAGTGCATTTCATTCACATTGGAGAGATTTCCTCTGAATGCCTTGTGTGCCTAAAGGACAAGAAGTGAATGTAAATCAATGCGAGACAAATGGCAAAAAAACCCTGAAAGGGGTTCTAACCATTTCCTACTCTGTCTATTGCCTTAGATATAGTTAATCAGATTTGTTTACTGTATATGGTGATGCTAGTTTTAGATTTTGTAAGTATTATTTCTATGTATACTATTATATCATCATTTAGAATTATTATTACTTTTTATAATACCGAAATTTCATCTGCAGCCTGATGTTCTGTCAATGGTTCATGTGAAGCGGCTCACACCATCCCCAGCCCTGATCTTCACAACAGTCATCTCATTAATAATGATCATTCCAGGAGATTTCAGCACTATCGTAAACTTCTTCAGGTAAGTGAATACATTTCATCCAGAATTTCTTTCATCCTTCAGATGTTTCAGCCAGCAGAGCTGTGAATTCCTTTAGGAAACGTGGCATCTGCACCCTGTTGATTCTTCCTTTGGCAAGGGTTGCCAGAATTGCCAGTATGACCTGAGATTTGACCATCCAAAGACATAGGTCATTGGTCTGAAGAAATGGCCAGTTATGAGTGAAATGTTCATTTATCTAAGAGAGATCTTTTGAAAATCAATCTGTAAAGCTGGAATTTTTCACCTGTTTTTCTCCAAACAATATTTTCATAAGCTTAGTTTGACCTATTCATCTTTAGATGATTAAACAATCGTATATAATATAATCTGTGCTTACCTTTATAGCGACCCTGTCCCTATATTAAAATAATAAAGCAAAGCCACCCTGCACAAGAACCATAAAAATACAGATAGGAAAGCAAGACCATAATCGGATAAGAGTTCACGATAATTTATTGGTCAATAAAAAAAAAGTCATATGAAACCATCCAACGCGTTTTGGGGGTAATGCCATTTCCCCTTCATCAGGGCCACAAGAATAGCCAAAAAGCATATGGTCATAATGATGAAACATTATGTCTAGATATGTATATGAACAGGGGTGGACTGACAACTCATGGGGCCCCCGGGCAAAAGGAGATCATGGGGCCCCTGTGTCCTCGCCTACACTCAAACTACACCCAAAAAAACCTATGAAAAGGTACCAGGGGCATCTCATGGGGCCCCCTACTGACCCCGGGCCCTCGGCCAGTGCCCGAGTTCCCAAATGGTCAGTCCGCCCCTGTATATGAATAGTAACCACAAAATCTAGCAATATACACAGTAAAAACATCCAATAAAGAAAGATGATATGATGTATAATGTAAACATATAATAAACTGCATCAAATAGAAAATGTGCAAGTACTAAGGAATCAGGTTGCTGAAATAGAAGTAACTGGCTGCCAGAACAAGTACTAAAATTAAGAACTAAAACACATTAAGAGACCAAGTTGCTGAAACAAAACTAATTGACTCCTAAAATCAGATAAAGTGTTACTAAACCCAGGACCCTGCATTCACTATATCTGGTCTCTCACAGTACACAGAACATGGAAGTGCAATTATTTTAGTAAATATAAACTGCTAAATACATTTTCTCATCAGCAGTTAGAGCAGTCTTGTGATTTCCATCAGTGTTCAGCCGAGCACTGGTAAAAGCTTGTAGGAGGAGTCTGTATTTTTCACTGACTGTCCTATGAGGCTTCATAACACCAAACTCTCTTTCTGGATTGGCAGAACTGGTGCTTCCACTAGGCAGCAGTGCCACCTAGGGACGCCTGGGCGCAGCACAGGCAGCTACTCTCTCTGTGTGCGATGCTGCCACGTCATGAATGAATGTGGCCAGTCTAGCAGTTGAGCTGCCGCTCCTTCCAGTGTTCCTCTCAGACTCAGTCCCTTACGGCAAGCCGGCTGGTGGCTGCTGATCACTGTGGTGTTTCAGCCCTTCTCTTCCCATTCATCAGCAGTGGAGCTGTGCCTGCGGAGTAAGGTAATGTCTGACTATGATGTCTTGTGTCTGTGTGAGTGTGACCCGGCCAGCTGGATATCCATCACATGTGCAATGTGTCTGTGAGTGATGACATCATCAGCCTGCTCTTCTAGTGCCTGCTGATCTGTGTGTGTGTGGGCTGGGATGTCGCAGTGTTTTATCCCCCCCCCCTTGCCTGGGGAATTCCAGTCTAGGATCTGTCAGAGTGTGGATCCATCATCCTCCCACTCACTGCAACTGTCAGCCTGCCACTGCCAGCCACAGATACAGTCCGCCCATGACACTGATTCTGGTGCTGGTGGCATCTTATGGCACTTATTTTTGCAAATTAAAAGAAATTTAGCAGTTTCATATTTAGTTGATTTAATAGTTTCTACTGATTTTAAATTTTTTTATTAATTTACTTTTTTTTTTGGAGGGGTGGGGGGTGGCAAATCTTTCCTAAAATGCAAAATAATCTAGCACCCTGCTGATTGGCACTGTGCTCACATGCACCCCCCCCCCCCCCCACAAAAAAAAACCTCTCTAGCAATATATACCAAGCTGAGCATGTGCAGAGTGCCTCCTAGGGCTCTGTACTATCAGCAGATGACTTGGGGACTGTGGAAGAAGGGGAGGATCAGAGAAGACAGGATCAAACAGACTTTTTACACAATATGGAAGATTAATCCCTTGGGTTCCACAGTGAGTATAACAAGCATGCTTTACTGCGTATACATACTGATTTTACTGTTTAAGTGTTTAATAACACTTTTTAACACTTTTTAAAAAAACTTGAGAGATCATGTTGCTGAAATAAAACAAATAAAACCAGTTTATTTCAGCAGCATGGTCTTTCAATATGTTTTAACTGATTTTAGGAGTCAATTATTTTTATTTTAGCAGCTTGGTCTCTTACTGTGTTTCATTACTTACTTTTTAAGTACTTGTTCTAATAGGCAATTACTTACACTATTGCAACAGATGTTTCAGTACATTTTTGCTCATTTTCTTTGTGATGCAATTTAATAAATGTTTACATTAGATTAGGGGTGTTAAACTCAATTTCATCTCAGGCCTCATCAACATTATGGTTGGCCTCAAAGGACCTTCTATATCTGTAAGAGTAGATGTCCAGAGCACCCTACCATCCCTTACATCAGATATCAGGAACCCCCCACCATCAGAAGTAAACAGTCCCTCACCCTCCCTTACATCACAGTGCACCTCCTTACCTTGTGATGCTGCCAGGAAGAATCTTGGGATGGAATTGGGAAGCAGAAAGTGCAGGGTCAGGAGAAGTACTAGAGGAGGGATGGAGTGAGCTGCCGGATTCTGTTGAATGCTGAGATCAAGGGAGGTAGAGACGAGGGCTGCGGTGGCTGCACAGAGAGGCACAGGATCTTCAGGAGGAGTTCTGTCCTCTCTGCTGCCAGCTGCTGAGACTAGCTTCTACGTGGCTGCATGGAGAAGCACAGGAATTGGTGAAGAATTTCTGTTCTCCTCTCTGCTGCCAAAAGCTGAGACAAGGTGAAGGCAAAAACGACAGAGGTGCCGCAGCTGCAGGAGAGGTGCGAGGGCCATATGAAATGGCCTAAGTGGCTGGATTCGGCCTGCGGGCCTTGAGTTTGACATCTGTACATTAGATAATAACTTTCTTTTTTGGATGTTTTTACTATGTATATCATTTGTATCTTTTCGCATTCTATAATTCATTTGAAGTTCATGTGACATGTCTGCTGTTATAATGTGATGTTCTAGATTTTGTGGCATATATATTTATATGCATGTCTAGCCATAGTTTTTCATCATTATGACTGCTTTTTGCTCATTCTTGTAGCCACGATGAAGGTGGAGTGGTGTTGCCCTTAAAATGCATTTTACCCAAATTTACTCTGGCTGTCCTTTCTGTATTTTTATGGTTTGAGCTACTGTTGGGTGCCCATTGAAGGAAACCTTGCTGTGCAGAGCTGCCTCACCAGAGCTATTGAACTTGTTTAGAAACATTTCCTAGTGCCTCTTTGAGCAGGTTGATCCCTGTAAAAGAATTTTTAAACGTACTTTTTTTTGCTGGGTGACGAGTGGACTCTTGCTCTCCTAAGAGCTCTAGGTACTGCTGCAATACAACTTCTTTTTCTATAATGTCACTACAGAACAGAATAGTGACATAGTGGGCGTCTGGAGGAATCACAGCAGTGCCCTGAAATTTTCAAGAGAACGAAGATTCCACTCACCATTCCCTGGAGACATAATTATTAAAGCAATTATTTTAATAGTTGTCTTTATTTAATTCAATTTTTATATAGTGACAGGGTCTGATCAAGCTGCACAAACTACAATGTCCTTATGGAAAAGTTTTAGCCTTGGGTAGCTTTATGATGGCTATGGATGTTTCTTTACTGGTTCTGTACACCAATGTGCTTTATTCTAACCGGACATTTAAGTATCTGCCGTGATATATTCTGATTATTGTAATCTTGTTCTCTTGTCTACATTCAGCTTTACAGCCTGGCTGTTCTACAGTATAACGATTTTTGGTCTTATATATATAAAGATTAAGAAGCCGGATATTCCCAGACCATATAAAGTAAGTCATAAAATGTTCCGCTCATTAGTTGTATCCGCTAGCAAGAAATAAGTGAATTGAACCGAAGAGAGTAATGGTACTACATTACAGATAATTTCCTTAAAGAGATTATCTTGCTCTTGTGGGCCAACCAGAGCATCTCTGACTACACATAGTTCCCTTATATAATCTTTGTTCTTCTATATTACAGAAGATTTATTTGCTATTCATTTTATTTAAATGGTGCAAAATGCAGGAACCGTACGAAGTTCAATAATTTTGCTCATAAGTCATAGTTATTATACCTTTCAATACTGTATGACTAGTGCTTCATGTTAGCTTTCAATTGAATATAAAGAGACCATACGCAATGATGCAAATAAATGAGTCCAGATCCCCTACTCAACAAATCCTGCCCACATCCAATATCTCCCACCAAAGACAACAACCTCACCCCCATTGTAGCTCTCTCCACACATTCTCCCTACACCCAGCACCCCCACATACATCTACCCTCTTGATGACCGCTGAGTTTTTGGGTCCCCCTAAGCTCTGCACAGCCAGGCAACACACATTTTTCACACTTTCATCCAAAGTCAGTAAACAGTCCATGAGCTTTTTTTTTTTTTTTTTTTTTTTATTTGGGGTTCAGGGGTATATGGGATGCCAAATGGAACTTAAACAACTTGGAGGGTAACTTCTTAGACACACAAAGGACAAAAACCCAGCAAAATTACAAAAACAACAACTCCTGGATGTTCTACTCCTTCAGGAGTGGCTCTTTTATTCTGAAAGATCAGCACATAGTCTTTCCAAGGAGCACTTGGTACCCATAAATGAACCTCCTCAGACCCCAGATGTAAATCAAATTAAGCAGTCCCAGGGAAAACTAGTTTGGTATTGCACCTGATCACCCTTTCCCTTCTTTGGCCCAGGGGGTGTAGAGGTACTCACACTGTTCTGTTCCTGTAGCTTTAAAGGCTAAAGCTGATTTAGGCCTTACACTGGGCTGGCTCCATCCCTGCCGACAGTCTGTCTCTCTCTGGTAGACTGTGGGAAAGTGGAGGTCCTTCTGTCCAACTTTCAGCCTGTAGGCAGACTCTTCTCCCAGGCTCCACACCAGCAGCGCTTCCTCACTTTATCTTCCACCCGACTCCCCTGCTGACCAGGTTCTCTCTTAAGAGCTGACCTAGCCACCATGCTAGGCCTCCTGCCTGGGGATTGGCCAGATTCCCTTATGTATACAGATCAGCCGCTCCTCACTCCCGCCCACTGGCTTCTAGAAATTTCTCCATGTTTCTAGAACAGGGGGAGGTATAAGAGAACTGACCTGCAGAGCCTTTCAGCCTTAATCTGAAGTAACCTCGCTGACTCACTCCCAAGCTGACTCATACCCAACCTTCTAGCAAGCCTCTAACTATACAAAAAAACCTATGTACACTAGAGGGTGTTACACATCCAACAGATCCTAACTGCTAGAGCAGGGTTTCTCAACCAGGGTTCTTCCTGAGGTTGCTAGAGGTTCCTTGAGCAATGAGCAATTTCTGGCTTTTAGATAAGTTCCCTCCGCACCAGTGACCTTTTTGGCTATCTGTAAGTGGGTAATTCTTCTCAATGACCTCAAGTGTAAAGAGCATTCTTCTTACTGATCATCAGTGTAATTTATCATGAGTTGTAATAAATCTCTTTGCTTCACCCACCCTATATTTTAATGAAAGCAGGAGATATCTGGTTCTCTCCATAACCATGACATTATTTTTATTTCAGGTTCCGATCATCATTCCGGTTATTGTACTTATTGCCGCTGTGTACCTAGTCCTGGCACCCATCATTGGCAGTCCTCAGCTGGAGTATCTCTACGTTGTGCTCTTTATCCTCAGCGGAGTTATTCTTTACATTCCTGTGGTCTGCTATAAATGGTCTCCCAAATGTTTCCAATCCATCACTCTTTATCTGCAACTGCTACTGGAGATCTCTCCATGTGACAGAAATGACTGAGATGAGGCCTGGAGGCATCTGCGTCCCTCTTCTCTGTATATAAATTCCAGTATTTCCACTTTTCTTCCTGCAACGGGTCCCCTGAAGCTCCTGAAGGTGCAGATGAATGTCACAATCTCCCCTCCTCCAATCACAGAGAGCCTTGCATTCTGTTAAAAGAATGGAAGACATTTTCTGAATGGACAAAGTGCCAAGCAACTGACCATCAATGTACTCCGGCTGTGAGTCACACCACTGGACGTTCAGCATCTATTGTACTACAAGAACAAAATGAAAGTCAATTTTCAGCAGCATGCACAAATGGAACACACTTTACAATGTGGTAATTCATTTATACAGTACAAATATCTAAACATTGTTTTTGTCAAATGGACAACTTTAAAGCTGAACTCCAATCAGATATAAAAGCACCAAGCAGTTTTGTACTTAAAAAAAGTACACCTATTTACAAATGCTATTAATGTAAGTAGCTAGTAGTAGCAGAAGACGCACTGCTATGAGCCAATTAGGTGCGCTGCAAACATGTGCTGAAAAGGAGTTTTTAGGGTCGTTGTCCTGCTGGAAGGTGAACCTCTGCCCCAGTTTCAAGTCTTTTGCAGACTCTAATAGGTTTTCTTCTAAGATTGCCGTGTATTTGGCGCCATCCATCTTCCCATCAATTCTGATCAGCTTCCCTGTCCCTGCTGAAGAAAAGCATCCCCACCACATGATGCTGCCACTACCGTGTTTCACGGTGGGGATGGTGTGTTTAGGGTGATGTGCAATGTTAGTTTTCCACCATACATAGCATTTTGCTTTTAGGCCAAAAAGTTAAAATTTTGGTCCCATCTGACCAGAGCACCTTCATGTTTACTGTGTCCCCCATATGGCTTCTCGTAAACTGAAAACGGAACTTCTTATGGCTTTCTTTCAACAATGACTTTCAGCTTGCAACTCTTCCATAAAGGCCAGATTTATAGAGTGCATGACTAAAAGCTGTCCTGTGGACAGATTCTTCCACCTGAGCTGTGGATCTCTGCAGCTTCTCCAGAGTTACGATGGGCCTCTTGGCTGCTTCTCTGATTAATGCTCTCCTTGCCCAGCTTGTCAGTTTAGGTGGACGACCATGTCTTGGTAGGTTTGCAGTTGTGCCATACTCTTTCTATTTTCGGATGGTGAATTGAGATGTTCAAAGCTTGGGATATTTTTTTTATAACTTAACCCTGCTTTAAACTTCTCCACAACTTTATCCCTGACCTGTCTAGTGTGTTCCTTGGCCTTCATGATGCTGTTTGTTCACTAATGTTCTCTAATAAACCTCTGAGGGCTTCACAGAACAGCTGTATTTATACTGAGATTAAATTACATACAGGTGGACTCTATTTACTCATTAGGTGTCTTCCGAAGGTAATTGGTTCCACTAGATTTGAGTTAGGGGTATCAGAGTAAAGGGGGCTGAATACAAATGCACGCCACACTTTTCAGATATTTATTTGTAAAAAATTTTTAAATCATTTTCCTTCCACTTCACAATTATGTGCCACTTTGTGTTCGTCTATCACTTAAAATCCCAATAAAATACAGTCACGGTTTTGATTGTAACATGACAAAATGTGGAATATTTCAAGGGGAATTAATATTTTTTCAAGGCACTGTATATACAATCTGCTGTACTCTAAGGGTTGGGGAGCATTCTAGCACTTAGCACACCCTTCTAGCATTCCTCCAGCTATCCTACATTCTAGAACCCTGGTGTTAATCACTCTTTCACTGTCCACACCCCCCCACACCAAACACACAAGAAACGGTAGCTTGCCACTACCCAACAGTTTGTCTGCAGACTGGTTTGCTGAGCAGCCACACACACACACACAGATCTCTGTCTGGCAGATCTGCTACTTTACAATTTGCATGCAATCTGCCACCACGCAGCACAATTGCATACAGATTGGCAATGAACTTACACCAAACACATAAACACTACAATAAAGCAATCTCTCTAGAGGTATGAGTAGAAGTCACTTATTAATTTTATGATTTAATATCCCAAACGTGGGCAGTGCATAAAATATTTACAAAGAAAAAAGGAATTACAACAAATACAAAAAAGACAAAGACACACAATTGGCTATTCACTATGAAATAAAAGGGGAATAAAAACAGAAATAAAAAACTTTTACCAAGATTTATCCTGTGACTGAAGCAAGTCAAAAGAAAGTCTGCAATTCACCAGTCAAATGGAACTGGCTCCATATGAATCACACCAACCATATCCCATGCCCTCAATTTATTAAAATATGGATGTGGGCTGAACTTTAGCCTTTGGCCAATCAACTCTGGAGGATGTTATGGGCCAGCCCACAGGATGTTCTGTGTTCTGAAGGGCCCAATCTCAAATGGGCCAGGAACGGTTCAGGTCACTGGGTCAAGGTAGGATTTCCTACACCAGCATGTCAGTCCGATCGTGACAGTACCAATCACTGTTCAGATGTTGCAATCAGGCACCATATAACCATTTTTTGTGTTTCTCTGGGATTCTACTTAGGCTACAAATACAGTTTTACATGTACATTTAGCCTAAAATGTATCCAATCAGAAATAATTATTTTCATCTCTCTGCAACTAATATTTTAGCTTTTATGAAAGATGAAATAGGTTCCTCTGATCTATTAGTATAAATCGAAGCTGGCAGACATTTCAGAGCCTTCTCCCTGTCTCTTGCTGATTCATGTAGCTGAAATGGCTAGGATTCTTCTTTTAGGTTCAAGAAAGTTGCAATCTGGCTACATAGATGAGAAAGTTTTATTGGCAACTAGGTGTTAACTGTAGTCTAGAAGCTTGCTCTGTCCTTTCAAATGCTAATTAACCACTTGCCCTCCTGAGGATTTACCCCCCTTAATGACCAGGCCTCTTTTTGCTACTCGGCGCTGCACTAATTCAACTGATAATTGCGCGGTCATGCAATGCTGCACCCAAATTAAATTTTTTTTTTCTTCACACAAATAGATCTTTCTTTTGGTGGTATTTGATCACCTGTGCGCTTTTTATTTTTCACGCTATAAACAAAAAAAGACCAAAAATTTTGAAGAAAAAAGATATTTTTTAATTTCAGCTATAAAAAATATATAGTAAACTCAAAGTTGGTTATAAATTTAGGCCAAAATGTATTCTGCTACATGTTTTTGGTAAAAAAAATCCCAATAAGTGTATATTGATTGCTTTGTGTGAAAGTTATAGCGTCTACAAACTATGGTATAGATACTGCAATTTACGCCATTTTTTTGCTATACAGTGCTGTGCTAGGTTAACGGACAATTGTGTGGTCATGCAATACAGTACATAAATGAAATTCACATCCTTTTTTTCCCACAAATTGAGCTTTCTTTCGGTGGTATTTGATCGCCTGTGCATTTTTTATTTTTTGTGCTATAAAAAAAAAGTCTGACAATTTTGAGGAAAAAAAACAATATTTTGGACTTTTTGCTATAAAACATGTCCAGTAAGAAAAAAATGTAAAAATCAAATTTCGTCATAAATATCTGCCAAAATGCATTCTGCGACATGTCTTTGCTAAAAAAAACCCCAATACGTGTAAATTAATTGGTTTACACGAAAGTTATAGCATTTACAAATGGCGGGAAAGATACTGGGATTTTTAATTTTTTTTTATACTAATAATGGCGGCGATCAGGGACTTATGGCGGCGATCAGCGACTTATGGCAGTGATCAGCGACTTATGGCGGGACTGTGGCAGACACTCTGACACTGGGGGGGAACTGACTTGGGGTCACTGACATCCCCAGTGACACCAATACAGTGATCAGTGCAAAAAAAAAAAAACACTGACACTGTACTAATGGCACTGGGGAGGAAGGGGTTAACTTTATTTACTGAAAGGGTTAGCTGTGTGAGGGGAGTGTTTTACTAGGGGGGGGGGGGGGTGTACTGCAGGGGAACACGCTGATCTGGAGAGATAAACTCCGGATCAGCATGTCAGGAGCTGACAGGGGACTGACAGAAAGCACTGACAGAAACACTGGAGCTGTCCTCTCTGTCAGTGATTGCCGCTAATCGCTAATTGTAGGTAATGACCAGCCGTGACCTGGCGACTGACACCCGCAGCCGTGATCGGCGGGATGGGTAGGGCAGGCACCCTACCTGTTTTGCAAATGCACGGTTTTGCGCAGCCGTGCCGACCTGCCACCGTATTTCTACAGTGGCTGGTCGGCAAGAAGTTAAAAACATGTCTCTGACTGATTAACTCCCGCCCACCATATAAGGTTATGATGGGCGCAAGGCGGTTCTCTCATTCTGGGAGGATGTCATATGACGTCCTCCCATTCTAACCGCACATGGGTGGCTCCGTGAGTGCGCAGCGCGGCAATCGGTGGTGTGTTGTGTCCCTCGGACACAGCTGATCACCGATCAACGGAAAGAGTCGAAGATGTCGGCTCGGTCATGTGATCAGCTGTCTCCAATCACAGCTGATCATAATAGGAAAATGCCAATTAACATTTCTCTCCTCACGAGCTGCCACGCTGATAGCTCAGGAGGTGAGGAGAGCCAGTTCAGCTTTACTCAGAGGGGACATGTGCACTGATCATCAGGGCACTGATGATCTGTGTAGCCCCAGCAGTTCCACCTGTCAGTGTCCATCAGTGCCAGCTGTCAGTGCTCATCATTGCCACCTGCCAGTGCCCATCAGTGCCACATCAATGCCACATATCAGTGCCTACCAGTGTACATCAATGCCACATATCAGTGCCCATCTGAGCTGCCTTTCAGTGTTACCTATCAGTGCCAGTCAGTGCCATCTATTAATGCCAGTCAGTGCTACCTATCAGTGTGCATCAGTGCCGCCTGTCAGTGCCAGTCAGTGCCGCCTATCAGTGTCGCCTATCAGTGCCATATATGAGTGCTGCCTTTCAGTGCCCATCAGTGATGCCTGTCAATGCCCACCAGTGCCACCTACCAGTGCCTCCTCATCACTGCCCATCAGTGCAGCCTATCAGTGGCCATCACTGCAGCCTCATTAGCGCACATCAGTGAAGGAAAAAAATCACTTATTTACAAAATTTTATAACAAGAACTAAGAAAAAACTTTTTTTTCAGTGGTTTTTGGTTTGTTTAGCAAAAAATAAAAGACCTTGAGGTGATTAAATACCACCAAAAGAAAGCTCTATCTGTCTCAAAAAAATTATAAAAATTTCCTATGGGTACGGTGCATGACCGCGCAATTGTCATTCAAAGTATGACAGCGCTGAAAGCTGAAAATTGGCCTGGGCAGGAAGGGGGTATAAGTGCCCTGTAGGCTAGTGGTTAAGGAATACTTATAACACAGGATCAGGGGCGGACTGACAACTCATGCGGCCCCTGGGCAATAGGAAATCATGGGGCCCCTGTGTCCTCACCCACACTCAAACCACACCCAAAAAAGACTATGAAAGGTACCAGGGGCATTTCATGGGGCCCCCTACTGACCCCAGGCCCTCGGGCAGTGCCCGAGTGTCTAAATGGTCAGTCCGCCCCTGCACAGGATTAAACTATATCTACTTTTGAACTACTTCTACAGATCACGTCATATCTCAGCTACTGATCAAACTATTCTACTCCTACATTTATGCTACACTAACCTCCCTGTAATGATCAGAAAATTGCTTTCAATCCAGTGGTTGTCATGTACTCCTGTGTTTCCTGTCCATTGGGATTAAACCTAAGTATCCATTTATAACCTTGTTAAGGGTGGAAGTTATTTCTTTTACCAAAGATTTTATTACGCATATTGAAAGTAACATACAAACCATTACAAGTCATATGATACAAAGTAATAACAGACAACAAAAAAGGGAGACATCATACAACAGACTTAGATACCCATATAAGACCCGCAGTAGAGTCTAAGTAACACTACGTAAGGCATAGGGCCAGTAGCCTAACAACCACATGCAGAGGTATAAGAAATACATACAAAAAAGCAACATAGCGAAGGCACATAGAGAGTCATGCCCTCATGAAGCAATGTTGTCTCTGAGAATAACAGACCTCTAAAATAACAACAATAAATGGTAGACAATAGGTCTAATATAAACAAACTATATGGAAGGAAAGAGAACGGTAGATCTAGAGAGGACCAAGGGGCCCCCAAACCATAGAAAACAGAAAAACAAGAAGAGAAAAAGGAACAGAGAAAAGGAAGAAACAGGCTAGCAGAGAAAAGAAGTTCGCCAAGGGGTGGGGGGGGGGGGGGGGAGACGGGAGACACGATCCCCACATAAGGGGAATGGAGAGGCAAAACCCAACACATTAGGGATTGGTAAGTTTTGTGTTACAGCGAGAAACCGGATCATAATCTACCCACAGTTGCCAAACAGTGAGAAACTTATCATGTTTATCTTCCAACACCGCCACCAATTTTTCATTGATGAAGCAACCTTGGATTCTGAACCTGACCTACTCAAACTGCAGAGTAGGGGATTTCCAAGAACCAGCAATAGTCTGCTTAGCAGCCATAAAAAAAAATTGACCAAAGAGTGAGATTTGCGAGGTAAGTCACAAATTGGCTTAAAAAGTAAGGCCTCAATAGGATCTTTTTTGAGGTTAATGGACGTAACTGAATTAATAAGATTATAAACTTTAGTCCACAAACGGCAGGCCACTGGATAGGACCGCCAAATGTGGAGCATCGTACTTTCTAGAGAGCAGCCTCTAAAACACTGGGAGTCATAATCTGGTATAAATTTAGCTAACCGAGATGGAGTAAAATACCATCTTGAAATCACTTTCTCTAATGCTGGTATATTACAAGAGCATCTGGAAACCCCTTTCCACATAGACTCCCAATCCTCAGCAAAAACTTCTGTGTCTGAAATTCCACATTCCATTGTGCACAATAAGCACGTAAAGGTTCAGCCATGTGATTCTGGATCGATAAATAAATTTGGGATGGGGCACGCTTAGTGGAAGCCGACGTCTTACAAAGTGACTCAGAACTGGAAAAGGTGCGGAGGGAATCCTGTCTATGAAGTAAAGGTACAGCAAAATGTCACATTCGCACATAACTAAACTCTGAAATTGGGTTTGAAGGTGTGTCACAAGCGGATGGGGAAGAGAAATGTTCATAGCAGGTTTTTTCTAAAGGAAGAAAGACCTGTTGTAGGGGATTTTTGCACCAGTTTGTCTTTGATGCCAAATTCATCAATGGTCATAAGGGATTTTGTACCAATTTGTCTTTGATGATGGATCTGCCAACCAGGGTTTCAGCCAAAGTGCTCTTCTATAGTTCTACAGAGCCATCTTTAAAGAGGGGCCCAGCTGCCCTTGGCCCAGCTATTGTTGTGGGACCCAATGTAGCTGCCCCATACTTACCAACTGTCCCAGTTTACCTTCCCTTGTCCCTTGAAGTCTTCATCCCAGGTTGTGCCCCAATATCTCAGTGTGAAGTGCTGTCACTTATTCTGCCCATCTCTGCCCTATTGCCATGACTCTCATGCAGACCATGTCATCATTCACATGTAAATAATCAGCATTCATATGTAAATAGAATGCAGCAATGATATATAAATAGAGGGGGGCATTCATATGTAAATATCATTGGCATTCATATGTCTATTATGCCCCACTTCCATTTCAGCCACCATCACCTCTGCTCAATGCTGCTCACTGGGGAGGTAAACAGGGGCATGCTTGAAAGTCTTGTCTGCAACTGTGGTCACTGAGCCAACCATCAGCCTTGTTCTGCAAATTTAACCAAAGTGTGTGTGTGTGCGCGCGCAGGTGAGCAAGGAGGGGACATAGAGAGATAAGGAAGGTGGGTGAAAAGATGAGCAGAGGAGGCATGTATAGTTAAGGTGGATGGATTAGAGTGAAGAGTATAGGGGAGGTTTGGGATGCAGAGGTTGGCAAGGAAATTTAGGATGCAAAGGTGTACAGCTGGGGTGGATAAAGTTGTACATTACGTGTAGGGCAGCCCATTCATTTCAATGGTCTGCTCTATGCGCTAGAAATATGGAAATAAAGTCCCTGACCCTTTTTCAAAATCACACCGAGCCACAGCACGGTGAATTTTTGTGCATGTGGAAAAGCGCACATCAGCAGATGCGTGAGAGTGTCATTAACAATTAGTGGCACTGCTGTATATTTGCTAAAGGGCAGCATATTTCTGTGGTGTCATGAAAGTGATTTTGCAATGATTCCCAACATGCACAACTGTGAACATAGGCTAAATGTCTCAATTACATTGGTGGTCAGTTTTATACCTTCTCAGCACATTGGGGCTTGGTGTAGAATCCTTTCATTCACACTAGTGGTCAGTAAATGTCCCCCTTACATTGGTGGACAGTGTAAATCCCTCCGCACATTGGTGGTCACTGTGAATGGTCCTATTACATTAGTGGTAATTGTAAATCCCCTTTACATTGCTGGCCACTGTAGAAACTCCTCTTTATATTGGTAGTCGGTAAAAAATCCCTAAGTTGCATTTGTGGTAAGTGTCGAATCCTCCTTTACATTGGTGGTCCATGTAGAAGCCCCCCTAAATTGGTACTCAGTGTAAATTCCCCCTTACATTGGTGGGCAGTGTAGACATTTATTTGTTGTTGGTGTAAAATTCCCCATTACATTGGTTGTCACTGTAAATTTCCCTTTACATTTGTGGTAAGTGCATAATTCCCCATTACATTGGTGGTCAGTTTAAATCCCCTCTTACATTGGTAGTCAATGTAGAAATGTCACCTCTCATCCCCATCTATCACTGCCACTGACCCCATACACCCCAAGCACTGCCACTGATCCCATCCCCCCCAAATACTGCCACTGATCACATCCCTCCACAAGCACTGTCACTCATCCCATCCCCCCACCACTGCAACTGAACCCATCCCCCACCACTACCACTGATCCCATCACCCTCCCATGTGTCATAACCTCCAGCAGCCAATCAGTGAACAGTAGTGATCTGCTGTAATTCTCTAGCAATCAATCAGTGAGCAATAATGATGTGCAGTAGCCTCTAGAAACCAATCAGTAAGAAGTAATGATGTGCAGTAACCTCTAGCAACCAATCTGTGAACAGTAATAATATGCAGTAACCTCTAGCATCCAATCATTTAGGGATAAGGGTGTGCAGTAACCTCTAATAACCAATTGGTGAACAGTAATAATGTGTAGTAACCTCTAGCAACCAAGCAGTGAGAGGTAAGGATGTGCAGTAACCTCTAGCAACCAATCGGTGAGCGGTAAGGATGTGCAGTAACCTCTAGCAACCAACCATTGAGGGGTAAGGATGTGTAGTACTTTGCAATTGCTGCATGATCTGCTGTTGTAAACTGATTTTGAGTTTAGCTACTATTTATTGTATATCTCAGAGCAGGTGAAGAGTGAAATTGCATTGTGGGGGGGGGGGGGGGGGCAAGAAAATGTTTGCCCAGGTTCCATTCAATATTAAAGATGGCCCAGTAGTTCTATAGTAGATAACATAACTCTGGCTGAGCACTAAATAATGTAATTAGCAGGTAGGAGGTTCTTGAGAATTATTTTTTTTTTTAAATCCCCAAAACATTGTTTTTTTCCTCCTCCTCTCTCTTTTCATCAGGGTCTGGCTCAGCTTTAATTTTCATTACTCTATTCTCAGTACTGGATTCCTACATGTATTTCTGAACGTCAGCTCATATACATTTTAAGTGTAGCTCATTGTACCTATATGCATGCATGTTCTTTGCTGTGATTCAACAATGAACTGTACATCTTTGTTGTATTATGTTTGATTTTAGATGACTTGGTTATCTGTACCTGCTGGGTGATTGTATGTACTGTATATGCCTAATACAAACTTATTGCTAAAGCAGTTTGGCTATGTGGTGTGTTTATTCTACACATTAAAAACTGAGCACTAGATAATGTCCATCAATGCTTCTCCCACAAAGTCATCAGTTTCTACAACTTTTGTGTCCTATTCCATGTAGTAGTGCTTTTTCAAAATTCACTGTCCACTGTGAGATGGCCTTTGCAACCAAAGTTGGTGCCACTGCAGGTCTGCATGCACTTCCTTTAATCGCATAGGCTTTCTTAAGATCTAAGCCGATTTTGTGATCAAGTGCCTCCCTTAAAGTGTTACTAAATCCCGGACCCTGAATTCACTATATCTGGTCTCCCACAGTACACAGAACATGGAGGTGCAATTATTTTAATAAATATAAACTGCTAAATACCTTTTCTCATCAGAAATTAGAGCAATCTTGTGACTTATATCAGTGTCCAGCCAAGCACTGGTTAAAGCTTTTAGGAGTAGTTTTCCTTTTGCAGAACCCCTGACCTCTGTCTGGACCAGGGGCGGACTGACAACTCATGGGGCCCCCGGGCAATAGGGGATCATGGGGCCCCTGTGTCCTTGCCCAAACTCAAAAAAGCCTATGAAAAAGGTACCAGGGGCATCTCATGGGGCCCCCTACTGACCCCAGGCCCTCGGGCAGTGCCCGAGTTTCCAAATGGTCAGTCCGCCCCTGGTCTGGACAGTGCTGATTGGCCCTGTGCTGATCACATGCGCTCTCCAAAGACAAAAAAAAACCTAGCTAACAATACACACCAAACTGAGCATGTGCAGAGTGACTCCACATGATATGTCTTATCAGGAGATAAGAGGGGTACACTGGAAGAAGGGGACGATAAGAGAAGACAGGATCAAACAGCGTTTTTACACAGTGCAGAGGATTAACCCCTTAGGTTCCACAGTGAGTATAACAAGCATGCTTTACTGCATATACAGACTGATTTTACTGTTGTGGGTTTAGTAACACTTTAACTGAGAGCACAAAACCACACCTGATCGTTGCATTCATGCTCCCTCATTACTTTTGGCAATATACATTACTGGTTTAACTTAATAGATCATTAACTGTAGTAATATAGGATTTGTGCTAATCTTTGTAATGATTAATGTTGGTGTTAATTGTAACACTTAAACTGTGAAAGAGCACATTTCTTAGAAGAATCTGAGACAAGAAGACTCTAATATTTCATGATGCATGAAATGACAAAAAGGGACTCCTGTCTATCCTGTGATGAAATAATGGAACATGAGACCCAAAAGTTGCACCTCAAATGTAAACTTGACATTGTTGGTGCTGTGTCTATGCTAGCTGGCACCATGATTGGATCTGGTATCTTCATGTCTCCTCAATGGGTCCTCTACTACATTGGCAGCCCTATGGAGCCACCCTTTGGACAGCCTGTGGCATTCTATCAATGTTAGGTGCCCTTTCCTATGCTGAACTTGGTACTGTCATTAAGGAGTCTGGAGGTGAATATATTTATATTTTACAGAATGTTGACATCTTACCAGCCTTCCTTCTGGCATATTATTATTATTATACAGGATTTATATAGCGCCAACAGTTTGCTCAGTGCTTTACAATATAACGGGAGACAATACAGCAACAATACAGTTCAATACAAGAGGGATAGGAGGGCCCTGCTCCTTGGAGCTTACAATCTAGGAGGGAGGGGCTAGTGGTACAAAAGGTAGTAACTGTGGGGGATGGACTGGTTGGAAGAGTAGAAGATTCCAGTATTAGCTGAGGGCAGGATAGGCTTCCCTGAAGAGATAGGTTTTCAGAGATCGCTTAAAAGTGAGCAGAGTAGGCGATAGTCTGATAAATTGGGGTAGAGAGTTCCAGAGGATGGGGGAAGCTCTGGAGAAGTCCTGAAGACGAGCATGGGAGGAGGAGACAAGGGAGCTAGAGAGTAGGAGGTCTTGTGAGGAGTGGAGAGTAGGGTTTGGGTGATATTTAAAGACAAGATCGGTGATGTCATTTGGGGCAGAGTTATAAATGGCTTCATTTGTTATTGTTAGTGTTTTGAATTTTATCCATTGGGCAAGCCAGTGGAGGGATTGGCAGAGAGGGGTGGCAGATACAGAGCGGTTAGTAAGGAGAATGATTCTGGCAGCAGCATTCATGATAGACTGAAGAGGGGATAGCCTGCTATGAGGTAGGCCAATGAGGAGGGAGTTACAATAGTCAAGGCGAGATATAATAAGGGAGTGGATAAATTGCTTAGTGGTTTCCGAGGTTAGGAACGGGCGTATCTTGGAGATGTTGTGGAGGTGAAGTCTACAAGATTTGGACAACAATTGGATTTGGGGCTGAAAGGACAGCTGGGAGTCTAGGATTACACCTATTACCCTGGCATGAGGAAAGGGACTGATGCTTGTGTTATTGATCTTGATGGAGGGGAGGGGGCGCGGGCTGGGGGGAATACTAAGAGCTCAGTTTTGGAAAGATTGAGTTGAGGAAGTGGAGTGACATCCATGCCGATATGTCACTTAGTAGGTTAGTGATGTGAGAGGAGACTGAAGGGGTGAGGTGAGGGGTACAAAGATAGGTTTGTGTGTCATCAGCATAGAGATGGTACTTAAAGCCATGGGAGTTTATCAAGTGATCAAGGGAGGAGGTGTAGATGGAGAAGAGAAGTGGTCCAAGGACAGAAACTTGAGGGACCCCTACAGAAAGAGGGACTGAAGACGAGGAGGCAGCCTTATAGGTAACACTAAAGGAGCGTTGCGATAGGTAGGAGGAGAACCAGGAGAGAGCAGAGTCTCTGGGGCCAAGAGAGTGGAGTTTTTTTGAGGAGGAGGGCATGGTCAACAGTATCAAAAGCCGCAGAGAGGTCGAGTAGTAAGAGTATGGAGTAGTGGCAATTGGTTTTAGCTGTTAGTATATCATTAGTGAGTTTTAGTAGGGCAGTTTCAGTGGAGTGGAGGGAGCGAAAGCCAGACTGTAAAGGGTCAAGAAAGGTTGTTGTCGGTGAGGTGGGAGCTCAGGTGAATGTAGACTAAGCGTTCTAGGAGTTTAGAGGTAAATAGCAGCAGGGAGATGGGTCTTAAGTTGTTCAGGTTGGTGGGGTCCAGGGAGGGCTTTTTAAGTATGGGAGTGATGTGTGTATGCTTTAGAGGGGAGGGGAAGGCACCAGTAGAGAGGAAAAGATTGAAGATGTGAGTGAGGGAGCATAGGATGCAAGAAGAGGGTGACCGTAGTAGTTGTGAGGGGACAGGATCCAGGGGCCAGGTAGTGAGACACACTTCTGAGAAAACCTTAGCGACCTCTTCGGTAGTGGCAAGGTCAAAAGAGGAAAGTGTTGAGGGAGGTTTAGGTATGCTAAGTTGGATGGATGTCTGTGCAGTGGCGATGCCCCTATGAATTGCGTCAATCTTGTTTTTGAAATGATTTGCAATCTCGTGAGCAGTGAGTAAGGTACTGGGTGGGAGTGGAGGTGGAGAAAGTAGAGAGTTAAAAGTAGAGAAGAGACGATGAAGACTGGATGACAAGGTATTAATAAGAGTGACAAAATAGGCTTGTTTGGCAGCATGAAGGGAGGACTTGTATGTTAAGAGAGCAGATTTATATAGGGTGAATGCTTGTTGAGATTTGGTTTTACGCCACAATCGCTCCAGCGCACGACTATGTCGTTTAAGATTTCTGGTGTCGTCAGTCTGCCAAGGTTGTACTGGTTGAAGCCTGATGCTTCGTGTTATTAGAGGAGCAAGTGGGTTGTTGACATTAATAGGGATGTTAAAATCTCTGAGAATGATAGTGGGTAGTTCAGAGGAGAGAAAGTAGGGTAGCCAGGCGGAGAAATCATCAAGAAAGCGGGACACAGGTCCAGGAGGCCGATAGATCACTGCAATCCTCTGAGAAATGGGAGAAAAGAGCCGGATGCAGTGAGTCTCGAAAGAAGAGAAGGATAGAGAGGAAGGGTTAGGGAGGAGTTGAAAGGTGCTCAGTGGGGATAGAAGCAAACCAACTGCACCACCTTTCCGACCACTGGGTCTGGGTGAGTGGGTCCAGAGGAGGCCTCCACAGGAAAGTGCTGCGGGAGAAGCAGAATCTGCTGCTTGAAGCCAGGTTTCTGTAATTGCTAGTAGGTTAAGGGAGCTGGAGACAAAAAGGTCATGGACAGAGGTGAGCTTATTACATGCAGAATATACATCGGTTATTGTGCTCAGACCAGCTGGCATAACTGCTATCTCCTTTGGTTTTTCAGAATATGTTATGGTGGCCTTCTACCAGGACTGCCCACTGTTTCAAGTAGTGAGTGTTATAAACTGCCTCAATGTCAGGCTTGCTGCTTCTTTGATTAACTTCTTCACAGCTGCCAAATCGATTGTCTTGCTGGTTATACCTGTGGGTGGTATGGTTCTCTTGGTCAAAGGAAACACTCATGTGTTTCAGAATGCCTTTGAAAACACACCTGCAGGAAGAACTAAACAACCCAGAGGTTAGTTAATGCACCAAACGCAATCAAACACAATCAATAAATAGTACATATTTCCAAGTAAACATTGCAATTCCAGGGAATGTTCAGATTAATAAGACAAGAGCAAAGTAGCAATCCATCAGAAACATTGTGATCTCTTTAAAGCAATGGGAACTTATTTATCTCGATCCCTTATCCTTCTACATCTCTCTCTAAAAACACAGTTCTGTTTGGTCACTAACAGCTCTTAACATTTAATGAAAAGAGCTGGTGCCATGGAAGCAGGGCTGCTGTTAGAAACCACAGGGCTTCTTACAGCCAACCTGACAGGGCCCCCCAAAGCCCATCCCCACAAAAAAACAGTTTACTATGCTTTAGTTATGAATGAACACAGTGAGTGATTGGTACCGATCACTCATTGTGTACATTCAGGAAAGGAAGGGGCTGGTAAACTACTGGAACCAATCTCCTGTATGGTTCTCTCTGCAGCAGCTGAAAGCCAGTGGAGGGGGTAGAGGAAAAGAAGCCAGTTTTCAGCTTTCAGAGAGCCATACAGGGGATTGGTTCCAATAATTGACCCCCCCCACCCGCCGTGCTGCTCACCCTTCAAGCCCACATGTGATTCACCTGGCTGCCTGGGCCCCCCTGCTGGCCTGGGCCCTGTACAGGAGGACTGGTTGTACCCGTTTATCCATGGCCCTGCATGGAAGAACATTAGAAAGCAGTGCCTCCCCAAACTGAATTAGGCCCTCCTTCCCCTCAACTTTCAGGCAAGAGAACAATTTTCCATTTTTTTAAACAACCTCCAAACCTTTGCACCTCCATCCCATATCCTGCCCCACCCAGTGCTCCACATTCCTTTGATTTTGTTCTACTACCCCTAAATATTCCAAATGGGCATCAGGAATTTAAAATAAACCTGTCTAAATTTTAGAGGCTTGTAGGAAGGTTGTCCACCACTAGCAAGCTAGGTGCTGCCTTGGCTGGGAGGGATGTGGTTAATTTTGTGCTGCTACTTCCTGGTCTGGCTTTCATGGGTTTTCTGGACCAGACCTACTGCTCCTGTGTGGCTATGTAATGGAACAGGTGTCCAGGGCTGAAGATATAGGGTCCTATGCCTGCATCCAGTTGATCACCAAATCCGGAAGTCTTCCACAATGCCACAATTTAGGAAGACTGCTGGGGCCTGCAGTCCACCCTAAAGATACCCGCCGCTGGGGAACTATCTAAATGGACTGTACCAAGTATGGCCTTTTGCCTGTGTGGGTACACTGCGACAGCCACAGGCCTGAGTTAGGGACTAGGGTAGATAGGAACAGATTGCACTTTGTTTAGAACTGTTATGTCAAAACCTTTAAGTAAGATTTCAAAACTTTTCCTTTGCATGGTCTGAAGTTATTCTAAAGAGGTGTAATGCAAGTAATCGGCACACATGGTCTACAGCTTGGGTCAGTAGCACATTGGGGTATGAAGACAGCAATTGGTTTCCACGGATAAAGGAGGTCTTGCAAGCAGCCTGTTGTGAAGTGTGTACCTGTGAAAGGTGGGGCATCCCCTTCCAACAAGGGAGGTCTGTCTCTCATTACAACGGGAGCCAATCAGCGCCCAGCCTGGGCACTAGCTATGGAAGAACAGTTAAAGCAGAGTTCTAGCCCCCCCAAAAGTTATCAGCTACATATACTGTCTGTAAGTGGTTATGTTTAAAAAAAAATCACTTTTTAAAACATGTTTCATGCACATGTTTTGGTGTTTTTTGCAAAGTGAATTTTAATTTATCCTTAGCATATGCACTAAGCTAAGTGAAAATTCACTTTGCAAAGTGACCATGCTCTAAGCCCTTCAGTAAATCAACTTGTGTATTTACTATAACATTGTGAATGAGCCCCAAGAACTGCTAGATCTGACTGATAAAACATACGATTGTCAGATATTTCAAGTTGGGTGTCTGCGGTGCGTTTTTGCACATGCATTTTTAATGCATTTTTGCCGCGTTTTTGATGCATTTTTTTTCCTTTTCTCAACCTGTTGCTGGGCAGAATAAAACGCTTCAAAAACTCATCAAAAATGCACTGCATGCTTTTCTGCAGCGTCTCCTTTGAAGTCTACAGAACCAATAATTGCAAAGTTTTGCATTTAAAAAAGTCTCTGACCCCTTCCAAAAAACATACCGGGTGAAAATGTGGAGATATGAACCTGTCCCATAGGAAATCATGTTAAATTAACTGTAGCACATTTCTGCAAAACACAAAACACAGTGGAAAATGCATAGGTGTGAACCTAGACTAAAATTGACTATATACAGTATATTTTATCTTACTATTTCTATACAGTCTTACAAACACGGTATATGTTTAATACACCCATGATACAGGAATCGTATTTATTAAATCTTACAAACACGGTATATGTTTAATACACCCATGATACAGGAATCGTATTTATTAAATCTTACGAACACGGTATATGTTTTATACACCCATGATACAGGAATCGTATTTATTAAATCTTACAAACACGGTATATGTTTAATACACCCATGATACAGGAATCGTATTTATTAAATCTTACAAACACGGTATATGTTTTATACACCCATGATACAGGAATCGTATTTATTAAATCTTACGAACACGGTATATGTTTTATACACCCATGATACAGGAATCGTATTTATTAAATCTTACGAACATGGTATATGTTTAATACACCCATGATACAGGAATCATATTTATTGTCTTACAAACACGGTATATGTTTTATACACCCATGATACAGGAATCGTATTTATTAAATCTTACGAACACTGTATATGTTTTATACACCCATGATACAGGAATCGTATTTATTAAGTCTTACGAACACGGTATATGTTTTATACACCCATGATACAGGAATCATATTTATTAAGTCTTACAAACACGATATATGTTTAACACACCCATGATACAGGAATCATATTTATTAAGTCTTACGAACACGGTATATGTTTTATACACCCATGATACAGGAATCATATTTATTAAGTCTTACAAACACGATATATGTTTAACACACCCATGATACAGGAATCGTATTTATTAAGTCTTACAAACACGGTATATGTTTTATACACCCATGATACAGGAATCGTATTTATTAAGTCTTACAAACACGGTATGTGTTTTATACACCCATGATACAGGAATCGTATTTATTAAGTCTTACAAACACGGTATATGTTTTATACACCCATGATACAGGAATCGTATTTATTAAGTCTTACAAACACGGTATATGTTTTATACACCCATGATACAGGAATCATATTTATTAAATCTTACAAACACGATATATGTTTAATACACCCATGATACAGGAATCATATTTTTTAAGGGAAAGCATGGCAGAAGCAGTTTGAACATAGACTGTCTCTCTATAATTTAATCTCTTTATGGCCCCATCTGAGCAGAACAGACAGGATGGAATTCCAGCTTGAGCCTTTTTATTATATTCAAAGGATCCTAGCTCATTCTGATTAGAAATATTAATATGACGTTATACATTTCATATTCATAAACATTTAATATGAGTATTTTAAATCCTGAACATAATATTTATTTTAATTATACATTTTAGTTAGCCTAAGAAGAAGTATGATGGTCCTGTTTGTTAGTATTTCCCAGAAAGCCTAATAGGGACAAGAACAGGGGTGTCAAACTCCATGTCATCGCAAGCCATATCAGCATTATGGTTGCCCTCAAAGGGCCGGTTGTATCTCTAAGACTAGAGCACCCCACTCCCCATTACATCAGATGTCAAGAATCCCCACCCTCCCTAATATCACTGTGCACCCCCTTTGGGGGCAGAGCTGGGAAGCAGAAAGTGCAGGGTCTGGAGGAGGACCAGAGGAGGGGTGGAGTCAGTTACCAGAGTCTGCTGAATGCTGAGACCAGGGGAGGCAGAGATGAGGGGGTGCTGCAGCTGCACTGAAAGGTGCAGGATCTGGCAGAGGAGTTCTGTCCTCCTCTCTGCTGCCGACTGCTGAGGCAAGGTGGAGGCAGAGATGATGGGGTACCGTAGCTGTATGAGAGGTGCAAGGGCCACATGAAATGGCCTGGAGGGCCAGATTCAGCCCACGGGCCTTGTGTTTGATACCTGTGGACTAGAAAGTGGACCTTACCATTGGATTGGAGATTCTTCCACCAATACCAGATTTCATTTGCTTGAAAACATATTTTGTTTGCAAATGTATCAATTCATAATCCATTTTTTATGAATATTTTGGTGCTTCAACAATGAAAAAATAAATGCATAACGTTTAAAAATATATTTAACAAGTCTGTTTATTGAATCAAACTAAAAATACATTGTCCTATTTAAAAACATGTAAATGTAAAACGGGAATAATTCATACTTACCTCTTTCATCCAGTAGGTGATCCAAGTAGGGCTGTCAGGTTTCTACAGCAAATTTTACAGATGCGCTGTAATTTTTATAAGGAAGAGCAATGGGGAGTACATTACATAGACTGCTATGTTATTTGGAGGAGGGACGCACTTTCTTCTCTCTTTAGTATGGATAGAGTGACATAGTTAGCTATACCCATTCCTTTCAATGAGGTTGCCTCTCCCAGTTAATTGCAATAACCCCCCCCTTGCTGGGGTTCTCACTTATAATTGCAGGCAGGGTGCATTACAAGTGTGAATACACCCTAAGTGTAATTTATGCAATCTGTATTTAATGTTTATTAAACAAAATACTGGTAAAAACCTGTAAATATTGAAAACAACTTAAAATAAAATTGATTAAATCCACTGAGGAGGATTTTTCAAAACTGGAGCAGACAGAATTTGGAGCAGCTGTGCACGGTAACCAATCAGCTTCTATCTTCAGTTTCAGTTAAGCTTTGAAAATTAAAGAAGCTGATTGGTTGCCACAACTGTTCAGGATTCTGTTTGTTCCGATTTTGATAAATTCCACCCATTATATATTCTCCTTTAAATCTGGCCTACTTGGGTCTACTTTAATCAGTGTTGGTGTACAAAATTATACCAATCAACCTGTTTTCTGACTCCATCTGTTGTATTAGTGACTTATCCCTTGCCGAGACCTCTGAGCCTGACATGTATAAGCAGATTCAGTCACTGCGGTCAGTCTTTATCAGATAGCTAAACTCAACAAACACCTGTTTTTCTTATCCATGGATCTTTATTGCAATGCAGAAGGTACATCAGACAACAAGATGTAGCAGATGAATAAAAGAACAGTATTTGCAGGTCTAAACATGGCAATATGTCCCTGGATATGAGCAGATTGCATGAGGCCTAGAGAAAAGCAGCCATATTCATCCCAAGAAGACAGAGAAAAGCAGAAAAATGGAAGCGCATCACTGGCTAGTGGGAGGGGACAAGCTTTAAGACAGAAAAAGAAGGTGCCATAACCAAAATATCCACAAGATGGCAGTATATTAACATTATGAAAGAGAAATAGTGAGCGCCAAAGAAATAAACATGCACAGAAAGGTAACCAATAAGGCACCTCAAAATTGACAACAATAAACAAATATGTGCAGCGCTAAATTGTTGTGAGCCAATAAAAATCAATAAAATTAATATCAATAGAAAGTCCCAATATGATAGTGACAGGATGCTTCTTATATTATGGTGACACTGGACCCGGTATCAGTGTAAAAATGGTAAGGTAATGCACACTCACCAGAGGCGCATAATATTTGCGCCTTGTAATAATAATCCAGATGTCATCAGGTAGAGAACCGGTTTGGAGATGGTCTTCCCTCTATGGGCTAATGGGTCATCACATAGGATAATAAGAGGCTGACAAAGACACCCTTCGTCCACTAGGTGTCTCTCTCTCCAGTAGGTGTCTCTCAGGATGTATGAGTATCCTCTAGGAAGTACTGGTCCGTCCCTGGTATAGTGGGTCTGCAGGCTTAAAAAGCTCCCCCAAGGGGTAGGGACAAAGGTAATTCCATAGTGTAGTAAGTGTGATAAAACAACTTTATTGTGATGCATCAAAGTATAATACAGCAGATAGGAATCAGTGAAGACTAACCATCTGATATTCTAAGATGGCCGCCGGAACTCCACATTGCTCCGGCAGTGTGACGCCACGGCGTGATGTGGTTCCTCCTAACGCGTATTGTGCTCAAACACGTCCTCAGAGGGGGGTCGCCATTGACACTGTATCGTATGCCGCTTGTATTTATAGTAAATTCCGAACATGCGCATATCGCGGCAGCCATATTGGAGCAGCGCAGATAGTACTGCGCAGGCGCGAAAATTCCGGTGCCATTTTCCTATGGCCTTTTCTAGTAAAACATTAAAGGAATGTCTGCATAGGGAATGCAGTATCTTGCAAAGTAAGTGATAAAATGTTTAGCTTCTTAGCTATATCCACAATTTACTTTAGCTTGGTGTTTTCCAGGAACCCCTTGAACCCGAGCACCCGAAAAGTCTTGACTTTAGCCTAATGGTTTCACACCATCCTAAAATATACTGTTCTCTTTCAAATGCCACTTTGTGCAAAAGACATGCCTCCTGAGACCAAGTCTGTATGGACAGTATGGCAACATGTTGACCCAACAAGATCCACAGGCGGTATTAACTCACCAAGAAGCATGGCTTCCAATGTAGTTTATTTCAGGCTGTTGGGTTGGAAAGGATGTTTGGTTTCTAAGTATTTTTGAAGGTATAATTTTGGCATAAAAGCGTTCTCAATCTCTAAGTTCATCTCTTTCCTGGACAAAGGCAACTTTATCTAACCACATGCCTTAAACTAAATTTTCCACTCCAAATTATGTTTTTTTAGTAAAGCTGACTTTAGGATGCTGCTAATGCATATATTTTCACCCTAATCAAAACTGTTCTTTAATCTCGTGCTGCCCTTGTAATGCATACGTGCACCAGCAAAGAGGATGGAATAATGCCCATGCGTCGCTCATATACCTCTATGGATAGCTATGCTAAGTGCACACTCATTGGGTGCTCCCAGCAAAGCGAGTGAGCTGTCGATTGGGTCCCTAGCCATGATCGGGAGAAAGCAGGATGAGCTCAGGATCATGTGACCACTGTGACAGCCAATTACAGTGGTCATGTGATCAGGAAGTTCATTCTGCCCCCAGGTAGTAAAGACCCACTTAAAGGTTCTTGAGAATGGGTGAAAAACAAGTTAAAGAAAACCAGAATAAACAAAAATTAAAATAATCCTTATCTGTTTCTGTCCTTCAGCCAACAATTCTCATAAAAGCAGAAGACAAGAATCAGGTTTTTTCCCATGACCATGAAATTTTTTTTGTTTCAGGTTCCGATCGTTATTCCAGGAATTGTACTCATTGCCGCTGTGTACCTGGTCTTGGCACCGATCCAGGGGTGGACTGACCATTTGGAAACTCGGGCACTGCCCCAGGGCCCGGGGTCAGTAAGGGGCCCCATGAGATGCCCCTGGTACCTTTTTCATAGGATTTTTTGACTTTGGGCAAGGACACAGGGGCCCCATGATCCCTTATTGTCCGGGGGCCCCATGAGTTGTCAGTCCGCCTCTGCACCCATCATTGGCAGTTTTCAGCTGAAGTATCTCTACGTTGTGCTCTATTCTCAGCGAAGCTATTGTTTACATTCCTGTGGTCAATATAAATGGTCTCTCAAATGTTTACGATCTATCACTCTGTATCTGCAGCTGCTGCTGGAAGTTTCTCCAGCTGAGAGAAATGAATGAGAAGAGGTCTGGAGCCTGGAGACATCTGCGGGCCCCTTGTCTGTGAGCAGATATCACTGTTTCCAGGTATATGGGATCGGCAAGGTTCCAGCTATTGGAGCATAAAAGGACGCCAAAGAGTTTCCCCACAGGGCATAAAAATAAATATAACAATAAGAAAAAAGTAGAATCAGGATAGAAAAAAAAATAAAGAAATATTTTTTTGTAAACAACCATACTATAGTGAAACATTATACATTAACAAATTCTACAAAAAATATTGGGTTGTAGGGTATATAAAATATAGGGACCCGAAGTCTATACATAAATTATGAAAAAAGAGAAAACTAACTTTATCTAACCATATGCCCTAAACTAAATTTTCCACTGGGCATAAAAATGAATATAACATTAAGAAAAAAGTAGAAGGATAGAAAAAAGTAAATAAATAATTTTTTGTAAACAACCATACTATAGTGAAACATTTGTGAAAAATGAAATAAGTATCTCTAGGGCTCTTTGCAAAGAAAAAGAGAGAAGTTTCAGTGTCTACTCAAAGTGGATAGCCAAGTATGCTCAACCACAGGCCACTGAATCACAAAGGAACAGGACAGTAGGAAACTCTCAAGATGTAGATCAGTAAAAGTGATGAGAATATATATCCCCACCTAAAAATACAAAAATAGTGCACTAACATACAATTCTGAGGACAAGCTTTCACGGACAGTACTCAATTGTTTCTGTCGCAAATGCACTAATACGGCTACAATCACCTCAAGCAAACTTAGTGCACAAATTATACAAAAAATATTGGGTTGTAGGGTAAATACAATATAGGGACCCAAAGTCTGTATGTAAATGATGAAAAAAGAGAAAAAAATTCTATTCTCTATTTTCTATCCTCTTTCTACTTTATTCTTAACATTTTATTCATTTTTCTGCCCAGTGGGAAATTCTTTGGCGTACTCTGTGCTTCAATAGCTGGAACTTTGCCGATATAGGGATTAATCTTCACACCTTGGGGAAATAGTACAATTTAGTGATTTTGGTCCAGTAAGTGATTTATTATTGTCCATGTATACTGCCTTGTTGAAATATTTCTCAATGAGCTGCTTGTGACATATGTGCTTATATTCTAGAAGTAACAACCTTGATATTTCCCCCTTACAAAGATTCAAATTAAGAACTGAATATGTACTATTATACTCATATGCTTCATGGTGGTTCTATGCATTTTTATGGACCAGTTTTGTATGATTCTTATATTTACGGTGTTTAGAACAAATTGTAATAAACTGTTAAGCTTGCATTAATATTTTTGGATGCCGTTAAAGTCCTTTTCCTTTTTGCTATTTCTTTTACTTATTTTGTTTTCCTTCAAATATGTGCATTTATTATTTGATTCAAAAAGGTGAATTTAGTCTTTTATTAATATGATAAGAAACAATGTGATCACAATTATTTTGAATCTGTTTTCCAATCATTTTTAAATTAATGTACAGTATTCCTGTGGGTGACCTATAATAGCATTGCCAAGTTAAATTTAAGAGAAAAGTCCATGTGATACTAAATTTTATATGCACTCATTAAGCATCCTTTTGATATTAAAAACATTGCACTTAAAAAGGGAGATTGTTTTTAATGCGGTAATACATTGTTCCTCAGGTAGATAGTATCAGTGTAATTGAAATTAGGGTGTGAAGAAGAAATGGTCACTCAAGTATTAGTTTCTGATATAGTGGCAACAAATTTATGAGGGGCAGATACTGTATTTTGCAATTGGTTCAGGCTAACTTTGATTCTATAGAACAGTGGTCTTCAAACTGCGGCCCATGGGCTGGATGCAGCTTTTTGCTTGCCTTTATCTGGCCCTCAAGGCACTATTCCTCCCAATGACATCAATGATGAGGAACTATTCCTCCCAGTGAATCCAATATTGGGGCACTATTCTTCCCATTGACGCCAATGATGAGGCACTATTCTTGGCCTGATATCAAAGATGAGGTATTATTCTTCCCACTGACACAATTGATGGGGCACTATACTTTCCACTGATACCATCTGTTACTTCCACTAGCCGCAGTGTGGCCCCCCTAAAGTCTAAAGGGCAGTAAACTGGCTCTTTGTTTAGAAAGTTCAGAGACCCCTGCTATAGAAGATAGAACACATGGTATTAGAAAAATATGTGGTGTGGGGTTATTTGATGTAGGACCAGTTAGTGTTAGACTAAGAGAGGTGGCTGTTATACTACAGCTGCAACAATACCTAATATAGCTTAGATGGACGGGATAAATGAGAAAATATTTTTTTTTATATAAAAATGAAATCTAAGGGTCTGTAAATAACTTACTGTATGGTCCACGATTTGAGAGTAATACAATTATAAATGCTGACACAAACATTGTACCAAATCTACACACCCATTTGGGAGAGATACCACCAGCCTCCAACTATTCCACAGGTTTTGATCTGGCAAATGATTTTTTCTGTCCCTTTACATCCAGATTGTTGATACCTTTTGCTTTTCAATCCAAGCAGTATGTGTGGACTCTGCAAGGATGTGTCTCCTCCCATTCTAAGTGCAGTGTTAAGCTCAAGAAACTTTTGGCTCTATGGACGTCTCAGCATGACGGTATTGTTATAATATATTGTGTTGTGAGATCAGGAAAATATGTAAGACGAAAACAAAGAGCATTCTGTCATCTAGCTAATATTAAGAGGGCAAGAAAGGATAAATTATAATATTTCCAGTAAAAGGTTGTAGTTTTAGGACAACTGGAATTCATACACAAGAACATGGTAGACACAAACAACCATTGAGATACAGTATATTTCATGCCAGCTGGACCCAGTAATCAAGGGTTCACCCAACTATATCAGATCAGTAGCTGTATCCAAGGTGCTATTTGACAAAGTTACAGACATTATTTTGGTTTCAGATGACATATTGGTTTTATTAAAAATGCATTTTGATTCAACGCTGACCCTAGGGCTACACATGAGATACAAAATTATATAAAAGATCCCTTTAATAGGCAAGAGCTACAAAGGATATTTTTAGCTCAATCTTGCTACCCTATAGAGTAAATTACACAACTAACACATAGTAGCAATCAGTCTCACATGACCGCACAATGCTCCATTCACATGCTATGGCCCACTACACAATGTTTGTATAGCTTTCTCCATTGACAGACATTTGTCCCAGCTGTTTAGTAATCATTCACCACTCCTAGGAATTAAGGAGGATTCAGATACTAAATATCTCTGGTGTAGCTTTATTCATTTGCAACAACCAGTCAAATCCTTTAACAGGAAAATATTAAAATCTCTAGTGTGGCCGTAGAATAAGGACAATGAAGACTCTCTACCAGGGAAGAGTTAAAGCAGGTTCAGATCCTATTGTGGCCAAAGCATTCCCTGGTCCACAGTCACATATTTACACACCCCTTGTATTTGTACGGCTACGGGCCAGGGAATGCCTCAGTTGCTTATGATTGGCAGTGTGCAGTAACAGCTTCTTGGCAGGATAGTTCAGGCGGGCTTAGACTAGGATCTGAACATGTCTGAGCTCATCCCCAACCCTGTACCTTTAAAATCTCAGCAATGGTAGCCCCTATATTTCTGACTGTACAAGTCTTTTTAAGTGTAGTGCTGAGCGCTGGAGGAGCCGCTCAGTTTCATGGGACCTCTGTTCTGCCTTTTATCTGCTTGGTTGTACTCTACTCACACCTGCTTAACTCAAGGGTTAGTATGCTGCCACTTTATAATAATACACAGAAAATAAGCCAGAGGCAATTGGGTGGTTGATGAAATGGATGTATTATGGCAATACAGTTAAAGAATGCATAAATTGATAAATAGACAATTTGTAATGTACCTGGTGATAGAGCCTGAAGCACTGGGGAAGGCCTCTCTTACAGCTCTGGAACGCAGAGATGACTGGTCTGGATACCACAGGCTGAAGGGCTGGAGACAGGGAATAATGCAGACTGGCTTGGCAGAGGAGCAGGATGGCAGCAAGGGGACCTGTGTTAAAATTAGGTAGACCCTACTGGCTGAGTGGCTACCTTTAGTGCCACTAGTAGACGTTAGTCTTCATCAAGCCTTAACAAAGGTCCCCTAATGCATTCTATTATGATATTATTACCATAAACTCCTCAGGCCCAGAAGAGGGAGGAGGCTTTCTTCCCAGAAACATGTTGGCTGTACTTTTTGTTAACTGTTATACATTCCAAAAAGTCCTTCATGTGAGGCGAACTTCCTCCCTAAGAACCCTTTCACACAATTGGTCAGATTGGGTCTGCTTGTCCATTTTTCAGGTGAACCCGATCAGACCCTTTATTCACTTGTATAGAGGTGGATGTAAACGGACTTGTGTGTGTTTACACTTGCCTACCTCCAATCCGATTTGATCTGCTAAAAACAAACAGGTTGGTTGGGCAGTCAGACTGGCTATCCATTTACACCTGACTGGCCATAGAGCAGAGCTGGTCCATCTCCACTCTGCATAAGAGGCTTGGATATGTGCCTGTCATCATCTGCTTGCTCCGCTCTGCTCAGAGGTGGATCAGTGGACAGATCCCCCATTGAGCAAGTGAATTCTGTGTGACAGGGGAGTTACTCTATCCAAAATGTAAAAAAAAAAAGGTTTGTCTTTAGTTCTCTCTTAATACCTGAGAAAACAAATCAACTCCAGATAAATAACTAACTAATTTTGTCCATCCAATGCTCTGGTCACAGGATGACAGGAGCCTTAACTAGTGCACCAATCAATTATTGTAACCAGGGCTCTGTAGCAGTGCAGGCTCCAAGCCCACTTCCATGGACCTCAAATTTGCAAAAAAAAGGAAGCAAAAAGGTAGTATGAAGGAGAGAGACTGTAAGGGACCACCTGTCAGCACCTCTAGCAACCCACTGGTCGGGCTTCCCCAGAGCGCGGAGTCTAATTTCCGGAGCACTTGTTCACCAGAGCCCCTGATGGTGGGGATGGACTTGGAGCGCTCCGAGACCAGGTCGCGACTACTGGATATACCCATCAGTGGTAGAGGAGTCCGCCAGGGGCTCCCGCAGGGTGAGAGTCTGATGTGAGGGGACCAGGGGGTCCTAGAGGGATGGATGGATGGAGGAGCGAAAGCTAAGTCAAACAAACCGAGTTGGTAGCCGGGGGGTCGGTGCGGTACAAAACAGTAGGCAAAGAATGGTCGGGTCACACGCCAGGTCAATAACAGGAGATCAGATCTAAAGGGGAACATCCAGGAGCGAAGTCAGGCAAGCCAGGGGGTCAGGATAGGAGAAGGCAGCAAGGTCAGACAATCCGGATCACTAGTACTCACAACACAGGTATCAGATAACAGGAATCGCAGAAAGACCATTCAGCAACAAGTGTCTGTGCAGGGCTGGTTTAAGTAGCCCGCCCTGCACCTGACAGGTGCAGCCTACGTCCTAGTGCCTGCCCAGCACTGTCATAGACGGCGGGTGCGCCTGGGTCCTAGTGCCCTGCTGCCTGCATGTCTTGACAGACACATACGCATGTGCAGACCCATGCGTCGCGATGGTCCCTGACAGAGACCCTGTGCCCTGTCCCTCAAGGAACCCTATTAAATACTACAGTCCTTTTGTCAAATTATGGTAAGGTTGGGTTTGATTGCAGAGCCCTTACAGGCTGCAGCCCCCTGGATTGCCTCATTGGTGACAACTGACCACCAATCAGGACCAGATAGGTTATCTTGAGTCGTAGTCTATTTCGGGGAAGGTGTCAGGCAGTTAGGTGTGGGTTGTGGTCTGACTACATTGCAACTCTGAATATCTGTCAGCAGAGGGCATGAATCTCAGCACTGATGAACCCAGGAACAGGATGAGGAGGGAGTGGTGAGGGATCCAGTCATACGCAGAGTTTGGGAGGTAAGCAATCTCTGGCAGGTGTGGAAAGTCAGATAAAATCTATTTTCGGAGGAATCAGAGCTGCCAGCAATGATGTGTGGAGAGGCAGATTAGGAACATGGAGACTTTTCCATAGTTTAATGACAAAATCATGTGAACGCCAATATAGTGTTTTCATTCTAATTTTATGGTACTTTAAATTGTCAGTAGTGTTCTTATAAAATGACAGCTAATTTATAAATTGTAATAATAGGAGTTTCTCAGAAAAGGCTGCATTACATTTTCTTCGGCTCTAATCAGATGGAGGTCAGATGATCAGTTCTGACAAGCTCCTAAAGCTCCTTACAGACATTCATGTTGCAGCCACCTAACAATCTTTATAACAAAAGTTCATTGTACAAACATGACCATACTTATTGGGTGATCGAGCATGTTTCTGTCTATAGAATGACCATACACTGATCGAAATTCAACAGATCCGGCCAAATTTCCATCAGTGTGTGGGTTCCCTCCACATGACAGAAGTTGTTTAAAGAATATTTCCAGGCATCAGCATATTATACATAGTTACATTGGTCCAGCTAAGTACACAATACCTGGCTGATGCCGCTGGAAGCTGGAATTCACTGAACTAGATACTGCTACTCCAGTGATCTCCACTTGCTTCCAGGTCCCATGCTGAGCAGCTGCTCTTCTGCATTGTGAACACAGGATGTTGCCTGTTCAGCACAGGCACCATTCAGAGAATGCTTTACATTTTCTGAATGAATGCATATGTTCTTCCACTGGATGAGGTAGAGAGGAGGGGCAATGACATCACACTCTCCACCTTGTCCAATCAGAGAATGCATTGCATTCATTCAGAATATGTTTTGAATCCATTTGCATTTTCTGAATGGCACTCATGCTGAATGACCATCTTCCTGTATTCACAATGCATCAGGCTAGTTGCTCAGCATTGGACCCAGAAGCATGTGGAGATCACTGGAGCAGCAGTATATACTTCAGTGATTTCCAACTTCCAGCAGCATTGGCCAGTTATGTCATATACATAGTTACATTGGTCCACGTCGGGCCAATGTGACTATTTGTAACATGCTAAAGCCTGGAATTCTACTTTAATTGACTGCTGTCAAAGGAACATGTCAGAACATTTTCAATCATGCAGCTGCTGATCAGTGTATGCTAACAGTGGAAGGACCATTTAATGTGGTGCCCAACAGTGAGAAGACCTACAGACCATGCAGCAACCTCCATTCACCATAGTGGATGATAGCTATTAAATTCACCAGATGTTTGTGGATTAGAACCTACAAATCTTCATGTCTGTGTAAAATAGACCTTTGTTTTTGAGCTTGACTCATGTTAAGCTAGAGATCCCAGAGATAGAAAGAGTGTGTTGTCAATCATAGCTTCTGCAAGGAGGGGACATTTATAGGGACGAATGACAGCTAAGCATCAGAAGAGCTGCATTCTACATTACGTATTCAAGGCAAAATGATAGATTCACCTCAACAATCCACTTCCTCTCCTTGATATTTAATTTATTTTTGGGCTCTTACCAGAGACGAGTATGTTTGTCTTTCAGTACTTGGTTGGAGCTGACACAGCTGCATATTTTTTTAAACACTAATAGAAAATGTTTGTTTTTTTCTTTGAGCTTTAAATTACTGTGTTGCTCTAGTAACTCAGTTCGACAGTTGATCCAGAGGAAGGCCAAAAAAAAACAGCAAAATTCCTTTCTGATCCCTCGAGAGGCAATCCGTCTCTGTATCAACTTTACCTATAAATGTCAGTATCCACTTATATTATATGTATCTAGGTGTTAGGAATGGACTGGCCAGCAATGGTGGGACTCACCTGCCTTTTGATCTGCAGTACCAGGGCTGGCCAGCGGGTGCTCCCAGCAATCAAAGACTCAACCTTTCAGCCAGCTAACACCTGGAACTGATGATACTGGGGTATTTAAGGGATGGCCAGACTTGCAGACTCTGCCTTGGTGTTGTGTTTCTCTTGGCCCTGTATCCTGTTCCTGCTCTCTGTTCCTGTCTGATTCTCTGCTACCTGTCCTGATCCCTGGCTTGTGACTCTGACCATCTCTCTGCTTGACCCTCTGTACTACGCTGCTTGCTACCTGCTGAACCTGGCCTGTGACCCCGACCATTCTCTGCTTGCTCCCCCTGTACCTACCTGCCCTATTGATATTGACCCGGCCTGCCTGACGACGCTTGCTTGTATATACTGTTATCTGTGGGTGGTTGGTTTGGTTTGGTTGCACTGTGTTATGTTTTAGTATTGCACTGTGTTTATGTTTGTATTGTTAGTGTTAATAAATTGTATTGTTTATCACATATCTGAAGTCTGCGTTTCCCTGCATCAGTCACACACCTCTGGTCATACCTGGGAGCCCTGACATTACACCAAGGCCAATCCTGACCAGAAGTGGCTGCACAGGGAAGCCATCTTGGCTTGTTGATGGGAAGGATGGATCTGGATGAGGTTGAATATTTATATCTGCTAGTGTTTGATGACAGGGAGTATGCTTATCAGACTCTGAAGGAGTATACCCGGGATGAACTGCTAGAATGTATACGGCTCGCTCATGTTCTAGTAGATCAGGGCATAGAGTTCTCTGAGGTGCAGCCTTTGATTGAAGTTTGTGCTGAATTGGTTTCATCTGGTTCCCCCGAATGCAGGGATGAATTTTTGCCACCATTTAGTGCAGACCAGGTAGAGTCCCTGGTGTGGTTATTTGAGGATGATGTGGGTTACTTTCTGGAGCGTTATTCCACATGTTCACCACAGGTACTAAGAGACTGTATAAACGCAGTGCAGTCATTGACCAGACAGGCTTTGTGTAAGCTCAGCTTTGTTCAACCCATACTGCAGACATGGACAGATTTGTTGCACCCAGCCTCAGTCAGCTTACAAAGACCCAGTCCTGCTTCTAATCTATTTCCTCAAAACTCTATTCCTGCATTCCCAACAGCTCCTCCTGCCCTGCTATCTACCGCATGTCAGTACCCTGTTCCCACTCGCTGCACCTATCCTGCCTTTAACCCTGTAAAAAAGCCCTCTGTAGCAACCGCTCCCTCTCCTGTTCCATCCTCCAGTTCTTCTCTGTCTCCAGCTGCTCCATTCGTTTGCAGACCTGCGTTTACTTGCAGTGCTCCAGTAGTTAAAACCAGAAAAAAGCGAAAATTCTTTCCAACCAATACCATCCTGCCAGTATCCAAACCGGTGAGCCTGCCTTCCGTGGTTCAGCCTGATGCCTCTACTCGGCCTGAAGCCTCTACTCGGCCTGAAGCCTCTACTCGGCCTGATGCCTCTACTCGGCCTGATGCCTCTACTCGGCCTGAAGCCTCTACTCGGCCTGATGCCTCTACTCGGCCTGAAGCCTCTACTCGGCCTGAAGCCTCTACTCGGCCTGAAGCCTCTACTCGGCCTGAAGCCTCTACTCGGCCTGAAGCCTCTACTCGGCCTGAAGCCTCTACTCGGCCTGAAGCCTCTACTTGGCCTGATGCCTCTACCCAGCATGATGAACTGATCCAGCCTGACGATCCTATTAGGCCAGTTGACTCGATGCCCGCTGTTGATCCAGATGATCCGGTACCTGATCCGGTGCCCGCTGTCGAGCCAAATGACCTGATGCCTGGTGACCCAGTGCCCGCTGTCATACCTGGTGACCCGATGCCCGCTGTCGAGCCAGACAATCCGGTACCTGATGACCCGGTGCTCACGGTCGTGCCTGTTGACTCGGAGCCCACTGCCTTGCCAGATGACGCGGTGCCCGCTGTCAAGCCAAATGACCTGATGCCTGGTGACCCAGTGCCCGCTGTCCAGCCAGACGATCCAATGTCTGACCCAGCGCCCGCGGTCATACCAGTTGACTCGGAGCCCACTGCCTTGCCAGATGACGCGGTGCCCGCTGTCGAGCCAAATGACCTGATGCCTGGTGACCCGATGACCGCTGTCCAGCCAGACGATCCAATGTCTGACCCAGTGCCAGCGGTCATCCCAGTTGACTCGGAGCCCACGGTTGTGCCTGGTGACTCGGTGCCCGCCGCCCCGCCTGGGGGCCTGAGACCTGTCGTTCCGCCTGGGGGTCCGGCACCCGCCACTCCGCCTGAGGGTCCGAGACCTGTCGCTCCGCCTGGGGCTCCGGCGCCCGCCGCTCCGCCTGAGGGCCCGAGACCTGTCGCTCCATCTGGGGGTCCGAGACCTGTCGCTCCATCCGGGGGTCCGGCGCCCGCCGCTCCGCCTGAGGGTCCGAGACCTGTCGCTCCGCCTGGGGCTCCGGCGCCCGCCGCTCCGCTTGAGGGCCCGAGACCTGTCGCTCCTCCTGGGGGTCCGGCGCCCGCCGCTCCGCCTGAGGGCCCGAGACCTGTCGCTCCGCCTGGGGGTCCGGCGCCCGCCGCTCCGCCTGAGGGCCCGAGACCTGTTGCTCCACCTGGGGGTCCGGCGCCCGCCGCTCCGCCTGAGGGCCCGAGACCTGTCGCTCCATCTGGGGGTCCGGCGCCCGCCGCTCCGCCTGAGGGCCCGAGACCTGTCGCTCCATCTGGGGGTCCGGCGCCCGCCGCTCTTCCTGAGGGCCCGAGACCTGTCGCTCCGCCTGGGGGTCCGGCGCCCGCCGCCCCGCCTGGGGGCACGATGCCCGTCGCCCCGCCTGGGGGCACGATCCCTGTCGCCCCGCCTGGGGGCATGATGCCTGTCGCCCCGCCTGGGGGCACGATGCCTGTCGCCCCGCCTGGGGGCACGATGCCTGTCGCCCCGCCTGGGGGCACGATGCCTGTCGCCCCGATGCCTGTCGCCCCGCCTGGGGGCACGGTGCCTGTCGCCCCGCCTGGGGGCACGGTGCCTGTCGCCCCGCCTGGGGGCACGGTGCCTGTCGCCCCGCCTGGGGGCCCGGTGCCTGTCGCCCCGCCCGGGGGCCCGGTGCCTGTCGCCCCGCCCGGGGGCCCGGTGCCTGCTGCTCCGCCCGGGGGCCCGGTGCCTGCTGCTCCGCCCGGGGGCCCGGTGCCTGCTGCTCCGCCCGGGGGCCCGGTGCCTGCTGCTCCGCCCGGGGGCCCGGTGCCTGCTGCTCCGCCCGGGGGCCCGGTGCCTGCTGCTCCGGGGGCCCGATGCATGTCGCCCCGCCCGGGGGCCCGATGCATGTCGCCCCGCCCGGGGGCCCGGTGCCTGCTGCTCCGCCCGGGGGCCCGGTGCCTGCTGCTCCGCCCGGGGGCCCGGTGCCTGCTGCTCCGCCCGGGGGCCCGGTGCCTGCTGCTCCGCCCGGGGGCCCGGTGCCTGCTGCTCCGCCTGGTGGCCCGCTGCCTGCTGCTTCGCCTGGTAAACCGATGTGCCTCTGCCCGGAGTCCTGCCCGATGTGCCTCTGCCCGGAGTCCTGCCCGATGTGCCTCTGCCCGGTGTGCCTCTGCTCGATGTGCCTCTGCCCGGAGTCCTGCCCGATGTGCCTCTGCCCGGAGTCCTGCCCGATGTGCCTCTGCCCGGAGTGCTGCCCGATGTGCCTCTGCCCGGAGTCCTGCCCGATGTGCCTCTGCCTGGTGTGCCTCTGCTCGATGTGCCTCTGCCCGGTGTGCCTCTGCCCGGTGTGCCTCTGCCCGGTGTGCCTCTGCCCGGTGTGCCTCTGCCCGATGTGCCTCTGCCCGATGTGCCTCTGCCCGGTGTGCCTCTGCTCGATGTGCCTCTGCCCGGAGTCCAGCCCGGTGTGCCGCTGCCCGGAGTGCCAGTCTTTGATATCCCGCCAGTTACCAGACCCGGGCGGTGGAACATTTTGCCCAGCTAGGACTGTTTGGAGCGTCCTGAGGCCGCTCCTTGAGGGGGGGGTACTGTTAGGAATGGACTGGCCAGCAATGGTGGGACTCACCTGCCTTTTGATCTGCAGTACCAGGGCTGGCCAGCGGGTGCTCCCAGCAATCAAAGACTCAACCTTTCAGCCAGCTAACACCTGGAACTGATGATACTGGGGTATTTAAGGGATGGCCAGACTTGCAGACTCTGCCTTGGTGTTGTGTTTCTCTTGGCCCTGTATCCTGTTCCTGCTCTCTGTTCCTGTCTGATTCTCTGCTACCTGTCCTGATCCCTGGCTTGTGACCCTGACCATCTCTCTGCTTGACCCTCTGTACTACGCTGCTTGCTACCTGCTGAACCTGGCCTGTGACCCCGACCATTCTCTGCTTGCTCCCCCTGTACCTACCTGCCCTATTGATATTGACCCGGCCTGCCTGACGACGCTTGCTTGTATATACTGTTATCTGTGGGTGGTTGGTTTGGTTGCACTGTGTTATGTTTTAGTATTGCACTGCGTTTATGTTTGTATTGTTAGTGTTAATAAATTGTATTGTTTATCACATATCTGAAGTCTGCGTTTCCCTGCATCAGTCACACACCTCTGGTCATACCTGGGAGCCCTGACACTAGGAAAGAATCCAGGCCTTTTTTAAAGCAATCCACTGAGCTGGCCAGAACCAACTCTTGAGGGAGTCTATTCCACATTTTCACAGCTCTTACTATGAAGAAACCTTTCCGTATTTGGAGATTAAATTTATTTTCCTCCAGATGTAAAGAGTGCCCCCTTGTCCTCTGTGATGACCTCAGGGTGAATAGCTCTACACCGAGTTCACTATATGAACCACTGATGTATTTATACATGTTGATCATATCCCCCTTAATCTCCTCTTCTCAAGAGAGAATAAATTCAGTTCCTCTAATCTTTCCTCATAGCTGAGCTCCTTTATGCCTTGTATAATATTTTTACTTTCTCCAGTTCGCCAATGTTTTTTTTGTGAATTGGTACCCAAAACTGAACTGCATGTTCTAGATGAGGTTTTACTAATGATTTGTACAGGGGTAATATGATATCTCTCTCTCTGGAGTCTATACCTCTTTTAATACAAGAGAGGATTTTGCTTGCTTTAGAAACCGCAGCTTGGCATTGCATGCCATTATTAAAGTGGAGTTCCACTCAAAAGAGGAATGACTGCTTATTTGATTCCTCCCCCCCCACTACCATATTTGCCACCTTTTGGTGGGGAGTGGGGAGCAGATACCTGTTTTTCAGTGGTATCTGAATCCAGTGGTACTATGCCAGTCATTAAAGAGTCCCTAAAAATTTCAAACAATGGCTTTGAAATGACAGAGCTCAATTCTTTAAGGACCCGTGGGTGTATGCCAACTAGTCCAGGTGCTTTATTCACCTTTATTCTGTCTAAATATTTTTGGATCAATTGTGAGCCAATGTGACTCATCTGGAGCTGTGTCAATACCATGCCCATTATGGACAAGAGCTCCCTCATGCTCCTTTGTATACACAGAGCAGAAGAAGTATTTAATAAATTTGCCTTTTCTTTGTCCCCAGTCACCCACTCTAGATTATTTTGTAAAGGGCCTACATGCTCGGACCTTTTTACTATTAATATATATGAAGAAATTTTGGGGGGTTGTCCTGCTATCTTTTTCAATCAGTCATTTTAAATTTTTGCTGCCTTTATTTCCTTTTTGTATATTCTGTTATACTCTTTGTAATGTTTACACGATGATAGCGTTCCTTCATTTTTATATTTAACAAAAGCTCTTTTCTTATTATCTATAGCTTTTTTAACTTTAGCCGTAAGCCACATAGGTTTGATTTTTAGCCTTTTAAACTTGTTGCCCATGGGAATATATACAGTGTGTTCACATACAGTCTTTTTGAAGAACTCCCATTTCTGTGTTGTGTTCATTGATGCTAATATTCCCTCCTAGTGTAAGTCATACCTACATACCTATAGAGCAATCCATATCCATGTGGGCATATTGTATACCTTAGGTGTATTTTAGGATATTGTACTATTCTCTCTCACTGAAGTAATACACTACCTTCCTAGAAATCATCTGTCTATGATATGTAATGCAGGTACACCCATCCATGTGGATGTAAGGATCTGCTCTGCCTTCCCTGACCATATCAGCCGGCAGCTCTGTGATTCATTCTCTCTCCCTCTCCATCTCTCTCTCCCTCTTTATCCCTCTCCCCACCTCTCTCCCTCTCTCTCTCCCTCTCCCTCCCTCTTCTTCCCTCTCCCTCTCTCTCCCTCCCTCTTCTTCCCTCTCCCTCTCCCCTTCCTTTCATTCCTCCATCCCCCCTTTCATTCTTTCCTCCCTCCCCTCTTTTCATTCCTTCCTTCCTCCTTCCAATCCTTCCCTCCCTTTTCTTCCTTCCTTCCTTCCTTCCTTCCTTCCTTCCCACCCTTCTTTCCTTCCTTCCTTCATCCATTCCCTCCCTCCCTTTTCTTCCTTCCACCATCCACTCCCTTCATTCTTTCCTCCCTCCCCTCCTTTCATATCCTTCCTTCCTTCCTGCCTCCATCCCCTCCTTCCTTCTCTCCCTTTCCTCCATCCATTTCCTTCCTTCCTCCATCCATTCCCTCTCTCCTTTTTCTTCCTTCCCTTCCCTTCTCTTCCCTTCCTTCCTTTCTCTATTTATTCCCTTTTCTTCCTTCCTTCCACTCTCCCCTCCTTCCTTCCCTCCCCTTCCTTCATCCCTTCCTCCATCCATTCCCTCCCTCCCTCCCTTCCTCTCTTTTCTTCCTTCCTCCCTCCCTCCCCTCCTTTAATTTCCTTCGTTCCTCCCTTCCTTCCTTCTTTCCTTCCCTCCCCCTCCTTCATTCCTTCCTTCCTCGATCCATTCCCTCCCTCCCTTTTCTTCCTTCCTTCCTTCCTTCCTCCATTCCCTCCCCTCCTTCCTTCCCTCCCCTTCCTTCATTCCTTCCTTCATCCATTTTCTTCCTTCCTTCCTCCATTCCCTCCCTCCAATTCCTTACCTTCATTCCCTCCTGTATCCCCTCCTTTCATTTTTTCATTCCCTCCCTCCTTGTCCTTCAATCATTCCTTACTTCCTTCCCCCTCCCTCCCCTTCCTTCAATCCTTCCTTCCTTTCTCCCTACTTCCCTCCCTTCCTTCCTTCCTTCCTTCCTTCCTTCCTCCATCCCCTCCCTTCATTCTTTCCTTCTTCCCCTCCTTTCATTTCCTTCCTTCCTTCCTTCCTCCTCATCTTTCAATCATTCCTTCCTTCTTTCCCCCTTCATCCCCTTTCTTCAGTCCTTCTTTCCTTTCTCCCTTCCTCCCTCCCTTCTTTCCTCCATCCCCTCCCTTCTTTCCTCCATCCCCTCCCTTCTTTCCTCCATCCCCTCCCTTCTTTCCTCCATCCCCTCCCTTCTTTCCTCCATCCCCTCCCTTCATTCTTTCCTCCCTCCCCTCCTTCATTTCCTTCCTTCCTCCCTCCCCTCCTTCCCTCCCTCCCTTTCCTTCATTCCTTCCTCCATCCATTTCCTTCCTTCCTCCCTCCATCTATTCCCTCTCTTTTCTTCCTTCCTTCTTCCCTTCCTTCCATCCCTCCTTTACCTTCATTACTTTATCCATCCATTTTCTTTCCTTCCTTCCTCCATCCATTCCCTCCCTCCCTTTTCTTCTTTCCCTTCCTTCCTCCCTCCCCTCCCTTCATTCTTTCCTCCCACCCCTCCTTCCTTCCCTCCCCTTTCTTCCTCCATCCATTCCCTGCCTCCCTCCCTTTTCTTTCTTCCTTCCTTCCTTTCCTCCATCCATTCCCTTCCTTCCGATATATGGGGGTACAGGTTCTGTTTATTCATTCCAATCTAATAACAGCCCAACATATACTAGTGCTTCCTGTTCACTCCCTACTGACACTGTCCACTGCCCCCACAAAAGCATTGTGAAAAAAATACAGAAATAAATTGTAAAAAAAAATTTCAAAATTAGATAATAAAAATTAAAAAATTCTGACACCCACGCCATTGCTCTAATGACACCATCCACTGGCCACCCAAAAGCATTTTGAAAAAAAATGATAAAAATAATAAAACCTTAATATGTAAAAAAAAAACAAATCATAAAACTGTAAGAAAAAAAAAATAATACTAATAAAAATGAAGAACTACTGACACCATCCTACAGATACTACCCACCGCCATACACTCCGCACTCCTCTCCCTGTACATACTACCCACTGTAATGCACTCCACACTGTACATTCCCTATTTAACATTACCTCATTCTGCACTATATAAGTCATCTCAGACGCTATTTAACCACACCCCCTTTAAGCCATGCCCAATTTTTAGCACAATTTAAAACACACCCCTCCTCTGTCATCCCTTTCTCTCTCTCTCCCTCTTTTTCACCCTCTCACTCCCCTCTCTCTTTCACTTCCCCCACATGGCAGCCATCTTTAAACCTGAAAGTGCCCAGTGGCTTCTACGGAAAGAAGCCGGGAACATTCCTGCAGTCTTTGCTGCAGTAAATATTTAAATGCCCCTTCTATGCAGCTGAGCTGCAATATGTAGGTAGGGTGTTGTGTGGGTGTGCTTGAGTGTAGGCGGGGGCATAGGGGGGCCCATTATCTCTTACTGCCCAGGGGCCCCATGAGTTGTCAGTCCACCCCTGATGTAAACACACCACTAACGGACAAGCCCCATATTCCACATATCCACAAAAATACCTCTCTAGGAATGATTACATTTCTGTCCCCATAAATACGGGTATTCTTCCACCCCACAAAGTCAGGTTCCCATGTTTAAACCTAGGAGTCACTAGAGCAGTGGTCTCCAAACTGTAGTTCTAGGGCCAGGTATGGCCCTTTGCTTGCCGTTATCTGGCCCTGGGGTCACTATTCCACCAACTGAAACCAATGATGGAGCACCATTCCCCCTACTGGCACCATCAATGGGGCACTGTTCTTCTCATTGATATTAACAATGGGGCACTATTCCTCCCATTAAAACCAATGATGGGGCACTGTTGCCAGGGCATATTCTACTTCCACTGGCCGCAGTCTAGCACCCCTAAAGCCTGAAGGACAGCAACCTGGCCCTTTGCTTAGAAAGTTTGGAGACCCCTGCTCTAGAGGAACTGCAAAAGAACAAAGAACTGATTATGTACAGCGCTGAGCGAACTGTTGGCGCTATATAAATACTGTATAATAATAATAATAACTGATTATCAAATCAGCAGACAAGGGGGGAAATATAGTTCTAATGAACAGAGCATTCTTTCTAAAAATGTGTTATGACATCTTGATCAATGAAGAAAATGATAAAATTCTTATTAAGGACCCGACTAGGGAATATCTGGTTGAATTGAGACTTATCCTTAAAAGAGGTACAGATGCAGGAGTACTCTCAAAGAACGAGTGCTCTTTCATCCTGAATAATCATCAGGTAATTGCAACTTTTTAGCACTACAAAAAGTGCACAAAAACCAAGAAAGACCTCCAGGTCACCCAATAGTACCCTATCGGGAAATCAGAATTTAGTAACTGAGGGAGCCAGCAAACATATTGATTACACCTTACGCCCTCATGTTTATAGCTTGTCATCCTACATTGAGGATACTCAAGACTTTGTTAACCACTTCAGCTCTGGAAGATTTACCTTTATGACCAGGCCATTTTTTGCGATATTGCACTGCGTTATTTTAACTGGCAACTGTGCAGTAATGCAATGCTGTACATAAATTAAATTTGTCATTTTTTTCACACAAATAGAGCTTTCTTTCAGTGCTATTTGATCACCTCAACAGTTTTTAGTTTTTGCGTCTTAAACAAAAGTCTGACAACTTTGATAAAAAAATCCCCAATATTTTTAACTTTTTGCTATAAAACATATCCAATTACAATAAAAAAAATTAAATTTCTTCATAACTTTAGGCCAAAATGTATTATGTTACACGTCCTGCTAAAAAAAGTCCCAATAAGTGTATATTAATTGGTTTGCATGAAAGTTATAGCGTCTACAAATGGCGGTATATATACTGGAATTTTTTCTTACTAGTAACGGTCAGTGATCAGCGAATTATCTTGGGACTGCGGAAGGCATTCTGACACTGGGTGGGAATTGACTAACTGCTACTGATATCTCCAGTGACACCAATACAGTGATCAATGCTAATAAAAAGCACTGACACTGTACTAATGACGCTGGGCAGAAAGCGGTTAACATCTGGGGCGATCAAAGGGTTAACTGTGTGCTGTGTGTGTTTTACTGTGTAAAGTATGCGCTGTTTTAGTAGGGAGACCTACTGCTTTCTATCTCTCTGCTGTGCTGTGCAGAGAGATAGACAGCAGCACACCCATGCTGACAGGAGAGAGATCTGTGTTGTCTACACACCGATCTCTACCCTCTCAGCTTCGCCGACAATCACCGAGTCCCAGCCGGGAATCGCCGGCTAGGACCCAGTGACTGACATCCCCAGGAGTCAATGGTAGAGCAGGTAGGGCAGCACACACTCGCATGTATCCCCTACCAGGAAATGCAAAATCACATATATTTACGTGATTTTGCGCAGCGGGCCTGTCCTGTAGCAGGATATCTGCTATGGGGCAGTCTTGAAGTGGTTAATAAACTATCTGATATTACTTTAGATAATGATATCTGCCTGGTTAGTCTTGATGTAAAAGTCCTCTACAGTAACATCAGACATGACTTGGGTCTAAAAGCTTGTATTTCCTGGATTTTAGAAGTGCAGATTTTCACAAACATACTGAGTTTGTTCTTCAACCTTTGCAGTTTGTTCTGGAACACAATTTTTTCCTCTTTGATGGGAGGATTTATAAACAATGCAAAGGCAATGGAATGGGCTCATCCTGTGCAAGAACATATGTTAATTTGTTCCTGGGTTGGTGGGAGCCTACCAGAGTTTTTTCAGAACAAATGGAACAATACACTATGTGTATTTTACCCTGTGTTTGCTTCATAGATGACATCTTCATCCTGTGGCAGAGATCAAAAGAGAATTTTGAAGATTTTGTTACTGAGTTGAATAAAAATGACCTTGGGATGTATTTCACAAGTGAGATCAATTATGACTCTTTTCTATTAACTTTCTTAATCTCAAGATCATGAGAGAGGACAGTACTATTTAGACAGCAATTTACCATAAACCGACATCTACTAACAGTCTGCTCTTTTGGGATAGCCAACATCCACTATCACTCAAAAAAAAGGCATCTCAACTGGACAATTTATGAGAGCCAAAAGAAATTATTCGACATAAAAAGCTTTTCAGGATGAAAGCTTACAGTTGTTGAAGAGATCTGGCAGGCATGGTTATCATGTCCGTGATTGAATGAGATCATATCAGAAAGCGAATACAGTCCCAAGAGAAACTCTATTCACTCAAAGTTTCAGATGACAATGTGGGAATGAGAATTATTGGCACTTTCTCGGATGGGGATTGGGAAGAGGGTATTCAGAAATATATCCCCCTTATGATCTCTGCTAGGGATAGATGGATTCAACTTGAATTTCTACATAGGGTATACTATTTTCCCCAACATCTCTCTTCGATATGCCCTACGCTAGATCCCACTTCTCCTAAATGTAAGATGGATTTTGGTATCTTTAGACACATGATCTGGTCTTGCCCTTCTATACAATTTTTTTGGAGTGAGTTGATATGACCTGAGTGCCTTAAGTGTATTGGTGGTACTTTTGGACTCATTAATCCTCCTCTTTGGCATATGTGATAAATTTAATACTATCCATTACAAAAGATTGTTTTTGTTTTATGCATTGTATTATGCTAGGAAATCTACTTCTTAAATGGAAGCTAGATATTCCCCCCTGTGACGATTGTGGCGTCAGACCCCAGCCCTTCTCACCAAACTCGTGACCGAAGGACTAGCCAATCTAAAACCGCGCTGTCACGTGCGTAACAATGCCATGCCCAGCTGCACCCTGCACAATGATTTTCCAGCTAATGGACCACAATCGATGTACCTGCAGCCTGAGCGCGATTGTTACTGGGTCAGGTTAATTACACAATTACCCCTTCACACTGCCACCACCTCCTTTTTGTACAGAGAGAGGAAACTCTGCAATATTAGCAATACACTATGATGGTCAGATAATCATCTGTATGCCACTGTCACCGCAGGCAGGTTATACAGAGGGTTAAACACACACAGTAGCGCTCTTCAGCGGCAGGAATTCGTAGTTTGCATTAAAGGTGTTAGAAACAGTTCAACACTTTCAGAAAGTAAGATTTATTACTAAAGGGTCAAAAGGGTGCAATAAAAATATTTACAGAAAAAGATGTAGCCAATATATATATATATATATATATATATACATATATATATATATATATATATATATATATATATATATATATATATATATATATACAGTGGGGATCGAAAGTTTGGGCACCCCAGCCAAAAATTTGTATTAATGTGCATAAAGAAGCCAAGGAAACATGGAAAAATCTCCAAAAGGCATCAAATTACAGATTAGACATTCTTATAATATGTCAACAAAAGTTAGATTTTATTTCCATCATTTACACTTTCAAAATAACAGAAAACAAAAAAATGGCGTCTGCAAAAGTTTGGGCACCCTGCAGAATTTATAGCAGGCACTGCCCCCTTTGCAAAGCTGAGACCTGCCAGTGTCATGGATTGTTCTCAATCATCGTCTGGGAAGACCAGATGATGTCAATCTCAAAGGTTTTAAATGCCCAGACTCATCTGACCTTGCCCCAACAATCAGCACCATGGGTTCTTCTAAGCAGTTGTCTAGAAAACTGAAACTGAAAATAGTTGACGCTCACAAAGCTGGAGAAGGCTATAAGAAGATAGCAAAGCGTTTTCAGATGTCAATATCCTCTGTCAGGAATGTAATTAAGAAATGGCAGTCATCAGGAACAGTGGAAGTTAAAGCAAGATCTGGAAGACCAAGAAAAATATCAGACAGAACAGCTCGCAGGATTGTGAGAAAAACAATTCAAAACCCACGTTTGACTGCACAATCCCTCCAGAAAGATCTGGCAGACACTGGAGTTGTGGTACACTATTCCACTATAAAGAGATACTTGTACAAATATGGTCTTCATGGAAGAGTCATCAGAAGAAAACCTCTTCTACGTCCTTACCACAAAAATCATCGTTTGAACTTTGCAAATGAACATATAGACAAGCCTGATGCATTTTGGAAACAAGTTCTGTGGACCGATGAGGTTAAAATTGAACTTTTTGGCCACAATGAGCAAAGGTACGTTTGGAGAAGAAGGGGCACAGAATTTAATGAAAAGAACCTCTGTCCAACTATTAAGCATGGGGTTGGATCAATCATGCTTTGGGGTTGTGTTGCAGCCAGTGGCACAGGGAACATCTCACGAGTAGAAGGAAAAATGGATTCAATAAAATTTCAGCAAATTTTGGATGGTAACTTGATGCCATATGTGAAAAAGCTGAAGTTAAAGAGAGGATGGCTTCTACAAATGGATAATGATCCTAAACACACCTCGAAATCCACGGGGGATTACATCAAGAGGCATAAACTGAAGGTTTTGCCATGGCCTTCACAATCTTCTGACCTCAACATAATTGAAAATCTATGGATAGACCTTAAAAGAGCAGTGCGTGACAGACAGCGCAGAAATCTCAAAGAACTGGAAGACTTTTGTAAGGAAGAATGGGCAAAGATACCTCAAACAAGAATTGAAAGACTCTTGGCTGGCTACAAAAAGCGTTTACAAGCTGTGATACTTGCCAAAGGGGGCAGTACAAGATATTAACTCTGCAGGGTGCCCAAACTTTTGCAGACGCCATTTATTTGTTTTCTGTTATTTTGAAAGTGTAAATGATGGAAATAAAATCTAACTTTTGTTGACATATTATACGAATGTCTAATCTGTAATTTGATGCCTTTTGGAGATTTTTCCATCTTTTCTTGGCTTCTCTATGCACATTAATACAAATTTTTAGCTGGGGTGCCCAAACTTTCGATCCCCACTGTAAATATACAGAGAACAATAGCACAGCAAGGAGATAACAGAGAGAAGTTAGAGGGTTAAATTACTTGCCACATGTCCAGGGTTAAGCAGCTTCCAAGTTTCAGAGCCAAAAGGATGCTTTGATCTCCCACTGTTAGTTTCGATGTTAAAGGGAGACTCTTCAACTCTCGCACACACCAACTCCAAGCATAACAGCCTTTTTATAGGATCTCAGAAGGGTGTCTCCTTACAGCAGAGAACCAATCACCTTATTTGGGGAGGGGTGTTGGGGCGGAGACCCAAGCTAGAACAAAAATCCTTTCTAGCTTATATTATGGCCCATAACTTTTCCTAGGTATATGTAACATTCCACCCACAGGTAGATTAATACGCAGAATCGTCTGCTGAATGTCTACATATGAAATATGACATTTACTTGAATGGTTCAGGAGATACAATTTTCTGCTCTCTTACATGTGTCAGATAAGGGGTGCAACATACCAGGAGAATGGTCTCAAATTGAGCCGTCCGAATATGGGCTCCATGTTTAGGTAATTATGTCCTACGTGAAGATATCAACTTATATGAAAAAGTGAGTTTGTAAAAGTAAGTCTGTTTTTACAACCCCTTGGAAGGTCTTTTGAAGTTCAGTGAGGGACTTGGTTTACACTTTTATGATATCTTTCCAAGCAAGAGTTTCTTAGACAGAGTGGCACCTAGCTAGTGAGGTTTTATAGCCAGAACACCCTCCCACTGAGTTTGGTGCCTGTGATCTCTGCAAAACACACACAGACCACATGTCACTCAACAGAGAGGGAGGGGGATGAGGAAAGAGGGAGAGAGAGATAATTATACAAGATGGATGGTCCTTTGCCAAAATGGAGGTTCGTATCCATCTCTGTGTGCACGCTTGCTACACCCCCACACTGCAATAATGGCATATTTTGGTTAACCAAGTTTTTCCTTTATATAAATTCACTCATCTGGGTTGTAACTGCCCCAAGAAATTTCAAAAGATATGGGGAACCTGGATCAAGGCCATAGACTTAACGCTATGACCTACTGCTATTACTTTTGCGAATTACTCTATTCTGATTGCCACAGGATTACCTCCTCTGCCCCCCCTTTTTCTCTTCTCCCTTTCCCCCTTCCTCTCCTCCCTTCTTCTCCCTCTCTCCTTTTTTCTGTCTCACTACCTGGGGATGACCTGTATATTTGAATGTTTTACTATTCTGTTCTATGAGTTTAATTGCATTGTAGAATGATATGTTGTACACAGCTTTTTTGCACTGATCTGTCCACTTGCCATTAATATCTGTCCCATTTTGGTATTGTAAACTTGACAATTTTCTTTGTTACCTTTATGCTTTGGCTGGAATTTTGTTGCCATCCAATAAACTGTTAAAAACAAAGATCTTTGCAAAATTCTCCCCAAGAATCCTATGATTACTTATAGATGAGGGAGAAACCTTAGAGACATGCTTGTGCATAGTCATTTAGAGAAAGTGCCAGTAAAGACCATTCCAACATGGTCACCTAGGAATCCGCAGGGTAGCCATGGAGGTGGACATTGTAAAGCTTGTCCTTTTATCCCCACTGTAAGTTGAATTTGTGAATTCCAAAAATGGTGAGATTAGCAAAATATCACATTTCTATAATTGCAGTACTAACGGGGTAATCTACATCATGAAATGCCCTTGCCAACGTTTATATTTGGGAAAAACTACTTGTAATTTCAGATGTACCAAAACATGTGAATGATATTGCCCAGGAGAGAGATAGACCTATAGCTAGACAGGTCCTTGAAAAACATGGAGGCAAAGCCGAAGTTTTTGGAATTTTGGATAGTTGATCAGTTTGTGTTGGGTGCAAGAAAGGGGGATCTTGATAAACATCTGTTAAAATTGGCAGCCAGGTGGATTTTTCTGCCTAAATTCACGTTCCCCCATGGTCTGAATGAAGGCTTTACCTTTCTCCCATTTATCTGTGATTGATAAGTCTCAGATGTTTTGTCTACTTGCCTCTTTAAATAATGTTTTTGTACTTTATAAGGAATAGTTGTAATTTTCAATATAAGTATACATGAAGTGTGGATGCTATTTGGCATGTACTTTTATCCAGTCAAGTTAGCTTATCACAATAGAAATATATGCATAAGGTTATTGTGCTGGTTTACTCCATTGTTTGTCCATTAGATGGCCATCCGTAGCTGGTTTTGTATGGTATAGAAGGGAGCATGCACGATAAAGTAACATGCCTCGTGACATTATGATGCACACAATGACGTCTCAACATCGCAACGTACTTGGCGGCCATTATGACTGGCCAGTCTATGAATGGGAGGAAAAGAAACAATAGGACGCCATTTCCATTTTCTAGCTAGTGTGTGCGCTCACCTTCAGACTGCGACCCACCAGGGGTCAAAAGGAATATAACCAGACCGATGATTTCAATAAGGGTTGACCTCAGTAGTAAACAAAACAGGGACTCCTCTCCAGAAAAAATGGCAAGCACTCACAGGCGTAATCAGATGTCCTTAAAAGTCTATGACCATAGATCTCTTTCTCCTCCAATATCCCCACATGAAAGATCAAAAAAGGAAAACTTCCCATACTGTAGTAAGTTTGAAATAATTTATTGTAAAAAATACACAGGAAATCTACTTCATACAGAACAGCTGGGTCAACCAAATGTCTGCTCCCTCTTTTATATGCTCAACGTAACAGCATGAGTGGCATCCTTTTTTGTGATTAACAGTTTTGCTGGATACATCCAATGGTATGATATGCTGTGGTTGTTCAAAGGTTTAGTTATCATTAGAAGCTGTCTCCTTTGTTACATCGTGTATACTGATAAGTCGTGTTTTGTTTCAGAAAACTCCTGTAGCTCAACAAACATTTTTGAGCTTCTCAATGTGAATAAAAGAGGGAGCAGACATTTGGTCAGTTGGCTCTGAGGAAGAGGCAAGTCCTTGAAACGCGTCAGCCTTTTGGATGTCTAAACTCCCTATTGCGGATTGTTACGGTGTTGACCCAGCTGTTCTTTATGATGTGCCCTGACTATATTGTCGTTTGTGAGTACAACACATACTTTATTTTTTATTAAACATTTTTTATGGTAATGCACTAGGCCTGTGCGCCCTCTGTTTTGTCTTTCCTCGTTCTGCATCTTCCTACAGAATGGAAACTCCTCCTACAAGCTTTACCCAGTGCTCTGCTGGACACTGACAGAAGTCACAAGACTTCTGGAGCCCTGATAAAGTCATATGACTTGTGACATAACACATAGGACGGAAGCGTGGCGTCATTTCTGGTATGGATGGCAGGTGCCATCTTGGTAATGCTTACCACATACACCTTTTGCAGTTTGTTGCAGTGTTTTGCCTGTATGGGTCTGCAATGTAAGTAGATTTCCTGTGTATTTTTTACAATAAATTATTTCAAACTTACTACAGTATGGGAAGTTTTCCTTTTTTGATCTTTCATGTGGGGATATTGGAGGAGAAAGAGATCTATGGTCATAGACTTTTAAGGACATCTGATTACGCCTGTGAGTGCTTGCCATTTTTTCTGGAGAGGAGTCCCTGTTTTGTTTACTACTGAGGTCAACCCTTATTGAGATCATCGGTCTGGTTATATTCCTTTTGACCCCTGGTGGGTCGAAGTCTAAAGGTGAGCGCACACACTAGCTGGTGGAGGATTGCTCGTTTGCAGTGACCACTGGATGTCTCATGGCTTGTGCTGCAGATTCACGGTCTCTGATGTTTTTGGGACTTTTTATTTAAAGTGTCACGTTCATATATATATTTATATGTATTTGTTGATCACTCATTCAGATGTTTGATTACACTTTGTGGTTATGTGGATGTTTTGTTGTGTGCTTTAAGTAATTTTGAATACGTTTTTACTCCTGTTGCCATTTGTTACACTTATCGCTGTTTTTAAATTTGTTGCTGTTTCAGCATTTTTTCATCTTCACACCTAGGGTTTATTTCATCTTAACACTTTATTCCATTTATTTTTATGTTTATTGTCCATTTATTTATGAACTGAGTAGCGCAACACCAACTCACTATTCAAGTAATTTTTTTTAAGACTGCTCTAACTGCTGATGAGAAAAGGTATTTAGCAGTTTATATTTACTAAAATAATTGCACTTTCATGTTCTGTGTACTGTTGGAGACCAGATATAGTGAATGCAGGGTCCTGCTTTTAGTAACAGTTCAAGGAGTGAAACATGTTAGTTTGCTGCTGATTTGGGAGCACTTTTTCTTTCTTGGTCTCTTGTGTATGATGCTGAAAATTATGGCTATTAGCCCTCTAAGATACAAGAGGGAAAGGTACACGCAGTTCCATTAATGTAAGTGGGAGCAGTCCTCTCTTATATGACAGCAAGTTCAGTAAATATCCATGCTCAGCTTCCTGGTCCAAATGAAAACGTATGAGCTTAGTAATTTGGCTATAAAGTCCCACAAAGTCCTGGAACAGCAAATATCCCAGAAAAGTCCACTAGTCCAAAAAAATAGAGGATTCCTCCACAGTCCTTAACCAACATGGTCTAGAGGAGACCTCATGAGAACACTCCAAGCCCTTTAGATTGTTTCACACATCCCAACCTCCCTCACGCATTGTAATTAGTAGGTATAAAGCCTACATAACTTGAGGGGTCACCAGTCAGATCAAAAGCATGAGTATAGCCCAAAAAAATGGACCTGGATAAGACACACTTTCCTTGCATAAAAGGCTCTCACAATATCATCATAGCAGGAAAGTATACTGAGCTAAGGGTGAAATTCACAGGAACATTGTCCAGTCCCTCTGCTTCCTGTAAACTTCTATGAGAGGCTGCCAGCTGCTGTGGTTGGACAGTTTACCGAGCGGTACTAACGTTGTGTCAGTAAGTGCCCAGGAATGAATGCTCAGAACACAGACTGCCTGTGTTCTAGTTATTCTTCCCGGGCTCATAGTACCCTAAACATTAGTACTGCTCAATTCACCATCCAGCTGCAACCAGGGGCATATTTACCACAAGGCAAACAAGACATTTGCCTAGGGTGGCATTTTTCAGGGGGGGGCAGCACCTCTCCCCAGAAGAAGGGATGAAAGAAGGGATATGCACACCATGGGAACCAGGTGGGATCTGAGAGGCTGCGGGCTGCTTGATGGTGTATGTAGAGCCTGACTCTCGTTCCCGGGGATGTCAGGAGCTGTAAAGATGAGTGTTTTTCTCTCTATCGCCACGGGGGGGGGTGCTGGGGGTAGTAGTGGAGGGCTCTCCCAGGTGGGGGGCAGGGGTGTTGTTGGTCAATGTCAGGCTCTCTCCCGCGGGAGGAGTGGTGTTGGTCAGTGTCCGTGGGGGCAGACAATGTTTGTGTTGCCTAGGACAGCACAATTGAGTACTGTCCGTGATACTTGACGTCCCCTGAAAGCTTGTCCTCAAAATTGTTTGTTAGTGCAAATAAAAAAAGTATCACGGACAGTACTCAATTGTTTCTGTTGCAAATGCACTAATACAGCTACAATCACCTCTAGGACAGCACAAAACCTAAATACACCACTGGCTGCAACAACTCTCAGCCTCTCATTGCGTTTTGACTTCAACTTTCATTGTGTATGAGGCCTTCAAACCACATTTCCAATCTTATAGTAGTGTATGCACTTAAAGTAAATCCAAATCCATGGCAGACCAGATTGACCAGGAATGTGCCTTACCACTCGTTCAAGGCTGGGAAGAGTTTAGCTTTAGTTTTCTATCTTTACACACCTCTCCTGAGCTTCCTCTCTCTACCCTTGTGTTTTCTTTCCTTTCCTTCCACTGTTGACTGCCTGTTACTTTGGGACACGTTATGGGGGCAATCCTATTCATAAGCCCCATGAGGTTCCATCATGCACTGGGGAAGGGCTAATGTTCTTCAATCCAACTCTAATGGCTAATTCACATCAGGTATATTGAGCTGCGTTGATATGCATTGATCAATGCAGGCTCAATGTAATGACACTGAGAAAACAATTGTTTCCTATGTACTCTGTTCACACCATACATTGGTGTATGTTGCATAAAAGTACAACATGTCCATAATTTTAGGCAACACACTGTACAATGCATTACAATGCACAGTGTTGTGCAAAAAGTTCAATAAAGTGCAAACACAGAAAACGGGAAGCTACAAGTGAACAATAACCATTTAATCAAAATGCCTACAAGTAACCTGAGTAACAGAAATCCTAGCTAACAAGCAAAATATAAACAGGGTAATGCCAGAGATGAAGGGAGGGAGCCAGGACTGGGTTCAGGAACAAGGGGAGCAGATATAAGGCATCAGGGTGCAGCGTACAGGATGCAGGGCAATAGCAACACCAGGAGCAGGATCAATGGCAAGCAGCATCTGGCTAGCAATGCAAAATACTGAAGCGAAGTGTTATAGTAGAGGAGGGAATATATACCTTCCCAGCAGCCAGCATCAGGCGGAGACTGATTACTGGAATCTGCTGGCTGCTGGGAGATACCCATTGGTGGACACCAGAACTACAACTTCTCACTGGAAAGCACAGTGCCAGCAGAGCAGGTGAACAACACCCTATGCACCATAATGTACACCCACTGAGATCTAAATGACCTGGTTTCCAAGTGTCCTCCAATGTCTTATCTTTACTCATGACAGGTTCAGAAGGTTGGTTTGTTGTGTGAGCTTGTTTTATTCCTACTGGTCTCATCCTCACACTTTCCTGCTCAGCTGAAGTTTTCTTTTATCTGTCATTATCAATGAATATCTTATTTTATCTATTTGCATCATGTCAAAACTAAGTCAGCTTTTTGGTGTTTAATCTTTGGATTCAACTGTTTCTTCGGGAACACTGTTATAATGATTTCCAAGTTGTATTGTTTTTAATATTGTTCCCTTGGCGTTTTAATGTTTTTATAATCCCTAAAGGCCTAATATGTAACTCACCAAATATTTCAGTTAAGGCCTAAACTAGACAGTCTATGTTAATGTGTATATGTATGTACAGTATGTGTCAGTTACAGCTGTCATTTAAAAAATGAATGTTAAAGTTCCTAAGGGGTAAAGTCTGGCAAGCTGGATGTGTCCGTAGTTTGCAGTGACTTGTGACTGCCTTGAAGGGAAGCTATATTTTTTATAGACAGAAATTATTTAAATGACACAGTTTGCCAAAAAGTAAAAATGTAGCGCTGGGCTTTCTTATTATAAATCCAGCATGCTTTTCAAACAGAGTGTTATGAATGCACCCATTACAATTTTTTAAACCAATTGATGGGGCTATGGGACTAGATTTATGAATTATTTAAAAAACTGAAACAGGATTCCTTGCATTATTGAACCTGAAATCAAAGTGGAGAAATTTACTTGATCAGTCATATGACATGTCAATAATTGTAGATCCATTCCATTTGATTGCACAAAAAAAAAGAAGAAAAAAAAAGAAAAACCTTATCAGCTCTAAATAGATTGCGTATTTGCCATACAAATTATTAAACAAAACTCCAGCTCAATTATGTAAACCTAAATACACTTGTGTTGTTTGTTTAGTACATTACATTTATTGCTACTGACACTCAATGGGATTCATTTACCAAAGTTGGTTCACTTAGAATCCATGCAATTCTGCATAGAAACCAATCAGCTTCCAGGTTTTAAACTTAACTTTTAAACTAAAACTTAAATGAACAACCTGAGGTTAGAAGCTGATTGGCTACCACGCACAGCTGCACCAGATTCTGAGTGAACCAGCTTTCATAAATAAACCTCACTGTGTTTCCACATAGATCAATAGCCCAAAAATCTAAAAAAAAACAGTGCAGCGCAATATTGCCTATTTATCAAACCTTTTGTTAAATACAGTATATAATACTCAAGTATGAAAAACAATAAAAAATAAAATTAATTCTACCTGAATGATATATAAATAAACATACATGAAAATATTTTTCTAATTTATTGCAGTAAACTTTTTCCAGTCCACCAGGTATCAGTGTCAGGGGATACCCCTGATGAAGTTACATGACATAGTGACGTAACGTGTAGGGAGGAGCTGATGATGTCATGCTGCACAACCGGAAGTAAGCATAACTCCATCTTGTGAGGTGCCAGGAGACTATATATCTTTAGGGGAAATACAGGCTGTTATTCTAAAGTGCACTATATTAGTTCACTATTTTATGCAAGCTAAATTTTTAACCACCTCCCGTCCGGCTGTTGTATATAAACGGCCAGACGGTGGCAGTGCAGGGTCGGGTGGCCATTTATAAATGACCTCCCCGCACCCTGCTTGTGCGCGCTCCCTGGGAGCGCGCAGCACCGCGATCCGGTGCCCGCTGTGTCCTCCGGACACAGTGGAACACCGATCATTGGACGGCACCTTTGTGCGAGGTCCCGATCATGTGATCACTGATTGGCCAATCAGTGATCACATGCAGAGTAGTAAGCAAGATGTCACTTGTGACATCACTGCTTACTACGTGTGAAATCTGTGAATGATCACAGAGGTCACATGGTACAAGGCTATTCACAACAGCCTTGTACCATGTGACAAGCTGTGACCAATCACAGCTCACTCAGTAGTTCTCAATGGCTCAATGGTGTAAAAGCAATCAGTGTAAAAAAAAAAAAAAAAATCTTCATCACCCCTCACAAGTGCTAGGGTGACAGTATGTAAAAATAAATAAATAAATAATAATATAAAAAAATTTAAAAAATATGTAAAAAAAGTTTAAAAATTATAATTTTTGGTTATAAACTAATTTGGGTTATTTTGTTTTCTAAAAATATAACGGAATAAATTTTGGCCAAGATTTATGATGAAATACTATTTATTTGCAAAATTTTATAAGAAAAACTCTTTTTTAAAAATTTTTTGGACTTTTTAATTTAACCATTTCAATACCGGGCAATTTTACACCTTCCTGCCCAGGCCAGTTTTCACGTTTCAGCGCTCTTACACTTTGAATGACAATTGCGCGGTCATACAACATTGTACCCAAACTAAAATTTTATAATTTTCTTCACACAACTAGAGCTTTCTTTTGGTGGTATTTAATCACCGCTTGGGTTTTTATTTTTTACTAAATTAACAAAAAAAGACCAAAAATTTTGAAAAAAAAAAAAGTTTTTCTTTGTTTCTGTTATAAAAGTTTACAAATAAATAATTGTTCTTCATAAATTTAGGCCGAGATGTATTCTGCTACATGTCTTTGGTGAAAATAACCCAAATTAGGATGTATTATTTAGTTTTAGGAAAGTTATAGAGTTCACAAACTATGGTATAGATCTGAAAATTGATCAATCCTGAAGTACTGACAGCCAATCTAATTTCTTGAGGTCCAAGAATGTCAGAACAGTACAGATATCCCCCAAATGACCCCTTTTTGAGGAGTAGACAGTCCGACGTACTTCATAAGAGGAATGGCGAGTTTTTTGAAGTTGTATTTTTTTTGTCATAATTTTTCGGAAAATTAAAAAATTAAAAAAATTATTTTCACTATTTTTTTTTTACATACTGTCACCAGTGCAGTACAGCGTCATCATATAACTGGCATAGCGGTGAACAGGGACACTGACTGGTGACAGTATGAAAAAAAAAAAAATATATATATATATATATTTTTTTTTATTTTATTATTTTTAATTTTTTATTACATTTTTTTTAAGTTTTTTTAAAGATTTTTTTTTCATATTTTTTTTTTTTACACAATTTGCTTATAGCAAAGAATTACTTTGCTATAGGCAAGCATTTACCCGAATGACATCGAATCATTCAGGTTTTTTTTTTTTTTTTGTGCTTAGCTGTGATTTGGCCACAGCTAATCACATGACATGTGCATGTGACCTGCTGTGACCATTCACATCTAGACACTAGTATACAATGGATGGCATGAATGAAGCCATCCATTGTATACAACTGTCATGTGACCTGCTGTGATTGGTCACAGCAGGTCACATGGTACCAGCAACGGGGGCTGGTACTCAGATCTGTCATCGACTGTGTCCGAGGTACACGGCCGGTGACAGATCGCACCGCTGCGCGGCTCTGCAACCGGGTGAACTGCGCATGCAGGAGGATGCCAAATGGCGTATACCCCAGAAATCTACAGCATTTTTGCAGCTGCCAAAAGGCTATAGGCCGGGCGACTAATGGTTAAATAGCAAAAAAAAAAAAAAAAATCCCAGTGGTGAATAAATACCACCAAAATAAAGCTTTATCTGTCTCAAAAAAATGCTAAAAATTCATATGGGTACAGTGTTGCATGACCGCGCAATTGTCATTCAAAGTGTGATAGCACTGAAAGCTGAAAATTGGCCTGGGCAGGAAGGGGGTAAAAGTGTCCGGACTGGAAGTGGTTAATAAAATAATGTTGGGAATGCAGAGTACTATGATTTTTTTTTTTTGAGTGAATGGTGGCATTCTTTCCCATGGATGGATGAGGATGAAGATGGATTATGTAACCAGGAGTTTGCAAAGGAAAAAAAACAGATGAAGAAAGTGAGAGCATGCTACTGGTGGTGTCAGCGTTGCACAGTGTATAGCGGTATAGTGATATGAAGGCACACAATTGCATGTGAAGGAGCAACGTGGTGTGGATTGGTCAAATAAAAGAACTGTATTACAGAGGCAATAAAAGACATGGACATTGATACATGATGGACTTGAAAAGGTTTATTGCAAAAAATTTGAAAAATATTCATGTGGTATGTTTATTTATATATCACTGAGGTGGAATTGATGGGTTTGATAAATAAGAGATATTGTGTGGCACTGTTTTATTTGGTTTTGTGTGTATTGGCCATATTTATAAAAATAAATAGAATAACATTCTTATGATTTTCTTTCAGCTGTCCTGTTTTAGCTATTCTTATGTAAAAGTAAAACCAAGTCATTGACATCTTTTGACCTTGAACTAGCACCTAACAGGATTGGTGATGATGTTGACAGTCTGGCAGAGGGGTATGGGGACATAATTGGCATTTCAATGGGGGGACTGTAATTGTAAAATGGTTAAAAACACCAAATAAACTTATTTAAAATAAACTTAGCCTAAGGTCATTTTAGGTTCTCTTCAAGTTCCCCAAAAAAAAATCCACTTTCTTGTAACAAGAGAGTCAGGAAAGATCTAAAGCCTCGGATAGTAAAATTATTCCCCACTTTGTCTAAAACACCAAAATATTTTGGCTGGACATACACTTTAATAACCACATGCCCTCCATAGGATTTTCCCCCCTCCTGACCAGGCCATTTTTTGCAAAACAGCATCAAATTTCTTTAACTGACAACTGCGCGGTCATGCAACGCTGTACCCAAATGAAATTTATGTCCTTTTTTTCCTACAAATGCACTTTTCTTTTGGTGGTATTTGATCGCTTCTGCATTTTTCCTTTTTTGCGCTACAAACAAAAAACTATCGACAATTTTTTGAAAAAAAAAAACATTTTTAACTTTTTGCTATAAAATATATCCAGTAAAAAATGTTTAAAAAAATCAAATTTCGTCATAAATTTAGGCCAAAATGTTCTGCTACGTGTCTTTGCTAAAAAAAAATCCCAATATGTGTAAATTAATTACTTTATATGAAAGTTATAGCGTCTACAAATGGCGGTATATATATACTGTCATTTTTAAAAAAGTTTTTCTTATACTAGTAATGGCAGCGATCAACAACTTATAGCGGGACTGCGGGACTGCAGCGGGCATTCTGACACTGGGGGGAACTGACTAACTGCCACTGACATCCCCACTGACACTAATACAGTGATCAGTGCTAATAAAAAGCACTGACACTGTACTAATAGCACTGAGCAGGAAGGGGTTAACATCTGGAGCGATCAAAGGGTTAACTGTGTGCTGTTTTACTGTGTTGTTTGTTGTCTGTGTGTGCTTTACTGTGTAAGCACACTGCTTTGTATTGCTCTGCTATGCGTGTTGGAGCTGACGGGAGAGATCTGTATTGTTTACATACAGACCTCTCCTCTGTCAGTATTCCTCAGCGATCGGCAGGGAATCTCCAGCCGGGACCCGGAGATCGACAGCTGAAGCCGCCACTGGTGGCGAGGGTAGGGTGGCGCATTCATCCCCTACCCAGAAATACAAAATCACGTATATATACGTGATTTTGAGCAGCCCTGCCACCCTGTAGCAGTCATTCTGTTGTGGGCAGTAGGGAAGCCGTTAAAGCCTGTGTGAGGATAGATCAGCCCCATAGTGTTTCAAAACATAATTATAAATAGAAAATGGACAGAATTTCTACCTGAATGTCTGTGTGTTTGTAGGTGCATCTTTTTTTTTTCTAGTTTAGCATAGATAAAAGAAAGTTGTTTTGTGGTGTCATTAGTCAGAAAGGGGTGGATTTTGGAAATGTTCCGGAGGTTGAGGCGGCAGGATTTAGCCAGTGAGTGGATGTGGGGACCAAAGGAGAGGTCAGAGTCTAGGATTACGCCTAGCACCCTGGCATGAAGGGAAGGACCAATGGTTGTGCTGTTGATCTTAATGGTAAAGTCATGAGTGGGGGATCGGGGAGGAGGAAATATTACAAGCTCGGTTTTGGAACGATTAAGTTTAAGGGAGTGGTGTGACATCCATACTGATATGTCGCTTAGTAGAATTGCGATACATGAGGGGATTGAGGGGGTGAGCTAGGGAGTGGAGAGATAGATTTGGGTGTTGTCAGCATAGAGGTGGTATTGGAAGTCATGGGAGGTTATCAACTGGCCCAGGGAGGAGGTGTAGAGAGAGAAAAGGAGGGGCCCAAGGACGGAGCCTTGGGGTACACAAACAGAAAGAGGAAGAGGAGCAGAGGAGTTGTTGTTGTGACGCAGAAAGTTCGTTGAGAAAGGTAAGAGGAGAACCAGGAGAGAGCAGAGTCATGGAGGCCAATGGAGTGGAGTTTAATGAGGAGGAGCGGGTGGTCAACTGTGTCAAAGGCAGCAGAAAGGTGTAGGAGTTTGAGTATGGAGTAATGGTCATTGGTTTTCGCAGTTAGTAGGTTGTTAGTGAGTTTAAGTGGGGCAGTTTCAATGGAATGTTGTGGGCAGAAGCTAGACTATAGAGAATTGAGAAGGTTGTTGTCGGTGAGGTAGCAATTCATACGCTTGTGAACAAGGTGCTGGAGAAGCTTGGAGGCAAACGAGAGCAGGGTGATGGGTCTTAAGCAGGGGCGGACTGAGCATTTGGAAACTCGGGCACTGCTCGAGGGCCCGGGGTCAGTAGGGGGCCCCATGAGATGCCCCTGGTACCTTTTTCATAGGCTTTATTGAGTTTGGGCAAGAACACAGGGGCCCCATGATCCCCTATTGCCCGGGGGCCCCGTGAGTTGTCAGTCCGCCCCTGGTCTTAAGTTATTCAAACAGACGGGGTCCAGCGAGGGTTATTAAAGTATGGGGTAACCTGTGCATGTTTGAGCAGGGAGGGAAATACCGGGGTTATGGCTGCAGCTAGATGCCATAACCCCAGTATAAAACTTTCCCTTAGGTGCAGGGCATTCCAATACCAGTGATCCGAATGGCTGATTAGCTGCTGGATCACTTTTAGAAGCAGCGTTTCCCCCCCCCCGCCACTTTCCAGTGGTTCTCAGGCTTACCTGCCTGATCAGTGAACCCAGGAACCGATCTAGAGCTGGCAACAGCTGGTCAGAGAGATAAGCAGAGGAAAGATAGCCTTTGCTCGTTTCTATGGTTTAGGAGAACCATGACGTCACTTCTGGTTGCAGCTGAATGTAAACAAGACCATTTTTTGTTTAGGAAAGCACTGGATCAGTGTTTTTTTTTATCTAATGCTTTCCATTGTAGAGGAGAGTTGTGGGGTCTTATGAACCCCAGACCTCTCCATGAAGAGGGCGGGTCATGCTCTATTGTTAATGCAAGGGATATTTACAATTCTTGCAAAAGAAATAAAAGTTATAAAATTTTTTTTTGAATATACAGTGTAAAAATAAAAAAAAGTAATAACATTTTTTTTAAAGCTCACCATCCCCCTGTGCTAACGCGGAATGTGAACACAGACATTGGTCCCGCCCACATAGGTAAAACGTGTTCATACCACACATGTGAGGTATCACTGCGAACGGCAGAGTGAGAATAATAATTCTATTACTAGACCTCCTCTGTAACTCTAAATTGGCTACCTGTAAAAATCTTTAAAGAGCTGCCTATGGAGATTTTTAAGTACCATAGATTGGCACCATTCTATGAATGCACAATTTTAAAGTATGACGTGTTAGGTATCTATTTACCCAGTGTAACATCATCTTTCATATTCTACAAAAAACTTTGGTTATATATTGTGTTTTTGTTTTTTTTAACACATTAAAGTGTATTTGTTTTTTAAATTGCGTTTGAAAAACCGCTGTGCAAATACCATGTGAGATAAAAAATGGCAAAGACAGACATTTTATTCTCTAGTACCTCTAACAAAATTAATAATATGTTTGGGGGCTCTAAGTAATTTCCTATCAAAAAACGCTGATTTTTACTTGTAAACAAGAAGTTTTAGAATAGGCCTGGTCCTTAAGTGGATAGAGAGGGTGAATCTACCCAGTAGGGAAACAGAACACAAACTTATAATGTAGTAAATGTATAACCTTTCCCCACTCTGTCAGCAATAAAATAAAAAATTTTGGCTTTGCATACACATTTAACATTCATGTAAGCCTGCACATGACAGTTTACAGTCTCAAAAGTTGCTCTACAGATGATAGACCCAAATAAGGGCAGCATAGTGAACACCTAAACTACAATGTCAGCGTACAGTCACACTGACCACAAGGACTTGTCCCAATCAATGGTGGGAGAGTTAACATAGCTGGAAAACAGGAAAGCTGTATATCTCTTGTTTTTGGACAGCTACAGCTTCTGCCATGTATCCATGCTGGAATTTGTATTTTTCCATAGCTGAAGAGACTTTTACATGAAAAAATATTAGTCTAAACTGAGAGCACAAAGCCATAACTGATCATTGCATGCTTGCTCCCTCATTACTTTTGGAAAAATGCATAACTGGTTTAACTTAATAGATCATTAACAGCAGTATTACAAAATCTGTGATATCCTTTGTAATGATTAATGTTGGTGTTAATTGTCACACTTTAGCTGTGATAGAGCATTTTTTTAGAAGAATCTGAGAAAAGAAGATTGGAGTTCCATGATGCATCAAAAGACAAAGAGAGACTCCTCTACATCCTGTGATGGAAAAATGGAACATGGGACACAGAAATTACATCTCAAACGTGAACTTGGTATTGTTAGTGCTGTGTCTATGCTAGCTGGCACCATGATTGGATCTGGTATCTTCATGTCTCCTCAGTGGGTCCTCTATTACATGGGCAGCCCTGGAGCCAGCCTGTTAATATGGGCAGCCTGTGGCATTCTATCGATGTTAGGTGCCCTTTCCTATGCTGAACTTGGTACTGTCATTAAGGAGTCTGGAGGTGAATACATTTATATTTTACGGAATGTTGGCATCTTACCAGCCTTCCTTCTGGCATATACATCAGTCTTTGTGGTAAGACCTGCCAGCATAGCTGCTATCTCAATCGGTTTTTCAGAATATGTGGTGGCGGCTTTCTTCCAGGACTGCCCACTGCCTCAGGTAGTGGTGAAGTGCACAGCGGCTGCCTGTATCCTCGTCCTGAGCGTCATCAACTGCCTCAATGTCAGGCTTGCTGCTTCTTTGATGAACTTCTTCACAGCTGCCAAATTGATTGTCTTGCTGGTTATAACTGTGGGTGGTATGGTTCTCTTGGTCAAAGGAAACACTCATGTGTTCCAGAATGCCTTTGAAAACACAGCTGTAGGTTTTGGACCCATTGGAGTGGCTTTTTATCAAGGACTCTGGTCTTATGATGGATGGAACAATCTGAACCCTGTGATAGAAGAACTGAAAAACCCAGAGGTTAGTTAATGCACTAAACACAATCAATAAATAGTACATAATTGCTAGGAAACTCGCATTTGCAGGAATTCTCTGGGTTTTTGTGAATGAAGGCCATGACTGCATCCAAATGTAAGTGAAACATAATTCATATTGAGTGAGCAGTTTCCCAAAACTATCTTCAAATCCTATCAATGTATATTATGGATATCAACAAAGATAGTGAGCTGGCTTTCATGAAACACAGACAGTCTTAAAGGAATAGGGAGTGGACCTTACCATTAGACTGGAGGTTCTTCCACCAATACCAGATTTCATTTGTTTGAAAGAATGCTGTGTGATTGCTACATATTTATCAGCTTGTTATCCAGTTTTCATAAATACATTTGCACTTCAACAATAAAAAAGGCATAATATGTAAAAATATATTTAAGAAATCTCTTTTTTTTTCAAACTGCAAAATAAATTGTCTATTTGAAATAATGTAAATGTCAAATGTGAATATTTCATACTTACCCCTTTAACCTTTTCAGCCAGTAGATGATAGAAGTAAGGTCCTCAGGTTTCTATAGAAAATCTTACAGATATGCTGTAAAATATATACTGTAAGGAAGAGCAATGGGGGTTAGGTTACATACAGTAGATTGCTATGTAGTTTAGAGGAGGGATGCACACTTTCTTTTCACCTTAATATGGCTTGGGTGGCTTGGTTAGTTATACCCAGGCTGTCAACAAGCAAGCAGGCACCTGTAGAGCTCAGAATGCTTTGTAAAACATGTGTAATTTATACAAGCTGTATTTAATTTCATTTCTAAATTTATAAAGTTTAGGTTTATTTCTAAATTAAAGATTTTCTACAAATAATTCTAAATGTTATGTCAAAACTAGAGATGAGCGAATCGAACTTGGCGAAGTGTAATTCGTTTTGAATATTAGGAAAAATTCGATTCGCACTGAATCCGAAAATTAGCAAACTTCGGATGCACGAATCGAATTTTTCCCGATCGGCCGATTTTCATCCCTTCTACAGCCGGCAAAAAGTGTCCCTGCAGAGAGCTCCGCTATTTCTGACAGTTCTCTGACAGTTTCTTCACATTTACAGCGGTTGAAACATTGTATCTATTTGTTTCCATTTAGGATACAGATGTTTTTATTCGGAAACAAATAGATACAATGTTTCAACCGCTGTAAATGTGAAGGAACTGTCAGAGAACTGTCAGAAATAGCGGAGCTCTCTGCAGATACACTTTTTGCTGTACTGGAATTCTTCTTATTTTCATTCTTCTTCTTATTTTCATTCTCCTTCTTCTTCTTCTTATTTTCATTCTTCTTCTCCTTCTTCTTCTCCTTCTTCTTTTCATTCTTCTTCTCCTTCTTCTTTTCATTCTTCTTCTCCTTCTTCTTCTTTTCATTCTTCTTCTTCTTTTCATTCTTCTTCTTCTTCTTCTTATTTTCATTCTTCTTCTTCTTCTTCTTCTTATTTTCATTCTTCTTCTTCTTCTTTTCATTCTTCTTCTCCTTCTTCTTTTCATTCTTCTTCTCCTTCTTCTTTTCATTCTTCTTCTCCTTCTTCTTTTCATTCTTCTTCTCCTTCTTCTTCTCCTTCTACTTTTCATTCTTCTTCTTCTTCTTATTTTCATTCTTCTTCTTCTTCTTATTTTCATTCTTCTTATTTTCCTTCTTCTTCTTCTTATTTTCCTTCTTCTTCTTCTTATTTTCCTTCTTCTTCTTCTTCTTCTTCTTCTTCTTCTTCTTCTTCTTCTTCTTCTTCTTCTTCTTATTTTCCTTCTTCTTCTTCTTCTTCTTCTTATTTTCCTTCTTCTTCTTCTTCTTATTTTCCTTCTTCTTCTTCTTATTATTATTTTCCTTCTTCTTCTTCTTCTTCTTATTTTCCTTCTTCTTCTTCTTCTTATTTTCCTTCTTCTTCTTCTTCTTCTTATTTTCCTTCTTCTTCTTCTTATTTTCCTTCTTCTTCTTCTTCTTCTTATTTTCCTTCTTCTTCTTCTTCTTATTTTCCTTCTTCTTCTTCTTATTTTCCTTCTTCTTCTTCTTCTTATTTTCCTTCTTCTTCTTTTTCTTCTTCTTCTTATTTTCCTTCTTCTTCTTCTTCTTCTTCTTATTTTCCTTCTTCTTCTTCTTATTTTCCTTCTTCTTCTTCTTATTTTCCTTCTTCTTCTTCTTCTTCTTCTTCTTATTTTCCTTCTTCTTCTTCTTCTTTTCCTTCTTCTTCTTCTTCTTCTTATTTTCCTTCTTCTTCTTCTTCTTCTTATTTTTCTTCTTCTTCTTCTTCTTCTTCTTATTTTCCTTCTTCTTCTTCTTCTTATTTTTCTTCTTCTTCTTCTTATTTTCCTTCTTCTTCTTCTTATTTTCCTACTTCTTCATCTTCTTCTTCTTCTTCTTCATCTTCTTCTTCTTCTTATTTTCCTTCTTCTTCTTCTTCTTCTTCATCCTCATCTTCTTCTTCATCCTCATCTTCTTCTTCTTCTTCTTCTTTTTCTTCTTCATCTTCTTCTTCTTCTTCATCATCTTCTTCTTCATCATCTTCTTCTTCATCATCTTCTTCTTCATCAACTTCTTCATCATCTTCTTCTTCTTCTTCATCTTCTTCTTCTTCTTCTTCTTATTATTTTCCTTCTTCTTCTTCTTCTTCTTCTTCTTCTTATTTTCCTTCTTCTTCTTCTTATTTTCCTTCTTCTTCTTCTTATTTTCCTTCTTCTTCTTCTTCTTATTTTCCTTCTTCTTCTTCTTATTTTCCTTCTTCTTCTTCTTCTTATTTTCCTTCTTCTTCTTCTTCTTCTTCTTATTTTCCTTCTTCTTCTTCTTCTTATTTTCCTTCTTCTTCTTCTTCTTCTTCTTATTTTCCTTCTTCTTCTTCTTCTTCTTCTTATTTTCCTTCTTCTTCTTCTTCTTCTTCTTATTTTTCTTCTTCTTCTTATTTTCCTTCTTTTTCTTCTTATTTTCCTTCTTCTTCTTCTTATTTTCCTTCTTCTTCTTCTTCTTCTTCTTCTTATTTTCCTTCTTCTTCTTCTTATTTTCCTTCTTCTTCATCTTCTTCTTCTTCTTCTTATTTTCCTTCTTCTTCTTCTTCTTCATCCTCATCTTCTTCTTCTTCATCCTCATCTTCTTCTTCTTCTTCTTCTTCATCTTCTTCTTCTTCTTCTTCATCTTCTTCTTCTTCATCATCTTCTTCTTCATCATCTTCTTCATCATCATCTTCTTCATCATCTTCTTCTTCATCTTCTTCTTCTTCATCTTCTTCATCTTCTTCTTCATCTTCTTCATCTTCTTCTTCATCTTCTTCTTCATCTTCTTCTTCTTCTTCATCTTCTTCTTCTTCTTCTTCATCTTCTTCTTCATCTTCTTCTTCATCTTCATCTTCTTCTTCATCTTCTTCGTTGTGCCCCGTGACTGCCCAAATGAGTGAAGTGTGCGGTGATTCTAAGATCGACGGCACTCATCTGCATGTCATACTGACTGACAGTATTATTTCTCTTCCCCAGCAGACTCCAAGGGCATTTAAATTAAAGGTACAGTGTTCTGCACTAATATAAAGGCTCTCTGAAGCCTAGAAACCCTTTTAATAAGTTAAATTCGCAGCGAATAAATTCGCATCGAATCAAATTTATTCCGCAAATTCAGCGAATCAGCCGAATCGAATTTTTGAATAATTCGCTCATCTCTAGTCAAAACCTCTAAATGTTGAAAACAAATTGAAAACAATTAAAAAAAAAATAAAGAAAGCCACTTGGGGAATTTATGAAAACTGGAGCAGAGGGAAATATGGATCTACTTAAATCAATGTTATACAAATAGAAAACTTTAGCCAGCAGATGTACGAAAAAAAAAAAAAGCTTGTTAGATTGAAATTTGTAAGGCCTGTATCAAGTGCCATTTAATAAATTTAGAAGAAAGTTTTCCACAGTCTGGTTGCTTCGTAAATCCTTCATTTTAGGTACTTATCTGCCAGCAAGATAAACCAGACCAGCTATAGGGGATGGATCCACCTGGAGGAGAATGTTTGATGCTTAACCTCCCTGGCGGTATGATTATTTCTGATTTTTTGTGCTGAAAGCGGTACCATTTTTTTGCATGGAAATATGTAGTTTTTTATTGTAGGCTGTAATTTTTAGGAATAACTCACTGAAATCTGTCCGAACAAGAGTCTAGTAAACATTCCGCATATGATAAAACTTGAAACACGAAATCATAAATTATAAGTTAATTAATAATCATAAAAAATAATAATATAATAATAAATTTAATTCAATAATATAATCAAACCAAAAACACTGAAATTTGAAATACAGAGGCAAATTCGCACATCGCTGAGCAAAGTCGCAAAATCGTTTTCAGTGTCTGATGACGAATTTCCCCCACAAATCATTATCACTCAATTCTGCAAGTGGTTATGATTTACTATCGCTGTTCTCTAGTTGGTCTAAAACCGCTTTTGACATAAAGGGACGCTTTTTGGACGCCATGGACTTTTCTAAGTTTCCAGGCAGAAAGAACAGTCAAAATGTAGGCAGGGCACAGGACAAAGCACTCGGGACAAAATGTATGTGAAATGGTTTGAAACAGCAATGTTTTACTATATAATAATCATTTTTTAAAAAAATTACATTTTTTAAAAATTTCAAATTTGCCGCCTGTTCCGGTGCCCGTACATCCCGACGTCACAGGGACCGGAACACGGAAGTCGGATGCCGGCATCGGCCGGAGGAGATGGCCGGGGACGCTGCAGGGGACACATCGCGGGAGCGAAGGACAAGGTAAGCGCTGCAGGGAATCCCTGAGCAACGCCGCATGGTAAACCCGAGTGTAGCTCGGGGTTACCGCTCTTGGTACTGAAATTTTACCCTGAGCTACACTCGGGAATACCGCCAGGGAGGTTAATTGTAAAAGAATGTTGTGAGATGTTCCAAATGCCTTCAGTTAAAGTGCATGAAAACTCTGCTGGTGCTTGGATTTGCAATGCTGAATTACTACTTCTGCTAGCTACAGGTCATGTGACCTAACATGTGGGTTACAGCTCATGCGATTTGAACCTGAACGGTACATGAGATGTTTTTTGCAGCTGATTGGTAGAATGTTGTATACCGTATTGCCCCTACCCCACCTCCCTAATGACTACTGACTGAATAAATTGGGCCTACCATGACTTTCTAGGTCTGCTGTATTACTAATAATAATGCCAGTAGAATATGATGATTTTTTAAATTACTATTGCTTGTGTTTTAGGTGAATCTCCCGCGAGCTGTGATGATCGCAGTTCCCCTAGTAACATGCATCTATCTCCTGGTCAATGTCAGCTATTTCACAGTGATGACTCCACAGGAATTTCTATCTTCAGATGCCGTGGCCATCAGCTGGGGGTCAGTTTATCTGTTAGATTCACAATTATTACAATTCTGTTTGTCTGGGACTAAAGCTAGTTCACTCCTATTACTCATATCACACATGCTCACCTATTTTTCCAATAGTTTTCTTATTTTAAGCACTTTTTCATTAAAAATGCTCTATCCTTATTTAGTGAGGAGTTGATTGATATACTTAAAAACAACATTCAACTCAGACTGGGGGGACGTATAGAAAACAAATCTTCACTACGGCTTCTTTTGATCGACAAGGTAAACTATCTGCTCAGTGAGTGCAGCAGTAGAAGGATATTTTGGACCCTGACAAAGTTAATTCTGGGAGCCCACGTTGAATCTTGGAACTTACATTGCCCCAGCTTGCTGACACCTGGTCAACTAGTGAGTGACATCCAACAGGGATCCTTCTTTTATTGACTGACAGGGGTACAGGGGATTATTGGGTGAGATTGGACAACCCATGCACTGTAATTATAATTCTAGTGCTTGCCCCCGAAGAAGACGCTGGTGATGATGGGTCCTCTGTTCTGCCATGACTTATAACCGCTCAGTTCCCACGGACACACTCGGTTAGAGGTGGAGAACCACTCACATCTGATTAACTTAAAAGATAAGTTCACCTTTTAGAAAAAAATTATAAATGTGCATTTTTTTGCAGGTAAAAAAAGTGCATTTATTATTTTTGCCTACAGGAGCCTGGAAAGCATTGCACCTGTGATCAGTAGATTGCTGATGCCATGCAGGTCTTCTGCAGACTTGTCAGAATATCTGCTTGCCATACGGGATGTACAAGCAAGCAGATATTCTGACAGGAAGCTTCAATTAACTACAATGGCGCTCCACAGCACAGGTAGTTCATTGAGAACTACAAGCCGACAGTCGCTAAGGCTGCCAGGACTTGGAGGCACTCATTCATAGAACTCTGTGAATGAGTAATGCGGCCATGTGGGCGGAGCCTTGCACAGCCACACTGTTCCCAAATTTGACAGATAGTATGGAGAGACTTCTCCCCATACTATCTATCAGAGGAAGGGTGGGCAGCGGGCGGGGGCTGTGGGTATGGGAATATGTTACATGTTCCCAAAGGTGAACTTATCCTTTAAGAGTTAGAAAGTCACAGGTGTATAATAATGCAAGGAAATACGGCCAAAGACTGCCAGATGATAAGTTAAGTGTATTATATCAAAGCAAGACATGGCATCAAGCAATAAACAATTCAAATTCGCAAAACTAATAAAGTGAAACCTAGCCTACCACAGGAGCAAATGCCTAAACTACATCAATGCTGGTCCAAACTTTATTGGAGAATAACTATTAATGAGTAAAATCACACCCAAATAACTCAATTATAATGTTCTTGAGTGCACACTGTAGGAATACCCCAAATACATGCATCCCTAAGTGTTCCTAAGCAGGGCACCCCTATACAATGGAAGCAAACACCTAGCACCTTAAAGTGGTAGTAAACTCTGTTCTTTACAAATCAGCGGGTAATGCGATCTGTGCAGCTCAGATCGCATTTGCGGCCCACTCTGCGTGCTGCTGCAGTGTGTCTCCCATGTGCATGTGTGGGAGTAATGTCACCGCAGCCTGGCCAATCGAGCTGCCAAAGATTCAGAACTCAGAAGTAGAACCGGGTTAACATGGAGGTGCTCGGGACTTTTTGGGAGCCGTGACATCCCAGGGTTATAGGTCTACATTTGTAGGTAAGTCACTCATAATGTACTATTATGCAGTGCATACTAGTACATTATGGCCTAAACCTGCAGAGGTGCACATTATTTCAGTTTCTCATAGATACTTTACTACCGCTTTAAGATTAGTGTTACCCGGCTTGCAGTGGGGCCCTTCTGTTGGTGGCACGCAAGAGTCTGTCTCTTTAAGAGTAGGTGTGTATAGCTGCAGGGCTGCTAAGTAACAAGCAGTCTATGTGAAACTGAGTGTAGCCAGGGGTTAAAGCTGTGTCTCCTCTCACCACTCCTGGAAGGCGGCAGTTCTGGTTTCACACACATGGCAGTTAGCAGTCCCAGAATCTGGTCCCGGAGGCTCAGACTCTCAACACTGGATCACACACTTGTAATATCTGGCAGCTATGGCAGCCTCAGCAGCAAGTCTGTCCTCCCTCTGATAAATGCAGTCAGGCTCAAGTAGCAAGTTCCCTCTGTGTGACTCTCTCTCTTAGAATCGGCTGTGGGACGTCCTGCTGCAGGTCCTCTCAACACGACTTCCCTCTACAAAAGTTCCTCAGTATGTCTCTTTTGCCCAAACTGAAGCCCTGCCTCTCCTGCTTGGTGTGAAGAAGCAGAAGCAGAAAACACATTACCTGCAAAGAGAGAAAAAAAACAGGGGCTGCCTTACTTCAGTCACTGTGCAGCGAGGTCTGCACATACACACTCACGGCTGCACAGTCATCCTGCTCCTGTCACTACACACACATACAGTGCCTTGAAAAAGTATTCATACCCCTTGAGATTTTCCACATTTTGTTACGTTACAGCCAAAAACGTAAATGTATTTTATTGGGATTGGATGTGACCAGCACAAAGTGGCACATAATTGTGAAGTGGAAGGAAAATGATAAATGATAAATTTCAAGATTTTTCAAAAAGTGTGGCGTGCATTTGTATTCAGCCCCCCTGAATCAATACTTTGTAGAAACCACTTTCGCTGCAATTACAGCTGCAAATCTTTTTGGGAATGTCTCTACCAGCTTTGCACATCTAGAAAGTGAAATGTTTGCCCATTCTTCTTTGCAAAATAGCTAAAAAATGTCAGATTGGATAGAGGGCATCTGTGAACAGCAATTGTCAAGTCTTGCCACAGATTCTCAATTGGATTTAGGTCTGGACTTTGACTGGGCCATTCTAACACATGAATATGCTTTGATCTAAACCATTCCATTGTAGCTCTGGCTGTATGTTTAGGGTCATTGTTCTGCTGGAAGGTGAACCTCCACCCCAGTCTCAAGTCTTATGCAGACTCTAACAGGTTTTTTTCTAAGATTACCCTGTATTTGGCTCCATCCATCTTCCCATCATCTCTGACCAGCTTCCCTGTCCCTGCTGAAGAAAAGCATCCCCACAACATGATGCGGCCACCACCATGTTTCACGGTGGGTGTGGTGTGTTCGGGGTGATGTGCAGTGTTAGTTTTCTACCACACATAGCATTTTGCTTTTAGGCCAAAAAGTTAAATTTTGGTCTCATCTGACCAGAGCACCTTCTTCCACATGTTTGCTGTGTCCCCCACATGGCTTCTTGCAAACTGCAAACGGGACTTTCTTTCAACAATGGCTTTCTTCTTGCCACTCTTCCATAAAGGCCAGATTTGTGGACTGCATGAATAATAGTTGCCCTGTGGACAGATTCTTGCACCTGAGCTGTGGATTTCTACAGATCTTCCATGGTTACCATGGGCCTCTTGGCTTCTTCTCTGATTAACGCTCTCCTTGCCTGGCCTGTCAGTTTCGGTGGACAGCCATGTCTTGGTAGGTTTGCAGTTGTGCCATACTCTTTCCATTTTCAGATGATGGATTGAACAGTGCTCCGTGAGATGTTCAAAGCATGGGATATTTTTTATAACCTATCCTTGCTTTAAACCTCTCCACAACTTTATCCCTGACCTGTCTGGTGTGTTCCTTGGCCTTCATAATGCTGTTTTTTCACTAATGTTCTCTAGCAAACCTCTTAGGGCTTCACAGAACAGCTGTATTTATACTGAGATTAACTAACAAACAGGTGGACTCTATTTACTAATTAGGTGACATCTGAAGGCAATTGGTTCCACTAGATTTTAGTTAGGGGTTTTAGAGTAAAGGGGGTTGAATACAAATGCACGCCACACTTTTCAGATATTTTTTTTTATTTTATTTTGAAAAACATTTATCATTTTCCTTCCACTTCACAATTATGTGCCACTTTGTGTTGGTTTATCACATAAAATCCCAATAAAATACATTTACTTTTATGGTTGTAACATGACAAAATGTGGAAAATTTCAAGGGGTACTGTATGCTGAGTGTCTTGGCTGCGTACAGCTCCTATGTTTACAATACTCTGGAGGGTAGGTGGGGTGGGTGAAATTGACTGCCTGGCTACATAATAATAAAGAAGTATTATACAGGCTCACACACGTAGATGTATTGGAGCATATGGTGTAAAATGAGCCCATATATTGCCACCCGGGAGCTACAGGTGTGAATTACAGAATACAGCTGTATGTGTGTATATGCAGCTCTGAGCATAAACATGTCTATGTGTACAGACGTACACCCCCGATTGTGGCATGTAGGATTGTAAAATCATAAGACATTGGATTTTAGATCCCATTGGATCTACAAACATTTCCAACTCGTCCAACTGCGGTTTCATTCAACCCAATCCCAAGTAGTTGTGACATCAGCACTGCGGACAAAGCAGATCTCTGGGTGGCACTTACTACAAGCTGCCTGTAGATAACTGCAGGTAGGTGGATACAAAACCAGTCACCTTGCACAAGGAGAGACAGCACAAGGGACCGGTCTTTATTACAGGAAAAAAACACAAAGGCCATAGAGATTCAAGTAGGCATGGAGGAGCTCAGCTATGAGGAAAGAATAGCTGAATGGAATTTATTCTCTCTTGAGAAGAGGTGATTAAGGGGTATAGGATCATCATGTATGAATACATAGGTGGTCCATATAGTAAACTTGGTGTTGAGATATTCACTTTCAGATCATTACAGAGGACAAGGAGGCACTCTTTGTCAGCACCTGTGGTAAAGAGCCCTTGTAGATAGTCAACTTGGAGTTCCCCAGGGTGCGGAGTCTAAGCCCCAGCCTGCTTCTCCACCAGAGCCCCTGATGGTGGGGATGGACTTGCAGTAAGCTGGGACCAGGTCACGGCCCCCAGGTATGCCCAGCTGAGGATGAGGAGACTGCTCGCAGGAGCAGAGTACAATGGGAGGAGACAAATGGAAATCCAGTAGACTAGCCGAGGTCAGGACGGGAGGAAAATAAGCAGTCAGAGCACAAAGCCGGGGTCAGTACACGAGTAGTCAATGCAGGATACAGGAGATAGCAGCACACAGGAGCTCAGACAACTAGGAAGTTGTTCAGGCAAAGTGGCCTAGACTGAGCATGTCTTATATAGGAAGGCAAACAAGGAGGTGGGCTAGGAAGTGATGGAAGGGAAAGAAATAAAACCCAGAGAACAGCAGACGTGAACACAGACAAGCACACATGTGAAAGGGAGCAGGAACAGCACTGCAGCAAGGAGGTAAGAATACACAAACAAGAAACTGCAGGATAACTTGTGACACTCTTCATGTCTGGAGGAAAACAGAATTAACGTCCACATAAGAAAAAGCTTCTTCAAAGGAAGAGCTGTGAAAATGTTGAATAGACTCTCAAGAACTAGTTCTGGCCAGAGCTAGATGTATTCCTAATGCAAATACAATAATTGGATATTAACATTATTAGGTAATAGGGAATATCTGAATGCCTCCTGGGGACCATGCTTATTGCTTTTTTTTTGCCTTCCTTTGGATCAACTGTGGGTATAGGATTTTGTATATGGAGGTTTTCTATATGGTTATTTTTATTGTTTGCTGTTGGTTGATCTAGATGGACTTGTGTTCTTCTGTTTCAATACATTTTTATTGGATAAATAATACAAAATACAATTCACGGCAGGATTTTGCAGCCATTTTTCTAGAAGGGTTTACTTTCTGCATAGCAGCTTGGTATACAAAAACACTGCAAAAACACTGAATATTTGAGGTTAATCAATCAAGGATAGATTTTGCTTTCATGTTGTAGAGCTACTCCCACAAGGGCTGCTAATTTGTACTGGTTCCTCCCTAAACAGTACAGAGGCCCCCAGCTATCAAGCAACAGTCCATTCACTCCAGCTCCAATAAACAGTTTAGGGGTTGTCATTTTTTTTAATAATTGCTTGTAAAACTTGAAACATTAGATGGGGACTTGGCAAGGGATACTCCAAAATTCTCAGCAGTAGTAACTGATCAGAGTAAGTGATCAGAGGACAGTCTTTCTAGTAGTAGTAGTGGTGGCTAAATAGTGAACAGTCCAAGGCTCCACAGCTGAAGACCATGGGGTAAATTTTTGGACATCTGATTACCCTGCGCCAGTGCACAACTATTGGTACCCAGTTCAGTCTCATGCATCAACTTAAGGTTACTACAAATAAGTCTCCAGGACAACTGTTCCTTCCAGCTTCCTCCAGACACAAACCATTTATTGAGATCAGGACCAGATCCCTTGTTCTGTGGTTCTCTAATCAGCTCTGAGCAAAGTCCATTTGAGCCTCTGATTTTAGCCCCTCTAAAGCCTCCTAGAGCAGCTGTTCAGTCCAAGGACTTCCTGACAGTAACAGTTCCTGCACCTCTGGAATCCTTCTGGGGAAGGAACCCTTCTCTCCAGTGTCTCAGACTATTCAGACTATTTATCTACACTCCAAAACCCAATACATTTTCAAGCTGGCCAATTTGAAGAATCTCCCACCCTAAGCTTTGGAAGCTTCTTTCAGAGGGAGCGGGAAGCAATCAAACTCCCAGCCTGTAAGACCCTGAACAGGTCAGACAAAACAATTGCTGCTTCCTTGATTACAGGAACCAAAGCTAAATTTGCCTAGCCACCTACGCTACGAGGGTGTTACATCCGATATATAGTATGTAACTCAGTGGAGTAAAATGGCGATAGAGTACGTATTTCCAAATTAGTATTCTGATGCTGCCATGAAGAACTTTTTTTTTAACAACCTATTTAAGTATGAATTCACAAAGGTGTTATATTTGGCTCTTGAATTTAAACATTTTTAGGCTGAATTTCAGCTTTAATGATAGTTCGTTCATCAATACTCATTGTGTGAAATGATGTCAGGAACTCACTTCAGGATGCAGAGAGTTGTTGTTGTTTTTTTTTTACTAAATGCAAATAGGAGGCTCATTTAGCAAAGGAAGTTACACTTTGCAAATTTGCTTGCACATGATTGGATGATGGAACTCAGCAGAGCTTCATTAAGTTCTGGGGGAAATTTCCTGCAATGTGCAACTTTCCTTGTAAAGTGAAGGAGGCACAGGAGCATGTATATTTTGCTGCCTCCTGCCATTTAAAAATGAATCTGCTTTCTTGGTGTTAATGTCAGTTATTTTGCATTGCAGCCTGAAGGTTCTCGGAAGTTGGACTTGGTTAATATCTCTAGGTGCGGCACTTTCTACTTTCGGCTCAGTAAATGGAATTTTCTTCACTGGAGGGCGCGTGTGCTATGTGGCAGCTAGAGAGGGTCACTTGGTAGGCATTCTTTTTTTATGATTATTATTAAGCAATATTTTTAAAATCCTCTTATTTTATATAATCATTATGAATAATCTCACTTACAGCCAAATATTCTCTCGATGGTTCATGTTAAACGGCTCACACCATCCCCTGCCCTCATCCTAACATCTGCCATCTCGTTATCAATGATCATTCCTTCCGATTTCAGCACTCTTGTAAACTTCACCAGGTAGGTGAACTCATTTTGTCTTCAGAATCCCTTTCGTCTCTTAGATGTTCATTTTCCAGGCACTTATCCTTGTTCACAAATATATATGCTGTACCTATGAAAAGAGAGTGGTGTCAAACTGGCTCTGGGTGACCCCCTAGGAGAACAATATGAATGTGTCAGATGATGTCAAGAACCCTAATTGGCACAAGGTGCCATGCAAATTAAGGCAAACTTGCAAAATAGCCGATCTTTTGTAGCTCAGTACACCTTCTAGGGGCATCAGGGGCTGCCATGGTGTTTAAAGGGAAACAATAGTGCATTTCAGTTGGTATATTTTTTACTTAACATCACAGTCTTTACCTTGAGGTAATTTTTATATGACTTTTATACATTGATATGCTTTTTTCTTCCATAGTTTTACAACAAAAGCACATTTTGATTTAATTTTCATAAAGCAAACCAATAGTCTTCCTCAGCATGCACCACTGGCATGAACCTCCTAGTGGGTGCCAGAAGGGACATAAATTCTCAATAGCCCAATATTGTCACCACCCCCATTGCTATTGCCCAGAGTGCCAGTGACCCCAGTGACTGCAGTAGAGAATTGCAGCAATCCTACACCTCGGGGAGAAAGCAAGTGGAAGGAAAGTGCAAACCAATTTTAGGACACACAGGATACCCCTACAATTTAGTAAGTCATGCAAAAATCTTCCCCTTGTTATTGCTATCTTTATGACACATGGCAGAAAAAAACACTGTGTTTAGATGCGCACTTGTGCAAATCTAACCGCAGTACTATAGCAATCAATGAGGCCAAACACACAGCTGCGCGTACATGTGAAAATGTATGCTGTGTTTGTCTAAGTAAATAAAAAAAGTAAGACACCTCTGCATCCAGGGCCACACAGATCTGCAGATTTTATGTGTGAACATGCATAAATGCGCCCTAAACGAACATAAATGTACCTAAACGCATATGCGGGAAAATGTGTATCCATTCATTTGAATAAAGTAATTGTACGTGTCTGAATACTGTACACATCTAAACTCGTCTAAACAAAAGTACTTTGCATGCAAATTTTCTGCAGGATCTTCAGCCAGCTCTGCCAGCAACCCACATGGAAGAAAAATATATTTGAAATATATTTTAAAAATATTCTTCCCAAATATATTGACATATATTTGAAATACTGCAATGTTGGCCATATTCAATATATTTCAATATATATATATATATATATATATATATATATATATATATATATATATTATGCTGAAATGCGTTTTTATTACAAAATATATGAAAAATATTTTTAAAACTACATTTTCAAATATACTGTATGTCTTTAAAAATACAAATCCACATTTTTGGAATGCATTTACAAATATATGTAAAAATATATGTTAAAATGACTTTTGTATGTTAAAAAAAATCTGAAGAATATTTTTAAAAATATATTTTTTTAAAACATATTCAGATTTTTTTTAACATATAAAAAAGTCTTTTTAACATATATTTTACATATATTTGTAAATGCATTCCAAAAATGTGGATTTGTATTTTTAAAGACATACAGTATATTTGAAAATGTAGTTTTAAAAATATTTTTCATATATTTTGTAATAAAAACGCATTTCAGCATAATATATATATATATATATATATATATATATATATATATATATATATATATATATATATATATTTTCCTCTTGTCAAGCCGCTCCTGAACAACAAACAACATCAGAAGCGTCTTACCTGGGCTAAAGAAAAACAGACCTGGTCTGTTGCTCAGTGGTCCAAAGTCCTCTTTTCTGATGAGAGCAACTTTTGCTTCTCATTTGGAAACCAAGGATCCAGAGTATGGAGGAAGAATGGAGAGGCACACACTGCAAGATGCTTGAAGTCCAGTGTGAGGTTTCCACAGTCTGTGTTGATTTGGGGAGCCATGTCATCTGCTGGTGTTGGTCCACTGTGCTTCATTAAGTCCAGGGTCAACGCAGCCGTCTACCAGGAGGATTCCTTCCTCAGATGAGCTTTATGGGGATGCTGACTTAATTTTCCAGCAGGACTTGGCACCTGCCCACACTGCCAAAAGCACCAAAACCTGGTTCAATGACCGTGGGATTACTGTGCTTGATTGGCCAGCAAACTCGCCTGACCTGAACCCCATAGAGAATCTATGGGGAATTGTCAAAAGAAAGATGAGAGACATGAGACCGAACAATGCAGAAGAGCTGAAGGCCGCTATTGAAGCATCCTGATCTTCCATAACACCTCAGCAGTGCCACAGGCTGATAGCTTCCATGCCACGCCGCATTGAGGCAGTAATTGCTGCAAAAGGGGCCCAAACCAAGTACTGAGTACATATGCATGTTTATACTTTTCCGAGGTCCGATATTGTTCTATTTACAATCCTTGTTTTATTGATTGCATGTAATATTCTAATTTTCTGAGATTGTGGATTTGGGGTTTTCATGAGCTGTAAGCCATAATCATCACAATTATGACAAATCACGGCTTGAACTATCTTGCTTTGCATGTAATGAGTCTATCTCATACATTAGTTTCACCTTTTAAGTTGCATTACTGAAATAATTGAACTTTTGCATGATATTCTAATTTTTCGAGTTTCACCTGTATATATTTATTTATTTATTTCAGGTACTTGTATAGCGTCGTCAATTCACGCAGCGCTTTACATACATATATTGTGCATGCACATCAATCCCTAACTCTCAAGGGGCGTACAATCTAAGGTCCCTAACTCACATTCATACATACACATACTAGGGACAATTTAGACTGGAGCCAATTAACCTACCAGCATGTCTTTGGAGGTGGGAGGAAACCCACACAGGCACAGGGAGAACATGCAAACTCCAGGCAGGTGGTGCCGTGGCTGGGATTTGAACCAATGACCCTAGTACTGCCAGGCGGAAGTACTAACCATTTAGCCACTGTGCTGCCCATATATATAATTTTGTTTTTTAAATATATTGAATATGGCCAAAATTGTAGTATTTCAAATATATGTCAATATATTTGGGAAGAATATTTTTAAAATATATTCCAAATATATTTTTCTTCCGTATGGGAAAGGTGCTTGTTTCTTATATTACCTTGTCCTTATTGCAGAAATCTCTGTTCTTTATTCTGCCTGAACATTTCACTATACGCAGTGATATTTTCTGATTACTGTAATCTTGTTCCCTTGTCTACATTTAGCTTTCTGGCCTGGCTGTTCTATGGTACAACGATTGCTGGCCTCATATATATAAAGATTAAGAAGCCAGATATTCGCCGGCCATATAAAGTAAGTGGTAAAATGTTTAGCTTCTTAGCTATATCCACAATGTACAAAGTATATGAGAAAAAGAATAGTACAACATCATGAATAACTTACTGAAAATGAACCTATCATCCAGGGAAAAAAAAAAAATCACCCAAACAAAATTAATCATCAAGATGTAAAAGTCACTTATTTCCACCTTAACTTGGTGTTTTCCAGGAGCCCCTTGAACCAAAGCACCTTAACTTTAGCTAAAAGTGGTTGTAAAGGCTGAAGGTTTTTTTTACCTTCATGCATTCTATACAGCAGCAGCTCCTCCAGCCCCCCTAATACTCACCTAAGCCCCCTCTGGACCCAGCAATGTGCACTGAAGTCTTGGCTATCCTGGGACTTTCTCTCCTCATTGGCTCTCGCTGCTGTCAATTACAGCCCGTGATCCAAAGAGAAGAGAGAAGGAGCAGGGCTGAGCCATGGCTCCATGTGTGAATGGACACCTGGCACAGCGGCTGGGGAGTGCGCATGCTCGGATGCCCCCATTGCTAGCTGCTTCCTGTGGGGTACCCGACAGGAAGGAGGGGCCAGGAGCACCGGCGGGGGACCTGAGAAGAGGAGGATCCGGGCTGCTCTGTGCAAAACCACTGCACACAGCAGCTAAGAATCAGCAAGTTTGCTATTTCTTGACTTAACTAGTTTGCTAAATGGACACCGTGCTTTCATGCCCTGCCATAGAAATGTATTCAGTATGGATTGCAGTGACACAAAGTAAGAATCTGGTACAGGGATAGGTAAAATTCTAAATAAATATGGCAATTGTGGGAGTAGCTGCATCTTGAAGACTGCCAAACACCCTGACATGATGGTTCATATTGGGCTAGCTTATCCAATTTGAAACGAAAAGAGTTCAGAAAAGGGGTACAGTTCTCATTTACAAGGTCAAGGTCATCAACCCGAGGAGTAAGGATAATACCTAGATATGTAATTCCCCGGTCTTTACACACATAGGGAAAGGTGTTTTTAAGGCAGTTTTGGATTCTAGCTGACTCTGCCAGATTAAGGACATACAATTTTGTCTCGTTTACTTTGTAGTATGACACTCTATTAAAGAGTTGTAATGCTTGATGTATCGAAGCCAGAGAGGACTCCATGTCAGTTAGCATCAAAATGATGGCGTCTGTGAAAAGACTGATTGTATGCCTTCTGTCTCCCACCGGGAAGCCCAGAATATGGGGATGAGAACATATACTGTATACATTTCATAGGTTTCATCAATAGGTTGAAGATGAGTGGTGACAAAAAGCACACTTGGCGAGTACCATTGGATATATTAACCACTTGCCCTCCAAAAGATTTACCCCCCTTATGATCAGGCCATTTTTTGATATATGGCACTGTGCTACTTTAACTGACAATTGCATGGTCATGCAACAATGTACACTGTACTGCTTTGCAGAGAGCATATCTCTGCTGACAGGAGAGAGATCTGTTTTGTTAACACTCACAGACCTCTCCCTTGTCAGCTGCTCTGCCAATCACCACTGGCCACGAATCGCTGGCTGGGGACCAATGATTGACATCTTTGGGAGCCAAAGACAGCACAGGTAGGGTGGCGCGCGTGCCTACTCGGAAATGCAAAGTCACGGAAATTTACGTGATTTTGCGCAGGGCGGACGCCCTGTAGCAGTAAAACTGCTATAGGGTGGCTGGGAAGTGGTTAAAAGGGGATGATGGCATTCCAGATATGCATACTTGGGCAGAGGAGTTGACATACAAGGCCATTATGGCTGAGTAAATCCTGTGAACCCAAACTGGTAAGCACTTGGGCCAGGTAATCCCAATGGATTCTATCAAATGCCTTCTCTGCTTCCAAAGCAAGGAGCAGAAAAGGCATTCTATTTTTATTAGCTAGATGTATGATATTAACCAGGCTCTGGGTAGCATCAGCGGTCTGATGTCCATTCGATATTTATACATTTTTACGCAGCATTTTTTCAAACGCAAATTGTTGGAAAAAATACACTTTAAAGAATTTTAATGCAAAAAAATACATTTTTTTTGGTGAAATATAAAAGATGAGGTTACACTATGTAAATAGATACCTAACATGTCACACTTTAAAATTGCGCACGTTCGTGGAATGGCGACTTTAAAATCTCCATAGGCACCGATTTAAAAATACAGGTCACCAGTTACAGAGGAGGCCTAGCACTAGAATCATTGCTCTTGCTACAACGTTTGTGGCGATACCTCACATGTGTACATGTGTAGTGCGAACACCGTTTACAACCTACATATGTGTTTGCCACTGCATTTGAGCACAGCGGTGCTTATTTTATTAATTTCTTTTTTATTTTTACACTGTCCCTTTAACTTTTTTTAAAATCACTTTTATTCCTATCACAAGAAATGTAAACATTCCTTGTGATAGAAATAAGGCATGACAGGTCCTCTTTATGGAGACATCTGGGATCTATAGGACCCCAGATCTCTCCTCTACCCTGGAAGGCATGACATTAAAAAAAAAACAAAAAACAAACTTTGATCTCATGCTTTCCCGCAAAATGGCAGTGTTTTACATCTGCCCTAACCGGAAGTGATGTAATGCTCTATCATAACACGGCGGAAACCCGGATTGGAAACCGGCACCGCGATCGCACAGGAGAGCCCGTAGAGACGTCCCCTCCTGTAAAAGCAATCCAGCACCTAACTAGCCCCTCTAGGATTGCTTTTAGGTGAAAGAGCATCGCCGGGTGAAAAAACTATTCAGGGTTATGGCATACAGTGGCAGCCATAACCCCAGTATAGCCACTTAAAGCCAATCACGTACATGTAGATGATTTGGCGGCAAGTAGATAAATATACAGTATAACTGGACAAAACATTGGATTATATTTGCGTGGAGTTCCACTCCAAATAATGTTGACTTTAGGATATTGCTAATGTTTATGACTTCACTCTAACCAAAACTGTTCTTTAACCTTTTGCCACCCATGTAATACATTTGTGCAGCGCCAAAGAGGGTGGGTTTTAACACCCACACACCACACTTTGCTTCCATGGACAGTGCGCGCTCCCAGCACAGTGACTGAGCTGGCAGATCTCTTTGTCTTTAGTCATGATCAGAAGCTGGTGGTATGGGCTCACGATCAAATGACCACTGTGACAGCCAGAATGCAAGTGTACAATCCTAATGCACACGTTACTGCATTAAAAATGGCTGTGTGTCTAAGTGTGTGCTGCAGCGACTGTTGGCTGGAACTGAACAGAATTGGCAGGAGAATGTCACCAGCACACCGAGGATCACAAATATGGGTCTAAACATTTTAATGAACGATCACATATTTACAGCAAGGCAATGTTTCGGGGTCTCGCAGGACCCCTTCATCAGGCATGTGACCTCTGATGAAGGGGTCCTGCGAGACTCCGAAACGTCGCCTTACTGTAACTACATGATCATTCATTAAAACTTTTGGACGTGTACAAGCCTGATGAAGGGGTTCTGCGAGACTCCGAAATGTTGCCTTGCTGTAACTATGTAATCGTTCATTCAAGCTTTTGGACCCATATTGGTGATCCTCGGTGTGCTGGTGACATTCTCCCTCACTGTGACAGCCAATCACAATGGTTAGGAGACCAGAAAGTCCATCCTTCTCCCTGGGCATAAAGGCCCACTTACAGGGTCTCCATTGTGAAAGGGGTTACAGAAAACCAGAATAAAAATGAAAATAATCCTCATCCGTTTCTGTTCTTCATCCAACAATTCTAATGAAAGTTGAAGATATGAATCAGGATTTTCCTCATAACCATCACATTATTTTTATTTCAGGTTCCGATCGTTATCCCAGGAATTGTACTTATCGCCGCAGTGTACTTGGTCTTGGCACCCATCATTGACAGTCCTCAGATGGAGTATCTATACGTTGTGCTTTTTATCCTCAGTGGAGTTATTGTTTACATTCCTGTGGTCCATTATAAATGGTCTCCCAGATATTTCCGATCCATCACTCTTTATCTGCAGCTGCTCCTGGAAGTTTCTCCAGCTGGGAGAAATGACTGAGAGGAGGCCTGGAGCCTGGAGACATCTGCGGGCCCCTTGTCTGAGAGCAGATATCACTACTTCCAGTTCCTCTGGACTTCTGCAGCTTTATTTTGAATATTACTCTGCATCTGAGACAAATGCAATACTGTAAACTAGACCTTGTAAATAGAATTTGTTCTTTAACTTGCTTCATATAAAATGCATTCTGTGTCCACATAACTTCTAAATGTATACATTCAATGTAAAGATCAGAACATTTCTTCTTTTTATTGTTCTTACTCTTGTGTTAAATAAAGCTTGGATCATCATAGCAAGGAGCTCTTTTGTTCCTGAGGAAGGGTGTGGTCCTCATTGGCAAGACACACATCGCTAACGATTCAAATTCTAGGTAAAGCTCTACGATTTTCCATAAGTGCTAAGTGCTCTTTTAGACGAGCGGTTGGGGGCAGTAAAAACTGGCAGCTAAGCCATGGGTCGGGAAGGGCATGCCAGTAGGCAAGATGTCTTCTCAATACAAATCTCTGGGCATAGATGCAGGTTGACATACATGCTCGCGCACATTCACGTGTCCAATTTATTTATTATAGGTACTTATATAGTGCCGTCAATTTACACAGCGCTTTACATACATATATACAGTATTGTACATTCACATCAGTCCCTAATCCTCAAGGGGCGTACAATCTAAGGTTCCTAATTTATATTCATACATACAAGGGCCAGTTTAGACAGGATCCATTTAACCTACCAGCATGCCTTTGGAATATGGGAGTGTGACGGGCGTGGCGTCAGACCCCAGCCCTTCTCACCAAACTCGTGACCAAAGGACTAGCCAATCTAAAACCAAGATGTCACGTGCGTAACAATGCCACACCCAGCTGCACCCTGCACACCGATTTTCCAGCTAATTGGACCACAATCGACGTACCGGCAGCCTGCATGCGATTGTTACTGGGTCAGGTTAATTACGCAATTAACCCTTCACACTGCCACCACCTCCTTTTTATACAGAGAAAGAGGAAACTCAGCAACAGACTAGAATGATTGGTTAACCGTCAGTATCCCGCTATCTCTACAGACCGGTTATACAGAGGGTTATATACTCATAGTAGCGCTCTTCAGCGGCAGGGATTCGTAAGTTACATTCTGGAGCTATAGAAACAGTTCAACACTTTTAGAAAGTAAGATTTATTACCAAAAGGTCGAAAGGTTGCAGTAAAAATATTTATAGAAAGAAGATGTAACCAATATATATATATAAATATACAGAGCACAACAGCACAGCAAACAGATAACAGAAAGAAGTTTAGGTAAATAAGTACTTGCCAAATAAATGCCTGGGGTTAAGCAGTTTCAAGTCTGATTGGGCTAAAAAGGGATTTCTGGTCTCGGACTCAGTTTCGTTGGTACAGCGCGATTCTCCTTTACTTTCGGAATGAGAGATGGTAAAACGCCAAAAGTCCTCACTTCTCTGACTACACACAAAAAAAAACAGCTTCTTTTCTCTACACAAAATCAACTGGGCGTCTCTTCCCTCAACGGACAAGCCAAGCCTTATTTGGCAAAGAATTGTTAGGCCGGGGCTCAGCATCACACGCTGATCGCATTCCTGAGGGAGGGGGAATGAGGGGATACATGAAGACTTCTTAACCTCCTTGGTGGTATGATTCTTTCCGATTTTTTGTGCTGAAAGCGGTACCATTTTTTTGCATGGAAATATGTAGTTTTTTATTGTAGGCTGTAATTTTTAGGAATAACTCACTGAAATCTGTCCGAACAAGAGTCTATTAAACATTCCGGATATGATAAAATTTGAAACACGAAATCATAAATTATAATTTAATAAATAATCATAAAAAATAATAATATAATAATAATAAATTTAATTCAATAATATAATCAAACCAAAAACACTGAAATTTGAAATAAAGAGGCAAATTCGCACATCGCTGAGCAAAGTCGCAAAATCGTTTTCAGTGTCTGATGACGAATTTTCCCACAAATCATTATCACTCAATTCTGCAAGTGGTTGTGATTTACTATCGCTGTTCTAAAACCGCTTTTGACGTAAAGGGATGCTTTTTGGACGCCATGGACTTTTCTAAGTTTCCAGGCAGAAAGAACAGTAAAAATGCAGGCAGGGCACAGGACAAAGCAGTAGGGACAAAATATATGTGAAATGCATTGAAATAGCAATGACAGCAAAAATGACATTTTTTAAAAAATTCAAATTTCCCGCCGGTTCCGGCGCCCGTACGTCCCGACGTCACAGGGCCCGGAACACAGGAGCCGGGTGCTGGCATCGGCCGGAGGAGATGGCCGGGGACGCTGGAGGGGACACATCGCGGGAGCAAAGGACAAGGTAAGTGCTGCAGGGACCCCCAGAACAGCGCCGCATGGTAAGCCCGAGTGTAGCTCGGGGTTACCGCTTTTGGTATAGAAATTTTACCCCGAGCTACACTCGGGAACACCGCTAAGGAGGTTAATACAGGGAGAGCCGTGCCTGGCTCTTGTATGCACGACTGTGACAGGGAGGAAACGCACGCAGGCACAGGGAGAACATGCAAACTCCAGGCAGGTGGTGCTGTGGTTGAGATTTGAACCAACAACCCTAGTACTGCCAGGCGCAAGTGCATTTAGCCACTGTGCTGTCTATGATTGAACAATGTTACTGTCTCTCCTCTCCTCCTCGTCCAATCTGAAAATGATAAATTAATGACACCCCGAAACAGATCGCAAAACGCGATTCAATTGCCAGAAATCACATCACATGGGTGAGAACACCTATGCGACGTGATTTGGGTGAGGAGTTAAAAAGGGTCCTGCACCTATTTGGTGCAGATGCGATTCGATTTGAGCCATACAAAGTGTACGGCTTATATCGCACCGCACATTGCACAGCACAGACATTTGCATGTAATTCGCACAGGAATGCAGTACTATTCCCGTGTTAATTACATGCAGTGTTCCACACAGCATAGTGTGAACCTGGGCTAATGCATTCTCTGCATTAGGGTAAAAAGCCTTTAAGTTGCAGCTCTTCCCTAGCCCCCCCTTTGCACTTATCTGAGCTTGATTTCGATCCAGCACAGTGTTCAAGAGCAGTAGCACTGCTCTTTCTTTCCCTCCTCACTGGGCTCAGTTAGAGCAGTGGGGGCCATTGGCTCCTATTCCTGTCAATCTAATCCTTTGACAAGGGAGCAGGGGGCAGATCCAAGCTGCACTGTGTGTGTGTCAATAGACACACACAGTGTGGCTCGGGACCAACCCCGTATGAGTGTACCATTAGCAAGTGGTAGGGGGTATTCAGCAGGGATAAGGAGCCAGAAGTGCCAGCGGGGGCCCCATAAGAGGAGGATCAGGGCTGCTCTGTGCAAAACCACTGCACACAGCAGGTAAATATGACATGTTTGTTATTTTAAAAAAATCTATTGCACGTGTAAATGTGTTGGCGGAGCCAGGAGTAGGGTACCCAGTGTTAGGAAGAAGTACACAGAGTCCACAAAGAGTTAAAGTTAAAGTAATTGTAAGGGATCTTTTTTGTTTACAAACATATCTATACTTACCTGCTGTGTGCAGTGGTTTTGCACAAAGCAGCCTGGATTCTCCTCTTTTCGGGTCCCCCGCCGGTGCTCCTGGCCCCTCCCTCCTGTTGGGTTCCCCCACAGCAAGCAGGGGGGCACCCAAGCATGCACACTCCCCAGCCGCTGCGCCAGGTGTCCATTCACACATGAAGCCATGGCACTCCTGGTCCCTCCTTACTGCCCCCAGTGTGCTATGGGTGCACCCAAGCAGGCTTGCTCCCAAGCCGCTGCTCTGCATGTCCATTCACACACAGAGCCATGGCATGGCCCCACCCACTCCTCATTGGCCCACTGTGATTGACAGAAGAGGGAGTCAATAGCTCCAGGTAAGTATTAGGCCGGCTGGGGGGCAGCTGCACATAGATTTTTTCACCTTCATGCATAGAATGTACAGTCTTTACAACCACTTTAAGCCGATCATACATGGATCAAAATTCAAATAGTTCAGCAGGGACTGGCTGAATTTCAATCCATATATGGGCAGGGAGCAGAGGCGTCCCTAGGGTAGGTGTCACCCGGTGCGGTAACACTTGGTGACAACCCCTCCGACGATCCCCACAGAATGGATCGGATCTGCGGATTGAGCATAATGAATCGGACTCCGATCCATTATGCTCAATCCGCAGATCCGATGCATCCTGCGGGGATCGTCGGCTTTCTTTACAACTTACCTTTTCTTGGAGCGGGTCCGGTGTCACCCCGTATAGGTTGCATGCCGATGAGGATCGTTGGCATGCAACCTATACGGGGTGACACCAGACCCGCTCCAAGAAAAGGTAAGTTGTAAAGAAAGCCAACGATCCCCGCAGGATGGATTCGATCCATCCTGCGGGGATTGTCGGCTTGATTTACAACTTACCTTTTTTGGGGAGCGGGTCCGGTGTCACCTCGTGCGGTCGGTGTCACCCGGTGTGGACCGCACCCCCAGCACCTGCCTCGTGACGCCACTGGCAGGGAGGTCGTACAGAAGTCAATCTACTGATCAAAATCAAATACTGGTAAAGCGCTTCCAGTACGACATAACAAATCAAATATCATATAACCTCATACCATAACCATTTATCATAAACAGATCCCTCCAGTATTCAGTATCCTTTTGTGAATGTGCTAAAAAAAATAAAACAGTATATATATATATATATATATATATATATATATATATACATATATATATATATATACATACAGTTGTGTTCAAAATAATAGCAGTGTGTTGAAAAAAGTGAATAAAGCTCAAAATCCTTCTAATAGCTTTTATTTCCATACACACAAATGCATTGGGAACACTACACATTCTATTCCAAATCAAAACGTGAAGAATAATATATCAAATTTGTGTTGTTCCTGTAAAAAAATGAAGAAAAGTGAATATTAGACTGTTCAAAAAAATAGCAGTGTTTGTATTCTTCTTTACAAACTCAAACATTCACTATATAAACTAAAAAATATTTGAAGATTTTGCTTTCCTTTGAATCGCTTAATGAATATTTAGTTGTATAAGCACTGTTTCTGAGAACTGCTGTACATCTGTGTTGCATGGAGTCACCCAACTTCTGGCACCTGTGAACAGGTATTCCAGCCCAGGATGATTGGACCACAGTTCTTCTCTATTTCTTGGTTTTGCCTCAGAAACTGCATTTTTGATGTCACCCCACAAGTTTTCTATTGGATTAAGATCCGGGGATTGGGCTGGCCACTCCATAATGTCAATCTTGTTGGTCTGGAACCAAGATGTTGCAAGTTTACTGGTGTGTTTGGGGTCGTTGTCTTGTTGGAACACCCATTTCAAGGGCATTTCCTCTTCAGCATAAGGCAGCATGACCTCTTCAAGTATTCTGATGTATTCAAACTGATCCATGATCCCTGGTATGCGATAAATAGGCCCAACACCGTAGTATGGGAAACATCCCCATATCATGATGCTTGCGCAACCATGCTTCACTGTCTTCACAGTGTACTATGGCTTGAATTCAGTGTTTGGGGGTCGTCTGACAAACTGTCTCCGGCCACTAGACCCAAAAAGAACAATCTTACTTTCATCAGTCCACAAAATGTTGCGCCATTTCTCTTTAGGCCAGTCAATGTGCTCTTTGGCAAATTGTAACCTCTTCAGCACGTCTTTTTTCAACAGTGGGACTTTGCGGGGGCTTCTTGCAGATAGCTTGGCTTCACATAGGCGTCTTCTAATTGTAACAGTACTCACAGGTAACTTTAGACCTTATTTCATCTTCCTGGAGCTGATTGTTGCCATTTTGGCTATTCTTTTATCCATTCGAATGGTATTTTTTCGCTTTCTTCTACGTCTTTCAGGTTTTGGTTGCCATTTTAAAGCATTTGCGATCATTTTAGCTGAGCAGCCTATCATTTTCTGCACTTCTTTATATGTTTTCCCCTCTCCAATCAACTTTTTAATCAAGGTACGCTGTATCTTCTGAACAATGTCTGGAACGACCCATTTTCCTCAGAATTTCAGAGAGAAATGCACTGTAACCAGCATGTACATTTGCTGCCTTCCTTCCATAAATAAGGGCAATAATTGCCACCTGTTTTTCAAAGAATGAATGACCTCACTAATAGAACTCCACACTGCTATTATTTTGAACATGCCCCTTTCAATTAGTGATTCAATTACACAGAATCAGCAGCATGCATGTCATGACTGTTGGATCTGTTGGATTTCTATTATTCTACTACACCTGCTAGTAAATTATTTGCCATGTAGAAATATCATTTCTACCAAAAACAGTGATTGATCAGGTTAGTGATGTCTGACTGCTATTATTTTGAACACAACTGTATATATATATATACACACATACACACCATAGTCCAATATTTATATATAAACATATAAATAAATTATATATAGGGACTCTTTAATGACTAGCATAGTACCATTGGATTGGCATAAGGCCAATGTGGTGCCAATATTTAAAAAGGGGTCAAAATCTTTACCAAGTAATTATATTATTATACAGTATTTATATAGCGCCAAAAGGTTTGCTCAGCGCTGTACATTATAGACCTGTTAGTTTAACTTCTATAGTTGGGAAGATACTGGAGAGTTTAATAAAAGATCACATAGATGAGTTCTTGCTGGAAAAAATATTTTAAGTAACAGACAGCATGGATTCATTAAAGACAGAAGTTGTCAAACAAATCTGATTTCTTTTTATGAGGAGGTGAGCAAAACCTTGGACAGAGGGGTGGCGGTGGATGTGGTATACTTGGATTTTGCAAAAGCATTTGGCACAGTTCCCCACACACAGCTAATGTGTAAGGTAAAGTCTACGGGCTTGGAAAAATCTGTATGTAAATGGATAGAAAACTGACTAAAAGATCGTATTCAGAGAGTAGTGGTTAATGATTCATACTCTGGATGGTCTGGGGTCATCAGTGGTGTACCCCAAGGTTCAGTGTTGGGACCCTCACTTTTTAATATATATATAAATGATATAGGGTCTGGGATTATAAATCCCATTTCAGTCTTTGCAGATGACACCAAGCTGTGCAGTGGAATAACGTCCTTACAGGATGTCTCCAACTTACAAGCCGACCTCAATGCACTGTTTAATTGGGCAACTATGCGGCTAATGAGGTTTAATGTTGATAAATGTAAGGTTCTGCACTTGGGGGCTAAGAATCTGCATGCATCATACATACTAGGGGGGTACAACTGGGGGAATCAAGGGTGGAGAAGGATCTGGGGGTTCTGGTAGATCACAAGTTTAATAATGGCATGCAATGCCAAGCTGTGGTTTCTAAAGCGAGCAAAATCCTCTCTTGTATTAAAAGAGGTATAGACTCCAGAGAGAGAGATATCATATTACCCCGGTACAAATCATTAGTAACACCTCATCTGGAATATGCAGTTCAGTTTTGGGCACCAATTCACAAAAAGAACATTGGGGAACTGGAGAAAGTACAGAGAAGGGCAACCAAATTGATATGAGGCATGGAGGAGCTCAGCTATGAGGAAAGATTAGAGGAACTGAATGTATTCTCTCTTGAGAAGAGGAGATTAAGGGGGGATATGATCAACATGTATAAATACATCAGTGGTTCATATAGTGAACTCGGTGTAGAGCTATTCACCCTGAGGCATCACAGAGGACAAGGGGGCACTCTTTACGTCAGGAGGAAAAGAAATTTAATTGCCAAACACAGTTTCTTCACAGTGAGAGCTGTGAAAATGTGAAATTGACTCCCTCAAGAATTGGTTCTGGCCAGCTCAGTGGATTGCTTTAAAAAAGTCCTGGATTCCTTCTTGGATACACAGAATATAAGTGGATACTATCATTTATAGGTAAAGCTGATCCAGGGAATAACCGAATGCCTCTCGGGGGATAAGGAAGGAATTTTTTCCCTGCAGGAGCAAATTGGATCATGCTTTGCTGGGCTTTTTTGCCTTCCTTTGGATCAACTGTGGGTATAAGATAACTTTTTTTTTTTTTATTGTTATGGTTGAACTGAATAGACTTTTGACTTTGTTCAGCCAGACTAACTATATACTGTAAAACGTGTGTATATATATATATATATATATATATATATATATATATAAAATGTATAATGTATATTCCAATATATATATATATATATATAGTCCAATATATATATATATATATAAAAACCTATAGCCCGATGTGAGCGTCCCATATGGTGGCAACTGCTTTCCTGATTCAAGTTATCTTAATTTGACGTTTTCTTTTATGAACTTATTTATTGTTGTGAGTACTAATAGTGCGGGACTTTTTTTTTTTCAATCTACTAAACTACTTCTGTACAGTCGACCTTTTGGGTTTTACCTGCTTGATCAACACTGCAACCTTGACCAGTATATTCTGATGGCGGGGAAGTCTCCCCACTGTCAGAACACAATAGCTCTGCAGGAAGGGATTCCATTGAAAGTGTGGATGGGGAAATCAAATCTTTTTATTTATGGTTGAAGGAAAAAACTGATCTGTCTATGGATTGCCTTAGCGTGTTGAAAAAGTAATATGTTCTTACTGATTTTGTATAGTTTTCCTATCAGCAACATACTGGTAAATACACAGGAAAGCCAGCAGTAATTCAGAAGCCAGTGTGGGACAATTCCCCAGTTCTCATGTCAGGCAACACATAGCACACAGTCATCTCTGTCACTGGCGAAGTCTCAGCCTGGTCCAGGACAAAGCCTGTATATAGCAGTGTGCCCCGCTGTCACTGACATTCTGCCCTCTTCTATGGCCTGCCCACATATTCCGCCATGTGAGATTTCACACACTGGCTATAGTATAGGTTCTCAGGCAGGGAACAAGGCTTCTCTGTGTCCCAGATTATTAGACTAGAACATTTGATTATAATATGCAATGACACACATGGTGGTGGATCGCTTTAAAATACGGGACTGGAAAATATTTAGGGGTCTTAAAATGTTTAAAATGATGCAGGTCACTAGCTGTAACTTTCAAGCTGGAGATTAGGTATGGCAGGTTTTACATAGTTACATTGGTCCAGCTTGGAGCATGTCATGGAGTATGTCTGAGCCATACCTGTGGGATCCCCCTGGAAGCTGGAAATCACTGTAGTAGATGCCGCTACTACAGCATTTACCACTAGCTTCTGGGTCCCAGTGCTGCCTGCTGCCTCTCTCCTTGGGAAAATAGGAGGTCGCTTAGCAGGGGTGCCATTAAGGCTAGGGTCACACCTATGCAGTTTGCGTTTGACCCATTTCTGCATTGTGTTTTGCGTAGTGTTTTTGCACCTGCATTTTTTACGCGTTTTTATTTGATTTTTTTCTTGTTGCTAGGTAGATATAAAACGCAGAAAAAATGCACTACATACTTTTCTGCAGCATTTCCATTGAACTCTATAGAACCAAAAACGCAACTTTTTGAGTTCAAAAAAGTTCCTGCCCCTTTAACAAAAAAACACACTGAGTGAAAACGCGAAGATGTGAACGTGTCCCATAGGAAATCATGTTAAATGGATTGTAGTGCGTTTCTGCAAAACGCTGCGGAAAATGCTTAGATGTGAACCTAGGGTCAGAGAACACTTTGCATTTTCTCAATAAACACAAAGCTTTCTCTGATTGGATGATTGTGATGTCACTGCCCCTTTCTCACCACCTCATCCAATCAGAAAATTACTTCAATCCATTGCAATAATGGAAAATGTTTTCTGATTGGCACCTGTGTCGAGGAAGTGACCTCCTGTGTTCACAATGTAGCTAGGGAGCCACTCAGCATGCGATCTGGAAGCTAGTGGCAATCACTGTAATAGCGGTGTCTACCACGATGATTTCCAGCTTCCAGGGGGATCCCACAGGTATGGAACTTACCTATTTACATTGGACCTATGTAAATATGTAAACATTGCCATACCTAAACTTCAGCTTTAAACATTTCCAGACATATTGGGGGGGATTTACTAAAATGGTGCTGACAGAATCTGGTGCAGATGTGCATGGTAACCAATTAGCATCTAACCTCAGCTTGTTCACTTAAACTTTGACAATAAGGCTGGATTCACAATTGAGCGATTTTTAGCTTGAAGCTCAAAAATGCCTGGAGAGAAAAAAATCAATTATTCTCCATGGAGATGGTTCACATCTCCACTCCATGTCGCCTGAAGCCAAACGCCCGAAGCTTAAACATGTTCTGGATCTTTATTTGTCGCTCAATTTGGGAAGATTTTCGTGCTTTTGAGTGTTTTTAATTCCATAGGAATGAATGGAAATGCTGGATTGGCGCATTTATGTGCGATTTTCTGCTCAAATGAAAAAACTTTTTTTTTAAATAGTAATAATATATGCATAAATAAATGTAAAATAAATACAAAAATAAATTAAAATAATCATAAATAAATAATAAATTAAATACATTAAGAATATGTAATAATAAATAAATAAATGGTTATTAATCCCTAAACTTAACCCCCTAACCCTAAAAAAAGACAAAACTAAAAAATTATTATTATTATTATTATTATTATTATTATTATTATTAATAATAATAATAATAATGTATTGTTAATATTATTGATTTATTTGTGTTAGGGTGTTTTATTATTATTATTATTATTATTATTAATAATAATAATAATAATAATAATAATAGTAAGGGTTTTAAGGGTTAGGGGGTTAATTATTATTTATTATTACATATTATTCATTTATTGTATTTCTTTATGATTATTTTTACTTATTTTACATTTATTTATTCATTATTATTATTACCACCCAAACCTTACAAGAATAAATTAAATAATAATGAGACAAGACATAAAATATTAATCTCGCTCTACTCTACTCTACCAACAAAAAATTATAATAAATGAATAATAATTAAAAAACAAAAAAAGAAAGAAAAGCTGACGTAAAAGCTAAAGAAGCTGAAAAACATAGCAACAAATGATGTAACAGACGATATTTTTCTCTACTGACTAATAAAAAATGCCAAAGCTCAAAAACAGCTGAAAAATGCTATATGAAGACGAGCATAAATGCAATAAAGTTATGCAAAAAATTTGCAAAAATCGCTCAAAGATGCTACACTCAAGTGTGAATCCAGCCTAAAACCTGGAAGCTGATTGGTTTCTATGCAGAGCTGCAACAGATTCTGGATGGTCTAGGTTTAGTATGGAAATGGTATTTGTTTACCTGTTTTTGTTATTAAAATGTAAAATGTTCTGTAAGTAAACCTTTATCTATTTTTTTAAGTATTTAAAATCCCTGTCTGATTCTTATTGCTATGTCCCCACTGTGAAGCTGCATTCTCTCTCTGTGTTCTGCAACCTGGCTGGAGTTTTGCTGAAACCTTTTCCTGCTCTATCTAACACTGAGCCCCGGTTCACACTAGAATGCGTTGTTGGAAACACACGATCTATGCACCGCATTTAAATCGCACTGCCCTTGCAATCTACAGCGGGAGTCAGTGCAATGTGAACAACGCCCCAAATGCAGGTTGCCTTTGCCTGCACCGGATTGCACGGTGCAAAAAAGACCATGCGAACCAGTTGCAGTGCGTTTCTAAAATGAATGCATGCACTACTTTGGTGCGGTGCCATTTGAGCCCATTCAGAATACACCAGGATTCACACTATAGCTCGGATGTGAATCCCACTGGAACCACACCGCATTCTGTGCAATTCTCATGCAATTCTGTACGGTGTGATTTGATCCCATTCATTTGAAAGAGCTCAGGTCACACCACACCACATTTCTGTGCAATTCACATGCAATTAATTGATGCGTGGTGTAATTTGAGTCCATTCATTTAAATGGCTGAAATTGCACCGCATCGCACAATAGAAGTGCAGGCACCATTTTTTTGGATTTTTTTCTTTTAAAAAGCGATCTGGTGCGGGCGAACCACATTGTGATGCATTTGGGGTGTGGTTAACTTTGGCTTGACACCCACAGCAGATTGCAAACACAGTGCGATTGCAATGAGGTGAAGGAGATGCGCAGGGATTGCTGCGTTTCCTGCACCACGTGTGAACCAGCGCTGAATGGGCTCAAATCGAATGGCACTGAATTGCACAGGAATGAACAACTCATTTCAAAGTGTGAACCTAGGCTAAAACAAAAGTAACAAACATTAGCCCAAATCTAACGGCACAAATTTGTTTTTTTCCCCTTTACAACTAAATATTACAGTTTTACCATAAGCCTGTTTATGACCGGTTCTCTTTATAGGACCTTGCTAGAAGAAGTGAACTTTCCTGTTGCCTGCGAATGTCATTTGTCATTGTAAGTGGCTTATTTAAACAGCTGTCCCTTGATGGGAGGAATATGGTGGCCTTGGAGTTCCCATGATAATTACACGCAATTACATAATTTATCAACGGAATTATAACTAACGAGCGTTTAGCCTAAGACATCATTAGTGCTACATTCAGCTGTGGGAATTATATGTGAAATATGACTAGACGGGGGACTGACCTTCACAAGGCCATTGAGGAACTGGGAAGTATGGTGATGGAGATTTGACAAATGCTGAGCAAACATTATCTAAGCTTTCACCATTCTCAATCATTGTCCAAGCCATATTCACCCTTCAATCATTGTCCAAGCCATATTCACCCTTCAAGCATTATCCAAGCAAAAGAATGTTTTAATTGTTTTTTTTTTTAACGTGTAAAATTGCGGTTCCTTCACTGTCTGTTGCCATTTACAAGTGGGAAATGCGGGACGGACCTCCTTTTACAATGATGATTGCCAGGCTGTTGTGCTTCTCCAATGGCTTCAATGCTTTTAGAAACACTGGCCTGGAACAAACAAGCAGATTAGATTGGAAAGTCAGAATTCCTCCTGTAAATACTTCCTCTTGGGTCTGTTCCTAGGAAGTTATTGAAATTAGTGGTGCACCGAAATGAAAATTCTGCTACCGAAAATTCAGGATGCACTTGGTCAAAAACCAAAACCAAAATGGACAGTTTTTAAAAATTAATATATTTTTCGAACGCAATTTTTTTGGGGAAAAAATACACTTTAACCACTTGAGCTCCTGAGGATTTACCCCCCTTAATGACCAGGCCTCTTTTTGCTACTTGGTGCTGCACTAATTCAACTGATAATTGCGCGGTCATGCAATGCTGCACCCAAACGAAATTTACGTCCTTTTTTTCACACAAATAGAGCTTTCTTTCGGTGTAATTTGATCACCTGTGCGCTTTTTATTTTTCACGCTATAAACAAAAAAACGCCAAAAATTTTGAAGAAAAACAATATTTTTTATTTTCAGCTATAAAAAATATATAGTAAACTCAAAGTTGGTTATAAATTTAGGCCAAAATGTATTCTGCTACATGTTTTTGATAAAAAAAATCCCAATAAGTGTATATTGATTGCTTTGTGTGGAAGTTATAGCGTCTACAAACTATGGTATAAATACTGCAATTTACGCCATTTTTCTGCTATACAGTGCTGCGCTAGTTTAACGGACAATTGCGCGGTCATGCAATATGGTACATAAATGAAATTTACATCCTTTTTCCCCCCACAAATTGGGCTTTCTTTTGGTGGTAATTGATCGCCTTTGCGGTTTTTATTTTTTGCTCTATAAAAAAAAAGACTGACAATTTTGAGGAAAAAAAAACAATATTTTGGACTTTTTGCTATAAAACATGTCCAGTAAAAAAAAAATGCAAAAATCAAATTTAGTCATAAATTTCTGCCAAAATGTATTCTGCAACATGTCTTTGCTAAAAAAAAACCCAATACGTGTAAATTAATTGGTTTACGTGAAAGTTATAGCGTTTACAAATGGCGGGAAAGATACTGGGATTTTTAGGGTTTTTTTTATACTAATAATGGCGGCGATCAGGGACTTATGGCAGCGACCAGCGACTTATGGCGGGACTGCGGGACTGCGGCGGACATTCTGACATTGGGGGGTACTGACTTGGGGTCACTGACATCCCCAAAAACACTAATACAGTGATCAGTGCAAAAAAAAAAAAAACTGACACTGTACTAATGGCAATGGGGAGGAAGGGGTTAACTTTATTTTGCAGGGAAGGGTTATAGGAGTGAGGGGAGTGTTTTACTAGGGGGCGGGGCTGATCGAGAAAGTGAAACTATTCTTTCTCGATCAGCTCATCCTCGAGCTGACAGAGAGGTGACAGACAGCACAGCTACTGCAGCTGTGCTCTCTGTCACCGTTTACCGCTGATCGCCGGGACATAGCCGCTAATGAGCGGCTGTGACCCGGCAACTGACATCTGCGGCGGTGATCCACAGGACAAATAGGGCGGCAGCGCGCCTCGCGCGCGCCCCCTATTTGTTTACAAAACGCACGTTTTAAAACGTTGTTTTGCCTGTGAGTGCCGCCCTGCCACCGTATATGTACAGTGGCTGGGCGGCATGCGGTTAAAGATTAAAAAAAAAAACAATGTATATCCCTATCAATTTGTAAAATATGAAAGAGGACATTACGCCGAGTAAATAGATACCCAACATGTCAAGCTTTAAAATTGCGCACGCTTGTGGAATGGCAACAAACTACGGCACTTAATCTCCATGGGTGAGGCCTTAAACATTTCTACAGGTTACCAGTTTAAAGTTACAGAGGAGGTCTAGTGTGAGAATTACTGCTCCTGCTCTAACGTTCATGGCGATACCTCACATGTGTGGTTTGAACACCACTTACATATGTGGGCGTGGCCTACGAATGCATTCACCACTATGCAAAAGCACGGGGGAACGTTAAACTTTTTTTTTTTTATTTACTTAATTTTTTTTTACACTGTCCCTTTAAATAAAAAAAAGTATCACTTTTATTCCTATCACAAGGAATGCATGCATCCCTTGTGATAGAAATAAGTAGTGACAGGTCCTCTTTATGGAGAGATATGGGGTCAGTAAGACCCCACATCTCTCCTCTACAATGTAAGGCATTAGATCAAAAAAGCATTGATCTAGTGTTTTTTTAAAAAAGGCCTTGTTTAAAAAAAAAGGCATAGAGATGAGTGGATGCCATCTTTCCTTCACTTATCTCTATGCCCAGTGCCAGGATTGTTCAGTGGTTGCTCAGGAAAGGCTGAGAACCACCGAGCAGCGGCGGGTGGCGGCAGCGGTGGCAAGGGGCGGCAGCAGCGACGGGCTGGGTTATTTTCAGCACGTGTAACGGTGCTTATTTTCATATCGGCCAAAGGCCAATAGGGGTGTTTTCAGCGTTTCGGCCACCGAACTCTCAGTGCATCCCTAACTGAAACCATTGGACTACCAGGCAACAAGCATTTTCAAGGGTCAGAAGTGGCAACCTCCATATTTTTGTCACTCTGGATAACATACAATATAAAATCCTTTGCATGCGTGTGCATTTGATTTGGGTGCATAGCTCCCTTTTACAGTGTGTGCGCAAGCTAGCTCCTTTACAGCCTAACTCCATAAAACTTAAAACTCTTCCCTTGCAGGCTGCATGGGCTCCTAACTGCTTTCCATTCAGGGGCAGACTGACAACTCATGGGTCCCCGGGCAATAGGGGATCATGGGGCCCCTGTGTCCTTACACACACCCAAAAAAGCCTATGAAAAAGCCAATGAAAGGTACCAGGGGCATCTCATGGGGCCCCCTACTGACCCTGGGCCCTTCGGGCAGTGCCTGAGTGCTCGAATGGTCAGTCCACTCATTTCCATTGTATACTATTATGGCTTTATATTCAGCTATGAGAATGAACTAGGCATTCTGCGTGAAACGTGACATCAAATATGGCATTTCTTTATAAAGTATCTCACAGAAGTGAGTACACCCCTCACATTTTTGTAAATACTTTTTTATATCTTTTCATGTGACAACACTGCAGAAATGACACTTTGCTACAATGTGACGTAGTGAGTGTACAGCTTGTATAACAGTGTAAATTTGCTGTCCCCTCAAAATAACTCAACACACAGCCATTAATGTCTAAACTGCTGGCAACAAAAGTGAGTACATTCCTAAGGGGTGGGGGTATAGCTTACTGGCGCTGTGTGTGTCTATGGACACACACAGAAGACTGCATCAGGAGCACACTTGCACTGGTGCCCCCATAACACATGGCTTGCTAAGGGGAAACCCAGAGGAATCAGAAGCAGACAGAGCCAGTGGGGGACCTCCAAAGAGAAACTAAGGGGACACTCTGAAATATTGTATAACCTTTTTTTATTGTAATTAAAAAAAAATTGCCTTTACTATAATTTTGAGTAAGAGAATGTCTGTATATAAACACCACTTTATAATGAGCATTCCATCATATTATCTCATTGTGTTAAAAACCAACGATTTCTGTTCAATGTCAATACATGTACGTTGTACCGTAGGTTCTGAATCGGTTAAAACAATGATAATATTTACAGTAGAACATCATTTTGACACTTTCAATCCACAGAGGGTTTAAACTGTTTATTATTACCCCATAAAATCAATGAATTGCTCTGTAATCCCCCTAATTTAATATCCTTTAAAATAAAAAACTCATCCTATATTGCAAGCTCCAAGGAGCAGGGCCCTCCTATCCCTCTTGTATTGAACTGTATTGTTGCTGTATTGTCTCCAGTTATATTGTAAAGCGCTGAGCAAACTGTTGGCGCTATATAAATCCTGTATAATAATAATCATCATCTCTGCCACAAAAAGGTAAGTAGAGTCTATGAACACTAGATGGCAACACACCACAACAATCCTCAGTCCATAAACCAGTTATCACAAGTAAAGGAAATGACAAGATGATTGAACAAGTTTCATGAACATCAGATAGAGATTGTGAACATTGGGATCACTCATTTCAGTATTTTGAGGATATGGGGGTATCTGAATGGACAACTTTAAGATTAATCTGTATAGTATTTTTAGGAAAACAGGTCTGGAGAGGAGAAGCAACCACAGCAAAAACAAGTAAAAAGACAACAGTAACTCCCAATGAACTTCTAAAGCTATCCAGATCAAATAGTAAGTTTAAAGTTGGCCATACCGGTGCAGCAGAGACTGGCTGAATTTCAATTCATCTATGGCTACTCCTGTTCATGAGAACTTGATCAAACAATTGACTGCTCATTGATGAACAAAAGTAAAGAAGGGCGCACTCTCATCATACATTACCGTGGTACACCACGTGTTTATTGTGAAATCAAATAGATATATACTTACAAACCAAAGGAGAATAAAAGCAGAATAGGTGGTCCGCAATGGCAGTCCAATACAGTGCTTAGGGATAGTTTGACGCGTTTCGGGAGATGAACCCCCTTCTTCAGAGCTAAAGGGGGTTTGTCTCCCGAAACGCGTCACATATCCCTAATTAGGGCACAGCACTCTATTGGACTGCCATTGCGGACCACCTATTCTGCTTTTATTCTCCTTTGGTTTGTGAGTATATATCTATTTGATTTCACAATAAACACGTGGTGTACCACGGTAATGCACGATGAGAGTGCGCCCTTCTTTACTTTTGTTCATCAATATCTAGATTTCCAGGTCTTTGAAGGGCAGCACCTCCCCGTTTGGCATTATGAATTCCTTCTAGTCTGCATGAAGCTTTGAGCGCTGGTTTCGTTTGTTAATTGACTGCTCATAAACTGGCTAGCTGAAAAATTTTGCTTCAATCGGCGCATGCAGCCAATCGGCCGCAGCGTTGATTAGTGTATTCTGATGGCAGGGGAGTCCCGCTGTCAGAACACAATGACACAGCGGGGAACACTCCCACATCCACCTCGAATTGTGGATGGGGGAATTGAATCAGTTTTTTTCGTTCGGCCCGCTGGCTGAAAAAAAAAACAAATCTGAGCCAAGAATGGCTTAAATTAATACTAAACCCACAACAGTAAAATCAGTCTGTATACACAGTAAAGCATGCTTGTTATACTCACTGTGGAATCTAAGGGGTTAATCCTATGCACTGTGTAAAAATGCTGTTTGATTCTGTCTTCTCTGATACTCTTTCCAGTGTCCCCCTCTTATCTCTTGATAAGACATATTGTGTGGGGACACTCTGCACATGCTAAGTTTGGTGTGTATTGCTAGAGAGGTTTTTCTTTTTCTTGGGAGAGTGCATGTGATCAGTACAGGGCCAATCAGCACTGTCCAAATAGAGGTCAGGGGTTCTGCATCCCCCTAGAGCAGAAAGAAAACTCCTCATCCAAGCTTTAACCAGTGCTTGACTGGACACTGATAGAAGTCACAAGACTGCTCTAACTGCTGATGAGAAAAGGTATTTAGCAGTTTATATTTACTAAAATAATTTCATTTCCATGTTGTGTGTACTGTGGGAGACCAGATATAGTGAATGCAGGGTCCTGTGTTTAGTAACACTTTAAGTCCTCCTAATATACTCTGATAGAGTGCTGCGGATATATTGTGCTGCAGATAAAATAAGTAGACTTTTCACACTGCTTCTGGACAGGACAGCTTAACTGGCCAACACCACAAGACATGACATAAAGGTGCTTTTTGGCATCTCTGCCAACTGCTACCTGCCAAACAGGGATGTTACCTATGGTGCATATACAGGAGGGGGGTGAAAAAATAGCAAATACCTACAACCTATGCTTTGTTCCTTGGGTGCAAATGGACCTTGTCACGGCACTGGTCCCTAAACAAAAAACATGGTTGGCCCTCGTTGGCCATTTGTGTTTAAGCCTATGGAGAAGTACTGCACCTGCACGGGAAGTTTATCAAGAAGAAAACGCTAAACAAATCAGAAAAGGTTATCCTATCTGACCACAATTTCCCCATATAAGCCATTACCAATAGTGTCTGGCAGTAGATCACACACATTAGGTCATCTCCCAGTCTAGCCAGGAGACTGTCATCCGATGTCTATGGAGTATTAAGATTGTGTTGTGCAACCTCCCTCTCATGCTCAAGTGTGTTTAGATAAGGCTGTAGGTGTCTTATTGAGTAAAAGTGGAACTGGAACCAGCAAGTGAACCTGCAATGACAGAGGTCATGTAGAAGATGAGGATGGTAGCAACCACAAACATATAAACAAAAAGACAACCTGGACCGGTGAATGGATGCAATGCATAGATCAGTTAAGCAAAGTGGAAAAATAGTGTTGAGCCTATAAGGTTATCTAATTAGTATTGATATCCTGAAGTATTGTGATCCAGGGATACTTGTACCAACGCTCAAAGCCAAGGATGTGAGATCTCCCCGTCGGGGCTCAGAACATGGGAGCGAGTGTCAATGCACCAATTCAGAAGTGTAGATTCATTAGGAAGAAGGACACCGCTCAAACCAGCCCAACGTTACGGTGTTGACCTCAGCTGCTGCTCCGGCTGTGCCACTAACGCGTTTAGCCCCACGCACTGGGTCTTTGATTACAGAGGTCTTTTTCAGTGGCCAAGCTACAGTGGGCAGGGAGCATGGCCAGAGCAGTGGCTGAGGCCAACACCATAACTTCGGGCTGGTTTGAGCGGTGTCTTTCTTCCTGTTGAATCTATCATAAAGTGTTGATGTTGATGAAGATGATCTGGTTCCCAGGCAAACTGCCTCTACACCTCAGAGGATCTCCACAATCACTTTGCCTTGTGTAACGTAATGAACATGTAAACTGAAGCTCCCCACCACTGCTAAAAAGGTCCAGCTATACTGTAATTTTATTCCAATAAAGGTCAGGGAGGCAATCGAAAAAGTATGCACGCCTCAAGGCCTGATGAAGGAGGTGGTTTTGGACTCCCTGAAACACATTGCATAATTTATCGATTGTCCACTTCTAGGCTATACATATTGTTTTCAAGTACTGATGAAGAAGGTGGTTTTGGAGCCCCCGAAACATGTCCACTTCTAGGCTATACATATTGTTTTCAAGTCTTGATGAAGGAGGAGGTTTTGGATACCCCGAAACATGTCCACTTCTAGGCTATACATATTGTTTTCAAGTCTTGATGAAGGAGGTGGTTTTGGATACCCCGAAACATGTCCACTTCTAGGCTATACATATTGTTTTCAAGTCTTGATGAAGGAGGTGGTTTTGGATACCCCGAAACATGTCCACTTCTAGGCTATACATATTGCTTTCAAGTCCTGATGAAGGAGGTGGTTTTGGATACCCCGAAACATGTCCACTTCTAGGCTATACATATTGTTTTCAAGTCTTGATGAAGGAGGAGGTTTTGGGTACCCCCAAAACATGTCCACTTTCAGGCTATACATATTGTTTCAAGTCTTGATGAAGGAGGTGTTTTGGATACCCCGAAACATGTCTACTTCTAGGCTATACATATTGTTTTCAAGTCCTGATGAAGGAGCTGTGTTTGGATACCCGAAACATGTCCACTTCTAGGCTATACATATTGTGTTCAAGTCTTGATGAAGGAGGTGGTTTTGGATACCTGGAAACATGTCCACTTCTAGGCTATACTTATTGTGTTCAAGTCTTGATGAAGGAGGTGGTTTTGGACCCCCCCTCCCCGGCGAAACACATTGCATACTTTTTCAATTGTCCACTTCTAGGCTCTATATATTGTTTTCAAGTCCTGATGAAGGAGGTGGTTTTGGATACCCCGAAACATGTTAGATACGCTTTCCATTGTCCCCATGATCTTTATTATAATAAAGTCATATCTGGACCTTGCAGTAGGGGTGTGCTGCTTCAATATACATCAGTATAGAGATCAGGACTTTTTGCAGGTGAGCTATGTTTTCCAAATCAGATTACATGAGCTGCACATCTTTTGGTTTATGGTATACAGATTACATTGGAATTAAACCATTCTATCCTTTACAACCAAGGAAGTTACCATCTTAGTCTCTGTTTGATCTGCTGTTGCCATGGTGCTGCTCATGTGGTCTGATATGACAGCATGATAGGTTGCACAAGCAACTGTGACAGTTTTCATTCAATGTAACTGTTTTGGTAAACATTTAAATGAGTTTAGTTCTGCTTTCATTTCCAATGAAACATTCATTTCTGTAGATTGGTTAGAAATCTTCCTCCCAGACATGTGATTCGGGTGTAACACCATATAAAAGGGGGTGCCGGGGTGAACTGTGGGAAGGGAGGCTCCCTGTTTGGATACAGCATACACTCTCTGCACAGCAGCCAGAGCATGAAACAAACCCAACTGTCTGGGATGATTCACTGCGGCTCGGAGTGAAGGCCAAGAAAACAGGGAAGTGTACAGGAAATGGGAGAAGGTCTGGAAAGAACAGTCACATCTCTGCTAATAATAATGTGGAACACAGCACGTGATTTGGGAGGATCAGGCAATAGATATACACTGTATATAGCAAGACCCAAACTAGTCTTCTCCCACTCTGGAGAAACTATACATCCTGACAAGGCTGGACTGAGATTAAAGAGCAACTCCAGCTAGAAAGAATACCAACCCATGTCTGTAGCCACCCTCACATCTGCAGGAATGTTGAAAAAGATTTCCATGCACTAAAAAACAATTTCTGAAACATTTCAAAAGTCTCTAGGTGACCCTTTGCTGAACGGCTCAGGTCAGGCGAATCTTAGATTGTAAGCTCCAAGGAGCAGGGCCCTCCTAACCCTCTTGTATTGAACTGTATTGTTGCTGTATTGTCTCCCGTTATATTGTAAAGCGCTGAGCAAACTGTTGGCGCTATATAAATCCTGTATAATAATAATAAATATTGCCTAGAACCCAGGAAGCCGGTCTCTCGTTGTCCATCATCGTCAGTGTGAGAGAGTTGTCTGTGGTCAGATTATGTCCCAAAAATGTTGAAACTGAAAGCTTCCCATTGAAGCTTTTTTCAAACATTTTACCCCAGAGCAGGGGTAGGCAACCTGCGGCTCTCCAGCTGTTGCAGGACTACAAGTTCCATCATGCCTCTGCAAGTCATAGCTGTAACTGTCAGTTTTGTAATGTTGCAATGCCTCATGGGAAATGTAGTTCCACAACAGCTAGAGAGCCTCAGGTTGCCTACCCCTGCCGCAGAGGAACCCTTCAAATAATTAACGCCTCAGGGAGCCTCCACTAAAAAATGATATCTACAGGCAGGGGTGGACTGACAACTCATGGGGCCCCTGGGCAATTGGGGATCATGGGGCCCCTGTGTCCTTGCCCAAACTCAAAAAAGCCTATGAAAAAGGTACCAGGGACATCTCATGGGGCCCCCTACTGACCCCGGGCCCTCAGGCAGTGCCCGAGTTTCCAAATGGTCACTCCGCCCCTGTCTACAGGTACCTGTTCATTAGAATAATTAGTAAGTTGTAGAATGTTTTACCCTTGGTTTATACCTATGCGTTTTTTTGCAGAAATGCACTACAGTTTGCCCTCCAGAAGATTTACCCCCCTTCCTGACATTTTTTGTGTTAAGGCGCTGCGTTACTTTAACTGACAATTGCATGGTCATGCAACGCTGCACCCAATGAAATTTGTCTTTTTTTTCCCACGAATTGAGCTTTATTTCAGTGGTATTTGATCACCTGTGCGGTTTTTGTTTTTTGTGCTATTAAAAAAAAAAAAAAGACCGTCAGTTTTGAGAAAAAAAAGCACATTTTTGACTTTTTGCTATTAAACATGTCCGGTAAAAAAAAAATTAAAAAATCAAATTTCGTCATAAATTTAGGCCAAAATATATTCTGCTACATGTCTTTGCTAAAAAAAAATCCCAAAGCGTTTAAATGAATTGGTTTCCGTGAAAGTTATAGCATTTACAAAGGGCGGTATATATAATGGGATGTTTTTTTCCACTAGTAATTAGCGACTTATAGTGGGACCCCTTAGGTTCCACAGTGGAGCTCTGGAGGGGATATAAGGAGAGATAGACCCCTGGAAGTGAGATATCCATCCATATCCAGTACAGGGAGTCTCTTTTTGGAGAATCACCAGGTGGATTACCAATATATCACCAGGAGGAATCACCTGTAAAGGATTTTTGGAGCAGGAATAGTTACATCTGTCCTCCCAGGACAAAAAGCGATTTTAGCCTAAATTTATTGGGCTAAAAAGGAGGTGAGCGCATAATATATCAGTATTCATTGGTCTTTCACTCATTGGATGTCACAAGATTGTTCAATAGATTGAGAGGACTACTCACCTAATATGGACATTTTTTGAGCTATAATTGTTTATTTGGTTTATTGGATTTTTATTGAATTATATATATATATATTTTTTTTCTTTATCACAAATCATGTATTTCTTGGTTTAGATTAATAATCAGGTTTATTATTTGCATATGAATACTAGTCACAGATATATATAAGTTCATTTTGTATTCATTTTATGATCACATTATATCAAGGGTAAACATTAATAATAGCACGGGAGCGCAGCACTAATATTTGGATTGAGGTTTTTAACACTATTTATCAGTTAGTGTAAGGAGCTAGTGAACCACATGTGCAGGGATTTTTGATTGATTTATTTAAGCACTTTTTTTGATCATCACCATATTAGCTCACAAGTATCACCAGCACCTGATCAATGGAGAAAAGCCCCTTTTCATTGGTGGGCATTGGGAAAAAAGCCATTTTTCATTGGTGGGCATTGGAAAATAAAGCCATTTTTCATTGGTGGGCATTGGAAAAAAAAAGCCTGTTTTCATTGGCGGTCATTGGAGAAAAGCCCCTTTTCATTGGTGGCCAATGCATAAAATATATATAAACCCCACAGCAAATGAATTGTCCTGGGAATGGTATACCTGGCAGTGCCTGACTCTACATCAGGGAAATGCATCCAAAAAACATGTACAACAAAAACCACCAAAAAGGATATTGCACCTCATAGGCTAACAACGGCAGTATTTATTCGGGACATAAAAAATGTACTACAAACATATCAATGCATGTCCCCAAGCCCAATCCACCCCTTCACCCCCAATTGATCCCTCCACCTGAACCACCCGGATAGACCCCTACCTATCTCTAGGGCTCCCAGACCCACCACCTACTCCTCCCTGCATTCCCCTGGTCCCCCTATCATAAGAAAGCTGGGCAATGTCTTCCATAGGATCCCTCTGGAGCAGTGCCAATACTGGTGTAGAATGGTAAAAGTCCATATAGATAATAATGCCCGGCTTATGTACACAGGTAATGAGAACGCAGTGAATGTCCTAATGTTAAATTGTACCAGATGTCACCCCGCTTGGGGAAGAAAAGGGAGGTGTGAGTAGTGGTGACCCCAGGTGCCCTAGAGTTGGTCTATCCAGGGGGAGGTAGATGTAGGGTTCAGCTGGAGGGATTGGTTGGGGAAGGGGTGGACTGGGCTTGGGGACATGCATTGATACGTTTGTAGTATATTTTTTACATCCAGAATAAATACTGCCGTTGTTAGCCTATGAGGTGAAATATCCTTTTTGGTGGTGTAGCTCCTTTTCATTGGTGGTCAATGGATAAAAGCCCCTCTTCATTGGTGGTCAATGGATAAAAGCCCCTCTTCATTGGTGGTCAATGGATAAAAGCCCCTCTTCATTGGTGGTCAATGGATACAAGCCCCCCTTCATTGGTGGTCAATGGATAAAAGCCCTTTTTCATTGGTGGTCAATGGATAAAAGCCCCTTTTCATTGGTTGTCAATGGATAAAAGCCCCTTTTCATTGGTGGTCATTGGATAAAAGTGACTTTTCATTGGTGGTCATTGGAGAAAAGCAACTTTTCATTGGTGGTCATTCAAGAAGAGCCCATTTTATTGGTGATCATTGGAGAAAATTCCTTTTTCATTGGTGGTCATTGGAGAAAAGCCCCTTTACATTGGTGGTCATTGGGGAAAGGCCCCTTTACATTGGTGGTCATTGGGGAAAGGCCCCTTTACATTGGTGGTCATTGGGGAAAGGCCCCTTTACATTGGTGGTCATTGGGGAAAGGCCCCTTTACATTGGTGGTCAGTGTAGAAGTGACCCCTCCAATTGGATGTCATTGGGAAGTTGGCTGCTTACACTGGTGTCTGTACCTGGGACATGTGTAGAGTCCTCCTCCTGTGCCAGGGCCTTGGCTTCCACACAGCAGGAGGGTGGACCTGGTGGCAGGTAAGCAAGGGGTCATCAGCCTGAAACCAAGACAGATGGCTCCTGATGATGTCATAAAAGAAGATGGAGGTGAGGGATGTGGCGTGCAGCAGTGGTTCAGTGGATCACAGCAGGATAACCTTTTCTGACAACAAACCAGTGGACAAGACAAGAGGGCAATGAAAAAGAAAAATGTACATGAGCAGTGGAGTTCCTCTTTAAAGGACTCCTCTTACCCCTCTGCTGTACACCGGGTGCTGTGTCACTCTGCTCCTGCAGCCCCTGGGATGTGTCACCTGCACGTCCCAGGAAACTTCAGAAGGACACTTCATTCTCCTACTTCTTGGTTGAGGTGGATTAGGAAAAAAAAAAAGAGTACAATAAAAAAATGACTCTGGAGTTCTTCTTTAAAGTATAACTAAAGGTATTTGTCTTAGCTTTGGACAGAGGAAAGGGATTAGAACCCATCAGACCATTATCTCCCTCTGTGCCCCCGTTAGGGAAAGTCACCCGCTCTGTCTGCCCTGTTTACTGTTACCCCCACATGTGAAAGAAAATCCTAAATGTTGGGTTGTCCCCAGAACAGGGAGAGAGGGGAGATGTTCCAATGGGGACAACAGTTCCGGTGACACCCCGGGATTTCCTCTCACTTCCTATTTTGGCCATGGGACTGGAAGTGAAGGGAAATCTCAGCAATGGGACACAGATGGCAAAACAAAAAAAGATGACCAGGGTTATAACTCCCTTAATATATCCAAAATGGAACAAAACGTTTCATCTAGAGTTCTACTTTAGCTCCAGGACTTCCATTCTCCTCTACTGCAGACACATTCCATACAGAGTGCAGCTTTACCCCCCAGCCTGCCTGTCCACTCCATGCAGCCCTTTCTCATTTTGCCTCCTCCATACAGCTTCGTCTTATCCTGCCTCCTCCATGCAGCCCCATCTCTCCCTGCCTCTTCCATACAGCCCTGTATCCCCCTGCCTCCTTCATGTAGCCATTTTATCCTGCCTCCCCCATGCAGACCCATTTCCCCCTGCCTCCTCCATACGGCCCTGTCTCCCCCTTCCTCCTCCATGCAGCCCTGTCTTCTCCATGGAGCTCTGTCTTATCCTGCCTCCTCTATGCAGCCCCCATCTTCCCCTGCCTCCTCCATGCAGCCCTGTCCCATCCATGCAGTCTCGTCTCCCCCTGCCTACTCTATGCAGCCCCGTCTCATCCTGCCTCCTCCATGGAGCCCCGTCTCCCTCTTCCTCCTCCATGCAGTCCCGTCTTATCATGCCTCCTCCATGGAGCCCCGTCTCATCCTGCCTCCTCCATGCAGCCCTGTCTCCCTCTGCCTCCTCCATGCAGCCCCTCCCTCTCCCCCAGCTTTCCCAGGCTGCTGCAACTAAGGAAGGAATCAGTCTGTGTCAGCCGCAGGAGACCCCGCCCTCCCCGCCTCCGCCAATCAGAGCGCGGCTTCCCGTAGCATAACGTCACCAGCGGCCGTGCCATTGGCCAGCTATATTAAGAAGGCAGCCTGAGCCTTTATATAGCCTGGGCGCAGCGTGGCCGGCAGTGAAGGATCCCGGAGAGTTGCGCTTGGGAGTTACGCTGTGTCTGGTATCGTAGCGGAGAGCCGGCCCCTCCTCCTCCCGTCACCATTAGAACCATAGGCAAGCTGAGGAAGCGCCGGGCGGCCGGCAGTAGCGGAGTGGCGATGGCAGCGATCCGGAAGAAGCTGGTGGTGGTCGGGGACGGGGCATGCGGGAAGACGTGCCTGCTGATCGTCTTCAGTAAGGACGAGTTCCCCGAGGTCTATGTGCCCACCGTGTTCGAGAACTACGTGGCCGACATCGAGGTGGACGGCAAGCAGGTGGAGCTGGCCCTGTGGGACACGGCGGGCCAGGAGGACTATGACCGCCTCCGGCCCCTCTCCTACCCGGACACCGACGTCATCCTCATGTGCTTCTCGGTGGACAGCCCGGACTCGCTGGAGAACATCCCGGAGAAGTGGGTGCCGGAGGTCAAACACTTCTGTCCCAACGTGCCCATCATCCTGGTGGCCAACAAGAAGGACCTGCGCAACGACGAGCACATCCGCAACGAACTGGCCCGCATGAAGCAGGAGCCCGTCCGCACCGACGATGGCCGCGCCATGGCCATCCGCATCTCCGCCTACGAGTACCTGGAGTGCTCCGCCAAGACCAAGGATGGCGTCAGGGAGGTGTTCGAGACTGCCACCAGGGCGGCGCTACAGAAGAGGCACGGCCCCAGCGGGGAGTGCATCAGTTGCTGCAAGCTGCTATGAGCCTCCCACCCCACCCTGTGTCTGATGGACTGGATGGTGCTAACGGGGCCCCTGAGTCTGGTGCTACCACCAGGGGCCACTCAGGAGCGGAGGGCATCTGATGTGGTGGCGTCTTTATTCTGGTCACAGATCAGCTGGAGAACTGTAGTAATCCTGATGCACCAAACTTGGGGTGGTTTCGTCCATCCCAACACCCTTCTGCATTCATTCTGATGCTTGAGACCTTGGTGGTCACCTTGGTCCATCCACCATGACCTAAGAACTGCATCATGAGATTGGGGTCTCCATCATAGGGTCATCTGAGGACTGCATCCATCTAGAGATTGAGGTATCTCGTCCTAGAGGTCACCCAGGCCCCCCCCCCATTGTGTCACCTGATGGCTACACCTTTCCTGATGCTTGGGACATTACTACCTTGGCGCCCCCATTTGAGAGCTAAATTTGCCAGATTGAGGTGCCTCATCCTAGAGGCCCCCCATTGTTTCACCTAAGTGCTGCATTCAGCTGTAGATTGGGGGATCTCCTAGAGCTCACCAAGTCTTGTCATCTGAGGGCCATTCATCTAAAGATTTGGGTGTCCCATTCTACAGGTCACCGAAGAACACTCCCACCCCCTTGTGGCACCTGAAGATGGCATTCATTCTGATGCTTTGGGCATTGGTGGTCACCTTGCCCCCCCCCCCCCCCATCCTCCACTGTGACCTAAGAGCTGCATTCATCAGATTGGGGTTTCTCATCCTGAAGGTCATCCAAGCCCACTGTTGTGTGACCCAAGGACTGATTTCTTCCTGATGCACTAGACTTTACCATCATGGTACCTCCACTTTGTGACTTGAGACCTGTATTCATCTGGAGGTTGGGGGTCTCCCATCTTAGAGGTCACCCAAGCCCCCCATTGTATCACTTGAAGACTAGACTTTTTCTGATGCTTGGGACATTACCACCTTTTGGTTCCCCCCCAATTTGAAAACTGCGTTCCTCACATTAGGGTCTAAGCCCATCATGATTGGAGAACTACATTCATCAGGAGATTGGGGGATCACCCAAGCCCCCTTCTGTGAACCGAGGACTGCCAATGCTCAGGAGATTGGGGGGTCTCCCATCCTGGAGGTCACATCTCTCCCTCCCTCCATGACTGACTGCTGTTTACCCCACAATAGTGCTGCACCCTGTCAAGCAGTATTCCCCCTGTATAGATAGACTGAGCCTCTCTATTGTGCCAGGGGAGGGGGTCCACCCCTCTTTAGTGACCTGAATGACACTACCTTCTTATCCAGGGGACTCCCAAGGTCTTTGCATGTTATGTTTATAATTGTGGTGGTCCATCTTGAGATGGGGTAGCAATGCTTTGTGCCGTTGGCCCCTCTATTGCTCGTGTCCCCAGTAGTGTGTTGCTGTGCAATGTGTTACTGGTTTGCTCACAAGCAACTGTCCTCTTCAGGGTTAACAGGGGCGGTCTCCTGAACTGTATATAGACTTGTACATATATAAATAAATAAATATTCTATTGAGCAGGCTTGGCGGCTTGCAGTGTATCTGTTCCTGTGGAACTATAAGTGGCAGGACACTTGGGACTTGTAGTTCACCAGTAATTGGCACACTGCTGTTTGCTAAAACCTGCTTAGGAGGGACCTCGGATTCTGCGCCCTTCTGTCTTTTGTAAGGAAGCCTGTGCTGAGAGAATATAGAAGCTGCCATTGCCCTCTGACAATGCTAGTTGCCTGGCCGTCATTCTGTTTTGAACTCTTCAATCCCGAGACTGATCAACAGCTGGGATGCACTTGGAGCTCTGACTTAGTGACTCAGAAAGTAATGTAGGGTGGCCAGGCAATGTGCATTTTGAGATGTTTGGTGGCAACCGATGTTTCTCAGCATTGGTTTCCTTTACAGATCAGCCTGTTTTTTGCGACTAATTTTTTTTTTTTTTTCCTCTTTGATTTTCATGTGAAAATATTTTTGCACTTTTCTTTTTCCTTCGACACTCAATGCACTTACCATCTGCATAGACACTGTAACTTTGTCAACACTTTCTTTGTATCCTCGGTTTAGGAAGAGGGTGTAAACCTGAAAAGAACCACTGTGTATAAATTTTTTTTTTTTTACACCATTTTATTTTCTAGTACATGAATGTAACGTCACGGAGGAAAGTTACATGAATTGTAGCATTCCAAGTATTAATTAAATGGGACGTGTAGCTCTACAGTAATGCAAAAGCCCATAAAATGTGGGTGAAGGTAAATTATCAGATTTTTTACAGATTTCTTTTTTTTTTGTTACAGAGGCAGATATTTAAATTTTTTTTGTTTTCTGACAGTGGTACTAAATTATGTTAAACCGAAAACAAAGGCTGACTGCTAGTAAAAAAGATAAATTTGGATATGTTTACATTAAATGTATTATGTGTATATACAGGTTTTTATGTGAAATATTAAATATCTTCTAAATATATTTCTGTGTTTTTTTTGTATTTCTTTATATATCTTTTTAAGTTGCTGTGTGTTATTTTTTTTTTTTTTTCTTAAAGATACCTACATAAAGGTTTTAAATCTTAGTGGAGTGTTTTGTTTTACTCCATGTTTACATGCAAATCAAGTGCCGCAGGAGTGATGGTGTTGGGTTTGGACAATCTGTAGTGCTAGCAGGGGTGCTTACAACAGTCCAAATTTAAAAACTCCAGAGCTTAAAACGGAGTTCCAGTGAAAATTGAATATATTAAAAGTCAGCAGCTACAAAAACTGTAGCTACTGCCTTTTAAAAAAAAAAAAAAGAAAAAAAAAAAGACACCTGTCCCTGGATCTGGCTGTGGTTGCCCTGTGTTCCTGGCATCTTCATTGTGGGCACCCGGCTGTGACAGCTTACACTTCACAGCCAGGTGCTCACTGTGTATGCACAAGTAGTGCTGTGCTTTGTGACTGGTCCCATAACTATGGGGGGAGGACAACTTCCGCTTCTGATTGCCTAGACCAGTGGTTCTTAACCTTGTTGGAGGTACTGAACCCCACCAGTTTCATATGCGCATTCACCGAACCCTTCTTAATTGGAAAAATAAAATATGATTTTTAAAATTCAAAACATAGGTATATATTTATACATAGGTGCACAAAATGAACAAAACCGTTAAGAACAAAACCATTAAAACATGATTTTCACACAAAAACTTAATAATGAATATTTACTGCACGAATCATATGAGTTGGGTGTGGGTCTTCACCTCTGCCGAACCCACAAGACTGACTCACCGAACCCCTGGGGTTCGATCGAACCCAGGTTAAGAACCACTGGCCTAGACGATCACAATGGAAGTGGGAAAGGATAACTCAATTTTGGTGAGTGGGAGACCAGTCCTTAAAGCGGAACTTCTCCTTTTGGGTGGAGCCCAGCTTTAACTCCTGTCACTATTGCCTTTGCTGGACAGCTTGGTCTATGTGTAAAGGTGAAGAACACTTGTACAAGTAAAACATACAACTATTTAGCAGGGGGGTGATCTATATTTAATTTTTTTTAATGAAAATATTGTATTGCTTCTATTGAAAAATGATCAAGCAACTTCAGAAATCAATGACCTGCACCATGTGGTAAAATTAGCTTCTGCTCAGGTTCCAAGTGTTTTCCACGTATAAATATATATTCACGATTGCTAAAGAGGTATGATTGCATGTTAACCCTTAAAATTTATAGTAAACCTTTACTTAGAAAAAGCAGGGATTTTTCATTTTGCATATATATTATAATGCATGTTTAAACTGGCTATCTGCATAAGGGGCACTTAGGTACAGGATTTTATACCTAGGGAGGGGGCATTTGGGCACAAGCTTACATTACATACCTGGGGTGGAGGCATAGGGGTTTGTACTTGGGAAGGTACTTTTTGTGCAAGCTTACATTCCTGGGTAAGGGGCACTTTGGTACAGGCTTATATACCTAGGGAGGGGGCACTTGGGCACAAGCTTACATACCTCAGGTGGAGGCATAGGGTTGCATATTTAGGGAGGTACTTTGGTGCGGGCTTACATACCTAGGTAAGGAGCACTTGGGTACAGGCTTACATAGCTGGGGTGGAGGCATAGGGATATGTACTTGGGGAGGTACTTTGATGTGGGCTTACATACCTACTGTCGGTAAGAGGCACTTGGGTACAGGCTTTCATATCTAGGGAGGGGCACTTGGGTACAGGCTTACATACCTGGGGTGGAGGCATAGGGGTATGTACTTCGGGAGGTACTTTGGTGTGGGCTTGCATACCTGGGTAAGGGGCACTTGGGTACAGGCTTTCATACCTAGGGAGGGGGCACTTCGGTACAGGCTTACATACCTTGGGTGGAGGCATAGGGGTACATATTCAGGGAGGTAGTTTGGTGCGGGCCCACATACCTAGGTAAGGGGTACTAGCTTTCATATCTAGGGAGGGGCACTTGGGTACAGGCTTACATACCTGGGGTGGAGGCATAGGGGTACATATTCAGGGAGGTACTTTGGTGCGTGCCCACATACCTAGGTAAGGGTTACTTGGGTACAGGCTTTCATATTTAGGGAGGGGCACTTGGGTACAGTCTTACATACCTGGGGTGGAGGCATATGGGGTACTTACTTAGGGAGGTACTTTGGTGCCAGCTTACATACCTAGGTAAGTGTTACTTCGGTACAGGCTTTCATACCTAGGGAGGGGGCACTTTGGTACAGGCTTGCATACCTGGGGTGGAAGCATAGGCGTACATATTCAGGGAGGTACTTTGGTGCGGGCCCACATACCTAGGTAAGGGGTACATAGGTACAGGCTTTCATATCTAGGGAGGGGCACTTGGGTACAGGCTTACATACCTGGGGTGGAGGCATAGGGATACGTACTTGGGGAGGTACTTTGATGCAGGCTTACATACCTACTGTAGGTAAGGGGCACTTGGGTACAGGCTTTCATATCTAGGAAGGGGCACTTGGGTACAGACTTACATACCTGGGGTGGGGCATAGGGGTACGTATTCAAGGAAGTACTTGGTGTGGGCTTACATACTTAGGTAAGGGGCACGTGGTTACAGGCTTTCATACCTAGGGAGGGGGCACTTGGGTGTACACGCTTACATAGCTGGGGAGGTGGGTACTTGGGTACAGGCTTACATTAGAGGCAAACAATTGCATTAAGGGAGCAATCAGGTATGCAGATGAGGAATACTGACTTTAGCTGCTTCATCCTTGTTGGGCCCACACCAACCTACAATGTAAAAGGCGTGCCAACTGGTATATGTTGGGTAGGGGTAGTGCTTTGCGTTGTTACAATGCATCTTCGTTGCAACATGCTGCGTTGACTTGCGGCGAGGTTCAGTGTGTAGTGTAAAATGCCAGCTTGCAATGCACTGCAACCCATCTCAATGCAGTGTTGTGAATAGAGTACATGGACAACATTTGTTTTCTATGTGCCCTTGTGTTGAGACTATGCCGATCAATGCAGCTCCCCTAATGTATGAATGAGCCCTTCGTGACACAACTAATGTTTTCAGAAGGAGGTTACGAATGGCAGCCACCATATTTCTCTGGGACTAGATCCCCTGTGTTTATGGATCTGTTAATGTATATAAACAGTGGCAGTGGAACTAGATAAGCAGTTTACATTTATAGGAAGTTCTGGCTATTTTAAATATTTGCGAACATTTCTGCATTCACACGGATGACCTCTCTTTCAGGGGTCCCTCTCTTCTTATTTCAGGGGTCCCTCTCTTCTTATTTCAGGGGTCCCTCTCTTCTTAGTATGTCGGTGGCTGCACACGGTTGAGTTTTGCATTTGGAATCCTGAGCAGACAACTTCTGCAGTGCTGGACATGGCAGGGGAAGCCAAAGGAGCTTTAGAATTTTAGTACAAAAGTTTCCCCTCCCCCACTGCACTGGAGTTTACATGCTTCATTTCACCCTGCAGTCTCCTTTCAGTGATCAGGCAACCCTGTGAAAGTGTCAGCTGTTCTATCGGCTCTTCTCATCTGCTAATGTCAATATCAAAGGTTCTGCTGTGTGTGGACCTTCCCCTGTGCATGGGGCATCCTTCACCGGGGACATGTCCCAAACCATGCGTAGTTTTATCGTTTTGCTGCTGAGGCCATTCAGAATGATTTCAGAAATGATTTTAGTTGTGGAGCCTGTGATTAATCATTAGGACTCTGAAAAACATTTTTAAACACTTGACCTCTGGAAGATTTACCCCCTTTCATGACCAGGTCTTTTTTTGCGATACTGACAATTGCACGGTCATGCAACACTGTACATAAGTGTAAATTATAGCATTTTTTTCCCATGAATAGAGCTTTCTGCTGGTGTTATTTGATCACCTCTGGGTATTCTATGTTTTGTGTTATAAACGAAAAAAGACTGAAAGTAAAACAAAAAAAACAGAACAATATTTTTGCTTTCTGCTATAAAACATATCCAAAAAAAATAAATAAAAAAAAATCTAATTTGTTCATAAAGTTAGGACAAAATGTATTCTGCTACATATTTTGGTTACAAAATCTCAGTAAGTATATATTGATTTGTTTGCGCAAAAGTTATAGCATCTAAAAATGGCAGTATATATACTGGAATTTTTTCAATATACTAGTAATGGCGTCGATATTGACTAACTGACACTTTCTAGGAACCAGTGACACTAATACAGTGATCGGTGCTAAAAATATACACTGTATTAATGACACTGGCTGGGAAGGGGTGATCAAAGGGATAACTGTGCCTAGCTATGTGATTTGTGTACTGTGTGAGCTGTTTTTACTAGGCAATCTGCTGGATTTTCTTTCCCTACTTTGCAGGGAAAGAAAATCTAGCAGACTGCTGCTGACAAAACACAGCTCTGCCTTGTTTACAAGAATTGTGTTCTGTCACTCTCCTCAGCAATCAACAAGTGCCGGTGCTCATCCATTGGTACGCACCTGTTGATCAGCTTCTGCTGTGTCCAATCACAGCAGCAGTAATGTCCTGGCGGTGGTCTTGCACCCCCTATGGCGTAAAATGCAATATCACATTCATATATATGTGATTTTGCACAGAACGTCCGCCCTGTAGTAGTAAATCTGCTATAGGTTGGATGTTAAGTGGTTAAAACAGTGGGCAATGACATTTGTATGTACCAGCGCTATAGTAAAATAGTCTCTGATCTTGGTGGTGTAAATGTTAGAGAGATCTGGGTTCCTATGCTGAGCCCAGGAGCCGAATCCATCATCTTCTGGAATTGCAGTCCTGCTACAGAGCTCTAAATCTGGCCATACATTTATTACAGGTACTTATATACGGTAGTGCTGTCAATTTACAAATTCATATACATCAGTCCCTGCCCTCAAGGAGCTTACAATCTAAGGTCCGTATCTCACATACTAGGGACAATTTACCTACCAGCATGTCTTTGGAGTATAGGAGGAAACCAACACAGGGAGAACATACAAACTCTAGGCAGGTAGTGCCATGGTTGGGATTTGATCCGATGACTTTAGTACTGCAAGGCAGAAGTGCTAACCACTTAGCCACTTTACATAGAGAGGAAAACAAATAGGAAAAATAAATTCATACAAAAAATCAAAACGTTCTTTCAGCCTGGGTTCACACTTGTGTGGTGTAACATACCGCATGTGATTCGCACAGGAAACACACCACATTCCTGTGTAAATCACATGCGAATTCTGTGCGGTGCGATTTGAGCCATACATTTTGTATGGCTCAAATCGCACTACATTCGCACCAAAAAGCTGCAGGACCCTTTTTTTGGTCCGCACTAGAATCGGATCGCATCAGATCCGATTCTGCACATCACACCGCGTTTTGCGAACTGATTTCGGGGTGTCATTAACTTAAAATACACACCCGCAATGGTGCGTGTGAACAGGGTGCGATTATGATGCGGTGCGGAAATCGCACAGAAACCGGTGCAAATTTTGCACCGCATCAGTGTGAACCCAGGCATAGTCTAACATTCAATGCCCCAATCATTGCATCGGAAATTTTTCTGCAAATTTCAACATTTTTCTGATCATTTTCAACAGTAAAGTTGTTTTTTTTTTTTTTTAATCGATTGCTAATACTACCCCTACCGATCATGCTCATTTCACTTAAATTGTTTTCTGAACGATTGATCTACCAAAGATTAGAAAATCAATGAAAAAAAATTCTAACATGTTTATTTGTTTTCAATTTTGAAATGAAAATCAACTGTCACAGTAAGCGCACTCACAATACAAAAATTGAACGATTGGTCTAACAACTGGATTTTTAATTTGATTTTCAATCCATGTATGGCCAGTTTAAGGCCTAGTTTGCCTTTGCAGTTGGGGAAGGGGGGAGAAGTGGTTGGGCTACATTTTTACCAACTCTCTAACCTGGAAAGGCAGCCATAAAGAGGTATATACAGTATATGCCATGGTATAGCCTGCTGATTGCATCTCAGTCAAGTGCATGGTGGTGCAGGCTTTAGGGGTGAAAACAGGCACTAGGGGGGCAATATAACATCTTCTCTGAAAAGTGATCCACTGCAGATTGCTTTTCAGGGGGCAATGCTAGAGTGAAAAAGCCCTAAGGCACATTGCATCATATCAGTCCCTTTGGGCATTATTGCCTAGGTTATAGACAAGGCAATTTGCCTTATGTTCTGTTGTTTTAGTTCATACCAATGCTCTGTGTTAGTGTGCTCTAAAACAAAGTAGGATAGGTTGCAGTTTTATGCAGCGTGTTGCAAAGCACTACACCACACTGAAACCCGCTGTGCTGCATAGAGTTGAATGAAATGTCACTTTTGTGCATATGAAATCCAATTACAGTCATGGCGAAAAATATTGGCACCCCTACATTTCAGTCAGATAATGCACCATTTCGCCCAGAAAATTGTTGCAATTACAAATGTTTAGACATTCTCATGTTTATTTCTTTTGTTTGTATTGGTGTACCATAAAAAAGTGGAGAAACAAAAATCCAAATCTGACACATTCCATGCAAAACCCCAAAATACACTGGACAAAATTATTGGCACCCTCAATTTAATATTTGGTAGTACACCCCTTACAAAAAAAATAACTGTCCCAGATGAAGACTAGTTGGGTATTGCACCTGACTCTCCCCTTATCTGGCCCAGGGGGTATAGGAGTACTCACTCAGTCCTTCTTTGCTTGCTTGGCGGGTTGGTGGCTGCCTTCAGGCCTTATGCTGGGCTGGCTCCTTCCATGCTTCACAGGCTGTCCTCCTAAGGAAGATGATGGGACAGAGCAGATCCTCGCTTCCAGAATCTTGCCTGCAGGTGGGCTCCCCAACCAGGCTCCTCTCCCCAACCTTCCTTTTAGTCCATCTTTCACCTAAAACTGCCCACCTCTCCCCAGGCTATGTCACATTTGAGGGTTGCCCTGATCACCATGCCAGACTCCTGCCTGGGGATTGGTCAGGGTCCCTCAAACATGCAGAACTGGGCCTGCTCCAGAAAGCTCTCAGGTTTCTGGAGAGGTGGGAGGGCTCCAGAAGCCTTGACCTGATAGAGTCTCTCAGCCTGTCCTGAGTTAACCTCACTCTCCAGGCTGACTCATCCACAGGCTGCCACTCAGCCTCTGTAAAAAAAACTGTCCAACTAACCTGGAGGGCATTACATAAGGATCATTCTTCGCCCTGGCCACCAATGTAAGGAGCATTCTTTCTTCTGACCACCAATTTAAGAAGCATTCTTTCCATTTACCACCAATTTAAGGAGCATTTTTACCAATGGCCACCAATGTAAGACACATTCTTCCCACTGGCCACAAATATAAGGAGCATTCTTCGCACTGACCACCAATTTAAGGAGCATTCTTACTAATGGCTACCAATGTAAGGAACATTCTTACCATTGGCCACCAATATAAGGAGCATTCTTCCTACTGGCCACCAATGTAAGGCACATTCTTCCCACTGGCCACAAATATAAGGAGCATTCTTCTCACTGACCACCAATTTAAGGAGCATTCTTACCAATGGCTACCAATGTAAGGAGCATTCTTCCTATTGGCCACCATTGTAAGGAGCATTCTTCCCACTGATCACCATTGTAAGGGGCTATCTTCTTGCTGACCAGAAATGCTAGTTGTCTAAAAGGATGGCATTCTGACCGCCACTGTTAGGAGGACATTCTTTCCATTGATCACCAATGTACAGAGCATTCTTCCCTATGACCACTAATATAAGGGGCATTCTTCTCACTGACCGCCAATAGCTCAATAACTTGGTTTTAGCAGGGGTTCCCTGAGACCTGAAAATGATTTCAGGGGCTCCCCCGGGGAAGCAAAATTGAAAAAGGCTGCAGTATACAGAAGCTTTTGTTTGTATTATGCTTTCATAAATACCTATACCATATATTATTGAAAAGAACAAGCGTTCATGACCACAAAAGTTCTAAATCCAGATGAAACTCTTCCTAGTACATGTTCATTACAATGAGTAGGATTTTTTACGACTAACAACCACATTACCAGTTAAAATTTTTTTCATTCAAATAAGAAACAAGAACATTTTCCATCCTTCATCTTTGATTTTTCTGGGCACTACAATTGAAAACGATCATTAATTTGTCCTATTACCCGTTAGAAAACTGAATGGATATTTGAAAAATGAATGTAGTCAAATGAAATTCTAACCATGTACAGCCAGCTTAACTCTTCCAGTGCTGCCTACACAGGTTTTTTTATAACCTAAGTTGCAGCACTAGGCAAATAAATATAGAGAGACATTATTATTTTATATGCAGACAGACTGCATTACAGTAATAAATTAGGAGGGTTCAACTGGATTCTAACATAATATAGATGGATATGTTCTGTGACCGATCATGTTAACGAGTGTGATCAGTGCCAACAAATGAAGTGAATAGCTAAAGGATAGGAAATAACCAGTGATTTTCTTATACAATGGAATCTTCCTGAAGAATGAGAAAAGTGTGTGATAGCCCATATAACAATTTAAAGCTGTATTGAGCATAGAAATGGAGCTGGGGTGAATCTACAGGGGGTGCAAAGGGTACTATTGTCATGGATCTGCAAGCAATCTTCATTCATCTACTATGTAATTTAGCTCTAGAATTTATATCAAAAGAAAGCCCCATTTTCCTGCTCCATTCCTGTATTTTTACAGAGCTAGACAGATATTCATTAGCTGGTATGATAGATGAGCAAAATATAGGAATTATCCCTTATTAGAGGCTATAGGCAGTGTAGTCCCATTTACAAGTCTTTAGGTACCATGAACTTTAAATATCTCTGGCTGAAGCAGATTGTGACTTGCAGTATAGGAATACTCAGGGCTTTTTTTCTCAGAAAATAGGTGCAGGAACTACCCCCTTCTGAGTCACCCCTTGTTTCCGCTGTCCTACCCACCTCCATGCACCGTCCCTTGGGCCCTACTCCTACCCACCTCCCTGTACTGCTCCTTTTAGAGAATGCAGAGCCAAGTATCATTTTGTATGGAATTTAATTAATACAAGAAAAACAGTAAAACTGATCCCCTGCAGCCAGCAACAATGGCCTCATCCCAGCGATAGTAGATTCCCCCAGCAACATTGGACCCCCGCAACAAAATACCACCCCAACAACAACACACCCCAAGCAGTAACAGATCTTTCCTCAACAGTAGATCCCTTCCAGCAACAATTGAACTCCCAGCAACAATAGAGCTACCGAGCAAAAATAGACTGCCACAAAAATATAGATAAATAGATTCCTCTCCAGCAACAATAGACCACCATGCAAAATAGATCCCCTCCAGTGACAATAGATCCCCCAGCACCACTTGCCATTACATACATTCAGTTTTGGGGTTGCTGGAGGTGCGTTACCCCATGTTCCCGCTGAGAAAAAGCCCTGGGTTTACTGAACAGAAAAAACAGATAAAAAATGCTGATTTCCACTAAATATCAGCAAGCTTTCAGAATTCCTATAAACCTTAAAGTGGCATTAAACCCAAAAGCAAACACTTATTATATTTCAGCTTACCAATTTTTAGGTGTGGTGGCTGCATTAGGTTTTTCTTTCAGGCTTTCTTTCTTCTATATTCATCTAGTGATCTGGCCAGGAGGTCTGTTGTTTTTCAGATTAGGCTCTATGGCTGAATGTATCAGTTACAGGGATGAGACAAACTATTCAACACGGACAGGAGTGCTTACAATGATCCGCTTTTATTTATCTATGTAAAGCTTTTATCCCAAAAAGGTAAAAAAAACAGTTTGCTGTAACCAATTATAAAATGTGAGCTGGAGTTTGGCTTCAATTTGTTAGTGTATTTAAATCTGCTAGTACATCTAACACTCCAAACAGCAACTGCCCCAACCTATAACTGGCCTTTGCAGCAAGGAGCACATAGAAAGGCAATGCATGTCAAACAACAACAAAGAAAATATCCCAGCTCAACTTACCAACCAGCCTGCAACCAACCAAATTATCCTAACAGTTCACATTAAAAACAGGAGACACCCTTCCATGTGCTCCTTGCTGCAAAGGCCAGCTATAGGTTGGCGCCATTAGCGTTTGTTTGTACTGTTGGTGTATTGGTGAAGGGACGCACTGGACACCTTTGCTGCCATTGTGCTATATGCTGGGTGTCCATTGCACCCATGTGCCTTTAAGGAGCGGTAGGCTTCCTCCAGGCTTACCTGCCCTCCATCTGTCCATTATTATACATTTGCTTCCACTATGGTGGCTCTCAAAATGTATAGAGTTAGGACTGCAGAATACTGGGGTGCCATGAAGTAGCCTCTGCAGCTTACAAATGTATTTGCAAATGTGTGCAAACTAAACCCGTTTTTAACATGAACTTTGAGACAGGATAATTCGGTTGATTGCAGATTGGCTGGTACATCTAAACCTCCCCTTACCTAGACTGACAATGCTGCTGTCCAAAGGTGCCCTCTGTGCTCCTTCATCCAGAGTGGGGGCACTGTAATGCAGGAGGTGTGTGTCTGGCCAGATCACCAAGTGAAAGCAGAGGGAAAAAAAAACTAAAAAAAGAAAACTGATGCAGCTACCACATCTAGTGATTGGTAATCTGCAATATTTTTGGTTTTGGGTTTAATACTGCTTCAACTTTAGCTAAATATTGCTTTTTTTTAAATCGGTACCAAGGCTGGAACTTATACTGATTTATAAGTGTCCCTTGTGCTGGTGGCTGCTCTGTCCATTGAAATCTTTATTTTTCTGCCCCTTGGATACCCCTGCAGCGCTGGAATATTCACTGGACCTATCACACGCATTCATCAAAAGAGTTGACTGTGAATGGAGGATAGATGGATGAATATAAGGTCCACATCCTCTATTCATAGAGTGATGGCATCTAGGTGGACATTTGTTTATTTATTTATTTCAGGTACTTATATAGCGCTATCAATTTATGCAGCGCTTTACATATACAGTTGTGTTCTAAATAATAGCAGTCAGACATCACTAACCTGATCAATCACTGTTTTTGGTAGAAATAACATTTCTACATGGCAAATAATTTACTAGCAGGTGTAGTAGAGTAATATAAATCCAACGGACCCAACAGTCATGACATGCATGCTGCTGATTCTGTGTAATTGAATCACTAATTGAAAGGGGCATGTTCAAAATAATAGCAGTGTGGAGTTCTATTAGTGAGGTCATTCATTCTTTGAAAAACAGGTGGCAATTATTGCCCTTATTTAAGGAAGGAAGGCAGCAAATGTTGTACATGCTGGTTACAGTGCATTTCTCTCTGAAATTCTGAGGAAAATGGGTCGTTCCAGACATTGTTCAGAAGAACAGCGTACCTTGATTAAAAGGTTTATTGGAGAGGGGAAAACATATAAAGAAGTGCAGAAAATGATAGGCTGCTCAGCTAAAATGATCGCAAATGCTTTAAAATGGCAACCAAAACCTGAAAGACGTGGAAGAAAGCGAAAAACTACCATTCAAATGGATAGAATAGCCAAAATGGCAAGGACTCAGCCAACAATCAGCTCCAGGAAGATCAAAGAAGGTCTAAAGTTACCTGTGAGTACTGTTACAATTAGAAGACGCCTATGTGAAGCCAACCTATCTGCAAGAAGCCCCCGCAAAGTCCCACAGTTGGAAAAAAGACGTGCTGAAGAGGTTACAATTTGCCAAAGAGCACATTGACTGGCCTAAAGAGAAATGGCGCAACATTTTGTGGACTGATGAAAGTAAGATTGTTCTTTTTGGGTCTAGTGGCCGGAGACAGTTTGTCAGACGACCCCCAAACACTGAATTCAAGCCACAGTACACTGTGAAGACAGTGAAGCATGGTTGTGCAAGCATCATGATATGGGGATGTTTCTCATACTACGGTGTTGGGCCTATTTATCACATACCAGGGATCATGGATCAGTTTGAATACATCAGAATACTTGAAGAGGTCATGCTGCCTTATGCTGAAGAGGAAATGCCCTTGAAATGAGTGTTTCAACAAGACAACGACCCCAAACACACCAGTAAACGTGCAACATCTTGGTTCCAGACCAACAAGATTGACGTTATGGAGTGGCCAGCCCAATCCCCGGATCTTAATCCAATAGAAAACTTGTGGGGTGACATCAAAAATGCAGTTTCTGAGGCAAAACCAAGAAATAGAGAAGAACTGTGGAATGTAGTCCAATCATCCTGGGCTGGAATACCTGATCACAGGTGCCAGAAGTTGGTTGACTCCATGCAACACAGATGTACAGCAGTTCTCAGAAACAGTGCTTATACAACTAAATATTCATTAAGTGATTCAAAGGAAAGCAAAATCTTCAAACATTTTTCAGTTTATATAGTGAATGTTTGAGTTTGTAAAGAAGAATACAAACACTGCTATATTTTTGAACAGTCTAATTTTCACTTTTCTTTAATTTTTTTAGGGGAACAACACAAATTTGATATTTTTTTCGTTATGTTTTGATTTGGAATAGAATGTGTAGTGTTCCCAATGCATTTGTGTCTATGGAAATAAAAGCTATTAGAAGGATTTTGAGCTTAATTCACTTTTTTCAACACACTGCTATTATTTTGAACACAACTGTATATTATACATTCACATCAGTCCCTAACCCTCAAGGAGTGTACAACCTAAGGTCCCTAGCTTACATTCATACACACACATTCTAGGGACAATTTAGACAGGATCCAATTCACCTACCAGCATGTCTTTGGAGTGTGGGAGGAAACCGGAGTACCCGGAGGAAACCCACGCAGGCACAGGGAGAACATGAAAACTCCAGGCAGGACATAGTTACATAGTTAATCTGGCTGAAAATATACCCACAGTTGATCCAGAGGAAGGCATAAAAAAAAACCCAGCAAAGCATCATCCAATTTGCTCTTGCAGGGAAGAAAATTCATTCCTGATCCCCCAAGAGGCAATCGGATATTCCCTGGATCAACTTTACCTATAAATGAAATGAAGATTTCAATGAACATAGCAGCCACCAGCAAAGGGACACTTTTCACTCAATGTAAGTACCGTTCCTGGTGCTGAATTTAAAAGGAAATGTAATGGGTCAGTTCACCTTTACAGAAAATATGTAAAGATGAATTAACACCTTACACCCTCCCCACCTACTGCTCCCCATTGTACAGACCAGATTGATTCTGATTGGTCAGTGCTGTCACTGTGTTGGCACTGACAAATCAGAATCTATCATGTCTGTCCCAGAATAAGAGAATCTAATCTGGTTCAATCCACCAAGGTCCATCTATCACTAAAATATCACTTTTGGATGGAATGGCCCTTTGATAAAAATGGATGATTGAGGTAACATTGTTACTTTGTTATTGAAAGTAAAGGATGACCCTTATAATAAGGGGTAATCTTGTGAATGGTGAAAATTAGGGTTTTTGGTAGCTGGGCCCCCCTTTTACCCTCTTACCCCCCCCCCCCCCCAATGTCATGAAGTAGGGTAATGCTGTGATTGATATAAAGTCATATTTAGGCACTTGCATTAGGTGCATTAAAGAATTCTATAAATATATATATATATATATACACACACTATATTGCCAAAAGTATTGGGACACCCCTCCAAATTTTTGGATTCAGGTGTTCCAATCACCTCCATGGCCACATGTGTATAAAATCAAGCACCTAGGCATGCAGACTGCTTCTACAAACATTTGTGAAAGAAAGGGTCGCCCTCAGGAGCTCAGTGAATTCAAGCATGGTACAGTGATAGGTTGCCACCTGTGCAATAAGGCCATCCGAGAAATTTCCGTGCTACTAAATATTCCACAGTCAGCTGTTAGTGGTAATATAACAAAGTGGACGCAACTGAGAACAACAGCAACTCAGCCACGAAGTGGTAGGCCACGGAAAATGACAGAGCGGGGCCAGCACATGCTGTAGCGCACAGTGCGCAGAAGTCGCCAGCTGTCTGCAGAGTCACTAGCTAAAGACCTCTAAACTTCATGTGGCCTTCAGAGCACAACAACAGTGCGTAGAGAGCTTCATGGAATGGGCTTCCATGGCCGAGCAGCTGCATCCATGCCTTACATCACCAAATGCAATGCAAAGCGTCTGATGCAGTGGTGTAAAGTACGCTGCCACAGGACGTGTCTGATTTTGGCAGTTGCCAGGAGAACGGTACTTGCCTGACTGCATTGTGCCAAGTGTAAAGTTTGGTGGAGGAGGGATTATGGTGTGGGGTTGTTTTTCAAAGGTTAGGCTTGGTCCCTTATTTCCAGTGAAGGGAACTCTTAGGACGTCAGCATACCAAGACATTTTGGACAATTTTATGCTCCCAACTTTGTGGGATAAGTTTGGGGATGGCCCTTCCTGTCCCAACATGACTGCGCACCAGTGCACACAGCAAGGTCCATAAAGACATGGATGAGCAAGTTTGGGGTAGAGGAACTTGACTGGCCTGCACAAAGTCCTGACCTCAACCCGACAGAACACCTTTGGGATGAATTAGAGCAGAGACTGCAAGCCAGGCCTTCTCATCTGGCATCAGTACCTGACCTCACAAATGCGCTTCTGGAAGAATGGTCAAACATTCCCATAGACACATCATAAACCTTGTGGACAGCCTTCCCAGAAGTGTTGAAGCTGTTATAGCTGCAAAGGGTGGGCCAAATCAATATTGAACTTTATGGACTAAGACCGGGAAGCCATTAAAGTTCATGAGCGTGTAAAGGCACTTTTGGCAATATAGTGTATATATATATATATATATTTATATTTACTAATTTATTAATGAGTACATGGCTGCATTTGTGTCTTTTACAGTATATCTGCCTGAACTTCAGCTTTATATCCCTATGAAGCATACTACTACTACTACTAATAATATATTTCCATCATCATCTTGTCTGTACTCTAGTGAATTGAAATTAAAATGAGAAAGGAAATGTAAACACACAGTATTAATAAAAAAAATTCTGCATTCATAGATATTGATGTGAATTGATGTGATGAGCCATAATAAATAACTGGCTGTAGTTAGAGGAATCCATTGTGGTATTTCCATAGAGGAAAGGCAGATAATGCTGACAAAGAACAGAGCCACAGGCGGTACAGCAGCACACAATGGAGCCCAGTACCAGCTGACCCCTCCACAAGAAAACAAGTGTCAGCACTTTTCTGTGCCATTGAGGGGCTGTGACAGATCTGTGTGCTCATCCTCATCACAGCCAGCGCCAGCGGTGAGAAGGAGACCTTTACACAAAGACCTCAACTCATTGACTGGATAACTAATGCTGCTCTATACAGTAGCTGCAATCTCCCTCTTACATGGAACTGTCATCTGGGCTGGCTACTCACACTGTATTGGATGCATAAAAGCAGTAAAAATACATTAAAGGCTTGTTTACATTAGTATTACCCTCTGAAGCGCAATCTGTAGTGGATTGCTTTTCAGAGGGTGTTCGACAGGCAATGAGAAGGAGATGTTGCCTTATCACCACCTTTATTAACCCCTAAAAGTCCCCACCACAAAAATGTGCACTGCACTTGGTTGCAGGGCGGTTTTGGTGTGGTCCCATTCACTTTAACCAGACCAGCTGAATACTGCAGAGAATATAATTCTTGCAACAAAGCATCGTGGCTGCAGCAAGTATACAACCCAATTTGGCTTCCGTTTCACCTTAAGGGAGAGGGGGGTTAAACACAGCTCAACCACCTGGTTCTACCACCCCCCAAAAGCCCTGTTCACAACTGTACAGCTAACATGCACAGTTGTAGTGAATTAAAAAGTCCTACTTGCTGCATCTTTGATGCGTTTTCATCATAATGCATGTTATGTAAAGTTTAACGGTAATAAACCTAAAATGCATGTAATATGTATCTAAAACTCACCGTACCTAAAGTGCACCCCACAGATGTTAATGGGGCCTAAAAGAAACACTCCATTTGATGCTGAGCTGAAATGATTTACAATCAGTTGTGCGATGCCTGGTACTTTGCTATTAAAACTAGCACCACCCTCTCCTTTGGAACATGATCAAGAGGCTGGGTATCCCTTTTGGGTCCTCCTGATGGCGCTGCACTGTGCATGCTCAGTGGGTTATATGCATCCTGGAGCTTTGAGCGAAAAGGGGGGACATCATTCTGGCCTAGACTTTAAAAAGGCAAAGTGCTGGCTGCGCTTTGGTGAAAAGAGGCTCCCTTCCACCCTAAGAAAAAACAAAACACTTCTAAATGTGAAATGTAAATGTCCATGGAAAAAGAAAATATGATAGCACAGAAGGAAAATATGTTCAAAGTTGGGTTTCAGAATGCATGCACAAGAGATGTCTTCATGTACAGAACTTCTGTCCTCAATCCACATCCTACCCCACTCTGTCTTTCTCTATTCTCTTTCCTTATTTTTGTCATGGATAAAGATAGTAATACAGAAATCTACTTAACAAAGCATTAATCTGATCTCTGGACTTCTCCTATTCCCACCCCCATATCCCCTCTAATTTATCTAAGTACCCTTTTTGCTCAATCGAAGCCATGTTCACATGACATCACAGTCCTGAAACCAATCTCTTCTTCATTGCCTATGTGACATGGACATTTTCTATTGGCTGTCCTTTCAGGATCCTGCAGCGATGACATCAGCAAGAGAGGAATGTCAAGGACAAACTGGCACCGGCACATCTGCAGTGCTGGATATGCACCCTCAGCACCTGGAAATGGCACTGGTGGACCTAGGAGAGTATATCTTTCTTCACAACGTAAGAAAGGGGAAAAAAGTGCAGGATGGGTTGGTGGTGGTGGTGGGGGGTAATTTTTGCCTAGAGATTAGCTTTAAAGTAGACCTAAATGCTTACTGTAAACCAGTGGTCTCCAAATTGTGGCCCTGGGGCTGGATGCGGCCCTTTGCTTGCCTTTCTCTAGCCCTTGAGGCATTATTCCTGCCACTGACACCAACAACAGGGCACTATTTCTCCCACTGGCACCTACTATTTCTCCCCCTAATACCAAAGATCGGGAATTGTTCACTCCCACTGCGCACAGTCGCCCCCCTCCCCTGAAGTCTGAAGGGCAGTAAACTGGCCCTTTCTTTGGAAAGTGTGGAGACCCCTGATCTAAACCCTCAAGACCAACATGAATACCCATTGTTCTGGAGCTAAGGCCATCACTGCCTGGCAAATATGTTTTTCTTCCCAGGTGACTCCAGGGACATCCAGAACCAGGGGCGGATTGACCATTTGGAAACTCGGGCACTTCCTGAGGGCCCGGGGTCAGTAGGGGGCCCCATGAGATGCCCCTGGTACCTTTTTCATAGGCTTTTTTTGAGTTTGGCAAGGACACAGGGGCCCCATGATCCCCTATTGCCTGGGGGCCCCATGAGTTGTCAGTCCGCACCTGTCCAGAACTACACTCAGGCCTGGTTGGCCATTCTGCACCACTGGGAAGCTTTGGTGGGATCCATGGCGGCTCCTGGGTGTGTGGTAGCCATTGATCTTCACTCATGAAACAGATTAAGAATCCATCTAAAAATCTGTTGCTTTGCCCTTCTTAACAATATGGAATTCTCATAAGTACCATGCTGAGGAACGCATAATGAGCCCTCCCTAACAGTACAAGCCTACAGACAGAAAGGGGTTAGCTTGTAGAAGTGCACAACAATCCATGTGCATATATAACGTCTGCATTTATTATGCTGAGACAAGTCTGCGATTTCTAACCTGCGTTCTTCTCTATTCCACCGTTGTGCTTCTGATCAATGATTTATGTTATAGCTAGATGGAGTGCAGTCCCAAGTGGCGCTCAGCACTGAGTGTTTTTATTTAATGTTTCTCGGGGTGTAGTTACAAATATAATGAATAATGGATAAGGCGGCCAGTGATATACATCAGGTGGAGTCTACTATGATAACATGCAGTTATATCTTAAGGACAAATCCCAGTGTTCCGGAAATATAAGATATACCATATAACTGAACCCCCCAGATGTACATATTGATTGCCCATGCTTTAAAGGTGTAGAAAACTCGTCTAAGATGGGATTTCCCATTAGGGTTAGCTGCTGTATTTAGTGAAGTTTGGTACGTGATATATAGCGCATTCTACCATGCTAAAGAAACAAGGACTGCAGGCAAATCACAGAATTCAGCAACAAATAAAGAAAAGAATTGCTCACCTGTGTCTGCGGTTTGATTTTCAGATGTTCTGTGCACAGAAAAGATGATTCACAACACATTTTAGCCTGAAACATTTTTATGTTTTTTTTTCTTTTCCCTCATTTATTTCAATAAACATGTTAAAGCAAAACTGTGCTTCTCCCATTCGGGGTTGCCAATCACTTTGCCCAGCAGCATATAGTAAACGTTTCTGTACTCCACCAGCATTCCGTTCAGTGGCGGTATGGAGGACCAGCTGACATATTCCATCAAACGGGAATCCATAGCCCTGTGTGAACTTTGGCTCCCCATAGGTAGGGATGAGGTTCATTGATATTATAAAAGGTTAGTGCTGAATTCCCTTTAAAAATCAATATCTAGCGGCTAAACAAACCATAGCGAGAGCTTGGAAACAACAGTTTATATCCTTTATGGAAGTCCATTGCTGCCTAGATTTCTTCCTTGTTAATGAAAAACTCTCTAGCATTCTTTTAGATACCCACAAGACATTCCTTAAAACATGGGCTCCATGGATGCACCACGCCCATCCTACTATACCAATAGGCAGTTTTACTTTGCTATAACTTTAAGGCCTCATAGCCCAGGTTCAAGTACTTTTGATGTTCTCCTTTTCATCCTTTATTCCCCCCCATCCCCCTTCTTCTTCTCTCACCCTACTGGCTCTCCCACAGGAATGATTTATGACATGTTCCATGCAGGGGCATCCCTAGGGCTGGTGTCACCCAGTGCAGTAACACTTGGTGATACTCCCTCTGATGATCCCCGCAGGATGGATTGGATCTGCGGATTGAGCATAATGGATCGGAGTCTGATCCATTATCCTCCCCAATCTGCAGATCCGATCCATCCTTCGGAGATCGTCGGCTTGCAACCTATACGGGGTTAATTGATCTCTCCACGAAAAGGTAAGTTTTAAAGCAAGCCATCCTGCGGGGATTGTCGGCTTGGTTTACAACGTACCTTTTTGTGGAGCGGGCCCGGTGTCACCCCTTGCGATAGGTGTCACCCGGTGCGGCGCGCACCCCCTGCACCTGCCTAGGGATGCCCCTGATTCCATGTATTTCTTGGTTCGACTTATATACTTTGTGCATGCCAAATGCTACTACTTTTCTTGCTATTGTCCGATATTAGGAAATAGGTGTATAGTCCCTTATGAGTTCCGTATGCTGATTTTTCGACAGGATATGGGTGATTTTTTTTTATTTTATTATTTATTTATTTCAGGTGCTTCGCCAGCAATTTACGCATTGCTTTACATATATATATTGTACATTCACATGAGTCCCTAACCCTCAAGGAGTGTACATTGACACGTCATTCACAATTACAGGTATGTTTTTTCTGTGCATGACTGCTTTTGATGTTACCTTTCATTGTTGTATCTTTGCTTGTACACATAATAGTGGTTGCATTTGTATTTTTTAAAATCAAAACTTTTTCAATAAAAATTTATTGAAAGGAAAAATCAATATCTGAAAAAATATGCATGTGATCCATTCACCTCAATAAAATTAATATTGTGTAAAGTCAACTCTGTGTACCCTGTGTAAAAATCAAAATCTAAAAATGTGTGAACTAATATCACCTAAAATCAATCAATATTTTATCTCAAATAAATTGAATTAAAAAACGTATTCCATATGAAGTCGGTCTAAGGTAACATAAGTACGGCACCATGTGATAAATGACAAAAAGTCCATGCTTGATCCAAAATTATGCAATCAATTCCAATGCTGTGATGCTTAATTCATATAAACAGTCAGAAACTTATTTCCAAATGCTTCTTTTTTCTTCCACCAACACCAAATGTGCGATCCACTACCCAGAAGTACTAAATAAACTCACTAGAGATAGATGCTGGCGTGTTTAAAACCAGCATGCAGGGCATTCGCCTCTGGGAGTAATAATCTGCAGGCCAGGCAAGATTGTCGGTATATTTTCACAATCCCCGTTTTGGTGTATAGTAACTCGTTCACCCAGATATCTTCAGAAAGGTGGAGAAAAGAGGGTTCATAGTATAAAATCCTTTAAAACATTTATTTTATCTAGTAAAATAGTGCATTCACATTTAAATGTGTCTATCCCGACACAAGGTATACAGGCTTAAAATCAAATCCAACTTACTCCAAACTGCTGGCCATGAGCTTGCAAGCACCAGCGTGCGTGGTGACGTCACTTCTCAGCCCCTCCGGTGTCAGACTTATATTACCTTATATGGACTTGATATGGAATAAGTTTTTTATGGAATTTATTTGAGATAAAACATTAAATGATTTTAGGTGAATTTAGTTCACACATTTTTAGATTTTGATTTTTGCACAGGGTACACAGAGTTAATTGTACACACTGTTAATTGTATTGAGGTGAATGGATTACATACATGTTTTTTAGATATTGATTTTTAAAGGAAATGCAGCTCTAACCTTTTATAATATCAATTTAGTTAGTTAAACTTCCAATGAGATTTAAAGTGTGTGTCCACCAAAAATTCACTGTGGTGCAGTTTATTTAAAGCTTGTTTAGGGATGAGGTTCAGGACTTGTTCTACCATGGCTTCACCACAAATCTCCAGAATTCACAAATCCTAAACATTTTTGCCAAGTTTTCCAGTTTACAGTTTTGCCACTTTTTGCAGGTTACCCTAAAGCAGGGGTAGACAACCTGCGGCTCTCCAGCTGTTGCAGGACTACAAGTTCCATCATGCCTCTGCAAGTCATAGCTGTAACTGTCAGTTTTGTAATCTTTGCAATGCCTCATGGGAAATGTAGTTCCACAACAGCTAGAGAGCCGCAGGTTGCCTACCCCTGCCCTAAAGAAATACTGTAAGTAAGCACCTACAATACAATGCATATCCTTTATTCCTGATTAGCTAAGTCACAAGAAGCAGTAATTCAAAGGAATGGATACTGCATCCCCTTTCTAAGGGTGGGGTCACAGCAGCCATGTTGGCAGTGTGTGTTGAAGCATTTAGGCTTCTTTCATGCACACGGCAGTTTCTACTGCGGTGGACTGCTTTTCAGAAGGCGACAGAGAGGGAAATTCTGCTGCCTTCTGCTCTTTTTTTTTTAGCTGACTGGGGAATTTGTAAAGAAACACTGAACCGCAACTGCAAGGCAAGTATTTTGGTCACAACTGGGGCTCAGCCCCATTGACTTCAATGAGTGAGTTTGACAGGCGGAGTTAAATGTGCCATAGTTGTGAAGGAAAGCAATGTTGCCACGGTATGCATAAAGTCCCCTGCATGTTATGTTTTAAGGGGACAGTGAAACTTCAGGTAAACTTCCTGTTTTTACCACCCCTGGCCACCTATGTTAAAGATGCCTTGGGGAGGGCTAACTTTTTTTTGGTGTTGGAACATGTCCCCAATGGCAGTGTCCAGTCTCTCATGTCTTTTAGTTGACAATAGCTTTCATATTACCCCTACAAATAGTCAGAAATGACCCCCCCCCCCATATGTTTCAATGGAGTTCACTGCATCATTTGTGAACTTTGAACTTAGAGCAAAAGTAGCAATGCTCATGAATCAAATCTGAACAAGTTTGGCCATCCCTACTCACAGCTTACTATGGGCTTTCCTTCTGCTTTTGGTGGCTGAACAGAGTGGCATCAGAGCAAAATTAGAGTAAGTATGTCTTGGTGGGGAAGTCTACATTAAAGGAGAAGTAGGGCTAAAGCTTCTATTGATCACAGACGTGCACCTATTTCTGCACTTAGCTGATGTCCTAGAGCCGGTCTAGGCTCTGCAGGGATCCTGACAATAATGTCAGAATCTACCAGATGCTTGGCTGGTAACTGGCTCAGCCTCTCAACAGTGCACTGAGACCCTTAGCCAGCCACTCCCGCCCCCTTCTTTGCCTTGTTGTGAGGACGTTACTATGACACTCCCAGCTGTTACTGTTCATCCCCACCATCACAGGAGTGAGCTCTTAAATTCTGAGCTCAGATCTACTGCATCAGTCAAGAGTGAGCATGTGAGGGAGGGGGAAGGGGGGTGTTTGAATCAGGGAAAGAATTGCTCCTGTGTTGGTGGAGGTGAACAGTAACAGCTGGAAGTGTCTTAGCAACATCCTAGCAACAAGACAGGATGGGGTGATGCCATCTCTGGGACTTTTTCAGCATTCAGGAGGTACATAAATGGCCTACACTTATAGAAAGGGCATTATTCAGCTTTGGTCAAAGCTGCACAGTTTGTTTTTTTTTATCTACAAGCGTCATGTACCTGCATGGACAGTTTTTTTCTGCTAAAGGTGAACTATGCCTTTAAAGTAGATCTTTACCCTTATTGGATGACATTAAACCCCCTATTCAAACCTAAGAAATGCGAAGCCTGTTTTCAGAAGCCTGTTCACATCTGAGCAATGTCCTGTCACTCAATACTCAGACTGAAGTACAGGAGGTTCTTTGGGGCATGATTGTTTTTTTTTTTTTTGCCCCTATAGACTTCAATAGAAGCACCAAAAAAAAAAAAGACTAAAAAAATACATGTAATTCCTAATGAATTTATTGAAAAGCAAGAAAAGGCATTTGGTTTTGAGTTACACTTTAACACAACACATTAAAAATGAATGTGCGTTTTCTAACTCATTCATGTGAATGGGCTGTTGGTGGTAAAGATGTGCCTGCCATCAGCCAATAACCGCATGGCTGACATCCCATGGCTTTCCCCAGATTAGGCCTGTCTTATTTTGGTGCCATGCTCATGGGAAAAGCAACCCAATTAATCCACACAATTCACATAATTAGCTGGGTGAAGACTACACGCTAATCTTAAGTGGTCCACTTTAGTGCTTTCATGCCAAATTAAGAATGACATGAGAAATTTTACAGTCTTTGTGGAGAGCTGTAAAAGAATAGAATAATCCTTTCACCTTTCATGTATTACAAAGGCAAGAATTGACTTTGTGACATAAATCACAACTACAACTTGAAAGCTCTAAAAAAATTGGTTGAAGCTCCTTGTCCAGATGTTTTTCTTGTTAAAACACTTGACCCTCATCTTTTTCTTTCAAGTTCTGAGATGACATTCACCAAAAGGACCCCCTAAGGCGATGAGGAGGCATTGCTTTGATGACAGTACAGGCGGCAATTATTGGACTTGTTTAAAGCTCCTTGTTTGTCATCTGGGCTGTTGGTAATATTTATGCTGATGTTGTTAGTGCGTTTAATGAAAGAATGTGAAAATGGCGTGCAGGTGGATAATGATGGACCTTACAGGGAGGGGACAGAATAACGTAAATGCCGGCGTTATAGTTGCAATTATTTTTTGTTAATTTGTTTTTCTGTTTTTATGCTCTCCAGATTTTATGCCAGTGTATTAGAGTCGTGGCAAAAAATATTGGCACCCCTGCATTTCAGTCAGATAATGCACCACTTTGCCCAGAAAATTGTTGCAATTACAAATGTTTCGGCATTCTCATGTTTATTTCTTTTCTTTGTATTGGTATGAGAAACAAAAAGCCAAATCTGACACATTCCACGCAAAACTCCAAACAAGGACTGACAAAATTATTGGCACCTTCTCAAAATTGTAAGAAACAATTGCATTCCAAGTTTGTAATGCTCCTGTAATTTGTATTGAAACTCACCTGTATCAATTAACAGGTACTGACAATATAGAAATCACACCGGCAACCAGTTAAAATTGACTCAACCTTTTTGTTGTGTGTATCTGTGTGCCACATGGAGCATGATGAAGAGAAAGAGCAGCAAAGAATTGTCTAAAGATTTGAGGACAAAAATTGTGGAAATCCTAGACAGACAAGCTCAAGGTTACAAGTTCATCTCCAGAGATCTTAATGTTCCTGTTTCCACTGTGCGCAACATTGTCAAGAAGTTTACAGCCCATGGCACTGTAGCTAATCTCCCTGGATGTGGATGAAAGAGAAAAATTGATCAAAGATTGCAACAAAGGATTGTTCGAATGGTGAATAAAGAACCTCGATCAAATTTCAGACAAATTCAAGCTGATCTTCAGGTACTGTATGTTGCCAATGAAAAGGGACGCTATGGTTTGAGACCAAGGAGGACCCCACTGCTGACACAGAAACATAAAAAAAGCCAGATTGGAGTTTGCCAAAATTTACCAGAGGAAGCCAAAATCCTTTTGGGAGAATGTGCTGTGGACGGATGAAACAAAATTACAGCTTTTTGGTAAGGCCTTTAAAGAAAAGAATACAGTCCGTACAGTCAAACGTGGTGGAGGTTCACTGATGTGTTGGGGTTGCTTTGCTGCTTTATGCACTGGATGCCTTTACTGTGTGCATGGCATTATGAAATCTGAAGACTACCAAAGAATTCTGGGGAGCAATGTAGGGCCCAGTGTCATAAAGTTGGGTCTCCGTCAGAGGTCACGGGTCTTACAGCAGGACAATGACCCAAAGCACACGTCAGAAAGCACCCAGAAATGGTTTCAGACAAAGCGATGGAGAGTACTGAACTGGCAAGCAATGAGTCCTGATCTCAATCCCATAGAGCACCTGTGGAGAGATCTCAAAATAGCAGTGGTCCAAAATTCCAGTGGAGAGGTGTAAGTTATTTGTTTCCAAGGGGTGTGCTACCAAATATTAAATTGAGGGAGCCAATCATTTTGTTCAGTACATTTTTGGGTTTTTGAGTGGAATGTGTCAGATTTGGCTTTTTGTTTCTCAACTTTTTTGTGTCATACCAATACAAACAAAAGAAATAAACATGAGAATGTCTAAACATTTGTAATTGCAACAATTTTCTGGGTAAAGTGGTGCTGGCAGAAATGCAGGGGTGCCAATATTTTTTACCATGACTGTACACATTGGGGTCTATGGGTAACAAAATTTGCCATGCGAATGTATTAGCATTTGCTCAAAAGTAATGCATGATAACCTTGCAAATGTTTTTACAATGCACAAAATTTTATTTCTGATATTTAAAGCCCAACTCCAGACAATTTAAAATTGGCAGAGCTCTAATTAATTACTTGATTGGATTGTGCTTTGTTGGGCTTTTTTGCCTTCCTCTGGATCAACTGTGGGTATAGGATTAGAACTTTTTTTTATGGTTGAACTAGAAACTACTACTTAAAATCACTAACGACCTGCTAACCGCCAAAGTTAATGGCCACTACTCAGTCCTCCTACTCCTTGACCTATCAGCGGCCTTCGACACAGTCGACCACCCCCTCCTCCTTACTAAACTACACTCCCTTGGCATCAGGGACTCTGCTCTCTCCTGGTTCTCCTCTTACCTATCCCAACGCTCCTTCAGCGTTACGTATAACGCTGCCACCTCCCCCTCTCTCCCCCTCTCTGTTGGGGTCCCCCAAGGCTCTGTCCTCGGACCCCTTCTCTTCTCCATCTATACCTCCTCCCTTGGCAAACTGATACACTCCCACGGCTTCAACTATCACCTCTATGCCGATGACACACAAATTTACCTCTCCACCCCTCACCTCACCCCCTTACTCTCCGCCCACATCACCCACCTCCTAAACGACATATCAGACTGGATGTCGCTCCATTTCCTCAAGTTAAACCTTTCCAAAACCGAGCTCCTAGTTTTCCCCCCAGCCCCCCCCCATCCTCTCCATCACTAACAATGCCACCATCAATCCCACCCCACACGCCAAAGTCCTGGGTGTCACCCTGGACTCAAACCTGTCCTTCCAACCTCATGTCCAATCACTATCAAATTCATGCAGGCTCCACCTCTGCAACATCTCCAAGATACGTACATTCCTCACCACAGACACGACTAAACAACTCGTACACTCCCTTATTATCTCACGCCTAGACTACTGCAACTCCCTTCTCACCGGCCTACACCAACTCACGCTATCCCCACTCCAGTCTATCCTGAACTCAGCGACTAGACTCATCCACCGCACCAACTGCTCCACTTCTGCCACCCCCCTCTGCCAATCCCTTCACTGGCTCCCAATTGCCCAACGCAATAAATTCAAATTAAAAACTCTGACATACAAAGCCATTCATAATGCTGCCCCAAACTACCTCACTGACCTGATACCCAAATACCACCCTACCCGTGCCCTTCGCTCCTCACAAGACCTCCTACTCTCTAGCTCCCTGGTCTCCTCCTCCCATGCCCAACTGCAGGACTTCTCCAGGACTTCCCCAATCCTCTGGAACTCCCTACCCCAATCCATCAGACTGTCACCTACCCTCCTCACCTTCAGGCGCACTCCGAAAACCCATCTATTCAGGCAAGCCTACCCCACCCTCACCTAACAGCCATTCTCCTCCACACCTCCTACCACTCCATCCCCCTCAGCCACTTCCTCCTGTACCTCTACCCCCTCCCTCCTAGATTGTAAGCTCGAAAGAGCAGGGCCCTCGAACCCCTCGTGTATTGTATTGTTACTGTATTGTCTCATGTACTGTTCCCCCACTTTAATGTACAACGCTGAGCAAACCTTTTGGCGCTATATAAACACTGTATAATAATAATAGAAACAATAAAAGGAGACTTACTTACCTGCTCCTCCTCTCGCCCCTGCAGCTAGACCATTCTGCACCCCAATGCTCCACTGGTCTAGAATCCTGATGTCACTAAGACCAGCGTAGGCTCCATAGCCCGACACTGGAGATGAGGACATCAATGGATTATGGGGGAGTGTTGCCTGCTGGGGGAGCAGAGAATCAGGTAAGTAAAACTGTTCCTCCTCTCCCCTAGGTGAAACAAGGTACTAACCCTTGCAGTGCAAGCACGGCTACACTGTTAGGAATCATTTTCCATCTGCCTGGAGGTGTTCTTTAATTTGTCAATCACAGAGCAATTATAACATTCATTTGGAAAATTCTGTTTGTTCCAATGTTGTCAAATCAAATGTAATTAGAATGTATCCATTATTAAACATGGTATTACATGGATTTCCCTGTTGTATATAAGCAGTACTGGATACAACATATTCTAAGGACTTTCAAGTGGAACCAAAGCCATAGACGCTCACCTCTTCTCCAATGTTCTGGTATCCGTGAGATCCCTTACAGACACCAACATCTTCTCCTTGGCTTCTTCCATGTGCTGGTCTTTGGCTGTCTTGATTGTCTGTTATGTTAGCATTATGATGTAACTCCCACATATGCGCAGTAGTACGTCATCCCGGCACACTGGAACTATGCTGAAAATGTGCGAATGTGCAGCTCAGAGTACATTGTGAAGAGGACACAGAGCAGGTGGTGGGTTTATTTTATTTAAGTGCAAAACCTGTGCTCCATGTCTCAAAAGGTGTAAAAATGAAATACAAATTAGAAGAGAAGATTGCTGCAACCTCCATATTTGAATACACAATATGGTAAAAGATGCTCACAGATAAGGTGTACTGTCTCTTTAAAAAAAATGCAAGAAGTGCTTCAGTGCCCAAATAATTAAATAAGTGAAAATGAACTCAATCCCAAAAAAAGTAATCACAAATAAATACATAATCAAAAGATATTTCATGTACATATGGTATATAAGTGAAGTGACTGAAGTGCTCTTGTGCATAAAAAATAAAATGATTATACCAGCTAATACACTGCTCAAAAAAAATTAAAGGAACACTTTGAAAACACATCAAATCTCAACGGGGAAAATATCATGCTGGATATCTATACTGATATGTACTGGGTATTGTGTTAAAAACATAAGAATGCCTCATTGTTTGATGGAAATGAAAATTATCAACCTACAGAGGACTGAATTCAAAGAAATTCCGAAAATCCAAGTGAAAAAATGATGCAGCAGGCTAGTTAATTTTGCTGAAATTTGATTGCAGCAACTCAGAATGGTACTCAGTAGTTTGTATGGCCCCAACGTGCTTGTATGCATGCCTGACAACATCGGGCATGCTCCAAAACATGATATCCCAGACGTGTTCTATTGTATTTAGGTCAGGCGAGCATGGGGGCCATTCAATGGTATTAATTCCTTCATCCTCCAGCAACTGCCTATATACTCTCGCCACATGAGGCCGGGCATTGTCATGCAGTAAGAGGAACCCAGGACCCACTGCATCAGCGTAGGTCCAAGGATTTCATCCTGATACCTAATGGCAGTCAGGGTGCCATTATCTAGCCTGTAGAACTCTGTGTGTCCTTCCATGGATATACCTCCCCATACCATAATTGACCCATCACCAAAACAGTCATGCTGAACAATGTTACAGGCAGCATAACATTCTGTACGGCTTCTCCAGACCCCTTCACGTCTGTCACATGTGCTCAGGGTGAACCTGCTCTCATCTGTGAAAAGCACAGGGTGCCAGTGGTGGACCTGCCAATTCTGGTGTTCAATGGCAAATGCCAATCAAGCTCTGTGGTGCCAGGCAGTGAGCACAGGGCCCACTAGAGGACATTGGGCCCTCATGGTACCCTCATGAAGTCTGTTTCTGATTGTTTGGTCGGAGACATTCACACCAGTGGCCTGTTGGAGGTCATTTTGCAGGGCTCTAGCAGTGCTCATCCTGTTTCTCCTTGCACAAAGGAGCAGATACCAGTCCTGCTGATGGGTTAAGTACCTTCTATGGCCCTGTCCAGCACTCCTAGAGTAACTGCCTTTCTCTTGGAATCTCCTCCATGCTCTTGAGACTGTGCTGGGAAACACAGCAAACTTTCTGGCAATGGCACGTATTGATGTGCCATCCTGGAGGAGTTGGACTGCCTAAGCAAACTCTGTAGGGTCCAGGTATCACCTCATGCTACCAGTAGTGACACTGACCCTAGCCAAATGCAAAACTAGCGAAAAACAGTCAGAAAGATTTGTAGGGAAAAAAATGTCAGTGATCTCCACCTGTAAAACCATTCCTGTTTTGGGGGGGTTGGCTCATTGTTGCCCATCTAGTGCGCCTGTTGTTAATTTCATTAACACCAAAACAGCTGAAAATGATTACCAAACCCCCTCTGCTACTTAACTGGCCAGATTAATATCTCAGGAGTTTAATTGACTTGATGCTATAGTCTGTTTAAAAAGTGTTCCTTTAATTTTTTTGAGCATTGTATATAGAAAAAAATCATGTGCATAGCAGTTCATAAAAATTCATAAAATTCGGAGACTATCTGTGACAAATTGTGTTGCAATTCTTTAATCCAACTCCTATGTCACTACCACTTCAAGTGCCACAAACCACCTTGCAGGTGCAAGTCCACTGCCACCAGTGTTTGCTCCTTAGCAAAACCTCCAGATCATAAGAGGTTAAAGGAAGGATAGAACAGAGACCTTCCCCAGTCACAGAGGCAATCAACAGATTCCACATCCGCTACAACCTGGTAACTCACTGGATGGTTCTCACACTGACTCCAAAAGTAGTTTGAATCGCCATTAAAGGTTGTATATTGCACACAGCAAAAACAGCAGATATATTTCATGTCCCAGTATCATTCAAAATTGTGGATTTATTATGTATTAGAAAGACTCACAGGCTAATCAAAGCATCTGATTTACATAAATCTCGCCACCGCCCGACCTGAAGACTGCACGATGACGTCATGAACAAGCTCCACCCAACCCGTTTCATGAAAAGTTGCATCATCAGGAACAGCAGCTTCATTCCTGCTTATCAAGTTCAACTAATAGAAAAATGAATACATAGATCTAATACCGAATCATCCACCCACAGCTGATCCAGAGGAAAGCAAAAAAACCTGATGGTCCAATTGACTCCAACAGGAAAAAAAAAATCTTTCCTGATCTTCTAAGGCACCCATAAGTTTACTGGATCAACAATCTGTGGTGTTATTACTTATAATTATTAATAGCTGGATATATTCTGTGTATTTAGAAAAATCTCCAGCTTTAAGAAAAAACACAATCTATTCAGCTGGCTAGAAACAGCTCTATTTTACATTTTCACAGCTCGTACTGTAGAACAGCCTTTCTGTAGGTGGTGGTTTTCCTCCAGACGCTAAGAGTGCCACCTTGTCATTTGCAGTAGCCCTAAATTACCAAGCACACTTGCTGTAAGCTCACTGCTGTCTGTTCCATACTAAGAGCTTGATGTATGAAAGTGTCTATACAAAGACCATGAAGGGTACACTGCACATGCTGCAGGAATCAGACCCACCATAGCTTGTGAGGAACTCAAGTAATGCTGGGGCAGCACAAAATAATTCTTAAGGTGTCATGTCCTACATTTAAACTGGATATACACTGATATACTTTTTTATATAGAGGGTGCTGTTTGGCCAAAAAATTTTCAATCAAAGGATACCAGACAAGAGGGTGCCCACAGGGCCACGAACTACACAGATTTGCTCCAGCCTAACCTTTCCTGCCACCTCAGTCCCCTACTTGAGCTTCTGAAGAATTTTAAAGTCCAGTACTGGTGCACACAAACACTCTGCCTGAAATCCAAAATAGCATACTCAGTTCCTGAGCAACCCATCACCAGGTCCAAATACTTTTAGAAATGGACTGGATCAATTGTAGTTTTAAGATTCTAAAGCAACTCTGTAGTTAAAATCTTTAGTCTTCAAAATAAAGCTAAAGATCTTGCAGCATTTGACACTTCCTGGAGTGTCAGATTTTTGGTCCACCTCATTGCACTCAGCAATTGAGTGCCATTGTATGGAATGGGGGCCAAGGAGAACAAGCAAAGGGGTTTCCAGAACAAAATGAAATGCAATAACGCACTTCCTGTCCTAGGGTGACAACATTCACATATCGTACTGCATCCAGGGTCATCTTTAACGTGGAGCAAAAAGGGCACCTGCCCTGAGCCCAGTCATTATTGTGGGGCCCAAAGAGCTGCCCCTTGAGCACACGCTGCCCACAAATACTTTTTCATGTGTAGTGGGTGCAGCCAATACCCCTGCTTGCTCTCCCAGCCGGTTAATTCAAGCTGCCACACTTTGACAGGGGAGAGGCACAGATATGGGCTGCATGTGCTAGAGTCCACAAGTCGCACTTCTCCCTCTGTCAGGACTGGAGCAGGTGTGACAGGAAATGGGGCAGAGTGGCTCTCTGTGTTCCCCCACTCGCCTCCTTCTTTGGTCAGCTTGCAGAGGAGGACATTGTGAGTTGCAGACAATCGGTGAGCAGTAATATTGTGCAGTAACCTCTAGCAACCAATGGGTGAGCGATAATGATGTGCAGTAACCTCTAGCAACCAATCAGTAAACAGTAATGATGTGCAGTAACCTCTAGCAACCAATCAGTGAGCAGTAATGATGTGCAGTAACCTTTAGCAAGCAATCAGTGAGCTGTAATTATGTGCAGTAACCTCTAGCAACCAATGGGTGAGCAGTAATGATGTGCAGTAACCTCTAGCAACCAGTGGGCGAGCAGTAATCAAGGCCTGGACCAGTTCTTTATGTTTGCATTAGTAAAGTTTTTTAGATAAAGCTGGCAACAAATAGTTCGAATCTTGGCCGGTTCAGCAGGAGCCAGCCAAGACTGTATGGGCAGACTGAATGTACCCACGTTGATTGATCCATCAACTTAGGTACAACCATCCTGCTGGATTTTACATGCAATAATTGCTAGCAGCTGTTACAGCCATTAGCAATAATCACTGTGTTCACAATGTCGCTGTGAACACAATAGCCCCACTGTCAACACTGTGTTGATGGGGGAATCGAGCGATTTTCTTTCCGGCAACCCGTGGCTGCAGGAAAGAAAATTGCCCTGTCTATGGTCTGTTTAAGTCTATGTTTGTGTGTGTGTTTGTGTGGGGGGGGGGTCCTAGAAAATGTTTGCCCGGGGTCCAATCAATATCAAAGATGGCCCTGACTGTATCTATGGAGAAGCAACGTGGTCACTCAAGGACAGCACTACAGAATACGTCCCCCTCTCCTCATCTCTCTAGCATAGTGATGAGATGCTCTGTAGTCCACAGACAGAACTGGGAACTATAACCAATGTCAGTATAGCAGAGACAGAATGCACAGGAAGCAGTCAGCCCACTGGATTTCTGGCAGGATTAAAGTGGTTGTAAAGTTATAAGGCTTTTTACATCAATGCATTCTCTGCATTAGGGTAAAAAAACCTTTCAGTGCCTGGATCTCCCCTTTACCCCCTTTATAATTACCTGAGTCCTGTATCAATCCAGTGCTATGCTTGTCTGTAGGACGTCTCTCCAGTCTCTTACAGACTTGACTGAGAGCAGAAGGCTTCATTGGCTCCCTGTTAATCAATTCCAGTGAGGAGGGGACAGGAACAAGCTACGCTGTGTGTGTGTCAATGGATACACACAGCCTTGTTTGGGAATGAGCCCCCACACATGCCACCATAGGAAGTTGCTTCTTATGGTGGCACACGCAGAGGAGGAGCAGCCAGGTGGGGGGACCCCAGAAGAGGGAGTTCAAGGCTGCTTGCACAGAGCAGAATGAAAATGAAACTTTACAATCACTTCAACAAATACTTTTTGCACTTCTTGAACAAATATAACAAAAGACTTTCAATGGCATATATAACAGACCAGGGAGAAAATATGAGAAGTTCATTGTTAGGGTTTCCAAATATTTTAAGTCTTGAAAATCCCAATGAACTGCGTAGAACTGTGAAGTCAATACTGTTTGACATCAATAAAAATTAGCTGAAGATCAGTTATATGGGTGTGGGGCCCATTCACATTTTTATGTGCTGCATTATCAAACATGCCATAACATTCTATGCTGTGCATCAATTTACATTACAATAGGGCAGCCTATTCATTTGAAGGGATTGCTTAAAAGCTACTATATGCAACTTGAATTTCAGCAAATTCATGCTTTAACCACTTGCCTACTGGGTCCTGTTACCCCCTTCGTGCCCAGGCCAATTTTCAGCTTTCAGCTCTGTCGCACTTTGAATGACAGTTGCACAGTCATGCAACATTGTACCCATGTGACATTTTTATATTTTTTTTCACACAAATAGAGCTTTCTTTTGGTGGTATTTAATCAACACTGGGTGTTTTATTTTTTGCACTATAAACAAAAAATAAAAAAAATGTGACAAAAAAGGTTTTCTTTGTTTCTGTTATAAAATTTTGCAAGCATATAATTTTTCTCCTTCACTGATTTGCATTGATGAGGCTGCACTGATAAGAAGCACTGGTGGGCACTGATAGGCAGCACTGATGGGCACTGATGAGTTGGCACGGATAGGCAGCACTGATGGGCACTGATAGGAGGCACTGATAGGAGGCACTGATGATGCTGCACTGATAGGCGGCACTGATGATGCTGCACTGATATGCCTCAATGATGGGCACTGATAGGTGGAACTGATGGGTGGCACTGACTGGAGGCACTGCTGGGCGCTAACTGGTGGCATTGCTGGGCAGCACTGCTGGGTGACACTGATGGGTGGCACTGCTGGATACTGGTGAGTGGCACTGCTGGGCACAGTTGGGTACCACTGCTGGGTACTGGTGGTAGGCACTGCTGGGCAGTTGTGGGTGGCACTGCTGGGCACTGATCATCAGTGCCCTGATGATCAGTGCCGATCTGTTCTCTGACAATTGCTGGTTATCGGCAGTACTTTACTCATGCTGTGACAGCGTGAGGAAAATGCAGCCGATAACCAGCAACTGTATTTACCCGGTGATCTGCTGTGTCATTGGACACAGCTGATCATGTCGTAAAAGGCCGCTGTGATTGGCCGTTTACCACATCACGTGATCAACGGTGTCCGTAGGACACAGCGATCACAGAAATCGGCGGGTGTGTGCCACTGCGGGGGAGGGCGCATTCTGGGAGGACATCATATGACACCATCCCATAACTAGACAACCATGCTGTAGCCATCATTCGGCTATAGCACTTTTGGCAAGTGGTTCATTGGTCAATTTCTGAGCTTGTTCAATCCAATTTTGTAGAAGGAGCCAAGTGGAAAATTGTCAGTTGAACTGCATCCAATCAGATGCAGGCACTGTTTGGATTTTCTGACAGCCACGGGTGCCAGCTGCCAGAATACAACAGCCAGCAGCGGAAATTCATCCATCTGCACTTTTAGCATGGATGGGGAAAACTGTTAGATTTCTGAATGCAGGCTGAATGAAAGAAATCAGTGCGTGTATGGCCAGCTTAATGTATCAAATCACATCAAAAAGGGACATGCAGCATTTTCAGCAGCACACAGCAATGTATAGGAGTTGAGAACCTGTGTTGGAGTGCCATCTACAATGAATGACTCCGCATCACACTAATGTGCATAATGTACGTTTCCTGAGCACTGGTTTGTGAATGAGCTCTTATGAAAAAATTACAAGCTACTTTTTTATTGCTTTTGTTGCTGATTGAAAATGTTGTGTCTTTCCTACTGTGCTGCACTTGTGCGGGTTTGGGTGCAAGACACTAGTTCGAAACTTGCTTTTTAAAACTGAGCCTATCTGCCCTGTCCTGTGCCGGTAGAACTTTGCACCTACAAACCACATCATACAAAAACAGGATAGGGATGCCATTAAGGGCAGTCAATTAAGAGGCCCTGATGATAATGACAGATCACTGCAGCCTTAATATACAGACCATATTGACATCTGTGCCCGCCATATGGTCTGTGCAGTTCCTCTTAGGATCAATGCATTTCATTGTTTCAGTGTTCCCTTTAACTGGTAAATGTTTACCGAGCTAACCTTGTGTCAAAATTAAAAACTATAATATGGAGCATTGAAGCATATACCAGCTGTGTAGAGCAACCACATAGATGTTGAAGAATAGTGTGTTACCCTGCTTAGGATCCTTCATTCAGCTCTAGGTTTGGATTGGATTTGTTCCTGGATATCAGTGGGGAGAATTGGTCAATCGCTTTAATGAGATTAAGAAATGTAACAACATCAATGGGTAACACAAGTTTGCAAAACTGGGGTATGTTTTTGGATTTTTGCAATGGGCTTTAAATTTCTTCTGAGGGTTATGGAAGCTCCTTTCAACTAGTACACAGCCTGTGATTGATAGCCTCAGCTCTGTTCCTGTGTGCTGTGTGAAGAGGGGGTGTCCCGTCCCTCCAATCAGGGCTTAGAGCTGTCCACTTTGTGAAGACCCCTGCTCCTAGATCTAAGAAGAAATCCTTTCCTCTTTGTGTTTTCAGAACGATCTACAGAAGAACTGTTTGCACATACACAGCTACAACTTACATAGAAGGATTTGTTTCATCTCTGTGTATCACCTCAGTGCCAGAAATAAGGGGGTACCACCAGTCCTCCTGTATGGGGCCCTGGCCAGCATGGGGGCCCAGGCATCTGGGTGAATTGGATGTGGGCAGGGAGGGTGATCAGCAAGGTGGGGGGGCAATTACTGGAACTTATCCCCTGTATGGCTCTCTCTGTAGCAGTTGAAAGCTGGCTTCTTCTCTTCTCCCTCCTGCTGGCTTTCAGCTGTTGCAGAGAGAGCCATACAGGGGACCGGTTCCAGGAATTGCCCCCCCAGCCACACCCATCACCTCCCTGTGCACAATGCATTTCTCCCTGCTGCCCAGGCACCCCTGTGCACAGTGCTGCCAGCTTCCCTCCTCTCCTTCCCATCAGCAGCTGCAAGTACAGAATAGGATTCTTCAGGTTGGAGAGTGGGGGGAAGAGTCCGGTACACATGTCACATTAACCAGCCCATTACTTTCCTGAATGAACACACATTGGTACTAATCACTCACTGTGTTCATTCATAACTGAAACATAGTAAACTGTTTTTTTTGGAGGGAGGCCTGTCAGGTTGGCTGTATGGGGCCCTGCGGTCTCTAACAGCAGCCCTGTATCACCTAATGCTGGGAACAACACTGGGTAATATGTACAGGTTTACAACCACTTTAAATAAACTCCCCAAAACAACAAACCCACCAAATAAAGAAAAAAAGAGATCATTTGAACAAAATTGAGAGTTTTTACTTCAAATCTGTAATTCAGCATCAAAATCAATTTCGCCGAAATCACTCATCCTGATTGGTCAAGTATCCAGTGGATTTCCTCAGCACAAATATAATGGAACATTACACTCTTTGATGCACACCATACAAAGCTCTTGGAAAACGTGTCATTTATGCCGACTATATAAGCTTTTTTGAATATCAGCACCGCACATTAGAGTTTCTTATTTTCATGAGTCATCAGCAGGGTTGGAAACAATGGTATCTCCCAGTCATACGCACACACTAATGATTAACAGTTGCTAGATTAGAGAAGAGATTCTGTAATGGGATACATTAACTGCTGTGTGATCTCTGTCCAGATCTGTGCCTAGCACTAGAATCACATGTGATTGTGCAGCCTGAGCATTAATGCCACCAGAAATTCAGTGGGCTCTATACCTGTGCATTGGAGTGCCACTAGCAGGCTGTTCACAGTTGGCTGAGATATATATAGGGTTGCCACCTCATCCCTTTAAATCCGAACACATATGAATTACTCAGGTTCTGGGGTTGATTAACCTCCTTAGCGGTATTCCCGAGTGTAGCTCGGGCTAAATTTCTATACCAAGAGCGGTAACCCCGAGCTACACTCGGGCTTACCATGCGGCGTTGCTCTGGGGGTCCCTGCAGCACTTACCTTGTTCTTCGCTCCCGCGATGTGTCCCCTGCAGCGTCCCCGGCCATCTCCTCCGGCCAAAGCCGGCATCCGGCTTCTGTGTTCCGGTCCCTGTGACGTCGGGACGTATGGGCGCCGGAACCGGCGGGAAATTTGAAATGTTTAAAAAATGTCATTTTTGCTGTCATTGCTGTTTCAATGCATTTCACATATATTTTGTCCCTACTGCTTTGTCCTGTGCCCTGCCTGCAGTTTGAAAGTTCTTTCTGCCTGGAAACTTAGGAAAGTCCATGGTGTCCAAAAAGCGTCCCTTTACGTCAAAAGCGGTTTTAGAAGAGCGATAGTAAATCAGAACCACTTGCAGAATTGAGTGATAATGATTCGTGGGGAAATTTGTCATCCGCCACGGAAAACAATTTTGCGACTTTGCTCAGCGATGTGCGAATTTGCCTCTGTATTTCAAATTTGAATGTTTTTGGTTTGATTATATTATTGAATTAAATTTATTATTATATTATTATTTTTTATGATTATTTATTAAATTATAATTTATGACTTCGTGTTTCAAATTTTATCATATCCGGAATGTTTAATAGACTCCTGTTCGTACAGATTTCAGTGAGTTATTCCTAAAAATTACAGCCTACAATTAAAAACTACATATTTCCATGCAAAAAAATGGTACCGCTTTCAGCACAAAAAATCGGAAAGAATCATACCGCCGAGGAGGTAAAGGCGGTAATTAAACTCCCTTAGTGCCTTATCTGCAATAGATTAGCCTCAGAACCTGTGTAGTTCATGTATGTTTGGTTTTAAAGGGATGAGGTGGCAACCCTAGATATATACCATGCCCCCCGCGTGGCATTCAGCAGGCAGTTCTGCTGAATGCAATTGATTCTACTGAATGGGGCTGCCCTGCAACTGCATGAAATGCACACACGGTTGCGACCTACTAATGCAGGGCACAAATGCATATTCACACATGCCTGATGAAGGAGTTTGGCAAGGCTCTGAAACGTTGCTCCTATTGTAACAATGTGATCGCTTAACCACTTCCATGCCACTCTATAGCAGAAATACTACTACAGGGCGGCACGGGTGCCCAAAATCACGCATATATATACATGATTTTGCAGTTCCAGGTTGGGGGCGCGTGCTGCCTTGGCTGTCAGTCACCGGGTACCGGCCAGTGATTTCCCACTGGCACCCAGCGATCTCCGAGTATTTCCGATGGGGGAGAGACCTGTGTATAAACAACACAGATCTATCTCTTGTCAGCTTGTGCACACTGCTTTGTATGGCTCTGCATAGCAGAGCCATACAAAGCAGTGTGCTTACAGTGTAAAGCACATACACAGCAAATAGTGACCCTAGGTTCACATTTGTAAGGGTGGTGCCGCTGCAGATCTGCACAAAAATCCGTGCAGCCGCACCACCCGCACAGAGAATTGCAGACCCGTGGGTGGGTGCCATTAATTCTAATGGCACGACGCCCGCACTGGAAAACGCAACCATACTGGGAACCGAGGTTCCAAGCGGGCTGCGTTTTCCAAAGAAGTGCAGAGGCTTCTTTCCCTGTGTGTCACGGGCACGGAAGTCCATTCAAATAAATGGGCTCTCCTGCCCGTGCAAAACGCGGCCCGCATAGATGTGAACCGGGGGTAAAACAGCACACAGTTAACCCTTTGATCGCTCCAGATGTTAAATACTTCCTGCCCAGTGCCTTTAGTACAGTGTCAGTGCTTTTTATTAGCAGTAATCACTGTATTGGTGTCACTGGGGATGTCAGTGACACAAAGTCATTTCCAACCAGTGTCAGAATGCCTGCCGCAGTCCACAGTCCTGCTATAAGTTGCTGATTGCCGCCATTACTAGTAAAACAATAAAAATAAAAAAAATTCCAGTATATATACCGCCATTTGTAGAATCTATAACTTTCACGTAAACTAATTAATTTACATGTATTGGGATTTTTTTCTAGCAGAGACATGTCGCAGAATACATTTTGCCCTAAATTAATGATGAAATTTGAGTTTTTACATGTTTTTACTGGATATGTTTAACAGCAAAAATTAAAAAATTTAGGGTTTTTTTTTCAAAATCGTCGGTCTTTTTTTGTTTATAGCGCAAAATATAAAAAACTCAGAGTCGATCATATACCACCATAAGAAAGCTCCATTTGTGGGGAAAAAGGACATAAATTTCATTTAGGTGCAGCGTTGCATGACCGCGCAATTGTCAGTTAAAATAATGCAGCTTGTTTAATTAAGCTTTGGCATTAAAACCTGGAAGTTGATTGGTTTCTATGCACAAATGAGCCTGATTTTGCACTCTCCAGCTTTAGTAAACAAAGCCCTCTGTCTTACCTATCTACTCGAAATGCCTGAAATGACACACCATCAGAGTGGCACACCTGAAAACGTGCTGCACCTGTGGCACGATTATTATCCCAATTATCCTGTACTGAGTCTGAAGATGAGGGTGCCAGGATCGTCCGCCATCCCATGTCTTCTTGCACTCTTGCTGTAGTAAATGAAGGAAGGATTTGTAATGCTGAACTGGTAAATAAAAACCAGAATGTTAATGAAAGCACTCCTCTTGCAGGCTGCAGGCCTACACACTATATACGACTTCTTCCTAAACTTGCCTTGGCATTCCACTGCACTGACCCATACCATGAAGGGATTGACATGAGTAGATAGGTCTTTGTGTGGACATGTCAGTCTCTGGCTTTCTGCTAGGCCCGACTGCAAAAAGAAAGTATCAGTGCCAGATTTCCCAAGGACAGAACTGTATACGCATATAGATCCTATTTTGTTTATGTTTCTATGTAGACTTATAGCAATTGAAGTGAATTATAACATTTTTAAAGTTTCCATTACTACTTTAGACTTAAGTCATTTTCCGATTTGGCAAGGGTCCCAGACTAAAGAATCTAAAACACAGGGGTCAGCACATCCTTAGCCCTGGTTCACACCAAATGCGGCTTTGAGTTTCAAAACTGCTGATCAGTACAACTTCATGCACAGATGTCAATGCAAATCGCACATGAAATCGCAAGAAATAGTGCACAAACCTTTTTCAAAGTCGGTGCAAATCGAAGTCGCACCAATTTGAACGGTTCTATAGCTGGCAATAGGGTGCAACTTCCCATATGGAAGAAAAATATATTTGAAATATATTTTAAAAATATTCTTCCCAAATATATTGACATATATTTGAAATACTACAATTTTGGCCACATTCAATATATTTCAAAATATATTTCAATAAAAATAAATAAATATATATATATATATATATATATATTTTTTATATATATATATATATATATATATATTTATTAATATGTTGAAATGCGTTTTTATTACAAATTATATTAAAAATATTTTAAAAAATAAATTTCAAATATACTGTATGTCTTTAAGAATACAAATCTACATTTTTGGAATGCATTTACAAGTATATGTAAAAATATATGTTAAAATGACTTTTTATATGTTAAAAAGTGACTGAAGAATATGTTTAAAAAAATATTTTTTTAAAAATATATTTTTTAAAAATATATTCTTCAGATTTTTTTTAACATATAAAAAAGTCATTTTAACGTATATTTGTAAATGCATTCCAAAAATGTAGATTTGTATTTTTAAAGACATACAGTATATTTGAAAATGTATTTTTAAAAATACTTTTCATATGTTTTGTAATAAAAATGCATTTCAACATACAGTATATATCTATATCTATCTATTTATCTTTCTATCTACCGTATTTGCTGGCGTATAAGACGACCCCCTACTTTTCCTGCTAAAATGTAGTGTTTGGGCTATACTCGCCGTATAAGACTACCCCTCTTCCAATGCACACCAGTGGGAGGAATAGTGCCCCATCATCGGTGTCAGTGGGAGGAATAGTGCCCCATCATTGGCATTAGTAGCAGGAATAGTGCCCCATCATTAGTATCAGTGAGAGGAATAGTTCCCCATCATTGGTTGTTAGTGGGAGGAATAGTGCCCCATCATTGGTGTCAGTTGGAGGAATAGTGCCCCATCATTAGTATCAGTGGGGGGAATAGGTGCCCCATCATTGGTATCAGTGGCAGGAATAGTGCCCCATCATTGGTATCAGTGGCAGGAATAGTGCCCCATCATTGGTATCAGTGGCAGGAATAGTGCCCCATCATTGGTGTCAGTGGGAGGAATAGTGTTCCAACACTGGTGTCAGTGGGAGGAATGGTGTCCCATCATTGGTGTCAGTGGGGGGTGGAATAGCGTCCCATCATTGGTGTCAGTGGGGGGTGGAATAGTGCCCCATCATTGGTGTCAGTGGGGGGAGGAATAGTGCCCCATCGTTTGTGTCAGTGGGAGGAATAGTGCCCCATCATTGGTGTCAGTGGCAGGAATAGTGCTCCATCATTGGTATCAGTGACACCAATGATGGGGCACTATTCCTCCCACTGACACTTGCTGACCCTGTTCTAGTATGGTGCTGCTGCAGCCAGCATATGTGGTTGCAGCAGCACCTCTACACTGAACACTTACCTGCTGCTCCTGCACTCGATTTTCGTGGGGCCACTTGGCTCCGCCCCCTCGCCGGTGATTGGCCGCCTGTGTGCCTTTCCTGAGCTACAGTTTTGGCGGCCAATCACCGGTGAGGAGGCGTAGCCGAGCAGCCGCGCAAACATCCAGTGGCCGAACTGAAGGAGCAGCCGCGCTTCCTGGACCGGATCGTCGTGAGACCGGAGCCAGGTAAGAAACAGCCCCTGCCCACCCCTGTACTTAGTGTCCCTTCCGTTGGAAGGGGGGGGCGGCGGCACCGCGCCGCCCCCCTAAAAAGTGTCAGTATGCCGTATACCGGCGTATAAGACGACCCCCAACTTTTGAGAAGATTTTCAAGGGGTAAAAAGTCGTCTTATACGCCGGAAAATACGGTATCTATCTATCTATCTATCTATTGAAATATATTGAATATGGCCAAAATTGTAGTATTTCAAATATATGTCAATATATTTGGGAAGAATATTTTTAAAATATATTTCAAATATATTTTTCTTCCATGTGGGTTATGTGTCACAGTCAGTGTTGATGGTGAATCCCTCCTGCAGAGCCATTGTATTCTCTTGGCAGTGGGGCAGGGGGAACCATCCCCACAGGGAGAACATAGTGATTGGCAATAGGGTGCGACGTCTCATGTGATTTTGATCTGTCAAGTTGCACGACAAGTCACACCGGTGTGAATTATTGAGGAGCTGACACACCCGTAGATGTCTAAAGCCACTCATAGACTGAGCGATTTTCTTTCTTGCAACCACGGGTTGCAGAAAAGAAAATCGCTTTATTCCCCCATCAACACAGTTAGTGTTGATGGGGGAATCCCTCCTGCAGAGCCATTGTGTTCTCCCGGCGGTGGGGCAGGAGGACCATCCCCGCCAGGAGAACACAGTGATTACAGCTAGCGGCATAATATAATAGCCACTAGCAGGTCTGTGGAAAAAGGTTTCCCACCAGCCCTCCTGTACAGGGTCCAGCCCAGCAGGGGGGCCCAGACAACTGAGTGAATCAGGGAGGATGATCGGCATGGTGGGGTGGCACTGATTACTGGAACTGATCCCCTGTATGGCTCTCTCTGCAGCAGCTGAAAGCTGGCTTCTTCTCCTCTCCCTCCCGCTGGCTTTCAGCTGCTGCAGAGAGGGCCATACAGGGGATCAATTCCAGTAATTATCGCTCTGCCTCACCCATCACTCTCCCTGTGCACCATATGTTTCTTCCCTGCTGCTCAGGCCCCCCTGTGTGTCCCACCCCCACAGTGCTGCCAGTTTCCCTCCTCTTCTTCCCTCCGGCAGCAGCAAACACACAATAGGGACTTTCGTGATGGAGAAGGATCCAGAAAATATGTCACATTTACCAGTCCCTTTCTTTCCAGAATGAACACAATGAGCGATCAGTACTGAAGTTCTGATCACTCACTGTGTTCATTCATAACTGAACCATAGTAAAATCGTGTTTTTTTTTGGGGGGGGGAGTTGGGGGGGGGGCAGGTTGGCTGTATGGGGCCTCATGGTTTCTAACAGCAGCATTGGCCACTAGCAATAATCACATGGAAAATCGGACAGGCTGGTTGTACCCAATGTGATCAAACAGCTTGGGTACATTCAGCCTGCCCATACATGGTTCGAATCTCTGCTCAACTGGCTAAGATTCAAACCATCTTTATATTGCTCAGGGACACTAGTGGCTAGTTCTCACCAGCAACGCGTCTGAAGCATCCCACACCACACTGGAATTGCACTGCCTTTGTGGGTTGCTGATGCATTATTAATGGCACCTCAATCGCTGTGTATTTGCGGGCATTAAATTGCTTGGTACGCGCATGCACTACTTTCTCAACTTTCTGGTGCGATTTCAGCCCATTCAAGTGAACACGCTGTAATCGCATGAGAATTCGGCACATGTTCCTGTGCGATCCCAGTGTGAACCTCAGCCCTTAGATTACTTCATAGTGGTGCAAGTTTGGTAAACTATAGCAGCCACTAGATTTCAGCTTACTGTATTCAAGTAAATGAGGAATGACCTCTGATTGGCTATAATGTTACTCCACTTTAAATATAGAGCTTAATCTTTGTACCACCCCACAAATCAGAACTTGCTATATTCGAAGGTCACATTACCTACCGCCAAGGCCATCTGTAACTGGATCAATAAAGAATCTGAATGACCACTCCCTGCCGATTTAGTCATCAAAGTAAAGGGGCCAAAAAGGAGGTTGCTGAATATATAATGCTTGTGTAATATGTTATTTGGTCATGCAATCAGAGACTCTTTCTTTTAAAGAGGAATTCAAGGTATTGATATTTTATACATAGTTTTATTGATCAGGCTTGGACCTGTGTAACTATACCCAGGGCTTTTTTTCAGAAAATAGGTGCAGGAATTCCCCCCTTCTAGGTCCCTTCTTCTCTCCCCCCTCCAAGCACTGTCCCATGGTTCCACCGCCTTCTCACCTTCCAGTATCGCTCTTTTAGAAAGTACAGAAAAAAGTATCATTTTGTGGGGTTAAGTAATTTCCATGGAATTTGGTAATGTTAACAATAAAAGCAGTAATACAGATCTGCAGCCAACAGCAATAGACCCCCCAGCAACAATGGTTCCCCACAACAAAATACCACCCCAGCAGCAACAACAGATCTCCCAGTAGTCAGCATCAATAGAATGTCTAGCAACCAGCAACAATAGACCTCTCCCTCAACAGTGGATCCCTTCCAGCAACAGTTCAACCTCCCAGCATCAATAGACTACCACACAAAAATAAATCTCCACCAGTGACATAAGATCCCCAAGCCGCCAGCATTAATAGACCTTTCAGCACATCCCAGCAGCCCTTGCTATTACATACATTCAGTGCTGGAGGTGCCGGAACTGCGTTCCCAATGAAAAAAAGCCCTGACTATACCATACTGCAAGGGGTGTTAAAGTCAAACCAGGAAGTTTGAGTTTATATAATAAAAGAACAAATTTTAAGGAGTGGAAACTGCATTTATTTTTTTTACATACTCCCCTGTTACAGTTATACATTTATCCCAGCATTTAACTAATGCCTGGAAAGCTGTGGCATAGAAAGATTTGTCAGTATGCCTGACCCCTCCTAGGACAGCCGGCTTCACTTCGTCATCATGTTCTCCGGTCCCACAGAATGATTGATCTCTTGTGAAATTTCACAACAGGTTATGCATTGATTATTCAGGATCAAGTATTCCTGAATGTTCACAGGAATGACTGCAGTGGGCTGGGAACCACCACAGCCAGAATCGTCACTGATGAATGTATGGCCATCTTTGAAATGTTTACACCATTCGTATGTCTTACTGAGGCTGAGCGTCCCATCACCATACTGTGCTTGAACTCTTCTGTAGATATCTGCAGATATTCTAGGCAGTGATGGATATTGACTACCTTTTTTGTGAACTCATTAAAGTAGTTATGTAGGCTGAAAGGTTTTTTAAAAAACCTTCTGGGTGCTGCTCCCCCCCATAGCCCCTTTGTGAGCCCAATTTTAATCAAGAAATGTGCACGGGGGTATTAGCTGTCCTGGCTCTCTTGCTACTCATCGGCTGAGACACAGTATCAGGAGCTATTGGCTCCCACTGCTGTCAATCACAGCCAGTGAGTCAATGAAGAGACAGCGGGGGACAGGGTAGAGCTGCAGCTCGATGTGTCCTATGAATGCATAGATAGGAGTTCTGGAGTGAGCTTATACCAGTGCCCCCATAGCAAGCGGCTTGCAATTGGGGGCACTGATGAAGAGGGAGGAGCCAGGAGCACAGCCACCAGGAGCGCCTTTTTTTTTAGCAAACCTAGAATCACTTTAAACTTTTCTTTAAATATTTGCATATCTTGTTGCCTTGACACAAGATGGATACAGCCTGTTGATGGTTTAAACACAGGGAACTTGCTAGAAAATTAATAGGGGCCAGAACGTATGTCTTGATCTTCTTCATTGCACATGTCAGGGTTCTGGAGATATCCTTGGGTCATAGGTCTGCAGTATGCTCAGTAACTCAAGTTGTACCATGGTTTCTTTGCTCTCAGGGTGTATGGAATTTGCTATCCCATCCAGCTTGGTTGCATGTTTTAGTTTTGTTCTCTGCTGTCCATCATCTTCAAATACCTTTTTTATGCCAGATGTATAGGCACAACTGGGCCAGCATTACTGTGACATCACCAGTAGACTCAAGTGCTTACATCAAACGTTCTCGTAAAGCCTTTTTCCTCTCGTTGATTGCTTGAGGTGATTGTAGCCGTATTAGTGCACCTTTGTGATCAGTACTGCTTGGACCTGAAGAAGGGAACACTCCCCGAAAGCCTTGTCCTCAAAATTGTTTGTTAGTGCAAATAAAAAAAGTATCACATCAGTACTCAATTGTTCCTCTCGTTGATTAAAATGCAAATCATCATATTCAATATCTGAAAAAAAATGTGAGTTACGTCTTGTTTATGGGGTAAATTGAGTTTGGAAGTTGGACATTGTGTGTGATGATAGACCAGAGGTCTCTAAATTTTCTAAACAAAGAGCCAGTTTACTGTCTTTTAAACTCTATGGGGGTCAGACTGTGGCCAGCAGCAGTAGAAAATGTCCCAGTATCAGTAGAGTAAACAGTTTCCCCTCTTTGGTATTAGGGAGAGGAATAGGGCCTCATTGATGTTGCCAGTAAGAGGAAAATTGTCCCATCATTGGTGTTATTGGGAAGAATAGTGCCCAATCTTTGGTGTCAGTGGGATGAATAATGCTCCATCGTTGATTTCAGTGGGAGGAATAGTGCCCCATAATTGGTGTTTAGGGAAGAATAGTGCCCCTTCTTTGGTATCAGTGGGAGGAATAGTGCCATATCGTTGTTGTCAGTGGGAGGAATAGTGTCTGATCATTGGTTTTAGTGAGAAGAATAGTGTCCCGTTATTGGTGTTAATGGGAAGGATAGTGGCCATCTTTTGAGTCAGTGGGAGGGATTGTGCCCCATTGTTGGTGTCAGGAACTATGCTCCACTATTGCTGACAGGGGAGGGGGAATAATGCCACAAGGGCTGGGTAAAAGCAACCAAAAGGCTGCATCCAGCCCCCAGGGCGCAGTTTGGAGACCACTATTAGATTAGATTAAACTTTATTGTCATTGTGCAAAGTACATGTACAGAGCCAATGAAACGCAATTGGCATCCAACCAGAAGTGCATAAATGTCCCATTTACAATAAATAACAGTAAAACTAAAATAGGGGCATGAAATATACGGTAATACCATAATCAGTGCAATGAGTAGTGCAATAATGGATTAAATATTCAGTAATGCAATGGTGAATAAAATATACAGTAATGCAATATTGTCTAATAATTAGCTATTCAATGCTTGAACAGCCACAGGGAAAAAAATATTTTTCAGTTGATTTGTATGGGCTCTGAGACACATGTATCGTTTGCCCGATGGAAGGAGTACGAACAGTCCATGGTTAGGGTGAGAGGCATCATTAATGATGCACCTCACCCTTTGTACACAGCGTGTTTTGTAAATGTCCTCCAAGGTGGAAAGCTGAACACGTTGGGTGGTTTTCACCACCCTCTCTCTCTCTCTCTCTCTCTCTAGAGAGAGAGAGAGAGAGAGAGAGAGAGAGAGAGACAGACAGAGGATGAGAGATACTGAGATACTGAGCAAGTTTTGCAAGTCATTTTCCAAGGACATGCAAGCTCCTGCATAAACAGCATGTGCTGTCAATATAAATGGCTGTGGGTAGAGCAAGTAATGAACATTCCCTGACTGGGGTGCTGATGTGGTGCTGACAACTAAGTGGCTACAGCAACAGCAAGGGTGGCAACACTGCAGGAGAAATTAGTGTTATCACCCTTTCAAAGGAAGTGCCTAAGCAAAGGTTCTCCAAGCTCGATCAACAAGTATTATTATTATTATTATACAGTATTTATATAGCGCTAAAAGGTTTGCTCAGCGCTGTACATTATAGTGGGGGACAGAACATGAGACAATACAGTAACAAAACAAAACACGAGGGGGTCAAGGGCCCTGCTCTTTACAATATTTTCCAGGGTGGTACTTAAAAAAACAAAGACACTAATCTTACCATTATGGGCATCCAATATCACATATGTGGTTTAATAGTTTAACCATAGATCTACTTTAAGCAACCCTATTTTAAGCGACCAATGTCCTGTTTTTTTTTTTGCTCACTTGGACCCAAGCGGATCCATCTTCTGTAAAATACTAATAAGTCCTTTGAACTATTGGGTTCCTTTGTAGTATCTCTGGCTGTACATGCAGCATTTCTTCCCCTGAATCCAGAGGTACATATGCTATGAACATTGCAAATAACATGATTTCCATGCCCTTAAGGCTAGTGTGTAAGTACATTGTAACTAACATGTGACTTGAAGTAAAGCTTTTCTATTTACTTGGCTAAACGTGCATGCCGTGTTAAATTAAACATATGATGTAATTTTCACCTCCTGCCTGAATATCAGTGTAATGGTTTCTTTGTTCCTTGTTTCACAGTGTAAATGAAAGGTCTTCTGTGCTGGATGTAGAACTAGGCTGTGGAAATAACACATAGGGACTTAATTTACAGCAGACCTATGGCTAAATAACACTTCAATCTACAACCTACCTCCAACTCTCCCAAAAGTCACTTCAGTGGCTAGTTGTACATTGGGGTAACTTCACTAGATTCAACAATGTTTCAAAGAAAATGTAAGATGACTGTAGGTGAACTACTGACGAAACAATACACAGTATATCCTGTGATTTATGTCTCTCATACAGTTTTTGGCTGCTCTGTCATATTTGAGCTTTGAGCAGTAGCAGACATCATTCAGTCTTTAAGTGCTTTGAACTCTGAAAGACTGAATTGGTATCATTTCTCAAAAAAGGATCATCAACAGAGAGTTCTTTACCAATAGGTTAGAGAATTATTTTGATGGATATCTCTCATTTTTATCAGTTGTTAGCCACCTTTTTGTACTTCGAATATTGCATTTGTGCTGCACTGAACTTGTGTTGAACTTTTTTGTTATTAAATCTTTATTGAATCTAGTGAGATATCATTTAGTGTATGTGGGTACACCTGATGGATCTTGGATGAAAACTAGATCTATCATAAACCACTCTTGCAACATTGAGGAGATGTATTCTACATAATTTTGCATTATAAGCCTAACCGCATATTCTTGATGAGAGATCTGTCATACTTTCATACATCACTTGATACCTGAGGAATGACTTTCAGCCTTTTACCCTGATACTAGGGATTATACCAATTATTTTTGATGGTTGCATCAAGGATCATGTTTATCTAGATTTATTATTATGCACTTTTCGTGTATGTTTACATGGTTATGTGATTTATACATGAATACTGTCCTTGGTACTCACCATACCTTCTTGAGCTATCTATATCACCACCTGCTTGTCATCTTCACTGTCTTGTTCAAATTTTGAGACCATTCTATTCATCACAGGTCTACTATTCATCACATCTTTATGGGACTTTTTGCATGCCTAGTGCTGTCCAGGTTGATCTTGCCATTCTGCTCTTGACCTTCTTTCCCCCTGGGTGGTGGTGAGGTAATTTCTTGTGTCATTTTTTGTGCAATTTTTGTATATTTTGGCTTACTATGCCATACATGTCTTTGTGATATTTGTACTTTTTTTTTTACTGCAAATTAAATTATTTTGTCTATCATTTGGTTTTCAAGGCTGCAGTTTGTCCTCATCTGGACCCCCTTTTGGCCTCTGGGTCCTTTACCCCCTGGTCTTTTTCATTAGAGAAGTTTCCCTTACATTGATAGTCATTGTAGACATTCTCCATATATTGGTTGTCAGTGGAAATGTTTCCCTTATATTTTTGGTCATTGGAAAAGTTCCCCACATATTGGTGATCAATGAGAGAGTTCTTCTTACTTTGGTGGTAGGTGGAGAAGTTCCTCTTATATTTATGGTCATTGGAGACATTTTCCATTATATTAGTGGCCAGTGGAGAAGTTCCGCTTACATTGGTGGTCAGTAGGAAAGTTTCCTTTATATTGTTGGTCACTGGAGAAGTTCCCTTTGTTTTCGTGGTCAGTGGATAATGTTCCCCTTATATTGGTAGTCCGTGGAGAAGTTCCACTTTATATTAGTGGCAGAAAAAAATACCATTCGCTGGTGTCAGTGACAACTTACCTTAGAGACAAGATTCACCACCAGTGCCCCAGGCTTTGCTGAGTAGCAATGGTGCCAAGACTATGTAGGCACTGTTGTGCGGAGATCAGCCCACCCAAATGGGCTGCATAGAGTCCATGCAACCCCTTACTGCCTGCAATCATAGTGGACAACCTCCACCTCCATGTCCTTGTTACGCCATTGTCTGAAACTGGTCATTAGTGATGACTGAACCAGAAGACTCTATCATTTGCATTTTTTTATTTGCCTGAATATTTTCATGTCTGCTGTCTGTTTTCTGGAGAGGCAATTGTGTTTCATGAATTTAGGTGAGTTTAACCAAACTCCAGGCATACAGCCAAATATCCATAGTATATATATACAATATACATATAATATATAGGGTGCTGTTGTACCTGTGAAAAAGGATTTATATTTATAGTCTTCCAGCTCTAATTTACGCAACCCTGCCAAATAACACAATTGACTTTCCTCTACTACAATTAAGCAATATATCTTGGTGATCTCCTTGCCCCCAGCCCATTATAGGACACTTAAGCAGTAGTGTAATTCATGAACTTATCTTTTTGCTCACTCTGCTCTCTCCTCCTCTCAGCATGTTTCTTTTCAGATCATGTACACCATATATGCAGTGCACCTGATTGGCCATAATACAGACCCTAGTCTGTGTTTTACAGCTTTATTCTCTATATGTTCAGAGCTACAGTTTGTTACCATATGCATTTTGTAATAAGAGCAACCTGCTTATGTATTTTGGCATCATATCCTCAGTACAAGTTGTACAGATCTGTGATAAAGTAACTAACATCTTAAAGTGGTAGCAAAGTCAGTAATTTAAACCTACAGATAAGCCTATAATAAGGTACAGTGAGTATCTCCTAAACTTGCAATATTTAGGAGATATTCACACCAGGCCTAGCCGGTGAAGTAACCGATGAATGTGCTCTGAAGGGACGGCATACTTATGTCATCCCTTCAGAGCTCCGTGCTGTGACTCCCAAGCGCATGAACGGTAGGGCCATCATCGTGGCTCAGCCATTCATATGGCCATGCACAGGAGCGCCTGTTCGAATGCCCCAATAGCAAGAGGCTTGCTGGTGCGGGCATTCAGGGATGGGGGGGTGGGTGTGGTGAGCTAGGACCACTGGCAGGGGACCCAAAAAGAAGAGGATCAGGGATGTTCTGTGCAAAACTATTGCACAAGGTAGGTAAGTATAATTTTTTTTTTTTTTTTTTTAAATTTTACCCTTTAGAATAACTTTCTTTTTACAGACATTACTACTGCTTTAAGGGACATCATTTGAAACGGGAAAAATATGTCTTACCCAAACAATAAACAAAATGTGTTATCAACTATGACTGTCATATGAAAATCAAAGCTTACTGAATCTAAAAACTGCTGAGATAAATAAGGATCCATCCTCTTATATGAGTCCTGGGGCCAAGTACAAAAAATGCATTCATACAACTTTTTATATATCAGCCACTTCCCATGTTAGTACAAAACAGTACGACTACTACTACTACTACTAATACTTCTACTAATAATAATAATACAAAAACAAATGACAATATAAAAAATAAAATGTTCAATTATTAGTTGTTTTGATATACCCATAAACCTGTCCTTGCAGATTGTGTTGCTAAGTAACAGCCTGAACAAAAGAAGCTGTCTCCTTGCTGCACCAACATTGTCTAACATTCCAGAGCACTCCGGGGCTGCTCATGTACTGAGATACTATGCAGAGCAGATGGTTAACAAAAAAAAAATTACAGGAACAGAATTTTTGATTTGGCTTGAAGGTAAATACAAATTAATGTAAGGATAATCCAATGTATTCTTGCTGCTGCTGTAAATAAAAGGTTTGCAAAAACCACAGCTGCTACTGAGAGCCCCTGAACTGAAGGACATCCCTGCTACTAGATACAGTATCTCCCAGAAGTGAGTCCACCCCTCACAATTTTTAAAATATTTTATTATATTTTTTCATGTGCCAACACTGAAGAAATGACACTTTGCTATAATGTAAAGTAGTGGGTGTACAGCTTGTATATAACTCAACACACAGCCATTCATGTCTGAACTGCTGGCAACAAAAGTGAGTACACCCCTAAGTGAAAATGTCCAAATTGGGCCCAAAGTGTTAATATTTTGTGTGGCCACCATTATTTTCCACCACTGCCTTAACCCTCTTGGGCATGGAGTTCACCAGAGCTTCACAGGTTGCCACTGGAGTCCTCTTCTACTCCTCCATGACGACATCACAGAGCTGGTGGATGTTAGAGACCTTGCGCTCCTCCACCGTCTGTTTGAGGATGCCCCACAGATGCTCAATAGGGTTTAGGTCTGGAGACATGCTTGGCCAGTCCATCACCTTTACCCTCAACTTCTTTAGCAAGGCAGTGGTCATTTTGGAGGTGTGTTTGGGGTCGTTATGTTGAAATACTGCCCTGCGGCCCAGTCTCCGAAGGGAGGGGATCATGCTCTGCTTCAGTATGTCACAGTACATGTTGGCATTCATGGTTCCATCAATGAACTGTAGCCCCCCAGTGCTGGCAGCACTCATGCAGCCCTGGACCATTACACTCCCGCCACCGTGCTTGACTGTAGGCAAGACACACTTGTCTTTGTACTCCTCACCTGGTTGCTGCCACACATGGTTGACACCATCTGAACCAAATCAGTCTATCTTGGTCTCATCAGTCCACAGGACATAGTTCCAGTAAACCATGTCCTTAGTCTGCTTGTCTTCTGCAAACTGTTTGTGGGCTTTCTTGTGCATCATCTTTAGAAGAGGCTTCCTTCTGGGACGACAGCCATGCAGACCAATTTGATGCAGTGTGCGGCGTATGGTCTGGGCACTGACAGACTGACCCCCCCACCCCTTAAACCTCTGGAGCAATGACTCTGAGCACGCGCACTCACTTCTTTGGTCGAACATGGTGAGGCCTGTTCTGAGTGGAACCTGTCTTGTTAAACCGCTGTATGGTCTTGGCCACCGTGCTGCAGCTCAGTTTCAGGGTCTTGACAATCTTCTTGTAGCCTAGGCCATCTTTATGTAGATCAACAATTCTTTTTTCAGATCCTCAGAGAGTTCTTTGCCATGAGGTGCCATGTCGAACTTCCAGTGACCAGTATGATATAGTGAGAGTGATAACACCAAATGTAACACACCTGCTTCCCATTCACACCTGAGACCTTGTAACACTAACGAGTCACATGAAACTGGGGAGGGAAAATGGCTAATTGGGCCCAATTTGGACATTTTCACTTAGGGGTGTACTGACTTTTGTTGCCAGCGGTTTAGACATTAATGGCTGTGTGTGGAGTTATTCTGAGGGGACAGCAAATTTACACTGTTATACAAGCTGTATACTCACTACTTTACATTGTAGCAAAGTGTCATTTCTTCAGTGTTGTCACATGAAAAGATAGAATAAAATATTTACAAAAATGTGAGGGATGGACTCACTTCTGGGAGATATTGTAAATGTAATTTAATCAGAGATCCTTTTTAGTTATATTTCAGTCATTGCATATGTGACCTCACAAGGACATGCAGCTGCTTGCTTTGTGCTGAGATGGGAAGAAGGGTGTTGGATGCGCAGCATTGTGTGTGTTGGATGTGCAATGCGAATGGAGAACTTGAAGTATTGGATGTAGGATGAGTATAGAGAACTTGGGGAATTTGATATAAAATGAGGATAGAGAACTTGGAGTATTGGATATAGGATGAGGATAGAGAACTTGGAGTATTGGATATAGGATGAGGATAGAGAACTTGGAGTATTGGATGTAGGATGAGGATAGAGAACTTGGGGTATTGGATGTGCAATAAGGTGGAGAACATGGAGTATTGAATGTAGGATAAGGATAGGGAACTTGGGGTATTGGATGTAGGATGAGGATAGAGAACTTGGAGTAATGGATATAGGACAAGGATAGAGAACTTGGAGTATTGGATGTAGGATGAGGATAAAGAACTTGGAGTATTGGATGTAGGATGAGGATAGAGAACTTGGGGTATTGGATGTGCAATAAGGTGGAGAACATGGAGTATTGAATGTAGGATAAGGATAGGGAACTTGGGGTATTGGATGTAGGATGAGGATAGAGAACTTGGAGTATTGGATATAGGATGAGGATAGAGAACTTGGAGTAATGGATATAGGACAAGGATAGAGAACTTGGAGTATTGGATGTAGGATGAGGATAAAGAACTTGGAGTATTGGATGTACGATGAGGATAGAGAACTTGGAGTATTGGATGTAGGATGAGGATAGAGAACTTGGGCTATTGGATGTGCAATAAGGTAGAGAACGTGGAGTATTGAATGTAGGATAAGGATAGAGAACTTGGGGTATTAGCTATTGGATGAGGTAAAGAACTTGGGGTGTTTTATGTGAGATTAGGGTAGAGAACTTTGGATATTGGATGTGCAATAAGGTAGAGAACTTGGAGTATTGAATGTAGGATAAGGATAGAGAACTTGGGCTGTTGGCTATACGATGAGGTAAAGAACTTGGGGTATTTTATGTGGGATTAGGGTAGAGAACCTGGGGTATTGGATGTGCAATAAGGTAGGGAACTTGGGGTATTGAATGTGGGATGAAAGTAGAGAACCTGAAGCATTGGATGTGGGGTGAGAGTAGAGAACTCAGGGTGCTGGATGTGGGATGAGAGTAGAAAATTGGATATTGGGGTATTGGATATGCAATGAGGTAGAGAACTTGGGGTATTGGATGTGGGCTGAGGGCAGGGAACATGGAGAATTAGATGAGGTATTGGATTTGCACTGAGGGTAAAACATTTTGGGTATTGAATGTGGGATGAAAGAAGAGAGCTTGAGGTATTGGATGTGGGATGAGGGTAGAGAACATGAAGTACTGAATGTGAGATGAGGGTAGAGAACATGAAGTACTGGTTGTGGGATGAGGGTAGAGAACATGAAGTACTGGAGGTAGGATGAGGGTAGGGAACATGAAGTACTGGATTTTAAATGAGGGTAAATGATGTGGGATGAGGGCAAAGAACTTGGGATACTGGATGTAGGATTAGGGTGGAGAACTTGGGATGTTGGATGTGGTCCTACTCTAACTCTGACCTAGACAAAATCTTTTCTATATTTGTGATGGCAGAGCTGTTTGAGCTCGAAATACATCATTTTAAGATTTGGTCTAGTTTTTGAAGCGCAAAGTGCTGTTTATCCAAAAACCCACTCCTCAAAACTCCACTCCTACAACCCCACCCTGCATCCAGCACCCTTCCTCCATAATCCCCTTTTCCCTCTACATCCCACACATAATACTGCAAGTTTTCCACTATCTTGCAGTGATCCTAAAGCTATTAAACTGCTTGTATGGTTTGTGAGATTGTCTACTTTCCACATAATTATCCCCTTGCAGCTGTAAAAGCTAAAGCCAGCCATTCATGGATTTAAATTTTGCTGTTTCAGCAGGGACCAGCTGAATTTCAATCCATGTATAAGCTGGCTGGTTGTGAACAAGTTGGTGTGCAATAAGCCTGTTGGAAAATATTCTCTCAATCAGAGCTGCAGGCTATAGCCATCAGTGCTGATCAGTCTATTCTGACAGCGAGGAAGTCTCCCCGCTGTCAGAATACAATAGTGCCGCAGGAGGGATTGCCCCATCCGTACTGGTAGAATTTAGGCATTTTCTTTCCTTCCACCCGCTGGCTGAATGAAAAAAAAAATGACTTGTGTATGGACAGCCTTAGACAAAATGTTAATAAGTTGTATTTCAAGCAGCTCTACCATTACAACCTACTGCCTTCTGACAGTCTGCTGCCAGATTTAAAAAGAGTCTGGCTGAGTTCTTCTCAGCCATTAAGGAGAAATCCCTCCTCTCCACCCCTCCTATGGTCCTGTGTATGGAAAGCAGTTTTTATTTTTTTAATGAAACTTTCTGACCCTGTTCCCTTGCACTTCATTTGCTTAGGCAAACAATGTGCAATGTCTTCCCTTTGCTTCGTGGGATATGCCTGTCACATATCCAAGGAGGCAAAGCTTTCCATTCAGTAAAGATGGACTGGTGGGCCTAGCAGGGCGTCATTGAGAGGCATGCTGGCTGAACCCAAAACATGGCAGACATGGGACTGAGCACTGCTATTAGAGAAGAGGATCTCAGCTGGACAGTGCTTGATCCACTGGGTGGGTGAGTATCTGACATAGGTGTATGTAGAGAATAGAAAAGCACCTTAGTATCTGAATAGGACCCCCCAGTGAAAGAGGACCATCTACACCAGCCTCACACTAAACAGAGGGAGGATCACTCCACTATCGGATGACATCAGGATTTTATATATAAACAAAAGCGCATTAATATGCACGTCCGGTGAGTGCGCATTACCTTACCTCTACTACACAGATACTGGACTTCTATGTCACCTGAGCACTTTATATTCATGTTGCTTTCCTGGACCATTTTTTCTTGTCTTTGAACTTTTATATATATATTTATTTTATATATATATTTTTAAAATACCCAGGATTTATATTTATCCATATTTGTCTTATTAATTTATAATACTCAGCGCTGCACTTTATATATATACATAGTATCTGACATAGGCTAAATACAACACCAGGTAAGCAGGGGCTATTTAAACAAATGGTGGGGGGGGGGATAAGGAAATCTACTTTAATAGCTTACCCTTAAAAAGGTTTTTCTCTCTTCCTGACCAGGCCATTTTTTTGCTATTCAGCACTGTGCTACTTTAACTGACAATTGCACGGTCATGCAATACTGTACCCAAATGAAATTTATATAATGGTTTTTCGAACAATAGAGCTTTCTTTTGGTGGTATTTATCACCACTGGGTTTTTTTTTTATATAACTGAAAAAAGATCTAAAAAAAAAAAAAAAAACAAAACAATATTTTTTACTTTCTGCGGTAAAACATATCCAATGAAAAACATTTAAAAAATCTAATTTCTTCATAAATTTAGGCCAAAATGTATTCTGCTACATTGTTTTTGTAGGAAATCTCAGGAAGCGTATATTAATTGGTTTGCGTGAAAGTTATAGCGTCTACAAACTACTGTATATATACTGGAATTTTTATTTATTTATTTTATACTAGTAATGGCAGTGATTAACAATTTATAGCAAGACTGTGATAGTACAGCAGGCAATCTGACACTAACTGACATTTTATAGGGATTGACTAATTGACACTGACATCACCAGTGACACTAATACAGTGATCAGTGCTAACAATATACACTGACACCATACTAATGACATCTGCTGGGAAGGGATTAACATCTAGGGGCAATCAAAGGGTTACCTGTGTGCCTAACAATGCTTGGTGTGTTTACTGTGTGCCGATTTTACCAAGGGATGTGCTAGTTTTTATTCCTTGCTTTGCAGGAAAACAAAAACTGGCACATCCTCACCATCAGGACAGAGCTCTGTGCTGTTTACAATCACAGAGTTCTGTCCTGTCATCTGTTTCGCCAATCGGTGGGTCCTGTCCATCAGTCATTGGCTGGGACCTGCTGATTGACTTGTGCTTCAACTAATCAAAGCACAGCCAAGGCAGTGCACACATGTGCGTGCACCCCCTGCCTAAAAAGCTGAATCACGTATCAGATATGTGATCCAGCACAGAGAGGTCGCTTTGCTGCCATACTTCTAAATAAGCAGTTAAAGCTTAAAGCTGGTCATACACTGCATGAATTTTGGCCAGTTTCTGATAGACCTGCTGAAATTCACTCAGTAGGTGGCCCTGTCTGCTGTCTCCCACCTGAAATACTGTACATCAACTGAAAATTTGAAGAAGCTGGATGGAATATTGCCAGTCTGATGCAGCCCTGTTCAGGTATCTTAATAGCTTCAAACCGACAGAGCTGGATGTCAGAATATGATAGCCCCAGGGGCGGAGTGACCATTTGAGCACTCAGGCACTGCCTGAGGGCCCGGGGTCAGTAGGGGGCCCCATGAAATGCCCCTGGCACCTTTTTTATTGGCTTTTTTTGGTGTGCTTTGAGTGTGGGCAAGGACACAGGGGCCCCATGATCCCCTATTGCCCGGGGGCCCCATGAGTTGTCAGTCCGCCCCTGGATAGCCCTGCAGGGTTATCAAAGCATGGATGGAGGAATCAGTTCCCCCCTTTTTTTTTTTTGTTTAGATTGCACTCAGAACAAATCACTTCTATAGGGCTAGGTTCACACCTATGCAGGCTGCATTTGATCAGTTTCTGAATTGTTTTGCATTTTTGACCTGCGTTATTGCCATGTTTTTGATGCTTTTTCTTTTTCATTTTTTTTAATTTTTCTTGTTGCTAGGCAGATTTAAAACGTAAAACGCATAATAAATGCAGCAAAAATGCATAAAACGCAGCAATAATGCACTACATGCTTTTCTGCAGTGTTTCCATTGAAGTCTATAGAACCAAAAAGCAACTTTTTGCATTTAAAAAAGTCCCTGACCCTTTCTAAAAAACACACCAGGTGAAAATACGCATATGTGAACATGTCCCATAGGAAATCATGTTAAATGGACTGTACTGTGTTTCTGCAAAACGTTGTGGAAAACGCTTAAGTGTGAACCTGGGGTAAAAAGCACACAAGTGGCGTAAACACCTAGTGCATTATCCAAGGTATATTAAAATGTTTAAAAAGACAAAAAACATACTCACAAACTTAGCGCATAAAAAGGCAGCAAGGCCACAGTGATGGCTGAAATGATGGCAGAGTGACTGACTGCTGGTGTGGTTGGCCTGCTGATGCGTTTCGGAGACCAGCAGGTTGGCTTCAGCTCTGAGGAAAGGGACACGTCCCCAAAACGCATCAGTAGGCCGACCACACCACCAGTCGGACCCTTTGCCATCGTTTCAGCCATCACTGTGACCTTATAGGCTTTTTTATGTGCTAAGTTTGTGAGTATGTTTTTTGTCTTTTTAACCTCCTTGGCGGTATTCCCGAGTGTAGCTCGGGGGAAAATTTCAGTAGCAAGAGCGGTAACCCCGAGCTACACTCGGGCTTACCATGCGGCGTTGCTCAGGGAGTCACTGCAGCACTTACCTTGTCCTTCACTCCCACGATGTGTCCCCTGCAGCGTCCCCGGCCATCTCCTCCGGCCGATGTCGGCATCCGGCTTCCGTGTTCCGGTCCCTGTGACGTCGGGACGTACGGGCGCCGGAACCATCGGCAAATTTGAAATTTTTAAAAAATGTCATTTTTAAAAAAATGATTATTATATAGTAAAACATTGCTGTTTCAATGCATTTCACATATATTTTGTCCCTAGTGCTTTGTCCTGCGCCCTGCCTGCATTTTTACTGTTCTTTCTGCCTGGATACTGAGAAACGTCCATGGCGTCCAAAAAGCGTCCCTTTATGTCAAAAGCAGTTTCAGACCAGCTAGAGAACAGCGATAGTAAATTAGAACCACTTGCAGAATTGAGTGATAATGATTCGTGGGGAAATTCGTCATCAGACACTGAAAACAATTTTGTGACTTTGCTCAGTGATGTGTGAACTTGGCGCTATATTTCAAATTTCAGTGTTTTTGGTTTGATTATATTATTGAATTAAATTTATTATTATATTATTATTTTTTATGATTATTTATTAAATTATAATTTATGATTTCGTGTTTCAAGTTTTATCATATCCAGAATGTTTACTAGACTCTTGTTCAGACAGATTTCAGTGAGTTATTCCTAAAAATTACAGCCTACAATAAAAAACAACATATTTCCATGAAAAAAATGTACCGCTTTCAGCACAAAAAATTGGAAATAATCATACCGCTAGGGAGGGTAATTTGAATAAACCTTGGATAAAGCGCTAGGTGTTTGCTCCACCTGTGTGCTTTTTCCCAGTTCATTGATCTCCCCAGCTGAGGAGGGCTGCATCTCCGGGACTTCATCCATAGGTCATTCTCATATCTGATTCCCTGGCCTCTCCCTGGTATTGACCCCTTTGATGTGCTCGAGAGTTAGTACTTTTTGAACCTAGTGTAAGTGCTTGGCCAGCTTTAGACTCTATGCACACTAGCATTTTTGTTTAAGCTCAAAAACAAGCAAGACCTCCTACTCTCTAGCTCCCTTGTCTCCTCCTCCCATGCTTGTCTCCAGGACTTCTCCAGGGCTTCCCCCATCCTCTTGAACTCCCTACCACAATCTATCAGACTATCGCCTACTCTGCTCACTTTTAGGCGATCACTGAAAACCTATCTCTCCAGGGAAGCCTATCCTGCCCTCAGCTAATACTGGAATTCTCTACTCGTCCAACCACTCAATCCCCCACAGTTACTACCTATTGTACCATTAACCCCTCCCTCCTAGATTGTAAGCTCCAAGGAGCAGGGCCCTCAAATCCCTCTTGTATTGAACTGTATTGTTGCTGTATTGTCTCCCTCCATAATGTAAAGCACTGAGCAAACTGTTGGCGCTATATAAATCCTGTATAATAATAATATAATAACTGGAAAAAACTCTGGATAAAAAACGCTGGTAGTAGCATTATTTAGTAGCGTTTAGGAGCGTAGACATTTTGTTTGCATTTAAACAAAAAAAAAACCTAAAAAAAAGCTTTCAGCGTTTTAGTAGTGTCAGTAGCATTTAGCAGAGTTTTGAAGCATTTTTTTTCTGCTGGAAAAAAAGCTCCAAAAAACTCTACAAAACATTTTTTTTTCTGCTCTAAGGCAGGCCATAGATGGGCTGTTTATCGGCCGAATTTTCGGCCGATAAACAAAAAATCGGTTGGCCCTGTTGCCAATGCTACCATCCATGTCCATGGAAAACGGCAGTTTTTGTGGATTTTCCAGCATGACCGATAAAAATAAATGAGGAGATCCACGAAAAATGGCCGGCGGGCTGGCCCGACTAACGGCGTGATTATCGGCCGATTTTTCGTGCGGACGAAAATTTGGCCAATAAAAGACCCGTCTATGGCCTGCATTAGACACTGAAGCTCAAAAAATGCTAATAGCCTAAAGTAGTGTGCATGGACACATAGGATAACACCCTTTAACTTCTAGAAGCAGGAAAAAATGCTAATAACAGCTTCTAGGAGCTTAAAAAAATGCTAGTGTGCATGGAGCCTTAGACAGCAGAATGTCAGTGACAGCTTTCATACAGAGTCATCCAAAGAGGAAAATATCTGTTTCCAGGGATCCCCTCCCCCGCACATTCCAAGTTATCCTGACAAGTTCTTGCACAGGTTTCCCTCTTCACCCCCTGCTGTATATAATGTCTATTCACAGTTTACACTGGAGGATAAGCATCTCCAAAGTATTTCATTCAGCAAAATGGCCTTGAGCAGCGTGTTCTTAAAAAAACATATAGATGCCGAGCTGGAATCATTAGTTTTGAGCCCTCCAATGTGGAGATCCTTGCCAAGTTGTTGCCATTTTGCTTGTTTAAAAATTAAATTATACGGTACCTACTGAAAATGTTTTTTTTAGTATGGGGGAATGGGGTTTGTTTTCCATGTTAAAGGTTAATATCAGGAGGGAAGGTTAAAATGGTTGTAAACCTCAAACATGAAATATGAGCAAAGCATATCCCTCTATAGTGTGTACTTGTCTCAATTAAGAGCACTAAGTGTCATTTCTGTCTGCTGCTTCATTCCTCTGCTATCAGCATAAATCACTTCTGATAAATTTTCCTGACACCAGGAAAAAAATGGTGACAGGGGAGGGACCTCCAGCAGATTGATAGTCTCAGCTGTGTTCCTGTGAGCTGTGTGAAGGCGGAGTGTCCCTTCCCTCCAATCAGCTCTCTGAGCTCTCCTCACTGAGCTCTGTAGAGTGTAATTTCAGCTCGTTTTCTAAACTTGCAGTGTCAAGGGCAAGGTAAAGAAAGCAGGAGATTTCTGCATACTAGCACATTATGACAGACTTACCTGTAAAACTAACCCCCCCCCAAGCATGCTGTCGCTGCTGTTGGTGCTTCCATCTTCACCCAGTTTTTCTTCCGGGTTTGTTCTCTCTGGCTGTTTGAATGGCAGGCTGTGATGACATCACGCTTACGCATGTGCATGGGAGTCCCGGTCACGGCACAGAACTCTGAATTGACAGCACACCCAGATTCTGTCAATGTAGAACGCAGTTTGCATGCGCTAGTGACATCACTGGCTGCTGGAACTGAGAATATCTCCTAAATGGTGCGAGTTTACGAGATATTCACTGTACCTACAGGTAAGCCTTGTTATATTAAAAAGCGGAGTTTACTACCTCTTTGTATGTCCATCCCTAAGGAATAAATATATTGGAGTTTGCATGTTCTCCCTGTGCCTGCGGGAGTTTCCTCCGGGTACTCTAGTTTCCTCCCACACTCCAAAGACATGTTGGTAGGTTAATAGTCTCCTGTCTAAATCGGTCCATGTATGTGTATGAATGTGAGTTAGGAACCTTAGATTGTGAGCTCCTTGATGGCAGGGATTGATGTGATAATATGTGTAAAAAGTACCTGTAATAAAAATAATTATAATAATAATAATATTACAGCATATCAGTCCATAGAAGTGGCAACTGCATTTGTTTTCTTTTTTCCTTTGTTTTCACCTGGCGATCCTGCCAGTAAAGCACTTTCTGTCCTGGGGTGACTACAATCACTGTATTGTATCCATAGAGGAGCAGCGTTGTCACCTTAGGACCAGTTATTCAAGTTATTGAAATAGCCGTTCATCCTGCCAGAAATCCAGTGTGTTTATAACTTTGTGTGCACTCTGCTGCTCTGAAATCTCAATAATTATCAGCCTGTTCAGTTCACCTCTGTTAAGTACATAGCACTCTCTCCCCAACCTTCTTCCACGGGGCTCATTCATACCAGCAAAGAGTCCTGCAAATGTTTGCGCCATCCTTACTGCTGAGTGGCGTGGTGCACCCCTTTGCGTAGACAAACCTAGGAGACTACGGAAAATATAAAATAACTAGGTAAATATCTATTACTACGTTTATTTTTTTTTTACATATAGATTGCATTGCTGTTGCCAGTTTTAGTAAAGCCGGGGAAATGGGGTCTGTTTTACATGTTAAAGGTTAATATCAGGAGGGAAGGTTAAAGTGGTTGTAAAATATGAGCAAAGCATATCCATCTATAGTGTGTACTTGTCTCAATTAAGAGCACTATGTGTCATTTCTGTCTGCTGCTTTGTTCCTCTGCTATCAGCATGAATCACTTCTGATACATTTTCCTGACACCAAGAGAAAAATGGTGACAGGGGAGGGACCTCCAGCAGATTGATAGTCTCAGCTGTGTTCCTGTGAGCTGTGTGAAGGGGGAGCGTCCCTTCCCTCCAATCAGCTCTCAAAACTCTCCTCGCTGAGCTCTGTAGAGTTTAATTCCAGCTCTCCACCCCGTTTTCTAAACTTGCAGACAAGCTTTATCAATTCTGCACTCTGAACGGATGTAGAGAAGAGAGAGCTGCAGATAGACAGGTACAACTTATGTAGGTTTTGTTTCTTCTCTGTGTTTCTCCTGAGGCCAGTCACTTCACTGAGTATATGTAAGGGTTTACAAGCACTTTAAAGTGTCAGCCTGGATACACTATTGCAGGGTGTCACCTTGCAGTATTTAAAGTGTTTATTTTCAAAGGGCTGTAAATGCACCACAATGGACATATTCATGGACATGCACCCATAACAGACAGATAATTCACATCTGTGTGTTGTAGTGCACTGAAATGCATTGTGGCACACTGGTAAGGAGCATTGGGGTGGCATGCAAAAATAATGGCATTTTCATGCATTACTGTGAATTACTGCAACACAAAAGACTGATTGAATCCTTTAGCTTGGGATAGGGAACAGCAAAGTGTTAGTGTTGTCAGCTTAAAAGAGAAGTAGGACTTTTTTTACCTATTTATACTTACCTAGGTGTGTGCTGGTCCAGACTCTGGGGTGAATCCCGACTTTGAAGTCGGGATCTTTCCTTAGCATGGACTGACTGAGTGATGTCAGCTGACAGCAGACTTCAAACCTCTGTCAGCTGAAAACGAATCACGGGAGTGCAGAACAAACTGCACTCCTGTGATACTCACCAGAGGTACAGCCAAAAAAAGCTTTGGCTGTACTTCTCCTTTAACTAAGGCTAGCCATACACTTGACTGTAAAACCCCCTACACCACTGTCTCACTCTCTCACATACCCCTTTAACTAGTTGCCGACCGCAGATAGCCGAATGACGGCTGCACTGCGGCCGGCCAGTTCTGAGTGGACGTCATATGATGTCCTCCCAGAACGCGCTCTCCTGCGCACCCCAGGGGGCGCGCACCCGGCGATCTCCATGATCGCTGTGTCCTATGGACACAGCTGATCATGTGATGTGGTAAAAGGCCAATCACAGCGGCCTTTTACCACGTGATCAGCGGTGTCCAATGACACGCTGATCAGAGGGAAATGCAAGTGCCGGTTCTCGACTGCACTTTCCTCACCCTGTCAGATCGTGAGGAAAGTACTGCCGAGAACCGGCAGTTGTCAGAGCGGGGATCGGCACCGATCATCAGGGCACTGATGATCAGTGCCCTGATGATCGGTGCCCAGCAGTGCCACCCGCAAGTTCCGCCCACCTGTGCCCAGCAGTGCGCCCACTAGCTCCGCCCACCTGTGCCCAGCAGATCACCCACCTGTGCCCAGCAGTGCACCCACCTGTGCCACTCTGCAGTGTCACACACCTGTGCCCAGCAGTGCCACCCACCTGTGCCCAGCAGTGCCACCCACCTGTGCCCACCCACCTGTGCCCACCCACCAGTGCTGCCCACCAGTGCCACCCACCAGTGCAGCCCAGCAGTGCTGCCAGTCAGTGCCACCAGTCAGTGCCCAGGGGTTGTGCCAGTCAGTGCCGCCAGTCAGTGCCCAGCAGTGATGCCAGTCAGTGCCGTCTATCAGTACCCATCATCAGTGTCACCTATCAGTGCCGCCTATCAGTGCTGCATATTAGTGCCGCCTATCCGTGACACCTCATTAGTGCTGTTTATCAGTGCTGCCTATCCGTGCCACCTCATTAGTACTGCCTATCAGTGCCCTTTAGTGCTGCCTATCAGTGCCCATCAGTGCCGCCTATCAGTGCCCATCAGTGCTGCCTCATCAACGCACATCAGTGAAGGAAAAAAAATACCTGTTTGAAAAATTTTATAATAGAAACAAAGAAACTTTTTTTTTTTTTCAAATTTTTTGCATTTTTTTTATTTATAGCGCAAAAAGTAAAGTGCCCAGCGGCGATTAAATACCACCAAAAGAAAGCTCTATTTGTGAGAAAAAAATAATCAAAATTTCATATGGGTACAATGTTGCAATTGTCAATCAAAGTGCGGCAGCGCTGAAAGCTGAAAATTGGCCTGGAAAGTAAGGGGGTATAAGTGCCTGGTAGGCAAGTGGTTAACATACCATTAAAGGAAAAACATAACGATTGGAGTAAAATGGCCAACACGGTCTTTTATTAACAATTCAACTTTAATACACAAAACATTCCTTAAAACAGAAACATGCAGGAGAAGTTGTTGGTCTTTGAAGGCACCAAACAAAAACCGATATCCTCGTGCGATACCTATATTATAACTAGGCCTCCAGCCGCAACGCACCGGCTCAGAGACAAAACCACACCATCCGCAGTGCAGAACCTCCAACTTCCAGCTAAACCTCGGATAACTGGAATGCACCCAGGCACACCATACCACCGATGGGTACCAACCATTAGCTTTAGCTTAAATGTATGTGTCGCCTCCAAAGACCAACAACCGCCCCTGGAACCAGAACAAAAACCGGGAATCGAAAAAAACACCCACACAAACCCCAAGGGAGGGCGGGAGGGAAGATCGCTCTACTGCTGTCTCCTCCTGCACTGATCTAGACGACCCTCCCATCCACACCCAAAGGTGTCAAAGACCCCACCCAGCACACCCAGCACCAATCAGGTAACTTGCCCATATTCTAACTCCCACCTTTTTTCTTTAACCCCTTCCTGTCTTTCCTACCCCACTCTTAACCTAGTCATGTCTACCCTGCGCTATTTTTCTTTTTCTTCCTTTTCGCTATGGGCATCTCTGATATAGAGCATCAGTGGACCAAAATTCCGCTGCGGCTATTGATTTCTGACAGCGGCCAGCAGTGGTCGTTAGGATATCCAAAAAGCAGCTGCATCTGATTGGATGCAGCCACTTTTCGGCCAACAGTTTTTCACTCAGCTCCTGTGATTTTTCAAGCAAAAAAAGACACAGATGAGAGGGGACCAACAGTGCCTACACCTACAAACATTTGGAAACTCGGGCACTTCCTGAGGGCCCAGGGTTTGTAGGGGGCCCCATGAGATGGCCCTGGTACCTTTTTAATAGGCTTTTTTGAGTTTGGGCAAGGATAGAGGGGCCCCATGATCACCATGATCCCCTATTGCCCAGGGGCCTCATGAGTTGTCAGTCTGCCTCTGCCTACAAAACAAATTTTGGCTGGTTTCTGATGGCCAGCTTAAGTGTTACGGATAGTGAAAGATAAGGGGACCAGAGATGATAAGTAGGACATTAAAGGTAGCTCTTGGCAGATTCTAAATTATATGGAAGACTTCCAAATGGAAAATATTCAGCTTTCCTGTCTGATTGCAATTCAGTCAGATAATGGTCAGCAGTGTAAATCTGATTGCCGCTACCAATGTATGCCATCATCATTGCACTATCTCTCACATGCTCCAAATGTTCACTAGAGGTGCCAAATTACCGGGTCATTTGAATTTGGCTGTATGTGCGTACCCTGATAGGGGTAGAATGATAGAATATTTGGAGATTACAGGATATCAGTGTTGTATGCAGGCGGTCTATGCCACAATGCAGCCACTGTTTCAAGTATCTAATATTCTGCTAGACGTAAGGGGATACAGAGGAACAGGTGGCCTCTGTGCATGACAAACACAGAGCCTCGGCCAGCTTTTGTTCTACTGTACGCCGGCTGTCCGGGGGTGATAGATGATGCTGTACAGCGGGATGACTGACTGATTGACCTGCTACTGTATTTCACTACAGGGATCTATAGCTCATCTCCATACATAGACAGTAACATCTGTTTGTCTTATTAACGTAATTACAATGGAAGAATGACATGTCATATGTAACCCACAACCTATTATAAATGAAAAGGGAAAGGTGGATCAAAAGAACAAATATAAGCTTGTCACGGTTAAAAGGCCAGTTCACAAAAAACTGATATTAAAGTTTGTGGTAGATGGTGGCAGATAAGGGTGGTGTCACCCTAGTGATGGTATTGGCTGACCTAGAGAGTCGCTCCTTTGCTGATCAAAACAGAGAAGTGTTGCGTTGCTTTGTTGATGCTCTCTCGCTGGGGAGTACAATTCGGTAGCGCTTTGGCCTGAGAAAAAGTAATGCTATAGGTGCAAGTGAATGATCGCTTTAGTTATCCTGCCCTTATAAAATAACTATGAGTTTGGGTAGTTATCCTTTAAATTCATCAGACTGAACGAAAAAACTCTAATAGCGTATTTTGCCAACTTTAACTCATGGCTCTCAAACCACTGGACAGTTTCTTATATCTCTCAAAGACAAGTGATAAGGTCTCCATGCTCGAGCTCCCAGGTCTGCACACTTGATGTGGCCATTATGAGGGGTATTCACTCCTCCTTCTGACTTTTTTTAAATTTTATACTATGGACAAGGTTTTTTTCTCAGAAAATAGGTGCAGGGACTCAACCATGAACCCCCATAACCCCCCGCCCCCCCACCCACACACACCCTCCACACCACATCAAATAGTGAGTGTGGTCAAATTTCAGTGGGAGTGTCTTACAAGGACATCAAATATCAGTAGTGCACTATGTACAGAGTGCAGGGTTCTGGAGAGAGGGTTGCACACAGAGTCCAGAGTTTAGGGGTGCCCTTCATACATAGTGCAGAGTTTAGGGGTGCCCTTCATACATAGTGCAGAGTTCAAGGGGGCCCTTCATACAGAGTGTAGAGTTCAGGGGTGCACTGCATACAGAGTGTAGAGTTCAGAGGTGCCCTTCATACATAGTGCTGAGTTGAAGGGTGCACTGCCTACAGAGTGTACAGTTCATGGGTGCCCTTCATACATAGTGCAGAGTTGAAGGGCGCACTGCATACAGAGTGTACAGTTCATGGGTGCCCTTCATACATAGTGCAGAGTTGAAGGGCGCACTGAATACAGAGTGTGCAGTTCATGGGTGCCCTTCATACATAGTGCAGAGTTGAAGGGCGCACTGAATACAGAGTGTGCAGTTCATGGGTGCCCTTCATACATAGTGCAGAGTTGAAGGGCGCACTGCATACAGAGTGTAGAGTTCAGGGGTGCCCTTCATACATAGTGCAGAGTTGAAGGGCGCACTGCATACAGAGTGTAGAGTTCCGGGGTGCCCTTCATACATAGTGCAGAGTTGAAGGGCGCACTGCATACAGAGTGTAGAGTTCAGGGGTGCTCTTCATACATAGTGCAGTGTTGAAGGGTGCACTGCATACAGAGTGTAGCGTTCAGGGGTGCCCTTCATACATAGTGCAGAGTTGAAGGGCGCACTGCATACAGAGTGTACAGTTCATGGGTGCCCTTCATACATAGTGCAGAGTTGAAGGGCGCACTGCATACAGAGTGTAGAGTTCATGGGTGCCCTTCATACATAGTGCAGTGTTGAAGGGCGCACTGCATACAGAGTGTAGAGTTCAGGGGTGCCCTTTGTACATAGTGTAGAGTTGAGGATTGCACTACACACAAAGCACAGAGTTCAGCATTCTTCCACATCTGCCTACCTCTGCATCCCCTGTCCACATCTCAATTTCACCTCTTTTAAGCTCTGACCTCTGCATGCAACCCCCCCTCCGATTCCCCCATCTTCCCCCCCCCCTCAAAAGCTTCACCATCTTCCACATGTTTACTTTTGTGGCCATATTAAGCTGAAATACCCAGCTGGCTCTATTACCTCCCCCCACACTGTAGGTGGCTCCGCCTCTCTCACTTGCAGGGAGCTCATCCATTGGGGGTGTTGGCATCTGCACTGCACCCCAGGCACTAACATCTTCCTTGTCCCCATCCTGCACTCAGTGAAAGCCACTCAGGAGATCAGATCTGTGGGGGCCGTTGGGAGACAAGCTGTCTCTTGTAAACACAGAAACTGGATTTCTGTGTTTAAAAGTGATAGAGGTAGGCAGGGAGCAGAGAGCCTGAGCCAGAGGTGGTGGAACTGAGTTCCACCAAGTTCCAGCTGAAAACAAGCCCTTATTATGGAGAATGCAACCAGACATGCTGGAACATGCAAAGGTGGAGGGGAATACTTAAAACTCCCATGCACAAAAGGGTAATCAACCATGGCATGAGGAACCTTTTGTTGGGGTTCCTAAGTAGTCGGAAGTTGACTTAGCACATCAAGCTACACCTATAACTAAAATATCACTTTTAGTGGACTGGTCCTATAAAGAGAATCTCTGTAAAGTTAAATAGAAGTCCAGAGCAGTCTTAAACCATGCAGTAATGTCCATTTTAAAGGGCTAGTTCACCTTCACCAAAAACCACCTATGCAAGGGGTGTCTATAGATAAAAACAAACCGTGGAGCTCTGGCTAAAGTGGAATATTATACTTGCTATAAGTTCAGGCCATTTACATACCTCATGAAGCCTGACTGGAATACTCCCAAGATGTTTCTAAGTGAGGCCTAGCCATTAGTGCTCACCTCCACCATCACAGGAGTGAGCTCTCAAATGTGGAACTCAGAGTTACTGCATCAGGGGAGAGAAAGCACATGTAGAGGTTATTTAAAATTAGCCTACGTTGGTGTCTGTATCTATTTCTTTATATTTTTGTACTCATGGCTTAAAACGCCCCCTGATCCCCCTCCTCGGGATCACCGGTTCCATGAGTCCAAGTGCCATTGTACATGTGTGCCTTGGTCTACTCTTCTGATGCTGCCTGTGTACATAAGGGTGTCTTCATAAGATCCCGCAAGGCATTGGAGCCACCACAGAAGAGGAAACCAGGGGTCTTTGGGAAGGCTTTGGAAAGGAAAAAGAAAGGAACGTTTTTAAAGAAGAAGCTGCAGAAAAGATAAGTGCCCAGTGTTTAATAGCACTTAAGAAGGGGGGCCTCAAGAAGACATGTAGCGTTTTCCCATCGTACACAATAATATAATCAACCATAGAGTTAACAGGGTTATGTATTGTCACAATGGATAACATGGATAAGATATTGTATATAGTCAGCACATCCATTTTATACATACTTTATACAAAGTTACATTAGACTACACAGGACCAATGTAACCATGTATATACCATACCTGGCCGATGCCCCTGGAAGCTAGAAATCACCAAAGTAGACATCCAGGGGCGGACTGACCATTTGGAAACTCGGGCACTGCCCGAGGGCCTGGGGTCAGTAGAGGGCTCCATGAGATACCCCTGGTACCTTTTTCATAGGCTTTTTTGAGTTTGGGCAAGGACACAGGGGCCCCATGAACCCCTATTGCCCAGGGGCCCCATGAGTTGTCAGTCCGCCCCTGTAGACATCACTACTCCATTTATCTCCAATTGTGTTCGGGGTCCTGTGCTGAGCAGCTGCCTTGCTGCATTCTGAACACAGGAGATTGGCTGCTTGACACAGCTGTTCGAGAATGTTTTGTACTTTCTGAATGAATGCAATGTGTTCTCTGATTGGACTGTGAAGAGACAGGGCAATGTCACATTCTCCACCTCATCCAATCAGAGATTGCTTTGCATTTATTCAGAAAATGCAAGACATTCATTGAATGGTGCCCATGCCCAATGGCCGACCTCTTGTGTTCAGAATGTAGTAGGGCAGCCACACAGTAGACGTGAAGAACAAAAAAATTAGCTTCATTTGGTTTCAATTTGTTGAGTTACTAATTTAATTTTGTTGCATTCCTAACAAAATTTGTTTTGTTTTGTTTCATTTATTCAACCTATTCTTTTAGTTTCTATTCCATTCTTTTCTATTCTATTCCTTTATTTTCTATTCTCTTTTAGTCTATTCTTTTACTTTCTATTCTATTCTGTTTTACTCTACTCTGTTTTCTTCTATTATTATTATTATTACTATACAGTATTTATAAAGCGTCAATAGTTCGCTCAGCGCTGTACATTACAAAGGGGGACAGAACATGTGACAGAACAATACCAATACAATGCAAAACATGAGGGGATTGAGGGCCCTGCTCTTTCGAGCTTACAATCTATTCTATTCTTTTCTTTTATTTTCTATTCTATTCTGTTATGTTTTACTCTATTCTTTTCTATTCTGTTTTATTATTTTGGAAATTCGATTCGGAAGACGGCTATATTCTAATACTAATACTCAAAGTCCAGCGATATTCACAAAAGCCTCGGCTGTATGGGATCTCTCCCTCCTCATTAGCTGAGAAAGCAGCGGGTGTGTGGGGGGACAGTGGGGTGGGGGGACAGGGCTGAGCCGCGACTCTATATGTCTTATGGATGCATAGGGCAGCAGCTTGGGACTGAGCACGTAGCAGTGCCCCACCTTTCCCTGGGGGCACTGCTCGAGGGGGAGGAGCCAGAGCGCCAACGGAGTAGACATGTTACATAGTTAGTCTGGCTGAAAAAAACACAAAAGTCCATCCAGTTCAACCATAAAAAAAAAAAGTTATAATTCTACACCCACAGTTGATCCAGAGGAAGGCAAAAAACCCAGCAAAGCATAAACCAATTTGCTCCTGCAGGGGAAAAAATTCCTTCCTGATCCCCCGAAAGCACCACGGCAAACTGAGCTAGAAGTGGGAGCAGGTATCTGTCAAAAACAAGTATCCGCTCCCCCTCCCCCCCAAAAGGTGCCAAATATGGCAGGGAAGGGGGGGGACAAGGCAAATAAGTGGAGCTTCTGCTTTTGAGTGGAACTCCGCTTTAATCACCTTTGCTACTTTTATTATTAATACATTGTTGTTGTATCTACATTGACATGAATAGCACCTTAAAGTGACAATGCACCTATTTAGGGAGAAGTATAACATATCCATGCCTGAAATTCTACTTTAAAACAAAAGGCATTCACATGTCTCATCCCCTCACATATCCCTAAAATAAAAGGTTTATTTCAGAAAACCTGAAATAAACCTCTTATTTCAAAATCAATGCTATATCAGCCAGGTTCACATCTAGATGACTCTGCCCACTGTCCTGAAATAGGGAATGATCCTCTTATTTTTGGGATATGTGATGGAATGAGACATGAGAATAACTGTTCTAAGAAGGCTTTACTGTGCTGGACAAATTCTAAATCCCGATGTCTATCTGTGGAACAGCTGGCCACTGTGGATCAGTAAATTATACCTACTGACATTCTAACAGGGCAGGTGCCATTCACGGCCATGTGTGAACACCATTCCCATATTTGCTTATGTTAATGGAAGATTTGTCATGCACTGAGAACACAGAAGCTCTTCACCATCCAGCCCATGGGAATGAAGATGTGGTGTGCATTGTAGACTGTGAATTTCCACAACTATTGATTGGGTGTTAAGTGTGATCAGGTACAACAGCAACACGTTAAAGAGCCCAGCCATCTGCACTGCTGCTAGAGGTCAACACCTGCACTGGCCAGGGTGACAGGAGAACAAGGGGATTCTTCACAGACTGTCCTTGTGGGCTTCTTGAACACAGTAAATGCTCATCTGGATTCTACATCACCACAACAAGAAGGAATTTAACGGAGGACCCCATGCAAATACATAAATGCACTCTTCAGTTCACATGTCCCACCAACAGACACAAAGAAACTTTACAGTACAGCTGATGTAGTTACCTGGAATCTGTGTTTATACCCATTTTACATACAACTTTTGAAAACTGAAACCAGGCTTTGTGCAGTTGATGCGTTTTTGGCACATTTTAGAGCTCGTTTTGAATTTTTTTATGTACGTTCTTTATGCATTTTTAATGCATTTTGCGTTTTTATTTTTTGGCCAATGGCAAGATAAGGGTTGATATATGATTGATTATGATTAAGCACGAGATCGCGTGAAACGCGCTAACAGGTCCTGTATTCATGTCCTGGTGTTTTGTGTCCTATGTATCAATAAATACACACTATATTCATCTATCCTCCGGTGTGTGGCTGACCCTTCTTCCTATTAACCACTTGCCATCCGGCCACTGTATATAGACGGTGGCAGTCCAGGGGTGGGTTGCCATTCATAAACAGTGCCTGCCATTCTGGAATGTATGCGCTCCCTGGGAGCACGCAGCACCGCGATCCGGTGCTCGCTGTGCTCGCTGTGCCTTCCGGACACAGTGGAACACCGATCGTCCTACGGGACCTCTGTGCGAGCTTCCGATCATGTGATCACTGATTGGCCAATCAGTGATCACATGCAGAGTAGTAAGCAAGATGTCACTTCTGACATCATTGCTTACTATGTGTGAAATCTGTGAATGATCACAGAGGTCACATGGTACAAGGGAATTCACAACAGCCTTGTACCATGTGACAAGCTGTGACCAATCACAGCTCACACAGTAGTTCTCAATGGCTGCAAGAATGAGAAGGAGAAATTATTGCTTTCACAGCCTTTATGGGTGTAAAAGCAATCAGTGTAAAAAAAAAAATCTTCATCACCCCATACAAGTAGTACAGTGTCACCCTGGTGACACTGTACTGCTAGGTTGACAGTATGTAGAAAAAAAACACATAAATAATAATATATAAAAAAAATAAAAATGTAAAACATTTTTTTAAAAATTATAATTTTTGGTTATAAACTAATTTGGTTTTTTTTTACTAAAAAGATAACTGAATACATTTTGGCCAAGATTTATGATGAAATATTATTTATTTACAAAATTTTATAAGAAAAAGCACTTTTCTTCAAAATTTTTGGATGTTTTCATTTACATAGCAAAAAAAATAAAATCCCAGTGGTGAATAAATACCCCCAAAATAAAGCTTTATCTGTCTCAAAAAAATGCTAAAAAATTCATATGGGTACAGTGATGCATGATATAGCAAAGTGTGATAGTGCTGAAAGCTGAAAATTGGCCTGGACTGGAAGGGGGTGAAAGTGCCTGGACTTGAAGTGGTTAAGGGTTGATGTTGCAAGGAGGAGGTGTCTATTGCCATACAGGTGTAGCTCTGCTCCTGTAGAAGCCACAGGAATACTGTCCAGGTCCCCAGTTACTTTGGCCCACAGCCCGGTACATAGCTTCATTCACACGTTTCACCAATAATCAGTCTAGGAGTGTTGTTTTTATTTTTGAAGAATTTGGATAGGGATGAGGGAGATGAGTGGAATACTCCAAAAATAGAAACTATGTACATTGAGGACTTTATCTAATCTTCAGGGCAAGCATGTCAGAGTCTGTGCTTGAATCAAACAGTGGATTTCAGCTTTAAAGTGTTATTAATCCCAGGACACTGCATTCACTATATCTCCCACAGTGCACAGAACATGGAAATGCAATTATTTTAGTAAATATCTAAATACCTTTTTTCATCAGCAGTTAGAGCAGTCTTGTGACTTCTATCAGTGTTCATCAGAGCACTGGTTAAAGCTTGTAGGAGGAGTTTTCTTTCTACTCTAGAAAGATGCAAAGCCCCTGACCTTCTGTCTGGACAGTGCTGATTGGCCCTGTGCTGATCACATGCACTCTCCCAAGAAGAAGAAAACAAAACCTCTCTAGCAATACATACCAAACTGAGCATGTACAGAGTGACTCCACACAATATAAAGGGGACACTGGAAGAAGGGGAGGATCAGAGAAGTCAGGATCAAACAGCTTTTTAAACAATGCAGAGGATGAACCCCTTAGGTTCCACAGTGAGTATAACAAGCATGCTTTACTGCATATACAGACTGATTTTACTGTTGTGGGTTTAGTAACACTTTAAGGCAGTAGGAATAAAGTAGTAGTAGTAACTGTAGTAGTATTAGTAACTTCTGTAGAGCCCCAGAGCAGTGTACCTTTAAAAGTAGACCAGGTAGACAATGTTCTTTGGAATACCAACTAGACCTGCAGCTGACTTCCTAGCACCAGAGGGGGTTAAACAGCACTCATTGTGTAAGATCCTTGAGGGGTGTCTGTACTCACAAGGCCCAAGAGCACCTGGATGCCTTCATCCGTGATATCAGCCCAGGTCTTCAGTAGACAGCCCCTCAGTCAGCATAGCAGAACTTGGGCCTCAGCATTCAGGCCCTCAGGTCGCTCACCTGAGGACGCATGGCAGAAGATGCCTGGAAGATCAATGTGCCCTCTCACAGCCTGGATCATTTCTGGACAGGAAAACACCCAGTTACCCAGCAAGCCTTGGACCACCTCCCTCTGCGATAGGCTGGGGCTGTTTTCATATTCATGCTGCCATCTGCATAACTCCATATCTATCATCCAGAAACTTCTACAGCTCCCTAGATACAGAGGAAGCTAGGCAGACTAGCAGCACCTCAGCACACAGAGCAGACCTAACTAAATGATCACAGCTAACTCAGTACAGAGAGCTAACTATGCTTTTTCCTAACAAATATTTACAGCCACTCTCAATACAGAGTGACAACTAAATTTACCTATCAAAAGCACAACTAATTCTATCTAACCCTAGCACCTACCTAGGAGAGTGCAACCTAGGAATACACAACAAAAATGCATCCATTGAAGTCTATGGAGCAAAAAACGCACTATAAAAAGTCCCTGCACCATTCCAAAAAACACATTACAGGAAACTGCATAGATGTGAACGGGGCCCATATGAAATAATATTGAATGGATTGGAGTGCATTTCTGCAGATTTTCAAACACACGAAAAACACATAGAGGCGGAACACACGTAGGTAAGTTTACAGAAGAGGATAGGTAACTGGTAAGCCTTTATCTGAAATCCAACCTATGATGAAATCCATAGATTGCCCCCATTCACGCTAAATAGTGTTAATGGATGACTCCCCCATTGCTGACCCGAACAGTGACTGAAGCTCATCCCCTGTAGGTAGTAGGGTTGCCACCTCATCCCTTTAAAACCGAACACATATTAATCACACTGGTTCTGAGGCTAATTTAAAGCAGATAAGGAACTAGGTGAGTTAAATTACCACCTTAATCAGCCAAAGAACTTGTCCCATATGGAAGAAAAATATATTTGAAATATATTTTTTAAATATTCTTCCCAAATATATTGATATATATTTCAAATGCTACAATTTTGGCCATATTCAATACATTTCAAAATATATCAATATATATATGTATATATATATATATATATATATATATACATATATATATATATATACTGCATGTTGAAATGCATTTTTATTACAAAATGTATGAAAAATATTTTTAAAAATACATTTCAAAAATACAAATCTACATTTTTGGAATCCAGTTACAAATATATGTCAAAATATATGTTAAAATGCATTTTTAATCTGTTACAAAATATCTAAAAAATATTTTTGAAATATATTTTTTTTGAAATATATTCTTCAGATTTTTTTTAACATATAAAATATATAAAAAAAAATCTCATAATAAATAATAAAAAATAAGTCCAAATAAATTCTTCTTTGAACAATCCTTCTTTTTGTGACCAGCAGGTGCAAATACCACAGAAATAGGTGCACTAATTCCTCCACCCAATATCTGCTCACCTCCAGCAGTGTGACCTCACATTATGCAATGTTTGGTCTTGGTCTAACTGTAGTTTTGGTCCCAATAATATGGACTCTGAAGATCAGCTGCATGAGTGGTAGCTCCAAACGCTCACTCCAACAGACACTTTGGATCAGCAGTATTCCTGCAAATCACATCTCCGTAGTGTCCTTCACAGGGTAAGGTAGGTTAAACATCATCTCCCTCCGTTGCCCTCCCTGATGTACTTCTGGTCCCACTTACACTGAAACAAGCTTCCCAAGCTTTAGAATTAATCTTTCTGGAGTTCTTTTTTCACTTAGGACTCCATTGACAATACAATGCTGCCACAACCTCAGGACTTAGGACCCAGAAACAGAGCACTATGAGACCTTCCGAAGATCTTTTCCTGCCCACGGATGCGAAATATCCAATCTTAGCCTCTTTTATGGTCCTTGCACATGATAATGATGTATGAACACTGGATCTTCCTGGCAAGTTCCTGCCCAAAAAATGCAAGCACAGTCTGTATAGTGTGCAGGTTTACATGCATAAAACTTCTTCTACTCTAACAATGCTAAATAATATAGGGAAGGTGTGATTTAGGCATGTATTTTTTCACATTTGCGTACATGTGATGCAGATTTTTGTTGTTTTTGGGGTTTTTTACTGATAGGGCCCCATGTGAACAAGGCCTACGTGTACAAGGTCTGCAGTCTGTGCCCAACCTGACTCAGGCTCTCTGTTGAAAAATACAAAAGATACATATCGTGGTTATTCCTTACCACCCCAAACAAACAGCCCGTGTGATGGGACCTTTATGCAGATGTTGAGGATGTTTGTGAAATCCCAGGGAAGGGACCAGGAACAACAGTTGCTTGCATAGAAGAGCTCACAGGTTTTTTCCACTTAAAAGGAATTCCACTTTCTCAATGCATATTGACTATTTTGAATCCTTCTGCTGCTAGCATTTGTAAATAGATAGGAAAGTATATCATAATTACTTTAAACTGTTTTTTTACATTTCTTCCGTTACTTCCTGGTTCCCATGCCTAGGCAAATGATGCCATACATCCCAGGAGTCATCAGGGGGGAAGGAGGGTTTTTGTCAGCGAAGCACCCCCTCCTGTCTGCATGCCTGAGATAAGGGTAGATGGATTCCAGGAAGTAAATGCTACATGTATTATCTGCCCTTGCTCAAGATGGCCATGGACAGAAATGCTAGGGGGTGTTATACTAAGTGATTTCTCAGTAAAATAAAGCATGGAGACATGGATGGATGGGGGAGTTTGCTTTGAATATTAAAAAAGGAATTAAATGTTGGTTTTTGGTGCTCAAATACATTGCAATTCCACTTTAAACTTATATACGGAAGATGAGTAAAAGGACCCTTAGACCTAATCTGAGAGATTTTGGTGGCCAAGAATGCTGGCCGCCCAGTATCTATGGTGGTATACAGTACACCTTCTTAGGAACCCCTAATAATGCACTTCCCATGTGAATGAGTAAAGGGTACTGTGTACCATCACTTATGGGTCAATACCAACCTTCATGCATAAAGAGGAAGTGGTACTGTTGACCCCTACTCATTCACAAGAACTCCTACTCCTTGACATATTACCATGCCCTCACCTATACTGAGGGATACCTAATATTCCTAATTCAGGGACCTCCTTTGTAAATGAATACAGGGCACTATGTACCTCTGCCATGCCCTCCCCTAACCCTAGGGGTACATTGTACCCCAGTTAATGAACCCCTGATACCAACCTCCATGTGAATGAGTAAGGGGTTGCTATATGGTTGTTTGCTACTAGAGGAATTAATAACACTGAAGCAACTGGAGCTAATTCCTATGTTTATTTTATTGTTTTTATTATTTATAGGATTTTGTGTATTTTTTTCAGTCTAGGAGGATTCTTAATACTGTAATACTGAAGTCCTATGTGGTTTTTATTACTAGATGATTTTTTTAAAGGTATTAATTACACTAAACCTAAAAAAACCCTAGGTCCTAAACCTAAACGTAAGTTTGTTTGTTCTGTCACTGGGTAATTCCCAAAAATATAAATGCCAACTCCTAGTTTTGTTTTCCCATTGAGGGATCCTTCCTCCAGGAGAGATTCTTGCTTCTTTGTACCTGTCTATCTGATCCTATGGTTTTCACCACTGCTGAGACCTCAGGGATTGCAATCCTAAATCCTTGCATGGAGCCTCTACCAGAGGCATGCCGACTTCACCTGTCCTATTTATTTCCTCTCCATTCTTGGTCTTTTGTCTCTCCTCCTCTGCTCTGTAGCTGTCTACTGCTCTAAAGAGCTGTTCATCATTTTTCTTCTCTTCTTCCCTCTTGTTCTCTGCAGTCCTCCTCTTTTCCATATCCCTGTCTGGGTCAGTTTTAATGATCTTCTCTTCTTCTAGCCTTTTGTTTGCTCTGCTTTTTCTCTCCTGCACTGTGTAGCTGTCTGCTGCCCTAAGGAGCTGTATATCATTTTTCTTTTCTACATCCCTCTTTTTTCAATGCAGCCTTCCTCTTATCCTTATCTTACTCTAGGTCAGTTTTAATGCTCTTCTCCTCTTCTCTGTTTTTTGCCTCCTGGGCTATATAGCTGTCTACTGCCCTGTAGATCCATCCCTTCATCCTTTTTCTTCTCTCCCTCCTCTTTTCATCTAGAGTCTTCAGCAATTTTTTTGCAACTTTAACCTGTAAGAAAAAAAGACAGTGAGTGGAAATGCACATTGAAAAGCTGAATTCCTTTTACATGAATTTAGACTTTGTTATGTATGGTTAGCTACATATTTGTGAAGGTTCTGTGAAAAAGTTTTATTTGAACTGTAATACATAAAATGTTTGAAAGACCCATATTCTATGTTTCACTATGTTTGGCATCACACCTCACTGTATACAGTAGAGATGTACGATTTGTTTTGTTTGCACAAAATGTATTTTCGTTATTTGAGATTCAGATGTCACATTAGTAATGAATTTCAATGAATCCAAAATAAATTATAATGAAACAAATTATCCAAATTTGAATTAAAAATGGAAAATACAGCAAGGTATAAAAGTTAAATAAAATGATGATTACTACTTTGCTTTACAGAATAGAATAGAATAAAACAGAAGAGAATAGAATAGAAACAAATAGAACAGAATATAAAAGAATGTAAAAAAGTAGAAAACAAAAAAATGTAATAGAATAGAATAAAACAGAATATAATAGAAAATAAAGGGCTAGCATAGAGTAGAAAAGACAAGAATAAAATAAAATAAAACAGAATAAAATAGAATAAGGAATAAAAGAACGGAACAATAGAAAATAAAGGAATAGAATAGAATTGAAAGGAATAGAAGGAGAATAAAAACTTAAATAATAGAATAGAATAAAAAATAAAAGAATAGAAAATGAAAGAATATAATATAATAGGAAAAAATGGAATAGAATAGAATAGAATTAATATAGTCTTTCAAAATTCAAATTTTGACATTTCAAATTGTTTTCAAAATAATTAATGTACAGAAAGAATCTGAGCATGTGAGACAAATTCTGAAAATGAATCATTCTAAAAGAACAAATATGGCTAAAAAAAAATATTAACTTAACAACTGAATCCGAAACTAAATGAACAAAATTTTTGTTGTGCACATACAGTTTTATTAAAGTGTATGTACAACTCAAACCTTTTATTTTAGTTTTAGACTTGGGAAAGGTTAATACTAGAGATGAGCGAATCGAAGCATCCGAAGTGGAATTCGAGTCGAATATCGGAAAAATTTCGATTCGTGCCGAATCCGAAAAACAGCCTAATTCGGACGCGCGAATCGAAATTTTTCCGAAAATGGCGGCTGACATGTGCGGCGACGGAGCGGGGATGTCGGGGAAGGCGCGCAGACAAGGCGCGCTGCCCCATAATGCATTCCTCAACGACATGTGATCGCATCAGCCAATCAGCAGCCAGCCAGCCAGCACTGTGTAATGGTCGAGGTATATATAGCGGCCATTTTGGAAATCTTCATTTGCCTGCAGTCATTGAACAGAGGCAGACCGCTCTGTACTAGGGACAGGGACAGAGTTAGGGCCACAGAAACGAGAATTGGGGACAGAGAGAAGTTACTTAGGGACAGAGAACCATTACTCAGGGACACAGACTTGTTAATGAGGGCCACAGAATCGTTATTTAGGGACAAAGAAACGCTAGTTAGGGCCACAGAATTCATACTCAGGGACAGACAGAATTGTTACTCAGTGCCAGAGAATTGTTACTTAGGGCCACAGAAACGTTATTAGGGCCACAGAATTTTTACTCAGGGACAGACAGAATTGTTACTGAGTGCCAGAGAATTGTTACTCAGGGACAGACAGAATTGTTACTGAGTGCCAGAGAATTCTTACTCAGGGCCACAGAATTCATTCTCAGGGACAGACAGAATTGTTACTCAGGGACAGACAGAATTGTTACTGAGTGCCAGAGAATTGTTACTCAGGGACAGACAGAATTGTTACTGAGTGCCAGAGAATTGTTACTCAGGGACAGACAGAATTGTTACTGAGTGCCAGAGAATTGTTACTCAGGGACAGACAGAATTGTTACTGAGTGCCAGAGAATTGTTACTCAGGGACAGACAGAATTGTTACTGAGTGCCAGAGAATTGTTACTCAGGGACAGACAGAATTGTTACTGAGTGCCAGAGAATTGTTACTCAGGGACAGACAGAATTGTTACTGAGTGCCAGAGAATTGTTACTCAGGGACAGACAGAATTGTTACTGAGTGCCAGAGAATTGTTACTCGCACAGACACAAAATTGTTACTTGCACAGACACAGAATTGTTACTCGCACAGACACAGAATTGTTACTCAGGGCCACAGAATTCATACTCAGGGACAGACAGAATTGTTACTGAGTGCCAGAGAATTGTTACTCAGGGACAGACAGAATTGTTACTGAGTGCCAGAGAATTGTTACTCAGGGACAGACAGAATTGTTACTGAGTGCCAGAGAATTGTTACTCGCACAGACACAAAATTGTTACTTGCACAGACACAGAATTGTTACTCGCACAGACACAGAATTGTTACTCAGGGCCACAGAATTCATACTCAGGGACAGACAGAATTGTTACTGAGTGCCAGAGAATTGTTACTCAGGGACAGACAGAATTGTTACTGAGTGCCAGAGAATTGTTACTCAGGGACAGACAGAATTGTTACTGAGTGCCAGAGAATTGTTACTCGCACAGACACAAAATTGTTACTTGCACAGACACAGAATTGTTACTCGCACAGACACAGAATTGTTACTCAGGGCCACAGAATTCATACTCAGGGACAGACAGAATTGTTACTGAGTGCCAGAGAATTGTTACTCAGGGACAGACAGAATTGTTACTGAGTGCCAGAGAATTGTTACTCAGGGACAGACAGAATTGTTACTGAGTGCCAGAGAATTGTTACTCGCACAGACACAAAATTGTTACTTGCACAGACACAGAATTGTTACTCGCACAGACACAGAATTGTTACTCAGGGCCACAGAATTCATACTCAGGGACAGACAGAATTGTTACTGAGTGCCAGAGAATTGTTACTCAGGGACAGACAGAATTGTTACTGAGTGCCAGAGAATTGTTACTCAGGGACAGACAGAATTGTTACTGAGTGCCAGAGAATTGTTACTCGCACAGACACAAAATTGTTACTTGCACAGACACAGAATTGTTACTCGCACAGACACAGAATTGTTACTCAGGGCCACAGAATTCATACTCAGGGATAGACAGAATTGTTACTGAGTGCCAGAGAATTGTTACTCAGGGACAGACAGAATTGTTACTGAGTGCCAGAGAATTGTTACTCAGGGACAGACAGAATTGTTACTGAGTGCCAGAGAATTGTTACTCGCACAGACACAAAATTGTTACTTGCACAGACACAGAATTGTTACTCGCACAGACACAGAATTGTTACTCAGGGCCACAGAATTCATACTCAGGGATAGACAGAATTGTTACTGAGTGCCAGAGAATTGTTACTCAGGGACAGACAGAATTGTTACTGAGTGCCAGAGAATTGTTACTCAGGGACAGACAGAATTGTTACTGAGTGCCAGAGAATTGTTACTCGCACAGACACAAAATTGTTACTTGCACAGACACAGAATTGTTACTCGCACAGACACAGAATTGTTACTCAGGGCCACAGAATTCATACTCAGGGACAGACAGAATTGTTACTGAGTGCCAGAGAATTGTTACTCAGGGACAGACAGAATTGTTACTGAGTGCCAGAGAATTGTTACTCAGGGACAGACAGAATTGTTACTGAGTGCCAGAGAATTGTTACTCGCACAGACACAAAATTGTTACTTGCACAGACACAGAATTGTTACTCGCACAGACACAGAATTGTTACTCAGGGCCACAGAATTCATACTCAGGGATAGACAGAATTGTTACTGAGTGCCAGAGAATTGTTACTCAGGGACAGACAGAATTGTTACTGAGTGCCAGAGAATTGTTACTCAGGGACAGACAGAATTGTTACTGAGTGCCAGAGAATTGTTACTCGCACAGACACAAAATTGTTACTTGCACAGACACAGAATTGTTACTCGCACAGACACAGAATTGTTACTCAGGGCCACAGAATTCATACTCAGGGACAGACAGAATTGTTACTGAGTGCCAGAGAATTGTTACTCAGGGACAGACAGAATTGTTACTGAGTGCCAGAGAATTGTTACTCGCACAGACACAAAATTGTTACTTGCACAGACACAGAATTGTTACTCGCACAGACACAGAATTGTTACTCAGGGCCACAGAATTCATACTCAGGGACAGACAGAATTGTTACTGAGTGCCAGAGAATTGTTACTCAGGGACAGACAGAATTGTTACTGAGTGCCAGAGAATTGTTACTCGCACAGACACAAAATTGTTACTTGCACAGACACAGAATTGTTACTCGCACAGACACAGAATTGTTACTCGCACAGACACATAATTGTTACTCAGGGCCACAGAATTCATACTCAGGGACAGACAGAATTGTTACTGAGTGCCAGAGAATTGTTACTCAGGGACACCTAATCGTTGAATTAAATAGTATGTCAGACAACATGCAGAGGAGTGGCAGAGGAGGCAATGTTTTAGGAGCGAGCAGACGTGGCAGCAGAGGAAGGGGTCGAGGCAGCAGTATTCGCAGCCAGAGGCCAGTGCTCCCGGTGTCATCCAGCGGTCGTGTCTCCACCGACAACCCTGCCGTCATTGATTGGTTGGCTCGGTCGTCTTCCTCTTCCCAGGTCACCTCTGACACCTACAGCCAACGGTCGGTGGGTACGTCAGACACAACCGTTAGTTGGCATGGCCCGGGACCAAGCCCACTGAAATCACGTGTCCTCTACCTGCCCCTGTCCTTTGCTGTTCCCTCACCAAGCGAAGTATCGCATGCTGTGGGCTCAGCCCCACTGTACAGTGAGGAAGAGCTAACAGAGGGCGGTCAGGAACGGGGGGAGACATCGGCCTTTTCAGCAGCCAAGCGAACAAGTACTGGCGAGGAGAGTGGCTCGGTAGCCGGTCTAGAGACAGGTCTGTCTCCTGACCCAGACGCAGCCGAGGGGGCTAGTAGTGAGGCGGAGACCCTACTTGATGATGAGGAGGTTGATCGCACTTGGCAGCCTCGTCGTCATCAGGCAATTTCTTCCGCATCATCAGGAGAAGAGGGTGGCAGCTTGGCAGCGAGCAAAACAGTCGGTGGGTTGCCCAGGAGACAGCAGCAGGGTCGCATCAGTGTCAGTGGAGCCAAACGTCCACGGAGTAGAGCACCAGCTCCACTGCAGCCTACCACCACGGCCAGTAGTGGTGCCGTTGCGCACGGAGGAAGTAGCAGTCAGCCAGTGAAGAGTAGCGGGGGCAAAGTTTCCTACTCGGTGGTGTGGCAATTTTTCCTCAAGCCGCCCGAGGAAGTAAACGTAGCCGTATGTCGACTATGTGGCCAGAAATGCAAGCGTGGCCAGGGGGCCCATGTTGGGACTACAGCGTTGCGTCAGCATATGCAGCGTCACCATTCGGTGGCCTGGGAAAACCGTGATAAACATACGGCGGTTCTGCCTGCCCCAGCCCCCGCTCCATCACCCGCTCCGTTACTTGCTCCGTCACCCGACGTCGTCAATCGCCCTCTATCAGCCAGTCAAGGCTCCAACACCTCTGCTGAGGGGAGTTGTCGCTCATTGGCATCTTCCGCTCGTTCAGATGCTCCTTCTCCTGCTACTCCTCTTCTCGGATTCCGTCAACAGTCTTTCTTGGAATCCGTATCCAAGAGACAACAGTTTGCGAGCACGCACCCGACGGTGCAAAAGCTGAACGTCCTCCTGTCCAAGTTGCTGGTGCTGCAGTCCCTCCCTTTCCAACTGGTGGACTCAGCACCTTTCCGAGAAATGATGGCTTGTGCCGCGCCGCGGTGGAGAGTGCCAAGCCGTCATTTCTTTGCCCAAAAGGCAGTGCCAGCCCTGCATTCACATGTAGAAGAGATGGTGGGCCAGTCTTTGAGCATGTCGGTCTCTGCCAAAGTGCACGGCAGCGCCGACGTGTGGAGCTGTAACTACGGTCAGGGACAGTACATGTCATTTACGGCCCACTGGGTGAACGTGGTGCCGGCACAGCCGCACCAGCAACTTGGACAGGTCACGACGCTTTTGCCTCCACGTTTGCACGTCCTTGGTCCAGCAAGCATGTCCGCCTCTACCACCTCTTTTTCCGCCGTGTCCTCAGCCGCCACCCCCGTGCCAAGTCCCATTACCCGACCGGCATATCACATGTGAAGGGCGCAACGGTGTCACGCTGTGCTGCACCTGGTATGCCTTGGCGAACGTAGTCACACAGGGGAGGAACTGCTGAGTGTAATGAACAGAGAAATCGACAGATGGCTGTCTCCGCGCAAACTAAAAATCGGAACCATGTTGACTGACAACGGAAAGAACATGGTGTCTGCTCTGCGTCAAGGAAGGTTGTGCCATGCGCCATGCATGGCTCACGTGTTCAATCTGGTTGTCAAGCGGTTCCTAAAATCCACCATCCCACTGCAAGACATCCTTAAAATGTCACGTAAACTGTGCATGCATTTCAGCCATTCCTACACCGCAAAGAACACCCTCATTGAGCTGCAGCGGCAGAACGGAATTCCACAGCATCGCCTGATCTGCGACGTTGCAACAAGGTGGAATTCAACCCTACACATGTTAGACCGCCTTTACGAGCAGCGAAAGGCCATCACCGATTTCCTGATGTTACAAGCGGATAAAGGTACTCCCCTGTGTAACTTAGATGTCAGCCATTGGCAGCTCATGCGTGACACCTGCCGCTTGCTCAGGCCCTTTGAGGAGGCCACGCTATTCGTGAGTCGGCAGGACTATGGGATGAACGACGTCATTCCTCTGTTGCACGTCCTGGAACAAATGCTGTTAACAATGGCTGGTCAGGGTGCGGTAGACGTGGCGCACAGATCTCAACGCCACATGACCCCTGTGGGGGCAGGACAGGAAGAAGAGGAGGAGGTAGAGGAGGACATTTGTGCTCAGGAATTATTGAGTGAAATGGGTGGTTTTTCCACTCAGCGGACAGGAGTGGAGGAGCAGGAGCATCTGGTAGAGGAGGAGGAGGAGGAGACAGAGGACCCAGACGCACCGTGGCAGTATGCTGTGGAGATGGAGGCAGGGAGTCCCTCGCATTCCTTGGCACAAATGGCCCATAGCATGCTCGGTTGCTTGCGTAGCGACAGCCGAATAATAACCATCAGACAGAGGGATGACTTTTGGCTGTCCACCTTGTTGGACCCTCGCTACCGGTCCAAAATGGTGGCCTTTTTCACACCTGCTGAGAGGGAGGCCAAAATTACGTACTATAAAAACCACCTATGTAGTCAGTTGGTCTCTGCCTTTGTGCGCCAACGTCCATCCTCAGACACTGTGGGCCCTGTGCGCTCGCGTTCCGCTGGCATGGCAGCAGGGGAGGGGTGGGGTGGTAGGAGCAGTGGCAGCTCCACCAGCAGCGGCTGCCTCAGTCTGCAGTCGATGATGAGTAGCTTTCTTCACCAGCGCAGTGAGGAAACTACTAACCAGCCGCAGCAGCAGCAGCAGCATCAGGTGGACCTGGAGCAGGAGCTCAAACAACAGGCTTGGGCCTACTTGGACAGCACCCTGCCAACCGAGGTAGACAATCCCCTTGACTACTGGGCAACGAAACTTGACCTTTGGCCCCAACTAGCTGAATTTGCCCTTGAAAGGCTGTCATGCCCGGCCAGTAGCGTGGCATCGGAGCGCGTGTTTAGTGCGGCAGGAGGTATTGTAACTCCGCGGAGGACACGACTGTCCACCCAAAGTGTGGAGAGACTCACGTTTGTGAAAATGAATCAGGCGTGGATTAGTCTGGATTTCAAACCACCAGTTCCTGACACAACTGACTAAATCCGCCATGAATCATGCCTCAAACATGTGCCACTTTCAGGTCTCCTCACACTGCTGGTGTGTTTAATTTTTTGACATAGGGTGCTGGCAGATTACGGGCCTCCTATAGCTGCTGCCAGGCCCCTAATCTGCCATAGGCCCCTATATACCGCCTCCTCATGCTGCTGCCAAGTCCAGAGTCTCTCATGGGTCCCTGTACGGCCTCCCATTGCTGCTGTCTCCATCGCCACACTCTGCTGCCATGTGCCACTTTCAGGTCTCTTCACACTGCTGGTGTGTTTAATTTTTTGACATAGGGTGCAGGCAGATTACGGGCCTCACATAGCTGCTGCCAGGCCCCTAATCTGCCATGGGCCCCTATATACCGCCTCCTCATGCTGCTGCCAAGTCTAGAGTCTCTCATGGGTCCCTGTACGGCCTCCCATTGCTGCTGTCTCCATCGCCACACTCTGCTGCCATGTGCCACTTTCAGGTCTCTTCACACTGCTGGTGTGTTAAATTTTTTGACATAGGGTGCAGGCAGATTACGGGCCTCACATAGCTGCTGCCAGGCCCCTAATCTGCCATGGGCCCCTATATACCGCCTCCTCATGCTGCTGCCAAGTCCAGTGTCTGTCATGGGTCCCTGTACGGCCTCCCATTGCTGCTGTCTCCATCGCCACACTCTGCTGCCATGTGCCACTTTCAGGTCTCTTCACACTGCTGGTGTGTTTAATTTTTTGACATAGGGTGCAGGCAGATTACGGGCCTCACATAGCTGCTGCCAGGCCCCTAATCTGCCATGGGCCCCTATATACCGCCTCCTCATGCTGCTGCCAAGTCTAGAGTCTCTCATGGGTCCCTGTACGGCCTCCCATTGCTGCTGTCTCCATCGCCACACTCTGCTGCCATGTGCCACTTTCAGGTCTCTTCACACTGCTGGTGTGTTAAATTTTTTGACATAGGGTGCAGGCAGATTACGGGCCTCACATAGCTGCTGCCAGGCCCCTAATCTGCCATGGGCCCCTATATACCGCCTCCTCATGCTGCTGCCAAGTCCAGAGTCTCTCATGGGTCCCTGTACGGCCTCCCATTGCTGCTGTCTCAATCGCCACACTCTGCTGCCATGTGCCACTTTCAGGTCTCTTCACACTGCTGGTGTGTTAAATTTTTTGACATAGGGTGCAGGCAGATTACGGGCCTCACATAGCTGCTGCCAGGCCCCTAATCTGCCATGGGCCCCTATATACCGCCTCCTCATGCTGCTGCCAAGTCTAGAGTCTCTCATGGGTCCCTGTACGGCCTCCCATTGCTGCTGTCTCCATCGCCACACTCTGCTGCCATGTGCCACTTTCAGGTCTCTTCACACTGCTGGTGTGTTAAATTTTTTGACATAGGGTGCAGGCAGATTACGGGCCTCACATAGCTGCTGCCAGGCCCCTAATCTGCCATGGGCCCCTATATACCGCCTCCTCATGCTGCTGCCAAGTCTAGAGTCTGTCATGGGTCCCTGTACGGCCTCCCATTGCTGCTGTCTCCATCGCCACACTCTGCTGCCATGTGCCACTTTCAGGTCTCTTCACACTGCTGGTGTGTTTAATTTTTTGACATAGGGTGCAGGCAGATTACGGGCCTCACATAGCTGCTGCCAGGCCCCTAATCTGCCATGGGCCCCTATATACCGCCTCCTCATGCTGCTGCCAAGTCTAGAGTCTCTCATGGGTCCCTGTACGGCCTCCCATTGCTGCTGTCTCCATCGCCACACTCTGCTGCCATGTGCCACTTTCAGGTCTCTTCACACTGCTGGTGTGTTAAATTTTTTGACATAGGGTGCAGGCAGATTACGGGCCTCACATAGCTGCTGCCAGGCCCCTAATCTGCCATGGGCCCCTATATACCGCCTCCTCATGCTGCTGCCAAGTCCAGAGTCTCTCATGGGTCCCTGTACGGCCTCCCATTGCTGCTGTCTCCATCGCCACACTCTGCTGCCATGTGCCACTTTCAGGTCTCTTCACACTGCTGGTGTGTTAAATTTTTTGACATAGGGTGCAGGCAGATTACGGGCCTCACATAGCTGCTGCCAGGCCCCTAATCTGCCATGGGCCCCTATATACCGCCTCCTCATGCTGCTGCCAAGTCCAGAGTCTGTCATGGGTCCCTGTACGGCCTCCCATTGCTGCTGTCTCCATCGCCACACTCTGCTGCCATGTGCCACTTTCAGGTCTCTTCACACTGCTGGTGTGTTTAATTTTTTGACATAGGGTGCAGGCAGATTACGGGCCTCACATAGCTGCTGCCAGGCCCCTAATCTGCCATGGGCCCCTATATACCGCCTCCTCATGCTGCTGCCAAGTCTAGAGTCTCTCATGGGTCCCTGTACGGCCTCCCATTGCTGCTGTCTCCATCGCCACACTCTGCTGCCATGTGCCACTTTCAGGTCTCTTCACACTGCTGGTGTGTTAAATTTTTTGACATAGGGTGCAGGCAGATTACGGGCCTCACATAGCTGCTGCCAGGCCCCTAATCTGCCATGGGCCCCTATATACCGCCTCCTCATGCTGCTGCCAAGTCCAGAGTCTGTCATGGGTCCCTGTACGGCCTCCCATTGCTGCTGTCTCCATCGCCACACTCTGCTGCCATGTGCCACTTTCAGGTCTCTTCACACTGCTGGTGTGTTTAATTTTTTGACATAGGGTGCAGGCAGATTACGGGCCTCACATAGCTGCTGCCAGGCCCCTAATCTGCCATGGGCCCCTATATACCGCCTCCTCATGCTGCTGCCAAGTCTAGAGTCTCTCATGGGTCCCTGTACGGCCTCCCATTGCTGCTGTCTCCATCGCCACACTCTGCTGCCATGTGCCACTTTCAGGTCTCTTCACACTGCTGGTGTGTTAAATTTTTTGACATAGGGTGCAGGCAGATTACGGGCCTCACATAGCTGCTGCCAGGCCCCTAATCTGCCATGGGCCCCTATATACCGCCTCCTCATGCTGCTGCCAAGTCCAGAGTCTCTCATGGGTCCCTGTACGGCCTCCCATTGCTGCTGTCTCCATCGCCACACTCTGCTGCCATGTGCCACTTTCAGGTCTCTTCACACTGCTGGTGTGTTAAATTTTTTGACATAGGGTGCAGGCAGATTACGGGCCTCACATAGCTGCTGCCAGGCCCCTAATCTGCCATGGGCCCCTATATACCGCCTCCTCATGCTGCTGCCAAGTCCAGAGTCTGTCATGGGTCCCTGTACGGCCTCCCATTGCTGCTGTCTCCATCGCCACACTCTGCTGCCATGTGCCACTTTCAGGTCTCTTCACACTGCTGGTGTGTTTAATTTTTTGACATAGGGTGCAGGCAGATTACGGGCCTCACATAGCTGCTGCCAGGCCCCTAATCTGCCATGGGCCCCTATATACCGCCTCCTCATGCTGCTGCCAAGTCTAGAGTCTCTCATGGGTCCCTGTACGGCCTCCCATTGCTGCTGTCTCCATCGCCACACTCTGCTGCCATGTGCCACTTTCAGGTCTCTTCACACTGCTGGTGTGTTAAATTTTTTGACATAGGGTGCAGGCAGATTACGGGCCTCACATAGCTGCTGCCAGGCCCCTAATCTGCCATGGGCCCCTATATACCGCCTCCTCATGCTGCTGCCAAGTCCAGAGTCTCTCATGGGTCCCTGTACGGCCTCCCATTGCTGCTGTCTCCATCGCCACACTCTGCTGCCATGTGCCACTTTCAGGTCTCTTCACACTGCTGGTGTGTTAAATTTTTTGACATAGGGTGCAGGCAGATTACGGGCCTCACATAGCTGCTGCCAGGCCCCTAATCTGCCATGGGCCCCTATATACCGCCTCCTCATGCTGCTGCCAAGTCCAGAGTCTGTCATGGGTCCCTGTACGGCCTCCCATTGCTGCTGTCTCCATCGCCACACTCTGCTGCCATGTGCCACTTTCAGGTCTCTTCACACTGCTGGTGTGTTTAATTTTTTGACATAGGGTGCAGGCAGATTACGGGCCTCACATAGCTGCTGCCAGGCCCCTAATCTGCCATGGGCCCCTATATACCGCCTCCTCATGCTGCTGCCAAGTCTAGAGTCTCTCATGGGTCCCTGTACGGCCTCCCATTGCTGCTGTCTCCATCGCCACACTCTGCTGCCATGTGCCACTTTCAGGTCTCTTCACACTGCTGGTGTGTTAAATTTTTTGACATAGGGTGCAGGCAGATTACGGGCCTCACATAGCTGCTGCCAGGCCCCTAATCTGCCATGGGCCCCTATATACCGCCTCCTCATGCTGCTGCCAAGTCCAGAGTCTCTCATGGGTCCCTGTACGGCCTCCCATTGCTGCTGTCTCCATCGCCACACTCTGCTGCCATGTGCCACTTTCAGGTCTCTTCACACTGCTGGTGTGTTAAATTTTTTGACATAGGGTGCAGGCAGATTACGGGCCTCACATAGCTGCTGCCAGGCCCCTAATCTGCCATGGGCCCCTATATACCGCCTCCTCATGCTGCTGCCAAGTCCAGAGTCTCTCATGGGTCCCTGTACGGCCTCCCATTGCTGCTGTCTCCATCGCCACACTCTGCTGCCATGTGCCACTTTCAGGTCTCTTCACACTGCTGGTGTGTTAAATTTTTTGACATAGGGTGCAGGCAGATTACGGGCCTCACATAGCTGCTGCCAGGCCCCTAATCTGCCATGGGCCCCTATATACCGCCTCCTCATGCTGCTGCCAAGTCCAGAGTCTGTCATGGGTCCCTGTACGGCCTCCCATTGCTGCTGTCTCCATCGCCACACTCTGCTGCCATGTGCCACTTTCAGGTCTCTTCACACTGCTGGTGTGTTTAATTTTTTGACATAGGGTGCAGGCAGATTACGGGCCTCACATAGCTGCTGCCAGGCCCCTAATCTGCCATGGGCCCCTATATACCGCCTCCTCATGCTGCTGCCAAGTCTAGAGTCTCTCATGGGTCCCTGTACGGCCTCCCATTGCTGCTGTCTCCATCGCCACACTCTGCTGCCATGTGCCACTTTCAGGTCTCTTCACACTGCTGGTGTGTTAAATTTTTTGACATAGGGTGCAGGCAGATTACGGGCCTCACATAGCTGCTGCCAGGCCCCTAATCTGCCATGGGCCCCTATATACCGCCTCCTCATGCTGCTGCCAAGTCCAGAGTCTGTCATGGGTCCCTGTACGGCCTCCCATTGCTGCTGTCTCCATCGCCACACTCTGCTGCCATGTGCCACTTTCAGGTCTCTTCACACTGCTGGTGTGTTTAATTTTTTGACATAGGGTGCAGGCAGATTACGGGCCTCACATAGCTGCTGCCAGGCCCCTAATCTGCCATGGGCCCCTATATACCGCCTCCTCATGCTGCTGCCAAGTCTAGAGTCTCTCATGGGTCCCTGTACGGCCTCCCATTGCTGCTGTCTCCATCGCCACACTCTGCTGCCATGTGCCACTTTCAGGTCTCTTCACACTGCTGGTGTGTTAAATTTTTTGACATAGGGTGCAGGCAGATTACGGGCCTCACATAGCTGCTGCCAGGCCCCTAATCTGCCATGGGCCCCTATATACCGCCTCCTCATGCTGCTGCCAAGTCCAGAGTCTCTCATGGGTCCCTGTACGGCCTCCCATTGCTGCTGTCTCCATCGCCACACTCTGCTGCCATGTGCCACTTTCAGGTCTCTTCACACTGCTGGTGTGTTAAATTTTTTGACATAGGGTGCAGGCAGATTACGGGCCTCACATAGCTGCTGCCAGGCCCCTAATCTGCCATGGGCCCCTATATACCGCCTCCTCATGCTGCTGCCAAGTCCAGAGTCTGTCATGGGTCCCTGTACGGCCTCCCATTGCTGCTGTCTCCATCGCCACACTCTGCTGCCATGTGCCACTTTCAGGTCTCTTCACACTGCTGGTGTGTTTAATTTTTTGACATAGGGTGCAGGCAGATTACGGGCCTCACATAGCTGCTGCCAGGCCCCTAATCTGCCATGGGCCCCTATATACCGCCTCCTCATGCTGCTGCCAAGTCTAGAGTCTCTCATGGGTCCCTGTACGGCCTCCCATTGCTGCTGTCTCCATCGCCACACTCTGCTGCCATGTGCCACTTTCAGGTCTCTTCACACTGCTGGTGTGTTAAATTTTTTGACATAGGGTGCAGGCAGATTACGGGCCTCACATAGCTGCTGCCAGGCCCCTAATCTGCCATGGGCCCCTATATACCGCCTCCTCATGCTGCTGCCAAGTCCAGAGTCTCTCATGGGTCCCTGTACGGCCTCCCATTGCTGCTGTCTCCATCGCCACACTCTGCTGCCATGTGCCACTTTCAGGTCTCTTCACACTGCTGGTGTGTTTAATTTTTTGACATAGGGTGCAGGCAGATTACGGGCCTCACATAGCTGCTGCCAGGCCCCTAATCTGCCATGGGCCCCTATATACCGCCTCCTCATGCTGCTGCCAAGTCTAGAGTCTCTCATGGGTCCCTGTACGGCCTCCCATTGCTGCTGTCTCCATCGCCACACTCTGCTGCCATGTGCCACTTTCAGGTCTCTTCACACTGCTGGTGTGTTAAATTTTTTGACATAGGGTGCAGGCAGATTACGGGCCTCACATAGCTGCTGCCAGACATGTAATCTGCCATGGGCCCCCGTACCGACTCCTCATGCTGTGACGTTGCAACAAGGTGGAATTCAACCCTACATATGTTAGACCGCCTTTACGAACAGCTAAAGGCCATCACAGATTTCCTGATGTTAAAAGCGGATAAAGGTACTCCCTGTGTAACTTAGATGTCAGCCATTGGCAGCTCATGTGTGACACCTGCGCTTGCTCAGGCCCTTTGAGGAGGCCACGCTATTCGTGAGTCGGCAGGACTATGGGATGAATGAGGTCAAATCGGCCATGGGCCCCCGTACCGCCTGTTCACGCTGATGCTGGTCCCACAGTGTGACCTGGGTCCCTGTACGGCCTCCCATTGCTTCCACTCTGCCATGTGCCACTTTGAAATCTCCTCACACTCCTGCGGTTGTCCATTTTGTCATAGGTTGCTGGCAGATTACAGGCCTTCCATAGGTGCCACCAAGCCCCATATCGGCCATGGGCCCCCGTACCGCCTGGTCACGCTGCTGCTGGGCCCATAGTGTGACCTGGGTCCCTGTACCGCCTCCCATTGCTCCCACTCTGCCATGTGCCACTTTCAGGTCTCCTCACGCTCCTGCTGGTTTCCATTTTGTCATAGGTTGCTGTATGGCCTCCCATTGCTGCTGCCTCCACCGCCACACTGTGGCTCCAAACGCTGGTTTTGGCCCCGTGACTGGCCAAAGGAGTGAAGTGTGCAGTGATTCTAAGATCGACGGCACTCATCTGCATGTCATACTGACAGACAGTATTATTTCTCTTCCCCAGCAGACTCCAAGGGCATTTAAATTAAAGGTACAGTGTTCTGCACTAATATTAAGTCTCTCTGAAGCCTAGAAACACCCTTTTTTAAGTTAAATTCACAGCGAATTTATTCGACTCGAATCGAATATTGTCCACGAATTCGCCGAATCAGTCGAATCGAATTTTTCATTTCTTCGCTCATCTCTAGTTAATACCCCTAGGAAGTTATTTTTTTCTGTGTCCAGGAGGTTTCCCACTACTTCCTGTCCTAAAGATGCAGAAAATCGGAGGAAATCTCTCTCAAGTGAATGGAATTCCATGTTAGTTGTCACAGGAGTGGATGTCCCTATTGGAGGATTTTCCCACACAAGTTGCTCATAATGTTTGCATTACCACTCAAGGGTAACACAGGCAGCAATAAAAACAAAGTGTCTAACCTCTCATCACTCTATCTTAAAAGAAAAAATGCCTTTACATACTGTACACTTTTTAACGATAATTAAACCCAAGAAAAAAATGTAATCTATTATTATTAGTATTATTATACAGGATTTATATAGCGCCAACAGTTTGCTCAGCGCTTTACAATATAATGGGAGACAATACAGCAACAATACAGTTCAATACAAGAGGGTTAGGAGGGCCCTGCTCCTGGGAGCTTACGATCTATTGCAGTCGGATATTCTTAGATGTGAGGGCTGCATTAGTTTTCATTTTTCAGCAAGTACAGAAAACACCTTTTGATCATGCCAAAAGTGCAGTGAATTGATCACATAAACAATGTAAATTTATTCAGTATACTACTAATGCCCCCCCCCCCATGCACTATTCCTCCCAGTGGCACCAACAATGGGACACTATTCCCTCCACTAATACTAATGCTGTAGCACAATTCCTCCCATTAACACCAACGATGGGGTACTATTCCTCCCCCTGACACCAACGATGGGGCACTATTCCTCCCACTCACACCAACGATGGGGCACCAATCCTCCTACTAACAGTAACGATGGGGCACTATTCCTCCCACTGACAGCGACGATGGGGCACTATTCCTCCCACTAACACCAACGATGGGGCACTATTCCTCCCACTAACACCAACGATGGGGCACTATTCCTCCCACTAACACCAACGATGGGGCACTATTCCTCCCACTAACACCAACAATGGGGCACTATTCCTCCCACTAACACCAACGATGGGGCACTATTCCTCCCACTGACACCGACAATGGGGCACTATTCCTCCCACTCACACCAATAATGGGGCACTATTCCTTCCACTCACACCAACGATGGGGTGCTATTCCTCCCACTGACACCGACAATGGGGCACTATTCCTCCCACTGACACCAATAATGGGGCACTATTCCTCCCCCTGACACCAATAATGGGGCACTATTCCTCCCACTGAGACCAATAATGGGGCACTATTCCTCCCACTGACACCAATAATGGGGCACTATTTCTCCCACTCACACCAACGATGGGGCACTATTCCTCCCACTCACACCAACGATGGGGCACTATTCCTCCCACTCACAGCATCGATGGGGCACTATTCCTCCCACTAACACTGACGATGGGGCACTATTCCTCCCACTAACACCAATGATGGGGCACTATTCCTCCCACTAACACCAACGATGGGGCACTATTCCTCCCACTAACACCAACGATGGGGCACTATTCCTCCCACTAACACCAACGATGGGGCACTATTCCTTCCACTCACACCAACGATGGGGTGCTATTCCTCCCACTGACACTGACAATGGGGCACTATTCCTCCCACTGACACCAATAATGGGGCACTATTCCTCCCCCTGACACCAATAATGGGGCACTATTCCTCCCACTGAGACCAATAATGGGGCACTATTCCTCCCACTGACACCAATAATGGGGCACTATTTCTCCCACTCACACCAACGATGGGGCACTATTCCTCCCACTCACACCAACGATGGGGCACTATTCCTCCCACTCACAGCATCGATGGGGCACTATTCCTCCCACTAACACTGACGATGGGGCACTATTCCTCCCACTAACACCAATGATGGGGCACTATTCCTCCCACTAACACCAATGATGGGGCACTATTCCTCCCACTAACACCGAGGATGGGGCACTATTCCTCCCACTAACACCGATGATGGAGCACTGTTCCTCCCACTAACACCGAGGATGGGGCACTATTCCTCCCACTAACACCAATGATGGGGCACTATTCCTCCCACTAACACCGAGGATGGGCCACTATTCCTCCCACTAACACCAACGATGGGGCACTATTCCTTCCACTCACACCAACGATGGGGTGCTATTCCTCCCACTGACACTGACAATGGGGCACTATTCCTCCCACTAACACCAATGATGGGGCACTATTCCTCCCACTAACACCAACGATGGGGCACTATTCCTCCCACTAACACCAACGATGGGGCACTATTCCTTCCACTCACACCAACGATGGGGCACTATTCCTTCCACTCACACCAACGATGGGGTGCTATTCCTCCCACTGACACTGACAATGGGGCACTATTCCTCCCACTGACACCAATAATGGGGCACTATTCCTCCCCCTGACACCAATAATGGGGCACTATTCCTCCCACTGAGACCAATAATGGGGCACTATTCCTCCCACTGACACCAATAATGGGGCACTATTTCTCCCACTCACACCAACGATGGGGCACTATTCCTCCCACTCACACCAACGATGGGGCACTATTCCTCCCACTCACAGCATCGATGGGGCACTATTCCTCCCACTAACACTGACGATGGGGCACTATTCCTCCCACTAACACCAATGATGGGGCACTATTCCTCCCACTAACACCGATGATGGGGCACTATTCCTCCCACTAACACCAATGATGGGGCACTATTCCTCCCACTAACACCGAGGATGGGGCACTATTCCTCCCACTAACACCGATGATGGAGCACTGTTCCTCCCACTAACACCGAGGATGGGGCACTATTCCTCCCACTAACACCAATGATGGGGCACTATTCCTCCCACTAACACCGAGGATGGGCCACTATTCCTCCCACTAACACCAACGATGGGGCACTATTCCTCCCACTGACACCGATGATGGGGCACTGTTCTTCCCACTAACACTGATGATGGGGCACTGTTCCTCCCACTAACACCGATGATGGAGCACTGTTCCTCCCACTAACACCGATGATGGAGCACTGTTCCTCCCACTAACACCGAGGATGGGGCACTATTCCTCCCACTAACACCGATGATGGAGCACTGTTCCTCCCACTAACACCGAGGATGGGGCACTATTCCTCCCACTAACACCAATGATGGGGCACTATTCCTCCCACTAACACCGAGGATGGGCCACTATTCCTCCCATTAACACCGATGATGGAGCACTGTTCCTCCCACTAACACCGAGGATGGGGCACTATTCCTCCCACTAACACCAACGATGGGGCACTATTCCTCCCACTCACACCAACGATGGGGCACTATTCCTCCCACTCACACCAACGATGGGGCACTATTTCTCCCACTAACTCTGACAATGGGGCACTATTCCTCCCACTAACACCGACGATGGGCACTATACCTCCCACTGACACCGATGACGGGGCACTGTTCTTCCCACTAACACCGATGATGGGGCACTGGTTCTCCCACTAACACCGATGATGGAGCACTGTTCCTCCCACTAACACCGAGGATGGGGCACTATTCCTCCCACTAACACCAATGATGGGGTACTGTTCCTCCCACTAACACCGACGATGGGGCACTATTCCTCCCACTAACACCGAGGATGGGGCACTATTCCTCCCACTGACACCAATGATGGGGCACTATTCCTCCCACTAACACCGATGATGGAGCACTGTTCCTCCCACTAACACCGAGGATGGGGCACTATTCCTCCCACTAACACCAATGATGGGGCACTATTCCTCCCACTAACACCGAGGATGGGCCACTATTCCTCCCATTAACACCGATGATGGAGCACTGTTCCTCCCACTAACACCGAGGATGGGGCACTATTCCTCCCACTAACACCAATGATGGGGTACTGTTCCTCCCACTAAGAACGACAATGGGGCACTATTCCTCCCACTGACACTAATGATGTAAATTTTTTTTACTCTCACTGCCCATCAAGCCTATGGCATGGCTTACTCCCATGGATGCCAGGGCATTTTCTACTCCCTTTGGCCATAGTCTGCCCCCCCTAAAGTTTTGAAAGTTTGGAAACCCCTGGAATACATGATAAAAATATAAATGTAATACAAGAGTCATTATTGTCTGAGAAACATGCTAAGTGACAAGTTTGCTTAAAGGATAAGTGCACCTTTCGTAACCTGTTACGTTACACTCATATTCAGGGTGTAACATGTTACGAACAGACCGGACTCCGCAACCCACCCCACCCCATCACTGTTGTGACAGCTAGCGGGGGGGGGGGGGGGAATCTTCCCCCCTTCCACTAGCTGTCACAATTTGAATGAGGACACTATAAGTTCTGACAGCCTTTGCGGCTGTTGGCTTGTAGTTCTCTGGGAACTACCACAACGCTGTATTCAATAATGTATTTAATGTCTTATGGATCTTTGTTATTAATACTGTAGTGACATTTATTTTCATTTAATAAATGGGCGGCACAGTGGCTTAGTGGTTAGCACTTCCGCCTGGCAGTACTAGGGTCGTTGGTTTGAATCCCAATCACGGCACCACCTGCCTGGAGTTTGCATGTTCTCCCTGTGCCTGCGTGGGTTTCCTTCAAGTACTCTGGTTTCCTCCCAAAGACATGCAGGTAAGTTAATTGGATCCTGTCTAAATTGTCCATAGTATGTGTATGAATGTGAGTTAGGGACCTTAGATTGTATGCCCCTTGAGGGTTAGGGACTGATGTGAATGTACAATATATATGTGTAAAGTGCTGTGTAAATTGACGGTGCTATATAAGTACCTGAAATAAATAAATATCATATCAATAATGAGGAAATTCTGGAATTCCAAGGTGACTTTACCACAATGCTCCAAATGTCCAGTTTTCCATATGACATCCCAACTGATGCAGTGGGGCAGCAAAGGAGTGTAGCTGGGTACATATACATTCTGGGGTGAGAGTTGTTTATGTGCAGACACTAAATCATTGCCCTGAATGAGAAAAAAGTGTCCTTTTACATAATCTGATCAACCATAACTTTATGGCCACTGATAGGTTAGGTCAGGGGTCTCCAAACTTTCTAAACAAAGAGCCAGTTTACTGTACTGGAATGTGGCCAGCGGGAATAGAAAATGTCCTGGTGTCAGTGGGAGTAAATAGTGTTCCCTCTTTGGTATAAACAGGAGTAATAGTGTTCCATCATTGGTGCTGATGTGAGGAACAGTGCCCTGCCATTTGTGTCAGTGGGAGGAATACTGCCCCATTGTTGGTGTCAGTGAAAGGAATAGTGCCCCATCGTTGGTATTAGGGGAGGAATAGTGCCCCATTGTTTGTGTCAGTGGGAGGAATAGTGTCCCATCGTTGGTGTCAGTGGGAGGAATAGTGCCCCATTGTTGGTGTCAGTGGCAGGAATAGTGTCCCATCGTTGGTGTCAGTAGGAGGAATAGTGCCCCTTCATCGGTGTTAGGGGAGGAATAGTGACCCATTGTTGGTGTCAGTTAGAGGAATAGTGTCCCATCTTTGGTATCAAAGGGAGGAATAGTGCTCCATTATTGGTGTCAGTGAGCGGAACAGTGCACCATTGTTTGTGTCAGTGGGAGTAATAGTACCCCATTGTTGGTGTCAGTGGGAGTAATAATACTCCATCTTTGGTATTAGGGGGAGCAATAGTGCCCCATTGTTGGTGTCAGTGGGAGGAACAGTGCCCCTTCATTGGTGTTAGGGGAGGAATAGTGCCCCATTGTTGGTATCATTAGGAGGAATAGTGTCCTCATTGTTGGTGTCAGTGGGAGTAATAGTGCTCCTTCTTTGGTATTAGGGGGAGCAGGGGTGAACTGACAACTCATGGGGCCCCTGGGCAATAGGGGATCATGGGGCCCCTGTGTCCTTGCCCACACCCAAAAAAGCCTATGAATAAGCCAATGAAAGGTACCAGGGGCATCTCATGGGGCCCCCTACTGACCCCAGGCCCTCGGGCAGTGCCCGAGTACCCTAATGGTCAGTCTGCCCCTGAGGGGGACGAATATTGCCCCTTTGTCGGTGTCAATGGCAGAAACTATGCCCCACTGTTGCTGACAGTAGGGGAAATAATGCCCCAATTCCCGTATAAAAGACAGCAAAGGGCCACATCTGGCCCCAGGGCTGCAGTTTGGAGACCATAAAAAAGAGGACCTACTCAATATTAGGTTTGTGGTCATAATGTTATGGCTAATCGGTGTATTTACAGTATAGCTGTAGGACTATACAGACAACGCCTAATAATAATGCTGATACCTGAGGTATGAATAATGTTTATACAATGTATATAGCATTTACTTATCTAAAACATGAATGTTTTGATGAAAACCAAATGTGCCAAAATCTGGCACTTGTCTGTATATAATCCATCAAACATGGGCTGCCCTGATGCTCAGGGACCAATTGCCCTTTTCACCCTCCTTGATATGTGATAGGGTAAGGTCACGCCAACTAATCCGCACATGAAAAAGAGTTGGATGACACTCCAGCTGTTGGCAGATCAGAGCTTCAGGAACTGTCCTTTGGAATTTGAAACTATTTAGGAGCTTGTAAGGGGAAAAAATGTGTATTTATCATTAATGAAGAGCTGTTTTATTTATGGTGTGCATATAATTCATACATTTGTTTCTCAAAACTCTGAACATTCACTTAGGGAAAGATGCAGGACAACCACCCAGACCACGGAGCACATAGTCCAATGAATATATTGTTGGGACCAGGGGCGGACTGACAACTCATGGGGCCCCCGGGCAATAGGGGATCATGGGGCCCCTGTGTCCTTGCCCAAACTCAAAAAAGCCTATGAAAAAGGTACCAGGGGCATCTCATGGGGCCCCCTACTGACACCGGGCCCTAAGGCAGTGCCCGAGTTTCCAAATGGTCAGTCCTCCCCTGGTGGGGACTGTGTCCTATGCAGTAGGGTCCTTAGCTTACATTTAGTGCTGCTGGCCTGAGTTTTGAGTTCATAGTTCTGCTTTCCTTGGGTTTTCCCTCAAGCTCAATAATATTGTTTGCTACTGCCTGCTGTGGAGGATTGTCCCTGACAATAGTGTGAGAAGATACACTAATCTGAGTTATGAATATTTATGTCTCCCTGGCCAACCATTAAAACAATAGTAAACCACAAGAATAAAAATGGGCTCCTGCAGGTGTAGGTCATAATGTACCAGTAGGTGCTGCATACTAGTACATTACGATAGGCTTACCTTTACACAGAGCCCTCCAGCGCAGCTCTGTCATGGATCCCTGGGGCTGCCATCTTTACCCGGTCTTCCTTCCGGTTTGCAGGCTCCACCCATATGGCCAGGGCCGTGATGACGTCACTCCCACACCTGCCTTTGGCTACGGCATGGAGCTCTGAAGGGCTGGCACAGTATGCCATCCCTTCAGAGTGCATGACGTCACCGGTTGCATGTTCTATGAATATCTCCTAAACAGTGCAAGTTTAGGAGATGTTTACTGTACCTGCAGATAAGACTTTTTATAGGTTTACCTATAGGTACAAGTTCTAAAGTTGATTTTACTCCCACTTTAAGAGGTTTAGTGTCAATGGTGAATGCTGGGGAAGGCTTGAGTCTCCCAGACCTGCTACCTGGAGGGGCATATTGCCAAAGTAGAGACTTGAATCTGGGGCTCCAAATGTTCTTTTGCTGTGCTGCTGGGGGTACATCCAGGGAAAGGTGAACAAGAAGGTGGAAATGTTTGGATTGGAGCACCAAGATAAAGACCTGGGTATTCTGTAGAGCTCGGTAGAACTTACTGCTGCTGGGTATTGCAGGAAGTTCTGTGGCTCATCTCTGGGGCTAAATTAAAGCCGCTATACAGTATCAAGAGTACGTATTGCTGGTTCTGGCTTAAAGGTCTTTTTTTCTGTATTCACTGTGATGAGTAGAGTCTTGAGACTGCATTTTGTGGTCATTTTTGGGTATCCAGTGCCCTAAACTTTCTCCCCCTGGTTTCATTGGTCATATATTAAATATATTAAAGTGACTGCCCCCAATTTTGTTTTACCCCACAAATATCCTGACCTGAGGTGAAATTCTAGCCCACTGACCCACAAGGGGTCTTTAACTGCCCCCACAGGGTAAGGAGGTGCTACATATTCATGAATCGATAATTACGTCTATGATAAAAAATAGAGTGTGTCCAACCACAACTTCTTTTTTTAATTTTGGATAGAGTGTAAATTACAGCTGGATAGACAGGTCCTTCTTTCTTCCCCCAATGATGACCTGCCCTAAAATGACCCAGAATTCCCTGACACACCTGTAGCAGTGGAACTACCAGGGTTGCAAAGGTTGCACTTGTGACTGGGCCCTGGCGTTCTCCACTGTGTGTGTACATGTGTGTGGGGGGCACTGAAGAACATGCCAGGGACAGATCGGTACCCCAGCAGTGGTCAGGCGGCTCCCCACTTTACTGATCATCCCCAACCGAAGGTGAAGCCTGCTGCGAAGTTTGCAGTAATTGGGGGGGACTCAGGGAGAGGGTATGGCCAGCATCAGAGGTGATTGTGCTCTGCCCCAGTGTATTTTTGTGAGACAAGGCTGCAAAACGGACTGGTATTTGAGCTGTGTGGTGGCTACTGAGTGGAGAGATAGTGATCTGGAGCTCACAATAACCCTTTCATTGCTAGAAGATGACTGGACACGATTAACCCTTTTATTGCTGGCAGATGAGATCCCAGTTGGAAGTGCATTATTAAACCTTTCTGATCTGTGTTGGAAGTGCATGATTAACCATTTCATTGCTAGTAGATCCCTGGTGGAAATAGCATGCAGTTCTCATAGGGATCTGCTAGCAATGAATTGGTTAATCATACAGTTCCAACACAGATCTGAAGTGGTTAATCATGCACTTCCAACTGCGATTCCATTTGCCAGCAATAAAAGGGTTAATCATGTCCAGCTTCGAGGAATCTTCTAAAAATGAAACTTTCATTGCTAAAAGATCCTTGGTGCCTGGACATGATTAACCCAGTAGTGGAACTACCAGGGTCACCAAGGTTGCACTTGTGACTGGGCTCTGGTGCTCCGCCACCATATGGGGCCCCAAGATGGCAGTGAGGGGGCTTGCTGCAGAACTGTAATAAAGGGCCCTGTGATGGTAGTAAAGGGCCCTGGTATTAGTGGGAAGGTTCCCAGGACCAGAGGATAGGGCCCAGGGGGCCTTTCATGGTTTCTTGCAACGGGACCCAGATGGTTCTAGTTATGCCTCAGACCTGTAGTGCAATGTGTGCATCATTAAAGAACACAACAGCCCTGTAGAAAGGAAGGGTTCATTAAGCAATTTAACAGCAATCAATCAACAATGGACTGTCTACAACATTGTAATTTGTTTTAATGGTGAGAGGTGGGGGTTTATTTTGCTGTTGGTATTTAATTTGATTATATTTTTTACAATAAAGTAATTTATTATGGGAATACCGCTGTTGTCCTCCTGTGGAAGTACTTTATATGGTGGACCTCTTTAGTCCCTATTTTCATTTGTTTCTACACACAGGAGACCCTAACTGGACAGTAGGACTATACACAGCCTGCCTGCATTGGGACCTGTGAACTCCCTTTGGAGAACTGACTCTCTACAGAAAGATATCAATGTTCATGGTGGACTCTCCACAGGCAGCTCTTAGCAACAGCAATAGAGTCATAATCAATACAGGTTGGCCAAAAGTCCTCTCACCACACTGTCATACGGCCATTGTTATATGTCTTGCTTGGCTTTGCTGCCATTTTGGCAATAGTTCTTTTTTGGGTGACAATTTTCTTATTTAGGTATTCAGATTAAAAGATAGGGCAGCACAGTTGCTTAATGGTTAGCACTTCCACCTGGCAGTACTAGGGTCATTGGCTCAAATCCCAACCACAGCACCACCTGCCTGAAGTTTGCATGTTCTCCCTGTGCCTGCATGGGTTTCCTCCAGGTACTCCGATTTCCTCCCACACTCCAAAGACATGCTTGTAGGTAAATTGGCTCCTGTCTAAATTGGCCCTAGTATGTGTATGTATGAATGTAAGTTAGGGACCTTAGATTGTATTCCCCTTGAGAGCTAGGGACTGATGTGAATGTACAATATATAGATATATAAAGCACTGCGTAAATTGTTGGCGCTATATAAGTACCTGAAATTACCAAAATAAATAAGATCTTCTGGTCTATAGCATTAACACAGCAGTTTTTGTTATTCTAAGGCTACAATCACACAGTAGTCTATCTGTGGCCAGGGGTGTCCCCCAGGCAAGAATTAGTAGATACTTGCCAGCAATTTTAGAGCTGTTTGCTCACACTCTATGCAAATAGCTACAGCTCTCAGCATGGCTGTCAGATTTGTAATTTTCAGAAATCTATGGCCGGTGTTGCCGCTGTTAACATGCAATCAAATATCTGGTCCTCAGACTGACCCTGGGTGCAGGGAACATGCTGACAGGAAGAGAGAGCAGAGTGAGCAGAGTATTATTGTATGGCAGCTCCTTCATTTGGCTAATCAACAGAATAAAGCCGGGAGGTAGTACACTATGGGGTAGATTTACTAAGGCTGGTGCACATAGAATCTAGCGCAGCTGTACATGGCAGCCAATCATCTTCAAACTTCAGCTTGTTCAATTAAGCTTTGACAATAAAACCTGGAAGCTGATAGGTTTCTATGCAGAGTTGCACCAGATTGTGCACGCTCCATTTTTAGTAAATAGCCCTCTATATTCCTTATCTGTATCAATGAAAGCAGTGCCATCCTTCTGGCTGTGCAGTCTGGCAGAAGTGTATGAATGACAGAAGTGGGTGGGCAATAATTACCCATACTTTTGGCAGATACGTTTTTAATAACAGGGGTGTCCAGATCACAAAACTCACTGAACAGTATTGCAAAAATCTGTCTGGTAAGGCAATTCATATATATGTGTTACAAGTGTGCATTTACCTGTTTCCCTGGAGTTTTGCACAGTCTTGTACTCAAACGGGGGCTGCTGTGCTCTGTATATGCAAGGCAGGGAAATTTGATTTTTTTATACTATATGTTTAATAGCAAAATGTCAAAAACAGTTTTTAATTTAAAATTGTTAATCTTGTTAATACCACCGAAAGAAAGCTCTATGTGTTGGCAAAAAGGACATAAACTTAATTTGGGTGCAGCGTTGCATGACCACGCAATTGTCAGTTAAAGTAACACAGTGCCGTATCGCAAAACAATGTCCTGGTCAGGAATGGAGGTAAATCCTCTGGAGGGTAAGTGGATATACAGTTCAGTGTTGTACCTTCCCTCACACCCATCTCCTGTTCTGTTATCTGCTAATTAAGTCTCCAGTAGATTTCCAAGTTTTTTTTTAGTTTTGAAAGTAGGAAAGAGTTAGAACCTCTGTAAGTTTTTTTTATTGCTGTCTGTGCCCCTGCTGGGTGGGTTTACCCTCTATTTGTCCTAGAGACCACTGTTTCTGTTGTGCCTACAGGACAGGAAGTGAAAAAAAATCTCTCCAATGGAAAACAGGCTCAGGCTCTTTCAGTGTTGTACAGGCTCCTCTCTTATACTGAAATTATTTAAACTGACAAAAAAACTAAACCAGTTCCCCTATCCACACACTCAAGGTGGAATCCTTCACCACTGAGCTAATGTATTCTGACAGTGGGGAGACTGCCCTGCTGTCAGAATACACTGATCAGTGCTGCAGCCCATTGGCTGCATACACTAATCAAGCAAATATGTACCAACAAGCCAATTCATGAGAAGTAAATCAATAGATCGACGTCCATTGAAAGGGAATGACCACATATGGATTGAAATTCTTCCAGTTTCTGCTGCACCAACAGAATTTTCATCCATTTATGGCCAGGTTTACTCTGATTTTACTGCACACTGTGAACATGTCAGATAGAGCTCACCTGCCGGAGAACATCTATCATCATCTAACCCAGATTGTCTTAACCTTTTTAACATAGAGGAATGCTTGATGATAATTGCTTTATCTACAGCATAGGCTACATTAGTGTGAACAGTAAACTGAGATGTAAGAATAAATAAAAAAGAAGAAGGAATGTGGCATACTTTAGAAATATTTTAGCAATTATATTTAAATTAAACAAATAAAATTAGTGACATGAAAGAAAATTGAAGTGTTTCCTTACATTGATGGCCTGTGGAAAAGTGTAGGCAGGTGCAGTTAGCCTTTCCTTCTGTACGTGGCTTCACGTCATTATTGGATGTTAAGAGGAGTTGATCCCTTAGTGACTCTGTACAGTGCCTTGAGAGGGGAAAGAAGGTTGATTGGACACTGAATGAACTCTCAAGAGACTTTGTCGGCCATCATGGTGAGGGAATCTTTTAAATACGGGACCCCATGTAATTTAAGCTCACTTCTAGCAAGTGGTGGGGACCCTTGCTAGAACTTGCATGAGAGGGACAGTGCTTAACATAATGTTCCAGATGAGGAGAGATAATGCAGGGAAATCTCCTTCTTCACTTTTTCCATTATGTGGTGCAGAGGTATGGAGCCAGTACAGACTGCAGAAACATCATTTGCCTATGTCAAGAAGGTACACTACCCTTGGTAATGGAAACCATCCTCTGGTAACATATCCTTTAGATACTAAGATGTTATATTCTCTGGATTGCTTGTATCAGTGCTGAAGATCAGTGTATCTTTGCTGCCAACAAACTGTGCACAAGTTCTTCCTCCCAATACAAGGTACCTAATCCAGGCCTGTAACCTTACATTGGTGGTCATTGCAGCACTCCTTTACATTGGTGGTCAGTGGAAAAGATTAGAGGTCAAGGGAAGAAGGACCACTTTACATTGGTGATCATTGAGGATTACAATGGTGTAACTGGGAGAAAGGAACCATTGCATTGGTGATTAATGAGAAGAATGTCCTTTACATTGGTGGTCAGTGGGAAGAATGACCTTTATATTGTGTTCGGGGAAGAATGGCCCTTACTTTGGTAGTTAGTGGAAAGAATGTCCCTTACATTGACAGTCAGTGGGAAGAATGCTCCTTAAACTGGTGGACAGCGGAAAGAATGCTCCTTACATTGGTGGTCAGTGGTAAGCATGCCCTTTACATTGGTGGTCAGTGGGAAGAATGACCTTTATATTGTTTTCGGGGAAGAATGGCCCTTACTTTGGTAGTTAGTGGAAAGAATGTCCCTTACATTGACAGTCAGTGGGAAGAATGCTCCTTAAACTGGTGGACAGCGGAAAGAATGCTCCTTACATTGGTGGCCAGTGGTAAGCATGCTCTTTACATTGGTGGTCAGTGGGAAGAATGACCTTTATATTGTGTTTAGAGAAGAATGGCCCTTATTTTGGTAGTTAGTGGAAAGAATGTCCCTTACATTGACAGTCAGTAGGAAGAATGCTCCTTAAACTGGTGGACAGTGGAAAGAATGCTCCTATATTAGTGATCTCTGTGAAGAATGCTCTTTACATTGATGGTCAGTGGAAAGAACATTCCTTACATTGGTGATCTCTGTGTAAAATTCTCCTTACATTGGTTGTCATTGAGATGAATGCTCTCTACATTGGTGGACATTGAGATGAATGCTACTTTTATTGGTGGTCAGCGGGAAGAATCTTCCTTACATTGGTGTCAGTGGTTACTGCTTTTGGAGAACCAATTGCTAATTTGTCAAGGAACCCTTAGCAACAGCTGAACTAACCCTAAGGATCTAAGAACCATCTAACCTGGCCTGCCCCTTTCAATTATTGGATCTCAGTTCTTTCAATCATAGAGGCTCAGCATCCCCAGTGGGTGCTACATCAGCTTTCTGTTTTCAAGAAGCTATGTCAGCACCCTGCTGGCCCCTCCTACCAACCATGCTCTGTCTGCACTGAATAGAGAAGCATAAAAACCTCGTAAAAATATCACTGGTTCTAATTTAGGTATGCAATGAAAATACAAAAAAACACTTTTATTTAATATAATAATTAAATTAGCATGTTAATGAGTGATGAAATGAGGAAACAGAGAAGGCAAAATATAAGCAGATTAAACTTCAGCTTTAAATATAAGAGCACCAGGGCGGATTCTGTGGTTTTATTTATCCTTCTGGTGCCAGGTCTGCTTTCAACCGCCAGCCCAGCAATGAGACAGCCTCCCAGCAGCTTCTGCAGAACCCTCAAAAACTTTCCAAGGTTGTTGAAACTCTCAACCCCCTTTCCGAGTTCCTCCAGATCTGTCCCAGCTGTTCTGACACTGTATACATTTCACAGCCTGGAGGATTTACTAGTCACTTGGGAGGTAATGGTAAGCCCCCATTTGCTTGGCTTTCTCCAGACAAATTGCTCATTTATAAATCATATATAGGTGTATGCTGCTGGTTTATTTTTCAAATTTACAGCTTCGGCCCAGCACATATTACAGAAACCTCTCTGAGAACTGCAGCTCATAAAGAAGCTCCTTATTGTGCATTTTACTGTGCCATAAAATCAGCAATTCAAAGATTTTACCAGTTTATTCTTTTTGCAGTATAATACACTGCGCTATCCCTTAAACAGCAACACTGGATATGTCATTCAATGAACTGCTAATTGGGGATGAGCAATATTGACAATGTTCATCTCGCTCTGCAGGAGATTTCTTAAAAACGTCTCCAGTTCGAGGAAGGAAAATTATAAATCTGAACTCGACAGTCTAGACAGATAAAAAAGACACAATATAATGCAGCTCTGTAATCATTAATATTTAATTCAATTTATTTTGTAAATTCAAGCAGTGTGTTGAACTTCATTTGGTATTAGCCTCTTGTAGTCCCTGTACTGTAGAGCTGGAGAGGATAAAGAATGACAAAAAGCCAATCAGTTCATGTGCTGACAAAAAGCTTGCTGATAGTGGGAGAAAGCAGAGAGCAAAAGAAGTGGGCTCATCAATGTGCTGCTTGTGCTGTCTAGTCACAGGCTTTGGGTGAGTCTGGGATGATGAGGGCTCCAAAGCGGTACTGCTGGGGAAATCTCTGGATAGAAGGTAAATATGGCAGCAAACATTGGTTTTGTTATTTTATCTTTTAATGAGTTTTTCATTTTACCCTGTTATTTTTGGCTGAATGTGTTTTTGGTGGTTTGTAAGGCTGCGATATGGTTTACCTCCTGAGGGTTACAAAAGCTGCTTTCAACTATCCTGCACTTGTTCTTGTGCCAAAAAAGTCATATGCGCTTCATGATTGTTTTTTTTTTTTTTTTTTCAGAAAAAAATTAAAACAACAATACACAAATAATGAAATACACAAAAAAAACACACAAAAAGAAGACTAAATTAAAATTAACCCCTTGACGTCAGCTATATGCACACGTGGCTGTATGACGGTGGGTCCTAATGCTGAGTTTCCACATATATCTGTACATATGGCATCCTTTGTTTTTTTGTGGGATTTCACTCACTTGGCATTCCCAATGCAGTGACTGCGCTGCCCAGGGGTATTTATAATTAGAATGGATGTGCTGAGTTTCCACATATATGTGTACATGCGGCATCCTTTGTTTTTTTGTGGGATCTCACTCACTTGGCATCCCCAGTGCAGTGACTGCACTGCCCAGGGGTTTTCATAATTAGAATGAATACACATATTAAAAGGTCAATCCACCAAAAAGTGATGTTTAAGTTATAAGTAGAGATGAGCGAATCGAAGTATCCGAAGTGGAATTCGAGTCGAATATCGGAAAAATTTCGATTCGTGCCGAATCCGAAAAACAGCCTAATTCGGACGCGCGAATCGAAATTTTTCCGAAAATGGCGGCTGACATGTGCGGCGACGGAGCGGGGATGTCGGGGAAGGCGCGCAGACAAGGCGCGCTGCCCCATAATGCATTCCTCAACGACATGTGATCGCATCAGCCAATCAGCAGCCAGCCAGCCAGCACTGTGTAATGGTCGAGGTATATATAGCGGCCATTTTGGAAATCTTCATTTGCCTGCAGTCATTGAACAGAGGCAGACCGCTCTGTACTAGGGACAGGGACAGAGTTAGGGCCACAGAAACGAGAATTGGGGACAGAGAGAAGTTACTTAGGGACAGAGAACCATTACTCAGGGACACAGACTTGTTAATGAGGGCCACAGAATCGTTATTTAGGGACAAAGAAACGCTAGTTAGGGCCACAGAATTCATACTCAGGGACAGACAGAATTGTTACTCAGTGCCAGAGAATTGTTACTTAGGGCCACAGAAACGTTATTAGGGCCACAGAATTTTTACTCAGGGACAGACAGAATTGTTACTGAGTGCCAGAGAATTGTTACTCAGGGACAGACAGAATTGTTACTGAGTGCCAGAGAATTCTTAGGGCCACAGAATTCATTCTCAGGGACAGACAGAATTGTTACTCAGGGACAGACAGAATTGTTACTGAGTGCCAGAGAATTGTTACTCAGGGACAGACAGAATTGTTACTGAGTGCCAGAGAATTGTTACTCAGGGACAGACAGAATTGTTACTGAGTGCCAGAGAATTGTTACTCAGGGACAGACAGAATTGTTACTGAGTGCCAGAGAATTGTTACTCAGGGACAGACAGAATTGTTACTGAGTGCCAGAGAATTGTTACTCAGGGACAGACAGAATTGTTACTGAGTGCCAGAGAATTGTTACTCAGGGACAGACAGAATTGTTACTGAGTGCCAGAGAATTGTTACTCGCACAGACACAAAATTGTTACTTGCACAGACACAGAATTGTTACTCGCACAGACACAGAATTGTTACTCAGGGCCACAGAATTCATACTCAGGGATAGACAGAATTGTTACTGAGTGCCAGAGAATTGTTACTCAGGGACAGACAGAATTGTTACTGAGTGCCAGAGAATTGTTACTCAGGGACAGACAGAATTGTTACTGAGTGCCAGAGAATTGTTACTCGCACAGACACAAAATTGTTACTTGCACAGACACAGAATTGTTACTCGCACAGACACAGAATTGTTACTCAGGGCCACAGAATTCATACTCAGGGACAGACAGAATTGTTACTGAGTGCCAGAGAATTGTTACTCAGGGACAGACAGAATTGTTACTGAGTGCCAGAGAATTGTTACTCAGGGACAGACAGAATTGTTACTGAGTGCCAGAGAATTGTTACTCGCACAGACACAAAATTGTTACTTGCACAGACACAGAATTGTTACTCGCACAGACACAGAATTGTTACTCAGGGCCACAGAATTCATACTCAGGGATAGACAGAATTGTTACTGAGTGCCAGAGAATTGTTACTCAGGGACAGACAGAATTGTTACTGAGTGCCAGAGAATTGTTACTCAGGGACAGACAGAATTGTTACTGAGTGCCAGAGAATTGTTACTCGCACAGACACAAAATTGTTACTTGCACAGACACAGAATTGTTACTCGCACAGACACAGAATTGTTACTCAGGGCCACAGAATTCATACTCAGGGACAGACAGAATTGTTACTGAGTGCCAGAGAATTGTTACTCAGGGACAGACAGAATTGTTACTGAGTGCCAGAGAATTGTTACTCAGGGACAGACAGAATTGTTACTGAGTGCCAGAGATTTGTTACTCGCACAGACACAAAATTGTTACTTGCACAGACACAGAATTGTTACTCGCACAGACACAGAATTGTTACTCAGGGCCACAGAATTCATACTCAGGGACAGACAGAATTGTTACTGAGTGCCAGAGAATTGTTACTCAGGGACAGACAGAATTGTTACTGAGTGCCAGAGAATTGTTACTCAGGGACAGACAGAATTGTTACTGAGTGCCAGAGAATTGTTACTCAGGGACAGACAGAATTGTTACTGAGTGCCAGAGAATTGTTACTCAGGGACAGACAGAATTGTTACTGAGTGCCAGAGAATTGTTACTCGCACAGACACAAAATTGTTACTTGCACAGACACAGAATTGTTACTCGCACAGACACAGAATTGTTACTCAGGGCCACAGAATTCATACTCAGGGATAGACAGAATTGTTACTGAGTGCCAGAGAATTGTTACTCAGGGACAGACAGAATTGTTACTGAGTGCCAGAGAATTGTTACTCAGGGACAGACAGAATTGTTACTGAGTGCCAGAGAATTGTTACTCGCACAGACACAAAATTGTTACTTGCACAGACACAGAATTGTTACTCGCACAGACACAGAATTGTTACTCAGGGCCACAGAATTCATACTCAGGGACAGACAGAATTGTTACTGAGTGCCAGAGAATTGTTACTCAGGGACAGACAGAATTGTTACTGAGTGCCAGAGAATTGTTACTCAGGGACAGACAGAATTGTTACTGAGTGCCAGAGAATTGTTACTCGCACAGACACAAAATTGTTACTTGCACAGACACAGAATTGTTACTCGCACAGACACAGAATTGTTACTCAGGGCCACAGAATTCATACTCAGGGACAGACAGAATTGTTACTGAGTGCCAGAGAATTGTTACTCAGGGACAGACAGAATTGTTACTGAGTGCCAGAGAATTGTTACTCGCACAGACACAAAATTGTTACTTGCACAGACACAGAATTGTTACTCGCACAGACACAGAATTGTTACTCAGGGCCACAGAATTCATACTCAGGGACAGACAGAATTGTTACTGAGTGCCAGAGAATTGTTACTCAGGGACAGACAGAATTGTTACTGAGTGCCAGAGAATTGTTACTCGCACAGACACAAAATTGTTACTTGCACAGACACAGAATTGTTACTCGCACAGACACAGAATTGTTACTCAGGGCCACAGAATTCATACTCAGGGACAGACAGAATTGTTACTGAGTGCCAGAGAATTGTTACTCAGGGACAGACAGAATTGTTACTGAGTGCCAGAGAATTGTTACTCGCACAGACACAAAATTGTTACTTGCACAGACACAGAATTGTTACTCGCACAGACACAGAATTGTTACTCGCACAGACACATAATTGTTACTCAGGGCCACAGAATTCATACTCAGGGACAGACAGAATTGTTACTGAGTGCCAGAGAATTGTTACTCAGGGACACCTAATCGTTGAATTAAATAGTATGTCAGACAACATGCAGAGGAGTGGCAGAGGAGGCAATGTTTTAGGAGCGAGCAGACGTGGCAGCAGAGGAAGGGGTCGAGGCAGCAGTATTCGCAGCCAGAGGCCAGTGCTCCCGGTGTCATCCAGCGGTCGTGTCTCCACCGACAACCCTGCCGTCATTGATTGGTTGGCTCGGTCGTCTTCCTCTTCCCAGGTCACCTCTGACACCTACAGCCAACGGTCGGTGGGTACGTCAGACACAACCGTTAGTTGGCATGGCCCGGGACCAAGCCCACTGAAATCACGTGTCCTCTACCTGCCCCTGTCCTTTGCTGTTCCCTCACCAAGCGAAGTATCGCATGCTGTGGGCTCAGCCCCACTGTACAGTGAGGAAGAGCTAACAGAGGGCGGTCAGGAACGGGGGGAGACATCGGCCTTTTCAGCAGCCAAGCGAACAAGTACTGGCGAGGAGAGTGGCTCGGTAGCCGGTCTAGAGACAGGTCTGTCTCCTGACCCAGACGCAGCCGAGGGGGCTAGTAGTGAGGCGGAGACCCTACTTGATGATGAGGAGGTTGATCGCACTTGGCAGCCTCGTCGTCATCAGGCAATTTCTTCCGCATCATCAGGAGAAGAGGGTGGCAGCTTGGCAGCGAGCAAAACAGTCGGTGGGTTGCCCAGGAGACAGCAGCAGGGTCGCATCAGTGTCAGTGGAGCCAAACGTCCACGGAGTAGAGCACCAGCTCCACTGCAGCCTACCACCACGGCCAGTAGTGGTGCCGTTGCGCACGGAGGAAGTAGCAGTCAGCCAGTGAAGAGTAGCGGGGGCAAAGTTTCCTACTCGGTGGTGTGGCAATTTTTCCTCAAGCCGCCCGAGGAAGTAAACGTAGCCGTATGTCGACTATGTGGCCAGAAATGCAAGCGTGGCCAGGGGGCCCATGTTGGGACTACAGCGTTGCGTCAGCATATGCAGCGTCACCATTCGGTGGCCTGGGAAAACCGTGATAAACATACGGCGGTTCTGCCTGCCCCAGCCCCCGCTCCATCACCCGCTCCGTTACTTGCTCCGTCACCCGACGTCGTCAATCGCCCTCTATCAGCCAGTCAAGGCTCCAACACCTCTGCTGAGGGGAGTTGTCGCTCATTGGCATCTTCCGCTCGTTCAGATGCTCCTTCTCCTGCTACTCCTCTTCTCGGATTCCGTCAACAGTCTTTCTTGGAATCCGTATCCAAGAGACAACAGTTTGCGAGCACGCACCCGACGGTGCAAAAGCTGAACGTCCTCCTGTCCAAGTTGCTGGTGCTGCAGTCCCTCCCTTTCCAACTGGTGGACTCAGCACCTTTCCGAGAAATGATGGCTTGTGCCGCGCCGCGGTGGAGAGTGCCAAGCCGTCATTTCTTTGCCCAAAAGGCAGTGCCAGCCCTGCATTCACATGTAGAAGAGATGGTGGGCCAGTCTTTGAGCATGTCGGTCTCTGCCAAAGTGCACGGCAGCGCCGACGTGTGGAGCTGTAACTACGGTCAGGGACAGTACATGTCATTTACGGCCCACTGGGTGAACGTGGTGCCGGCACAGCCGCACCAGCAACTTGGACAGGTCACGACGCTTTTGCCTCCACGTTTGCACGTCCTTGGTCCAGCAAGCATGTCCGCCTCTACCACCTCTTTTTCCGCCGTGTCCTCAGCCGCCACCCCCGTGCCAAGTCCCATTACCCGACCGGCATATCACATGTGCAGGGCGCAACGGTGTCACGCTGTGCTGCACCTGGTATGCCTTGGCGAACGTAGTCACACAGGGGAGGAACTGCTGAGTGTAATGAACAGAGAAATCGACAGATGGCTGTCTCCGCGCAAACTAAAAATCGGAACCATGTTGACTGACAACGGAAAGAACATGGTGTCTGCTCTGCGTCAAGGAAGGTTGTGCCATGCGCCATGCATGGCTCACGTGTTCAATCTGGTTGTCAAGCGGTTCCTAAAATCCACCATCCCACTGCAAGACATCCTTAAAATGTCACGTAAACTGTGCATGCATTTCAGCCATTCCTACACCGCAAAGAACACCCTCATTGAGCTGCAGCGGCAGAACGGAATTCCACAGCATCGCCTGATCTGCGACGTTGCAACAAGGTGGAATTCAACCCTACACATGTTAGACCGCCTTTACGAGCAGCGAAAGGCCATCACCGATTTCCTGATGTTACAAGCGGATAAAGGTACTCCCCTGTGTAACTTAGATGTCAGCCATTGGCAGCTCATGCGTGACACCTGCCGCTTGCTCAGGCCCTTTGAGGAGGCCACGCTATTCGTGAGTCGGCAGGACTATGGGATGTACGACGTCATTCCTCTGTTGCACGTCCTGGAACAAATGCTGTTAACAATGGCTGGTCAGGGTGCGGTAGACGTGGCGCACAGATCTCAACGCCACATGACCCCTGTGGGGGCAGGACAGGAAGAAGAGGAGGAGGTAGAGGAGGACATTTGTGCTCAGGAATTATTGAGTGAAATGGGTGGTTTTTCCACTCAGCGGACAGGAGTGGAGGAGCAGGAGCATCTGGTAGAGGAGGAAGAGGAGGAGACAGAGGACCCAGACGCACCGTGGCAGTATGCTGTGGAGATGGAGGCAGGGAGTCCCTCGCATTCCTTGGCACAAATGGCCCATAGCATGCTCGGTTGCTTGCGTAGCGACAGCCGAATAATAACCATCAGACAGAGGGATGACTTTTGGCTGTCCACCTTGTTGGACCCTCGCTACCGGTCCAAAATGGTGGCCTTTTTCACACCTGCTGAGAGGGAGGCCAAAATTACGTACTATAAAAACCACCTATGTAGTCAGTTGGTCTCTGCCTTTGTGCGCCAACGTCCATCCTCAGACACTGTGGGCCCTGTGCGCTCGCGTTCCGCTGGCATGGCAGCAGGGGAGGGGTGGGGTGGTAGGAGCAGTGGCAGCTCCACCAGCAGCGGCTGCCTCAGTCTGCAGTCGATGATGAGTAGCTTTCTTCACCAGCGCAGTGAGGAAACTACTAACCAGCCGCAGCAGCAGCAGCAGCAGCATCAGGTGGACCTGGAGCAGGAGCTCAAACAACAGGCTTGGGCCTACTTGGACAGCACCCTGCCAACCGAGGTAGACAATCCCCTTGACTACTGGGCAACGAAACTTGACCTTTGGCCCCAACTAGCTGAATTTGCCCTTGAAAGGCTGTCATGCCCGGCCAGTAGCGTGGCATCGGAGCGCGTGTTTAGTGCGGCAGGAGGTATTGTAACTCCGCGGAGGACACGACTGTCCACCCAAAGTGTGGAGAGACTCACGTTTGTGAAAATGAATCAGGCGTGGATTAGTCTGGATTTCAAACCACCAGTTCCTGACACAACTGACTAAATCCGCCATGAATCATGCCTCAAACATGTGCCACTTTCAGGTCTCCTCACACTGCTGGTGTGTTTAATTTTTTGACATAGGGTGCTGGCAGATTACGGGCCTCACATAGCTGCTGCCAGGCCCCTAATCTGCCATAGGCCCCTATATACCGCCTCCTCATGCTGCTGCTAGGTCCAGAGTCTCTCATGGGTCCCTGTACGGCCTCCCATTGCTGCTGTCTCCATCGCCACACTCTGCTGCCATGTGCCACTTTCAGGTCTCTTCACACTGCTGGTGTGTTAAATTTTTTGACATAGGGTGCAGGCAGATTACGGGCCTCACATAGCTGCTGCCAGGCCCCTAATCTGCCATGGGCCCCTATATACCGCCTCCTCATGCTGCTGCCAAGTCCAGAGTCTCTCATGGGTCCCTGTACGGCCTCCCATTGCTGCTGTCTCCATCGCCACACTCTGCTGCCATGTGCCACTTTCAGGTCTCTTCACACTGCTGGTGTGTTAAATTTTTTGACATAGGGTGCAGGCAGATTACGGGCCTCACATAGCTGCTGCCAGGCCCCTAATCTGCCATGGGCCCCTATATACCGCCTCCTCATGCTGCTGCCAAGTCTAGAGTCTCTCATGGGTCCCTGTATGGCCTCCCATTGCTGCTGTCTCCATCGCCACACTCTGCTGCCATGTGCCACTTTCAGGTCTCCTCACACTGCTGGTGTGTAGAATTTTTTGACATAGGGTGCTGGCAGATTATGTGCCTCCTATAGCTGCTGCCAGGCCCCTAATCTGCCATGGGCCCCTATATACCGCCTCCTCATGCTGCTGCCAAGTCCAGAGTCTCTCATGGGTCCCTGTACGGCCTCCCATTGCTGCTGTCTCCATCGCCACACTCTGCTGCCATGTGCCACTTTCAGGTCTCTTCACACTGCTGGTGTGTTTAATTTTTTGACATAGGGTGCTGCAAGATAACGGGCCTCACATAGCTGCTGCCAGGCCCCTAATCTGCCATGGGCCCCTATATACCGCCTCCTCATGCTGCTGCCAAGTCCAGAGTCTCTCATGGGTCCCTGTACGGCCTCCCATTGCTGCTGTCTCCATCGCCACACTCTGCTGCCATGTGCCACTTTCAGGTCTCCTCACACTGCTGGTGTGTAGAATTTTTTGACATAGGGTGCTGGCAGATTATGGGCCTCCTATAGCTGCTGCCAGGCCCCTAATCTGCCATAGGCCCCTATATACCGCCTCCTCATGCTGCTGCCAGGTCCAGAGTCTCTCATGGGTCCCTGTACGGCCTCCCATTGCTGCTGTCTCCATCGCCACACTCTGCCATGTGCCACTTTCAGGTCTCCTCACACACTGCTGGTGTGTAGAATTTTTTGACATAGGGTGCTGGCAGATTATGGGCCTCCTATAGCTGCTGCCAGGCCCCTAATCTGCCATAGGCCCCTATATACCGCTTCCTCATGCTGCTGCCAGGTCCAGAGTCTCTCATGGGTCCCTGTACGGCCTCCCATTGCTGCTGTCTCCATCGCCACACTCTGCCATGTGCCACTTTCAGGTCTCCTCACACACTGCTGGTGTGTTACATTTTTTGACATAGGGTGCAGGCAGATTACGGGCCTCACATAGCTGCTGCCAGGCCCCTAATCTGCCATGGGCCCCTATATACCGCCTCCTCATGCTGCTGCCAAGTCTAGAGTCTCTCATGGGTCCCTGTACGGCCTCCCATTGCTGCTGTCTCCATCGCCACACTCTGCTGCCATGTGCCACTTTCAGGTCTCTTCACACTGCTGGTGTGTTAAATTTTTTGACATAGGGTGCAGGCAGATTACGGGCCTCACATAGCTGCTGCCAGGCCCCTAATCTGCCATGGGCCCCTATATACCGCCTCCTCATGCTGCTGCCAAGTCCAGAGTCTGTCATGGGTCCCTGTATGGCCTCCCATTGCTGCTGTCTCCATCGCCACACTCTGCTGCCATGTGCCACTTTCAGGTCTCTTCACACTGCTGGTGTGTTAAATTTTTTGACATAGGGTGCAGGCAGATTACGGGCCTCACATAGCTGCTGCCAGGCCCCTAATCTGCCATGGGCCCCTATATACCGCCTCCTCATGCTGCTGCCAAGTCCAGAGTCTGTCATGGGTCCCTGTATGGCCTCCCATTGCTGCTGTCTCCATCGCCACACTCTGCTGCCATGTGCCACTTTCAGGTCTCTTCACACTGCTGGTGTGTTAAATTTTTTGACATAGGGTGCAGGCAGATTACGGGCCTCACATAGCTGCTGCCAGACATGTAATCTGCCATGGGCCCCTATATACCGCCTCCTCATGCTGCTGCCAAGTCCAGAGTCTGTCATGGGTCCCTGTATGGCCTCCCATTGCTGCTGTCTCCATCGCCACACTCTGCTGCCATGTGCCACTTTCAGGTCTCTTCACACTGCTGGTGTGTTAAATTTTTTGACATAGGGTGCAGGCAGATTACGGGCCTCACATAGCTGCTGCCAGGCCCCTAATCTGCCATGGGCCCCTATATACCGCCTCCTCATGCTGCTGCCAAGTCCAGAGTCTGTCATGGGTCCCTGTATGGCCTCCCATTGCTGCTGTCTCCATCGCCACACTCTGCTGCCATGTGCCACTTTCAGGTCTCTTCACACTGCTGGTGTGTTAAATTTTTTGACATAGGGTGCAGGCAGATTACGGGCCTCACATAGCTGCTGCCAGACATGTAATCTGCCATGGGCCCCTATATACCGCCTCCTCATGCTGCTGCCAAGTCCAGAGTCTGTCATGGGTCCCTGTATGGCCTCCCATTGCTGCTGTCTCCATCGCCACACTCTGCTGCCATGTGCCACTTTCAGGTCTCTTCACACTGCTGGTGTGTTAAATTTTTTGACATAGGGTGCAGGCAGATTACGGGCCTCACATAGCTGCTGCCAGACATGTAATCTGCCATGGGCCCCTATATACCGCCTCCTCATGCTGCTGCCAAGTCCAGAGTCTGTCATGGGTCCCTGTATGGCCTCCCATTGCTGCTGTCTCCATCGCCACACTCTGCTGCCATGTGCCACTTTCAGGTCTCTTCACACTGCTGGTGTGTTAAATTTTTTGACATAGGGTGCAGGCAGATTACGGGCCTCACATAGCTGCTGCCAGACATGTAATCTGCCATGGGCCCCTATATACCGCCTCCTCATGCTGCTGCCAAGTCCAGAGTCTGTCATGGGTCCCTGTATGGCCTCCCATTGCTGCTGTCTCCATCGCCACACTCTGCTGCCATGTGCCACTTTCAGGTCTCTTCACACTGCTGGTGTGTTAAATTTTTTGACATAGGGTGCAGGCAGATTACGGGCCTCACATAGCTGCTGCCAGGCCCCTAATCTGCCATGGGCCCCTATATACCGCCTCCTCATGCTGCTGCCAAGTCCAGAGTCTGTCATGGGTCCCTGTATGGCCTCCCATTGCTGCTGTCTCCATCGCCACACTCTGCTGCCATGTGCCACTTTCAGGTCTCTTCACACTGCTGGTGTGTTAAATTTTTTGACATAGGGTGCAGGCAGATTACGGGCCTCACATAGCTGCTGCCAGGCCCCTAATCTGCCATGGGCCCCTATATACCGCCTCCTCATGCTGCTGCCAAGTCCAGAGTCTGTCATGGGTCCCTGTATGGCCTCCCATTGCTGCTGTCTCCATCGCCACACTCTGCTGCCATGTGCCACTTTCAGGTCTCTTCACACTGCTGGTGTGTTTAATTTTTTGACATAGGGTGCTGCAAGATAACGGGCCTCACATAGCTGCTGCCAGGCCCCTAATCTGCCATGGGCCCCTATATACCGCCTCCTCATGCTGCTGCCAAGTCCAGAGTCTCTCATGGGTCCCTGTACGGCCTCCCATTGCTGCTGTCTCCATCGCCACACTCTGCTGCCATGTGCCACTTTCAGGTCTCCTCACACTGCTGGTGTGTAGAATTTTTTGACATAGGGTGCTGGCAGATTATGGGCCTCCTATAGCTGCTGCCAGGCCCCTAATCTGCCATAGGCCCCTATATACCGCCTCCTCATGCTGCTGCCAGGTCCAGAGTCTCTCATGGGTCCCTGTACGGCCTCCCATTGCTGCTGTCTCCATCGCCACACTCTGCCATGTGCCACTTTCAGGTCTCCTCACACACTGCTGGTGTGTAGAATTTTTTGACATAGGGTGCTGGCAGATTATGGGCCTCCTATAGCTGCTGCCAGGCCCCTAATCTGCCATAGGCCCCTATATACCGCTTCCTCATGCTGCTGCCAGGTCCAGAGTCTCTCATGGGTCCCTGTACGGCCTCCCATTGCTGCTGTCTCCATCGCCACACTCTGCCATGTGCCACTTTCAGGTCTCCTCACACACTGCTGGTGTGTTACATTTTTTGACATAGGGTGCAGGCAGATTACGGGCCTCACATAGCTGCTGCCAGGCCCCTAATCTGCCATGGGCCCCTATATACCGCCTCCTCATGCTGCTGCCAAGTCTAGAGTCTCTCATGGGTCCCTGTACGGCCTCCCATTGCTGCTGTCTCCATCGCCACACTCTGCTGCCATGTGCCACTTTCAGGTCTCTTCACACTGCTGGTGTGTTAAATTTTTTGACATAGGGTGCAGGCAGATTACGGGCCTCACATAGCTGCTGCCAGGCCCCTAATCTGCCATGGGCCCCTATATACCGCCTCCTCATGCTGCTGCCAAGTCCAGAGTCTGTCATGGGTCCCTGTATGGCCTCCCATTGCTGCTGTCTCCATCGCCACACTCTGCTGCCATGTGCCACTTTCAGGTCTCTTCACACTGCTGGTGTGTTAAATTTTTTGACATAGGGTGCAGGCAGATTACGGGCCTCACATAGCTGCTGCCAGGCCCCTAATCTGCCATGGGCCCCTATATACCGCCTCCTCATGCTGCTGCCAAGTCCAGAGTCTGTCATGGGTCCCTGTATGGCCTCCCATTGCTGCTGTCTCCATCGCCACACTCTGCTGCCATGTGCCACTTTCAGGTCTCTTCACACTGCTGGTGTGTTAAATTTTTTGACATAGGGTGCAGGCAGATTACGGGCCTCACATAGCTGCTGCCAGACATGTAATCTGCCATGGGCCCCTATATACCGCCTCCTCATGCTGCTGCCAAGTCCAGAGTCTGTCATGGGTCCCTGTATGGCCTCCCATTGCTGCTGTCTCCATCGCCACACTCTGCTGCCATGTGCCACTTTCAGGTCTCTTCACACTGCTGGTGTGTTAAATTTTTTGACATAGGGTGCAGGCAGATTACGGGCCTCACATAGCTGCTGCCAGACATGTAATCTGCCATGGGCCCCTATATACCGCCTCCTCATGCTGCTGCCAAGTCCAGAGTCTGTCATGGGTCCCTGTATGGCCTCCCATTGCTGCTGTCTCCATCGCCACACTCTGCTGCCATGTGCCACTTTCAGGTCTCTTCACACTGCTGGTGTGTTAAATTTTTTGACATAGGGTGCAGGCAGATTACGGGCCTCACATAGCTGCTGCCAGGCCCCTAATCTGCCATGGGCCCCTATATACCGCCTCCTCATGCTGCTGCCAAGTCCAGAGTCTGTCATGGGTCCCTGTATGGCCTCCCATTGCTGCTGTCTCCATCGCCACACTCTGCTGCCATGTGCCACTTTCAGGTCTCTTCACACTGCTGGTGTGTTAAATTTTTTGACATAGGGTGCAGGCAGATTACGGGCCTCACATAGCTGCTGCCAGGCCCCTAATCTGCCATGGGCCCCTATATACCGCCTCCTCATGCTGCTGCCAAGTCCAGAGTCTGTCATGGGTCCCTGTATGGCCTCCCATTGCTGCTGTCTCCATCGCCACACTCTGCTGCCATGTGCCACTTTCAGGTCTCTTCACACTGCTGGTGTGTTAAATTTTTTGACATAGGGTGCAGGCAGATTACGGGCCTCACATAGCTGCTGCCAGGCCCCTAATCTGCCATGGGCCCCTATATACCGCCTCCTCATGCTGCTGCCAAGTCTAGAGTCTGTCATGGGTCCCTGTACGGCCTCCCATTGCTGCTGTCTCCATCGCCACACTCTGCTGCCATGTGCCACTTTCAGGTCTCCTCACACTGCTGGTGTGTAGAATTTTTTGACATAGGGTGCTGGCAGATTATGGGCCTCCTATAGCTGCTGCCAGGCCCCTAATCTGCCATAGGCCCCTATATACCGCCTCCTCATGCTGCTGCCAGGTCCAGAGTCTCTCATGGGTCCCTGTACGGCCTCCCATTGCTGCTGTCTCCATCGCCACACTCTGCCATGTGCCACTTTCAGGTCTCCTCACACACTGCTGGTGTGTAGAATTTTTTGACATAGGGTGCAGGCAGATTACGGGCCTCACATAGCTGCTGCCAGGCCCCTAATCTGCCATGGGCCCCTATATACCGCCTCCTCATGCTGCTGCCAAGTCCAGAGTCTGTCATGGGTCCCTGTATGGCCTCCCATTGCTGCTGTCTCCATCGCCACACTCTGCTGCCATGTGCCACTTTCAGGTCTCTTCACACTGCTGGTGTGTTAAATTTTTTGACATAGGGTGCAGGCAGATTACGGGCCTCACATAGCTGCTGCCAGGCCCCTAATCTGCCATGGGCCCCTATATACCGCCTCCTCATGCTGCTGCCAAGTCTAGAGTCTCTCATGGGTCCCTGTACGGCCTCCCATTGCTGCTGTCTCCATCGCCACACTCTGCTGCCATGTGCCACTTTCAGGTCTCTTCACACTGCTGGTGTGTTAAATTTTTTGACATAGGGTGCAGGCAGATTACGGGCCTCACATAGCTGCTGCCAGACATGTAATCTGCCATGGGCCCCCGTACCGACTCCTCATGCTGTGACGTTGCAACAAGGTGGAATTCAACCCTACATATGTTAGACCGCCTTTACGAACAGCTAAAGGCCATCACAGATTTCCTGATGTTAAAAGCGGATAAAGGTACTCCCTGTGTAACTTAGATGTCAGCCATTGGCAGCTCATGTGTGACACCTGCGCTTGCTCAGGCCCTTTGAGGAGGCCACGCTATTCGTGAGTCGGCAGGACTATGGGATGAATGAGGTCAAATCGGCCATGGGCCCCCGTACCGCCTGTTCACGCTGATGCTGGTCCCACAGTGTGACCTGGGTCCCTGTACGGCCTTCCATTGCTTCCACTCTGCCATGTGCCACTTTGAAATCTCCTCACACTCCTGCGGTTGTCCATTTTGTCATAGGTTGCTGGCAGATTACAGGCCTTCCATAGGTGCCACCAAGCCCCATATCGGACATGGGCCCCCGTACCGCCTGGTCACGCTGCTGCTGGGCCCATAGTGTGACCTGGGTCCCTGTACCGCCTCCCATTGCTCCCACTCTGCCATGTGCCACTTTCAGGTCTCCTCACGCTCCTGCTGGTTTCCATTTTGTCATAGGTTGCTGTATGGCCTCCCATTGCTGCTGCCTCCACCGCCACACTGTGGCTCCAAACACTGGTTTTGGCCCCGTGACTGGCCAAAGGAGTGAAGTGTGCAGTGATTCTAAGATCGACGGCACTCATCTGCATGTCATACTGACAGACAGTATTATTTCTCTTCCCCAGCAGACTCCAAGGGCATTTAAATTAAAGGTACAGTGTTCTGCACTAATATTAAGTCTCTCTGAAGCCTAGAAACACCCTTTTTTAAGTTAAATTCACAGCGAATTTATTCGACTCGAATCGAATATTGTCCACGAATTCGCCGAATCAGTCGAATCGAATTTTTCATTTCTTCGCTCATCTCTAGTTATAAGTATAGCCTGTCATTGACAACAATAAAAATCAGATATAGGTTGTAACCTCTATATGTATGAGTGTACTATTTCTCTATCACACATGCCTTGATGAAGGGGTCCTGCACACCCCTGAAATCTTAATACTTACTGTGTGAGTTAAATGCAAAAAAACCTCTGGTATATGGATAACATATCTTTATGTAGTTTTGCTGATCAGACATCGCAACACCGGCAACAGGAAGTGTTACAGTACAGTGTGCAATGCAATATCCCCTCCCTGTCCAAAATTACAACACAAAAAAAAATTAGTTGGGGTTTTGTATCAAAGGTGGAGTAATATTTTAAGGCTCACTTCACACATGTGCTGAACATGCCTGCTATTGTGAGTTATTCTGCACTTTAACATGCATTGCATTAATCTCTTCCGATAGGAGTGATCAGTCTTCAACAACCCATTCGATCAGTATACCATGCAAGTGGATTGGAATTGATTGTTAAGATGGAATCATAACTTGCAATTGACTCAGTTTAAATGATTCCTATCCAAATTAAGCCTAAATTGATTGAAAGGGAAGTTAAGGCTATTCAATTGTTTGCAGATTATATCATTTTGATCAAATTGCACATCCATTGGCTAAAAAAAATCAAGTTGTGTTTAGCCACCGTAGGTTGCCCTTCGTTTTGGTCTGATGTGTACATCTCTATTCAAATTTTACTAACAAAAGTGCTGCACTGAACCTTTTATCCAACCTCTACATGACTAGTGCACCCGAGATAGGTTCATCCAGACCCCACTACACCACCGTTACCCTTCCATACCAATCCCCTTTACTTACTATACTTACAGAAAACACAACACCAATTTTGGAGTAAAATGGCCAGCACGGCCTTTTATTAACAAATCAAGTTTAAACACATCAACCATTCCTTATAACAGAAGACGTAAAGAGTTGTCATTGGTCTTTGAAGGCACCCCCAAAACGATCCGAAATGCACCTGCGGACAACCATATTCCATTAGGCCTCCAGCCGCAACCGACCAGCTCGGAGACAACCATACCGTCCGCAGTGCAGCACCACCACCTTCCAGTTAACCCTCGGTTAACTGGGAATGTTCCCGGGCACACCATACCAACGATGGGTCCCACACCATTTTGTACCTCCAAGATAAGAACCGCCTCCAAAGACCAACCACCGCCCAGGAACCAAAATAACCCCCCCCCCCCAGGAGGAACACAACATTCACCAAACAGGGCGGGCGGGAGGGAAGCTCTCTCTCCCGTGTCCAGCTCCCAACTGACGCCCCTCCCCAGAACACCCCACCCTAAAGTGCAGGAGACCCCACCTACACTCTCCTCTACCAACCAGATCCCCCAGCTATCCTTTACCAACTCTAAACAGTCATTAACCCTCACACGTCTTCCTTCCCACTCTGGGCCTAGTCATGCCTGCCCTTCGCTAATTCTTTTCTTCTTTTATCGCTGTGGGCATTTCTTTACTACATTTGTTGTTTTGAAAGGCCATTATAAAGGTAAAATAAAGTTTAAAAACCACTTGTACAATTAAGCCAATCATTTTCTGCATATTAGGTCTTTGTGGTAGGTGTAACCAGGTTCATGGCAGGGACATGTCCTGTGCCTACATACTGCATGCTGAAAGGTGTCCCTATTTATCATTTCAGAAAGTTGGGAGGTATATATGAGTCCATTTTTTCACCATCACAAGATTTCATTTCTATTCTGATCAAACTTGGGGGATCAGCCCAGAATCCTCTGCTGAGAAGAATGGATGGTGTCCATGTGAAAGGGGCTAAGGCAATACATTTTTTTTTTCAAATGGGGTGCTAATGCACTAAAAACCAGACATGTATTTAAAATAAAATATAGCATCCTACCTATCTGTGTATTGGGGTGCATTTGAAAGGTGTGTTGGGTTGCTATTTAAAAGGATCGGGCATTACCATGCACTGCTGTAATGCTCCCTAATGGCATGTATTACTTTCTGTTACCGCAACATACAGATGTGAAGCCAGCCTAAATCTTTGCCACAAAGCCTCCTCTATGTACTGTTAGTGTGCTGATCCAGTGTAGCTGAATACACAAACCCTTTCTCTAATTATGGGACTAAAATGTTAAACAATTATATAGCTAAATGATGTATCGCTATTTACAATGATTTTGCACTGACATCGCCCAAAGCTTGAGAAATGGAATTGAATTGTTCTCTTGATAATTAGGACATCCTGTAATGATTGTTGCATGGAAGTCAGGCAGACTAAGTGATCCAAAAGCCATCTGGGATCAATATCCAGAGACACAGAGGAAGCCACAAATGGGAGAGGCCAGGGACCATGATTCAGACACTTCTATATTTTATGCGGCCATTCACTTTTATAGATCATCCAAAACTTTCTTGTAAATAAGTTCTGTAAAGATATTCACACAGAGTATTGAAGCCAGAGACACCAAAGCAACTAGCCATTTCATAAGACTGACAGAGGAAGTGTTTGTGTGTCTATCATTGTGGGGTTTTCTCTACAGTCTGATGTGGATAAATATATGTATTATATAAAAACCAGAACTTTTCATATCACTATTAATGCCACTTTATGGGCTCCTGTGCAAGGACTGGCTGAGCCCGTATGGCTTAACTTTTGGAGTATTTTCTCCACCTGGGCAGCCCAGGTGCAGCATACAGCCTGTCATTAACATGAATGGTTGTGTGCTGCTGTACTTGAGTATATGCCAGTGCTATTGTAATCATGAGTATATAGGGAATGGGAAAAAAATAGAAAGTTAGGCTGAATGAGCTCAGCCAGCCCATGTACAAGATCCCTATAAATGCCTTGCTCAGACAGTACAGACATGGCATTTTTAATACAAGTGCTATTGTATATAAGTATTTTTGTTTTGATGTAAGTTTATATATATGAAAACATGTATTTTTCAAATGATCTGCTAGCGGTACTTTTTTAACAATTTAAAATGAGGTATTATTGAAAGTTGTGGGAAAAATATATTTTGCAGTAATTGATGCCTCTTTTTCCACCTCAGAAAGATGTGAAACATTTGAAACTTTTTTCATCAGGACTTTCTGATGAACAATTCGTAATCTGGAGGTAAAACAAAGATACATCAAACCCTCCCTTTCTGGAGATACCCATAGATATTAAATACCATAGGATACGCAGAATTCCCATGTAGAAAGACCCTGCCCCAAGGGTGCACTTTGTCCCATATCATAACCAAAACCTAGCTTGAGTGATCAACCAGATGTCTATTCAGTACTGATAACTACTGAGGACTTCTTTTGGTTGAGAAATCACTTGTAAGAAGTCCAACAAAGATGGAGTTTCTTGGTTGATCACTATTGTTCCCACAAAATAATATTGATACTGCAAAGATATCTGGTGAAATCATAGACAGGTATGTTCATAAGAAACATGCATGTGTTTGTGCAAATATGCAGAAAACAATTGTACGTTATATTAGGTATACATCCATGTGTAATCATGTGTAGTCATTCCCATCTCCTGGTAGCAACATGCTCACTGTGCTGAAAAAAATGTTTTTTAGATACCACAGGCACTGGCTTTCAGTAGGTTGGATCTGAATGACTGAAAGAACAGTGATAACACCCCGGAAATAATTCTATGCATATTGATGATATAACACATTAAAGCAGCCTTCAACCTTTTTACCCCACCTTAAAATAATGTTTAGGTCTTGGGGAACCCATTTTATAATCAATTAATTGAGCATCAGTGGAAAAATGTCCTGCACATTGATTGTCAGTCCTTACCCCTTACAGTGAGGATCACAATTCCACGCTAATTCCACGCTTTTAGACAGCTAAAAAGGTATTTGGATTCATGACCGTGGCTCTGCCAGGTAATGTTGGGCCTGGAACTATGCAGGGACTATCAGAAGGAAGGTCAATCAGACAGGACTCAAGGAACCCTTACAAACCTCTGAAGGAATTCAAGGGATGAGAATGGCTGTATTGCAGTGTAGTTTATACCTAAACCATAATACTGCCAGAATTCAGAGAAAGAACATGTACCTTCACGTCATGGAGCTTTGCTGTAAATTGTACGATGCTTAGATTTTATACAAAGGGTATATTATTTTTATTCTTATATAGATATAATTTAAGTCAATGCCTGCCGTCCAATGGCATGAGATAAAACCATTCATCACCTAAAATAAATTAATGTTGCTTTGGTTGGTCAGCTTGCCTTGAAAATGACCGATATGAAAGTGGTTTTACTAGCTATTAAATCTTCCTTAGTCAGTCAGTAATTTAGCATCAGTATGAGATTTCAGAGATCATGCAGCATAGTCAGAACAGAAGTTTGGACTCCAGAACTTATTCAAGGAGGCACTGGGAACTTTTAGACTTGCAAATGTAGTCAGATGAAGGAAAACTTCAAACAAGTTCAATATTTCTGGTGAAGTGGCTCCTAAAGAACAAGGCTTCCCTTGATTTCCATGGCTCAAGCCATAGAAATACAAAGAGTGTCGGCAGACCTAACCAAATAATGGGTGCCAGAGCTGTATTGGCCACTTAATGGAGTGTTACCTGGGACTGGGACCTGGGACAGAAACCTATTAACCTACCAGTATGTCTTTGAAATGTGACAGGAAACCCACACAAGCACAGGTAGAAGATGCAAACCCTATACAAAGAATGCCCTAGTTGGGATTCAAACTGAGGACCCCAGTGCCACAAGGCAAAAGTGCTAAGAACTGAACCATAGAGCTACCCATGAAGACTTTATAGAAAGTTATAGATAGCAACAGATTGACCATCTTAGTTTCCCACAATTTGAATTTCAGCACCTGTGGTAGTGAGCCCTTGTAGATAGTCAAATTGGGGTTCCCCAGGGTGCAGAGTCTAAGCCCCAGCCTGCTTCTTCACCAGAGCCCCTGATGGTGGGGGTGGACTTGCAGCAAGCTGGGACCAGGTCGCGGTCCCCCGGTACGCCCAGCTGAGGATGAGCAAACCGCTCACAGGAACAGAGTACAATAATGGGAGGAGACAAACAGAAATCCGATAGACTAGCCGAGGTCAGGACGGGTGGAAGACAAGCACAGACAACGAAGCCGGGGTCAGTACATGAGTAATCAATGCAGGATACAGGCAATAGCAACACACAGGAGCTCAGACAACTAGGAAGTTGCTCAGGCAAAGTGGCCTAGACTGAGCATGTCTTATATAGGAAGGCAAACCTTCCTATATAAGGGATGGAAATAAAACCCAGAGAACAGCAGACAATGCCCATAGATGAGCACATACAAACACACATGTGAAAGGGATCAGGAACAGCACTGCAGCAAGGAGGTAAGAACACAAACAAGAAACTGCAGGCTAACTTGTGACATTGAAGTTATATACTTCAAAAAACACTACATAATGAAACTTAATAAAGTGGACCAATCTTAAAATATATTTTTCATCTCAAGTGTATGCAGGTTATGTGTCATTGTAACACTTACGTGTGTTTATTATATCTCACAGAAATCACAGTGCTTCCCATGACAAGGTCTTCTGCTTTTCTCTCCAGAAAGACAGAGCCATCTTTGTTCAGTTATCTTCTGGGGTCAGGATCTAGTTCCTGGACTGAGATTCTACCTCATTGATGAGAAAATCATATAAATCTTGGTGCCTGTAGAGATCTTGGATGTGTTAACAAATGTCACATGTCACAGATCAGCTCTGCTCCAGTCTTTCACCTTACGACTTGCTCCAAAGTTAGAGTATTAAAGTGTGAAAAACCAATTACAAAGAATACAGAAAAGTGTGGGATTTTAACGGTACTGAAACCTTCTCTCAGCATGAAAAACAATAATCCTTTATAGTTAAACCATCAATTTTATTACAAAATGAGTTAAAATAGAGTGGGATGAAGCATTCTCAAAGTTAAAAACAAAAACAGCACCTCATATCTACCATTGGCACCACAACCCCCCCAAGATACAGGCACAACCCCTCCAGATAAACTTCTTGAGTAATGATGTAATGAATACAATAGATCACACAATATAAACAAGAGGGGGTGCCAAATCCTGATGCGTTTCGCACTATGGCTTCTTCAACGGATCTGGGGTGTGGTTGTAAGTAGCTGCTGAAAAAACAAAACAAAACAAAAAACAACATAGTATAATATGCAGATCCCATGTATATACCAATAGAACAAATCATCATCATAAAACACAAATATTGTTACACTTACAATTTCCATTGGAGGAGATAAAGATATAATTGAATGATACACTTTGAAAGGCATGTCATTGGCCGCAGAGGGCAGAAGATGTTAACACTATGGAGAGGATGTTCACATCCACATGGGCCACCCATTTTTGGCGTGTGCACACCATGGGCAGTCGCATGGAGGGAGCTGGAGGGATGCTGGGCTCCCTTATATGTTCCCTAGCAAGAATAGCATGACACTTTTGGATTGGTCATGGAAGTGGATTGTGATTTCCTACTGTGCATGGCATTTACCTTTTTCTTGATAGATAGGGTATTTATAGATTTTTATACCTCAGTATTGAGGGGTATGTTGTCTGTTTTGCCTTTTAGGTTTATGCTGTTTATTTCAGCACCCACCTTTTATATTCTGATATCCACACATGTACAGGGTGGATAGAGGAATCTGTTTGATTTTTTTGTTCAGCCCACAGGCTGAATGACAAAATTCTAATAGTGTATATCCAGTTTTAAGTATGAACAGGCTCTGATAGACAGAAACAAGCTGATCGGTAAGGGGTAGAGTCGAGGACGGAGAATGCATAATACAGACAACAGGACATGGCTTCAGTTTGCTGTAAAGTTCCAAACTGAAACGTCTTGCCAAAAATGTTTGCAGGCAGAGCAAAGTTGGGCAGTTGATTGGTAATGGAAAAAAGTTCAAAAAATAATTGGACAATCATATTGGCAAAACATATTTTTATTCTGTATTCCTTCCTTCTAGAAGGTGGAATTAAGCTTTCAAGGTAATGAATATTATGCACTCATGGGATCTGATCTTCTGCAAATGGTTTCCCTGTTTGGAAAGTCCTCTGTAGGTATTCTATTCTTTAAACTTTGGGCCTGTATAAAGGCAAACCATGGTTTAAGCATCCCTCCCTCTGGGTCTACCACAACTCTACCCACAGACATAGGAGCATGAGAGGAAGGTTGAAAAGTGGCCAATTATGTAAAGTGGGCTCCAACCCCACTAACAATGTGTGGAGCCACAGTATAGCTAGGTGCAAAGGTTTGTATAAAGTGTGGAGCATGGTTAGGACATCTTACAATATTTATATTGGTGTCTGTACTTCCTGTTTCTGGTGACAACTACACCCTTTATTTCCTAAAAGCTAGTCATGGGGACAGAAATTGAGGGATAATTTCCCCAATAGGCCAAAAATAAAAACTTGGCAAAAAAATTTAACTCTTTCCCTTGCTCAATATAAAAAATAATAAAAAATGACTGGAGTTAGACTCAAAGGGTAAATCGAGCAGAATTTCTGTCATTATGGTTTCACTGCTGCCTGGATAGCATTAGAAGTCCAATGACTGATGTTACTTATTTCTTAGAGCTAATCTTTAACACCTCTCATCTTCTGGTCCCCTAGACGATCCCACATCTAGTAAACCGTTCATCTTCCCATCATCCATTGGCTGCTCTCCAGCTCGGTCAACTAATGTCTCCAGTAAGAGGGGGAAAAGTTCATGCAGCTCTGGCTATAGCTAGTTTCAGCGAGTTGAAGCTTACAGTAGCGGCTCTTTATCATTCCCTATAGAATATGAATGCTGAACATTCCGCTGATGTTCTGCTCACATTAGAACATCCTGGGGGTCCTCATAACTAGAAAGGAAAAAGAACAGAGGATCAGAAACATATGGAACTGCACCACCAAATTCCTGGAGACAGATTTCCTAGACAGTACAAGCAGTTGCGGCCCCTATAATTGGGCCATAATTACTGCATGTGTAGTTTGTTAATTAACTCTGGGGTGTAATGGTCTGCACAGTTACATAATAATTCTATATGAAGATTAATTAATAAAGACTTTCATAATTATTTTTTTAAGCTGCCATGATGGAAAAATGCACATTCAAATATTTAAAATAGGCTGTTAAATGGGCTGAATACAGAGGGGCACCTCTTTGCAATGGTGAAGATCACAAAAGTGGTCATTGGTACAGTGATAGTGAGTGCTGAAGCATGCGTTGGTGCAGTTGTAATGAATACAGAGTTGGGCCTTGGAGTGGAATGTGAAATGGGGAATGTGGGAGTGGTGGTGAAAGTCTGAGAGAGTATGCAGATCAAACACAGTGGTGAGAGTGGGGTTGGTGTGCAGATGTGATGCAGGGGAGAAATGACGAGGGTCAGCTGGGGGTGGTGAGAGCACAGAGGTGGGTGCTGTGAAGGCACAGTGGTTTTGAGGTTTCAAGCATAGTGGTGAGAAGGGGAGTGCAGGCACAGTGGTGATGGGAAGAGTGCAGGGGTGCTGTGCGTTGGTGGTGAGGGTTTTTTTACAGGTGCAATTGTGAGCGATGCCTCTGTGAAGAGTTATCAACACTAACAATAGATTCAGTCATCCCAGCCAGCAGTAAAGTGACTGGTGGGGGTTGATGGTGTGAGCTGCCAAGCTGGAGATTGCGGTACCACTATAAGCTACAGCAGAAATTTGGGGGGTGGGGCAGGAAGCAGTGGCGTAGCATGTGGCGCAACATTTAGAGGGGTGCAGAAATTAGTCTTGTGCCATCCACTCTGATGCCCCAAAAAAGGCAGTTGCTTCACTCACAGTACTAGTGTCTGTGTCCCACTCCCACTGTCCTGACTGAGACCAGATTCCACCACTGGCCGCCACTGTCTGGTTGCTAGGAAGGCCTGGCATCTAGCAACCAGTGATGTTGCTAATACAGCTAATACAGGCCCCAGCATGCAGAGTGGAGGAGGATGGAACTTCCTCCTCCTAGTGCTCAGCTCCACTCACCTCCTACAGATTCTGGGGCAGCAGGCCCTTTGCTCAATGCTCAGAAAGGGAAGGTGGGAACTGGATTTGAGTCTGTGAGGTGTGGCTGGGGATAAAATCAGTTGGGCTGTCATGAGGGAGCTGCCTGCAGGAACAGAGAGGATGGCAGCTGAGCTGGTGCTGGAAAACAGAGTGCCCTCAAAGGGATGGAAAAGGGAGGAGGAAGTCACATTCTTATATCTCAAGGGTTCATGCTGGGACTTGTAGTCCTTCACTTTTAGGGGATGTGACCCCCCAAAAGTGAAGAACTACAAGTCCCAGTGTGAGTCCCTCAGAGCTGAGGATGTGCCCCCCTCCAACTAGTGAAGAGCTACAAGTCCCAGAATGAATCCCTGAGATCTAAGGGGTCACCTTCTTTAGATCTCGGGTTCAGGCTAAGATTTATAGTCCTTCACTTCTAGGGCATGGGACTCCCCCAAAAGTGAAGGACTACAGGCCCCAGCATAAACTCCTCAACGCTAAGGACATAACACCCCCCCAAAAGTGAAGGACTGCAAGTACCAGCAAGAACCCCTCAGAGCTCAGGATGTGACACCCCTCAAACTAGTGAAGGACTACAAGTCCAACATGAACCCCTTAGAGCTGAGATCATGATACACCCCCCAACTAGTGAAGGACTACAAGTACCAGCATGAACTGTACTAGTGGAAGGGACTCAGGGAGTGCTAAAAGTCTATGAGTTAGGGTATGCAAGTTACTTGCCTTTCCCCGGGCGCTAACAACCCACGCTGTGCCACTAGTAGGAAGGTGGTGTGAATTGATAGAGTCAGAAATTAGAAAGTCATGTAACACTGCAATACAGACATACTGTACCTACTGCAGGGACTACTCTGCATGTGTCTCCCACTGGATATGGAGCTTGTCTACAACAACAACAACGATACTGCGCATGTGCAGTAGCAACACAATGTAAATACCTTCCTACTGCTACTGCACATGCGCCAGGTATTGGCACCATTTTGGTTTATCCCAACGTTTCTACACTACCCCCAGAGTGGACCCGACATTGAGTGACATAGCTGCTGATCACCTTCAATCAGTAGTGATACAGACCATCAGTGTCCAGTACAGAAAGTCTCCTATTAGTTTCACTAATAACATATTTGTGGCTTCTACATGTCACATGATCTACTGCACGAAATTTGAAGATGAATGGACTTCATTGAACTGTATATACTTGTGCTGGATTACCTCATTAGTGGTGAGATGATTGGGGGTAAAGATGGTGGGGGCATCAGAGGACATTAATTACCTTGCCTATTCGGTGTAAAGGTACACTGTCTGTGTAAAGCTAGCCCCCTGACCTTTTAATACTCACCTCTCTAGCTTTCCTGTGGCTCCTTCCTGCGTCACAGTGGTCCCCAAAATACCTAGTGAATGGATGATGAGGGAACTCAGAGGCAGAGGAATGACATCACCCCCTCTATCATGTGATAGTGCTGGAACCTAACAATTGGCTGCTAAGTTCAAATACTGCATAATTGAAGGAGGCCATGTACTCCAACAGAATCAGAAGTATTGTGTATTTTGTAATGCTGGCCACAGAATGAGCACTTGAGGAGTGAGTATAGAGTGGTCAGGGTGGCAAAAAAATATTTAATACCTGATGTACCCAGCACACTGGTGTCATTGAGCATTAAGGGTTTTCTAGAAAAGCACAGCAGGAGTAGTTTACCTTCAGACTTTCCTCCTGATTGCAAATGTAAATATTATACAATAGATAAGCAGGAGCAGTTACTCCTTGAACTCAGTTAGTTGTGTGGCTACACTTGAGCTTCAGCTATTGAGCTCAGGAAACATCAGTACTTTTTAAACATAGCAATTAAAAATAGGTGAACTTGTGAAAGGGAGCCTAGAGCTTCATTGACTAAAGATATAATTACGACTTATCACTCTGTATTGTTTTTTTATATTTACTTTCCTGAAAAATAAGATAAATCTAATTTTCAAGTCTAAAACATAATACGTAAGTAAAGATAATTTACATTCACTGGACACTATATTAGGTACGCCTTGCTAGTGCCAAGAAAATATCCCTCAAACCATTACACCACCACCACCAGCCTGAACTGTTGATACATGGCAGGATGGATCCAAGCTTTCATGCTGTTTCCGCCAAATTCTGACCCTACCAGCTGAATGTCGCAACAACCAATCTGCCCATTCTCCTCTGACCTCTGACATCAACAAGGCATTTTCCTCCACACTAGTGCCGCTCACTGGATATTTATTCTATTTCGGACCATTCTTTGTAAACCCTAGAGATGGTTGTAAGTGAAAATCCCAGTAGATCAGCAGTTTTTGAAATACTCAGACCAGCCTGCCTGGCACCAACAACCATGTTACATGCAGCCATGTGATTGGCTGATTGGCAATTTGAGTTGCCAAGCAATCTAACAGGTGTACCTAATAAATTGGCAGGTGAGTGTATATACAGTACATACAGATGCTCAGGGATGGACTGACCATTTGGAAGCTCGGGCACTGCCCGAGGGCCCGGGGTCAGTAGGGGGCCCCATGAGATGCCCCTGGTACCTTTTTCATAGGAATTTTTGAGTTTGGGCAAGGACATAGGGGCCCCATGATCCCCTATTGCCCCGGGCCCCATGAGTTGTCAGTCCACCCCTGCAGATGCTACATACCCCTTTAAACAAAATATCACTAGGCTTGCTATGCTGCCACAGCAGCTTGTTTTATTTCAGTAATTTGTGTGTTTTGATATGCTCCTGTGAGGTGTTCAATGGTTTAGCCTTTAGCTAAACATTCGCTTCCTAAACATATGTCCTGTTAGTTTCAGTTGTTTCCTGATTTAGGGGCTTTTATAAAATCCTGTAGCTTTGGTTTTTAAATTAATTTTCACCTCTAATCATCATACATTTATTTATGTATTATTATTTATTACAGGTACTTATATAGCGCCATCAATTTACACAGTGCTTTACATATATATTGTACATTCACATCAGTCCCTAACCCTCAAGGGGCATACAGTCTAATACATGTTACAATTTGACATACAGTCTTTGAACAATCAACCTTATATTTACCAGAACTATGTCATATAAGGACCTAGTCAATTAATATATATCCAATCAGACAGACCCTTGTACCACATAGTTTTTAGTAAATTTACAGAAGATTGTATGGTCAGATTGTAATGTGTGTGGTGAGTTTAAGAGACAAAAAAACACCCTCTGCAATCTGCTAAACTAGAGTAAACCTACATTTGGATTCTACTTCTTGGTGAGTTGACACTGCCTGTGGATCTTGAAAGGTCAGCAAGTTGTTAAACTCTTCATACTAACTGGGTCTCAGCAGGTATGTCTTTTGCACAAAGTGTCATTTAAAGCAGAACACTTGCTAGCATATGACACATGAACACAGTGGGCTAGATTTACTAAAACTGGTGCACTCAGAATCTGTGCACGGTAGCCAATCAGCTTCTAACCTCAGCTTGTTCAATTACATTTTGGCAATAAAACCTGGAAGCTGATTGGTTTCTGTGCAAAAGTGAGCCTGATTTTGCACTCTCCAGCTTTAGTAAATGACTTGCTAGCCTCGGGGTGTGGTCCCATACAACTAGGCCTGGGGCAAATGCTTATTCTTCTTCATTCAAGGAAATCTATCATGAAAGAAATTGCATTGCTTCTAAAAATGCAATTCACCTGACTATCAAAGCATCACTGGATCGGCCAGAAGAAATAGGAAGGAACTAAGCAACATAGAGATGAGCGAATTATTCAAAAATTCGATTTGGCTGATTCGCCGAATTTGCGGGAGAAATTTGATTTGATGCGAATTTATTCGCCGCGAATTTAACTTATTTAAAGGGTTTCTAGGCTTCTGAGAGCCTTTATATTAGTGCAGAACACTGTACCTTTAATTTAAATGCCCTTGGAGTCTGCTGGGGAAGAGAAATAATACTGTCAGTCAGTATGACATGCAGATGAGTGCCGTCGATCTTAGAATCACCGCACACTTCACTCATTTGGGCAGTCACGGGGCACGACGAAGAAGAAGAAGAAGAAGAATGAAAAGAAGAAGAAGAATGAAAAGAAGAAGAAGAAGAATGAAAAGAAGAAGAAGAAGAATGAAAAGAAGAAGAAGAAGAATGAAAAGATGAAGAATGAAAAGAAGAAGAAGAAGAATGAAAAGAAGAAGAAGAAGAATGAGAAGAAGAATGAAAAGAAGAATGAAAAGAAGAATGAGAAGAATGAAAAGAAGAATGAAAAGAAGAAGAAGAAGAATGAAAAGAAGAATGAAAAGAAGAAGAAGAATGAAAAGAAGAAGAAGAAGAATGAAAAGAAGAAGAATGAAAAGAAGAAGAAAAATGAAAAGAAGAATGAAAAGAAGAAGAAGAAGAATGAAAAGAAGAAGAGGAATGAAAAGAAGAAGAATGAAAAGAAGAAGAAGAAGAATGAAAAGAAGAATGAGAAGAAGAATGAAAAGAAGAATTAAAAGAAGAATGAGAAGAATGAAAAGAAGAATGAAAAGAAGAAGATGAATGAAAAGAAGAATGAAAAGAAGAATGAAAAGAAGAAGAAGAAGAATGAAAAAAAGAAGAAGAATGAAAAGAAGAATGAAAAGAAGAAGAAGAAGAATGAAAAGAAGAATGAAAAGAAGAATTAAAAGAAGAATGAGAAGAATGAAAAGAAGAATGAAAAGAAGAAGAATGAAAAGAAGAAGAAGAAGAATGAAAAGAAGAAGAAGAATGAAAAGAAGAATGAAAAGAAGAAGAAGAAGAAGAATGAAAAGAAGAAGAAGAAGAATAAAAAGAAGAAGAAGAATGAAAAGAAGAATGAAAAGAAGAAGAAGAAGAATGAAAAGAAGAAGAAGAAGAATGAAAAGAAGAATGAAAAGAAGAAGAATGAAAAGAAGAAGAAGAATGAAAAGAAGAAGAAGAAGAATGAAAAGAAGAATTAAAAGAAAAATGAGAAGAATGAAAAGAAGAATGAAAAGAAGAAGAAGAAGAAGAAGAATTAAAAGAAGAAGAAGAAGAATGAAAAGAAGAATGCAAAGAAGAAGAAGAAGAATGAAAAGAAGAAGAAGAAGAATAAAAAGAAGAAGAAGAATGAAAAGAAGAATGAAAAGAAGAAGAAGAAGAATGAAAAGAAGAAGAAGAATGAGAAGAAGAATGAGAAGAAGAATGAAAAGAAGAATGAAAAGAAGAAGAAGAAGAATGAAAAGAAGAAGAAGAAGAATGAAAAGAAGAAGAATGAAAAGAAGAAGAAGAATGAAAAGAAGAAGAAGAAGAATGAAAAGAAGAATGAAAAGAAGAAGAAGAAGAATGAAAAGAAGAATGAAAAGAAGAAGAAGAAGAATGAAAAGAAGAAGAAGAAGAATGAAAAGAAGAAGAAGAATGAAAAGAAGAAGAATTCCAGTACAGCAAAAAGTGTATCTGCAGAGAGCTCCGCTATTTCTGACAGTTCTCTGACAGTTCTGACAGTTCATTTACAGCGGTTGAAACATTGTATCTATTTATTTCTGAATAAAAACATCTGTATCCTAAATGGAAACAAATAGATACAATGTTTCAACCGCTGTAAATGAACTGTCAGAACTGTCAGAGAACTGTCAGAAATAGTGGAGCTCTCTGCAGTGACACTTTTGCCGGCTGATCGGGGAAAATTCGATTCGTGCATCCGAAGTTTGCTAAAATTCGGATTCGATGCGAATCGAATTTTTCCTAATATTCAAAACGAATTCCACTTCGCCAAGTTCGATTCGCTCATCTCTAATAGACAATGCGGGGAGGAAAAGAGAAGAAGGATCACTTGTGGGGGCAGCATGGATCCTGGTGTTGGGCTTTCATTTTATGTTATTATTTTGTTTTTGTTGTATTATCAGTGACTAATGTCTTATATAATATGGTTTTGTCTTGGATATCTCAGACTGAAATGTGGCACTGTTGCCTGTAACATATGCTCATTCATTGTATTGCACAAAAAACTGAATTTTGCTTTTATAACCCGTGAAGAGGATAAGCGTAGCTGATATTCATCTGTGTGTGCAATGTAGTAATGTAGAATGCAAGGAATCTTAATTCTTTTTGCTGGCAGTAGCTCTTATGACTAAAAAGGGCACATTTTCCCTGTGAAATGACCTCCCAACATGCATTGCACTCTGATGATGTCAATACAAGGTCTCCACTGTGCCCTTTGTCCTTTGCTTGCTGGCCGTAATTCAGTATCAATGACAGCGGATATTGTGTTTGTTATGAATTAAACTTTCCTTCAGCGCGATATCAATGGAGGAATTCTCGTAAAAAAACAAAACAAACTGTAAATAGTACAAACGTAACTTGGTTCTGACATTCTTTCCAGAACTTTTTAGATGTTGTACGAAAAAAAAGTTTAGCCAGCTATGTATAATATCATCTGATTCTACAATCTCCATTTTAGATCTACCAAGAATGATGTAGTGCAATGACTTACCTTATTGGATGTGAATTGAATGGGTTGTTGACCCTGACAATAGAATTGGTAAATTTAAAGGAGATTGTATCATTTTGTTGTAATTGTGTTGCAGATTAAAACTCTCTGCATGCAGCTTCCACACATACCTGCAAAACTATCTAACCTCTGTTTCAGTGTTGCAATAGATAAGACATGTCTTCTTGTTGATTGGTAAGGCTTATGGGAATTTGGTTTGTTGTGTTATGCCAGTGGTCTCCAAAAATGCAACCCGAGGGCTGGATGTGGCCCTTTACTAGCTTTTATCTGGTTCTTGGGGCACTGTTCCTCTCAATGATATGAGACACTATTCCACCCACTTACACCAACAGTGGGGTATAATTCTTGCCACTTTTCCTCCCACTATTTCCAAATATGGAGAACTATTCCTTCCAGTGATACCAATGATGGGGCACTATTCTTCCCACTGACATCAACAATAGGGCACTATTCCTCCAACTAATACCAATGATGGGGCACTATCCCTCCCACTGATATCAATGATAGAGCACTATTCCCCCACTCATACCAATGATGGGGCACTATTCTTCCCATTGATACCAATGATAGGACACTATTCCTCCCACTGACATCAACAATGGGGCACTATTCCCCCAACTAAAATCAATGATGGGGCACTGTTCCTCACACTGATACCAATGATAGAGCACTATTCCCCTCACTCATACTAATGATGGATCACTATTATTCCCACTCATACCAATGATAGAGCACTATTCCCCCCTACTCATACCAATGATAGAGCACTATTCCCCCCCCCATACCAATGATGGGGCACTATTCCTCCCACTAGTACCAAAGATGGGGAACTATTCCTCCCACTCATACAATGATGGGGCACTATTCTTCCCATTGTTACCAATGATGAGGCACTATTCCTCCCATTGACATCAACAATGGGGCACTATTCCCCCCACTAGTACCAATTATGGGGCACAATTCCTCCTCCCACTGATTCCCCTCACTCATACTAACGATGGGGCACTATTCCTCCCACATTACCAAAGAAGGAGAACTATTCCTCCCATTCATACCAATGATGGGGCACTATTCCTCCCATTGATACCAATGATGGGGCACAATTCTTCCCACTGACATCAACAATGGGGCACTATTCCTCCCACTGACATCAACAATGGGGCACTATTCCTCCCACTGATACCAATGATGGGACACTATTCCTCCCACTGATACCAATGATAGAGTACTATTCACCCACTCATACCAATGATGGGTCACTATTCCTCCCACTAGTACCAAAGATGGGGCACTATTCCTCACATCGATACCAATGATAGGGCACTATTCCTCCCACTGACATCAACAATGGGGCACTATTCCTCCCACTCATACCATTGATGGGGCACTATTCCTCCCATTGATACCAATGATAGGGCACTATTCCTCCCACTGACATCAACAATGGGGTACTCTTCCTCCCACTAATACCAATGATGGGGCACTATTCCTCCCACTAATACCAATGATAGAGCACAATTCCCCTCACTCATACTAATAATGGGGCATTATTCCCCTACTCATGCCAGTGATAGGACACTATTCCTCCAATTGATACCAATGATTGGGCACTATTCCTCCCACTGACATCAACAACGGGGCACTATTCCTCCCACTGATACCGATGATAGAGTACTATTCCCCTCACTCATACTAATGATGGGGCACTATTCCTCCCACTAATACCAATGATGGGGCACTATTCCTCCCACTAATACCAATGATGGGGCACTATTCATTCCACTGATACCAATGATAGAGCACTATGGCTCCCACTGATACCAATGATATAGCACTATTCCCCCACTCATACCAATGATGTGGCTACTATTCCTCCCACTAGTACCAATGATAGAGCACACTTCTTCCCACTCATACCAATGATGGGGTGTTATTTCTCTCAACTATACCAATGATAGGGCACAATTCCTCACTCTAATACCAATGATAGGTCACTATTCCTCCCACTGACATCAACAATGGGGCACAATTCTTCTCACTGATATCAATGATGGGGTACAATTCCTCCCACTAATACTAATGATGGGGCACTATTCCTGCCACTGACATCCACAATGGGGCACTATTCCTTACACTGATACCAATGATGGGGCACTACTCCTCCCACTGATATCAATGATAGGGCATGATTCTTCCCACTAATACCAATGATGGGGCACTTTTCCTCCCACTGATACCAATGATGGGGCACTATTCCTCCTTCAGACATCAACAATGGGGCAATATTCCTCCCTCTAATATCAATGATGGGGCACTATTCCTCCTACTGACTCCAACAATTGTGCATTAATCCTTCCACTAATACCAATTATGGGTCATTACTTGTCCTACTGACCACCAACCTTGAGGCAATGTTTATTCTCACTGATGCTGGAACATTTTGTACCCCCACTGGCCACAATCCGGCCCCCCTAAAGTCTGAAATCAGTAAACTGTCCCTTTGTTTGAAAAGTTTGGAGAAGCAGTAGGGATAAGCAAATCTCCTGTAGGGGAGCGCCTATTTACTTACCATTGAAAGGCAAGCCCTTTAATCTCCTTTTACCAGAACTCCCTGGGTTTATGGAAATGCCTAGGGAACATACGTTTCTCACCTTCTTTTCCTCAGGAGCTCAAAGAGGCCACACATGATGAGGCAGAGGTATCTGGGTGAGAGGTCCTCCATTGTCAAAACTGAAGGGTGGGCAGCTGGGCTAGAGCCCAATACCATGCAGCTTCTCAAGCAGAGCATGCTATTGCGGGAGGTCCCTACCAATTGCTGGCAGAGTAGTGAAGTTCCAGTTGGGTCCTTTATTCTTGGATCCCTCCAGCTGTTCACCTGTGTTATCATTGATACTTTGGACTTCACTGTGAGGGATGCTGTTTATGAGGATACTCACAAGCAGTTGTTCTGATTCTCTTTTACTGAATAGTATTTCTCAGCTAGAATATCTGTTGTTATCAAATCTTTAAAGAATATACTATCCGGTGTTTTTTGAGTTTAAAAAACACTAGTGTGCATTGAGCCTAAACATCTGGCTCTTGTGACTTAAATGACAAGGAGCAAAAAATATACATTGACTGTACACATTATGACTAGTTCCTCATTTCTGCCAGGGAACCATTTCAGCCAAAGGTTTGCTATTTGAGATTCTAATGCATCCAAGGGAATTGCTGTGACCCCCTGGTAGCGACAGCCCTGAACCTTATCCCTAAAAGGCAAAAGGGAGATTTTTGCACTGCAGGTCCTCAGGTACAGCTCCCTCTCCAGCAAGGAGAAAAGTCAGCACAGCGATTGTAACATGACTAAATCTCATGAGACTGGTAGTCAGAGGAAGCAATGCCTTTGTAGCACTACCCCTGTAGGAGCCGCTTGTTTTTTTGCATGGGTATCCCGCTATCTTCGCCCCGCAGCCAGGCGCAAGATATATTCTACAGCAAGTTGCACGCACACTTTCGATCGTTGTCTTCAATGGCCAGTCTAGGGGATGTTGTTTTCTACTTTTATTGTAGACCTTGGATGGGGAATTTAGTAGGATACTCCAAAATTAGAACTAATTACAGTTGAGGACACTTGTCCGATCTCTTAAAACTTGCCCTCCAGAGGTTTTACCTCCCTTACTGACCAGGCCATTTTTTGCGTTACGGCACTGCGTTACTTTAACTGACAGTTGCGTGGTCATGCAACACTGCACCCAAATGAAATTTACTTCCTTTTTTCTCACGAATAGAGCTTTTTATTTTTTGCGCTTTAAACAAAAAAAGACCAACAATTGTGAGAAAAAAACAATATTTTTGACTTTTTGCTATTAAACATGTCCAGTAAAAAAAATTAAAAATCAAATTTCATCATAAATTTAAGCCAAAATGTATTCTGTGACATGTCTTTGCTAAAAAAAATCCCAATAGCTGTAAATTAATTGGTTTACGTGAAAGTTATAGCGTTTACAAATGGTGGTATATATTCTGGGATTTTATTTTTTAATTTTTACTAGTAATGGCGGTGATCAGTGATTTATAGCAAGACTGCAGGCATTCTGACACTGGGGGGAACTGACTTGGTGTCACTGACTTCCCCAGTGACACCAATACAGTGATCAGTGCTAATAAAAAGCACTGACACTGTACTAATTGCACTGGGTTAACATGTGGGTTTATCAAAGGGTTAACTGTGGGCTGTATGCCATTTTGCATCATGTTCTGTGTTTGTGCTTCACAGTAAGCACACTGGTTTGTACGGCTGTGCTATGCACAGCCATGCACAGCCATGCACAGCAGTGTGCAGGAGCTGACAGGGGAGAAAACTAATGTTTACAAACAGTTCTCCCCCCTCCCCCATCAGAGATGCTCAGCAATCACCGAGTGTCGGCGAGTAATCACCAGCCGGGACCCGATGATAGACAACTGAGGCAGTATGGGATCCAAATAATGGGGCTATGGGACTGTATCTCTGAATAGTTAGATCAAAACAGGATTCTCTGCATTTTTTAGCCTAAAATCAAAGTGGAGAAATCAACTTGATATGTCATATGACATGGGAGTAACATTATCAGTAACTGGACCACTTAGCACTGTGACAGATCAAGGTGATCAACACTCCTGGAGCTGCAGTGAGAAAGGTAAGTATTCACTCTCTTATTTTGCAAGTATATCTGTTTGGAATTCTGGAATTATTGGGGTCGCTTTAGTTTGGGACTTGGAGTTCACACAAGTTTTCGTCTACTCGCTTCTTTTAATATTTTTTGCAAGTATTATTTCTTCTCTTTCTTGTACCCTTTCCCTACTTCAATTCACACATACCCAAGAGTGATGTATATAGCCCACCCCTGCAGCCTTCTGGGATACCCAAGTCACATTTCCCAGGAGACTGCAGCAGCATGGAAGTTATATGAGATCTTGCTTTATATAAACTGAACATTATGGTACCAGATCTTGGCATTTTACAAGATCTGGTGCCAAGATCTGGTGCCATGCCATCAGGGAGCTGTTTGCAAGAACCAGGAAAAGTCATCTTTCAACCTGAAGATGTAGGAGAGAAAGATGGTGGTGTGAAACCAGGAGTGTAGCAGTGGAATGGCAGATTAGAAGAGGACAATGTGAAATTCACTTTGGTAGTAAGTCTATTTATTGAGCAGCATTAAACAGTGAAAAGGGTAAGATGAATGTAAGATTTTATATGTAGAGGTGAGGATCATCTTTAAGGTTCAGTGTAAATTAGCCATATATCATGGGTACCTCTGACAGTACTAAATGCAAAAAAAAAAATTGAGGTTTTTCAGTGAACACTGGACTAGACATATGTTATTTACCCGCCTGAGAAAAATGTTAGTATTGTCTCAGGATTTATTAGTCTTGGGGAAACTCCCATAAAGAAGTGTGGGCTTCTATTCTGAGAGTCAGCCAGGAGCTGCTAGTCTGTAAATGTTCATGTATGCTACAAATAATTAGCATGGCCATACAGACAACACACCCCCGCCATTCCCAACAAAGAGCTTACTTCATATTTGAACTGCAGCACATTCGTTGTGTCCGGAGCTGCAGCAAATACAGGAGCATACCCTAAACACAAGACCACAGGCCACCACATGTCACTGGTCCTGCTCCTATTTACTTTCCCAGGCTTACACTGCTGTGTGAAGCACAAAGAAAAGACCAAGTCTGGTCCTTTCTCAGGTACAACACAGAAACGTCTTCCTTCACAAGTATCCAAAAAAAGAAGATCACAGGTTTTGAACTGCTATAGGAGAACCTTCAGCAGCATGGACATGGTCACAAATGAAGAGATGCTGTAAAGAGCAAATGGAATTTTAGACAGAAAATTCCAATTGCAAGAACTTGGCTGGAGAGGAGCATGCATGTTTTTTTTTTAAAAAAAGAGAGCAGATTACAGAAAAGGAGAAGAAGAACATCATGGAAGGATGACATCCAGGAAATGACAGGCAGTAGAACATTAACCTGACAAAAGACAAGACCAAATGGAAAGCAGTGGTGTAAGTAGAGTTCCAGGTTTGAAGTTCACCAAAGACCACAAGCAGTTTTGGTATTTTTAATGAAAGGGACAAGCGGCATAGCACTTAGTGAAGTGCAGTCCCATACTGTGTGTAATAACATACATGGGAGGGTTTAGACTGATACCATGTAGATGCAGACTCACAGCACTCATTAGGTATAGACAAAAAACGTTTTTCTTGTGTGTACATGTCTGTAGACCACTGAGCAGGAACCAGATGCAGGAGCACCGAGGTACCAGAGCAGTTGACAGGAACATAGCCAAGACAGGATCCTTCTTTCATTTCACATATGACAAAAATTGTGTTATATCACCTTTTGAATGGTCTTTATGCTGCTCCCGTAAACCAATATTATTATTATTATTATACAGTATTTATAAAGCGCCAAAAGTTCGCTCAGCGCAGTACATTACAAAGGGGGACAGAACAACAACAATACAATGCAAAACATGAGGGGATTGAGGGCCCTGCTCTTTCGAGCTTACAATCTAGGAGGGAGGGGATGGGGGCACAGGAGGAGATAGCTGTGAGAGATGGGGTGGTAGGAAGAGTGGAGGAGGTTGGCAAGTTAGCAGGGGGTGGGGTAGGCTTCCCTGAAGAGGTGGGTTTTCAGGGTGCGCCTAAAGGAGAGGAGAGTAGGTGATAATCTGATGGGTTGGGGCAGGAAATTCCAGAGGATGGGTGACACCCTGGAGAAGTCCTGGAGGCGGGCATGGGAGGAGGAGACCAGGGAACTAGAGAGAAGGAGGTCTTGTGAGGAGCGGAGTGTGCGTGCTGGGCGGTACTTGGATATTAGGTCAGTGATGTAGTTCGGGGCAGTATGGTGGAAAGCTTTGTACGTCAGTGTTAGGATTTTGAATTTGATCCGTTGCGCAATCGGAAGCCAGTGGAAGGATTGGCAGAGGGGGGTGGCGGAGATGGAGCGGTTGGAAAGGTGAATGAGTCTGGCAGCCATATTCAGGATCGACTGAAGCGGGGATAGCCAGCGGCGAGGCAGGCCAGTGAGGAGGGAGTTGCAGTAATCGAGTCGTGATATGATGAGGGAGTGGATGAGCTGTTTAGTGGTTTCCGGGGTTAGGAACGTGCGGATTTTGGCGATGTTGCGGAGGTGGAGTCTGCACGAGCTTGTTAAAGATTGGACTTGGGGCTGGAAGGATAGGTTGGAGTCCAGAATGACACCAAATACTCAGGCCTATGTTACCTGGTTCCAGCACTGCCCTCCATCTGAGACCACTTTAGCTCCCAAAAATAGCGAAGATGGAAAAAAAGACTGCGCAGGACAGAATCATGTGACAAGAGGCTGCATTACTGCTTAGAAACACCATGAGAAGCTTACAAAATCTGTTTTTACAAACCTCATCCTGAGTAAGCATTCATTTTTTTTTAACTTGAGCACAGCTCTAATTTTTCGAAGCAGTTCTTTTAGGCTATCTTCAATAAAACATCCATTGAATATAATGCAATAGAACAGCTATCGCAGTGTATTTTTGGGCTAAACCCTCTCTTGCCTGGGATGAGGACAGCTGTGAGAAGCAGTAAGTGGTAATAGGTAACTGTGGAATAACGCTTACTGTAGCACTGCCAGCTGGTCTGCAATGCTCCAAATGTCAATGAGTGAAGTATGATGCAATAGAGCATCCATTGTGATGTGTTTTTGGGCTACATTTTGCCTAAAGATGGGTTCACACCAGTTCGTGTGCATTTTTTGTGTGTTCTGCACAGTCTGTTTTTGAAAGCTCACTCACTTCAATGGACAGACAAATGCACAAAAAATACAGCAGACACTACTTTTAAAAATCACACTGGATAAAACCACATGGTACTGCAGAACCAGTTAATTAATGGCACCTGTGCACATCTAAGAAGGGAAATGCATTCATGTGCACTAAAATGCACCATTTTCTGGGGTAAACAGGCCCTAAAGCTAAACCCCTCTCCTGCCTGGGTAAGGACTGCTGTGAAAAGCAGTAGATGGTAATAGGCAGCCATGAATTAACTCTTCTTGTAGCATTCTATCATCTGGGACACAATGCTCTAAATGTCGATGAGTGAAGGATGCTATTCAGCTCAGTTTGCAGATTTAGACACCTTATTTTTGGGTGCTTGGCAGAGGTTGCAACCACCCAAAGAACACTCTCTGTAAACAAGTCCTAAATGAATACAATTTCTTTCGACCCTATTACACCTTGCTTCCAAATATCCATTGGTGCATACAATATTTTTATTGCTCAGCTGTAGTTTAATCCACTTAATCAGAAGCCTAGCACACACAGCGATAGCAGTTCCAGTATACTGACAGCTGCTATCAGTATATTAGTCATTCACAACCCTTGTATGGTGTGGGCCAACAAGCCTCCTGTCTACAAGCCTCTTTACCACATCAACAGCTGCAGTATCTTCAATATTCAGAGCCACGTCCCATGGGGAGCAACACTTCTCTGCTCCATCTACTCTCTACACTTTGTCACCATATCATTGTACTGAGTGTGTCCTTTCTCCCCATGTGTTTAATCCACATGTGTTATGGAGCCATTTGGTCTTCTGATGAAAGACATACCATAAAAAAACTGAACAGCCTCCAAGGTCTTTTGTATGAGTAAGACATCATCACTAGAGCTTGCCCAAATCCATTAGTCTGCAATGAGCTTCATAATGGATCAAACAGGTTTGCAGATGCCAAAATATTCAAAAATGTTCCAACATTTAGTCTGCAAAGAAGTCCAATTCCCATTCTCTGTGCAGGGAACTAGAGAGAAGCTCCTTATTAGTTTCTTATCAGCATTCTTATTTAGTAAATTTAAAGATCCCAACTGCCCCCTATTTGTAGGGATAATTACTCTTTTGTAGCCCAAGTCTCATGTGCCTCTCTCCTCAACTGTCTTTCTTTTTGCTCGGATACATAGACTTTTGTTTCCTATTTAAAGCTGAAGTGTGGGGAAAAAATACTGATCTGATACAGTCTACCTTGCATTGACGCAGTGGTTTTTCTGTCTCGCTGTAATACCTGTTGATCCAGCCAGGAATTGTTCTTTTTCAACTTCATGCAAAGTTTGCAGGAATAAAATGTGAATTTTTTTTTTGTCTTAAGAGCCTGCAATGTATCACATTCATGTGTAGACAGGTGCAGTTAGCTACTTTGCCACTAAGTGACTCTGTACCAGAACAGTGTCCGGTTTCAGCAATAGTGTCATCAGGTTCTAGGTCCCTTTTAGGTAGAGCCCTCCTGCAGTGATGTCAATGGGTAAGTCAGTGCCCAGTTATAAGCCAGGTTGAGAGAAGCCCTGCAGCACTTGGGGCATTGGAGCTAAACACCCCACCCCTCTGTGGATGCAACCTGCACATGTAGGCCCTGGATAGGGCAGGAGGCCAGGAGGAGAGGACCTGTACTCAGGATGAATCAGCTGTAGTTTTTCTGTTCCTTATGGAGATGGGGGCTAGGTTGGCCAAGCCAACAGTTCTCTGTGTGGGGCTGCTTCCCTAGAGGGTCCCCAGGAGAGGTGTACTTGAGGAGGAGGTGACTACAGAAAGCACAGTTCTATGAATACTAATGAGCCTCTGGCAAGGAGTGGGACACAAGATGATGGAGTGTTCGGCCTCAGCAGGTGGAACAGTATTTTAGCAGGACGGGAGGTTGTAGGGACTTGGGCTCTTGGCGACAAATACAGCCAACCATAAAGCCCCTCTTACAAGTGATCAGTGAATTGCAGGTGCAATGCCTGGCTCCTGCAGACATGTCCTGCAGCTCCCTGCCTGTAACAATATACAGGCTTTCAGTTACTGAGCTGGAGGACATGTCAATGGACTATGAGTGTGTGATTACCACATTTGTATTCCATTGAGAACTACAAGTCTGTGTGCCGCAGTTCATGCAGATCTCTGTGAGTGAACAAAATGGCCGTGTGGGTGGATCCCCATGTAACCGCACTGATTTCAAAAGTGGTGACGGCAGCTGCAGGAAAGGAAAACCCATCACACACTGTCATAGTAGGGAGCAGTCCGAGGGGATCATTGGCATCATGTTACATGTCATTCTCTAAACGCAGGTGTAACATGGTGGAAAAGATGGAGTTAACCTTTAACAGACCAAGCTGGCCAGCTAAAGTGGCAGTTAGACCACTGACAGGGGTGCTTACAATTAGTCAGCTTTTATTCATTTGTGTAAAGCGTTTATCCCAAAAGGAAAAAAAACTGTTGCTGTAACTTCTTAAAAAGAGTTAGAGGGAGTTAGTACAAGGATAGACATACATTATTAGAAAACAGGGATTTTGGAAGCACCAAAATATTACAACAAAAGAAATATGTAAAACACCATTTTAATAAATCCAATCTTAAGAACAAGAAGAAAGATACATTTGTAGACAATATTATACAAAGATGGCAATGATTTGGCTGCACGTCACCAGAAAGAGAAACCCCAATGCGTTTTAATTCATAATATTTATATTTTGAATCTTCTTCAGTGAGAAACAATATAATACAGCACAAAAGTTCTATAAAATAGCAAAATATTGATAATATTATTATTAATAATATGATATTATTATCAATATTTTGCTATTTTATAGAACTTTTGTGCTGTATTCTACTGTTCCACACTGAAGACGATTCAAAATATAAATCTTATGAATTAAAACGCATTGGGGTTTCTCTTTTTGGTGAAGTGCAGCCATATCATTGCCATCTTTGTATAATATTGTCTACAAATGTATCTTTCTTCTTGTTTTTAAGATTGGATTTAATAAAATGGTGTTTTACATATTTCTGCTGTAGTAATATTTTGGTGCTTGTAAAATCCGTGTTTTCTAAAAATGTATGTCTGTCCTTGGGATATAAGCACCATTCATATTTAGTATAATTATACTTAGTTAGAGGGAGTTAGTTTGGCTTTAATTTGTTAGTTACTTATGCAGCGTAATCTACTAGTCCATCTATCACAGGTTGACAATGCCGCTGTTCAAGGGTGGCTTGAACCAGAGTGGAGATACTCTAGGATGGGAAGTATGCTCTTGGCTAAATCACTAATGCAGCCACCACATCTAAGGACTGGAAATAGGGACTTTGTTCCAAAAGTTGGACAAGTCCCTATAAATAAGGGACAGTTGGGAGCTATGGGTCACAATCTTGCACTATGCTGTATTGCTTTAACTACAGCAGAGAAAAGTAAATGATCAGGGCCTTATTATGGCGTCTAGAAGGTGTGCCTAGATTAGAATCTAGGCTGAACAGAATCACAAGTCTTTTGACAAGACCATTAACACATTTCTCAGGTGCTTACTTAGCTGTTTGCCTACATGCATGTTTTAAACTCTGTAAGTGATCATTCTAACTGATGACTTAGGCAAGCAGATGGCCTGAACAAGCAGTGTCTATTGATCGCCAATCACTTAAACTGTCCATTTCATAACGTGTCAGTGTATTGATTCCCTGACTCCGATAAATTTCTGCCATCCCATTAACAAACCCCTTGGTGGAAAGAGAACATCTGAGAGATAGAGCCTTGGACTTTGTCTTTATGCTAAGCTCAGATCAATCAATCTTCCGTATCTAGAAGAGGAGGTAAAGGGTTCTTGTATGTTATGCCGTATTAGCAATTAATGTCTGACATTTTTTCACAATTTAATGTAATTTAGAATGCATGTGGAAAGTGGTTAAGCACAAAGATTGGCCTCTTCATAGGCTCCATTAACATCTATTACTTTCCGTAATTGTCCAATACTGTATGCAGTGATTTTTTTACCGTCATTTTGACAGTAGTAACACAGACAAGTCATGCTGTTGGTCAGATATTAAAGGAAATCTGAACCCAAAAATAAAAATGTGATAAACTGTGGGCAGCACAGTAGCTAAATGGTTAGCACTTCCACCTGGCAGTACTTAGGTCGTTGGTTCAAATTCCAACCATGGCACCACCTGCCTGGAGTTTGCATGTTCTCCCTGTGCCTGTGTGGGTTTTCTCTGAGTACTCCAGTTTCCTCCCACACTCCAAAGACATGCCAGTAGGTTAATTGGCTCCTGTCTACATTGGCCCTAGTATGTGTATGTATGAATGTAAGTTAGGGACCTTAGATTGTACACCCCTTGAGGGTTAGGGACTGATGTGAATGTACAATATATATGTAAAGCGCTGTGTACATTGACGGCGCTATATAAGTACCTGAAATAAATAATAAATAAATAAATTGCAGCTTACCAGTTAATGTGGTGGCTGCATTAGTTATCTTTTCCCAGACCAGAATTTGTGTCCTCGTAAGGACCGATCTGCAGTGGATTGCTTATCAAAGTGTGGTAGAACAGGCACTGTAAGGCTTTCAGGAGGCCTTTTTTTTTTTCCAAATGGCCATTTACAATGGGGATATTATACCATGAATGTGAGACAATCATTTTTCTTGTGGCTGTGGCACGGACCGGTTGACTTGAATAAGCAAGTTTGACAGTGGGAGCCACCTGTCAACATGACATGCTATCTTAAAGTGGTTGTAAAAGCTCAAGGTTTTTTACCTTCAAAAATTCTATGTTTGAAGGTAGAAAAAAACTTCTGTGTGCAGCAGTACCCCCAGCCCCCCCCCCCCCCCCCCAATACTTACCTGAGCCTCATCACGATCCAGCGATGTAAACGACAGCCTTGGCTGTCCCGGGTCTCTGCTTCCTCATTGGCTGAGGCAGCAAACGGGAGCCATTGGCTCCCACTGCTGTCCACAGCCAGTCAGCCAATGAGGAGAGGGGGCCGTGGCTCTATGTGTAAATGGACACACAGAGCACTGGGTGCCCCATAGCAAGCTGCTTGCTATGGGGCACCCGACAGGAGGGAGGGGCCAGAAGAGCCTGCAGGGGACCCAAGAAAAGGAGGATCCAGTCTGCTTGTTGCAAAACCACTGCAAACAGTAGGAATGTATAGCATGTTTGTTATTTTCCACAAAAAAAAAGAACCTTTTAGAATCGCTTTAAATGTGCACAGCCACAGCAGTAAAACCACACCTCAGTCACCTGTTTTTACCACCCTCTGGCCACCCGTGTAGAAGAGGCCATACTTCCTCTGTACTGAACTGATAGAAATGTTGTCAGTTTTGCCTTCTGTGAACTACAAAGAAATACTTCTTTAAAGCTAAAGCTGGACCAATGTAACTATGTATATAATATCCATACCTGACAACAAATGCAGCTGTTGTGCCCTCCTAGTTAGGAGGCTTGGTAAATTTAGTTTTTGTTTCCTTCTGTAATCAGGGGAGCAGTAACTGTTTGACCTGGTCTGTTCAGGGTTTCACAGGCTGGTAGTTAGATTGCTTCCCCCTGAAGTCTCTGGAGTTTAGGGAGGAAGGATTTAAATAACCGGCCTGAATAAAGAGCAGAGCCTGGTCAATCCCCGGGAAGGTGTGCCCAGATGGTGGCTGGGATGCTGTTAAATAGTCTGGAACCCTAAAGAGACTGTCTTTTCCCTGTGAAGGATTGGATCTGCATTCTTTAGGGGGCTGCTGCCCCTGGAGTGCTTCTAGACTGGATGCTGGACTGCTTTTCAAGGGAACCTATGGACTTATTGTTTGTGAGCAGAGCCCCTTTTATCCATGTCCCAAATTTTAATTGTGGTCTCCAGCTGCGAATCTACAGACTGTTGCACTCTACCTACACCTGTGCTATCGAATACCTTGTAGTTCCCAGTCGTGAGGATTAGGGATGCACTGATACCAGTACAAATGCAAGTACCGATACTTCTTCTCAAGTACTCGCCAATACCAATTACCAATAACTATTTTGCCCTTGGATGCATTTATTTTTTACAGTTCACACCAGTGCAATTTGTCATGCAATTAGACAGTTCAAAATCGCATGGCAAGTCACACCCCATTTGCGATTTCATTGCAACTTGAATTGACATCTTGGTGCCGGGACTAAGCATTGTACTTGTACTCAGGCAAATGCTCTGATCCTTAAACCAATAGTTTTTTGTGATTTCATTGCGACTTGCATTGACTTCGGTTAAATGAAGTCATAAGCTACAATGAAATTAGAGGTCCATGTCTTTGAAATCACTGCTGCACTGTGCTACTTTGAAATCCCACTACTTCAGCACGATTCAAAGCCACAGATTAGTGTGATTTGGACTTCCAATTTCATTGTGGCTTGCGACTTCATTTAGCAGAAGTCAATACAAGTCAAAATGAAATCACAAAAAATTATTTGTGCAAGGATCGGAGCATTTGCACGAGTACAAGTACTTATGAATATGCTTACTTTCAGCACCGAGATGTCAATGCAAGTTGCAATGAAATCGCAAATGGGGTGTAACTTGCCATGTGATTTCAAACTGTCAAATTGCATGACAAATTGCACTGGTGTGAACAGTAAAAGATAAATGCATCCAAGGGAAAAATAGTTATTGGTAATTGATTTCATTGTGGCTTGTGACTTCATTTGACAGAAGTCAATGCAAGTCGCCATGAAATCACATAAAAGTATTGGTTTACTGATCGTGCATTTGCATGAGTACAAGTGCTCGTGCAAATGCTTAGTATCGACACCGATACTGGTACTGAAAGGGCTCGTTCACACTTGACTTTATTTCTAACTCTTGCCAAAGGCCCCTATAGTGTTTGACAGGCGTTAGACAGGCGTTTGGGATGCATTTTTAACACTCCTCAAACGCTCCCCAAATGCTCTCCAAACTCCCTATGCGCGGTTTTGAGGCGGTTGATAGGCATTTGCCAAGCGTTAAAACTGCGCCACAAACGCCTATAATGAAGTTAAATGGTATTAACGCCTCGCAACCGCGTTGCAACCGCACCACAAACACCTGCCAGGCATTTGCGGAGCGGCACCATAGACTTGAATGGGAGGCTTCAACTCCTCCTGACTGGACACGAGGCGTCAGTTTTGCTGCGTCGCAGCGCAATGCTAACGCTTCAGTGTGAACAGCACTGTGTGCTGCCAAGTGCAGAATTTTCATAGGCGTTTGAGAAGCGTTAAAAACGCTTCCCAAATGCCTGTCTGACGCCTGCTGACAAAGCTAGTGTGAACTGAGCCTTTATTGCAACCCTAGTGAGGATACAAACTGTTCCAGTCTGCTTTTACCTGTGCTCAAACCTGTGTCATGGTCCAGCTGTGAGCGGTAGACTGTGCTGCTGAGAGAAGTGTCCTCTGCTTGTTGTGCTTAATGTTTTGGAGGATCCCACACCCCACTGTCCTCTCCTGTTACAAGTTTCTGCAAGCAATAAAAACAAAAAAAGATACCCCCTAGATCAGGGGTCCTGAACCTTTTGAAGAGTGAGGGTCACTTAAGTGATCTGGCAACCAGTCACAGGCCACAATGAAGTGAATTGGTTCAGAATTTCAAATTCTTTATTTTGAATAACATAATGAAGAATTTTCTCCTGGAGTCGCTGAATGCTAGTGGAAAGGAGAAGAGAAGAAGCCAGCTTTCAGTGGTTGCAGGAGGAAAATGGAATTCGGTTCTTGAATATGCTGCTCCCACCACATCACCTGTCCAAGTGTAAAACAGAACATGACAGGGAGGCCTCAAAGGGCCCCTGAAGCATTGGGCTAGGTCGCCATTGCTACCCCTGACACTACACCAGTGGTTAAGGGGGTGGTAAAACATGTCACGAATATGGGGTTTTAATGCCCCTGAAACTGCAGATGTAAACAATCCCTTATTGTCTTGAGCCCCCTATAAGGTTGCTTTTACACTGAAGCGCTGCGTTCAGCTGCTTTCCTGCAGGTTAGCTGCACTTTGCCATAGACTTCTATTATAGCTTGATGGTGTGGTGCACTTTCTGAAAGGGCCCCAAAACTCCTGCATTCTAGAGTTTTGGGGTGCTTTCAGAAAGTGCACCAAACCCACGGGATATGAAAGAAGTCTAACCCACATGAAAACCGCAGGTGCACTGCACTGCACCCGTGAATCAGTGAGAAAGCAGCTTAACAGTTGTTAACCCTTTTATAGGTACTAATTTGCCTATTGAAAAAGTGCAGTGTATGTGTTGTTTAATACACTGACCTTCTTTTCCTCTTCCAGCTTCTGCTGGCATCGCTTTCCAGGTTCCCAGGTGAAGTGCACATGGTGTCACTCCTCATGGGACAAGAACTGGTGCTACAGAGGAAGCTACAGCTTATGCGGCTCCTGCTTAGTCTGCGGCCGCCTGCTTCCTCCACTGCTGGTATTGGCTCTAAGATGATGTGTTGGCTAGCCCAGATTGGGATAAATAGGTTGACAACCCCGGGCATGCACTTCTCTTGTTTGAGGTCACAGGCTACATCAGAAGGGCTCCGTGGGCCATGGGTTAGGCACTAGGGGTGTATTTACCAAGGCATTTGCCTAGGGTGGCATTTTTCAAGGGGGGCAGCACTGCCCCTTGGAAGAAGGGATGGAAGAAGGGACACATGCGGCATGGGGACCTGGTGGGTTCTGAGAGATGCTGTGGGTTTCATGACGGTGTATGCACAGCCCAACTCTCATTCCTGGGGATGTCCAGAGCTGTGAAGGTGAGTGTCTTTCACTCTCTCTCCATGGGGGATAATGACTGGTGTATGGGGGGCAGTGGTAGTGGAAGGCTCGGGTGGAGGGCAGGGGTGCTCTTGGTCAATGTCAGGCTCTTTCTGTGGGGGACTCAAATTTTTGTGTTGTCTAGGGCAGCACAAAACCTAAATACACCACTGTTAGGCACCATTGCTCAAGACTGTCCATAGGAGCCAAAATGAGTCACATCATGTCTGGGTGAACGGGTGGCCTCTGCACTTTTGGGGAAGAACCAGCTAAATACAGCAGACCCTGCGGGGGTAGTGCTACACATCTAAGCCGTCACATCTAAGGATTGGTAAGCTGCAATACTTGACATTTTTGTTTTGGGGTTTAGATACACTTTGATCCTGAACCCCTCAGAGAACCATGTTTGGAAAAGAAACTTTGTGAATCGTTACGCTCAAAGTTCAGTAACTATTCTGAGCCATGTCTGTTTATAGACACAAATTCATTTGCATAGCTCAGAGCATTAAACTGTGATTCATAGTACTCTGGGCATGGAAAATCCATCAAAACACTTCAACAAAAGGGAGGAAGATTCTTCAGTCCTGTGAAGGTTTTTTCTGGCTCCAGAGGGTGACAAGGACCCCCGTGATGTCATGAATGCATTGAGTGTGAGCACATCTGGAGTCTTCAGGGACAACACAAGCCATGGCAGTTTGTTTGTTGCTACAATTGGGCCAATTTCAATTCCTATTGATCCTTTATCATGTATTTAGGATACAATAGGGTCATTGTGCTGAGGTAAGGAAATGTTAATGAGTGAAATAATATTCCTGATTGCCAGTTATCTATTGACACCTCCATGGTACAGCTTGTAAATCACTGTGATGTAACCAAGACGTTTGAGAGAGCAGTAGAGCCGGCCATAGACATTAGTTAATGGTTGGACAAGCACATTCTGACATTATCTGCCCCAAGGAACTAATCACACTTGTCCATTTTCGTCACCCCATTCATCACTTTGTGGCTAGATTATATCTATGTATTGCTGTCCAGGCCTTTAATGGAGGCCACACATGTATCAACATGATCATCCAATGTGACCTAAAGCTGAAGTCTAGGCAAACCGGAGAGCTATTTTACCAGCCAAAGGATTTGTATCTTTGTCAATCCGGTCCTGAGATGTACATAGCTCGGCCAAACAGCACAGGTCTTCTTGATAGACAGAACTGATCTTTCTTTGCATCACTCTCACATTGACTTAAGCCCAGTACACACAGGCTGAATATCGGGCAAAATCAGCCGTTACACTAAAAATCGGCTGACTTTCAGCCTGTGTGTACAGCTGCTGGTCTGAAACAGAAGCCGATCTGACAAGCGGCTTCTATCAAACATGTATGTTTGAAAACATGCAGCTGACTGGCTCCTGATCAGCGCTCACAGCCAGTGGCTGCGAGTGCTGACCAGTGTGTTCTGGCGGGGGGAGGAAACAATAGCACAGGGGGGGAAATCGCTGCAATAACATTGTTTGTGTTAGTACAGCGATCTGCCAGTCTTTTTTTCATTCACCCTGCTGGGCTGAACAAAAAAAAAACTTCCCAGGCTTTACAGGTCTCCTTACCACCTAAAGGCTTTAGCTCAACAGCAATTGGTGAAGCAGAAGACTGATGAGCTCATCACTTTGTTACTCTGCTCTCTCCTCCTATCAGCATGCTTTTTATACTGTGGCACCCCTGATTGGCTCCTTGTGCTGCTTCTCCCTCTCCAAGTCTGAGCTCTGCTGTACATGGACTGCAAGAGACGGATACAAATCAAATTTAAGTGCATACCCTGTTTGCATTTAAAAAAATAAATGTAATGATGTATTACTGTGACAATAAACTGTGTCTTCATTCTGCAAAAAATCCAAACACATTCACTTCATAATGGCCTCTAATCTATTTTTAATAAAATTGTATCTTACTTTGTTTTTTCTGCCTCCTTGTAACATCCTTCGTAAGCTCCTTTTCTCCCTTATTTGTGATTGTTTGGGATGAGCAGTGTATGTCAGTATCAGGCATGTACACTGCTCTATGCGCACTACAAATCCCATAGTCCATCTCAGGAGCAAGCAAGGCAGGGTGGCTACATTTCTACATACAGTGGAACCATGCAAAACTAATGTAGACACCATCTAACAGGAACTCAGATCACAGCTGCAAAAAAATAAAGAAAGAAATGAGCTGCATCAATTTGTGCCTTATATATCTGCCTAGAATGTTGCTTTAATTGATTGAACTGAATAATATTTGCAGATCAGGGGCCCTCAGTTCTGTTGATTAAATGAGCTGTTAATTAGTTTTTACTATGACAAGTCAATCGGCTGTGGCAAAATGCTGTTGATCATTACCAAAAAGGATAACTGCACGTATATCAGAGAACTGATTGTAATACTGATCAATTAGACCATCCTCTAGATTTATGATAGAGAGATGGGGCTACTGTTAGAAACCACGGGGCCCAATACAGCCAACATGACAGGGCACCTCTCCCCAAACAAAAGCACAGTTTACTATGCTTCAGTTATGAATGAACACAGCAAGTGATTGTTAACGATCACTCGTTGTGTTCATTCCGGAAAGGAAGGGGCTTTTAAATGTGACATATTTACTGGAATCTAACCCCACTTTCCATCCTGAAGGATCCTATTGTGTGCTTGCAGCTTTCAGTGGGAAGGAGAGGGAGGAAGCCAGCAGCACTGCGGGGGTGGGGGCATACAGGAGGTCCAGGGTAGCTGAGGGGAAAACGTATTGTACACAGGGAGGGTGATGGGTGCAGTGAAGGGGTCAATTACTGGAATCGATCCCTTGTATGGCTCTCTCTGCAGCAGCTGAAAGCCAGCGGGAGGGAGAGGAGAAGAAGCCAGCTTTGAGCTGCTGCAGAGAGAAGCATACAGTGGATCAGTTCCAGTAATTGACCCCCCCACCACCACTACCACCATTCCAATCACCCTTCCTGCCCACATCCAATTAACCCAGCTGCCTGGATCCCCCTGCTGGCCTGGGCCCCGTACAGGAGAACTGGTGGTACCCCCTTCTCCACAGCCCCATAGATAGATCGTATTTTTGATCAATGCTTTCAGTGTTTAAGTGCGTAACGATCACATGTGTGTTGCACCACTTTATATTTTAGTAGGGAATGAATCGCTTGTTTGTGATCGCTTATAGTTTGTTCAATAACAAACTGCCACCTGTATGACTACCATAAGGCTGGCTTCACATACTGTATATGTGCTGGGGCAACTCTAGCACTGCCCCTAGAGGAGCCTCTGGGTAAGATGGGTTGTCTGATCTTTGCCATGACCTCACTTCAACCCCTATGACACACTAGGTTGATTAAACACAGTTTGTAATAAAGCCGTCCTCACTGCTGGTCTATCAGGAACACAATAATAATACCGCATCAGGAAACATACATCAAGCAGATTGGCAGGGATAAATCTCAATGTATTGAAATACCTTTCAAATGATAAAGGTAAAAGCATAAAACTAGGCAAATAGTTGATAGTTGTACAGATCAATGTATAGTAGAACCAGTATACAGAGGCAAATAAATGACAACATTATGTACCAGTATCAGCATAAACTGTAGCAGATCACCCAGAGAGCTAATGTGGACAGCAAACAGATTAGATTTAACTGCATTCAGGAGGCTATAATGCCAGAGTGCATTAGGGGTGACAATGCTAGACATAGGATCATGGTGTAGAAATACCCGTTAGAGGGAAAAGGGGTAGAGGCTAGTGAAAAGGCCTTATATGGGATGGACAGTCCTTTATGAAGTTCTTCTGCCAGCTATAGTTGGGGCTCTTTAATAATGTTGGTGCACTTAACAACAGTCTAGATGGTCCAGCATATAGTGTACGTGCATTTCATATTCAAGGCAGGCACAGTATGGGGGTAGTGTTGTGATAGTGACACAGTGCAGGTGCAGCATTGTTCAAGTATGGACACTGAGTGTCTTAATGTCCTGCTCTCAGCGATCTAGTCTCAGCTTAATAGTATGATAGAAATGGGCAATCTGCCCTCTCACCAATCCATGTGGCAGAGATGCAATGTTCCTACAGTAGAAAGTAGATGGTTCTAGTGATTGAAGGTGTGAGGGAGGGAAGATGCTCCCCTCTCTGCGTGACAAGTGCAGTGTCAATGTGAATGCCATGGTCCCACATGGTCTCTCTCTCTCTTGAGCACTACCACCTTCCATCCTTGAATCCGTTTATTGCTGTCTCAGCCTACTGGTGTTCTGTGGGCAGATAAGCAGATATGCTCACCACACATTCCCTTGTGCAAAAGCCCTCCCCTGGCTCTCATTATAAGCTGTCTCTCTCCCCACTGTCTTCTCAGGGTCTTTTGGGAGTTGTAGTGTACGCCCCTATGAGACTTATAATGCCATGGATGTCCTGAACTTCAAATCCCATTTTTTCCAGTGCCTTGTAAAGAAGTCCATAGGCTCTCCTGTGTAGTTCTCCCCCTGCTGGCCATAGGGCATAGTATGTTACAATGTCCAGCGTATCTGTGAAAAGTAAAGTATCTAACTGTAAGGAAGCAATGGAGTTGATTTATTAAAGGCAATTAGACTTTGCTCTTTGCAAAGTGCAATTGCACTCTGCAAGTATAGTTGCTCCACAGCTTGGTAAATGAGCAGAAGCTCTGCTGACTGCCATCATCCAATCATGTGCAAGCAAAAATGCTGTTTTTTTTATTTTCCTTGCATGTGATTGGGTATTCTTGGCAAAGGGAAGCTCTACTTGATTTATTAAGCTCTGGAGCAACTGCACTTGCAGAGTGCAATTGCACTTTGCAAAGTGCACAGTCTATTTAGTAAATCAACCCCAATGTCTCTTCCTCCATGATCTTGTAGTCCAGCACTTGGCTACAGAACAAAACCCGTTTTACCATAAAGAATGATAATGCGTTGCCCTCCGTGTGGTGCCATTCATTTAAAGATGCAAAAGGTGCCAACAGACCTGCTCTACAGTTCTCCACCATACAACTGTTTGTCCAGAATTATTTCCACATTTTTCTGAAGCATGTGAATGGCCTGCTCCAACACACCGCATCAGCACACAAAAATGCACCCATAGATGTAAACTGGCCATCAAGAATAATTTCAGGATCAGGTCAACCTCGCCTTCCACTGTGGGGATCACTCCAAAGGAACATCACCAGAGATAACAATGGAGCAGAATTTGGATTTGATCCCCAGAGGGGAAGGCGAAGTTGACATGATATACGCAGGTCCAAAGCCGGAGGTGCGCACAAAGGCATAGTGGTGGTGGGATTAATCATATATGTGGCTTGATATTTTGAATATTGAAGAAAAAATTACACACACATATTGGAAAAAGCAGAATATTAGAACTTTATTGAGCACGTAATACACCAGAGACTTTGTGATATAACAATATTGTTTTATTTTATATACTGGATATTGAGGTATAAGAAAATAATCCTTCACTTGTACTACTGTATACTTACTGAATGTAATGGTTGGCGCAGCATATATACAGTATATACATTATTATTTGGATGTATATCTCCTATAAATGTAGCAATTCATAGATTAGCCACTAAAAGTAGATAACTAGATAAGTCACTATTGTTACTCAACAGACCTTCTTACCAACTGTTGCAATATTGGCCAAACAGTTGTATTGAAGCCCTGTCCGTGCAACACAGCATCCCAATAGACATGAATAGGACTGCCTGCACCCGAATGCCTAGAACACCTGTGCATCCCATGTGAACAAACATGCTTAGGTACGCCCATGTAAATGAGGCCTACAGTAATTGTTGAAATGCTCCTCTTCACTGTGGCTGCTGCAAGTAATCGACTGGTCAGATGGGTTGAATAACTGCTTCCCCTGCTGCATGCCGTGGTTCCTCTCGTCAGCTCATACATCCTGTAGTAAGGTATGAGCAGGTGGGAGAAACCACAGGGAAAGGTGGGCTAGCAGTTTTTTTTATTTCAGAACTGTTTGCACAGCCAGCAATTAACTGTTATAATTAGAGATGAGCGAATTATTCAAAAATTCGATTCGGCTGATTCGCCGAATTTGAGGAAGAAATTCGATTCGATGCAAATTTATTCGCTGCGAATTTAACTTATAAAAAGGGTTTCTAGGCTTCAGAGAGCCTTTATATTAGTGCAGAACACTGTACCTTTAATTTAAATGCCCTTGGAGATGAGGAAGGAGAAGGAGAAGGATGAGAAGAAGGAGAAGGATGAGAAGAAGGAGAAGGATGAGAAGAAGGAGAAGGATGAGAAGAAGGAGAAGGAGAAGGAGAAGGATGAGAAGAAGGAGAAGGATGAGAAGAAGGAGAAGGAGAAGGATGAGAAGAAGGAGAAGGATGAGAAGAAGGATGAGAAGAAGGATGAGAAGAAGGATGAGAAGAAGGAGAAGGATGAGAAGAAGAAGGATGAGAAGAAGAAGAAGGATGAGAAGAAGGAGAAGGATGAGAAGAAGAAGAAGGATGAGAAGAAGAAGAAGGATGAGAAGAAGAAGAAGGATGAGAAGAAGGAGAAGGATGAGAAGAAGAAGAAGGATGAGAAGAAGGAGAAGGATGAGAAGAAGAAGAAGGATGAGAAGAAGAAGAAGGATGAGAAGAAGGAGAATTCCAAGCCGGCAAAAAGTGTATCTGCAGAGCTCCGCTATTTCTTAGCGGAGCTCTGCAGATACACTTAGCGGAGCTCTGCAGATACACTTTTTGCCGGCTTGGAATTCTTCTTATTTTCATCCTACTTCTTCTTCTTCTTCTTCTTCTTCTTCATCCTCATCCTCATCCTCAGAAGAAGAAGAGGATGAGGATGAGGATGAAGAAGTAGGATGAAAATAAGAAGAATTCCAAGCCGGCAAAAAGTGTATCTGCAGAGCTCCTCTATTTCTGACAGATACACTTTTTCCCGGCTTGGAATTCTTCTTATTTTCATCCTACTTCTTCTTCTTCTTCATCCTCATCCTCTTCTTCTTCTTCTGAGGATGAGGATGAGGATGAAGAAGAAGAAGAAGAAGAAGAAGAAGTAGGATGAAAATAAGAAGAATTCCAAGCCGGCAAAAAGTGTATCTGCAGAGCTCCGCTAAGTGTATCTGCAGAGCTCCGCTATTTCTGACAGTTCTCTGACATTCACATTTACAGCGGTTGAAACATTGTATCTATTTGTTTCCATAAATGGAAACAAATAGATACAATGTTTCAACCGCTGTAAAATGTGAATGTCAGAGAACTGTCAGAAATAGCGGAGCTCTGCAGATACACTTAGCGGAGCTCTGCAGATACACTTTTTGCCGGCTTGGAATTCTTCTTATTTTCATCCTACTTCTTCTTCTTCTTCTTCATCCTCATCCTCAGAAGAAGAAGAAGAGGATGAGGATGAAGAAGAAGAAGAAGAAGTAGGATGAAAATAAGAAGAATTCCAAGCCGGAAAAAGTGTATCTGCAGAGCTCCTCTATTTCTGACAGATACACTTTTTCCCGGCTTGGAATTCTTCTTATTTTCATCCTACTTCTTCTTCTTCTTCTTCTTCATCCTCATCCTCTTCTTCTTCTTCTGAGGATGAGGATGAGGATGAAGAAGAAGAAGTAGGATGAAAATAAGAAGAATTCCAAGCCGGCAAAAAGTGTATCTGCAGAGCTCCGCTAAGTGTATCTGCAGAGCTCCGCTATTTCTGACAGTTCTCTGACATTCACATTTACAGCAGTTGAAACATTGTATCTATTTGTTTCCATAAATGAAAAGAAGAATGAAAAGAAGAAGAATGAAAAGAAGAATGAGAAGAATGAAAAGAAGAATGAGAAGAATGAAAAGAAGAAGGAAAAGAAGAATGAAAAGAAGAATGAAAAGAAGAAGAAGAAGAATGAAAAGAAGAAGAAGAATGAAAAGAAGAATGAAAAGAAGAAGAAGAATGAAAAGAAGAAGAAGAAGAATGAAAAGAAGAATGAAAAGAAGAAGAAGAATGAAAAGAAGAAGAAGAAGAATGAAAAAAAAGAAGAAGAATGAAAAGAAGAATGAAAAGAAGAATAAGAATTAAAAGAAGAAGAAGAAGAATGAAAAGAAGAATGAGAAGAATGAAAAGAAGAAGAAGAAGAATGAAAAGAAGAATGAAAAGAAAAAGAAGAATGAAAAGAAGAAGAATGAAAAGAAGAAGAAGAAGAATGAAAAGAAGAATGAAAAGAAGAATGAGAAGAATGAAAAGATTCTTCTTCTGCTTCTTTTCATTCTTCTTTTCATTCTTCTTCTTCTTTTCATTCTTCTTCTTCTTCTTTTCATTCTTCTTTTCATTCTTCTCATTCTTCTTTTCATTCTTCTCATTCTTCTTCTCATTCTTCTTTTCATTCTTCTTCTCTTTCTTCTTTTCATTCTTCTTCTTCTTTTCATTCTTCTTTTCATTCTTCTTCTCATTCTTCTTTTCATTCTTCTTCTTCTTTTCATTCTTCTTTTCATTCTTCTTCTCATTCTTCTTTTCATGAAGAAGAAAAGAAGAATGAGAAGAATGAAAAGAAGAATGAAAAGAAGAAGAAGAAGAATGAAAAGAAGAATGAGAAGAAGAATGAAAAGAAGAATGAAAAGAAGAATGAGAAGAATGAAAAGAAGAATGAGAAAAATGAAAAGAAGAATGAAAAGAAGAAGAAGAATGAAAAGAAGAAGAAGAATGAAAAGAAGAATGAAAAGAAGAAGAAGAAGAATGAAAAGAAGAAGAAGAAGAAGAATGAAAAGAAGAATGAAAAGAAGAAGAAGAATGAAAAGAAGAAGAAGAAGAATGAAAAGAAGAATGAAAAGAAGAAGAAGAATGAAAAGAAGAAGAAGAGGAATGAAAAGAAGAATGAAAAGAAGAATGAGAAGAATGAAAAGATTCTTCTTCTTTTCATTCTTCTTTTCATTCTTCTTCTTCTTTTCATTCTTCTTCTTCTTCTTTTCATTCTTCTTTTCATTCTTCTCATTCTTCTTTTCATTCTTCTCATTCTTCTTCTCATTCTTCTTTTCATTCTTCTCATTCTTCTTTTCATTCTTCTTCTTCTTTTCATTCTTCTTTTCATTCTTCTCATTCTTCTTTTCATTCTTCTTTTCATTCTTCTTCTCATTCTTCTTTTCATTCTTTTTCTTCTTTTCATTCTTCTTTTCATTCTTCTTCTCATTCTTCTTTTCATGAAGAAGAAAAGAAGAATGAGAAGAATGAAAAGAAGAATGAAAAGAAGAAGAATGAAAAGAAGAATGAGAAGAAGAATGAAAAGAAGAATTAAAAGAAGAATGAGAAGAATGAAAAGAAGAATGAAAAGAAGAAGAAGAAGAATGAAAAGAAGAATGAAAAGAAGAAGAAGAAGAATGAAAAGAAGAAGTAGAATGAAAAGAAGAAGAAGAAGAAGAATGAAAAGAAGAATGAGAAGAATGAAAAGAAGAAGAAGAAGAAGAATGAAAAGAAGAATGAAAAGAAGAAGAAAAATGAAAAGAAGAAGAAGAAGCAGAATGAAAAGAAGAATGAAAAGAAGAAGAAGAAGAATGAAAAGAAAAATTAAAAGAAGAATGAGAAGAATGAAAAGATTCTTCTTCTTCTTCTTTTCATTCTTCTTTTCATTCTTCTTCTTCTTTTCATTCTTCTTCTTCTTCTTCTTTTCATTCTTCTTTTCATTCTTCTCATTCTTCTTTTCATTCTTCTCATTCTTCTTTTCATTCTTCTTCTCATTCTTATTTTCATTCTTCTTCTTCTTTTCATTTTTCTTTTCATTCTTCTCATTCTTCTTTTCATTCTTCTTTTCATTCTTCTTTTCATTCTTCTTCTTCTTTTCATTCTTCTTTTCATTCTTCTCATTCTTCTTTTCATTCTTCTCATTCTTCTTCTCATTCTTCTTTTCATTATTCTTCTCATTCTTCTTTTCATTCTTCTTCTTCTTTTCATTCTTCTTTTCATTCTTCTTCTCATTCTTCTTTTCATGAATGAAAAGAAGAAGAAGAATGAAAAGAAGAAGAAGAATGAAAAGAAGAATGAAAAGAAGAAGAAGAATGAAAAGAAGAAGAATAAGAATGAAAAGAAGAATGAAAAGAAGAATGAGAAGAATGAAAAGATTCTTCTTCTTCTTCTTTTCATTCTTCTTTTCATTCTTCTTCTTCTTTTCATTCTTCTTCTTCTTCTTTTCATTCTTCTTTTCATTCTTCTCATTCTTATTTTCATTCTTCTCATTCTTCTTCTCATTCTTCTTTTCATTCTTCTTCTCATTCTTCTTTTCATTCTTCTTCTTCTTTTCATTCTTCTCATTCTTCTTTTCATTCTTCTTCTCATTCTTCTTCTCATTCTTCTTTTCATTCTTCTTTTCATTCTTCTTCTCATTCTTCTTTTTATGAAGAAGAAAAGAAGAATGAGAAGAATGAAAAGAAGAATGAAAAGAAGAAGAATGAAAAGAAGAATGAGAAGAAGAATGAAAAGAAGAATGAGAAGAAGAATGAAAAGAAGAATGAAAAGAAGAATGAGAAGAATGAAAAGAAGAATGAAAAGAAGAAGAAGAATGAAAAGAAGAATGAAAAGAAGAAGAAGAAGAATGAAAAGAAGAATGAGAAGAATGAAAAGATTCTTCTTCTTCTTCTTTTCATTCTTCTTTTCATTCTGCTTCTTCTTTTCATTCTTCTTCTTCTTCTTTTCATTCTTCTTTTCATTCTTCTCATTCTTCTTTTCATTCTTCTCATTCTTCTTTTCATTCTTCTTCTTCTTTTCATTCTTCTTTTCATTCTTTTCATTCTTCTTTTCATTCTTCTTTTCATTCTTCTTCTTCTTTTCATTCTTCTTTTCATTCTTCTTCTTTTCATTCTTCTTCTTCTTCTTTTCATTCTTCTTTTCATTCTTCTCATTCTCCTTTTCATTCTTCTCATTCTTCTTCTCATTCTTCTTTTCATTCTTCTTCTCATTCTTCTTTTCATTCTTCTTCTTCTTTTCATTCTTCTTTTCATTCTTCTTTTCATGAATGAAAAGAAGAAGAAGAATGAAAAGAAGAAGAAGAAGAATGAAAAGAAGAATGAAAAGAAGAAGAAGAATGAAAAGAAGAAGAATAAGAATGAAAAGAAGAATGAAAAGAAGAATGAGAAGAATGAAAAGATTCTTCTTCTTCTTCTTTTCATTCTTCTTTTCATTCTTCTTCTTCTTTTCATTCTTCTTCTTCTTCTTTTCATTCTTCTTTTCATTCTTCTCATTCTTCTTTTCATTCTTCTCATTCTTCTTCTCATTCTTCTTTTCATTCTTCTTCTCATTCTTCTTTTCATTCTTCTTCTTCTTTTCATTCTTCTCATTCTTCTTTTCATTCTTCTTTTCATTCTTCTTCTCATTCTTCTTCTCATTCTTCTTTTCATTCTTCTTTTCATTCTTCTTCTCATTCTTCTTTTCATGAAGAAGAAAAGAAGAATGAGAAGAATGAAAAGAAGAATGAAAAGAAGAAGAATGAAAAGAAGAATGAGAAGAAGAATGAGAAGAAGAATGAGAAGAAGAATGAAAAGAAGAATGAAAAGAAGAATGAGAAGAATGAAAAGAAGAATGAAAAGAAGAAGAAGAAGAATGAAAAGAAGAATGAAAAGAAGAAGAAGAAGAATGAAAAGAAGAATGAGAAGAATGAAAAGATTCTTCTTCTTCTTCTTCTTTTCATTCTTCTTTTCATTTTTCTTCTTCTTTTCATTCTTCTTCTTCTTCTTTTCATTTTTCTTTTCATTCTTCTCATTCTTCTTTTCATTCTTCTCATTCTTCTTTTCATTCTTCTTCTCATTCTTCTTTTCATTCTTCTTCTTCTTTTCATTCTTCTTTTCATTCTTTTCATTCTTCTTTTCATTCTTCTTCTTCTTTTCATTCTTCTTTTCATTCTTCTTCTTCTTCTTTTCATTCTTCTTCTTCTTCTTTTCATTCTTCTTTTCATTCTTCTCATTCTTCTTTTCATTCTTCTCATTCTTCTTCTCATTCTTCTTTTCATTCTTCTTCTCATTCTTCTTTTCATTCTTCTTCTTCTTTTCATTCTTCTTTTCATTCTTCTTCTCATTCTTATTTTCATGAAGAAGAAAAGAAGAATGAGAAGAATGAAAAGAAGAATGAAAAGAAGAATGAAAAGAAGAATGAGAAGAATGAAAAGAAGAATGAAAAGAAAAAGTATTCCAGTACAGCAAAAAGTGTATCTGCAGAGAGCTCCGCTATTTCTGACAGTTCTCTGACAGTTCCTTCACATTTACAGCGGTTGAAACATTGTATCTGTTTCCGAATAAAAATATCTGTATCCTAAATGGAAACAAATAGATACAATGTTTCAACCGCTGTACATGTGAAGGAACTGTCAGAGAACTGTCAGAAATAGCGGAGCTCTCTGCAGGGACACTTTTGCCGGCTGATCTGGAAAAATCCGATTCGCGCACCCGAAGTATGCTAATATTCGGATTCGCCGCGAATCGAATTTTTCCTGAAATTTGAAACGAATTCCACTTCGCCTGGTTCGATTCACTCATCTCTAGTTATAATCTTGGCTGGAAGCAGTTTGTGTGCATCCAGCCATGACCACCTCAGTTAACCACTTGCCTACCAGGCACTTTTACCCCCTTCGTGCCCAGGCCAATTTTCAGCTTTCAGTGCTGTTGCACTTTGAATGACAATTGTGCAGTCATGCAACATTGTATCCATATGAAATTTTATCTTTTTTTCCACACCAATAGAGCTTTCTTTTGATTGTATTTAACTGCTACTGGGTATTTTATTTTTTGCACTATAAGCAAAAAAAGAGCAAGATATTTAAAAGAAAAAAAGTTTTTCTTTGTTTCTATTATAACATTTTTCAATGTAATGGGCACTGATAGGCTGTAATGATGGACACTGCTGGGCAGCGCTGACTGGCAGCACTGACTGACACCACTGACTGGTGGCACTGATGATCAGTGCACATGTCCTCTGTGTCATTTGCCGGTTATTGGCAGTACTTTCCTCGGGCTATGATAACATGAGGAAAGTGCAGCCGATAAACGTCAATTGTATTTACATTGTGTTCTGCTGTGTTATTGGACACAGCTGATCACGTGGTAAAAGGATGCTGTGATTGGCATTTTACCTCATCATGTGATCAGCTGTGTCTGTAGGAGAGCGCCAGGTGCGCGCCCCTGGGGGCACGCGGGAGGGCGCGTTCTGGGAGGACGTCATATGATGCCCTCCCAGAACTGGACAACCGTGCTGTCGCCGTCATTCGGTTATAACGCGGTTGTCAAGTGGTTAATCACTGGCTGCACAAATCTGTCAATCCAGATGCAGGAATCTGCAGATCTCACAGGGCATGATAATCGCCCCTCTAGATGTAGCATAAGAATTAATCCACTAATAGGTAAGGAACAACACTGTTGCCACAGCAGGTGTGCAATCAACCTCACATAACATAAAACACATCATAAACCACACTGCAAACTCTACCTTGGATCCAAATATTTGTGCCAAGTATCAAGTCACTTTGATACTGTAGTATCCTAGACACCACAATAACAAACTTGTGCTGCATTAAAAATATCTAGTTGTAGCAACTGGGAGAAACAGAAAGTCTGCTGTAATATATGTAGCACTATCCCCTTAGGAGCTGCTGAAGTTTTGGGTCCTCCTATAGTCCTGCACAGCCAGGCAGCATGCATTTTTTTTAACACTTTTTTTGCACACTGAAGTCAGTAAACACTCCTTGAGCTTGGTTTTATGTTTATGAAGATACATTCCTTAGCAACTATATACAAGTCCATAGAAGAGTTTCTCTTCTTAGAGAGCTCCCCAGCCTTTCCTGGTGAACCACCCCAAACCACAGATAGTTCTCTTCTCTCCAGCTGTCTGGAGGAATCCCTGGGCAAGGGGATCCAGTGCTGCCACTTTAAAAGGAAACAGTCCTGGGTAAGGAGCTAATCAGGTTTGCCACCAGAGTGCTTTTTTCCACTTAATTGGCCCAGCAGGTAGAAGATTACTCACCCAGTTTCTTTCCTGTGGGCTGGTTTAGGTAGGTGGCTGCCTTCAGTCCTTCTGCTGGGCTGGCTCCTTCCCTGGCTCCCCAGGTGGTCCTCGTTCTGGGGCCAGTGAAACTGTAGGTCCTCCTGTCCAAATCCCAGCCTGTAGGTAGGCCCTTTCCCATTTGGCCCTCTCCCAGGTTCCTGGATCTCAGCCTTCCTCACATCTTCCACCCGAACTCTCCTGCTACTGCTGTCCTATCCCCAAGACAAGCTTCCTGCTTGGGGATTAGTCAGGATCCCCCAAGAGTGCAGACCAGCCCCTCCTGACTGCAGCCCACTGAGTTATAGAGACGTCTCCAAGTCTCCAGATCAGGGGGAGGTATCAGAGAGCTGATCTGTAGAGCCTCTCAGCCCTGACCTACATTTGATGCCTCTGACTATCACCCAGGCTGCTGCTAAGCCTCTCTATCTAAAAAAAGAATCTGCAAACTCCCTCCTAGCTAACTAGGAGGGTGCTACATATAGATATTACTCACAGACCTCTATCAGCAGAGAATTTCCTTTAGACAGGTAAAGATGTTGTCTCTTACTCTTATGGAATAAAGTGTTCTCTGCTTCGCTGTTAAAGAGGAACTAAAGGGTGAACTAATGGGTGAATACTTACTTATCCAATTGTCCTTCTCCTGCATCTTCTTCTGAATGCCGGTCTTTGGGTCTCTTAATCAGTGGGCCAGCGGGAATGACGTCACTCATGTGCCTGAGCAGGAGCTAATCATCCTGGCACCCAGAGACCAGTCTATCACTGTAAGCTGAGCTACGCATGTGCAGCTAAGTTTACAGCAAAGGAGAAGACAGCAAAAGGCAGGTAGGGGCATTTTATTGCAGAAGAGATAATGCATGTCTCTTCTGCAATAAAATCCTGCCTGCTTGTTTTTTTCCACAGCGAAACTTCAGTTCTACTTTAACTGAAATTTCCTGCTTGATAATAAGCTGCTCTCTCAAAGCAGGTTTGCTCAATGGAATCCATGATCAGTGCATTCACACACTGTCAGTACAGCCACAATTGCAGTAGCATATCAAGTCTCATGCTCCCTACTTGGTCATGGGCTGGATGAACTCCAGATTGAAATCATTGCAAACACAATCAAAGCCCAAATAGTTACTATATACTTAGGTCTGCACTATTGGTGGTTTGTTCAAAGGGCAGAAAGGAAGGGTGGAAAAACCAAGTGTTTAAGACCCACTGAAAGAAAACATGCCATGGCTGTGATGCTTTGCTTTGTAGAAAATATTAAACACCCTGTCATGTTCCAGAGGTAGTACCACTGTTGAAAATAACCCATTAAAGTTAATGGGGCCGAGCCACAACCACCCTGCAACTACATGCAATGCACTGGGTTGCAGCATGGTGATTTGGATTTTTAGGGTTAAGAACAAACGAAGAGGGTTCTTAGTGCATTACCAAAATAACAATTTAGTTAGAACGTGTAAAAGAGGTAATCTACTCACAAACACGACATGCATTAGCATGCAGTATAATAGGATGCAGACACGACTTCTTCCAGGTCCATGGTGCTCAGGCAGTGGTATGGGAAGTCTCCTTAGCGTCCTAAGGCTTTAAGGCGTTTCAAGGGTCAGACCCTCTTCCTCAAAGCCAAATAAAGCAGTGGATCTGAGTGAGTATACCTGCACCCCCTGGACAGATAGGGGAGGGAGCGCTCTGGTGGAAAACCAAATTAGCCCCCTACTAGTGACTGTTCCCCTATTGAAAGGGACAGGATCCAGATCCCCTGCTCAGGAAAACCTCCAGATTGCTGGGAAGAGGAGAATTTCATCTAGGTTCTGGGGTGGTACATTAAGGAGATGCTGGCTAGTTCACGGAGACTGTGCTGCAGAAGAGAAACTTGTGCATAGTTCCAGGAAGTTTGTCCTCAGTTGTGGTTTCTCTTGGGCATCCTATACCCCCAGGGGCGGATTGACCATTTGGAAACTCGGGCACTGCTCGAGGGCCCGGGGTCAGTAGGGGGCCCCATGAGATGCCCCTGGTACCTTTTTCATAGGCTTTTATGAGTTTGGGCAAGGACACAGGGGCCCCATGATCCCCTATTGCCCCGGGGCCCCATGAGTTGTCAGTCTGCCCCTGTATACCCCCCCCTTACCATATCCACGTTCTAATCCCCTCAGTGAAAAAAAGAAAAGCTCAAGGATTGATTTCTGACTCTGAATGAAAGCTTGTGTGAAAAAATGCTAAATGACTGGCTGGCAGGACCATAGGGGGACCCAATTCATCAGCAACTCCTAAGGGGGTAGTGCTACATAAGCATGCAAAGCATTCCCTGCCCTGCAGTCACATGCATACAAGCTCATAGTCAGGGGCGGACTGACCATTTAGAAACCCGGGCACTGCCCGAGGGCCCGGGGTCAGTAGGGGGCCCCATGAGATGCCCCTGGTACCTTTTTCATAGGCTTTTTTGAGTTTGGGCAAGGACACAGGGGCCCCATGATCCCCTATTGCCCGGGGGCCCCATGAGTTGTCAGTCCGCCAATGCTCATAGTATACATGAGCTGGAAATGCCTCGGCCACAGATTATTGGCCTAGTATAGGTGACAGCATCCTAGCAGACTTGCTCTGTTGGTTTCAGACTGGAATCTGAATACGTCTGAGCTCACCACTAGGTTACAGGAAATTTCAGCAAACAGGAGATATTCCTTATTCCTTGTACTATCTACCCATATTTTGTAAAATGCTGTGAAAACTGTTGGCTCTTCATAAATCCTGTATAATAATATTAATAATAATAATAATTCTTTAGGCGTAACAAATAACATCTATATCTACATAAAGAGGATCCTATGCCTGTAGCAGTCTGGAAGTATAATCTACATTACTGCAGACTTTACTTTCTGTTCTTCCCTGTTGCTACAACTAGATACTTTTATTACAGTACAAGTTTATCATTGCGGTTTCTAGGATGCCATAGTATCAGAATGATTGTGTTTATGAAAAATCGTTAACACTTGGCACAAATAGTTGGATGCAAGGTGGGCAGTGTGGTATGCTTAACACACAGGACGTCTAGCTACTCTACCTCCAATCTTGACATTTTAGCGCCCCTGGGAGGCACAGGTGCAGTGTCTAGTCCCACTGCTTGCGGCCTGTTAAAGTCTATAGGGGGAATTTGCTAAGACTGGAGCAATGCACAGTAACCAATCAGCTTCTATATTCGGCTTGTTCAGTTAAGCTTTGAAAATGAAAGGTAGAAGCTTGTTGGGTAGGTGCAGCGTGGTGTGCGGGAAGCAAGCACACAAAGTCCTGATTTGCCAAAGGTGATGTAGCAGTGCAGCGTAGAGACGGCAGTATGTAGACTCAGTACTGCCGACAGCGTCTGCCACGAGGAGCAAAGTGCGGCCTGGCCAGTTCAACCCAAAGGGGAAGCTTCCTGAGAAGGTAAACATAGTCCCTGCGCTCTCCCTACTCTACTGGAACCTTTCCCTATTACTAGTGCTGTCCCTGACAGACGGGAAACCTGTTTCTACACTAGCACGCCAAAACCCAGGGTCAGAGTCTTAAACAGACTCTGCTTGACCCAAGATGGATGCCAGGGTCACATGGAAATACGCTGCACTGGACAGGGACCTGAACACTAGTACCAATCGGTATAGTGTTCAGTCCCATCCAGCATATTTCAGCCCATCATAGACTTTTAACAGGCTGCAAGCAGTGGGGCTAAATGCTGCACCTGTGCCTCCTGGGCACACTAAAATAATGAGATTGTAAGCACAGGAGCTATACGCCTCATGTACAATATGATATCCATCTATGAAGGGAATTCTTCTAATTTAGGAGAGATTTCCTCTAACTACCTGTTGCGTCTACAGGACAGATAGCAAAGGGAAATCTCAGCCAACAAAACACAGGAATTAAAAAGAAACTAACATAGATTGATCCCTTCCTACTCTATGCCAAACTATATAAAAAAATCTGGCTAGGTTTTAATCTTCACTTGGAGAGTAGTAAAGACCCTATATAAAGTCTGAGCCTATGATCTCAGGAGCTCCACTGGGATTAATGTTGAGCAACTATTAGGCCAAGCCAGACACACAACATTCATGCAAGGTACTGAAAAAAGTACACAACATACAGAGATGCATCAGGCATCCAGGATACAACTAAAATGTAGATACTCAATCTTGTATCTGAGTAGTGTGGTTTCCATTACAGGAAAACACAATACTTTTTGACATATTTATGGACAGACTTATTTGGCCTTCATTTCTATAGACTTTCTGGAAATCTCTGGCAACCCCAGAGGCAACTAATAGTCAGTGAGCCAAATTGCCCAATAAAATGCTGAGACACTTCTTGTGATTGCGTGCCAGGCATCAAGAACAAGCATCAAGTGATCCCTTTTGGTGCTCTTATTTATTACAAAGTCCTTACAATGTCATATTTGTCCTTTACGATTTTGCATAGTCATATTAACTATGTAAGTATTGAAACATTTTTGTTTAAATATAGATCATTTTCATACATGATACATTTTTGCTATAAGTATAAATATTTGTATACAAAGACCTATTTATATTTTCTTTTTAAAATACGGTTCTTGCACATGATCAGAATATTCTGATCTATGATGCATTTGTTCCATATGAAAATATTTTTAATACATTACCCTCACAGCAGAGGTGCTTAGCCGGAGGTCCCTGTGCTTCTCATGCTCGGGATGTGCGGTGTGTGCTTCTAAGAAGCGTTCAGGTACGGTTTGTTATGTTGTGAGCCGGCCAAAGGTCCCTCACATCCTGATCCTTGTATGGACATCAGATTGGCCCTTGTATGAACATTTGTTCTTTCATGTTTATGGCCAATTTAAATTGGCACTTGAGGCAATACTGAAAACAAAAAGGAGAGTTGAAAAATGTAAATAAAAGATGACGGCAAATCAAAGTAACAAAAAACAGATGTAGAGGCAACTATTCCAACTACATGTATAAGGATGGGCACTAGAGTTGTACCTGATGGGGAGGATGAGCAGATATACAGTTGCAAGAAAAAGTATGTGAACCCCTTGGGATTACGTGGAGTTTTGCATGAATTGGGCATAAAATGTGCTCTGAACGTCATCTAAGTCACAACAATAGAAGAACACAGTCTGCTGAACATAATACTACACAAACATTAGATGTTGCCATGGTTTAATTGCACATAACATGTAAACATTCACAGTGCAGGGAGGAAAAAGTATGTGAACCTTTGGACTTAATAACTGGTTGACCCTCCTTTGGCAGCAATAACCTCAACCAAACGTTTCCTGTAGTTGCAGATCAGACCTGCACAACGATCTGGAGTAATTTTGGACCACTCCTCTTCACAAAACTGTTTCAGTGTAGCAATATTCTTGGGATGTCTGGTGTGAATCGCTCTCTTAACCTCCTTAGCGGTAATTCCGAGTGTAGCTCGGGGTAAAATTTCTATACCAAAAGCGGTAACCCCGAGCTACACTCGGGCTTACCATGCGGCGCTGCTCTGGGGGTCCCTGCAGCACTTACCTTGTCCTTCGCTCCCGCGATGTGTCCCCTGCAGCGTCCCTGGCCATCTCCTCCGGCCGATGCCGGCATCCGGCTTCTGTGTTCCAGTCCCTGTGATGTCGGGATGTACGGGCGCCGGAACCGGCGGGAAATTTGAAATTTTAAAAAAATGTCATTTTTGCTGTCATTGCTGTTTTAATGCATTTCACATATATTTTGTCCCTAGTGCTTTGTCCTGTGCCCTGCCTGCATTTTGAATGTTCTTTCTGCCTGGAAACTTAGAAAAGTCCATGGCGTCCAAAAAGCGTCCCTTTACGTCAAAAGCGGTTTTATAGCAGCGATAGTAAATCAGAACCACTTGCAGAATTGAGTGATAATGATTCGTGGGGAAATTCGTCATCAGACACTGAAAACGATTTTGCGACTTTGCTCAGCGATGTGCGAATTTGCCTCTGTATTTCAAATTTCAGTGTTTTTGGTTTGATTATATTATTGAATTAAATGTATTATTATTATATTATTATTTTTTATGATTATTTATTAAATTATAATTTATGATTTCGTGTTTCAAATTTTATCATATCCGGAATGTTTAATAGACTCTTGTTCGTACAGATTTCAGTGAGTTATTCCTAAAAATTACAGCCTATGTTGCACATACGGTAAATAATTCAACTGTGCGAAGGATGGATCGGGTGAAACCAGAAGTGCTTTATTAGGAATGGCTGTAACAAACACAGAAAACCCTTTATTACATGTGACTGGATATGTTCACTGTAATCACTGTCCTGTAGGAAACAAAGTGTTAGCTTTTTTAGTTCCTACTTCTGTGTCTTCCTATTATCACAGGAAGTAGTTCTGCCCTCTTGTGATGGTACAATAAAAATGCAATCACTAGTATCTTCTATTGACAAAGATAGATTACTGTTATATTAGGTATTAGGCTTTGGATTTAAATTTTATGGGGCTGCCTATTTTCTACACCTCTTACACTCTCCCCCACAAATTTGTTATGTCGTCCCTGACATACGCAGAATTTTTTTAAGAAAACATTCTTTTACTTGTCTAGTAGTAACCATAGGAAGCCAATGGTAAGTAGTAACCAAGTTACTTGAGGAAACATCCTCCCTGTGACATCTACTCCCTATTACATCACAGCTTCCCACCAGGCCCACAGCGCTATAGTACCTGGCAAGATATAGTTGCGTGTAACCAACTATTTAGTAAAACCCCTTTCTATACATATTTGTATAGGTTACTAAGTTTAGACAAAGGTGATGAGAAACTAGGGAACATTTTATTACTTTTATACCTTTTTATATCATAATGGCGGAATACCCATTGTACATCAACAATGCAGCATAACGTTGCCATCTACTGCTCTGTACTTTTATCGGCCGACTCTGTCTCTTTGTAACATCTAGTTCCCTCACCTAAAACTGTTTCTGCCTGACTTACAATATCTGCAGTACAAATGCAATTACATTTTTCCTTACTTGAACCAACAGAAAAGCAACATATAATTATTCTGGTTTTGGTAATTAACTTTGGTATAGTGTCCCAAATAGTAAACAATGGATCAATAAACATAATCACTTCTACCAACTTCTATAGTCTTCAGCAAAACATTCTGAACTGAAATACCAGCTAGAGTCAACAGGTAATGTAGGAATACTGTCTATAACCTGTATAGATGAAACTCTGGTAACACTACTGGGTTGACCTAAAGTGTCATATGTCAAAATCTTTGGTTGTCTCCCGTTCCTGTAGGGTTGTATTCTACATTGTGTATTGAGGAAGTGAATCTGAAAGGTCCTCATTCTCCTCTACATCACTTTCAACAAGTTGTTCTGTGTTCTCTGTTGCTGGGCATTCTTCTTCTATACCTCCAAATGCATACTCAGTTTGTTCAATTTGATCTATAGGCTCAGTCTCTCTGACTCCTTCTAAATCATACTCACTTACTTCCAGCTGACGTGGGTAGAACTCATTAGCTTCTGGATTTAGCTCTGTACTTTCCTCTGAGTGGTAATGCTGGGTGACTGGGATGAAAGATCTCCAGTGTCTTTGTTCGTGATCTGATTCATTTTCTGATTCTCCCTCAGATATCTGTGTAGGTTGTTGAGTTGTATTTCGATCCTTCACTTGCTTTCTTGCATTGGTTCTTTTGGGTATCTGTTGACCTTGGTCACTAGGTAGATAATCACATGGCAATAGTAAGTTGCGATGTAAAATCCTTGTTCGGCCTTTTCCAGTTTCTGGTTTGATTTCATACACTGGACTGTCTGCACACTTCTTTTTAAGAACAACATGTATGGTATCTTCCCAAAATGATCTCAATTTTCCTGGACCTCCTCTTTCGGTAAGATTTCTGACTAGAACTTTGCTACCTGGTAGAAGTTCAGCTCCATGAATTTTCTTGTCATAGTGTTCTTTTCCTCTCTGTGCAGCTTGAGTAGCTATTTTTGAAGCAACCTTATAGGCCTCAGACATTCTATCTGTCCATATGTTCACATATTCAGAGTAGTTCTTGTATTTTTCAGTTACTGGAGTGTCAAACATACTATCAATGGGTAATCTTGGAGACCTTCCAAACAGTAGAAAGAATGGAGATTGTCCTGTAGCTTCACTTCGAGTACAATTATATGCATGGACTACCTTTGCTAGTGAATATTTCCAGTCCTTTTTGGAATCTGGTGACAGGGTACGAAGCATAGATAGCAGGGTACGATTAAATCTTTCAACTTGCCCATTACCTTCTGGGTGATATGGTGTTGTGTGAGAATTTTGGATGTGGCAGTGCTTCCCTAATGTCAAAAACAAGTGATTTTCAAACTCTCTACCCCATATCATGGTGAATTCTGGTAGGAAATCCGAATTTCAAGACAAAATCATTAAATATTTTGTCAGCAACAGTTTTTGCGGACTTGTTCTTGGTTGCATATGCCTGAGCAAATCTTGTAAAATGATCTATTACCACTAAGATATACTCATATCCACCTTCACATTTCTCGAGATGAAGAAAGTCAATGGAGACCATCTCAAAAGGATAAGTTGTTACAATATTGTTCAACGGGGCCCGAACAAGCTTATTTGGCCGTTTGTCTTTCAGACAAGTACATTGACGTGTGATGTAATGCTCAGTGTCCCTTTGCATATGTGGCCAAAATAATCTTTCTCTGATTAAATTTACAGTCCTTTCTACTCCTAAGTGTCCCATCTCTTCATGTAACTCTTTCCATACTAAGTGATGGTACAACTTGGGCAACACTAGTTGAGAACCAGATGATGTTTTCCGTCTCAAAATTTTATTGTCGTCGAGGTAGTTTGGTCCACTGTTTCATAAGTATGAAAAGATCAACAGGTTCACCTTGTCGTTCCTGTTTGGATGGAAACTTGTTTTGGCTTTTGTACTTCCATACTTTTCCAATCACAGAGTTTTCCTTCTGTGCGGTTCTTATTGTCTCTTTTGGTATTTGAGTTACCTTCTTTGGTGTTGCATCGGTTGTATTGGCAATCGTCATTGGACATAGCCAAGGTATCCTTTCTTTTTGATGTGCTTGAATTGCTTGGGTTATGCAAGTGATGACTTTGGGGTCTACTGCTTGTGAACATTGTTGCATGTATTGTTCAGGACTCAATGGCATACGAGAAAGTACATCTGCATCAGCATTCCTTCTCCCAGGACGATATTTAATAGTGAAGTTGAAGTCAGCTAGTTCTGCAACCCATCGATGTCCTGTAGCATTCAATTTTGCTGTAGTGAGGACATAGGTTAGTGGATTGTTGTCAGTATATACAACAAATGATGGACAGTAATATAGGTAATCTCGGAATCTATCACATATTGCCCACTTCATTGCTAGAAACTCGAGCTTCCCTGAATGCATGTGGTAATTTTTCTCAGCAGGTGTGAGAGTTCTAGACCCATAAGCAATCACCTTTAGTTTCTCCTCTTGCTCTTGGTATAATACGGCTCCTAGTCCTTCTTGTGAGGCATCACAGTGAAGAACAAAGGGTTTGGAACAATCGGGGTAACCCATAACTGGAGGATGAGTTAACACTTCAAGGAGCTGGTTCAGTACTACCTGATGATGGTCAGTCCAGGCTATAGACTGATAGGATGGAAGTTGACCTTTTGACTTTGGGATTGGTTTCCTCCTCTTCTTTGTCTGGTGATCTGGTGTTGAGGTTGTGGTAGGTGTCAAACCTGCTGACAATAGTTCATAGAGAGGTTTGGCAATTCTGGAGAAGTTTTGAACATAAGGGCGATAGTAGGAAATAAATCCTAATAGTTTCCTGAGTTCTCCGACAGTCTTTGGTTGGTTGTTTCTTAAGGCAAGAACAGGTGTCGTGTCGGCCGGGTCCATAGAGTGGCCTTCTTTTGACACAATCTTGCCCAGGAATCTGACTTTATTTTGAAAAAGTTCACACTTCCTGGCTGTTAACTTGATTCCGTGTTGTTGGTAACGTTGGAGTACTGATCGGACATGCTCCACATGCTCCTGGAATGATTTACTATGGACAAGGTTGTCATCTAAGTATGGCAGGCAAACCTCATCTCTCAGTCCTATTAAACATGTCTCCATACTGCGTTGGAATTCGGCTGGTGCAGAGCTCAGACCAAAGGGTATTCGGATCCATTCATACAAACCCCAAGGTGTAATGAATGCTGTCAATGGTCGACTGGCTTCTTCCATAAATCCTTGATGGTATGCTTTCCCCTGGTCTAGCACAGAAAACCATGAACTTCCTCCTAGACTGTCCAGCATGTCTTGGATTCTAGGAATTGGATGACGGTCAGGAATGGACTTCTGGTTCAACTCTCTATAATCGCAACACAGTCTTAAACTGCCATCTTTCTTTCTTACGCACACAATGGGTGATGAGTATGATGATTTCGATTCTGCAATCCATCCTCGATTTATCAGATCCTGCAGATATTCCTTAACTTCTTGGTGCAGTGGTTTTGGCACAGACATGTAAGTTCTCGTGACTGGTGTACTGTCTTTGAGACGAATCTGTAACTGTAAAGAAGGAATACATCCTACATCAGAGTCATCTTTGGCAAAAGCATTGCATTCTTCCCTTAGCATTTCTTTGACGATTTGTTGATCTTCAGGAGGGAGGTGTTTCAAAGGCACTGGCGGGTCCCAGCACTCCTGATTGTCATCCCCCTCCCGCGGATAAGTCTCATTTGGATTTCCAATTTTCCCTTTTGGTCCTACCTTGAGTGTCTGTGGTTCAGAGGTCACCGAATTAGTAAACACATTTGCTGATTGTTTCAATTGTACTTGAGCCGGATATGTTGTTTTTATGGGCTCTACACCTCCAATCTTTGTTTGACCTGGTAACACAATGTCCCGTTTAGTTGTATTCCAAACTGGAATGGTCAGTTTGGAGAATTGTGCTCTTTGAAATGAGACTAGTGTCTCACCAATATGCAGTCCATCCGGCAGGTGATAAGCCTCACTCGGTGTAAACAAAACTGTCTGAGCCTGCAAGGACGGTTTGGTGTGAGCACTACACCGGATGTATGTTACAGTATTTGCAGGGATTCTTCGGTTCTTAGTACCAGTCTTTACGATAGCACCACTGGTTTCCCTACAGTTGTCTTGTAGTAAGCTTACAAGGACTTCTGATTTGGGGGTTGGCAGTTCCAAAGCTGTTCTTAATATGTCCACAAAACCTGGGATGACTTTCTTCCCATCAGCAACTGTCTCTTTGAATGTTTCTTCAATTATATTATAGCCGATAATTGGCTTCTCAGCTACTTTCTCATCCTCAGAGTCTACTAGTGGTACTAATAACTGTTTGGTAGTATTATTGCTCGATGTAAGCTGAAAGGTTACCTCAATCCAACCTGAGAACGGAATCTCTGTCTCATTGGCTGCTTTCCCTTGGAGTACCCCTGGTCCCAGCAGTTCTTCAAACGATCGGAGCACAGTGTGTGGCAGTACTCGCTGTCTCCAACCCTCATTGATAATTCTAACCTGAGAGCCAGTATCCCATAAGGCCTGGACAGGAGTGTTGTCTATTTCACAGTTCACAAGGCATCTCTTTCCAATAAGACCCAGTAGCTTGTTGTGCTTTTTCAAAGTGATGTCATTCACATTGGTTGGCAATTTTTCAGCTGTCGGGGATAGTCTTTGAGCAGGGCAGGTTGGCGTTTTCCTCCAGTAGTCTGCGTTTAACTTTCCAGCCAGGGCTCAGATTTCTTTTGTTTCTGCTCCCTTTCCATCTCCATGTTTGTAGCCTCATTCATCTTCTCTATGAGCAACTCATCTGAGACTGTAGGATCGTCCAAGTGTTGTTTTAGTTGAAACTTGATATGGTCACTTCTCAGTCCGGTGCCCACTGAATTTATACAAAAGAAAATTCAGTGCCGAAGTGTTCATCTGAACCTTCCCCTTGTGAAACGAACAGCAAACAGTCCTTCAATGCAATGGCCCTAAATAGGAAGTTCTGGGGAGTCTCTTTACTATTCTGTGATATATTGATCAATTGTTGGTATAGTTCGGAAGCATTTTCCTCTTTATAGTGGCTTTTTAGGATTCTCTTGAGTGGCACTAGGGTCAGTCCACTCTTCAGCTCTAGCATGCCTCTGAGACTTGACCCAGGACTAATGGCATTCACCACAGCTTCCACAAGCTCTGACTCGGGATATCCCTTTTGCAGTCCCATGTCAATCTGGTGCATGAGGTTAGTATAGGACAGCTTATCTTTCTGTTCCTTTTCACCTATCTGGCCAGCAATTTGAAAGTCCTTTCTGATTGTAACTTCTGGCAAGTTAGTATGGGAAAGTCTCTGAGCAACTAGATTAGGGTCTTGATTTGCAGGACTTCCTTTTGAGTCTTTGTCTTTAGTGCTAAGTTCTTTCATCTGTCCCTCTATCATCTTGGCCGTTTCTTGAAGTTTTTCCTGTATACTGTAGTATTGCTGTTTTAAATCCTTTAACTGTTGTTCTGCTTGAGGGTCTTTGCCACTATCGCTTGGTGCTTCAATGTTATCTCTCTTCTCTAACTCACCAATGAATTTCTTAGTTGCCTGCAGAAATTGTGTCACCACTTCTTCACTTTCAGTCTCTACCAGTTCATCTAACACCTCATTCACTATCCGCATGTAATGGCGCCGGGTTTTTCCTTTTGCCATACTTGCTTCGGAGGCCTTTATAAACTGGCAAATCTCCATGAGATCATCAACTGTCATGTGAATCAGGTGTTCACTGATTTCATCTTGCAACTTTTCGATATCCATACTCCTAATGTTTTTCTGTAACTTCACCACGGACAGCGTAGTCACTCCTTTTCACTTCCGTGACCTTTCGGCGTTCCTTTCACCCGGCCCCATGTTGGGCGCCAATTTTGTTGCACATACGGTAAATAATTCAACTGTGCGAAGGATGGATCGGGTAAAACCAGAAGTGCTTTATTAGGAATGGCTGTAACAAACACAGAAAACCCTTAATTACATGTGACTGGATATGTTCACTGTAATCACTGTCCTGTAGGAAACAAAGTGTTAGCTTTTATAGTTCCTACGTCTGTGTCTTCCTATTATCACAGGAAGTAGTTCTGCCCTCTTGTGATGGTACAATAAAAATGCAATCACTAGTATCTTCTATTGACAAAGATAGATTACTGTTATATTAGGTATTAGGCTTTGGATTTAAATTTTATGGGGCTGCCTATTTTCTACACCTCTTACACCTACAATAAAAAACTACATATTTCCATGCAAAAAAATGGTACCGCTTTCAGCACAAAAAATCGGAAAGAATCATACCGCCAAGGAGGTTAAGGTCATGCCACAGCATTTCAATCGGGTTGAGGTCAGGACTCTGACTGGGCCACTCCAGAAGGCGTTTTCTGTGCTGTTGTAGCCATTGTTTTGTTGAATTACTTGTATGCTTTGGATCATTGTCCTGTTGCATCACCCATCCTCTGCGGAGCTTCAGTTAGCGGACAGATGGTTGTACGTTTTCCTGCAAAATGTCTTGATAAACTATGGAATTCATTTTCCCATCAATGACAACAATCCGTCCAGGCCCTGAGGCAGCAAAGCAGCCCCAAACCATGATGCTCCCTCAGCCAAGTTTTACAGTGGGGATGAGGTTTTGATGTTGGTGTGCTGTGCCTTTTTTTATCCACACATAGTGTTGTGTGTTCTTCCCAAATAACTCAATCTTGGTTTCATCTGTCCACAGTATATTTTGCCAGTAGTGCTGTGGAACATCCAGGTGCTCTTTTGCAAACTTCAAACGTGCTGCAATATTCTTTTTGGACAGCAATGGCTTCCTCCGTGGTGTCCTCCCATGTACTCCATTCTTTTTTAATGTTTTCCTTATTGTAGATGTGTCAACAAAAATGTTAGCATGTGCCAGAGATTTCTGTAGGTCTTTAGCTGACACTCTGGGATTCTTCTTTACCTCGTGCAGCATTCTGCGCTGTGCTCTTGCAGTCATTTTTACAGGATGACCATGCCTAGGGAGAGTAGCAACAGTGCTAAACTTTCTCCATTTGTAGACAGTCTGTCTTACCGTGGACACATGAACATCAAGGCTTTTGGAGATACTTTTGTAACCCTCTCCAGCTACATGCAAGCCAACAATTCTTGATCGTAGGTCTTCTGAGAGCTCTTTTCTGCGAGGCATGGTTCACATCAGACAGTGCTTCTTGAAACCAGTAAACCCAAAACAGGTGTGTGTTTTTTAAGGGCAGGACAGCTGTCAGCAACACATCCAATATCATTACACTGATTGGAGTCAAGGTTGGCTCACTCCTGGCTCCAATTAGCTCTGGGAGAAGTCATTAAGCTAGGGCCTCACATACGTTTTCCTCCCTGCACTGTGAATGTTTACATGTTATGTGCAATTAAACCATGGCAACATCTAATGTTTGTGTAGTATTATGTTCAGCAGACTGTGTCCTTCTATTGTTGTGACTTAGATGACGTTCAGAGCACATTTTATGCCCAATTCATGCAAAACTCCACGTAATCCCAAGGGGTTCACATACTTTTTCTTGCAACTGTAATTGAGGCTGCATCTCCCTGCCAGGCAGAACAAATGATACATGGTAATGTGTGCAAACAGAAGAGAAATATGACTAGGAGATAATTTGTTTACAGGAGATATTCTGCAGGCCTGGCTTCACATTCACTCACCAACAGTCAAGGGTTGGAGAACCCAAGAGGCAGCAGCATCTGTAAAAATAAAAACACCAGGAAGGTGTGTCAGCCAGAATCACACGGGAAATGCTGGCACTCATGGTTCACCTACAGCTATTGCTGTTAAGGGTGAAGAGAATATAATTCATGCCAGTGAAGCCAGAACTGCTAACTCTCCATGTTGCCTGGCTTGATGACAGCAGATAAGGAGTTTCATGCAGGATTTGGTCATCCTTCTAAGTGGGAGCAATACAGCGCAAAGCTAGCCAGCTACCACCTTGGCTTGCAAATGACCGCCACTCTTGGCAGAGCTACAGCAATACGCATCTCTTACCCTGAGAAATATGTGTTGTGGGGGCTTAGATAAATTAGGAGCAAGTTTTGGGTCATATGAATCCTATGTTCATTGAGCATTTTAGAATATTTGCGAACAATCACTACATTCACTCTCTGTGAATGTTCTCATTGATACATGTCATGGTGTATCTAGTAGCAGTAAGTCACATTCCACTACATTTGTTCTGTAATGTTAGAGACGTTTTATAGCTTCTCTAAGATACAGTATCTCTTCCGTTCTAATGAGTGTCAGGAAAATCCCCCAGAATTTATAGTTACAAAGGTAGCACTGACACCTTGATGTAATCATCATGGAAAGGAATATGGAACAGGATGGGAGGTGTAAAAATTGTGGAACCACCATGTCCCATCCTTGGTGCCAGGAAGCCTTCATAGGAGTTAATTCTCTGATTTACTTGGCTGAAAGCATGAAGCCTTCCTGACACCAAGGATAGGATCACATAATTAAAACACAGTGGTTCCACAATTTTTACACCTCCCATCCTGTTATTGGACAATAATATCAGCCTTTCAATGGTGATTGGATCAAGTGGACTTGCTACCTGTGTGGATATAAATGCTGGGGTATTTTCCTCACACCTATAGAACTGAAGACACGGCTTGGGTAAGCTATGAAACATCTTCAACATTACAAAACAAGTCTAGGTGACATATAATCAAAATATACAGGCGAGAGCTAATAAATATATACGAGCAGCTAGCACGTAAGGTATAGGCAACAATTCCAACAAAACTATTAATGTAGAAGTGCAGCGCTAACATAAATATATAAAGTGGAGCAGTAAAGTACAGCATATAAGAATAAATAAATAGCCTTGCGTATGTAAAATTCAAGAAAGCAATAAATCAAGTCCACAAGTAAAAAGTATACAGATACCAAAATGGCCGCCGCTCCATCTTTCGGCAGCGGCGGCATGACGTCAGCAATGTAGGCTACACCCTACTCCACTCCACAATGTAGGTGGAGCCTACATTGCTGACGTCACACCACCGCTGCCGAAGGACAGAGCGGTGGCCATTTTGGTATCTGTATACTTTTTACTCCACGTATATTATATGGAAATGACATTTTAATGTAATAATAAAATACTACACTGTATTAGTACTCTTGGCTCCTGTGGTTGAGCTGTTTCCCTAGGACAAGAGATTCCTATTCCATCTACATCTGGATGATACAGCAGGATTAACCCCTCGGCTGCTGATGCACCTCCAGATGTGACATGATATGATATACCCCATATATTGTATATCTTCTGGTGAGTGTACATCAGTCCAAGGTGGTGGATTCCATATGTGAATATTCACACATTCACACTCTGCACTTGGTGATTTTGCACATAATCTACTTAAGGACAATGAATGAAATACACTGGATGAATATGATTGATTATTTTGATATATGCAGTCATGGACACTATCATTTATTCACTATATTGCACTTTACTGCACAGATTAGCACTTTTTACTTGCGGACTTGATTTATTGCTTTCTTGAATTTTACATAAGCAGGGGTATTTATATATTTATTTATTTATTCTTATATGCTGTACTTTACTGTTCCACTTTATATATTTGTGATTTTAGCGCTGCACTTCTATATTCATACAAAGTCTAGGTGACAGCTACTACTAGGTGCAGTTGTGGGTGGTGCTTAATATGCCCAATTGGGGACACTGGAAACTTCCCTCGCTACTTGGCAGTACTCCAGACTCAGAAGGCAGCACAACTCTCAGTACAATTAACTCTTTGTGCACTATACCCTCCAGAGCAGCTTTACACTTGCTTGACCGTACTTAGACTTCTTCCGCACAGTGCAGCACTTCTGAAGGAATACCTCAAAGCCTGTATCCCACTCCTCCGCATTCCTCTCCCAATTTATAAACAAGATGGACTCTCCTTATATGGTGGGACATGGTTACCATAGGTCCATTCCGTACCTTTCCCGTTTAAGAGGATATATGTAATAGCACCACTGGGTCTTCTCCACTCCACAGTAGGTCCTATTAGTGCCCCTTCCCTTTTAAAGATGACAATTGTAACACCATTCCACTCTGCAGGTGGGCACAAATATTTTCTCCAAAGTTAAAATGAAAACTAACAGTGCTCTCTATTTAAAATGTTTACTAAAGATAAAAATATAAAATATACAATGATATTAAAAGGTACACAAGACCTGTGCACGAGGATTAAAATTCATGCAAAGCCTGCCACTGTCTCCTTCAATGTACTCAGCAGCACTCCCAGCACTACCTACTTGCAATGTGATGATGTCATTAAGTATGATGTTTCGTCACATCAAGACTTTGTGATAGGCAAAGACAACTAATTTCCATAAGAATAGGCAAGCTTTTAGCAACATATAACTAAAAGGGTGATGCATGTGTTACTGAAATTCTCTACTAAGGTCTGAGTAAGAAAACAGAATGTGGGCTCCTCGACTCACTGTCCCTGCTTCTTTACCAAGCAATCAGACTGCATAGAGCTTCCTTCCCTTTAAACTTCAGTCATGGCAGCAGTATTACTACAGTACAGGGGCGGACTGACCGTTTGGAAACTCGGGCACTGCCCGAGGGCCTGGGATCGGTAGGGGGCCCCATGAGATGCCCCTGGTACCTTTTTCAAAGGCTTTTTTGAGTTTGGGCAAGGACACAGGGGCCTCATGATCCCCTATTGCCCAGGGGCAACTCATGGGGAGTTGTCAGTCCGCCCCTGCTACAGTATGTGCTGAAGTGGAGACTGGCACAGTGGGCACACAGCACAGACTAAGGCAAGGGGGAGGTAGGAGCAGGGGGTGATGAGGACACATGCTAGGAGCCATCCACATCTGCAGGATTATCTAGCCGCTGAAAGATTTTTCTATTGAAATATTACCATGCATATTATAAAGCATTACTGTTTAATCTTTGAAGATACAACATATTCTCCATTTAGCCCTGGTTCACATTGGATCTGTCTTTAAAATAGTGCAACTTCACTTGAAATCGCATTCACATTTCAAAGCCACATGTCAGTGCGACTTCAGGTGCAACTTGGCTGACATATATGTGACTTCAAGCACAGATGTCTATGCAAGTTGCATCTGAAATCACAAAAAAAGTTTTTCAAATTGGTGCAGCACCGCAAAGTTGGAGTCGCACCAATTTGAACAGTTGCATTGCCGATAATAGGTTGCGACTTGTCATGAGATTTGAAACTGTAAAATCACATGACAAGTCGCACTGGTATGAACCAGGGCTTAACGTAAAAACACAGCTTTTTATTGAACGCATTAATTATAAGTTCACCTTTTAGTAAAAAGTAATAAATGCACATTTTTTTGCAGGTAAAAAAGTAGCATTTATTATTTTTGTCTGCAGGAGCCTGGAAAGTATTGCACCAGTGGTTAGTAGATCGCTGGTGCCATGCAGGTCTGCTGCAGACCTGTCAGTATATCTGCTTGTCCGTATGGGATATACAAGCAAGCAGATATACTGACAGGAAGAATGAATGAGCTACCACAGCACTTCACAACGCCATGGTAGTTCATTAAGGACTATAAGCCAACAGCCACCAAGGCTTTCGGACTTGTAGGCTCTCATTCACAGTGGACTGTGAATTAGTGACACGGCTGGGCAGGTGGAGCCCCACGCGGCTACAGTTTTTAAAAAATTTGACAGATAGCGAGGGGGGAGACGATTCCCCGCTAGCTGTCAAAGGAGGGGCAGTGGAGGCCGGTCTGATCATAATATGTTACACCCTGAATATGGGTATAACATGTTACAAAAGGTGAACTTATCTTTTAAATTCCATAACAGGCAGAAGCATAAAACAGAACATCTTCCATCTTCCCCTTCTCAACCCCAACTGTCATGTGATTTCTGACTTTCTTATCGCTTTTTTTTATTCTTTATTTGAGAGGAAAGGACAGTCCAGGTCATATACATGATCCAGGAAGTATTTTAAAACATTACTGTACGATATCATTACACGATAAGTGCATTGTGACCTGATAACAACTGCCTTTTCTCTCTAATCATGCTTTAAAAGGTAAACTGGAGCATATTAAGAAAAGAGAAGGAAATAACAAATAAGCCACCGGAGTTCTTTCCAGAGACACATCTGTAGGAGTCTTGATTGTAAGCTCTACCACATCTCAGAACTCACACAACTTTTGGGAACTCTCCAAAAATATGTAAGCAAGCATCTCCAACAACTGGATACTTTTGGAAACATTTGATGGAGAATGCTGGGGGTCTTGTACCACCTGGTGAGCAATTTATAGTTACTTTGTTGATATTTACAGGTGATACATGCCTTGTGTGTGAAAAGCATTATATGTTCCTTTTGTGATTCAGAGAACCCCAGTCCTAGGTCTGCTACCCAGCACCTAAGAAACTGTGGTTTGTTCCTAATCCCATTATCAGTTAAGAAAGAGTGATAGGGAGTGTCTTATGGGGCATCCGTCAAGGCAAATTTGTTCAGGATAAGTGGGAGTACGTATGTTCTTAAGAGACTCTTGAAGGTCATGTAAAAGCTATTACACTGAGTCAGTCGTAAGAAGTCTAGTTGGAGTGAAAAATTTGTCTCCAACTCTCTTAGACATAGTTATAAGCATTGATATAAGCATTATAAGCATTGACAAATTTGCTAACTAAAACGTCCTGAAATGTTTTATAATAAAATAGTGTGTATCCGCCTGGGCCTGGGGTATTTCTGGACTTCATAGCTAAAAGGGCTTGTGAAAATTCTAAACCTGTGATCATTAGTTCTAGGTCAAAAATAGCCTCCTCAGGTAACTTAGCCATGCTGACCCTTGAAGGTATTGATGAACCAGGAAAGTTTCATCCCAGTAAGGGTTTCCACATGCAGGTTTTAGATCTGTTCTTAATACTTTGGCTATGACAGGAGAGGAAGTAATTGTTCTGTCTTCTGGGGTTTTAATTATATATAGTTGCTAGTTCTAGATTTCCAGAGGGAATTGGCAAGCATCTTTCCAGGTCTCATAGAAGGCCTTGTGGCACCTAGTAAGCTTAGCCTTGGCTTTGTCTATCAGTAGAGGGTTTATTTTGTCACATAAGATCTGAAGCTGCTCTCCTACTGGTTGTGTTGTGGATTTTTTATGATAATTTTTCAGCTTTTGAATATCAGCTAGCAGCCAATTTGCCAGCTGAAAAATTTCTTCCCATGACAGCCCAATTTGATGAGAGTGCCTCTAATGAAGCACTTGTGGGTTTCCACACAGGCAGAAAGCTGAGGTATCTGCAGTGGAGTTGGTAGAAAAGAAAAAGTCTAGATCCCTTTGGATTTGGCTTTTGTATAATGGGTCTTGTGGAAGAGAAGGTTCATTAAGTTTCTATTACCAGCGTTGTGGCATACGTTCCCCTAGCATCAAGGAGCAGTGGGTGAGAGCATGGTCAGGAAGTGTGATAGAGCCTATACTAGCATCAGTTAGAATAGGGAGAATGTCTTGGTTTACGAAAATGTAATCAATTCAGGTATAGTTCTGGTGGGTAGTTGAGTAGAAGGTATAGATCCTGTCTCTTGAGTTAAGGTTCCTCCAGGTATCAACTAATTGGTATTCATGCAGCTTTTTTTATCTCTATGCAGTTTGGCAAAGGAAAGGTGCTAGGACCGTTTGGACCCATCCATAGCTTGCCTCTGGAGCTACATCAAAGTCACCTCCTATCAGGAGTAGACCTTCTCTGTGTCATTCTATTTTGTCTAAGAATGTCTTGAGATGCAAAATTTGGGTTTCGTTGGGAAAGCATAGACCAACCAGCATCATTCTGGTCTTGAAAAGTTTGCTTTTAGCTACCATCATACATCCTTCATTGTCCATAGTGTAACACCCTCCTAGTTTAGCTAGGAGGAGCTAAACCCTAATAGTTAGTTAGGAGCTGATTATCAGCTCAGGTGACATAGCCAGAGGGGTCAAATTCTGGTCAGGGCTGAGAGACTCTGCAGGCCAGCCCATCTGGAATTTCCCCCTGCTCTGAGGCTTTTGGAGGAGGGCCTTGGAGGCAGTAAGTGTATCTAAGAAGTGGCTGGCTACACTCTTGAGGGACCTCAGCTAATCCAAAACAGGAGGCTTGGCAAGGGGCTGGGACTTCCTTGAAAGTGAAAGACTGCTCAGTAACAGGAGTGTGGTGGTGGGAGAGGAGTGTGGAGTGGGAAGATGTGAGGCTGGAGGAGAAAGGCTGCCAGGAGGCCTAGTGAGATGGAGCCTGTCTGCAAGCCTGGAGCTGGAAAGGAGGATCACTCAAGACTCACTGGTCCCCTGAGTGAGGACCACCTGTATAGCAGGGAAGGAAAAGCCCAGCTGATAGGCCTGGTAGCAGCAGCCATCCACAAGTGGTACAGGAGAGGATCTAAGTGAGTACACCTGCACCCCCTGGGCAGATAGGGATAGGAGCACTCTGGTGGAAAACCAGATTATCCCCCTGTTAGTGACCATTACCCATTTAAAGGCACAGGAGCCAGATCCCGTGCTCAGGAAGAAAGTATCCAGATTGATGGGTAAAGAGGAGTTCATCTAGGTTCTGGGGTAGTACAACTGGAGCAGTACAACTAGAGCTGCTGGCTACCACTTCAACAGAGACAGTATTGGAGAAAAGAAGCTGTTTATAGTTCAGGAAGTTGTCCTCAGATTTCGGTTCCCTTAGGCATCCTATACATCCCTTCCTTACCCTATCCAAGTTACAATCCCCTCAATAAAATAACAAAACGAATGCTCAAGGACTGATTTCTGTCTGCAGATGAGAGCTTGTGTGGAAAAATGCTAAATGACTGGCTGTGCAGGATTATAGGGGGATTCAAATTCATCAGCAATTCCTAAGGGGGTAGTACTACAATTATTACCTTGGTCACCTTCCAAGACATGTTTTTGGAGAGCAAGATAGAGACACCTCTAGAGCTACTTTCTGGGAAAGTGCTATGGCATGCTATAGGAGATTCAGAATATGTTAATCACAGAATTTTGTCAAAGCAAAAATGTGTCTCTTGTAGAAATGTTATGTCAGTATATTGTTTCCATAATGCAAAGGCCTGGTTCTCTTTTCTGGACTATTAAGCCCTTTAACATTGTGAGAGGTAAAATTTTCAAATGAACTGTAGAATCAAAAAAAGAACTGAGGTACTAGTTGAGCTAAATAAGATGAAGAAGAATGGGAGTACCAAGAACTAGATTTGGGAGAGGAGATAAAAAAAAGGGGTTGGAGGAGACCAAATAGGGTTTGCAAGACGTCATGTGGTATCACATAAAAGAATGCCAAGAATAGGAAAAGAAAAAGCTGAGTAGAGTGCAAATTGATGGACTTCCTCAGTGGAAATAAGAGAGAACAACGCTCCTCTGAAAAAGGTGGAGAAGTGACCCTTAGGAGCATTTATCACAATAAGAACCAATAAACAGAGTTATGCACTGTGGTGCTAACAAAGTTTAAACTGAAGACTTGAGCAAACTGAACATTACTAGATGGAGCAATCAAGTACTGTACTATTCTATGCTCATTCACTCGCAAAATATATAATAAAGAGGCAATGTTTCGATCAAATCAGAGATGTCAGCAGACAACTACGCTATGGTAAATGAAGATTCCAATAAACTACCATATTGAGGGGGAGGAGGACTAGTCCCACAGGTCTCAAAAAAGATGATGGTATCAAATGACCCCCCGCCCCCCCAATGGGGGATAGAATACAAAACCATGTATCAGCAGAACACAAGGTCTGTCTTCTACAAGGTAATGGATTCCTCCCATTTGGCACAGCAGATGAAGAACCACATACAATATAAACATAAAAACTGCAAATCCTATTCACATGAACAATTATAACTTCAATACGCTACAACTCTGCAAACTGCTAAGAAGTGCGTGTGCCACCATTTAATGTTTAACACAGAGGTGTATGTGTTAAATCCCTGAGACTGCAAGAGGGGGTGGATCTACCTAAGTGAAGTAACTTAGTGATATATCTTGAAAATAATGGAAACAGCAGTACACAAGATTCATCTGGGCTCAGGAGGTAATCACCCAGGAAATCAGAGTGATGTGGCACCAGGATCTGGAGAATATACACCAGGAGAATAGATTGCATACTGGAAGTGCTGGACAGAAAGACTGGAGAGTTGTATGAGTTGACTGAAGAGTACCTTAAGGTGTGATGAGAAAAGCTAGTGTCTCTGCTTTCATGTGTGGTGTAGTAAGCTATACAATTACAAGCAATAACGCCTCCAGGTGGAAGTAGTCAGGAATGTTGAGTAATAGCAGGCTGCAGTCAGTATACTTTGTTAAAAGCATACTGGAAAAGCTACATGGGTGTACCTGATGAACAGACTACAGGGAAACATAGTTTGTTTAGACAACTGGAGGAACATAACAAACTTAAGGAACAAGGTGTTCACTGTGATTAAGTAAAAGAATACTCATCTGAAGACAAACAGTCCATGTGCTAAAGGTAGTTTCTGGCTGTTTGTACAGCTTGTGATATAAGAGACAGCATAGGTGGATATCATCAATGATTTTGACAAGTCCTAGTGTGAGAATGGTATCTCTGCTCAACTTCAGTCCTGGCAGTCCCTCTTCTGCTTGGCAGCGTCATTGAGATCTAGATTTCTTCTGCCTCTGAGGGTGCATATGGTTTATGGTCGTGAGTCTTATAGAATCTCCAGCCAGGATATTGGATTTTTTCACATGCAAAAAAATCAAAACGAATCTGACAGTTGAGTGGGATGGTGAAGCATGAACCAGAGTCCATCTTTTTTGGACACGAAGGGAAAAGAGGTAGCCCCATTTATACGCTGTTCCCACTGAACGTAAAAGATCTAACAATGTTCTCAGAAGACGCTACCTGTATAGGGTTTGGCGGCACAAATCTGTCAGAATCTGAATGGTTGCTCCATCAAAGTCTATCGAGCCCCTCCGCCAGGCTCTTCTGATTATGTGACTCCCTGGGATGGTGGGCCTGTATCTGGACACTGTTGAGCTCCAGCTGGTCTGTAGGTGACTTCCCAAATATGTAATTGAGGATGGCTGAGTAAGCACCATTAATGCCTACAGCTCTCTAAACATCCCCACACCACCGTAGTTAAGACACGCCCCCTTATCACTTTTTTACTGTGCAGAAGTACATAGTTCTAACCAATCACATTTCCATATGCAAAGTGTGTAGCCATCTTGTTCTGACATACCCTACAATGGTAAAAACACACCTTTGCTATACTCCCAAGCATCCTGTACAAAGTTGATGAGAAATGTATTGATCTGTCTTGTTAAAGACCCAACTTTATCTTGTTTTTTACTGACCTCTATCGCACTTATTGATTTAATGATGCCCAGCATCATTCAACCCCTTTATGTAAGCCCAGACTATGCTCTTTGCAGCCTCCTTTGACCCTGACCTCTACCCCACTTCTTGATTTAATGATGCCCGGCATCATTCAACCCCTTTATGTAAGCCCAGACTATGCTCTTTGCAGCCTCCTTTGACCCTGACCTCTACCCCACTTCTTGATTTAATGATGCCCGGCATCATTCAACCCCTTTATGTAAGCCCAGACTATGCTCTTTGCAGCCTCCTTTGACCCTGACCTCTACCCCACTTCTTGATTTAATGATGCCCGGCATCATTCAATCCCTTTTTGTAAGCCCAGACTATCAATGACACACCGCCATCATGCAGCCTGGGCTTTCAGTGTACAAGATGGTATTTACATGTCAAAAGGTGTGTGCCATTCTGTGCATCATTGAAGACCACTTACTGTCTGATGTTGGAAATGAAGAAAAGGACCATGCAGATCACATGACATCTTGGAAGACACCTGGAATTATGAATTTTTTACAGACTAGGTGTTGTTAGGGAGAAGGAATCATGAGAAGAGGTAAGTTGGGGACTGGAATTGAACTTTAACAAAAAAAAACATGGCCCATTATTTTCCTGCTATGAATGTCATGGGCTTTTCTTTTAACTTATATGGTTCTGACCAGTCATGTGGAACCAGGTCATGGCACATGTGACATTGAAACAAAAAAATACTATCCAGCCATTTATGGTTAAATTGGAAAACATATTCATAGACCCCCTCTTTGGCTAGTAAAATGGTGCTGAACCTGGCTAGTAAAATGGTGCTGAACCTGATTGTGATTAAGTTGATTGACTCAGATGGATTTTTCTGGGTGATTAATACAACCATTAGCAATGGCACTAAAATGGAGGTTTTAATTGCATACATTTGCTAACAAAATGTAGAAGCCATGCTGCCTCTTCCCAGTGCTTCTGTGAAGTGTGGCCCCTAACTCTAATTTAACAGGGGTCCCATCTTTGGAAAAAGCACAACATAATGATGCCAGGGGCCTCAGAGGGGAGGGGTTCCTGTAGGAGACAACATACTGCTCCCAGAGTTGATCTTTAACCAAGTTCATTAATCTTTCAGTTGTTCCATCAAAATCATATATCATATTCACTGCAATTACTTAACTAATTTAATTTTGCAACCGTCTGCCAGGCCTCAAAATGCATAGAAACACAAGACCTGATAACTTGTCTTCTGATCGCTAATAAAAATCAAATAATTTATTCCTATGCAGTCTCTATAAAACAGGGATGCACTTTATAGCATCCAAAGCTCTAGCTCTATCTGTTTTGATCTTAGCAATGTTCCTGTTCCACTCTGATCTCCATAATGTAATTTAACAAAACAGATTATATACATAGTAGGAAAACATATTCATTATGTTCATGTTCCTTATTACTCAGAAACTCAATAGGATAACTGAATTTGTGGTAATAATTGTATTAGATAAGTAAAGATGTTATAGTGTTTCGTGGAACCTGCTCCTTGTTTGTGCTGATGTAATTTGTTTCCCCAGAACGCATTACTGGCGCAAGGTCTCGACCACCAGACTGGTGATAACAATAATATACAAGGAGTATGAGGTCATAGAGAGATATTGGCATTGGGAGCTGGCTGCTGTTAGTGTTAGGTCATCTTCACAGTTGTCTGCAACTTGTGTCTTATCTCAATCACTGCTGTACAGGACAAAGAAAAGAGAGTGCCAAGTGAAATATATTCTAAATCTAGATTTATGGTGGGTCAGAATAAGGACACAGATAATAGGTTGAGACAGCCTACACTATATTGCCAAACGTATTGGGATGCTTGCCTTTACATGAACATGAACTTTAATGACATCCCAGTCTTAGTCCGTAGGGTTCAATATTGAGTTGGCCCACCCTTCGCAGCTATAACAGCTTCAACTCTTTTGGGAAGGCTGTCCACAAGGTTTAGGAGTGTGTCTATGGGAATGTATGACCATTCTTCCAGAAGCACATTTGTAAGGTCAGGCACTGATGTTGGGCAAGAAGGCCTGGCTTGCAGTCTCTGCTCTAATTCATCTCAAAGGTGTTCTATCGGGTTGAAATGAGGATTTTGTGTGCCTTAAGAGTCCCCTTCATTGGAACTAAGGGGCCAAGCCCAAACCCTGAAAAACAACTCCACACCATAATTCCCGCTGCACCAAACTTTACACTTGGCATAATGCAGTCAGGCAAGTACCATTCTTCTGGTAATTGCCAAACCCAGAAACATCCATTGGATTGCCAGACAGAGAAGCATGATTTGTCACTCCAGAGAACACATCTCCAGTGCTCTAGAGTCCAGTGGCGGCGTGCTTTACACCACTGCATCCAACCCTTTTCATTTCAGTTGGTGATGTAAGGCTTGAATGCAGCTGCTTGGCCATGGAAACCCATTCCATGAAGCTCTCTACACACTGTTGTTGTGCTAATCTGAAGGCCACACAAAGTTTGGAGGTCTTTAGCTATTGACTCTGCAGACAGTTGGCGACTTCTGTGCACTGTACACTTCAGCATGTGGTGACCCCTCTCTGTCATTTTACGTTGCCTACCACTTCGTGGCTGAGTTGCTGTTGTTCCCTTTGCTTCCACTCTGTTATATTACCACTAACAGTTGAATATTTAGTAGCAAGGAAATTTCACGGATGGAGCTATTGCACAAGTGGCAACCTATCACAGTACCACACTTGAATTCACTGAGCTCCTGAGAGCGATCCATTCCTTCACAAATGTTTGTAGAAGCAGTCTGCATGCCTAGGTGCTTGATTTTATACACCTGTGGCCATGGAGGTGATTGGAAAACCTGATTCTAATGATTTTGAGGGGTGTCCCAATACTTATGGCAATATAGTGTATTTTAGAATTTATTGTTCTCTGTCATGCTTTTGTGACAAGAGAGTGCAATTATTAATGGTGAACCAGTAAGAGGTGCATATATACTGATTATTAAAAAAAAAACATTTTTGTTTACACTTGTGGTGCCCTCTGAAGAACAATCAGTGATTGGATCGCCCTTCAGAAAGCATTTGATAAGTGTTGAAGAGGAGTTATATGGCCTCCTTACTGCCTGCTTTAACCTCTTAAATGTTGTACTACTGCACTGCGACTGCACGCATTGAGTGCAGTTGTCTGGCAGATGAAGAGCATTCCCATTTACATGGATCATTTGCGTTTGGTAATATGACAGAGGCATAATTCCTGCCATGGCTGAGAAGGAAAGTATCATGGCTGTGCCATATGTACACCCCCAGCCACTGCCTTCCCAGCTAAAGGGAGAGCAGATGAGAGGTAAAAAGGCAGCTCAACCACAGAGTTTTACCAACTCACCTAATTGTACACAAGCCCTTACAGAATATCCTATCTAGGTGCAGACTGAGTAAAACTGGCACATTTGTTTACAATAAAGTACAAAGTAGCTTGTATAGCATATGTTATATAAATTTGTAATAAAACTGGAGTTTTACTATAACTAAGATAACAGCCAGATATACAGCAGGTTATAGAATAACTGTCAATGCAGGAAGGGTTAAAGTGGAACTCTTACAGATGTTTTTGTAAATCCTGATGTGTAAAGAAATGGTACTTCTTTTGAGTTGTGATCAATGGGCAGATCTCTTCACAGTACCATAAAGTCAATACTTTTGTTTCTCCTGCTGTACATCTGGCCTGCCCCGGATCTGAGAACTACAAGTCTCACAGACGGGAGCCAAAATGTTGTATTTTACACCACCATCACAGCTTAGACTTTCACAATATGCTGAACCCTTCACATAATGTATTACTGGAGAGAAAACATTTCTTTACAGATCAGGTTATACAAAAATATCTGCGCTTGGAGTCAGGTCCGGGACAAGGTCATCTAGTGCCTATAGCGAAGATGCAAAATGGCATCACCCCAAGATGTATGAGCATTATGTGTCAGCAAAAATCCCCTCCCTCCCCTCAAATAATTCAAGTAAAGTACTAATCTGCACGCTTATCCCCTAAGGTTAAAGGGGGTTGCCCTTAATCCCCCTTCCAGCTCAAATCTTTCCCTTCCAAAATACCCCTTCCCCCATCAATAATCCTCTACCATTCAATTTCCCCCTTTGAGCACAAATCCTCCTCCCCAAATCCTCCTCTCCTAGCAAAAATCCCCCCAAAACCCCTCTCCAAGCACAAATCCTCCCCCTCCCAAATTTTCCCTCCTAGCACAAATTCCCCTAATCATCCCTGCTAGCACAAATCCCCCTTCCTAATACAAATTCCACCATCCCAAATCACCCCTTCTAGCACAAATCCACCCCCCACATTCCCACTTCTAGCACAAATCCCTCCTCCTGTCAGCTTATAGACAGGAACTCTCCTCATAATGCCCCACACATAACATGATACCACTGCGCCCAGTGCAATCACCGGTCCTGTCCACCCCTTGTCCTGTCCCTCCTAAGAGTTACACTCTAACCACTTGGTAACCCCGCTATAACCGAATGATGGCTACAGCGCGTTTACCCAGTTCTGGGAGGGCGTCATATGACGTCCTCCAAGAACGCGCGCACCCGGCGATCTCCGTGATCACTGTGTCCTATGGACACAGCTGATCACATGATGAGGTAAAAGGCCAATCACAGCGGCCTTTTACCACGTGATCAGCTGTGTCCAATGATACAGCAGATCATGGAGTAAATACAGTTGCCAGTTATCGGCAGCACTTTCCTCACGCTGTCACAGTGTGAGGAACATACTGCCAATAACCGGCCGCTGTCATAGAGCAGATCGGCACTGATCATCAGGACACTGATGATCAGTGCCCTGATGATCAGTGCCCAGCAGTACCACCCACCAGTGCCCATCAGTGCCTCCCACCAGTGCCCATTGGTGCCACCCAGCAGTGCCACCCATCAGTGCTGCCCAGCAGTTGCTGCCATTAGTGCCCAGCAGTGCCGCCCATAAGTGCCCAGCAGTGTTGCCAGTCAGTGCTGCCAGTCAGGGCTGTCAGTGCCGTCAGTCACCTCCGCCCATCAGTGTCGCCTATCAGTGACCATCATTGCTGCATGTCAGTGCAGCATCATCAGTGCCTCCTCATCAATGCCCACCAGTGCCGCCTCATCAGTGCCAGCTCATCAGTGCAGCCTATCAGTGCCCATCCATGCTGCCTATCTGTACCACCTCATCAGTGCCCATCAGTGCTGCCTATCAGTGCAACCTCATCAACGCACATCAGTGAAGGAGAAAAATTACCTGTTTGCAACATTTTATAATAGAAACACCGAAAAAAAAAATTTCAAAATGTTTTGCTCTTTTTTGTTTATAGTGCAAAAAATAAAAACCCCAGTGGTAATTAAACACCCTGAAAAGAAATCTCTATTTGTGTGAAAAAAATTATAAAAACCTTATATAGGTACAATGTTACATGACCGTACAATTGTCAAAGTGCAACAGTGCTGAAAGTTGAAAATCGACCTGGGCATGAAAGGGGTATAAGTGCCCGGTAGGCAAGTGGTTATGGTGTAAGTTCACCTTTTCACAAAAAAATTTAAAAAAGGTGAACACCCTACACTTCTTACCCCCCCCCCCCCGGACTCACCTCCGTGGGAGCCTAGCTGTTACTGCCCTAGTATGTACATATGCCCTAGTCACTGCCCTAGTATGTAAATATAGGAATGTGAGTTAGGGACCTTAGATTGTACACTCCTTGAGGGCAGGAACTTGTGTGAATGTACAGTAAATATATATATATATATGTAAAGTGCCATGTAAATTGACGGCACTATTTAAGTACCAGTAATAATAATAATAATCATGCTTGTGTAATGTGTGATGGATCATCCACTTGTTAGTTTGCATTGGAAGAGTGTGTGACAGCTTCACAATGTAGGTGTAGAGTTGGAAGACAAGGACCAGTATTGTCTCAACTGGGACCTTCACAGCAGAATCACCAGATATCATTTTAATAAAATCTGCAGATTTAAAATAATATTGGACATGATTTGGATTTTTTACATTTATTTTACATTGGATTTTTGGTATTACATTAACCTGCAGAGATTTTAGTGACTGGGCTTACATATACCCTAACTCCCAGAACCCGCTTCAACATTACTTTCCTGCAATATCTAGGCCATGTATGGGGAGCCTCCTATCTTTCTCATACATGTTGTATATCAGTAAAATTTCCAGTTCTAAGCCAAAATATATTTTAAGAAATCTGCAGTTCACTTATTATATAGAATTATTATGGGAATTTGGAATGTTGATAGTATTTTTTTAGTTGAATCCAGATGTTCACACATCACGGACTATGATGTATTGATACATTTCTATAATTTATAGTAGGTCTCATAATTCTCCTAATGCATTCATTTAGTAGTAACTGTCAGGTTCGCATGCATTCAGGTTAATAGACAAGTTGATAGAGAGCAAAAACATAAGAATGTACAAACAACAAATGAAAAACCATTGGTGGAAAATCCTAAATGTGGGTGAAATTACATTAACCCCTTGGCGCTGTGCCTCCCATCAAAAGGGGTTTGTTAAGCCGGGAGGTGGGATTTATGTACATGTGACCAGCTCCTGATCGCAAGTAGTGATCGGGAGATTTCCAATAGGGAATGTGAAGGGAGTGCGCTCTCGCCACATGTTTGGTCATATCTGGTATGCAATTATGTGGCCTCTCGGCGTCAAGGCCCGCCCACTAAGAGGCTGCATATCTGCGTACTGCCAGCGCCAAGAGGTTAAACAATATCCCTATTCTCCAAACATAATAACTACTTTAGTTGCTCTATGCACACTACAAACCCCTTAGTCCAGGACAGGGCGGACTGACAACTCATGGGGCCCCCAGGCAATAGGGGATCATGGGGCCCCTGTGTCCTTGCCCAAACTGAAAAAAGCCTATGAAAAAGGTACCAGGGGCATCTCATGGGGCCCCCTACTGACCCCGGGCCCACGGGCAGTGCCCGAGTTTCCAAATGGTCAGTCCACCCCTGGTCCAGGAGTATCCAAACATTTCAGTATGAGAGCCACATTGTACATTTTATACATTTTCATGGTCTGAAAAAAAATTGGTTTTAAAATGAAAAAATTACTTTTGAAAAAAATAGTTTTACTTGGAAATTTTTGTAACCAGCACAATATGTATTAGAACAGCAGAAAAAAAAAACTTCAATAAAACAAAGTAAAGAAATTCTCAATGAACTTGTGCCAATCACAGTCCTCTTACATCAAACTCCTCCTTTACATAAGTGTCCACGTTGAAGTCCCCTTCATAAAATCTTGCATCGGGCCAGATTTGGGGACCCCTGCCATAGTCCATATTCCATCTTAAGACTGAGCAAGGGAGGGTGGCTAGGTTCTTGCATACAGTGGGACTATGGAGAAAGAACATAGCAACCCTCAACAGGAAGTCAGCAGCAAAAAAAAAAGGGATTTGGAGATTTGAAAGAGGAAAAGCAATAAACGGAACCTTTTTGAGCTAAATACTTGAATATAATTTCTTCTTTTTAAACCAGTTTAGTGTCAAAATCTGTGAACTGAATCCCAAATGACAATGCATAACTTTTAGTTTTAAATGCAGTGGTTAAATTAACGAGATACAAAAGAAAAAATATAAATCAAAGATTTATATTGTTGGTATGCTGTAGTTAAACTTAATGGAGAGATAATATTTTCAACATTGCATCTTCTCAGTCATTGTTAACACTTTGTCCATTTCTGGGCAGCTACCAACCCTTGTGTGAGTATGGAAGATCTTCAACAAGCATCATTACACAAAATCACATTAGTGGTATCGGAAAAGAAAATACGAGAATGCTAACTTAATAATCATCAGCCGTTTCCTGCCGTTGGTTTATTCAGCAAGGTCAATGTTTTCTGTACGTGCGGGAGACTCATTCATCATCAGTGTGAAATGCTTATCGCTGTCATGGCCTAATGTCACAGGAGAATGACCTGACTTGGCTGACGTCATAATAGTAGAAACGTTAAATGGGATCATTTCTCCTGATTGCTGTGGTTTGGAATTAAGAGCTCCAACTCCTCTGCAATGAATTGTAGAAGGGTCCTTGTTCCAGTGTCTTCTACAGAGGTATGTATTGATCCAATTTTGTAATCTAGAAGGTAAGGCCAATAATATTCCAGGAAATTGTTGTTTGACCAGGTTGCATTGTTGTTTAAAATGGCTATACATGGAAAACATGTTCATTCAATCATTACTAAGGTTAATATCACACTATTATCATTATTATTATACAGTATTTATATAGTGCCAATGGTTTGCTCAGCGCTGTACATTTTAATGGGAGTCAGTACACGAGACAGTACAGAAACAATACAATACAATACACAAGGGGTTCGAGGGCCCTGCTCCTTGGAGCTTACAATCTAGGAAGGAGGGGAGAGTGGTACAGGAGGAAATAGCTGTGGGGGATGGAGTGGTGGGAAGAGTGGAGGAGATCAGCAATTAGGTGAGGACAGGGTAGGCTTCTCTGAAGAGATGGGTTTTCAGGGTGCGCCTAAAGGTGAGGAGGGAAGGTGACAGTCTGATGGATTGGGGTAGTGAGTTCCAGGGGATGGGGGAAGCCCTGGAGAAGGGCATGGGAGGAGAAGACCAGGGAACTGGAGAGTAGGAGGTCTTGTGAGGAGCAGAGAGTGCGTTTTGGGTGGTAGATGGATATCAGGTCGGTGATATAGTTTGGGGCAGTGTTATGAACAGCTTTTTACATCAATGTTAATATTTAGAATTTTATGCGTTGGGCAATTGGAAGCCAGTGGAGGGATTGGCAGAGGGGGGTGGCGGATACGGAGCGGTTGATAAGGTGGATGAGTCTGGTCGCAGAATTCAGGATAGACTGAAGTGGGGATAGTCTGTGATGAGGTAGGCCGGCGAGAAGGGAGTTACAGTAGTCAAGTCGTGATATGATAAGGGAGTGAATGATTTGCTTTGTAGTTTCAGGAGTTAGGAACGTGTGTATTTTGGAGATGTTGCGGAGGTGGAGTCTGCATGAATTTGTCAGCAATTGGATCTGGGGCTGGAAAGACAGATTGGAGTGTAGAATGACACCTAGTACTCTGGCTTGCGGGGTAGGGCTGATGGTGGCGTTGTTGGTCGTGATGGAGAGGTCGGGGGGGCGCGGTCTGGGGGGAAAACTAGGAGCTCGGTTTTGGCAAGGTTTAATTTGAGGAAGTGGAGTGACATCCAGTCTGATATGTCGTTCGGAAGGCTAGTGATTCGGGCGGAGACTGAAGGAGTGAGGCGAGGGGTAGAGAGATAAATTTGAGTGTCATCGGCATAGAGATGGTAGTTGAAGCCGTGGGAGTGTATCAGTTGACCAAGTGGTGGTGACACTAGTGGTGGTGTTTACAGCATCCCCAAATCCACAGTGAACTGCTCTTCAGAGGACCAGGAAAGGAGGTTTGCAGGCATTCAGAAGGTGATCCTGATGACTGTTTTTAAATTGCCGAATGACAATTTTGCATTGTGGGACTGTGCCGCAACTGGAAGCCAAGCATATGCCTTACAGTTGTGGCACCGCCACATTTTCTTACATGTGAGAGTTTCAAAGCTGGTGCCAACTGTCAAACTTAGCATGTAGCGATAGAATTGATGTACCCATTGTATCAGTGTGTTCTCATCCAAATGGCATCATGTCTGCTTGTAGGTGGATGGTCAGAGGGTAGTAAAAACCTAGACCAACCTCCTGTTTTAATTCTGCCTGTGTGAAAGGAGCCTTAAAGTGTATCTCCAGCCAAATTTTGTTTTACATTTAGCTATAGTGGATAAGGACCAGAACCCCTAGCAGGTCTTTACTGATAAGTGGGGCTCTCAGTGGTTCCGCCATTGCAGCAGATTTATACAGCTCTTCTTGCACTTCTTACTGATTGACACTCTTGTTGTGGTTCTAACGTCCAACTGTTTTTCACCTGAATGCATTCCCAGCATTGTGTCATTTTTGTCATTTCTCAATGGATGCACACAGAACAGCTCATGAACACACCTGCATGGGTGCCGCCATAGCAAACAGCTTGCATTGGTGGCACTCACAGAAAGAAGATGGCGCCAGTAGGGGGCTGCCAAAGAAGAGGTAAGGGACCGCTCTGTCTAATATTGTTGCACACAGCAGGTAAGTATAACATCTTTTTTAGTTTAATGAACAAAATAGCCTTTAAAATCACTTTAAAGTTCCAGCTGCTGACGTCACTACAATAAGTAGAGGAAGGTGAGAGGAGCAGTTCACATTGAGCCATCAGCATAAGATGAAAGGAGTGGCTCCCGTCTTCTAGATAGGGAACACCTTTGAACACCTTTTGGAGGTTGGGTATACATGGCATGCTTTCCACACCAAAGAGGCCACAGGGAAGAGATACATAGTACATAGTAACTTTTCAGGAAATTAACACATCAGGGGTGTTTGTATGGGACTACAAGATTGTAATGAACTGTGAATGTACTCACCTCAACCTTTGTGACCACATTTGGCCTGTTTAACATCTGTCAAACTTCCATAATATAGAAATACTGTATATTACAGTATATGTAAACCATCACCTTGTAAAACAACCCATTCAGTTTAAAAGAGAAATGAAAGGCAAAATATTTGTGTATAGATATAAAAAAAATTAAAAACACCTCACCCTCCCTTTTTTTATAAATGATGACATACCCTCTGTTCTCAGCTGCGTGGAGAGGTGAGGATGGAGAAACAGCAGTACACTGATCTTCCCAGAAGTGAGCAGGCTGAGTTCCCAGCATAGCTAGCTAGCTAGCTAGTGTGGTCAATTTTTGATAGGAAAGCAGAGGGACTGCCAGGAACACCAGGAAGCAATAGAAAGAGAACAGAATACTTTTTTATACAATTAAATGTTACAATAGAGATATATCAAGAATATGACATGTTGGGTGTACGTATTCTTTAAATATGACACTTTGAGTGAGAAAATAAAAGGTTTACAATAGGCGGTACTAAGGTTGATGGTTCGAATCCCAACCATGGCACCTCCTGCCTGTAGTTTGCATGTTCTCCCTGTGCCTGTGTGGGTTTTCTCCGGGTACTCTGGTTTCCTCCCACACTCCAAAGACATGCTGCTAGGTGAATTGGCTCCTGTCTAAATTGGCCCTTGTATATGAATGTAAGGTAGGGACCTTAGATTGTACGCCCCTTGAGGGATAGGGACCGATGTGAATGTACAATATATATATCCCCAAAACTCACATGCCCTATATTAGGGCCAATTAACCTACCAGCATGTCTTTGGCGTGTGGGAGGAAACCAGAGTACCCACACACAGGTAGAACATGCAAACTCCATGCAGGTAGTACCATTTTGGGATTTGAAACAACAACCCTAGTGCTGCCAGGTGAAAGTGCTAACCACTTAGCCACTATGCAGAATTGTGAAGATTCTTAATCTGGTTTGAGTTGGCTGTATGTATAGAAATCCCTAATATTAAGCAATTTCCATTTGTATAACATAGTCAAATCAGAGTAAGAACTTTACTAGGCTTTTCAGGATAAAAATAAAAGATCGCTTAATTATGATACCAGTCCTGAAGACCATGCTTAAAGTGGTATCAAACTCCCTCCCAAAAAAAATTATAATGCAGCTTACCACTTGTCATATGTGGAGGCTGAATTTGTTTTCTTTTTATTTAATCTTTTTCTTCCTTTGTTTACATCTTTTTATTTTCAGCTTCCTTTAACAGACCACGCGGTCCAGCAAAAGTCCATCTAAATCTGCTAGTGCACCTAACACTACTCTCTCCACAGGTTGACAATGCTGCTGTCCAAGCATGGCTACATTGCACCTCCATCCACAGTGGAGACAGATCACTGGCCAGATCACTGGGGGAAAGTAAAAGAAAAACCCTTAACATCCTCGGCAGTATGATTCTTTCCGATTTTTTGTGCTGAAAGCGGTACCATTTTTTTTGCATGGAAATATGTAGTTTTTTATTGTAGGCTGTAATTTTTAGGAATAACTCACTGAAATCTGTCCGAACAAGAGTCTATTAAACATCCCGGGTATGATAAAACTTGAAACACGAAATCATAAATTATAATTTAATAAATAATCATAAAAAATAATAATATAATAATAATAAATTTAATTCAATAATATAATCAAACCAAAAACACTGAAATTTGAAATACAGAGGCAAATTCGCACATTGCTGAGCAAAGTCACAAAATCGTTTTCAGTGTCTGATGACGAATTTCACCACGAATCATTATCACTCAATTCTGCAAGTGGTTCTGATTTACTATCGCTGTTCTAAAACTGCTTTTGACGTAAAGGGACGCTTTTTGGACGCCATGGACTTTTCTAAGTTTCCAGGCAGAAAGAACAGTCAAAATGCAGGCAGGGCACAGGACAAAGCAGTAGGGATAAAATATATGTGAAATGCATAGAAACAGCAATGACAGCAAAAATGACATTTTTTAAAAATTTCAAATTTCCTGCCGTCACAGGGACCGGAACACGGAAGCCGGATGCCGGCATCGGCCAGAGGAGATGGCTGGGGACGTTGCAGGGGACACATCGCGGGACCGAAGGACAAGGTAAGTGCTGCAGGGACCCCCTGAGCAACGCCGCATGGTAAGCCCGAGTGTAGCTCGGGGTTACCGCTCTTGGTATTGAAATTTTACCCCGAGCTACACTCGGGAAAACCGCTAAGGAGGTTAAAAAAGGAAAATTATTACAGCCACCATATCTAAGGCTGGCCCTACACTATACAATTTTCTTTAGAAAATTGCTTTAGATTTACCAAAAACCATATAATATGAGGTCAAACCTAAACAACACTTTCAATTGCATCCAATTAGGCTGGCCATTGCACTACACAGTTGAAGGTAAATCTAAAGAAAATTGGGTAGAAATTGGACAGAAAATTGTATAGTGTATGGCCAGCCTTAAGATTGGTAAACTGCAATATATAAAACAGAAAATCTAATGTGCTTGGTGTAACGTGAAATTGCAGCGCTGCGTATATTTGGATACAGTAATATAAACTATAAAATCAAAACAGTGTGCAAAACCATGTCTGTAACCAAATATACTTTTGCTCAACAAAATATATTTCTGCTGTGTTTAAATCAATAAAAATAATAAAAAAAATAAATGATTACACAAACATAACCTAGATTGTAAGCTCTAACGAGCAGGGTCCTCTGTTTTCTCTTGTACCAAATTGTATTGTAACTGTAATGCCTACCTTCATTTTGTAAAGCACTGCGCAAACTGTTGCCACTATATAGATCCTGTATAATAATAATAATAACAAAGTACAATCAAAAGTTAACAACTGTGCATAATACGTAAGAGAAAAATAAAGTCCACAAATAGCCCAAAGGGCTGCCAATGCATGATATGAAACTTGTGCATTGAAATCAAGAATTCAGTGCTCCCAACTTTCAACACCTCCAAAAATGCCAACGCCTTCGGAAATATATGCTCTCTGCGTTACAGAGGTCAAATGTGCATGTGAACAGGGTTAAACCCCGCCGTACACACTGTATTTCTCCTTCTGGAATACAGCCAATATCCTAAATGCACAGCTCCCCAGAAATAATGCATATGATCTCTATATCACTCGTGATATAGGGTTAACCCCCACCAGATCCGCTGTATGCTTCCATGTGTTTCTCCTTCTGGAACATAGCCAATACTCTCGGACACAAAGCTCACCTCAGTAATATTAGGAAGAAAAGCAACCCAATCATGGGTACTAATGCTAAAATACCTCTTTATTAAGTAAGAAAAAGTACAAATATCACAGGTTACAAATGTCAAACACCACAGCGTTGTACACCTGGGGGCAGACTATAAAGTCAGTGGTCACAAGTCCTGCTTCTACACACTTTTCATCTGCAGTAGGACTTCCTCAGGGAGCATCTAAGGAAGAAACTGCAATATATTACATTTTTATTAGGGTTTAATACCACTTTAATGCAATTTTGAGATAAAGTATATGTTACCCCAACATTTCATATTCCTGATATGTGCGTGCTGTACTATGTACTTGTATTAAAAAGTATCCTGTTCTCTTTGCATTGCTTCCTTTGTGTGAAAAACCTGGTGACTCTGACAGTCCTTTTGCTCTCCTACTTCAAACAGACCACACTAGACATAGATGCACATCCATTCCAGTGTGGTGAGTTTTGCTTCCATCCCAGTGTGGTGAGTTTTCTCTTTTGCATGCCAGTTGAGAGCACAGCCTCCCTGTACTCCAATGACCAGACTTGTGTCGACATGCCCCCCTGCACAGCTCTTCACTGTCTCCTGCTGACATCACCCCCCTTCCCCAGTCTCCATGCCTAGCTCTCTAAGCCCCATTCACACCTGAGTGATTTGTAGCTCGAAGCTCCAAAACACTTGAGGAGAAAAAAATCAATTATTCTCAATGGAGACGGTTCATATCTCCACTCTAAATCGCATGAAGCTCAAAGTATGGAGCTTTTTTTGTCACTCCAATTGGGCAGATATGCGCATTTTTATTTCATGGAAATGAAAGGAAATGTGCGATCCATGCGTTGTTGTGCTTTTTTGTGCGTTTTTTCTGCTCAAAAGAAATATTTTAATTAATAAATGAATAAATAAATGTTAAATAAATAAAATAATCATAAATAATTGTTAAATAAAGTAATAATCATCATAAATAATTGTTAAATAAATCAAATGTAATTATAAATAAATATCCTCTAACCTTTACTAAATAAAAAATAACAATCATAATAATAATAAATAAATGAACACCTTAACAAAAAATAAATACATTATTATTATTAATAATAAAAATAATAACAAAAATTATTATTATTATTATTATTAACACCCTAAAATGTTTTTATTAATAAATAATAATAACACAATAAATAAAGAATTAATCCTAACACCTAACCTAACTCTAACCCCTTTACCATAACAAAAAAAAAAGAATAATAATTAAAAACTAAATAAAAGCTAATAGAAAAAGCTAAAAAAGCTGAAAAACCTAGCAACATTGAATGATGAAACAGATGAGATTTTTCTCTATTGGCTATTAAAAAATGCCAAAGCTCAAAAATGCTTTAAAAACGCATACAAATGTGCGAAAAAACCCTAAAAGTTGCAACACTCAGGTAGCTCCACTACGCAGCTGAGAGCAGAGATCAATTAATCACATATTAAAAAAATGTAAAAAAAAAAAGTGTTTAGAATGTTTAGTCATACACAAACATTTTGCCATGCATTTCTAATATATACTGAATGGGTTAATTTACAAGATAAGAGTTCACATACACTTTTAATATTTGTATTATAATGTGTACACTGTAAAGAGAAACCCAAAATGACTTTTCTTACTTCCATATGGAAGACTGTGCATAAAATACAACTTGCTGATCACACTAATGTGCTGTAAGCTGTAGGTCCAAAAATGTTTCATAGGCTTTCTGAGATCTTAACATTTTTTCAAGGGTTCCTCCAGGTTATATCAATTAAGAAAGGCTGTTCTAAGCCCATCTGTAAGATTCAGAGAATGGAGCCAGGTGCTGGGATGATGTTCAGGCATAATATCATGTGTGTCTAAAGAGGATAGACACTGATGGACACAAAACAATTGGCAGAGAAGATAGATTGAGTGGTGAAGAACAATTCTGAAATATCAAAGCTGGAGAAGGGTAAACACAGAGGTGAGTCTGCTATAACGTGCAGGTATGCTAGGTATGGAAAGAGCTTTCTTTAGTTGGGACTCATTTGCTGTAGGCCAGTCTTTCTCAAACTTATTTTCCCAGAGGAACCCCTAAAATAGTTTTCAGGAATAATTTGAGTAACCCCTTCTTAAATCTATTTATTGGAGGTCAAAAGAAGAATGAAACATGCCCCTGGCATTGGTGGTCATTTGGAAGAATGAAAGCCTTACAGTAGTGGCCTAAATGCCACCCTTACAAAAAAGATCCAGTGCAAAGTGGCACTGAAACCAGAACTATGCATGTACTGCCAGATGGGAGGTCAATCAGACTCAAGGAGCCTCTAGCAACCTCTAGAGGAAACCTGTTTGAGAACGGCTGCTGTAGACAAATCACCCTAGGTTCAATTTACAAAGCTAATGACCAACTTAACATTGGTAGCAGTATCAGGACAAAGCCCATGAAAGCTGGGGGTCTCCAACATTTCCATCCCATTTCCATGGCAGCAGTCATTGTTAGCAGGTGCATGGAGTTCGCAGATGGTGCCATGAGCCCGATCATCTTTCCTCGATGAAGGCAATAGAGAGGGGAAGTGCACACCCTAGTGATGAAGGTGATTGACAGGAATAGGAACTAAAGATTTTTTTCCATACAGTAGGAGAGGGTTGAAATCCCTGTCAGTATTAGTGTTGCCATCACTCATCATGCAAACTCACCTATACATCCATGTCTCCATACTGTATTTTGCTGAGAAATCACCTCGAAAAACACTCCCTTCGCATTTCTGGTTGTGGCCTTCTTGAGTAAGGGTAGATGACTCATTTAGCATTTACTTCCTGGAATCCATCTGCCCTTAGTGCAGGCATGCAAGCAGGAGGGCGTGTGCTTAGCTGAGAAAACGTCTCCTCCCCTCCTAAAGATTCCTGGGATGTAGGACATAATTTTGCCTGCAAAACTGAAAGTAACTGAAGAAATGTAAAAAAAAAAAAAAGTTTAAACACAAGTAAATATGATATATTTTCCTATCTACTTGCTAATGCTATCAGCATAAGGATTAAATGATTGAGAATGAAGTTCTGATAATTTAATGTCATATTTTTTAATGAATAACGCATTGAATAATTTAACAAATTAAAGTTTAAGTAACTTAATTAATAACTAATTTAATTTTACAATTTAACATGTAAATAAAAAATGTTGTGTTTTGATACACTTCCTTGCGCATATTGCTTCCATCCCATCATCATAAAAACTGCTGAATCAGTCATATCAACCTTTTTCTCTGTCTCTCTGGAATAATTATCTAAAAATCCTAGATAAAGTGCAGCGACTTCCGCCTGACTCCATTGATACCATCCCTCGCTGACCCTGATTAAACCAGCCTTATGTCAGGAAAAACTATTAATATTAATGAGACGCTGTTACATTCGACTGCAAATGAAAGAGGCTAATGAAGCCTTTAGGGCCATCACCTGGATGCAGAGGTGGTGTTTGATTCTGTAGGGTGACTCTATTTATAGCAGAATATACTGATGATGAGCACTACATTTATATCTTGTGTGAAGTCCTGATGACACAAAGTAAACTTAAAGTGGCTCTTAAGGCAGAAAAGGCAGAAGGTTTTTTTTTTTTTTTACCTTGATGCATTCTCTGCATTAAGGTAAAAAAAAAACTTTTGCATGCAGCAACCCCCCCCCCCCCCCTTATACTCACCTGAGCCTGATTTCAATCCAGTTATGTGCACAAGAGCAGTGGCCCTCTCAGCTCTCTCCCTCCTAATTGGCTCACAGACAGCAGAGGGACCCATTAGCTCCTGCTGCTGTCAATCACAGTCAGTGAGGAGGGAGTGGGGGGCAAGGCCAAGCCCCTCTGTGTGTCAATGGATACAAGGCAGTACACAAATGGCTGTGTACTGCATGTATGTATAGCAGTAATATGTATTAAACCATGTACACTCTTCAAAACATTTAAAGGAACACTTTTTAATCAGAGTCTAGCATCAACTCAATTAAACTCCTGGGATATTAATCTGGTCAGTTAAGTAGCAGAGGGGGTTGTTAATCAGTTTCAGCTGCTTTGGTGTCAATTAAATTAACAACAGGTGCACTAGATGGGCAACAATGAGATGACCTCCAAAACAAGAATGGTTTTACAGGTGGAGGCCACTGACATTTTTTTTCCCTACTCATCTATTCTGACTGTTTTCACTAGTTTTGCATTTGGCTAGGGTCAGTCTCACTACTGGAAGCATGAGGTCATACCTGGACCCTACAGAGGTTGCACAGGCAGTCCAACTCCTCAGGGATGGCACTTCCATACGTGCCATTGCAAGAAGGTTTGCTGTGTCTCCCAACACAGTCTCAAGAGCATGGAGGAGATTCCAGGAGACAGGCAGTTACTCTAGGAGAGTTGGACAGGGCCGTAGAAGGTCCTTAACCCATCAGCAGGACTGGTATCTGCTCCTTTGTGCAAGTAGGAACAGGATGACCACTGCCAGAGCCCTACAAAATGACCTCCAGCAGGCAACTGGTGTAAATGTCTCTGACCAAAGAATCAGAAACAGACTTCATGAGGGTGGCCTGAGGGGCCGATGTCCTCTATTGGGCCCTGTGCTCACTGCCCGGCACCACAGAGCTTGATTGGCATTTGCCATTGAACACCAGAATTGGCAGGTCCACCACTGGCACCCTGTGCTTTTCACAGATGAGAGCAGGTTCACCCTGAGCACATGTGACAGACATGAAAGGTTCTGGAGAAGCCGTGGAGAACATTATGCTGCCTTTAACATTGTTCAGCATGACCGTTTTGCTGGTGGGTCAGTGATGGTCTGGGGAGGCATATCCATGGAGGGACGCACAGATCTCTGCAGGTTAGACAATGGCACTCTGACTGCCATTAGGTATCGGGATGAAATCCTTGGAACCATTGTCAGACCCTACACTGGTGCAGTGGGTCCTGGGTTCCTCTTGGTGCACGACATGGCGCCGGTCCAGATCTGGGAGGAAATACCCCAGGACATCATCCGTTGGCTCATTAGGAGCAAGCGCCGACATTGTCAGACATGCATACAAACATGTGGGGGCCATACAAACTACTGAGTACCATTTTGAGTTGCTACAATGAAATTTCAGCAAAATGGACTAGCCTGCTGCATAATTTTTTCACTTTCATTTTTGGGGGTGTCTTTGAATTCAGTCCTCTGTAGGTTGATCATTTTAATTTTCATCAAACGATGGGGCATCCTTACATTCCTGACACATTACCCAGTCCATATCAGTATAGATATCCAGTATGATATTTTTCCCCATTGATATCTGATGTGTTTTCATAATGTTCCTTAAATTTTGTTTGAGCCGTGTATTACACATAGGTGTAAAGGCAATCATATAGGTTATAAAATGAGTCTCCCCTAACTGATATTTGACATGGATTAAGCAGATTTAAGAGTTTGTCTGTGAAAAATTCCCAGTAATAAGTTCATCCACACTAGTGGAAGTTAGATGAAAAGAGGTACTTTGGACCCCTTACCAGTTTCAGCAGTCCTGTGACCTCCACCTGTTATAGAGGGAGGATGGCGCAGTGACATGGAGTGAAAAGTCCATGGTTCACATGCATGAGCTACCACAGCTTAGAAATGAACCGCTAGCGGGTCTTGAATAGCAGTAGGAATCAAGTGGTTGACTTGCCTAGTATGGCTCTTTGCAATGATAATTCTACTTTCCACAAAGAAAGAGCATGGCCATTTAAAGAGCCTGGGACATCAACATTTAAAAAATTGCTGGTAAAGGTGCAGAAAAATCAAGTATTTTAAAGTGATATTAAAGGCTGCTTAAAAAAAGCCATCAAACATGCTATACTTGCCTGCTCTGTGCAATAGTTTTGCACAGAGCAGCCCTGATCCTCCTCTTCTCAGGTCCCCCAATGGTGCTAGTGGCCCCTCCCACCTGCCTAGTGCCCTCATAGCAAGCAGCTTGGGGGCACTCGAAGACTCGCCCCTGAGCCACTGCTCTCTCTGTCCATTCAGACACGCGGCGCACCTCGGCCCCACTCTCACCCCAGCTCTATCCTCATTGGCTCACTGGCTGTGATTGACAGTAGTGGAAGCCAATGGCTCCTGCTGCTGTGTCCACCTCAGAGAGCCACTGCTCTTGTGCACATCGCTGGATCGAGATGGGGCTCAGGTAAGTATTGGGGGGCTGCTGCACACAAAAGGTGCAATAGAATGCATGAAGGTAAAAAACTACGACCACTTTAAAAGCATACTTTTCCTCCCCATACAAAATTTCTTATTCACTTGCAATGTGTCTTTGAACTTTCTGGGAACTCGCCCAGCTCCTCTGCCCTTCTCTACATAACCTTTATGTAACTGCCACAGAAATATTGATGGGGAATACTTGAGGCTGCTGACATCACATCCAAGATGGCAGTGCCCAGCAGCTTACTCAGGCTTTTTGGATGTCTACACACACATAACATGCCTAAAATATAAATAGGCCTCATTCACATTGAGTGTAGGAGGAAACCCACACAGGCATAGGGAGAACATGCAAACTCCATGCAGGTAGTGACCTGGTTGGGACTCAAGCTGACAACCCCAGTGCTGCAAGGCAGAAGTGCTAACCACTAAGCTGCCATGTGTTTATGGCTCACCTCTTTGAAACTCTGTTACCCAAGCGAGAAGGACAGCCGCTGGCTGTGTTTAGTTACCTTTTATTAAGCTGCAAATATATACATGTACAGCCTGTTCTGCAGGTGAAGGACAGAAAATAGTTACCATGGTAGTGTGGAAGAAACATAAACCTGATGATACAGAACAAGCCAAAATATGTGCCTATGGCTAAAACACTTCATAAAAGCCATCATTTCAACACTAAAGAACATTTTATGTCTTGTAGCTGTGTTTTCCAGACCGCCTGTTTTCACTGATTTATGCGTTTTAATTAGTAATAATGATAACATTTATAGTCGTTACCTTAGCATGAAGAAAAACCTAAGGGGATATGCTGAGAACAAAAAATTCTCAAGTTTAAAGATCTGAAATAACACATATATATTGCAGTCCAATCCATTAATATACCTTGCATTAGTTTCTGTATTGGGGCTCCCTTCTGCCCCTGGGCCTGTAGTGTCTAAAAAAATATTAATAGATTATGGTCCCAAGCAGTTGTCACCCTATGATGGCAGCTGCTTCCTATCAAAGAGCCTGCACCAACCTCTGTTTGGCCCATCTCCTCTGTAACTAGCCCTATGGGCCACTGACACCCCTTTGCTTTGATGTGGATGCACAAAGAGGAACTGGCAGTGGAGAAAGGCTAAACCTGGAGTTCAAAAGCAAAACTAAGTAATGTTAAAGAAAAAACACAGCCATGCATCCACTGAGCATGCTCAAGTACAGAGATTATGGACCAATTTTCTTATTTTCTATTGCTTTTGTTTTGTTCTGTTTTTCTGTTGGGAATTAATTTGTTTATACTAGAATCCATTTTATAATATGAAAATCTTAGGTGGTTCTAAAGGCTGAAGGTTTTTTTTTACCTTCATGCATTTTATGCATGAAGGTAAAAAACCTTCAGTGTGCAGTCGTCCCCCCAAGCCTCCCCTAATACTTGTCTGTGCCCAAGCCTGATCCAGCAAAGTGCATGAGAGCAGTGGATCTGCCAGGTCTCTCCCTCTTTATTAGCTGAGACACTCCCGTTGCTGTCAATCACAGCCAGTGAGCAGGGAGCAGGGAGCAGGGGGTGGAGCACACAGAGGTCGCACAGAGGAGGCTCAGCAAAGTGCATGAGAGCAGTGGATCTGCCAGGTCTCTCCCTCTTTATTAGCTGAGACACTCCCGTTGCTGTCAATCACAGCCAGTGAGCAGGGAGTAGGGGGTGGAGCACACAGAGGTCGCACAGAGGAGGCTCAGGAGTGAGCTTGCACAAGTGCCCTCAGAGCAAGAGTGGGGGCACTCAGCAGGGGGGAGGAGCACTGGCGGAGGACCCCAAAAGAGGAGGATCAGAACTGCTCTGTGCAAAACCATTGCACAGAACAGGTAAGTTTGACATGTTTGTTATTTTTTTAAAATTGAACCTTGAAAGCAATACTAAAGGTTTGTTTAAAAAAAAAATTAAAAATACCAAACATGTTATACTTACCTGCTGTGTGTAGTGATTTTGCACACAGAAGCCTGGATTTTCCTCTTCTTGGGTCCCCCACAGGCTTTTCTGGCTTCTCAATTCTGTCAGGTGCCCCCATAGCAAGCATCTTGCTTTGGGGGCATCTGCTGCTCCATGTGTCCATTCACACACAGAGCCTCAGCTTGGCCCCTTCCCCTTTCTCTCCTCATTGGCTAACTTGCTGTGATTGACAGCAGAGGGAGCCAATGGCTTCCGCTTGCTGTTCCAGCCAATGAGGAGGCAAAAACCCGGGACAGCCGAGGCTGTTGTGCACATCGTTGGATCTTGATGGGGCTCAGGTAAGTATTCAGGGGACTGGGGGTACTGCTGCACACAGAAGGTTTTTTACCTTTATGCATAGAATGCATGAAGGTAAAAAACCTTGAGCCTTTACAACTGCTTTAGTATCACTTTAAAAGGAGTAGACCAGACAATTGATATTAGAAACCCAAAACTCCATAATGGATAAGAACAGACTGGAAGTCTTCAAAAGATATAATGTCATCAGGTGATTTAGCCCACCAGACTTCTCCTATAGTTCAAATATCACATTTGGTGGACTGATCCTTTACCACAGTGGTCTTCAAACTGTGGCCTGTGGGTTGGGTGTAGCCCTTTGCTTGTTTTTATCCGGCCCTTGTGGCACAATTTCTCCCACTGATACGAGGTACTCTTCCTCCCACTTACACCCACAATGAGGCAACATTCCTTCCACTGACACCAATGGTGGAGTATAATTCTCCCCATTGACACCCATGATGGGACACTATTCCTTCTACTAACACCAACAATGGGGCATAATTGCTCTCATTGATGTAAATGATGAAAAACTATTCCTCCCATTGACACCAATAATGGGGCACTAATCCTCCAACTGACACCAACAATTCTTCCCACTAATACCAATGATGGGGCACCATTTCTTCTCCAACTGACCACAGGTACTATGTCATTTTTTTACTTCAACTGACCACCAAGTCCGAGGCATTGTTTACCCCCTTCTGACACTGGGACATTTTCTACTCCCACTGGCCACAGTCTGGGCCCCCTAAAGTCTGAAGGACAGCAATCTGACCCTTTGTTCACAAAGTTTGGAGACCCCTGCTTTTACATATTGACATTGAAGGCAGCCTATAACCCTGCTGAAATTTTAGCTGATGAACCCCCCTGAAATTTGATCAGTGGGTGGTCCCATCAGCACCACTCTGTCCAACATCCTTAGAATGACAAATTGAAAGAGCAGGGTAGAAAATTGTTGAGCAAACAGTGCTTGCATCCAGTCAGATGCAAGCACTGCTCAGGTTCTCTGACAGCCAGAGGTGTCGGCTCTCAGCATACAATAACCAACAGGGGATATTTCTCTGTGCACATGGTTTATTGTAGATGGAGGAGGAATTGGCAAGATTTCTTTTGTTCAACTGCAGGCTGACTTAACAAAATCTATGTGTATATGGCCAACTTTTAGTCTGGGGGTTACTACTGCCATTCTGGAAAACCTCTTTTCAAGGTATTGGAGGCTGGTAATGACACCAGTTGCATTTAATGAAAACATTAGTGCAGTTTTTATATTTGCCTGGAGTTCAGCTGTATGAATGTATGATTCTGAGTCAGCCATTTGTCTAAGAAAATATGTGAATGTTAAATATTTCCTCCTAAAGACCAACAGCAATCAAATAAAATCAGATCCCAAGAAATCAGCCACAAATCTGGCACCGACTGATGTGTATGGGTAATATATGCCATAAGTTCAAAATGCTGAATGGACAGACACAAGAGTGAACAGTGTAGAGTAAGTTCAGCATAACCGCCCTGATTGCAGAAAGCAATTAGTCATGTGTACAACCTGCTGGGGCCATTGTTAGCTATGAATGGAGGCAGCAAGGTCCTTGTTCTCATAATTGCAGGCTTTGCTATGCTCGTCATGCCCTCTAGGTGTGTGGTCTAGCCTAAGTCCTAAAGACTGGAGAGCAGGGTGGTCTGACACGCCTTGCTCCACTTAATCGTTTTCCACAATTAGTTCAGCATTTTTTATTCTTCATAATGGTTGTTTTAACTGACATTTGTTACATACTGTATTTAGAGTGTTTTGCCTCTAATAGTCCACACTATCTTATTTTCATTCATTTCTACTGCCACACGTACAGTTCTACACAGGATGTAAAGGTACAACTTGTACATGCATTACAACACTCTAAAGGTACAGTATGTATCTTTTCACTCTAGGACATGGTACGAAGATGTAAATTCACAATCATTAGTTGAAATGCACATATGCAGCAAGAGTGAGGAAAAAGATCATAGCAGGAGTATTTAAAACAAAGCTTATATATATAACATATACAGATCAACCATAACATTATGGCCACTGACAGGTGAAGTGAATAACACTGATCTCATAACAATGGCTCCTGAAAGAGGGTGGGATATATTAGGCAGCAAGTGCACATGGTTTCCTTGAAGTTGATGTGTTGAAAGCAGAAAAAATGGGCAAGCGGAAGGATTTCAAAATCAAAATCCAACCCAATGTCATTCTGCGCTTGGATAAAAAATATGAACATTAGCAGATAGCACAAGTAAAATATACTAAACCACAATAAACATAATACATAAAGTGCAGAGCTAAAAATTACATTCAAAGTAGTGACAATCCACTGTGATCAAATAATGTCCACATCAATAAATGTCTGTGATAATGAGTGTGTTTCCAACAATCAAAGAAGAAAAGACCCACTTTTCCAACAGGACTGAAGAGAGAGTGACACTTTAGGATACTTCTAGTGACCACAGGTGAGTGAACCCCTACCGAAACTGTTGGGCTTTCAATTCAATGAAAAGCCAAAAGCGTGTAAAGGCATCAATCCCACAACAAGTTCATGCTGTATGGCGATACTCCAATTTTATAGCTCCAGGGATGACGTCAATCCTACGACGAAGCGCGTTGGGTGGAGCCTGACATGACATCACAACGCTGAGTGACCATCAGCCGGAACTTGTTATGCATCAGGATTGCTGTAGCTCTGTGATGTTTACACGATTTTTTGATATCTACCTATTTTAAGTGCAAAAATTTTAATAAATATATTTCTTTTGGAATGTACTGCACTATTGGTTTTTATGTATTTTATATACCGCTATTGATGGAGAGTGAAGCTACAGTGAAGCCCTAAGATTGGAGTATCGCCATACAGCATGAACATGTTGTGGGATTGATCCCTTTACGTGCTTTTGGCTTTTCATTAAATTGAAAGCCCAACAGTTCTGGTAGGGGTTCACTCATCTGTGGTCACCAGAAGTATCCTAGAGTGTCATTCTCTCTTCAGTCCTGTTGGAAAAGTGGGTCTTTTCTTCTTCTTTGATTGTTGGAAACACACTCATTATCATGGACATTTATTGACGTGGACATTTATTTGATCACGGTGGATTGTCACTACTTTGAATGCATATTTTAGCCCTGCACTTTATGTATTAAGCATAAGGATTTGAGCAACGTTGACAAGGGATGAATTGTAAAGGCTAGACAGCTGGGTAAAACCAACTCCAAACTTGCAGCCCTTGTAGGATGTTTCCCGTTCTGCAGTAACCAGGACCTACCAAACAGGGTCCAAGGAAGGAAAACCAGCAAGTCGTTTACAGGGTCATGGACAGCCAAGGCTCATTGATGCAAAGGCTAGCCCAGGGAGCAAAGGTTGGCCCGTGTAGTCTGATCCAATAGAAGAGCTACTGTAGCTCAAATTGCTGATAAAGTTAATGCTGGTTCTGACAAAAAGGTGTCAGAATACACTGTGCATTGTAGTTTGTTGCATATGGGGCTGCCTAGCTGCTGACTGGTCAGGGTACCCTTGCTGACCCGTGTCCATGTGAACATCAGAACTGGACCTTGGAGCAACAGAAAAAGGAGGCCTGGTCTGCTGATACATGTTTTCTTTTACATTATGTGGATGGCTGGGTGCATGTGTGTCTCTTACCTAGGTAAGAGATGACACCAGGATGCAGTATGGGAAGAAGACAAGCCGGTGGAGACAGTGGGTTTTATTTACTAAAGTTGGTCCATTCAGAATATCGTGCACTTCTACATAGAAACCAATCAGCTTACAGGTTTTATTGCTAAAGCTTAATTGAACAAGCTGAGGTTAGAAGCTGATTGGCTACCATGCACAGATGCACAAGATTCTGAGTGAACCAGCTTTAGTAAATAAACTCCAGTGTGATGCTTTGGGCAATGCTCTGCTGGGAAACCTTTGGCCTTGCCATTCATGTGGATGTTATTTGTCACATACTACCTACCATTGTTGCTGATCAAGTACACCCCTTCATGGAAACAATATTCCCTGATGGCAGTGACCTCTTTCAGCAGGATAATGCTCCCTGCCACACTGGAAAAATGGTTCAAGAATGGTTTGAGGAACACACAAGTTCAAGGTTTTGACTTGTCCTTCAGATTCGCTAGATCTCAAGCCAATTGAGCCTCAGGAAGGGTTAGAAATTCTGACAATGCTGCAGGCAGTGTTTATATTGTTGTCCGCGATTTCCTGTCCCAGTAACAATGAATCCTCTTATTTGTTGCAATGACATTACCAGAACAGAAAAATCTACCTTAAAGATCCAGTACATTAAAAAAAAAAGTCTGATAGAAATTTTAGCACTTCCTGACTCTATCCAAAATTAGACTAAAAAGTTTGGCTGGAGTTAATCTTTAAAATATATACAGTCAGGTCCATAAATATTGGGACATCGACACAATTCTAACATTTTTGGCTCTATACACCACCACAATGGATTTGAAATTAAATGAACAAGATGTGCTTTAACTGCAGACTGTCAGCTTTAATTTGAGGGTATTTACATCCAAATCAGGTGAACGGTGTAGGAATTACAACAGATTGCATATGTGCCTCCCACTTGTTAAGGGACCAAAAGTAATGGGACAATTGGCTTCTCAGCTGTTCCATGGCCAGGTGTGTGTTATTCCCTCATTATCCCAATTACAATGAGCAGATAAAAGGTCCAGAGTTCATTTCAAGTGTGCTATTTGCAATCCGCAGCACACAACTTACACTTCGTCCCCACACAGGACTCTCGTAAAATGGCACCAAACTCCTCCCATTCGCGACATTTCCTGTTTCGAAGCACCGCAATAGTCAGTCACTGGGAACCCAAAGGACTCCTTGGATATAGGACCCTACATCCCAGGAGACTTTGCAATTCGCCTTAACACGTCATCGCCTAGGCGGCCAGGACCAGAACTGCAGTCCTGAAATTTGATTTAAAGGTATTTATAATACAAAAAAAAAATGTTTATCCAAATCGTGCTTTACAACACAGGTACAATGTAAATATAGGCACCTTAAAAAAATGAGTGGCATTCCGCTTTAAAGAACTAAAAAGAGGTGGGGGCATCTAGTGGTAAAAAGTGATAACGACATTCCTAACACCTTGCTACATGGGGGCAGGGCTTAGCTCTGGAAGAGGTGTGTCAAGTTTTATTTTGGGGAGAAGTCAAGGACTAAAACTTGCTTTCTGCACTGAAGGGCTTCTTAAATATAGGCTATCCTGATGAAGCCACGTGATATCGTGGAGTAACGCGTAGAGCGCAGTGACGTACTTCTGGTTAAGCACTTCCGGCAGACGCCATCATTGAACACCCAGCACCTTGCAGTACACCCACAGCACATGGGAGACCAGCTGTATGAGATCTGCTATACTGTGAGTGTTCTCTTTTGGCTTGTTTTTATCTGCTATATAGAATAAATGGCATTTCACTATGGAGGCTCTCTTTGTCTACCTCTCTATGACCTTGTGATTATCCTGGGGGTATTACCATCTGAGGGCATAAGTGACCTGGCAGAGGAGATTGAGTGGTACTACAGGAGTATTATACCAGAGATCCCCAGTCTGGTGGAGCTATATTACCTAAACCATTATGGCCCTTAGGGGTCGCATGGTTAAGGTGAGGAGGCACTTTAGCCACTTTTGGATTATGATATACACGTGTGGCATGCTAACACGCATCATGTTTGGAGTGAAGAATTGAAGCACTGACATCGCGGTGTTTGTTTGCACATGAAATATTGCACTTTATTGTGGATTTTACTTTTTACCATTATTCATACTCCTACTGAGCACCTGTCACTTTCAGTTAGAGTGTGCTATGTTATTGTGTATTAATTCACTGTGCATATATTGTATATTGGCACGATTTAGTCAGCAAACGCATGACCTGTTTTGCACTTTATTGTGGATTTTACTTTAACCTATATTCATACCCATACTGAGCACTTTCCACTTTCAGTTAGAGTGTGCAATGTTATTGTGTATTATGTTTACTGTGCATATATTGGATTTTGGCACGATCTAGTCAGCAAACGCATGACCTGTTTTGCACTTTCAGCACTTGGCACTTATATATTTTTTGGGGGGATTATTTAGCACTAGTTATCTATACCTTTCAATACAGTGTGCTCACTTTATATGTATTATTATATCATTGCACCTACTTATTTAGTTTTGCATGTTAAGCGCTTCACCAATATAGTTTTTTTACTTATTAAATATTGCTTTCCTGTCAAATCCAATAGCTGCATAGTCTTCTTCTTCTTGAATGGGGGATAGTGGTTGGGGACTGTCTTATTACTATCAAGTCCTGTTGTTTAGCAATCTGACTGGTGTATACAATTAGTTGGCAATCCTATGCATCCAGTCTTGAGCACAATCCAATGTGTACTGCCAGTTCCTTTCCCTAGCATTGAAATAATCTACAACCAGTCCAGTCACTGCCCAGATCTGTTTTCTCTGTTCTTTATCACTGACATCTTATTTAACATATTATTCCTCTTTTCTTTCATTACTATCCACTGGTGTCCTGTAAAATTATAATATTGCATGATAAAATGAACACTCGAAGCAGAACACGTGATGAAGCCAGCACATTGTGTAAAAAGCAAAAAATGCCGACATTTTCCATTGTTTAAATGTGTGAGGAGACCTCGTTGTTCTACAAAGAGAAAACTGAAGAACGTTCAGTCAGCTGGAATAGCATGCGCCCTGTAAAGTCTGATTCCAGTTGGATGCCTGAGTGTTGAGGAGAGCCAAGACTCACGGTCATGGGACAATCAGATTATCAGATGGGGCTGATAGTAAAATTGGAAAATTGTGATTTGTAGATAAGTAAAGTCAGAAGGGATTGTACAAGTCATAGATCCACATCTGGATTTGATTATACTTTGTGTATTCCACGACCAGTTAGCTTCTAATTTCTCAGAGTAGCAGTACTGTACTGAGGTTTCAGCTATTATAAATGGGTTCAGTAGCTCATAGCAGGGAGCTTGTGCCTCGTCATAGGATGAAGCTGGTTAGCAGCTGTTTTACATTTTGCTTTCAACAATTGAAGCATACCTAAAGCCAAACCTTTTTTGTCTAGTTTTGGATGGAGTTGAGAAGGGTTAAACCACTAACAGGTGTTCTCTTCGCTGTCCCATTGGGAAGAATCTCCTTCAGCTTGTCTTGAGACTCAACAGAAAGTGAGAAGAGATCACTCAAAAGTGAGGGAAAGATGGCTCCCATTGAAACAAAAAATTCTTCCCTAATCCTGTTCAACTGAAATTCAAAATTGTAGATGATCTCTCACTTTCCGCCCTGGTAAAACAGTGAAAAAGATAAATAAAGTAAATCTCCCCATGGTCACATGGTCTAATCTAGGCACACATTTGTCTGGATTATGATGCACACTTCTTTCTTATCACATTTAGAATTTTCCCACCAGCGGTGGAATGCCAGCATATGAAAATGGATTACCTTTACATAGGCAATACCTCCTTCAGTCCAACATGAGTGCTATTGCCAGACTCATCCACCTTATCAACCGTTCAGTGTCTGCTACCCCTCTCTGCCAATCTCCGTTCATCCAGGAATTAATTTCAAAATGCTATCAACTTACAAAGCCATCCACAACTCTTCCCCCAGCTACATCACCAACCTGGTCTCAAAATACCAACTAAATCATTCTCTTTGTTCCTCCCAAGACCTCCTGCTCTTTAGCTCTCTTTTCTCCTCCTTCCATGCTAGCCTCCAGATCTTCTCTTGAGCCTCTCCCATCCTCTGCCACTCACTACCCCAATTTGTCCAACTATCTGCTACTCTGTCCACTTTTAGGCAATCTCTGAAAACCCTTCTTTTGAGAGAAGCCTATCCTGTCTCCACCTACTAACTGAACTTTTATTTTCTCCCTCAGCTCATCCCCAACAGATATTACCATTTGTATCACTTGACCCCCCCCCCTTTTAGATTGAAAGCTCTAAAGAGCAGGGCCCTCTGATTCCTTTTGTATTTAGTTGCATTGTAACTGTACTGTTTGCCCTCATGTTGTAAAGCGCTGCACAAACTGTTGGTGCTATATACATCCTGTATGATAATATTAATGAGGATTTTAGCTTAAAATTGTGAGTATGCAGAGTGTGCAGTGACAAGTAAGCATTTCATTTATCCATATGGAGAGATGGTCTGTGCTTATACTGATTTACATGTGTCAGTGGACACACACTGAAATGTGATTTTAAGAATAAAAGAAACGTTTTAAGGAACTTATGCTATATAAGCTCTTTCTCTCCTCCTCCTTCATATTTTATTGCTGATTGTGATACCACATACAACATCGGTGATCGTGGGAGTGTACAAGATGATCTTACAGGTTCTGCAGATTGTTACTCCCAAAAGGGAATGCGCTGCAAGCTGGTTTATAATACACCAGCATTTACCTCTGGTGAGTTTATCTGGTATTAGTTAGTGGTGGATATCACATTGGTGTTGGTGGAAGAAAAGAAGAAACAATAAGAAAGAAGCATTTTGAATGAAGTTATTACATTGAGACTGTTTAAATATTTATCAATTTGCATGGCCTTTTCTCACAGTTAATTTATGATATGTTTATTTATATACTATTTAGATTTATTGGACACACTTGTTGGTAATGCATTGTTTGCACATGCCGCACCCTCCTAATTTAGCTAGGGGGAGCTAGACTCCAATTGTTGGACTATGGCTGAGCAGCAGCCTAGGTGTAATAGCCATAGAGGGGTTAAATTGTGGTCAGGGCTGAGAGTATCTGCAGGCCAGCTCCTCTGGAATTTCCCCCGGCTCTGGGGATTTTGGAGGAAGGGCCCTATAGGCAGTGTGTTGATCTGAGGAGTGGCTTGTTGCACTTTTGAGGGATTCTAGCCAATCCTCAAGAAGAGCTTGGCAAGGGGCTGGACACCCTTAAAAGTGTTGGAACCTGCTCAGTTGGAGGAGCATGGAGAGTTGGAAGGAGAGCTTGGGCGGAAGATCGGGAGGAAAATGGGAGGCTGAAGGAAGGAGGCTGCGAGGAGGCCCAGTGGGATGGGGTCTACCTGCAGACTCACTGACCCCCTGAGAGAGGACCACCTGTATGGTCAGAGAAGGAGAGGCCCAGCTGATAGGCCTGGTAGCAGCCACCAACCTACAAGCAGTACAGGAAAGGATCTGAGTGAGCACACTTGCACAACCTGGGTGAATAGAGGAAAGAATGGTAGGTAACCAGATTAGCTATCTACCAGTGACTGTTTATCTTTTAAAGTGTCAGGAACCTGATCCCCTGCTCAGGGATACCTCCAGATTGCTGGGTGAAGGGGAGAAGTTAATCTAGGGTCCTGCATGGTACACAAAGGAGATGCTGGCTAGCTCTCCAACAAAGACTGTGCTGCAGAGAAGGCTTGTAAATAGTTCCAGGAAGTTGTCCTCAGTTTATCAGTACCCTTGGGTATCCTGTACACCCCTAACCCTATCCCAGTTCAAATCCCCCAAATTAAACAACAAAACAAGGACTGATTTCTCACCCTGGATACAAGCTTTTATTAAAATGTTTGATGCCTGGCTTTGCAGGACTATAGGGGGACCCAGATCTTTTAGTGACTCCTAAGGGGGTAGTGCTACACACACATTGCATTTTTTTTTGTTTTGTTAGTGTTTTGTTTGCACAAGTTTATTAAAAAAAATCTCAGTAAATCAGTATGGTTAGCAGAATGGCACCTTAACAAATGTAGATATATGAATTTTGGGTATATGGTAGACAGACTTTGAAATAATTACAATATAGCACAGCGATACCTTTTTTTTATAATTTCACATATATCTATATTTATTGCTAAAATCAATGATTTACCATTTGAAAACAGGTAACTGTTCCATTTTCTGTATCACAATTTAATCCTTTCTTCTCAAATGTTGTTATCACATGACAGAGAAAGGAAAATATATAAAGTAACCCTGTTGAGGGAGAAGAATGAGCCAAATAATGGTGCCCTGCAAGAAATAAGCTGTTATAACCACCTCTCTAGTGGCCCATGTGTCCACACCTCTGTTCCAGCTTCCAATTACTGTCTTTACCATTTGTCTCTTCCAAGGGTCCAAGTTCCAAGAGTTCCAAGACTCTTCCTGTACTCATCGCCCATCTAGTACCTTCCTCCTACCCATGTGTCACTACAGGACATAGCAATAATGTAGGGGTCAAAGGAAGGAAGCGCAGCATGTGGTGGGGGACACATGCATCTAGCATTCAAGGAAGTGTTGAAAGCCAAAGACACTGATAGAGGCTGCAGTTCTGGAATGGAGGAAAAGGAGGACACATGTGCTGCCAGAGAGATCAGTATAATCATTCTTGTTTTGCAGGGCACCGCTATTTGGATTATTATTTTCTCTTAACCTTTGAGGACCAAGGGATGTATTTGTCCCATGTTTGTAATTGCGTGTATCATTTGATTAAAAACTTGAAACTCTTTTTTTTTTTTGGTTTGAGTCAAAATATTAGTTCTTATCAACAAACAACAAATGGATCTAGCGTTTTGCCAATTATTTCATGAAATGGCTTAGTTACAGCAACTGAAGTGTACGAACTTTAAAAACAAAAAAATTGATTCTTTTGGCGTTCCAAAACCTTATGGTCCTCAAAGGGTTAACAGGGTTACTTAAAGGGCTCGGTTATACATGCATGGCAGCCCATGAAGAGCAGTCCGTGCCGGATAACTTTTTAGAGGGCGTTTGAGTGGCAGTGAGGAGGCATTATGTTGCTTCCTCACTGCTTGTTTTAACACCTAAAAGCCTGAACCTCAGAGGGATGGGTGCGGTGTAGCCTCATTCACTTAAATCTGATGGGGGGTACATTTTTGCTATGATTCAATTGCAATGCACCATGGCCACAGTATACCCCATACAGCTACCTTTGAAGCTTGAGGAGGTTCGTTAAAAACCAGCTTGATTTTACCACTCCAACTGCAAGTGTAAACTAAGCCTAAAGGCATCAACAAAGTTGCTCAGTTTGCTGAAAGGTTAGTAAAATCTTGCTTTGTAAACAGCTCTTATGCAGGCTATGGCCCATGTAAACAAGGTTTAGCATGTCCACATTGTCACACTACAGTATCAATGGGCACATGCATAGCATAGCCAATGTCCTACTATAATTGTGCGTGGTTTCACCCAGCCTCCATATGGATGCATGCGTGTACCTGTTGGCCCGGCTCTGAGTGCAACCATTTATCCCTATTGGGCTGAAAACATGTTTAAGGGAATTTACAAAAACTAAAGCAAACAGAATCTGGAGCAGCTGTGCATAGAAACCAATCAGCTTCTAACTTCAGCACATGTGGCAAATTCAGGTAGTTCTTAATAGCACCACTTTTACAAAGTGGTGCTATTGCTGCACCAAATTATAAAAGAATTACCTCCAGTTCATAGATAACAAAACTGGAGGCATTGAGGATGAACTCTAGGTTAGTGTACAGAGACAGGTAGAGTGCCTGTCTCTGTACACTGTGTAGCAGATCATCATGTTTGCCACTTTTGTCACTGGTTGCCAAGAATGCTGTTGGCCACAAAGCCAAAAGGCTCCTAATAACCAGTGATGCCAAAACTGGGCGGAAGCTGAAGGAAAGCTGAGGGTCTACTCTCTGCTTGTGATTGACAGTGGGCAGTAGGCAAATTCTATAGAGGAGCATCAGCTGATCTGAATTCTGATCATCTCTTCATCGGAAATTGGCCTCAATTCTCTGAACTACTTGCTAGCCATATGTTATGGCAAACAACTTGTTCATGATTGTTCTCCTGCTGACAAGCTGACACAGCTCCTGTTCTGGACTGTCCTCCTTCATATACGTCATATGACTGAGCCAAGCTTACAAATATATAGTGTTCCCTGATACCTGTGTGTAGATGTATTCAGTAATACAGTGCAAGGAGCAAAGAACAAGTGCTAAGTGCAGTAACATATCTCAACCAATCCATCTTGTGCTTCTTGGACTATAGAACGGGAATTCTGATTGATTGCTATGGGTAGCTGCATCTAACAACTTGGCACTGTTTATAGAATAAGTATTTGTTAATAGGTGGAAATATTCCTATTTTAGCTTGTCTCCCCAGTGTCCTGAATATTTTACATAGTCATTTACATAAAGACAAACATTGTGTCCTATGAGCAACATGATACTTTAGTGTTTGCCTTAACACCCAGAGACCGGCACCTGTTTGATAAGTAGAGATAAGGAAGAATATTTTGTAAATCGCATGGAAATATATCTAAGTTTTGCATACTTATCTGGCAAATAGTTTCTGCTAACTGGTCTGTTTTATTAAATGATACAAGATTTTTTTTCCCCTTGTAGTTGTAACTGGATTATACTGTAAATTTAACAAAGGACATCGCTTTGCTACTAATTAAAGTGGAACTCCAGCTGAAGGGTTTTATTTGTATTTATTTTGCAGAGTGGGGAAGGCCTTGCTGCTTGGACATGTTTTAATTACTTTTAGTGTCCTTGTTGTCTAGGATTTGCCCTCACTTCCAGTTCTATGGCTAGTGGTCAGGGCAGGAAGTACGAGTAAATCCTCTTAAAGAGGACTACCCCATATGCAAAAAAAATGTCAATAATACATAATACAATACATATAAACAAGCACACTTACCTATGTCCACGCTGCCTTTCCATCCCGTGGACCCTTTTTCAGGCTGCCTCTGTGCAGCTTGTGTACCTGCTTCTACACCGCCATTTTGAAAAAGATGTCACCCTGTGCATGTACAAGATGGAATGCATGACATTTCGTCCAAGCATCATATTACCTTACACTAATTTTTTTTTTTCTAAAAAAAAAAGCTTTGCCCCAAGATCCCAAAAGATCTTGTGTAGATTTTTTTTAAACCACAAATAACTTTAATGCTGCACATGCATGTGACAAAGTGCATGTCGTGCTTTGCATTTTCTCAATAAATGCAAAGTGTTCTTTGATTGTACAAGGTGGAGAATAGAATGTCACTGCCCCTCATATCCACCTTGTCCTGTCAGAGAATGCTTTGCATTCATTGATAAAATGAGATCTCTGAATGGTGCCCATGCCTCCTGTGTTCACAATGTAGCAGGACAGCCAGAAGCTTGTGGAGGTGATTGTAGCAATGGTCATTCTACAAAGGTTTCCAGCTTTTAGGGGGATTGATCCATCAGATATAGTATGAGCATAGTTACATTGGTCCAAGCTGGCCCAATATAAATGTGCAAAATATCCACACGTGGTTTTCTTCTTTAAAAATCTCTGAAGCATGGAATTTGGAAAGCCCAACTGACCACATGAATTTGTTTTACGTCCTGCCTGTCATATTTGTGTGGGTGTTGTATCCGTTCCTTTGTTTCCAAATCTTGCCAACCCTTTTGACCAACTCTCTGGGCATGTCTAATACAACCAAAAATCTTTTCCATTTAATTTTTCTTGGCAAACTCTAGGTGGGTCGCCAAGTCTTTCCTCAACCCTCACTATCTGCATGGGCTTAGGACTGGCACACAGATAGTGATAACACATACCAACTTGTGCACACATGCAAGGGCTAATTTAGACAGGAGTCTATTATCCAACCAGAATGTATTTGGAGCATGGGAGGAAACTGAAGAACCTGGAGGAAACCCATGTAAGAACTGGGAGAACTTACTAGCTCCATATCATATTTAGGTCAGACAAGAAAGATTATAGATGTCTATCTCCAATGCCCATATAAACTTGTCACAGACATCATCTCCAGCCCCTGTCTTGTAAAAGTGAACTTCTCAATTGTAGCAAACAAAATATTGATAAGGTGACCCTGTCACTAAATTCAAGTGTGAATGAACAATGCCCTTGTAAAAGAAAAAGTAAAAAACATATCTCTTTTGCATCACTTAACAGCATTGAAAAGAAATCGTCAACTGAAGTCTTTTAAAAGCTGACACATCTTGGAGTATAAATAATATAATAGTGTAGCGCTTGATAACATATATAAAACAACTAAAATAAATAAATTAGGTACATAAACCTAGTGACAACTCACATAGTGTCTAAAATATAAGTGCTCTAAACAAGTGTAACTTAACTCATGAGTGAAAAACCTCATAAAACATATTAGTGTTGTTATAACCATTCAGCATAATAGTTGTGTTAGTGCCACTCCTAATCAATAATACATGTGATCGTGCCAAATCACTAAAGTAAATGTATTGTCCAATATCCAAAAAACAGTGAAGTCCAAGTGATGCTTAAATACACATGCAATGTGTTAACATGGTGTCACTCGTGAAAAATCCACTCTTCCACTTTGGCTGCAATGCCTCCTCACCTCCTTCCTACGACCCCTAGGGGCCAACAAGCCTTTAGGATCAACTTGGATCCTCAGCACTCCTGGATGGTACCTCTCAGGTTATCCTTCTGTTTGTCCTCCTCCACACCTTTCCGCCTCACGGAGACCTCTACTCCAATCCTCTGTAAATCCTCACTCTCACAATGGTGAGTTCAAGAAAAGAAATCCTCCATAGTGTAGTAGTTAAAATACCAGCATTTTATTTATAGAATAGAAAGTCACTCACATTGTGTACAGCGTTTTTCTTCTCCCCTGCATGGGTAAACTGCACTCATGTAAGGCTCTAGGAAAATGGCGTCCCGTACCGGAAGTACGTCACTCGGGACTCCGGAAACTTCCGTGACCGGAAACTGCGTCTGGGTCATGAAGTCACGAGGTACGTGACGTAACGCGTAGGCACGCAGAGACGCAGTTTCCGGAGTCCCGAGTGACGTACTTCCGGTACGGGACGCCATTTTCCTAGAGCCTTACATGAGTGCAGTTTACCCATGCAGGGGAGAAGAAAAACGCTGTACACAATGTGAGTGACTTTCTATTCTATAAATAAAATGCTGGTATTTTAACTACTACACTATGGAGGATTTCTTTTCTTGAACTCACCATTGTGAGAGTGAGGATTTACAGAGGATTGGAGTAGAGGTCTCCGTGAGGCGGAAAGGTGTGGAGGAGGACAAACAGAAGGATAACCTGAGAGGTACCATCCAGGAGTGCTGAGGATCCAAGTTGATCCTAAAGGCTTGTTGGCCCCTAGGGGTCGTAGGAAGGAGGTGAGGAGGCATTGCAGCCAAAGTGGAAGAGTGGATTTTTCACGAGTGACACCATGTTAACACATTGCATGTGTATTTAAGCATCACTTGGACTTCACTGTTTTATATTTGTTTTTTGGATATTGGACAATACATTTACTTTAGTGATTTGGCACGATCACATGTATTATTGATTAGGAGTGGCACTAACACAACTATTATGCTGAATGGTTATAACAACACTAATATGTTTTATGAGGTTTTTCACTCATGAGTTAAGTTACACTTGTTTAGAGCACTTATATTTTAGACACTATGTGAGTTGTCACTAGGTTTATGTACCTAATTTATTTATTTTAGTTGTTTTATATATGTTATCAAGCGCTACACTATTATATTATTTATTTGTACACTGTTTGTGGGTATCAGCTAGAGTGTTAGCGGCTGTTAACTAGGGAAAGGGGAGGGTGGTCCATAGCAGCGCAGGAGGACTCCCAATATATACATCTTGGAGTATACCTCTCCTTATCCCTCTGCGGTGAATTGCTTTTCTCGGGGGTTTGACAGGCAGTGTGGAGGTGACGTGATGCCTCCTGACAGCCTGTTTCACCTTATAAAGGCAATGTACATGGTTGCAGGCTGGTTGCAGTGTGGTCCTATACACTTAAATGGATCATGTTCCGCATCGGTACAGCCATGCAACATGCAGTTTGTTTTTTCTCTGTGGTATATGTACAGCACTGAGTGACTGTACACCTTCTTTCAGTGGGCAGTTGGGGGGGCTTAAACCTGCTCCTTGACCACCTGATTTTACCGCCCCTGACCACTTGCATGAATAAGCCCTAACAGGGGATTTCCCTTTGCTTTAGAGAAATTTCCTCTTGCATGCAGACACCAGAGAATGCTGGAAACTGTAGTCTTAAGTGGCATTGTACAATATGATTGAATGGCTGCAAAACTACAGGAGCCACAATTCCCTGTTCTTAGAGGAGGAGAGATTCACCGTTTTCCCAGGCATATCTGCTAAGAGCCTGTCTAGAGGGGAGAGCAAAAGATCTACTGTTAGGGTCTGTATAGCACATCTACGGGACAAGAGCTGTGTAGAGGAGCTAGCGAACCCACTGCTTTGCCTGTCCATCTACACCAGAAAGAGAAAGAGATGGCGGACCTGCTACTTACTCTGCCATGCTGCCCCAAAGACTGGACTTGAGGCAGAGAGTTGCTCTGCCTCCAGGAACAGAGTTGAGAGACTTCATCCTGCATGAGGATCTGGGACCGGATGTCTGGAAACTACTAATTGCCAAGCCACTGGGACCAAACTAGTTTCCTGCCAGGAGTAGTGAGCTGAACTATACATCTTAAACTCTTGTCATACACATTAAATGCCATAGAGAATGGTCTTAGCCAGCTGTTCATATACATTCACTGCCACCACTCTTAAAGGGAAGGCTTACATGCACCACCTAAAGAAGGGCCCCACAGAAAGCCAACATTAACTATTAGGCAGCAGGTACTTCCAGCCACCTTAAAGAGGTACTCTATACATTATGAACGCATAACCACACCTGCTGTGGACGTTACATGCAAAGTGTGCATGCATGGACCAAGGACTCTTTTGAGTTATTTGATGCCGCTGCAGAAACCCTATATCCTAGTTCTATCCATTATACTGTAGTTCACGTTGAATTTGCTAAAGTCTTTTAAGTGAAAGTCAGTGATTCATTGCTGACTTTTCTGTTATAGTGCTCTTATATCTATGAATTTATCTGTTTGTTGATTTACACCATAATGCATTGAATTGTCTTAACACATTTAAATAATTTACCTCCAAGTGGTTGTAGCTTAATTCCTGTGCATTTTTATATTGGTAGATTACTAACTCTTAAATCACACAGGTGTAAAAGGTATTTAGTCTACGACCAAGTGTGTCAGAGGGGATTGAGCAGCTAAGAGAGAACCCATCATCACCAGCAGCTCCCGTGGGGGTAAGCGCTAAATGGACATGAAGAGATTAGCCTTAAACAGAGGCAGATGGTACATAATAAGCATTGCATCCATATTCTGCTCAGATTTATTACAGGTACTTTCAAACAGGAAGATGTGAGCCACGGTAGAATGTTGCACAGATGAGTCACTGTGCTGTAACTTCATTATCCTGCTGAGGATCATTACTATTAAATCCTAATTTACAGGATGAACCCAGTTCCACAGAGCAAGGCTGCATGCAGCTCAGAACAGTGCTGTAATTATGTCAGGACTTCCTTCGTGTTTGCTTTGAATATATATGGAGAACAGAGAATACAGATCATTGCCATCATTCTCATGCAACTTAAACACGGCTCCTCAGGCCAGTGATGTAGGGCTACATTTGAGGCTTGTACAAACCAGGGTCCTTTGTTGCTCCCAGTTCTATAAACCCTTTTCTACACCTATGTATCTGGAGCAAGAACATGTGTAAATACAATGAATTAGAAATGTCTGGTACTGGTCTAAGATAGCAATATTTCCTAGCACAGGAAGGTTGGTCTCCAGTGTAGAAGAACCATGTGCAGAGGAGGCAACCATTCAAACAGGAGATTAAAGAGAACCTGCAACATCAGAGCTGTGCCTAAAAAAGAAAGCAAGCAGGGTTCAAAGTACTAATTAAAGGCTTTGCATGTAGACTCCCTGCAGATGATCTTTTCCCCATTTCTGATTTATTATGCCTTGTTCTGTATTGTTTCTCTTCTTGATAGAAGCAAGGCTTGGCTGCCTTTTGTCAGAGCTTCCCTTAAGATGACTGCTGATCTCCTGACTGCTAGATTAATACTCAAGGAGCAGCAGGAGAGATGGAAATTCACTGGATGAATGCAGCAGAAGCAGGAAGATCCTTGCACTGTAGGTCCTCAGGTATAGCTTCCTCACCAGGAAGAACAGTAAGCAGGATAGTAGGGACATCACCAAATCTCATTGACATCAGAAGTCATATCACTAACTCTCTCTCCAGATCTCATAAGACTGCGGGTATACAGCTTTGAGGCACAGGAAATGCACTGACATTTCAGGAGAAATGCAAGGCAAGAGGTAGGTTTTCATGGTACTGGTTCAGCACATTTAACATTTCTAGATGTTTCCTTTTTTGATAGCAGATCTTCACTTTTGGGGTTCTTGTCTACTTTAAGATTATTAATGGCTGTATTATATTATTAAGGGTGGGGGTTACAGGAAATATTAGTGCGAAGGGCCTTAAAGGATGGCTAAATGCAATTTGTCCTTAAATGTGGTGGCTGTGTTAATCAGCCATTAAAAAGCCATTTTTGAGCAACTACAAAAAATACCTGTTGATCTTAGCAGAAATGCTGTGTCCTCATCACTTCCTGTGAGTTGCATTGAAGAATATCTACCTCCAAGGCTTAGCTTCTTCTGTAAACTTCAGATTGCCCTGCCCTCTATGTAATGGAAATTAAGAGATATGGACATGTTTGTAGTCCACATCAGGAGAGCAGCCAAGGGTTGAAAACCTCCTTAGAAACAGTTGAGAAGTTGCAAAGCCTCTACAGACAGGAAGTATGTTATCTGCAGAACAACCAGGTGAAAATAAAGCAAAAGAAGTTTGAAAAAAAATAAATGCAGCCACCATACCAGAGACTAGTTTTCAGGAATATAAAACTTTTTTTATTTTGGGTTTAGACACACTTTAAGTCTGTACAGAAAAAAAATATTCCTAATCTCCTGATCCTTAACCCCTTGACGCCGACTTCACACAAATATGCGGCCTCACGGAACTGGACTTTTTTCCGTGGGGCCGAATATTTGCGTACCTGTCTTTGTGCTGGGAGCGCGCCATTCTAACGATCGGGACTCCCAATTCAGGGTCACATGATTGCTGTGATAGCCTCTGATTGGGACTGGCCCTTGCTTTTTTCTCTCTCTATGAATGGAGGAGAGAGATACATTGTCTCTCTCTAACTCCTGGCATAGAGAAAAAAAAAACGTTTGTTAAAAAAAAAAAAAAAAAAAAGATAAATAAATAAATATTAAAAAGTAAAATAAAAAATAAAGAAAAATACCTAGATCAAGGTTTGATCTAGTTCAGTGCCAGGGTTAGTGTTTGGGTCAAGGTCAGGGTCAAAGGGCAAGGTCAAAGGTCGGGGTCAAAGGTCAGGATTTAAAAAAAAATTGGTATCAGTGTCAGTTAGTGTCAATGTCAGTGTGTTTTAGGTAAAAAAAAAAAAGACAAAAACAAAATGCACACTATTGTTTCTGGGCTGTACTACGGGTACAAACAACAAATAATATGCACATATATGGTATCGCTGCGATCGTCAAGAGCTGGAGAATTTATTCTGGCTTGTTCTTTGGTGGTAGGTTATGGTAGTAACAAGAAACACACAGCTAAATTAAAAAGAAATTTTTTTTTTTACTATTTTGGGACAGTTTTCCTTTGATAATAAAAAAACAATCAGGAGATATCCATTACCATTTACCACCAAATGAAAGCCCAATTTGTCCTGAAAAAATCCACCTGGATGTACAAAGTAGTTGTGATGATATGTACGGTTTTACTAACACATGTCAACATTGCAGAATTGTGCTTAGGCATTTAGATTTGTTTTACCCTTAGGCCTGAAGTGGTTAAAGCTAACATACTGTACATGAACTGTCCTTGAATACATAAGCATACAACTCCCTCATTATGACCTATTTGCCAGTGCAGCTCTTGCTGTTTATTATAGACAAGTGTCACATGGATTCTGATTGGTTGATATTTCCCCTAAATGAATATGCTGTTCACAAAGTCTAAGTGGGGAAGATTTCTTATGGTTGACAGTACAGTATATGGTCATCATAGGGTAATGGGCAACATAATCCCCAACCTTTAGGTAATCAAGAACAGTGGTAACCCTAGAACTCTATACCACCAAAGATGCATTAGACATTTTGGCAGCACTTCACACTTCTTTGGCAGTTATAACCCTGAAAAACAAATGATGAACAACAGAATGCCTGTCTGTACTTACCACACTGCATCCAAATAACATCTCCATAACTGTGTGGATAGATGTCCAACTGCAGTGTGATGATCTACATCTGCAAGATGCAGCACACTACTCATCTAAGCTAGCCATTACATGAAGAAAAATACAGAGGATGACATTGGTGACCTTCTCAAAATGAATATTGTATGGCAATGCTGTTATGATGGTTTCAATACCTTCTAAATCTCAGAAAATTAAACCAGAAATCCTGATCTGTATACTTGTTTTCAGTCAGTGAGAGAGCAAATACTCCATTTGATTGCCATAATTGAACAAAGTCCTGTGTAAGCTTCAGGTCATGACTTGGTGCTTACACAAAGCTGAGATCTTTTGCATGCCCCCATATGATAGCAATAGAAGCGGCCAGTCACCAAACACCAGTGATATCCCATGGGAAAGAATGATTCTCATTCTCCCCCATACCCAGAAGTGTCTGATATTTTTGTTTTCTCCTTGTAGCTGAGCATGCAGCATAGGGAAGGTGGGCATGTGAGGATGGTGGGACTGACATTAAATTAGACCTGCTGCTTTTCCCTGTGTAGCATGAGAGCCAGGTAACAAGGATATTCAGAAGGTACGGTCAGAAATGGTAGCCTACATATTTTTGAGCATTGGTTATCTTTATAGAAAACCTTGCATTATGATTATATTAATAAAGATAAACATACTTACTTTATTTAAGTTTATGTTGTTAAACTATCATTTTTTTCATACAAGAAATCCCTTTTCTCCATAGGCAATTCTTTAGCCAGCTGTGTACCTGCACTAAGGATGTATTCCGCCCCACCTCGTTGCTGTGTGGCTGGTTGAGAAGAACACTGGTGTAATCTCCAGTTGGCCCATCCCCTTTCACTGCCCTGCTGTGCTGCTGGAATAGCTCTGTGAGAAATGCCCCCCACTTTTCTCCCCCTTGCCTGGAGCTGTTGATGGCAACAATCACAGGGGCGAGACTGGATATGCAGTTGCACAGAGGACATTGGGAGATGCCATTTGGTGTTCTGTGTGACCACAGAGTGTGAGGACCTAAATCGTGAGAAATGAACCTTCTAGGACAACTGAGCACCAAAGTACGGCACCAGACCCATTGCATACGGGGAGTGGTTAGCAGTATAACCATGCTGAACCCCTCACTGCCCACAATTAGTGCCTGTAGAGACTGTTCCTTGCTAAGTAGCCCATCAGCCATCCATTGCACACTTTTAAAGGAATGGCTTCATCTGCACCACCTCACAGAAGGGCCCCAACATCAGCCGTCTTAAAAGTTCACACTAGGCGTCAGGTATCAAAACAAATGTACTTCAGGATACTTTCTTTGAATTAGTTATTACACACTTACTCTGAGACTTCTTTTACTGACGTTATGTATTTCAATGTTTATGCGGTTCCTTAATAATGCAGTGGAATCCATGATAGTTTGGTTTAGCATTATTATGTTGTAAGCTAATTGCCATACTTAAGGCTAGTATTCAAATTAGTTAGCCTAACATATTATAACATGATCTTTGACTATTTACTGGTTTTTGTTTTGTATTACCTTGCCTTGCATAAATACACTTATTTTATTTACCACTAAGATGCTTGTGGCCTATTTTCTGTGCACTGTTAAAGTAGTTACAGAGGTGTGAGTGGCCTTCTTCCTATAACTAGTTTCAGTGGTGACCGAGCAGCTTAAATATTTTTGGCGCAACAGATATCCCTTATTAAGAGGCTCCTGCAGGGGGTGAGCGCTAAAATCATAAATGGACAGATATATTATCACTATAGACATGACGCACTCATCAGTTTCCAGCACACAACCCCTTCGGTCTGCAGTATTTTTTGTGCCTTATTTGTTTTCCATAGCTTAGACACCAAGAGGCCATTTACCGCTTATCTCGTCTTCCTGACAATCTAGACGCATTGTTGTTGTATAAGGAAATGCCATTTTGCTGAACAATGGCGCTTTGGCGAAAGGTCTGTTTTTGTTTCTGTCTTAAGCAACTATCGCACTTGATGGAGACACATCTTAGATTATTTGAACTACGCATCCTGAAAACTGCTGACAGTTTAATACTCTTCCAGTCTAAATATTTACCATCTAGCCATATTCATCTGGACTGTAATGAGGTGTAATTTCTGGAGAGGCCAAAATATTAGGTCATACAAGGAAAGTTCATAGACGTAGTCAAGACTTGAATAGTTTAATTCCCTTAAATAGACACCATGACATGGGATTGTGTGTGGCTACTCAAGACACAATAAATTTAATAATGAAAAGACCTAAATAGAGACACACACGCAAACACATATAAATGCCCACACGTATTAGTCGTGGCACTTTTATCACTTGGCTAAAAACGTATAGCTTTTTTTTAATAATAAATAAGCCAACTGACTCAAGCAAACCAACAGCAAGCTAAAACAATTTTACTTCAACCAACCCTATTAGGCTACAATAAAGATTATGAATGCATGGGACAAACAAGTTAAAAGTGATAGTAGATGAATTTTGATGACATTGTTCAAACTGATCACAGCCAATAAAGATGGACATGTTGTCTTTCTGATTTTTTTCTTCACTACCTGCCAAGTCACTGATCTGCTGCAAGCATATATCAATGAAGAGTTGAAAACAAGTACCAAAGAGTATTCAAGCACAAGAACATATTTGCTTCAAAAGGTTCAGCAAGTCCCTCTTCAATGTGCACAGGAGGACCCTAACTACTTAAAAGAGAAGTATGGGATTAAAAAAAACAAACAGTTATAATTGCCTGTATGGATGCAGCATTGAACCAATGCTGCATCTGTCCCCTGCCGCTTCCAAGACTGAGAACTGAATGATCAAAGACCACTGATCGCTTGGTTTTTGGTATTCAGTGAGCAGAAAAACAGTTACTGTCAGTCACCGGCTCTTTGCTCTGCCCCTCCAGCACTCACTGGCGGGCTGGGCTGTGGAGGGGGCAGAAGCTGCTGGCTCAGGCTCTCAGTGTCTCACATGTGGGTGGATCCTGACTGTAAAGTCAGGATTAACTCAGAGTCTGGACCAACTGAGTGGCATCAGCTGACAGTGGACTTTAGCCCGCTGTCGGCTGAAAACGGGTCACAGGAGTGCAGAAGGAACTGTCCTCCTGTGTTCAGTTGGAAAGTACAGCCAAAAAGGCTTAGGCCATACTTCTCCTTAAAGGCATTATAAACCTTCCTGCACCTGCATAAGATGTGCACTGATCATGTAGTTTCATGGTGTTATTTGTTGCTCTGTACTCACAGCTTATAGGAGCAAATCTTCACATTCCGGTGTCAGAAGTTTCAGCTTGTGTTTAAATATGAGGCATGCAGGATGGCACTGCACAGGTTAATGCATGACCACTGTCAATAGGCTAAGAACTGACACTTCCTGTGAAGAAACTACATATCCTACAATTCCTGGGTCTCTCATTCTAGTGTTCTGCAGGTTAGATAGACACAGTAATTACTGTAGATCTGACACAAGCAGAGCAATCAACAGAGAGATCACCATGCTGGAGGAGGTGTGTTTACATTACATTAGCACTCCCACATTTATGATGAAACACAGGAGAAATGGCGAGGCATGGATTGGAGGCTGTGTGACCTGGAACAAGAAGTTGCCTGTACCTTTAACAAATAGGGACAAGCTAGGTAACTTAATACAGTATGTAGACAAAGGGGAATTGATCAGCCCTAACACTACAAATTGCAGCCACAACATGTGAGCCCATCACTACACAGCATGGCAAACAAACAACACACATAAAGTGTGCACACTGTGTTTTTGCCCAAAGCTAAACCAGCTGGAATATTAAACATTATTCTTATTAGTAGTATAATGTTCTGTGTCTTGCAACTTCCTGTTGCCCTATGGGAGGAGTCTGCCTCCACTAGTGTAATTACAGTGCCTTGAAAAAGTATTCATACCCCTTGAAAATCTCCACATTTTGTCATGTTACAAACAAAAACACAAATGTATTTTATTGGGATTTTATGTAATAGACCATCACAAAGTAGCACATAATTGTGCAGTGAAAGGAAAATGATAAATGGTTTTCAAAATTTTTTATAAAAAAGTATTTGAAAAGTGTGGCGTGCATTTGTATTCAGTCACCTTTACTCTGATACCCCTAACTAAAATCTAGTGGAACCAATTGCCTTTGGAAGTCACCTAATTAGTAAATAGAGTCCACCTGTGTGTAATGTAATCTCAGTATAAATACAGCTGTTCTGTGAAGCCCTCAGAGGTTTGTTAGAGAACATTAGTGAACAAACAGCATCATGAAGGCCAAGGAATACACCAGACAGGTCATGGATAAAGTTGTGGGGAAGTTTAAAGCAGGGGTAGGTTATTGCCCTTCTTTGCACTTTCTACAGTTCCTGCATCTTCAATCTAATCCTACATCATCAGGTCAGTCCCACATCATCACTCCATTCCTACATAATTAGTCTAATCCTGCATCATCAGTCCAACCCTGCATCATCATTCTAGTCCTACATCATCGCCCAGTCCTACATCATCAGTCCAATCCTGCATCATCAAACCATTCCATCCTCATTGGTCAAATCCTTCATCATCAGTCCAATCCTACATCACCAGTCCAGTCCTGCATCATCAGTCCAATTCGGCATCATTATTCCAATTCTACATCATCAGTCCAATCCTGCATCATCAAACCATTCTATCATCATTGGTCAAATCCTTAATCATCAGTCCAACCCTACATCATCAGTCCAGTCCTGCATTATCAGTCCAATTCTGCATCATTATTCCAATCCTACATCATCAGTCCAATCCTGCATCATCAAACCATTCTATCGTCATTGGTCAAATCCTTCATCATCAGTCCAACTCTACATCATCAGTCCAGTCCTGCATCATCAGTCCAGTCCTGCATCATCAGTCCAATTCTGCATCATCAGTCCATTCTGCATCATTATTCCAGTCCTACATAATAAGTCCAATCCTTCATCATTAATCCAATCTTGCATCATCAAACCAATCTTGCAGCATCAATCCAGTCTTGCAAAATCAGTCCAATCTTGCCTCAGAAGTATAATCCTACATTATCTATACAATCCTGCATCATTAATCCAATCTTGCAACATCAGTTCAAACCTGCATCAGAAGTCTAATGCTGCAGCATTAGTCCAATCCTGCATCATCAATCCAATCCTGCAACATCAATGCAATCCGGCATCATCAATCCAATCTTGTATCATCAATCCAGTTTTGCATCAGAAGTCCATTCCTGCATCATCAATCCAATCCTGCATCATCAATCCAATCCTGCAACATCAATCCAATCCTGCATCATCAATCCAATCCTGCAACATCAGTCCAATCCTGCAACATCAGTGCAATCCTGCATCATCAGTCCAATCCTGCATCATCAATCCAATCAATCTAGTTCTGCAACATCAGTGCAATCCTGCATCATCAGTCCAATCCTGCATCATCAGTCCAATCCTGCATCATCAATCCAATCCTGCAACATCAGTGCAATCCTGCATCATCAATCCAATCCTGCAACATCAATGCAATCCTGCATCATCAGGCCAATCCTGCATCATCAGTCCAATCCTGCATCATCAATCCAATCCTGCATCATCAGTGCAATCCTGCATCATCAGTCCAATCCTGCATCATCAGTCCAATCCTGCAACATCAGTGCAATCCTGCATCATCAATCCAATCCTGCAACATCATTGCAATCCTGCATCATCAGTTTAATCCTGCAACATCAGTGTAATCCTGCATCATCAGTCCAATCCTACAGCATCAGTCCAGTCCTTCATCATCAGTCCAATTCTGCATCATCAATCCATTCCTGCATCATCAGTCCAAACCTGCATCATCAGTCCAAACCTGCATTATCAATCCAATCCTGCATCAGAAGTCCAATCCTGTTTCATTATTCCAATCCTACATCATCAATCCAGTCCTGTATCATCAATGAATTCCTACATCATCAGTCCTGTTCTACATCATCAATCCAATCTTGCAACATTCAGTCCCGCAACATCAATACAATCCTGCATCATTAGTCCTGTCCTGCATCATCAGTCTAACCCTGTATCATCAATCCAACCCTACATCATCAGTCCAATCCTACAACATCAGTCCATTCCTGCGTCATTAGTCCAATCCTGCATCATTAGTCCAATCCTGCATCATTAGTTCAATTCTGCATCGGATTGTGAAAAATACCCTAGTATATATTTTTTATGGTATGTAAGAGTGTTCCATGATCACCAGAATACCAACAGAAGGGACTATTGTGGATGGTTGCACTGCAATGTCTGGATGTAAAACTGAAGTAAGCTAGGCTTCCTGTTCGCAGCTCAATTTTGCCTCTTCAGCAGGAATTTGCACCATTCCCTATTACCTGTTCAGGCACTAGGGGCATATTTTCTAGTTAATAATAATCGGTTATGGATCACCTGACATTTATTTAAGACCTCTGTAACTGCTTGCATTCAGGGATCTCCACGGCACTTAACAAGAACATACAGTTGCAAGAAAAAGTATGTGAACCCCTTGGGGTTACGTGGCGTTTTGCATGAATTGGGCATAAAATGTGCTCTGAACGTCATCTAAGTCACAACAATAGAAGAACACAGTCTGCTGAACATAATACTACACAAACATTATATGTTGCCATGGTTTAATTGCACATAACATGTGAACATTCACAGTGCAGGGAGGAAAAAGTATGTGAACCTTTGGACTTAATAACTGGTTGACCCTCCTTGGGCAGGAATAACCTCAACCAAACGTTTCCTGTAGTTGCAGATCAGACCTGCACAACGATCTGGAGTCATTTTGGACCACTCCTCTTCACTAAACTGTTTCAGTGTAGCAATATTCTTGGGATGTCTGGTGTGAATCGCTCTCTTAAGGTCATGCCACAGCATTTCAATCGGGTTGAGGTCAGGACTCTGACTGGGCCACTCCAGAAGGCGTATTCTGTGCTGTTGCAGCCATTGTTTTGTTGAATTACTTGTATGCTTTGGGTCATTGTCCTGTTGCATCACCCATCCTCTGCGGAGCTTCAGTTGGCGGACAGATGGTCCTACGTTTTCCTGCAAAATTTATTGATAAACTCTGGAATTCATTTTCCCATCAATGACAACAATCCGTCCAGGCCCTGAGGCAGCAAAGCAGCCCAAAACCATGATGCTCCCTCCGCCATGTTTCACAGTGGGGATGAGGTTTTGATGTTGGTGTGCTGTGCCTTTTTTTTCTCCACACATAGTGTTGTGTGTTCTTCCCAAACAACTCAATCTTGGTTTCATCTGTCCACAGTCTATTTTGCCAGTAGTGCTGTGGAACATCCAGGTGCTCTTTTGCAAACTTCAAAGGTGCTGCAATATTCTTTTTGGACAGCAATGGGTTCCTCCGTGGTGTCCTCCCATGTACTCCATTCTTGTTTAATGTTTTCCTTATTGTAGATGTGTCAACAAAAATGTTAGCATGTGCCAGAGATTTCTGTAGGTCTTTAGCTGACACTCTGGGATTCTTCTTTACCTAATGCAGCATTCTGCGCTGTGCTCTTGCAGTCATTTTTACAGGACGACCACGTCTAGGGAGAGTAGCAACAGTGCTAAACTTTCTCCATTTGTAGACAGTCTGTCTTACCGTGGACACATGAACATCAAGGCTTTTGGAGATACTTTTGTAACCCTTTCCAGCGTCATGCAAGTCAACAATTCTTGATCGTAGGTCTTCTGAGAGCTCTTTTCTGCGAGGCATGGTTCACATCAGACAGTGCTTCTTGAAACCAGTAAACCCAAAACAGGTGTGTGTTTTTTAAGGGCAGGACAGCTGTCAGCAACACATCCAATATCATCACACTGATTGGAGTCAAGGTTGGCTCACTCCTGGCTCCAATTAGCTCTGGGAGAAGTCATTAAGCTAGGGCCTCACATACTTTTTCCTCCCTGCACTGTGAATGTGTACATGTTATGTGCAATTAAACCATGGCAACATCTAATGTTTGTGTAGTATTATGTTCAGCAGAATGTGTTCTTCTATTGTTGTGACTTAGATGACGTTCAGAGCACATTTTATGCCCAATTCATGCAAAACTCCACGTAATCCAAAGGGGTTCACATACTTTTTCTTGCAACTGTAGGTGCCGTTTCCAAAATGAAGCATATACAGTAAAGCACAAAAAGCACTGTGATAATTGTCATACACAGGCTCTTTAGATTACTGAATTCCTAAGATTTCTCCAGCTTGCTATAAATTATCAGCGGTTTGTAATGCCGGAGGCAAGCAACTTTCTCCATTATCATGTCTATTCATGCAAAATTACACCCTAGCACACACAGAAGCTGTGCACATGGAAGGACATCATACATGGTTTATAAGACATCAAAACAGCGCAGATATATAAATAAATATACACTCCAGCAAAAAATTGAATAAATAATAATGAATAAAAAATGAGAATTAATAAGTCCCACTCCAAATCACTAAAGTGAAAAATAAAAATAAAAAAAACATATTCATAAAAGTTCTTTTTCCTTTTTTTTTTTTTGGAAAAAGGACTTTTATGAATGTTTTTTTTATTTTTATTTTTCACTTTATTGATTTGGAGTGGGACTAATTCATTTTCATTTTTTTAACATTTTTTTTATTAATTATTATTTATTTAATTTTTCACTGGAGTGTATATTTATTTATATATCTGTGCTGTTTTGATGTCTTATATTATTTTTTTGTGTTTACACTAATGAGTAGCAGCATTTATTTATTTATTTATTTGGTATATATTTTCACAGTTTTGGCACTGGTGATTTTTTTTATATATAATCATACATGGTTTGCTTATACCCCCTAACTTTCTGTTCTCTTTAATGTTTACCTTCTTTTACAAAGGGTTTTATTGTAGATGAAGCAAAAAATAAACAAACATATGGATCACAGAAATAATGACCATCAAATATAAATTGTACTGAAAAAATGGAAGTCAGTTCAAGTCATGCATTGGTAGAGGCATAAATCGAAAGATTTACATAAATGTTTCATATTTCTAGATAGTGATGCAAATGTAGCACATGAAACAGTAAATTCAATCTGTAAAGTATGATTAAGGATAGTTTGGACAATAGATTAGAAAGAGACAAACAGTAGAGAGACACGGACGAGAAGAGGAAAAAAAAAAAAAAAAAAAACACAAACCCGAGAAGGGCTCCGAGGCAATCACGGCAATATCCATCCTCATATCGAAAGAAGAGACTGGTCAAATCTCGAAGGCTGAGCTATATCCAGCCAGGGACGCCATACCTGCAGAAATTTTGTATGGGTATCCAACAATATGGCCGTCAGTTTTTCATTAACCATTATGAAGTTCATCCGGTTTTTGACAGCTTCAAAACTAAGGAGAGGAGTTTTCCAAGCTCTCGCAATTGTCAGCTTCGTTGCCACAAATAAGTGTGATGCCAGCTGCCGTTCAGAACGGAGGAGACCCTCCAATGGTTTAAATAAGAGCGCTTCATACGGATTACGCTTAATGTCTGTGTGAAGCATAGTGCGAAGGAGGGCATACACCCTAATCCATAGTCTGTTCACTTTAGAGAAAGTCCACCAGATGTGGGCCATGGTACCCAATTGTTGGCATCCCCGAAAACAAACCGGGGAATATGTAGGGATAAAACTAGCTAGACGGACAGGCGTATAGTACCATCGGTACAGAATTTTGTAGGCATTCTCAAGGATAATGACATTCCTGGAACACTTAGTTAGCGCTTGGGTCATGGTCTGCCAATCCTGTTGATCCAAGGTCCCCCCTAATTCAGACTGCCAACGTTGGTGATAGGAACTAACTGGAGGGGTTCTATAGGATATATTGGAAGAATAAATCAAGGAAATCAAACCCGGGGGTTGAGGTCTATGTCTGCACTGACTTTCAAAGGGAGACAAACGATAAGGTCCCATATGAGTGCGTATTAATGTATTAATGAAGTGGCGAAGTTGGAGGTAGCCAAAGTGTTCTCGCAGAGGAATGTTATAGGAAGATCGCAAAGTTACAAAGGTAATTATTCCGGTGAGAGATAGGAGCGAATGAACATCAAAAAAACCATGTGTCTGCCACCAAACAAACTGTTTGGGATTGTCCTTAGGAAACAGTGGGTTATGCAATAGACGTAACAACGGCAGGTGAGGAGAAATGAGGCCAGCGGAATATTTAATAGAATCCCAAAGCCGTAGCGAAAATGTCAGCGTCGGGCTAAGGGTAGATGGACGTTGAGAGATAGGAAGCCATGGCAAAGAGGAGAGCGGTATCGGGTGGGAGTCCATCATATCCACCATAGCCCACAGGGGGAAGTGGTGGGAAGCATGAACATGAGCTAGGGGGGCAATGTTGGCCGCCAAGTAGTAAGACTGGAGATTTGGAACCGACAGCCCTCCCATACTCCGTCGTGCAAATAGGATATGCTTGCTAATTCTGGGTCGAGAAGAACCCCAAATAAAGGACAAAAGTTTTCGCTGATGGGTAAGCAATATATGCAAAGGTACTGGAACCGGCAAAACACGAAATAAGTACAATAGTTTCGGAAGATAGGTCATACGAATCGCATTAATTCTGCCAAACCATGAAAGTGGTAAATGAGACCAGGAGGACAATAGCTCAGTCAGCTCATGAAAAACAATGGGAAAATTAGCCTGATACAGTCCGTCATATGTCGGGGCAAGCTTAATTCCTAAATATGGCAAGGCCGAAAGCCATTGAAAAGGGAATGTTTGTTTTAAAGTAGTCAAAAGTGATGGTGGAATGGTAACTGACATAGCTCTGGACTTAGCAGGGTTAACACGTAGGCCCGAAAGGATCTCAAAGGAATCAAGGACCGTGAGCAAATTTGGCAAAGTAACCCCCGGGTTCGAAATTGACAACAATATGTTGTCTGCAAACAAAGACAATTTATGATGGGAACCCGCCACATCAATCCCCTTAACATCGGGATGCATACGAATGGCTTCAGCCAACGGTTCCAAAGCTAAAATAAAAGCAAAGGGGAAAGCGGGCAGCCTTGTCTAGTATCTCTGGCAATCGAAAACGTGGAGGACTCAAATCCATAGTATCTGAGTTTCGCTCGAGGGGATGTGTATAGCGAAGAGATCCATCGTAGGAACGAAGGGCCAAAGCCAAATCGATGAAGGACCGATAGGAGGTATGGCCAAGATAGAGTGTCGAAGGCCTTGTTGATGTCTAAAGATAGGAGCATCAAATCAAGTTTACGGGTATGGGCCAGATGTTGCAGTTGTAAAATACGTCTGATAGCATCACCGGCCTGCCTGTGGGGAACAAATCCCACATGGTCCTTTTTAATCAGGCGAGAAAGGAAGGAGTTCAATCGAGTAGCCAAGATCTTAGTAAATATCTTCATGTCAATATTGATGAGAGAGATAGGCCTATAGTTTGCCCAGGAAGAGTGATCTCGGTCCGGTTTAGGGATCATAACCACATTAGCAGTTAAAGCATCCGGGGAAAAATTCGAACCTCCCTTCACCGCATTAAACATAGCGGCGAGGTGAGGAGCGATAACATCAGCTAACTTCTTATAGTATAGTGCCGTGTATCCATCAGGACCTGGGCGCTTACCCGTTTTCAGGTCTGCTATGCATTGCAAAACCTCAGATACTTGAATATTACGGTCCATCAAGTCCCTATGAGCCGACGTTAAGGTTGGCAGGGGCAGACGAGATAAAAATTCAGAAATAGACTGAGGATCAGCCCAGGTAGGATCAGAATAGAGTTTAGCTAGTCGATACCGGAACTCCTCCAAAACCACTACAGGATTGCTCGTAAGGATATTGTGACGAGTACGTAAAGATATCTGTTTGGGTTGCTGCGCAAAAGAACGCAATCTACGGGCCAACATAAAATCTGGTTTGTTTCCCTTACTATACCACTTCTGGCGGGTCCAACGTAAGGAGCGCACAGCCTCATCCGTTAAGCAAAGATCCAGTTCCAAACGAGCCTGATCCAACTGTCTACGATTCGACGGGGAAGGTGACTGTTTAAATTGGGTCGACGCGGAGGCTAACTTTGATTCCAACTGATGCTGTTTAAACCCCTTAACTTTCTAAGATGAGAAAGAAGGACACCTTTTAGCATAAAGTATGTAGGCAAAGGACATACCATTATCATGATGGAGGTAGAAGAAAAGGTTCCAAAAACAGATAATCCTTCCAAATGAGGAACAGTTGGGAGCTATGATTTTTTTCTTTACTGCCTTTTCATCACTATAGGAAGTAATATGTCTGGAAACTGCCACTTTAGTGGCATCATTAGCAGGCACACACCTAATGATATACAGATACTGAAGGCAAGAAAACCGGCACTGAGAAAATACAGAGACTGCCATTACAGTCCTTGCTAGCTGCCTGGCTGTCATATTGATCATCATTTGCTTTCAGTACTTTCCTCGATGATTCATAGCAAGTTGAACCTGAGGTTGGTAATAAATGTACAAAAATTCTCAAATGACAAAGGCTTTTATTTTGTTTGACGTAGAAAAATTGTAGTGTATATTATTGTTTATTGTTTCTGATCATGTGCAGTGTTTCGTTTCCGATTTTTCTCATACAAGAACAGTACACATTGAGTGAAAATCGTACTTTGTGTTCATGTACAAGAAACTTTTTGTAGTTTGTTTCTTCAGAAATTTTCATTTGGAAAGTCTGAATTTGGATGTTGAACGTTTTGTAAACATTTGTTCTCCGTACAGAATTTGTATTCTGATTTTCTCATAGTGTGTACCCCACTTTAGCCTAACAGTCAAGCACATATCCTTCCCAGTACAGAAAAAGGATATTGCTCTCAAATGAGTAGTTACTGAAATCACAACATAGTAGCCAAGAATTTTTTTTTTTGTGTACAGAACAGAATGGTTAGAATCCAATGTAATTTACCAAATTTAATGCCACTTATGGACTTGTAGCAAGTGATATCCGAGAACTCCCCAATCTTCCTGCCTCATTGTTAGACCTCCCCACTGGAGGTTGAGAAAAGGGGAATGAAGTAACATTTTCTTTCTTTAGGATTATGCTCCTCTTGAAGGTAGTATAAGTTCAAATACAAGCATTACATGTTTTATTTATAATTACCCATTTTTCCCTATCTGCACAGTGGAAAACAGGTTAGGGATTTAAGGGACCTCTATCACCAGTTCACCATGTAATGGAAACCACCTACTTTCTCCCTATGAGGAAGATAGGTAGGCGACATATTGATCCATGATCACCCTTTGCTGGGACTCTTTTGTAGGCATTGGGGGTGCCCCCTAGCCTGGTGTCAGCATTAGGAACTTTTGCTTTGGGAGGGGTACTCTCTAATTTGGGTGACCTCTCTTACAAAACTCCCCAAAGCTGAAGGGCATGTTGGTTGGGATTAATTTGGCTAGAGTCTGCACACCCAATTTTCTCTTGCCATGGATATACCTACTGGTGTGCCAGGGATCACTTTGACTTTTAATTCAAAATGTTCTAAAAGTAAGAAAAATTAAAAGTGTTTTAAATTAAGCCTCCTGGTGCTAAAACAATTTTAAAATGATTTCAACCCTACATAGGGCTCAGCTTGGGAAATTAGCCATGAACATTTGTCCTATTATAAAATGGGTGAATAAGACTGGGGAATGTCCAGTGAATGTTAGCAAATGTATTATAAAAACAGTCACTAGTGAATGTGTTGAATGTTTTGCACATACATCCATTATCTGTTCAATGTTGGGAAAAAGTAATTATAAGCTCTTATATACCAAAAAGATATTGATCAATATGTAAAATGGATTGTCCTATTGTTAATGTATTGTTGTAATAGAGGACAATAATTTTATTCAGGAAAATAACAAAAAACAACAACAGCACCAGCCACCTGTAAATTCCAATGCATGTTTTTTTATGGAAGTATCTGATTAAAGGGTACATTTCCCTTTGGAACATTCAGACAACAATGGATAACACCTACATTCTGTTGATTCCTTACATGTCCTAGGACAAAACATATTTCCTTCTATAGAGCGTCTTGTAATTTGGGGGGGTATATGGAATGTGTGGAATGTTGGAATTGTTCCAAAAATAATCAGATGTTGTTCTTAAGCAGTGGATTCCAACAAACATAAAATAAATATGTTTTGCTTATGTGTAACTCCGAACAATCCATCGGGGAATGGGGTGATTTCAAAATGTTTCTTGACCTCTGACCTGTTTCTTTAAGTCAGCTGAGAATCCAAAGCTTTCTGCCAAACAGTCGCATTCCTATCACATAATTGTGTATAACACTTCCTGCCGACCCGTCCAGGACACATTGAGGAATAATGACTTTAGAGTTAGAGAAATAAAAGATGTTGGCTGTCTGTTTCTATATCTTTTGATTTTGGTGCCTCTATAAATCGGAGTAAGGAATTTGGCACATCGTATCCTGGAGCCAAATCTTTTGTTGCATTGATTTGTTGTGGCTTGTGGTTTGTCCCTTATAATAGTATAAATGCTGCAGCTGTTGCCCTATTAGTATTACCACTTCATGATATACTGTTTGCCAATGCTGACCTCCAATGCTAGCTGCCTGGCTCTCATACTGAACCTCATCCTTTATTTATTTATTTATTACAGATACTGTTATAGCGCCATTAATTTACGCAGCGCTTCACATATATAAAGTATATTCCCATCAGTTCCTGCCTTCAAGGAGCTTACAATCTAAGGTCCATAACTCACCTACACATACTGCGGCCAATTTAGATAGGAGCCAATTAACCTACCAGCATGTGTTTGAAGTGTGGGAGGAAACCAGAGTACACAGAGGAAACTCACACAGGCACAAGGAGGGCATGCAAACTCCAGGCAGGTAGTGCCGTAATTGGGATTTGAACCAGTGACCCTAGTGCTGTTAGGCAGAAGTACTAACCACTTAGCCACTGTACAAGAGAATTTTCAGAGCTACTGATCTGCGTACTTGTTTCAGGCCAGTGAAGGTATGGAAGGCTCTGGAAAAGCATGACAAGCATATCCAGAAGGAGAAGTCAATAACCGTATACTGTACATTGATCAACCTTAAATTTTATGACCACCCACTTAATATTGAGTAGGTCCCCTTTTGCCAACAAAATATCCCTGCCCTGTCGAGGCATGGATGCCACTAGACCCCTGAAGGTACAGCATACTGTAGTTTCTGGCACTAAGCTGTCAGTAACATATCATTTAAGTCATGTAAGTTGAGAGCTTGGGCCTCTATGGATCGGACTTGTTCCAGCACATCCCACAGGTGCTTGATTGGATTGAGATCTGGGGAATTTGAAGTCCAAGTCAACACCACAAACTCGTTGTTGTGTTCCTCAAACTGTCCTTGAACCATTTTTGCAGTGTGGCAGGGTGCATTATCCTGCTGAAAGAAGCCTATGGCATCACGGAATACCATTTACAAGAAGGGGTGTTATTGGTCAGCAACAATGTTTAGGTAGATGGTAGGTGTCAAAGTAACATCTACATGAATGGCAGGACAAAATTTTTCTCAGCAGAACATTGTCAAAAGCATCACACTGCTTCTGCTGGCTTGCATCCTGGTGCCATCTCTTCCCCTGGTAAGTGACGCACATGAACCCTGTCATCCACATGATGTAAAGGAAAACATGTTTCATTAGATCAGGCCACCATCTTCTATTTCTCAGTGGTCCAGTTCTGATGCTCACATGCCCATTGTAGGCACTTTTGGCTGTGGATACAGGTCAACATGACCAGTCTGGGATTACAAAGCACCGTACATAACAAACTGCTATGGAGCAACAAGTTTGCTTGTCAGTGGTCATAGAATTATGACTAATCTGTGTGTATCATATTTCTCACATGACAGGTTTGCTATGAATTCCTTTATTATTAAGGTTAGGTTGTAGTCAGGGGTCAGATTTATAAATTAGGTTATAGTTAAAGGTCAGATTTTGCATGCAGTTAAGGCTCCTCTTCAATGCCTACTGCACTTGTGCAGTCAACCCTCATAGACTTTTATAGGGAAGACTCCTAAACTGCTCCAGTCTTCAGTCTCCGGTATTGGTAAAATTGAATGCAGAAAAATTATGATTTGCTATGATGTAAGAAATATCTAAGAATGTTAATTAATTATGACTAAGCATTACTCTGAAAAATATGCTCAGGCTATCTGCAGCGAGGGGTCATCTAAGGAACTATGTCTCTGACTGTTGGTGTTGTGAGATTGCTGCTACTGTGCTGCTCACTGTTCTCCTTGTTAGAGCTGTGCCTGAGGACCTACAGTGGAAGGATCTCCTTACTCCTGCTTAATTCATTCTGCAGATCTCTGCTACTCACACCTCTCCTGCTGCATCTTGATCAGATAACCATTCATCAAGAGGGCATTTCTGACACAAAGCCCTGACTCTACCAAGATGACCACCTCCACACTGAGGCACAGTGGACAGCAAGACACGGTAAGCCAGTAATGAGAAAAAGATCAGTTGCATAGAGTCCACAGGCAATACTGCTGACTAATCATTTGCCTTCTGCTTACCATTATTTGGAATAGTTTTTACTGTTTAGGTCCTCTTTAGGTTCAGGAGGGCTATAAAAAGATGGATGAGCATACTTTTAAAAATGCATTTGTATTTAGGTTTCTGAGAGTATAAAAAATAAATGTTACTGGTGTATGCTGAAATACAGGTATACATGCAATAAAACCCACCAGAATGGGAAATGTGTGTGCAAAAAATATGGTGCCCAAAATATTTATACCAATTTTCAGAAACTAAAACTATTGTGTGTACTGTACTGTGGCATTTAAGTGGTGTGAGCTGTGAAAATGATTTATATTATGAGGTGAATTCAGCTTTTTATATGTGAGTAGGGTAATAGCTGGATATTTAATATACTGTATGTCGGACAATATGTACACTATGGGGGGATTTACTAAAACTGGTGCTCACTGAATCTGGTGCAGCTGTGCATGGTAGTCAATCAGTATTACTACACTAGTAGAAGTACCTATAATATATCCTTTTATTATATTATGTTTTGTGTAGCCAACATTCCATGATCATGCCAGACAATTAGCTTAACCTCTTCCTGACCGTGCTATAGCCAAAAGATGGCTACAGTGCAGTCAGCCAGTTCTGGGAGGGCATCTATAGACATCCTCCCAGAATCACACCCCCTGGGGCACGCATCTGGGCCGCTCTGTGATTGCTGTGTCCAGGGGCGGACTGACCATTTGGAAACTCGGGCACTGCCCGAGGGCCCGGGGTCAGTAGGGGGCCCCATGAGATACCCCTGGTACCTTTTTCATAGGATTTTTTGAGTTTGGGCAAGGACACAGGGGCCCCATGATCCCCTATTGCCCGGGGGCCCCATGAGTTGTCAGTCCGCCCCTGGCTGTGTCCTTAGGACACAGCTGATCACATATCGTGGTAAAGGGCCAATCACATTGACCCTTTGCCATGTGATCAGCTGTACCCAATCTCAGCTGATCACATTGTAAACAGACTTGCCAGTTATCGGCAGTCCTTTCCTCATGCGATGTCACAACATTACGAGAGGAGAGATGGTAGCTGGAAATTCTGACAGGGGACACTGATTTACACTGATAATCAGGGCACTGATGATCAGTGCTCTGATTATCAGTGCAGCCCAATCAGTGCCCATCAGTGCCGCCTATCAGTGCCCATCAATGCTGTATGTTAGTGCCTATCAGTGCAGCCTCATCAGCATACATCAGTGAAGGAGAAAAATGACTTCTGTACAGAAACAGAAAACCTTTTTTTTTCAAAAGTTTAGGGTTTTTTTCTGTTTGTTTAGCAAAAAATAAAAAAAACAATAGTAATTAAATACCACCAAAACAAATCTCTATCTGTCTCAAAAAAACGATACAAATTTCATATGGGTAGTGTTGCATGACCACGCAATTTTTATTCAAAGAGCAACAGCACTAAAAGCTGAAAATTGGCCTGTGCAGGAAGGGGGCGAAAATGCGCAGTACTGAGTGGTTAAAGTGTAACTAAAGTCAAAACTATTTTTTCATTTTGGATACAACAAGGGAGGGTTATAACCCCTGTGTGTTTTTTTTTCTTTTGCCATCTGTGTCCCTTTGTGAAGATTTCCCTTAACTTCTTGTCCAATAGCCACAACAGGAAGTGAGAAGAAATCTCTTCAAAGTGAGGGAATCCTGGAGTATCAGCAGGGTCACCAGAACTAGTGTCCCCATCGGAAAATTTCACCTCTGTTAGTGTTCTGATGTCAACCCAAAATTTGGGATTTACTTTTACTTTTGATGATAACAGTAAACAGGGAAAATAGAGAGAGTGAATCTCCCTAACGGGCACAGACAGCAATAAAAACTGACAAATGTTCTGCTCCTTCTCCACTATATCTGAAATCTAGAAAGAAAAGTCTTGCCTTAAGTTACACTTTAATTTACAAGGATAAGTATCTTTATTCTCTGCCATTAGGTTTGAATTTTCAAATATCACTGGACTCTCACTGGAATTTAAAAAAGTTCTCCTTTAGTTTGAACATGATCAGCTGGCAGTCATCTGTGCAATCCACAATTCCAGGTGAACATTAAATATCATCCAACCCGGCCAATTGATTTCTGGGCAGATGTTTGTTGAATGTAATTCATAATTACAGTTTGAGTTCTACCAACTGTATTCTAACATTCAATCTAATGAATGGTTTATACTACACAAGGAGATGCTGCGACGATGTCTTACAAAGTGATAGATTTTCTCTAAAGTAATTCCATGTGATTAAGAATGTTGCAGGTTCTAGAACCATACAAAGTGTGCAGGGGTGACTGCAGAGGAAAACCATCAAGTCAATGGAAAGGAACCTTGATTGGGGGGCATTGGCTAGGAGGAAGAAGGGATGGCAGGTTTGGATCATGTTAAGGGACACATTGAGAAAGATATTGGTGTGATATCTGGGGGGTGAATGATGTCAATGTTGAATAACTGAATTCAAATGAACGTCCTTCTGTCCTGCAGGGTGAAGCAGTACCCGCCTTGGCAACAATAGTGGCATGGCTGTTAGAAAAAACCATGACAGCAACAAAAATAACCCCCTACCCAAAAAAAGGCTATTTTTATTGCAGAAGTGGGAGCTAGTACCTGTTAAAACAAGGTACCTACTCCCCCCCCCCCCCAAAAAAAAAAGTCCAAAAGTTAAAGGGGGGGGGGGGAGAATGCAGAGAAGTAGAAGTAGAGGTGAAGTCCCACTTTAAATACTTGATTTTTCTGTGTTTTTACCTGCAATTTTTTAAACAGATGACAGTGACTCAATAAATGGTACAGAGAAATGCTAGTATCCAGTAGCTTCTCTGACGTTTTAAAATAACATCATGAAACACAAGAGAAAAGTCTTTAGTGGGTAGTTCACAAAAACTCTTTTAATCAGTAGCAATCCATAAAAACATTCTGTAGACTGGAAGTGTTATGTGTACAAATTGGAGCTGACTTAAGCTCTAAATGACTTCCTCATCTGACAGAGTGAATTTTATTTGGACTAAAAGGCAGCAATGCCAAGAACAAGGGGTTGACCGGGGAGCTCTGGAGAGGGAACATAGACCTGACTCATCCAGATGTGTTTTCAGCTGCTCTGCCGTGGACGTGTCTTCTGTACAAGGAAATCCGCATGACGTCCCTCGGTCCTCTAAGATGTGTACAGAACATTGTCAATAACATTAAGGGTTAACAAAAACAAGCTTTACCGTTAAAGCTCACCAGAGACGTAAAACTAAATATTATTGTACAGAAAAAACAGAGTGTCCATTTACTACAGAATAAGAAAGTACATAAACAATTTACTGTAAGCAATACCCCTATCCTGGCATGATGTGGCGGTTTTGTAGAGGCGTTAGAAGGAACAAATACAAGGGATTGTTCCTACAGAGATTTTCCTTTCTTTGATATCTCATTATGGGTGTAGTTGGATAAGCTTTGTGAAAAACAATAGTAAAGTGACTGTCAGCACCTGTGGTAGTAAGCCCTTGTAGATACTCAACTTAGGGGTCCCCAGGGCGTGGAGTCTAAGCCCCAGCCTGCTTCTCCACCAGAGCCCCTGATGGTGGGGATGGACTTGCAGCAAGCTGGGACCAGGTCGCGGCCCCCAGGTATGCCCAGCTGAGGTTGAGGAGACCGCTCGCAGGAGCAGAGTATAATGGGAGGAGAAAAAACGGAATCCGATAGACTAGCCGAAGTCAGGACAGGCGGAAAACAAGTACAGCCAGAGAATGAAGCCGGGGTCGGTACACGAGAAGCCAATGCAGGATACAGGCAATAGCAACACACAGGAGCTCAGACAACTAGGAAGTTGCTCAGGCAAAGTGGTCTACACTGAGCACGTTTTACATAGGCAGGCAAACAAGGAGGCGGGCCAGGAAGTGATGGAAGGGAAGGAAATAGAACCCAGAGAACAGCAGAGGACGCGCATAGGTCAGCACAGACAAACACACATGTGAAAGGGATCAGGAACAGCACTGCAACAAGGAGGCAAGAAACAAGAAACAAACAAACAAGAAACTGCAGGCTAACTTGTGACAGTGACCATCTCTCTGAAGTTCTAGCTCTGCCCTCTTCTTTTCTATTTTCTCAGAAAACTGAGAGACCTTTATGATTAGGGTCTGATATCAGTATGCTGTCTCCATTAGTCATTTAGAGTGCCAGGGGCATAGTTAAAGGGGGGAATATGGGGGTCCAACTCTCCCCCCCCCCCACACACACACATGGAGTCTCTCTGCAGTCAGGCATAGTAGCTAGGCTAGTGTTTGGCTGGCAGACCCTTTAAAGTGGGAACCGCAATATTTCAAGCACCTTCTCAGCTGTGATTGGTTGCATCAGTGGGCAGGCAAGCCGCATTCACCGAAACCAAGGGGAGAAAAGAAAGGAGGAACTGCAGCTGGGAACTGAACTGTTGTACTTGACCCATGGAAACCCATAGAAAGCCAGGGAGATAAACAAACAAAAGAAAGCCAGGAGCAGGCTGGGGGGAGAGGGAGCTAGAGGACCATGGCTAGTTGAGGACTAGCAGACCCATCAGAGAGGCTCTACATTGCATTATATTCTGCTGATCTTCAGGGACTGCAGTGAATAGGAATGTGGGGTTTGTAGCCCTTGCTGACCCCTTCCCCAGACCAGCAGCTTGGAGTCAGAGCTTGGAGGGAGAGATAGGACAGTGTTCATGAGACTGAATGTTGCCTGAAAAGCATTATTAAAACAGTATTAGGTGAGTAATAACGCTTGCTGTTTAGGGAATCTTGCTGTTACCCATAGAGCTCTGCCCAGAACACCACCATGCACACCTTCCATACATGAAGGTAAAAAACCTTCAGTATGCAGACTTCCCCCAGCCTGCCTTATACTCATGTGAACCCAATCCTGATCCAGCAATGTGCACAAGAGCAGAGGCACCCTTGCTCTCTCCTTTCTCATTGGCTCAGCCATTGACTCCCAATGCTGTAAATCACAGTCAAGGAGAAGGGGGGCGGGGTTGAGACATGCTCTGTGTGTCTTATGGGCACAAAGCAGGGAGCGAACCTGCACGAGTGCCTCCATAGCAAGTGGGTTGCTATGGTGGGCATCCAGCAGGGGGGAGGAGCCAGGAGCACTGGCAGGGGACCCAAGAAGAGGAGGATCAGGACTGCTCTCTGTAAAACCATTGCACAGAGCAGGTAATTATAACATGTTTGTTATTATAATTGGATTTTTAATGGTGCTTTTATCAATTACTTGCATTTGGTTAAAAATGTAAGGAGCCTAGCAAGAAGAGAATGAAATTTATCATTATCCTTGCTACCTTTGTTCATTCTGAATTTTTTTCCCCTACTCAAAATAGAAACTGTATTTTGTGAAACCATCATCTTTATTTAAGACCCTTATGTTGGTATATTTTAAACTGAAATTTTTAGTTTGCAAGTTTTAAGAATTTTATTCTCAATGATGAATAACAAAAGTCAGGAAGGTGGCTGAAACAGAAGTACCCTCAGGGCTGAGTGAGGGAATAATGGTCCTGCAGCTGAAATGATGCACTAATTGTGACCTGCTTGAAATGTACCACCAACCATTAACAGCTAGGCTAAATACAAATGCCCAGCATTTGGTGATACAAGTAAAGACATAACTTATAAAGACATGACTGAAGTAAAGACATAACTTCTGATTTTATATATTTAACATAACTGCAATAGATTATTTTGTTTTGCAATTTAAAGTGGTATTAAACCCAAAAACAAACATGTACCGTATTTTTCGCTCCATAAGACGCACCTGACCATAAGACGCACCTAGGTTTTAGAGGAGAAAAACAAGAAAAAAAATATTCTGAACCAATGGACTGCAGACACAGTACAGGAGATGACCAGAGACTGCGGACATAGTACAGGAGATGACCAAAGACTGCGGACACAGTACAGGAGATGACTAGAGACTGCGGACACAGTACAGGAGATGACCAGAGACTGCGGATACAGTACAGGAGATGACCAGAGACTGCGGACATAGTACAGGGGATGACCAGAGACTGCGGACACAGTACAGGAGATGACCAGAGACTGCGGACATAGTACAGGGGATGACCAGAGACTGCAGACAGTACAGGAGATGACCAGAGACTGCGGACACAGTACAGGGGATGACCAGAGACTGCGGACACAGTACAGGGGATGACCAGAGACTACGGACATAGTACAGGAGATGACCAGAGACTGCGGACACAGTACAGGAGATGACCAGAGACTGCGGACACAGTACAGGGGATGACCAGAGACTGCGGATACAGTACAGGGGATGACCAGAGACTGCGGACATAGTACAGGAGATGACCAGAGACTGCAGACATAGTACAGGAGATGACCAGAGACTGCGGACACATTACAGGAGATGACCAAAGACTGCAGACACAGTACAGGAGATGACCAGAGACTGCGGACATAGTACAGGAGATGACCAGAGACTGCAGACACAGTACAGGAGATGACCAGAGACTGCGGACATAGTACAGGAGATGACCAGAGACTGCGGGCATAGTACAGGGGATGACCAGAGACTGTGGATATAGTACAGATTGCCAGAGACTGCAGACAGTGCAGGGGATGACCAGAGACTGCAGACAGTAAAGGAGATTACCAGAGACTGCGGACCTTTGGGGAGGGAGGGGGAGCGGGCACCTGAATTTGACAGGTACCCACTCCCACTTCCACGGAGTTGTCCTTCCTTCTTCCCGCGGCGGCTTCTGTGACTGCCGGGTGCCCACTGCGCATGCGCGAGAAGCGCTGCGCTTTGTGAATGGCCCAGAGCCTTCTGGGACCTGTCATGTGTCCCAGAAGACACCGGACCATTCACAAAACGCAGCGCTTCTCGCACATGCGCAGTGGGCACCCGGCTGTCACAGAAGCCGCCGCGGGAAGACTGCAGCGCTGGAGCGAGGAACAGGTAAGGTCCTGCAGGAGAGAAGAGCTGAGCAGCCGGCCCGATATTCTGACATGGTGGCGGCAGAAATACTGGACCGGCCACTTTACATTCGCTCCATAAGACGCGCTGACATTTTCCCCCCTTTTTTGGGGGGAAAAAAGTGCGTCTTATGGAGCGAAAAAAATGGTAATATATTTTAGCTTACCAATCCTTAGATATGATTGCTGAATTCATTTTTTTAGGCTTTTCGTCTTTTATTTTCACCAGGTGATCCATCCAGTAACACAAGTGCTGAAAGTGTGATCTCTATAACAGATCCAGTTATAGTGCGATAGCTTAACTTACAATTTAGTAGCTTGGCAGACAGTGACTCGATCCAAATAATCGAAAGCGCTTGCAGATCTTCACAGTTGAACATAAGATAACCCAAAAAAAATCATAGTGTGCCTAGATCCAGCAGAATATAGCACATGTGATAAATGGAGGCTAAGGCAGAAGAGGAAGGGTGGGAGTAACTACATAAAACATTCCCTAGCTGTGGAGTGAGGACAGGACAAAATTATTTAAAAGCAAACAAACAACAATGCATGTGTTACATGATAGTAATCCTGAAATCTACAGTAAGTGGAGAAACTGTTCTGATGTATCAGTTTCATTTAAAGTGTTACTAAACCCAGGAATTTGTAAATTTGTTAGGAGTTAGGACCACAGGATATCGGGGTGCCGTGACGTGGCTCTGTGGCTTACGTATGTGTTTGCAAATGTGTGCTAACTAAACCCCTGTTTTTATTGCATACTGTTAGACAGGTTAATTTGGTTGTTGGCAAGCTGGCTGGGAACTTTCTTTTCTTTTTTTTTACATGCGTTGCCCGTCCATATGTTCCTTGCTGTAAAAGCCAGTTGTAGACAGGGGCAGTGGCCATTTTTTGTACTTACTAAACCCAGGACCCTGTATTAACTATATCTGATCTCCCACAGTACACAGGACATGGAAGTGCAATTATTTTAGTAAATATAAACTGCTAAATACCTTTTCTCATCAGCAGTTAGATCAGTCTTGTGACTTCTATCAGTGTCCAGCAGAGCACTAGTTAAAGCTTGTAGAAGGAGTTTTCATTCTGCTCTAGGAGGATGCAGAACCCTTGACCTCTTTCTGGACAGTGCTGGTTGGCCCTGTGCTGATCACATGCACTCTCCCAAGAAAAAAAAAAACTCTCTAGCCATGCACACCTAACTGAGCATGTGCAGAGTGACTCCACACAATATGTCTTTTAAGGAGATAACAGGGGGCACTGGAAGAAGGGGAGGATCAGAGAAGTCAGGAGCAAACAGCGTGCCCCCTGTCCGGAAATGCCAATCACATATATTTAGGTGATTTTGCACATCCCTGCCGCCCTGTAGCAATATTTTTGCTATAGGGTGGTTGGGAAGAGGTTAATCAGTAATCTAAACAAAGTAACTGAGAACAGAAGAACTACTGCAGTCAGCATATACATTAACCATAAGTATATAGATGCACACTAGTATAGAAATAATACAAGAAATGAATAACGCTACATACACCCAATGTACAAATAGGTATTATCAGCAAAGTCCTGGTTGAATTGTACACTTATACCAGGGTATATATAGTTATTATTAGATATACCTCTAGAAGAATGTTGCAGTAAAGTCCTGTTGCAGGTGCCCCTGAGGATAATGCTGCATCTGTCTTTGTGTCGGAGACCTGAAAAGATGGGGAGATCCTCCAACTGTTGTCCAACCAGCCTGGATATGAGCTTCTCACCAGCAAAAACTGTGCTGTGGCACTGGAACTGTGGCAATGGAACTGAGATGCAACCGGACCTCTAAGCTAATGATCCCAACAGGGCCATCGGATACCTAACCTGGCTCTAGCCTATGCTGCTTATTGAGCCCTAAGACAAAACTTGCTATAGATTCCAAGTCCAGAAGGTACAGGATTAATTAGAATAACAGGAGCTGCATATCGTCTGTATTGCAGTATACTGGAAGGTGACTACTATACATGCAGTAGCACAGACCTAGCTATCTGACACTGTGCATGTGACATAATTACAAGGGCAGAGATACTCTGTCTGTCACAAGGATTTAGATATACACTCAGTAGATGCATGCAGTTAAACTATTAGATCATAAAATACTTGCTTAATAGTCCTTTCTGGCTTAGGGATTAACAGCATGGATAGGACATGTATCTGAGACTGTCTTTCTCTCTTCAATTTCTTCCTCCAGGGTTTCAAAGCCAAAAACCCAGGGGCAGGAAATGTACTCATAATATTTACAGGCATTTACACATTCAGACAGCAGAGGGCAGCAGATCCCTACACTTTTATAATTTCTTTTCTCTTCTTTATGTACTCGTGTTCTTTTAATAGCCACCTTGCTCTAAGTGGGAGTGATTGTCCTTAGTTTGCATGGTGGTAAACAGCGCAAGCTGATTTGTAGTCTGTACCCATTTGATCTTTCTCAGTATTGCTGTTGCCTCTGCCTGCTGCCAGTAGGTGTCACTGGCAGAGTGAGAGGCCACAGTAATACTGGGTAATAAATATTTATGTTCCCTCTAGGAACATACCACTAGGAGGCTAATTGGATGGTATGGGAGGATGCAGAGAGGCCTGAAAAGATGCAGAGAGGCTTGGGAGGATGCACAGGGGCCTGGGAGAATGTAGAATGGTCTGTGAGGATCCACAGGGGCCTGGGAGGATGTAGAGTGGTCTGTGAGGATGTAGAGAGATCTGGGAGGATGCACAGAGGCCTGGGAGAATCTAGAGTGGTCTGTGAGGATCCACAGGGGCCTGGGAGGATGTAGAGTGGTCTGTGAGGATGTAGAGAGGTCTGGGAGGATGCACAGAGGCCTGGGAGAATCTAGAGTGGTCTGTGAGGATGCACAGGTGACTGGTAGGATGTAGAGAGGTCTGGGAGGATGTAGAGAGGTCTGGGAGGATGCACAGAGGCCTGGGAGAATGTAGAGTGGTCTGTGCGGATGCACAGGTGACTGGGAGGATGTAGAGAGGTCTGGGAGGATGTAGAGAGGTCTGGGAGGATGCACAGAGGCCTGGGAGAATGTAGAGTGGTCTGTGCGGATGCACAGGTGACTGGGAGTATGTAGAGAGGTCTGGGAGGATGTAGAGAGGTCTGGGAGGATGCACAGAGGCCTGGGAGAATGTAGAGTGGTCTATGAGGATGCACAGGGGCCTGGGAGAATGTAGAGTGGTCTGTGAGGATGCACAGGTGACTAGGAGGATGTAGAGAGGTCTGGGAGGATGTAGAGAGGTCTGGGAGGATGTAGAGTGGTCTGTGAGGATGTAGAGAGGTCTGGGAGGATGCACAGAGGCCTGTGAGAATGTAGAGTGGTCTGTGAGGATGCACATGTGCCTGGGAGGATGTAGAGAGGTCTGAGAGGATGTAGAGAGGTCTGGGAGAATGTAGAGTGGTCTGTGAGGATGTAGAGAGGTCTGGGAGGATGCACAGAGGCCTGGGAGAATGTAGCATGGTTTGTGAGAATGCACAGGGGCCTGGGAGGATGTAGAGTGGTATGTGAGGATGCACAGGAGCCTGGGGGAATGTAGAGTGGTCTGTGAGGATGTACAGGGGCCTGGGAGGATGTAGAGTGGTCTATGAGGATGTACAGGGGCCAGGGAGAATGTAGAGTGGTCTGTGAGGATGTACAGGGGCCAGGGAGAATGTAGAGTGGTCTGTGCAGATGTACAGGTGACTGGGAGGATGTAGAGAGGTCTGGGAGGATACACAGAGGCCTGGGAGAATGTAGAGTGGTCTGTGAGGATGCACAGGGGCCTGGGAGAATGTTGAGTGGTCTGTGAGGATGTACAGGGTCGTGGGAGGATGTAGAGTGGTCTGTGAGGATGTACAGGGTCCTGGGAGGATGTAGAGTGGTCTGTGAGGATGTACAGGGGCTTGGGAGCATGTAGAGTGGTATGTTAGGATGCAGAGGGGCCTGGGTGGATGTAGAGAGGTCTGGGAGGATGTAGAGAGGTCTAGGAGGATGCGCAGAGGCCTGGGAGAATGTAGAGTGGTCTGTGAGGATGCACAGGTGCCTAGGAGGATGTAGAGAGGTCTGAGAGGATGTAGAGAGGTCTGGGAGAATGTAGAGTGGTCTGTGAGGATGTAGAGAGGTCTGTGAGGTTGTAGAGAGCTCTGGGCAGATGCTCAGAGGCCTGGGAGAATGTAGAGTGGTATGTGAGGATGCACAGGAGCCTGGGGGAATGTAGAGTGGTCTGTGAGGATGTACAGGGGCCTGGGAGGATGTAGAGTGGTCTATGAGGATGTACAGGGGCCAGGGAGAATGTAGAGTGGTCTGTGAGGATGTACAGGGGCCAGGGAGAATGTAGAGTGGTCTGTGCAGATGTACAGGTGACTGGGAGGATGTAGAGAGGTCTGGGAGGATACACAGAGGCCTGGGAGAATGTAGAGTGGTCTGTGAGGATGCACAGGGGCCTGGGAGGATGTAGAGTGGTCTGTGAGGATGTACAGGGTCCTGGGAGGATGTAGAGTGGTCTGTGAGGATGTACAGGGTCCTGGGAGGATGTAGAGTGGTCTGTGAGGATGTACAGGGGCTTGGGAGCATGTAGAGTGGTATGTTAGGATGCAGAGGGGCCTGGGTGGATGTAGAGAGGTCTGGGAGGATGTAGAGAGGTCTAGGAGGATGCGCAGAGGCCTGGGAGAATGTAGAGTGGTCTGTGAGGATGCACAGGTGCCTAGGAGGATGTAGAGAGGTCTGAGAGGATGTAGAGAGGTCTGGGAGAATGTAGAGTGGTCTGTGAGGATGTAGAGAGGTATGTGAGGTTGTAGAGAGCTCTGGGCAGATGCTCAGAGGCCTGGGAGAATGTAGAGTGTTCTGTGAAGATGCACAGGGGCCTGGTAGGATGTAGAGAGGTCTGTGAGGACGTAGAGAGGCCTGGGAGGATGCTGAGAGACCTAGGAAGATTAACAGAAACATGGGAGGGATGCAGAGGATGCAGAGAAGCCTGGGAAGATGCACAGAGACATGGGAGGCTGCAGAAAGACCGGGGGGGGGGGGTGCACAAAGGCATGGGAGGATGTACAGAGTCCTGGGAGAATGCGCAGAGTCCTGGGATGATGCACATAGACTTGTGAGAATGCCTAGAGACATGGGAGGATGCACATAGACATGGGAGAATGCACAGAGTCCTGGGAGGATGCACAGAGACATAGGAGGATGCACAAAGGCCTGGGAGGTTGTACAGAGAAATCTGTTAGCCAGATGGAGTGTGCTACTTGTGCTGCTGGTATCAGCTTGAAGTTCCATTACACTGTAAGAACTGGAGGTGGATCTGTAGTTTGCTAGTGTTGCTATACCCATCTACAGCCCTTAATGCGGAGCGTCACCCAAGAGGGGAAGTTTTGTTTTTTCTTCTCCTCCTCTGCCAAATTTGGAGGGTTTTCTGGAGGGGGGCAGATATCTGTCAAAATAAGATACCCGCTCCCACTTCCGCTCCGGCCACCTAGGCAAATGACACAGAAGTTCCTCCCCCCACTTCCTCCGCAGCCTCCTGGGACATGTTAGAGATCCCAAGAAACTTCGGGACCACTCATGGGGTGCAGCGCGGCTCACGCATGCGCAGTGGGTAACCAGCTGTGAAGCCGCAAGGAGCCCACAGTTTAAATGCCGCTGCTGAGGACTGAAGAAAGAACGAAGGTCTGAGTCGGGTGAGGACATCGCTGGATTTTGGGACAGGTAAGTGTGTGTTTTTTTTAAAAGCCAGCAACTACAGTATTTGTATCTGCTGACTTTTAAAGTTTTGTTTACATGGTGAAGTTGCGCTTTAACCTTCCCCCCTGTGTGTTTGAAGCAATAAATTCTTTAAAAAGACACCAAAGCAGCTGGCACCCAATGCCCCTCAGTCCATTACTAGCTATAGCCTCAGCCTTGGAGTAAATGCTGTCCCACCCTGTCATAGAGGGTCCCTCACATGCCTCTGGGGGTCAGGGGCATGCTACATTTTTTTTTATGCTTAATACTGATTTTCAAAAAAATTTGAACATGAAGGTAATTTACATGGACAATGAACAACACTGACAAGATTAATTGTAATGCCTGACTAACAACATAATTGAATTAAAGATGCCGTGTAATCCTCCCACCTCTGTGTACAGCAGTTTCCTGGATTTTTATGAACTCAAGTTTTTATGGTAAATTTATGGTGCATATCAAGACAAAGTAATTGGATTCCTCCCTCTATAGCTGCATGGAGCAGAGCCAGGAGATTGAAAGCAATTGTACAATTGTCAGATTTATCATGGCCTCCTTGCAATAAATTTCCGGCATGCTGAAAAACAAGTTTCAGGGTATTCTGTGCTGTTTCTTTCTAGTAATATTATCATATTAGCTTAACAACATTTAGAATGCACCTATGTTCACTCAAACGCTTACATAGATTAAGTAGATATGAAAAAGGAGCACCTAAAGGTACCAGCCTGTAGTTCACATTTCTCTATGAGCACACCAGGGACACTTACACCCTACAAACTCCCTCATCATATCACGACTTGATTACTGCAACTCCCTCCTCACTGGCCTGCCTCGCCGCTGGCTATCCCCGCTTCAGTCGATCCTGAATACGGCTGCCAGACTCATTCACCTTTCCAACCGCTCCGTCTCCGCCACCCCCCTCTGCCAATCCCTCCACTGGCTTCCGATTGCGCAACGGATCAAATTCAAAATCCTAACGCTGACGTACAAAGCTGTCCACCATACTGCCCCGAAATACATCACTGACCTAATATCCAAGTACCGCCCAGCACGCACACTCCGCTCCTCACAAGACCTCCTTCTCTCTAGTTCCCTGGTCTCCTCCTCCCATGTCCGCCTCCAGGACTTCTCCAGGGTGTCACCCATCCTCTGGAACTCCCTGCCCCAACCCATCAGATTATCACCTACTCTCCTCTCCTTTAGGCGCACCCTGAAAACCCATCTCTCAGGGAAGCCTACCCCACCCCCTGCTAACTTGCTGACCTCCTCCACTCTTCCTACCACTCCATCCCCCACAGCTATCTCCTCCTGTACCACCATCCCCTCCCTCCTAGATTGTAAGCTCGAAAGAGCAGGGCCCTCGATCCCCTCATGTTTTGCATTGTATTGGTATTGTTCTGTCACATGTTCTGTCCCCCTCTGTAATGTACAGCGCTGAGCGAACTATTGGCGCTTTATAAATACTGTATAATAATAATAATAATAATACCTGCTCTCCCCCTCCAGGTCCTCATTATTGGATTTAGACCCTAATTGTGATGGATCATAAGTGATGTGCAGGAGGGGCAGTGTCTGGGAAACAAAGATGGGGTCCATAGTAGTCTATTAGGATCGTCTGCACAGGCAGAGCCAGCAGAAAGAAGATTTTGGCTCTGGGATGTAACAATTGCTGCAGGTAATGAGATTCAGGTAGAAATATATCTGGGGAAGGTGAGGGTGGGGTACTTTACAATATGTCAGGAGGGATGCAGATCTTGCTTTTGCATAGTGAGAACTGCTGTTTCCAAGAGGTGCAAGAGGCTGGGAAGCCAATACAACACCTTTCTACTGGCACTTGCAATGTGTTAGGCCTCTTTCACATGGGCCTAGTGAATCACAATCCATGGTGTATGATGTTGTCAGCAGCTGGTCCACAAGATTTCTGGTCAGGTCTAAGAAACCATTGAGGATGACAGCTGTAGGAGTCTGATGGGGAAGCTGGGACACTATTTCCCAATCAGGTCCACTCCCGTTGTGATTGACAGCAGGCAATGGGCGGATTTCAAAGGGAATAGACAGCCTGCTATTGACTATAAAATCTGCCCACTGTCTGCTGTCAATCAGACTCTGACCACTGTCAGCATCATAGCTTTCTTACAGCTGACAGCATCCTTCACAACCAGTGACAGGTGTGGAGCAGTAACAACAGCAAACATGTCAAGCTGCTAAACAGCATCCAGAGATAGGCACTTTGCCTATCTCCATACAACAGTCTAGAGTTGGTCTTGATTACTTCCAGTTTTGTTATCTATGAACAAGGGGTAATTAATTTTTAACTTAGTGCAGCCATAGCACCACCACCATAGAGCTATGGTAAAAAGGGCACTAATAAAGTGGAACGTCACCCAAAAGGAGATGTTCTGCTTGTTTGCATCCTCCAAACAATGAGGGCCAAAGAAAGCCCGATAGGAGATTACAAGGTAAACCAGGAAGCTTATGAGTAAAAAACAGGCTTTATTATGTTTAAAAAATGAAAAGAAATTAAAAGAGCACAGATTACCTTCACACCATACACAAAAATTAAAAGAGACAATGTTGTCTGGTCAAAACGAAGGGCTGTACAGCCTGCACACCATACAATCACCATACTCATCCACACATGCATATTCACATGAATAGATGGAGGACCATAGACTAAGTACAGTATGTGTGAAAGTTCATTAGTAGTTAGTAACCAGTTATATTCTGTGTGTCCAAGAAACAATCCAGGCCTTTTTTAAAGCAATCCGCTGAGATGGCCAGAACCAACTCTTGAGGGAGTCTATTCCACATTTTCACAGCTCTCACTGTGAAGAAACCTTTCCGTGTTTGGAGATTAAATTTCTTTTCCTCCAGATGTAAAGAGTGCCCTCTTGTCCTCTGTGATGACCTCAGGGTGAATAACTCTACACCGAGTTCACTATATGAACCACTGATGTATTTATACATGTTGATCATATCCCCCCTTAATCTCCTCTTCTCAAGAGAGAATAAATTCAGTTCCTCTAATCTTTCCTCATAGCTGAGCTCCTCCATGCCTCGTATCAGTTTAGTTGCCCTTCTCTGTACGTTCTCCAGTTCCCCAATGTTTTTTTTTGTGAATTGGTGCCCAAAACTGAACTGCATATTCCAGATGAGGTCTTACTAATGATTTGTACCGGGGTAAAATGATATCTCTCTCTCTGGAGTCTATACCTCTTTTAATACAAGAGAGGATTTACCAGAACTCCCAGATCCTTCTCCATCATTGATTCTCCCAGTTGTACTCCCCCTAGTATGTATGATGCATGCATATTCTTATCCCCCAAGTGCAGAACCTTACATTTATCAACATTAAACCTCATTTGCCACATAGTTGCCCAATTAAACAGTGTATTGAGGTCGGCTTGTAAATTGGAGACATCCTGTAAGGATGTTATTCCTCTGCACAGCTTGGTGTCATCTGCAAAAACTGAAATGGGATTTTTAATCCCAGACCCTATATCAGTGATGGCGAACCCGTGGCACGCGTGCCACAGCCGGCACGCCGAGCCTTATCTGTGGGCACGCCAGGAGAATACCGTATTTTTCGCTCCATAAGACGCACTTTTTTTCCCCCAAAAAAGGGGGGAAAATGTCAGTGCGTCTTATGGAGCGAATATAGAGCGGCCGGTCCGGTATTTCCACCGCCGCCGTGTCAGAATACCGGGCCGGCCGCTCAGCTCTGCAGTGGGACCGTACCTGTCCCTCTATCCAGCGGCGCGCTGTCTTCCCGGCTTCTGTAGTGTGCGTGACAGCCGGGTCCCAAGTGCGCATGCGCAAGAAGCAGTGCTCTTTGTGAATGGTAAGGCGGTACCTGGGACACATGACAGATCCCAGAAGCCGCCGGACCAATCACAAAGCGCAGCGCTTCTCGCGCATGCGCACTGGGCATCCGGCTGTCCGACGAGCGCCCACACTACAGAAGCCAGGAAGACAGCGCGCGGCTGGATAAAGGAACAGGTAAGATAAAAAAAAAACTCTGCGGAAGTAAGAGCGGGTACCTGTCAAATTCAGGTACCCGCTCCCCCTCCTCCCCAAAGGTCAGCAGTCATCTGTACTGTCCGCAGTCTCTGGTCATCCCTGTGCTTTCCGCAGTCTCTGGTCATCCCTGTACTGTGTCCGCAGTCTCTGGTCATCCCTGTACTGTGTCCGCAGTCTCTGGTCATCCCTGTACACTGTCTGCAGTCTCTGGTCATCCCTGTACTGTGTCTGCAGTCTCTGGTCATCCCTGTACTGTGTCCGCAGTCTCTGGTCATCCCTGTACTGTCCGCAGTCTCTGGTCATCCCTGTATTGTTAATTAGTTTGCACTACTGTACGAGTTGTTTTTTCTAAACCAAAAGCTCGATATTCAGGTTTCATTGCAGTGTTGGCACTTTGAAAGAAATAAGTTGGTTTTGGGTTGCAGTTTGGGCACTCCGGCTCAAAAAGGTTCGCCATCACTGCCCTATATCATTTATAAATATATTAAACAGTAAGGGTCCCAACACTGAACCTTTGGGTACACCACTGACAACCCTAGACCATTCAGAGTATGAATCACTAACCGCTACTCTTTGAATACGATCTTTTAGCCAGTTTTCTATCCACATCTACATATGGATTTGTGGGGAACTGTGTCAAACGCTTCTGCAAAATCCAATGACATGTTTATGTTCACTACTTGATTCACTGGCCACCTGACTACTTTCCTACTGTGAGCACACAATCACAGGGAAGAACAGCTGGACCTCAGTGACGGCTTTATTGCTATTGCTGATATTTACCAGACTGAACTATGCTAATGAACTTTCACACATACTTAGTCTATGGTCCTCTATCTATTCATGTGAATATTCATGTGTGGATCTAGAATTATGGACATAGTACCCACATCTTCAGATAGCTGAGGCAGCAGCCACGTCAGGATTTACTGCCTTCGAGTGGTATCTATCCAATTTTCATGGACATTAGTCCCCTTTGCAAACTACAATTAGGTTTATCTGGCATGTGTGGATGAGTATGGGGATTGTATGGTGTGCAGGCTGTACAGCCCTTCGTTTTGACCAGACAACATGGTCTCTTTTCACTTTTGTATATGGTTTGAAGAAAATCTGTGCTCTTTTAATGCCTTTTCATTTTTTTAACATAATAAAGCCTGTTTTTTACTCATAAGCCATCTGGTCCGCCTTGTAACCTCCTATTGGGCTTTCTTTGGCCCCTCGTTGTTTGGATAATAGCAGTGAGTTATGCAGATCACACCATTTATTTAATGTATTTCTAGGTGTGTTGGCTTAACCTCATGTGGTTTAATTGATATTCTTCAACAACAGTTTAATTGATATATCTTCTTCAACAATTCTTATAATAAGCTTCTGAGTTGTAAAACCCAACACCGCCGTGTAATCCACCACCAATTGAATTAAATACACTCACCAGAGCTCCATGCTGTTAAAATTATAAACCAGCTACAAACGTTTTAGCTCTGGGAGCAAAGATCTGCAGAGGCACCCGCTGGCTATTGCAACTCCTTGAAATGACAATTGACTCTTCATGCACTCAAAATGGGATCATAAAGAAAGAAAGAGTAATCTACATAGCATAAAACCATCCAGACATTTTAGGCAGTTAAAAAGCTTCAAATCCGCTCACATTGAACAGTGTCAAAGCCGACACTAGCGTATATTGCATACAACAATGATAATCATAGGTTTGCGCTGGTCCCAATTAGACATCAGCAGCTCACTCATACGTGGTGACGTCACCTCCGAGGCCCCTCCCTACGCGCTTCGTCATCCGACGTCCTCCAGGAGCGGTAGCGTGTGCCTCTGCAGATTGTTGCTCCCAGAGCTAAAGCGCTTGTAGCTGGTTTATAATTTTACAAGCATGTAGCTCTGGTGAGTGTATTTAATTCGTTTGGTGGTGGATTTCACGGTGGTGTTGGGTATACAACACAGAAGCTTATTATAAGAATTGCTGAAGAAGATTTATGATCTCACTATTATTTTTATGGACATTTTCTTTGGACATTTATTTATTTGTGTATTCACAAAGTTTTTCAGTCATGTTTTTTTGCAGGGTATTATTTAGTAAACTACTCTATTTATTTAATTATTTAATTAATATTTTTCCTTTTATTGCACCAATATAGATGTTTTTGGTTCACACACTAAGAGGTATATTATGATTGAGGAGCGCTGTCTTAAGTGATTGTTTCAAATTGCACCTTGTCCTCCAGGATGAGATAGCTGCTCTTTCCAATATATCTTTTCTCTCTGATATTTTTTATATAGTTTTTCTTGGTGTTTCCAGTAGCGCTGTCCATATTTTTAATATTACCTCTTTAAGAACTACCTGAATCTGCCACATGTAACTTTACAGGAACTGGTGTCATGGATTTTTGAATTTGGTGCACACATTTTTATATTTCAATGTTTTTTATTAATTTTTAAACAGTACAAAACAGAGGCAACAAAACACGCCCACGCAGGAGCTATCAATTGCACATATAAAAAATAAAAAAAAAATAGAAAAAACAGTGCTCTAACGCCAACCAGGCAAAAGGTATGCCCACGCATGGGCTATCGATGGCACATAAATTACAAGAACATTGATGCAACTCTGATTGTAACAAACTAAAAGCAGCTATCCACTGTCACACCAGAAACAAACAGAAAAAGAAAAGAAAGGAGTACAAAGAGAAAGGGGATACTCGACATCTGTTCATTGAGCATCATAGTGGTCATACGATCCCTCACCTCCTGAAGAGGGACAAACTGGCTCTTCCAGGCCTGAGCAATTGTTCTAGTGGCCGATAAAAACAAATAGGAAGCCAACTTCTGCTGGTGATCCAAGAGGCCCGGTATGGGGCAGTGAAGCAAAGCATACCGAGCATCCCAGCGTATGGAGAGATGAAACAAGGTGAAAAGGAGGCCAAACACACGAGACCAAAAACGAAACAGTCTCGGGAATGACCCCCAGATATGCAATACATCTCCACGATGGCTACAACCCCGAAAGCATCGATCACTACAGGCAGGGTTTGCCTGGGCCAAATGAGCAGGAACCCAATACCAACAAAACAATACTTTATAGGCCGCCTCCAGGGTGGTCGTATTAAATGAGCATTTAGCTATAAGTGACCAGGCCCTATTCCAGTCCTCCGGATCCACAGCCACTCCCAGGTCACGCTCCCACTGGACAACATATGAAAGAGAAGTATGCGACGAGCGTCTGTTCAAAGCTGCATAAAGAAGGGAGATAAGGCCCGGGGCACGCGGACGCTGTTGGCAAAGCTGTTCAAAGGCAGATTTCTGGTATGGGAAAGCAGAAGTGCCCCGTATAGAAAGCAGCCAGTGCCCTATTGAAGGTATCGAAAAAATTCCACCGGGGGAACATCCCGGGACTCCCGAAGAGAATTCCAGGTGAGGAAGTTGCACAAATTTTTAATGAGGGCATACCACCAGAAAGTATTGCATATGTTTTATTGAATCCCCCCAGTGTGCCTCTGACATAAGTGGTGTTTAACCAGGACCTTTTTCAAATGTTGTGATATAGTAGCAAATATTTTATTTAAAAGCTGTTGAGCATTTATTTCAGACCTATACATAAAAACATAGAAAACATAGGAAAGTGACTCCAGAAAAAGACTGAGTGGGCCATCGAATCCGGCCGTTTTTTTTTTTGTGTGTGTTTTTTTTTGGGGGATGGTGGGTGTTGTTTTTTTGTATTTTTGTGTTTGTTTTTGTTAACTTCTGCTTTGTGTATTTTTTTTTACCCCTTTATCCTACATTTTTGTAATGAGTTATGGTTGTCTTCCTTCTCAACATCCCAGCTGTTATTGCTGGCAAGACTTAGGCGTTTTATCGGTATCCTGGTCTGGCAATCAGACCACCGTGACGCATGTTGTACATAAGAGGTCACATCTGTAAAAGTGGTTAGGATGATGAATTATTAAAACTGAACCCTAATTTGACCCCCAATTTACCGCTTGCACTTTATATAATTTAAAGTTAAGTTGTCATAAAAAGGAATATGGGACTTCTCTTTCAGATGTCCTTTTGAAAATGCTAGCTGCCTGGTTGTCATTCTGAGCTACTGACTTTAACACAATTTGCAACACCGATCTGAAAGAAGTAAGCAGGTTGTAAAGGTCAGATGCCCTTTTCTGCATGAGTGTGCTGGTTCAGTCACTGAAAATATTAAAGGCAGAGAGAGCCAGGATTCTGTTACCCAGGCAATTAGCATCAATGGCAGCCTCCACATTTTTTCGTATAACAGGTTTCTTTTAAAGGGAAACCATAATTGTTTTAGCTGAATGGCAGGCTATTTTTTAATGGTCCCCCAACTAGCTTTGAAATTAGAGTCATGGGCCTGCCACTAACGGAGCATCACCAAAAAGCCCTGCACTCTCATTGTGAGAATGCAAAGAGCAGCACTAATGCGATGACATCAGCTCTACTCTCTGCATAATCGAGGATCACCCAGTGCAGCAAAATAGGTGAGGAGGACTCTGCATTGTCTGACAGGCCTGAAGACTCATGGAAAAAGTGAGTACTTTTAAAAGGCATAACATTCTACTGGGCTGACCGGCTAGCAGGGGTTTGAGTCCGGAGTTGGGCTTTATGTTTATAATGTTCTAAATTATGTTTTGAATATTTTTTTTACTATATGTACATAGTCCTTGTTTTACATAAGTCCTTGTTTTACATAAGTAAATAGTTAACACATGATAGAGGACTCCCAGAGCACTATAGGGTCACATTTTTAAAAATATTTGATTCTATCTTTTCATGCGACAACACTGAAGAAATGACACTTTGCTACAATGTGATATAGCAAGTGTACAGCTTGTATAACAGTGTAAATTTGCTGTCCCCTCAAAATAACTCAACACACAGCCATCAATGTCTAAACCGCTGGCAACAAAAGTGAGTACACCCCTAAGTGAAAATGTCCAAATTGGGCCCAAAGTGTCAATATTTTGTGTGGCCACCATTATTTTTCAGCACTGCCTTAACCCTCTTGGGCATGGAGTTCATCAGAGCTTCACAGGTTGCCACTGGAGTCCTCTTCCACTCCTCCATGATGACATCATGGAGCTGGTGGATGTTGGAGACCTTGCGCTCCTCCACCTTCCGAGGATGCCCCACAGATGCTCAATAGGATTTAGGTCTGGAGACATGCTTGGCCAGTCCATCACCTTTACACTCAGCTTCTTTTGCAAGGCACTGGTCATCTTGGAGGTGTGTTTGGGGTCATTATCATGTTGGAATACTGCCCTGCAGCCCAGTCTCCGAAGGGAGAGGATCATGCTCTGCTTCAGTATGTCACAGTACATGTTGGCATTCATGGTTCCCTCAATGAACTGTAGCTCCCCAGTGCTGGCAGCACTCATGCAGCCCCAGACCATGACACTCCCACCACCATGCTTGACTGTAGGCAAGACACACTTGTCTTTGTACTCCTCACCTAGTTGCCGCGACACACACTTGAAACCATCTGAACCAAATCAGTTGATCTTGGTGACATCAGACCACAGGACATGGTTCCAGTAAGCCATGTCCTTAATCTTCTTGTCTTCAGCAAACTGTTTGCAGGCTTTCTTGTGCATCATCTTTAGAAGAGGCTTCCTTCTGGGACGACAGCCATGAAGACCAATTTAATGCAGTGTGCGGAGTATGGTCTGAGCACTGACAGGCTGACCCCCCCACCCCTTCAACCTCTGCAGCAATGCTGGCAGCACTCATACGTCTATTTCCCAAAGACAACTGCAGCTCAGTTTCAGGGTCTTGGCAATCTTCTTATAACCTAGGCCAGTGATGGCAAACCTTTTTGAGCCCGAGTGCCCAAACTGCAACCCAAAACCAACTTATTTCTTTCAAAGTGCCAACACTGCAATGAAACCTGAATATCGAGCTTTTGGTTTAGAAAAAACAACTCGTACAGTAGTGCAAACTAATTAACAGTACAGGGATGACCAGAGACTGCGGACAGTACAGGGATGACCAGAGACTGCGGACACAGTACAGGGATGACCAGAGACTGCAGACACAGTACAGGGATGACCAGAGACTGCAGACACAGTACAGGGATGACCAGAGTCTGTGGACACAGTACAGGGATGACCAGAGACTGTGGACACAGTACAGGGATGACCAGAGACTGCGGACACAGTACAGGAGATGACCAGAGACTGCGGACATAGTACAGGAGATGACCAGAGACTGCGGACACAGTACAGGGATGACCAGAGACTGCAGACACAGTACAGGGATGACCAGAGACTGCAGACATAGTACAGGGGATGACCAGAGACTGCAGACATAGTACAGGAGATGACCAGAGACTGCAGACACAGTACAGGGATGACCAGAGACTGCAGACACAGTACAGGGATGACCAGAGACTGCGGACACAGTACAGGGATGACCAGAGACTGCGGACACAGTACAGGGATGACCAGAGACTGCAGACACAGTACAGGAGATGACCAGAGACTGCGGACACAGTACAGGAGATGACCAGAGACTGCAGACACAGTACAGGAGATGACCAGAGACTGCGGACAGTACAGGGGATGACCAGAGACTGCGGACAGCACAGGGATGACCAGAGACTGCGGACAGTACAGGGATGACCAGAGACTGCGGACAGTACAGGGATGACCAGAGACTGCGGACAGTACAGGAGATGACCAGAGACTGCGGAAAGCACAGGGATGACCAGAGACTGCGGACAGTACAGATGACTGCTGACCTTTGGGGAGGGAGGGGGAGCGAGTACCTGAATTTGACAGGTACCCGCTCTTACTTCCGCAGAGTTTTTTTTTTATCTTACCTGTTCCTTTATCCAGCCGCGCGCTGTCTTCCCGGCTTCTGTAGTGTGGGCGCTCGTCGGACAGCCGGATGCCCAGTGCAAATGCGCGAGAAGCACTGCGCTTTGTGATTGGTCCGGCGGCTTCTGGGATCTGTCATGTGTCCCAGGTACCGCCTTACCATTCACAAAGAGCACTGCTTCTTGCGCATGCGCACTTGGGACCCGGCTGTCACGCACACTACAGAAGCCGGGAAGACAGCGCGCCGCTGGATAGAGGGACAGGTACGGTCCCACTGCAGAGCTGAGCGGCCGGCCCGGTATTCTGACACGGCGGCGGTGGAAATACCGGACCGGCCGCTCTATATTCGCTCCATAAGACGCACTGACATTTTCCCCCCTTTTTTGGGGGAAAAAAAGTGCGTCTTATGGAGCGAAAAATACGGTATTCTCCTGGCGTGCCTACAGATAAGGCTCGGCGTGCCGGCTGTGGCACGCGTGCCACGGGTTCGCCATCACTGACCTAGGCCATCTTTATGTAGAGCAACAATTATTTTTTTCAGTTCTTTGCCATGAGATGCAATGTTGAACTTCCAGTGACCAGTATAAGAGAGTGACAGCGATAACACCAAATTTAACAGACCTCTCCATTCACACCTGCGACCTTGTAACATTAACGAGTCACATGACACCAGGGAGGGAAAATGGCTAATTGGGCCCAATTTGGACCTTGTCACTTAGGGGTGTACTCACTTTTGTTGCCAGTGGTTTAGACATTAATGGCTGTGTGTTGAGTTATTTTGAGGGGACAGCAAATTTGCACTTTTATGCAAGCTGTACAGTCACTACTTTACATTGTAGCAAAGTGTAATTTCTTCAGTGTTGTCACATGAAAAGATATAATCAAATATTTACAAAAATGTGAGGGGTGTACTCACTTCTGGGAGATACTGTATATATATATATATATATATATATATATATATACTCAATACACGTTCCTAGTAAAAAAAAAAAAAAAACATGCTTGTGCATTGCACTGCAAACGACAAGTAAAAACTTTAAATATTAAAAATTGCCCAATTTAAAATTTTTATTGGCAGAATAGTAGGGAAGGTAAACTCCTCATTAGTGTATTTTTTAAACAAATTAAAATTGTATGCACTTTAGGATAGTTGCAATGTTTCCTGCTATCTAAAGTCAGAAAGGCCAATCAGAATACCATAAAGTAGACCTTTCAATTATTTTACTGGTCTGCATAAACACATTCCTGATTTGTCACAATATACAGCACCAGCATCATATCCACCTTCAAACTCAAAAACTTTACACCTTTCATCAGTAAAAATCTGTTCTTGAGGTTTAGTCTTTGAAGTTACTTTGCCTAGGCTAATGTGATGTCATCACTCTGCTGCTGGTAGGAGGAACCATATCCTCCCTCTCCTGCCATCCCCTAGACGGCTTGTAACTTTTTACCAAGTCACAAGGTGAAAGGCTGCATCAAGTGGATGAGATGTGTCGACGTTTGTTCAATGAACCAGCATCTTAGTCCAGGAAGTAGATGTTAACCCTGGATAGCTTCTAAACAAAGATGGTGCTATCCTTAAGGGGAGAAAAGCACCCAAAGACATTGTCAAGGTGAGTGAATGAAATACTATATCTGATAGTAGGTCCACTTTATTTATTACAGGTATTTATATAGCTCTGACAATTTATGTAGCACTTTACATGCTGTACATTCACATCAATCCCTATCCTTGAAGAACTTACAATCTAAGGGTCCTATCTCACATGGTATATACTAGGGCCAAGGCAGACACAAGTCTATTTAACCTATCAGCATGTCTTTGGAGTGTGGGAGGAAAACAGAGTACCCAAAGAAAACTTCCACAAGTACAAGAAGATCTTGCAAATTGCATGCGAGATAGTGTTTGCTGTGGTTCAAACCGCAGACCTCAGAGCTACAAGGCAGAAGTGCAAACTACTAAGCCACGGCTATCTGAGCCATATGTGATCCACTGTATTCACATTCTACAAACACCCCATGATTACATTTGTCTTGAAAATTGCTAAAGAAACACCACCTCTCTGCTCCTTTGTGAACCATAACAGGATCCTCTATTATTTTTAGTGTTCATACTAAACCTAACCTTTCAGAATCACTGGTTCTGTTAGAGCTCCATTTTATGCTTGGTAATCCTGCATCCCCAGATTTCACCAGCAGGTGGAGGTCAAAATCTGAAATGACAGCTCCTATGTAAAAGAAGGAACTAGAACCCTTATGTTACATTGGAAATCCCAAGTGAAAACTACAGTAGATCTGTCAAATAGATTAAAGATCCAATAAAACCCATTCTTGAATAAACACATAAGCCTCAATGAAACTAGTATGATATGACATGCTTGTTCATTGTCAGACAAAGTCCCCAATGTTATCTGTGTAATTGAAGATACCCATCTGTAATGTTAAAGCAACCTTAAAAGTTAAAGTGCCTATTTTATGACTGCTCTACTGTGCTTTACATTGGTTCTGTGAAGGGCTTTTTTGGCACAGCTCACCACAACCTGTCGGGGTTATACTTTGTGTTGTTGCAGTCCTACTGCAAGGAAGTCAATGTTTCCATAAACTGCACTTATGATGGCCAACACATTTGAAAGATCTTTATGTAGTTTGGGATAAGATGCTTTATAATTTTAGCCTACTGTATATCTACAATAAAACAGGTGTTCTGAAAGTACAGTTGGCCAAGAGTCAGAGATTGATATGAATGTCACCCAATAGCCCAAAACAAGGAATAAACCTCCTTTGGATAGAAGTGGAACATCTCTTCTTCATTCCTAAACAGCCATCTGTCCTTTATTAATGGCAAGCATACTAATGTCTCAGCAAACAGTGGCTAACACATTTACTTTAGTTACAAACCACTCACTGCATCCTTCGCAAACCACAACAAATTCTTTTCACCAATGTTTTCTACCGCTTACCTGACTCCAAATACTGGAATGGGGGCTATGACTTACTAGGTTAGGTTATATTAGACCTGATTGAAAGAAAATCTGACCCTATATATCTGCTTGTTTATCAAAATGGAATATCTGGTCATAAGATCACCACATCTGTATGTGCATAGAGTTGTTAAAGGGACTATTTATAAAAAGCTTTAATCCAAGATTCACACGTCTTTCACCTAGGGTTCACACATTTTTCAGTTGAAATCAATTAAAAAATGGCTAAATCTCCTGAGAAAGGTGTGTGAATCTTGTGTGAACAAATTTAAAAATACACTCCATTGTGTTTCAAATTGTATTGTCTTCTGCGAAATACTGAAAATCGGTTGGATAGATTTGACCTAAAGCATGTAGAGTCGAATCAGTTGAGCTTGCGCCAAATCTTTGCACCTATTTAGAACATATTAATATTTTTTTGATACAGATATAAGTGATAGTCTGCCTTTATTAATGTGTCTGCTAGGAGAATGAGCTTCACAGTTTGTCGTCTTCATCTTTTCCATTCTGTTCTTCTATAATGACCCTCTCTGCAGGGTCTTTTTATTAGCATCATGGTTCCTGGGCAAAGTACTGCACTGGGGCCTCTATCAGCTTGCCCCAATTTATGTACCTACTCTCAAGAATTAAAGTATAAATAGTTAATAGAATTAAACATTTACTTATTGTATGGGGGGGGGGAATCCCACAATACTGGGATCAGGAGGGCACAGTACAGATTCTGGAACGCTGCCCGGGACATGGCCATCCCAGGACAGCTTAGTTAAAAACATGACTGTCCCAGCAAACCCAGAACAGTTGACAAGTATGATATAATGCAAAATTATCATGGTGCCCCCAATGCACCTGGGGCCCCTAAGCAGTGCTCAGGGGCGCCCATTCTTTAAGACAGCCCTGCCTCTCTGGATTACTGTTCTCTCTGTTCTTCCATGCTGAACCTCTCCAGATTCCTGCTCTCTACATTCTTTATATTTATTATTTTTATTGTTAACGCACATTGCTTGAAGGCACCACAACGAACCAAAATGTATACGTATATAGCAATTTTGACAAGACAGTGCAACAAACAACGATGGAAAAAAGGTGCATTGGAGTGACAATGGACCCTTAAAGTGGAAGAAAAGCTTTAGTATAATTATTCTTAAAAATATTCCCTCCCCCTCCTCCAACCTATCCTGCCTAACCTGTATTAAAATGATTTGTGCACTTACCGTACCTATTTTCATTCTGCTCAGGTCCAGTCATATGATCCTGCTGCTCTGTGCAAGGGAGCACTCGACAATGGCTGGGAATTCTGGTGATGTTACCCATAGGCTCCCATAGGCTCTCATAGCCCTGTTGTCAATGCTTCCTCCTCTCCTCTGCAGCAACTGCTCACTGACATTGGGGAGCCAGAGCTTCAGGAGGGGACTGGAGCGTATTCAAAATTGGTAAATTTTCATGTTAGGCAAGATAAGTAATAGGAGGGGGGAACATTTTTAAGAATGGTTGCACTTAAGCAATCATAGATGCATTGAATCTTGGTTGGTTCAGCAGGGACTAGACGAGATTCGATCAATCTATGAGCAGGCTGGTTTGATCCATCGACTGACTTCAGTACAACCTGCCTGTTGGATTTTTTGCATGCAAGTACTGTCAGTAGCTATAGCCACCAGCAGTGCTCATTGTGTTCTGCTGACAGGGAAGGCTCCCCATCAGCAGAACACAATAGTGCTGCAAGAGGGATTCCCCCATCAAAACTGACCTGTGGTTGCAGGAAACAAAATTGTATTATCTGTGGCTTGCTTTAGGCTATCCTTACACTTTAAGGTAAACTGAGTGTATATCTTTATTTTAACATACCCGATGTCTTGCTTTCACCTGTTGCCTCCAATTCCTGTTTAAGGTCTCATTCACACCTCACACTTGTGGTGTTTACTTTAATTGGTGCTCAAAGCACCTCTGAAGCACATGCCTTGAATGGCACTACAATGCTTGGTAATGTACTATTGCGCATTGTGGTGCACTGAATAAAAATAAAATGGTGCAAGTCCTTTTTTGGGGGGGTGTTCTGGTGCTTTGGCAGCAAATTCATTTGAATGATCTGCCTTATCACAACACAGGTCAACAGTCAACATGATGTGTGTTAATGTAGCACACCAAAATGGGTAAGTGTGAATGGGCACTAGATACAGTCATGGCCAAAAATATTGGCACCCCTGCATTTCTATCAGATAATGCACAACTTTGCCTAGAAAATTGTTGCAATTACAAATGTCTAGGCATTCTCATGTTTATTTAATTAGTTTGTTTTGGTATGACACAAAAAAAGTGGAGAGAAAAAAAAGCCAGTTCTGACACATTCCACACAAAACCCCAAAAATGAACTGAACAAAATTATTGCCACTCTCAATTTTATTTTTGGTAGCACACCCCTTGGAAAAAATAACTGAAATCAATAGCATCCTGTAACCATCAATGAGTTTCTTACACCTCTCTACTGGAATTTTGGATCACTCTTCTTTCACCAACTGCTCCTGGTGTCTTAGATTGGAAGGGTTCTTTTTTTCCTTCTGTTTTGAGATCTCTCCACAGGTGCTCTATGGGATTGAGATCTGGACTCATTGCTGGCCAGTTCAGTACTCTCCAGCACTTTGTCTTAAACCATTTCTGGGTGCTATTTGACATGTGCTTTGGGTCATTGTCCTGCTGTAAGACCCATGACCTCTGACGGAAACCCAACTTTTTGACACTGGGCCCTACATTGCACCCCAGATTACTTTGGTAGTCTTCAGATTTCAGAATGCCATGCAAAATGGTCAATACATCCAGTGCCTAAAGCAGCAAAGCATGTTTGACTGTAGGGACTGTATTCTTTTGTTTAAAGACCTTATTTCTTTTTCTGAAAACAGTAGAATGAGGGGCTTTACCCAAAAGTCAAAGCACAAAATTGACAATTTGACTTTTGGCTTGTAATTTTGTTTTGTTTGTGTTTGTCTGTCCACAGCACATTCTCCCAAAAGGATTTTAGCTTCTTAGGGTAAGTTTTGGCAAACTCAAATCTGGATTTTTTATGTTTCTATGTCAGCATTTCTATGTCTCCTACCATAGCATCCCCTTTAATTCAGATGGTGATGTATACTGTGAGCTGACACAATTGTACCCTATGCCTGAAGGTCAGCTTGAATTTGACTGGAAGTTGCTTGAGGTTCTTCATCCACCATTTGAACAATCCTTTGTTGCAATCTTTGATCAGGTTTTTCTCTTTCATCCAAGTCCAGAGAGATTAGGTAAAGTGCCATGGGCTGTAAACTTCTTGACAATGTTGTTCACAGTGGACACAGGAACATTAAGATCTGTTATTTGATACAGGTGAGTTTAATTACAAATTACCGGCGCATCACAAACTTGGAATGAGGGTATTTCTTACAATTTCGAGAAGGTGCTAATAATTTTGTCCAGTCCATTTTTGGGGTTTTGCGTGGAATGTGTCAGATTTGGCTTTTTGTTTCTCCACTTTTTTTGTGTCATACCAATACAAACAAAAGAAATAAACAAGAGAATGCCTAAACATTTGTAACTGCAACAATTTTCTGGGCAAAGTGGTGTATTATCTGACAGAAATGCAGGGGAGCCAATATTTTTGGCCATGACTGTATCTATGTTAGTCTTATATGCAGGATTGTCAAGATATCAAAACAATTGCAAGAGGCACTTTTATGCCTAAATGTAGTATCTGAACATGTGCAAGATAACTCCTTGATGGGCAATAGGAACTAAATGCACAGTTATATGTGTGTGGTATCTGTGCAGTTGTATCTGATTCTAGTGCCAGCTCTTTGGGCACCATGTCTGAAATGCTTGGGAGCCTTTTCTATAGAATTATCTTGGGGAGTTTTTTTTCATGGGGTAGGTTGTCAGGTATTTCCTCAACTCTCTCAAATTTCATGGGCTTGGGACTGGCATGCAAAATGGGATTACATATACATAGCTAATTTGTACACACATACTTGGGCTTAGGTAGACAGGAGCAGATTGTGTTTGGAGTATGGGAGTAAACCCACACAAGGACAGGGAGAACATGCAAACTCTATGCAGATAGTGTCCTGTCTGAAATTTGAACCAAAGACCCCATTGCTGCAAGAGCTAACCACTGTGTTACCAATAAAATTGAGTTATAGCTTTATTTTTAAATGACAACATGTAAAACATATTACCTTATAATCATTGTCATCTTTATTATATAATGAGTAGTAGATGATGATAATGCAGATAAAAAGAGATTTTATGGAGGAGTTGGTGACTTTCAAAAAGCAATAACATTTCCAAGGACACAAATTCCAAGGGATATATAAAAACTGAGAACTGTCCCTGGAAAGCAAGGAAGGATGACAACTATGGGAATACTGCCTTGCTTGTATGTGGCTTAAATTGTATTGTATGCAGTCCAACTATACAAAGAGTGATTTGAAGAGAGTACAAAGTATCATAGACAGTTTGCAGCTAAAATTGGCACGTCCCCATGGCCTGGAGGTGTAAGGGAGTTTATCAAGACCTTCAAATGTGAAAGACACACTGTATGAGAAGCTGGGTTGCTGAAAGATTGGCCGAGTCCAGTAGGAAGTGGATTAGGTCATTGTCTAATTAAACACTGGCTGCTTTTGTACTGCAGATTTGAGGAGGGTGTTAAAAGACAGTGTGAGTCATACAGAGTGTCCTCTCTGCCTCATTCCCATATCTGGACCGAGCCTAAAAAAGGAAGCCAGTGATTGCATCATTCCTCTCTGTGTGTATGTCTGTCAATGGAGGCCTGCAGATACTGGCCCCTTATGTCATGGTGGTACCATAGCTGATCGAAATCTCTGCCTGTTGCTACAAGACATCAAAGATCCCTGACATTGATCATAGGAAAGGACGGCACAATGTATTTTTAGTGATGGCACTTTATGAGTTATTCACTGACACGACACCTACGTTTTTACTGGCATTTCCAAAAGTTAAAAAAAGTGACAGTTTTAAATTTCAGTAATTACTGCAAATTTTAGTATTTCAGTAGTTAGGCTACAAACAAGTACAGAATGCAATCAGTAATGTGATTTAAGGTAGATGTTAGGGCAAAAAACATATCTCTTATTTTTCTTCATTATAGTAAGTAAGTAGCTCTGGAACAGGAGGACAAGGAGTTAGAATGGGCAGGAAGACACACATGAAATTGACTCTCACAGTGACGCTGACAGCAGAGTGCAGTAGCACAGATGATAATGACACCTCAACAACATGCCACGTCCCCTCCTGAGCAGGGCCAGATTTACATCACAGGAGCCTATAGACAGAGAATTCTGAAGAGCACCCCCCCCCCCAAAAAAAAAAAGACAGTAAGACCTACGTTTTTTTCTTGCCAAAATATTTTTATATGTGTAAAGGAGAATGCTGCAGACGTTGATGTAAAGGGGAACACTGCAGACGTTGATGTAAAGGGGAACACTGCAGACGTTGATGTAAAGGGGAACACTGCGGACTGTGATGTAACATGGAATACTGATATAAGGTGGTCTCTGTTCACCAAGCCCTCCCCCCCTTACATCACAGTCAGCAGCATTCTCCTTTACATCAGGGTCCACAGTCCATTCAGTGTGATCCACCCTCCCCTCCTTCCCTTCAGTGTGCATTTTTCATTTTGACTAGAATGTGAAAGGTTTAGCACCTTTGCTAGGTTTTTACTACTGTGTGTAGCTATGTTGGCAATATTCTCTTTTACTTGCTGTCCTAGTGACAACACTGGCACTGAGACAGATGCAGCAAGTTTGAATGCATTAGCAGTTTGTTTGTTTCACTCTGTGGGGAGAGAGAGAAGGATAGAGACAGAGAGAGATCTCAAGCAGTGTCCAGGAAGAAACAACTTGAAGGGTGACATGAAGTGATCTTATATGTGAAATGTTGGTAAGAGGAGGATATGGAGTCTGACAGTAGACCGAACCCTTCAGACTATATGGGGGTACACAGAACCCCCCTCAGTGCCATCAGTAGGTGTACAGCTCTGGTACAGAGTGCCAGGTATGAGCAGAAGATAGTGCTCACCTAACGCAACCCCCAGTTATCCAGCTACATGATCCTCCGTCCATACAGACCTAATATCCAGCAAAAGCAGTACAATGTTATGTCACCGCACTGTCCTGTTGGGCCTGTCTGGCTAGTAATTCCATAGAAAGGGTTGGAAATCCAGGTGAGAGCGCCAGAACGCCTTACGCAGCCTGGACACAGTGCAGCCAACGGCCGCTCATAACCTTCCACTGCAACTATGTCAGCTCCAGCTGACATAGTCAGGAGGAACTTGAGAGATTTCCATAGACCAGCCTCCTCCTCCAGAGGACCTGAGAGAGACGGGCACCCCTCTAGGAAGGGAACCTGTAGGCACATGCCTAAAATGCCTAAAACTGGCCCTGCTCCTGAGTCACAGTGACAGTCTCTCTCCACGCCAGGTGGTCCCTTTAGTCAACTCCAGTCCAAAAAAGCACTGACAGTCCCACTCCCAGCTTGCCTTACTCCCATCCATTCTTTAAAATGTGACACTCTTAATATTGCATCTCCTATCCTCCTTTCCCCACTGGATTGATAAATTCAAAAACATTAACATCAAAATTCCTAAAATGTTTAATGCATATTAAAGTGTATTTCTATAGACATATGAAATGTTGAGTGTTAAGATATACCACTGGTAAATATTTCTTCTTGTTCAGACAAATCTATTAAATGTATGTTAAGAAGTTGTATCATTAGTGTGACACTAAGCCTAGGTTCACATCTCTGAGTGTGGGGAATGCGTGTAAAATCACACATGTTACTGACCCACAGAGAAATGTGCTGCACATTAGGAGACTCATGGTCGTGTCATTAACTCTTATTAGCGCCCACGCATCGGCAACCGTGGAGTGTTTTCGCATGCACCAAATCACAAGGTTCCTAGGCATCATGTGGTTTTGATGTGGCCAAATTTAAAAAGAAAGGTCAGGGCCTCCTTTCCCCACATTTCTCGAGGGCAGGGCAGCCCTTTGAAATGAACAGGCTGCCCTTTTCGAGACGAGTGTCTGTACAAGCGAACATGCACAGATGTGAAACCAAGATTACCTTAGATAGAGAAAAAATACAAGCAGTAGCTGAAAAAGACTGGAGGAGATCAACAGCACTGAGATGCAAAAAAAGAAAAAAACATAATTTTATGGTAATATATATATATACATACAGTATACAGTTAGGCCCAGGCACAATTTTAGGTTTTTTCAGGTATTTACCAAAACATATTCAAGCTACAGTTATATAATGGATATGTTCTGAAAGTGCACACTCTCAGGTTTAATTTGAGGGTATGTACATCCAAATTGCAGGAAGGGTCTAGGAATTACAGCTCTTAAGAGTAGCCATGCCACCTTTTTCAAGGGACCAAAAGTAATTGGACGTTTGAATATAATAATAAATAAAATGTTAATTTTTAATATTTTGTTGAGAATCCTTTACTGGCAATGACTGCCTGAAGTCTGGAACCCATGGACATTACCAAAGACTGGGTTTCCTCCTTTCTGATGCTTTGCCAGGCTCTAATTGCAGCTGTCTTCAGATGTTCTTTGTTTGTGGGTCTTTCTGCCTTTAGTTTTGCCTTCAGCAAGTGAAATGCATGCTCAATGGGGTTGAGATCAGGTGGCTGACTCGGCCATTGTAGAATATTTCACTTCTTTTCCCTCAAAAGCTCCTGGGTTGCTTTTGCAGTGTGTTTTGGATCATTGTCCATCTGTACTGTGAAACGCCTTCCAATCGACTTTGCTGCATTTGGCTGAATCTGGGCTGAGAGTATATCTCTAAACATTGCAGAATTCATCCGGCTGCTTCTGTCACATCATCAATAAACACTAATGACCCAGTGCCACTGGAAGCCATGCATGCCCATGCCATCACACTGCCTCCACCATGTTTTACAGATGACGTTGTGTGCTTTGGATCATGAGCTGTTCCAATCCTTCTCCACACTTTTTTCTTCCTGTCATTCTGGTAAAGATTAATCTTAGTTTCATCCGTCCAAAGAATGCTTTTCCAGAACTGGTCTGGCTTTTTTAAAAAAATTTTTTGTCAAAGTCTAATCTGGCTTTTCTATTCTTCAGGCTTATGAATTTCACCTTGTGGTGAACCCTCTGTATTTGCTCTCCTGAAGTCTTCTCTTGATTGTAGACTTTGACAAATGATACACCCACCTCCTGGAGAGTGTCCTTCACTTGTCTGGATGTTGTGAACGGGTTTTTCTTTACCACAGAGAGGATCCTGCTCATCCTGTTTCTCCTTGCACAAAGGAGAAGATACCGGTCCTGCTGAAGGGTTAAGGACCTTCTAAGGCCCTGTCCAGCTCTCCTAGAGTAACTGCCTGCCTCCTGGAATCTCCTCCATGCTCTTGAGACTGTGCTGGGAGACACAGCAAACCTTTTGGCAATGGCACGTATTGATGTGCCATCCTGGAGAAGTTGGACTGCCTGTGCAACCTCTGATGGGTCCAGGTATTGCCTCATGCTACCAGTAGTGACTCAAGCCAAATACAAAAATAGTGAAAAACAGTCAGAAAAGATGAGTAGGGAAAATAATGCCAGTGGCCTCCACCTGTAAAACAATTCTTGTTTTGGGGGTCATCTCATTGTTGCCCATCTAGTGCATTTGTTGTTAATTTCATTAACACCAAAGCAGCTGAAACAGATTAACAACCCCCTCTGCTACTTAACTGACCAGATCAATATCCCAGGTTTAATTGACTTGATGCTATACTCTGATTAAAAAGTGTTCCTTTATTTTTTTTGAGCAATATATATATACACCATATTTTTCGCTCCATAAGACGCACCTGACCATAAAACGCAAAAAATATTCTGAACCAATGGACTGCAGACATAGTACAGGAAATGACCAGAGACTGCAGACATATTACAGGAGATGACCAGATACTGGTGACACAGTACAGGAGATGACCAGAGACAGCAGACATAGTACGGGAGATGACCAAAGACTGTGGACATAGTACAGGAGATGACCAGAGACTGCGGACATAGTACAGAAGATGACCAGAGACTGCGGACATAGTACAGAAGATGACCAGAGACTGCGGACATAGTACAGGAGATGACCAGAGACTGCGGACATAGTACAGGAGATGACCAGAGACTGCGGACATAGTACAGGAGATGACCAGAGATGGTGGACATAGTACAGGAGATGACCAGAGACTGAGGACATAGTACAGGAGATGACCAGAGACTGAGGACATAGTACAGGAGATGACCAGAGACTGCGGACATAGTACAGGAGATGACCAGAGACTGCGGACATAGTACAGGAGATGACCAGAGACTGAGGACATAGTACAGGAGATGACCAGAGACTGCGGACATAGTACAGGAGATGACCAGAGACTGCAGACATAGTACAGGAGATGACCAGAGACTGCGGACAGAGTACAGGAGATGACCAGAGATGGCGGACATAGTACAGGAGATGACCAGAGACTGCGGACATAGTACAGGAGATGACGAGACTGCAGACATAGTACAGGAGATGACCAGATACTGCGGACAGAGTACAGGAGATGACCGGAGACTGCGGACATACTACAGGAGATGACCAGAGACTGCGGACATACTACAGGAAATCACCAGAGACTGCGGACATACAACAGGAGATGACCAGAGACTGCAGACCTTAGGGAGTGGGGATGGAGGGGGTATCCAAATTTGACAGGTACCCGCACACACTTCCGCGGAGTTATCCTCCCCCCTCCCCGTAGTCTTCTGAGACATGTGACAGGTCCTAGAAGACTACAGGTGGCCGTTCACAAAGTGCAGCGCTTCTCACACATGCGCAGTGGGCACCCGGCTGTGAAACCACAAGCTGCCACAGCCGGGTGCCCACACTGAAAATGCCGGTGCTGGGAAGAGAAGAAGGCTGGTGAAAGCAGGACATTACTGGACCAAGGAACAGGTAGGACCAAGAAGCAGGTTCTTCTGCACAGTAGAGCCGAGCGGCCGGCCCGGTATTCTAACATGACGGCGGCGGGAATACTGGGCTGGCCGCTCCATATTCGCTCTATAAGATGAAATACGGTGTATATATACTGTATATATGTATATATATATTATTATACAGAATTTATATGGCGACAACAGTTTGCTCAGCACTTTACAATATAACGGGAGACAATACAGTAACAATACAGTTCAATACAAGAGGGAAAGGAGGACCCTGCTCCTTGGAGCTTACAATCTAGGAGGGAGGGTTAGTGGTACAAAAGGTAGTAACTGTGGGGGATGGACTGGTAGGAGGAGTAGAAGATTCCATTATTAGCTTATGGACAGGATAGGCTTCCCTGAAGAGATAGGTTTTCAGAGATCACCTAAAAGTAAGCAGAGTAGGCAATAGTCTGATAAATTGGGGTAGAGAGTTCCAGAGGATGGGGGAAGCTCTGGAGAAGTCCTGGAGACGAACATGGGAGGAGAAGACAAGGGAGTTAGAGAGCAGTAGGTCGTGCGAGGAGCTGAGAGTACAGTTTGGGTGATATTTGGAGACAAGATTGGTGATGTAATTTTGGGCAGACTTATAAATGGCTTTATATGTTATTGTTAATGTATTGAATTTTATCCGTTGGACAATGGGAAGCCAGTGGAGGGATTTGCAGAGAGGGGTGGCAGATACGGAATGGTTAGTAAGGTGGGTGGTGAGTCTGGCAGCAGCATTCATGATATACTGAAGAGGGGATAGCCTGCGATGAGGTAGGCCAATGAGGAGGGAGTTACAATAGTCAAGGCGAGAGATAGCAAGGCAGTGAATAAGTTGCTTAGTAGTTTCCGAGGTTAAAAACGGCCATATCTTGGAGATGTTGCGGAGGTGAAGTTTACATGATTTGGACAGTGATTGGATTTGAGGCTGAAAGGACAGATGGGAGTCTAGGATTACACCTAGCACCCTGGCATGAGGGGAGGGACTGATGGTTGTATTATTGGTCTTGATGGAGAAGTCAGGGGAGGGAGCACAGGCTGGAGGGAATACTAAGAGCTAAGTTTTGGAAAGATTGAGTTTGAGGAAGTGAAGTGACATCCATGCCGATATGTCACTTTATCAAATAACCAAGGGAGGAGGTGTAGATGGAGAAGAGAAGGGGTCCAAGGACAGAACCTTGAGGGACCCCTACAGAAAGAGGAAGTGGAGAGGAGGAGCCAGAGTTATAGGCAACACTGAAGGAGCACTGCAATAGGTAGGAGGAGTACCAGGAGAGAGCAGAATCTTGCAGGCCAAGAGAGTGGAGTTTTTTGAGGAGGGGATGGTCAACAGTATCAAAGGCTGCAGAGCGGTCAAGTAGTAAGAGTACAGAGTAGTGGCCATTGGTTTTAGCAGTTAGTAGATCATTAGTGAGTTTTAGTAGGGCAGTTTCAGTGGAGTGTAGTGAACGAAAGCCAGACTGTAAGTGGTCAAGAAGGTTGTTGTCAGTGAGGTAGGAGCTCAGGCGATTGTAGAGTAAGCGTTCTAAGAGTTTAGAGATAAAGGGGAGCAGGGAAATGGGTCTTAAGTTGTTCAGGTTGGAGGGGTCCAGGGAGGGCTTTTTAAGCATGGGAGTGATGTGCGTATGTTTTAGAGGGGAGGGGAAGGCACCAGTAGAGAGGGAAAGATTGAAGATGTGAGTGAGTGAGCATAGGATGGAAGAAGAGGGTGACTGTAGCAGTTGTGAGGGGACAGGATTCAGGGGGCAGGTAGTGAGATGGGCTTCTGAGAAAACCTTAGTGACCTCTTCGATAGTAACAAGGTCAAAAGAGGAAAGTGTTGACGGAGGTTTAGTGTGAGGTATGCTAAGTGGGATGGGTGCCTGTGTAGTAGAGATGCTCCTACGAATTGCATCAATCTTGTTCTTGAAATGATTTGCAATCTTGTAAGCAGGGGGTGAGGTGCTGGGTGGAGGTGAAGGTGGAGAAAGTAGAGAGTTAAAAGTAAAGAAGAGACAATGAGGTCTGGATGACAAGGTATTGATGTGAGTGACAAAGTAGGCTTGTTTGGCAGCATGGAGGGAGGAATTGTATGTTAAGAAAGCAGATTTATATAGGGTGAAATATTGGTGTGATTTGGTTTTACGCCACATTCGCTCCAGTGCATGACTATGTCTCTGAAGATTTCTGTTGTCATCAGTCTGCCAAGGTTGTAATGGTCGGGGCTGGATGCTTCATGTGGTTAGAGGAGCAAGTGAGTCTAATGTGGATGATAGTGAACTATTGTAGACAGCGGTGGCCAGGTCAGGGCAGGACAGGGGAGAGAATCTGTCATAGAGGCGGTCAGTTTCAGAGTAGAAAAGAGAAGGGTTAAAGTTGTGAAGGTTTCTGCGGGTAATTGTTTGCTGCTTGGAGGGATAGGTGTTTGAAGACGAGGACACTGTAAAGGTTATGAGATTGTGATCAGAGGGAGGAAAGGGGGTGTTTGTGAGGTTGTAGGGAGTGCAAAGACGGGAGAAAATAAGGTCTAATGTATTCCCATCAGAGTGAGTGGAAGACTGTATCCATTGTGTTAAGGCAAAAGATGTTAGGTTAGGTTGAGTTGGGTTGTAGCTGGGTTGTTCACATTAATGGGGATATTAAAATCTCCAAAAATGATAGTGGGTATTTTAGAGGAGAGAAAGTAGGGTAGCTAGGCAGAGAAGTCATCAACAAAGTGGGATACCGGTCCAGGAGGTCGGTAGATAACTGCAATCCTCAGAGAAATAGGACAAAACAGCTGAATGCAGTGAGTCTCAAAAGAAGAGAAGCATAGAGAAAACTTGCGCATGGGCAGTAAGCATACACGTCACACCAGGTGGGCTATTTAAACCTGCAGAACTGTAAAATCAATGCCTTCTGGTCTACAACATTCCTGCACATATTCCTGATCCTGTTACCTGTATTCTGATTTGCCTGACTAAGAAAGAACTCCGCCTGCACCGACCTCGGCTATCCCTGACCATCCGCTTGCCTGCTCCCTTGTACTTAATCTGCTGCTAGATACTGACCCGGCTTGTCTGATTCTGCTACATTTACTTACCTGCACCTGCACCTGCACCTGGCTTGCATCCTAACGGCTGCCATACTTACCTGCTGCTACATTACACCCACGGTCCTGCACCTGGCCTGCATCCTGGTCACTGCCATACCTGCTTGCTACTGCATCCATGCTCCGGTGTCCGGTCCCAGTCTGCATCCTGATTGCCGCCATACCTGCCCGCTGCTGCACCTACGTTCCTGCACCCGCACCTGGCCTGCATCTGGATCTCCTGGGTCCAGGGGCGGACTGACCATTTGGAATCTCGGGCACAGTAGGGGGCCCCATGAGATGCCCCTGGTACCTTTTTCATAGGCTTTTTTGAGTTTAGGCAAGGACACAGGGGCCCCATGATCCCTATTGCCCGGGGGCCCCATGAGTTGTCAGTCTGCCCCTGATAGAGAGGGAGGGTCATGGAGGACTTTAAAGGTGCTCAGTGGGGATAGAAGCAAACTAACTCCACCACCTTTCCGACTACTGGGTCTGGGTGAGTGAGTCCAAAGAAGGCCTCCATAGGAAAGTGCTGCGGGAGAAACAGAATCTGCTGCTTGAAGCCAGGTTTCTGTAATTGCTAGTAGGTTAAGGGAGCGGGAGACAAAAAGGTCATGGACAAAGGTGAGTTTATTACAGACAGAGCAGGCATTCCATAGCGCACATGAAAAAGGGAGCGTGGTTTTTAGGAGCACGGGGATTGATATTAAATTAAGTGGATTGCAGCAATTTCCGGAGGAAAGAGGGTGCCTGGTGTGGGGGTGAGATAGTGGAGGACCAGGGTTTAGGGAGATATCCCCAGAGGTTAGGAGAAGGAGGGTGAGGAAAGTAAGGTGGGAGTGGGATGTATATGAGTGTACATGCCTTCCTGCCCTGGTGTTTGGATCAGCAGGAGGTGATGAGAGCAGTAGTAGGGAGATGGTAGCAGTGAGGGTGAGATTTATAAGCTTTGGAGTGGATCACAGGGGTAAAGAAAGGAGATTTTGGGAACACAGGATAGTAATATGAAAATTAGGAGTAGAGGTGGCATATTAAAAAGGTACACGAGCGGGCTCAGACTTGTAGGAAATGTTTCCCAGGGTGTTTGCTTGCAGTCCATCCAGCGTGCAGTAGAGTTACGTATGATGCACAGTGCTAAATGCTATCTAGGTAGGTAGGGTTTTAATCTACAACAACTTTCAAAAGAGGCAGAGAGGTACAGGTAAATAGAAACCCCTTTATAAAGGCAAATAATATTAGTGCCCACTCTGTGTTCTTGGAAGTGGAGCCACAGTGTTTTCACAACAGTAGTGAAATGTAACATTGTTAAAAAAGAGAAAATCAATACATAATACTTCTCAGCTGAGTATGTCTCAGCAGGGAAATCTTATCCCTTCTATTGCTTCACTTCAAACGGCTCAGTCAATAGATGTTTGTAATAACCACATTACATAAATCTCTCAGAGGGAACAACCTGCATATTGCTGTCAAACAAACCACATAAATCTTTATGATGGATGGCCAGTCTGCTGGAAGTTCCGGAGGATGGAGTGGGAGGCTGCAGAGAGTTCTGAAAGATTCTGAAAATACTGGAGAACATTTCAAGATTCTCCCGTAAAGGAGAAGCCCAGACAAAACAGAGCATGCAGCTAATGGGTGGATCTACAGGTTTTCTCATCATAGCTAAGAAGTGGCACTGCACTGTTGGGGATGGCCACAAAGGTGCCTGGTGTAAAAAAACAAATTGGCCACTAGGTGTTGCTATAGTTAGAGTTGGGAATCCTGTAGTGAACAGTAGGAAGTGCAGGTGTCTAGGTAGTCCCTAGAGAGTAATGAGGATGTGACATACTTGGTGGGTTGGTGACAGCCCTGCTCCTGCCATCTTGGACCAAGGCAATCTCAAAGATTTAATCTTTGTGGATGTAGCTTCTGGTAGCTTCCCCTTAGGAAAGAAGCAAGGAAGAAGCAGGACTAATGGGACTAATCAGAGCCTTGAGGTGTAGGATGTAGAAATTTGGCAACACTCCTCTAAAGGTATGGGCTGCTTCTCATATCTGCTGTTTTCTGTTTGTGACTAAAGAATGTGCTCTCAATATTAGGATGACTGAAAAGATGTAAAGATTTAAATGGACTTTGTCCCAGTGAGTAGTTGTCTGGACTCTTTCTTCTCTTAAGCTCAAGATGGTCTTTTGGAAACAAAACTGGTGCAGGGTGAGGCTGTTATTGGGGTCCATTGTCGTAAGGCCTGAGGAAGGTTTGGGTTACTAGTGGAAGAAAGGGCTAGTGGTGGTGTTGGTTAGACCAGGAGATGGACCTCCTAGGGGGTGCCTCTGTAATGCTTCTCAGGGGAGGATCCCGTGCCCATAGCACCTCGTGAGTCTTGGTACCAGGCTATGATGTCCAGGAATGGGTTAAAGTGCTCCCACACCTTATGGCTGTGTATTTGAAGGACATGCCCCTCAGCAGGAGGCTAGGCTTCAGCACAACACTTCTAAAAGGTGCTGTGAGGCTGAGAGTGTGGAGAATCCCACAGTTCAAAGTGGGATACTTTATGGGTATACATGTTGGGGTAAGAGTGAGTAAACGATGTTTGTTATTTCAGTTCCAGTTTAAAAAGTGTCCCACCAAGGATCTTTTACATAGGATATATGGCCAGTATATCTCCAAAGAATAAGAGGCAGTAGACCTAATGACAGAGCAGGAGATGACTGAAACTTTACCTCAAGCTCTATGCTGACCTCCAGGAAAGCAGTGAGCCAATCATGTTAGAGTCAATATGGAATTTTTTTTCTGTACAGGGTCATGTTGCAATGGAGATAAATCTGAAGTGTTCAGGGACAGTTATAGACAATTTGATTATTTACTAATGGCAAATAGGCTGTTCACTTTGCAAGAGAGGTTGCACTTTGCAAGGGAATTTTCTTCAGAGCTTAGTGGATGTTGGCAAATTTCACTTTTCAAAGAACACTCAATAAACATGCATGGAAAATTTAAAAAAAATGTATTTTGGTTTGCAGATGATTGGGTGATGGAAGTAGGCAGAGCTTCATCTCATTCACTACGCTTCGAGGAAAATTCCCTTGGAAAATGCAGTTTTCTTTACAACCTTTAGTATACACTGTATGTATATGTATTTCTATATTGGGCATGGAGTTCATTTTGTTTTCCTAGGATAATCTCATGGAATTAAGGACAGGTTGTCTCAAAGGTTTCTATAGGCAATAGAATGTGAATGCATGTGACTTGGCATTTGCACACAACGGACCAACATTTTAGAAACAGTTTAAATGCATGCCATTCAGGGTGAAGTAGCATGTTCTCCTCATAGCTCACCTCCGTTGCTGCTAATACTTATCTTCCAATGCTCTCCCACTGCTGGTTCATCAGCCAGAGCCCCAAGAAGACAGCCTAGTGTCAATCTGTGTTAAAACGCACACACACACACACTAGATAGATAGATAGATGGATAGATGGATAGATAGAGGGTATAGAAAATAATCACCCACCTACAATATTCACATGTGGTTGCTTTGCAGCCTGAAATGAAGACAGACACAGTTTTTGTTTTATCCAGCTGTATTTACCCAGTGAAACTTATAGCATCCAAGTGAAAGATATAACATCAACATGACAGAATTTTGTTTTTCTTAATTCAAAAACAGAATTACTGAGTTAGAAAAAATGATCACCCCCTTGTGTCAGTATTCTGTTGAACCACCTTTTGTTATAATTCCAGCCTTTAGTCTGTTGGGATATGTCTCTACTAACTTTGCACATCTAGACTTTGCAATATTTGCCCACTCTTCTTTGCAGAACTGCTCAAGTTCAGTTAAATTTGATGGTGACCATTTGTGGAGTGCAGTCTTCAAGTCATTCCACAGATTTTCAATGGGGTTTAAGTCTGGTCTCTGACTAGGCCATGCAAGGATATTCACCTTTTCGTCCTTCAACCACTGTGTGGACATTTTTGCTGTGTGCTTTGAGTCATTGTCATGTTGGAAGGTAAACCTTGTTCCCATTAACAACTTTCTGGCAGAGGACAACAGATTTTCCTCAAGAATTTGACGGTATTTTGCCCCGTCCATTTTTTCCTTCTATCCTGTCAAGTGCTCCAGTCCCTACTGCAGAGAAACACCCCTATAACATGATATTACCACCTCCATGCTTTACTGTAGGAATGGTGTTATTTGGATGGCGAGCTGTATTGGATTTCCGCCAGACATATAGTTTGATGTTGAGGCCAAATAATTTAATTTTAGTCTCATCTGACAGTAGTACCTTTCCCCATGTGGCCTCAGAATCTTCAAGGTGCGTTTTGGAAAAACTCAGTGGTGACTGCATGTGGTCTTTCTTGAGGAGCAGCTTTTCTTTTTTGCAACCCTCCCACACATTTGTAGAGACTTTTTGATATTGTCACATGCACACAATGACTGCTCGTTGTAATAAATGCAACTGCTTCAGAGTTGCTGCAGACCTCTTGGTAGCCTCTCTTTATTTCAGACAGCAAAGGAAGAATATGTGATTATTTTAAATGGTGTGATTCTTTTCTATACCCACTGTATGTATAACACGCATATATATGAAAACTGTTTTACTTTTAAAAGGACTGTAATTCTGTGCAGCTGTTTTTTGATCTATGCACTTCTCACTGACAACATAACCAGGTCCTGGATCTCCACTGCAGCAGCACAGGTTGGCCAAGATCACTGTTCTAAACAAAACACTATGCCACCTTGCTCAATGGACAGTAAAGGGGCCGCTGTGAAGTGAGAAGGTCATCCTGACGCTTATTCAGATTTTTTCTTCTGCCAGAATGTTCCCTACAAGCTCATGTGCATGTTGCAGAGCCTTTTGGGTAGAAGGCTTATGCCAACTCAAATCCAGGTACTTACACTAGTAGCATTTAAAATATTTCTAATACTGTTTAATTAATACATAATATAGAGATAAGAGAAGGCATTAAAGGGCTATCACTAACCATCAAAGCACCACATCTCACAATTTTATGAAAGACCTAAATCAGATGCAGATGGGACTTTGAACTGAGATTGCCACGAATACTATTTGCCAGCTAGCGTTTGCCCATAGATGGCTAGTAAGTGATGGTGGAGACTGCATCACAGTATAGGAGGCCTCCCGTCTTGGTTCTTTTGAAAGTTTAAAACTTGCATTATACAGAGGCACAAGCTCCATCTTGACACTCACTCTTTCTATAAAAGCTATTAAGGCATGTGATCTCATGCAAAAACTGACACACACTCAGCGTCCTTCTACCCACCGTTGACACAGTTTTACACAATTCTGGATCTGGCCCTATTGGCATCCAGAGGTATTAAGCTAGTGGGAGACATAGTCAAAGGGAGTAGGCTAATGACTTTCGATCAACTAAAAGCTAAGCATGACCTTCCCAATCATTACTTATTTTGCTACCACTAATTATGCCATGTGTATGTGTCTCTGTTTGGTAGCTTGCCATTGGAGACTCAGCCTTCAGTCTTAGAATCTCAACTCTTGGACAATTCTGCAAAGAAAACCCTAAGGATTACAAAGAGTCTTTTCAAGTCGTACCACCTTTGGTGGCATGCTGCAAGTCCAAATAGGAGGAGGACATTCCTGATCTCCACAGAGAGGATTGGGAGGATATCTGGGATTACCCCCTAACATCTCATTTCTGCTAGAGATTGCCTAATTCACTCCAGATTCCTACACAGGATTTATTTGACACCTGCTAGGGTGGTTGGTATGTACTCCTCCCAGACGGCTGAGTGTTTGGGATGCGTTCACTCCCCTGCAGATTTTAGCCATACAGTCATCGCCAAAAATATTGACATCCCTGCATTTCTGTCAGATAATGCATAACTTTGCCCAGAACATTGTTGCAATTACAAATGTTTAGACAGTCTCATTACAAATGTTTAGATAGTTTATTGCATTTGTTTGTATTGGTATGACACAAAAAAGCGGAGAAACAAAAAGCCAAATCTGACAAATTCCACGAAAACCCCCAAAAATGGACTGGAGAAAATTATTGCCACTCTCAATTTAATGATTGGTAGCACACCCCTTGGAAAAAGTAACTGAAATCAATTGCTTCCTGTAACCATCAATGAATTTCTTACACCTCTCTACTGGAATTTTGGATCACTCTTTTTTCACTAACTGCTCCAGGTCTCTCAGATTGGAAGGGCTCCTTTTCCCAACTTCTGTTTTGAGATCTCTCCACAGGTGCTCTATGGAATTGACATCTTGTCTCATTGCTGGCCAGTTCAGTACTCTCTGGTGCTTTGTCTGAAACCATTTCTAGGTGCTGTGTGATGTGTGCTTTGGGTTATTGTCCTGCTGTAAGTCTCATGATCACTGATGAAGACTCAACTTTCCGACCCTGGGCTCTGCATTGCAATCCAGAATTCTTTGGTAGTCTTCAGATTTCATAATGCCATGCACACGTTCAAGACATCCAGTGCCTGAAGCAGCAAAGCAATCCCAAAACATCAGTGAACCTCCACCATGTTTGACTGTAGGGACTGTATTCTTTTTCTGAAAACAGTAGAATGATGGGCTTTACCAATAAGCTGTAATTTTGTTTCATCTGTCCACAGCACATTCTCCCAAAAGGATTTTAGCTTCTTCAGGTAAGTTTTGGCAAACTCCAGTCTGGCTTTTATATGTTTTAGTTGGATTTCAACTAAAGCAGCAGCCATCAATACAAGGAACACATTGCATTGATAGAAAGTACTGGGTCTTGTGCTGAATAAAGAAAAAAATGCTGGACTAAATTTAGGCTTTACACTTTGTATAACTAACTCAGAGATTAGTTAGAGAGGGGTCAGGAGTAGGAGCAGTGCCTGGAAGTTCAGCTTTAAAGTGGAACTATACTCACCTCTGTTCCAGCATTGTGAAATCTGTGCTTCAGTCTGCTACTTTGATATACTAATGTGAGTGCATACATGTTTTTAATACATTTTTTTTATGGTGTACACTATGAAGATTTTTTTTTTCTTTCAGCTGGGCTTAAACTTGTGCATGAGTTGCCAAGTCCATTGATAATCCATAGAGGCACTCACCTGCAGTTGCTGCTCTAGATTTCTGGATGTGTAAAGCTCCAGTTGCCCTTGTGATTAGGGCCCATCAGGGAGGTGAACACACACCCTTGGGGTCCCTGGTGGTCTTCATGATGTTCCTGATGATGTTGCACAATAATTTTTGGGGATATTATCTTTTATTCCTGGGCTTTAATAATCATGGACCCAAAAAATTGTGTTTTTGTATCCACTTTATTGGTTTGTTGATATTTTTGAGCTTCATATAGTCTTTTTTTATACACATTTATATTATTTTACATATTTATAGTGACTTGGCTTATACTTATAGCGGAGCACTATACTCATATGCTAAATACTGGTGTAACGTAAAACATGGTCGGAAAGGTGGAATTATCCTTGAATACAGTTGGGGGCCTTTATGTAAAAAAGTAGCTTGGAACTGGGCTTTAAAGGTAATTATACTTTGATTGCTTGCTTAAAAACAAACTTAGTTTAAAAAGAAATATTCTACACAAGAAAAAACTTCTAGCTGATGGTCAATCTTTCAAATGAAAGAATCTTTCTACAATTATGCAAGTTCACATTCTGCATGTGGGTGGGGTTTAATGCGCCCAAGTGTGGATTCTCTAGCAGCGCTTGCTAATGCCTAATCACTAGGCCATGGTCACCCTGATCGGCATCAAAGCAGCTCTCCAACTTAAAAGCGAACATGTTTCACATTAATCATAACGCTTCCTGTACATCTCACTACTTTCTAAGGCATACTTCATTTTTGGCTGTTCTTTAACTTCTCCCAGAGGAAATAGCAATACTAAGTGATTACAGCTGTGCCTGTGCCACACTCCACCAGAACAACCCAACATGCCACCTCACTCCAAGTTGCATTATGAAACTTCCTTCCAAGAAACCATAAAGTCGCTTCTTCACATAATCCCAAGTTTCTTCACCCTGAAGCCTGTCACTCACTACTCCTCTTCCACGACACCTCAGGCTAGGTACCTGTGCCGAGACATCAGTCCCTACATATGGGGCACCAGTCACTAGAGGGGGAGCCAGGCTCGCGAGCCCCTCACTACCAGGACCTTCCATCACCCATGCTGTGTGACCATGATTCCCCCACTAGCTGGGTGCTTAACCACCCATTGTCATTCTTGTTGTCACTAGCAATGGCAATATAGCCCTTTCTATTCTAGCTTCACTGCACGTTGGATCTATATAATGTAGCTTCAGCTGACATCTGACAACTGACTTCTTCATCCCCATTCTAAGCCCTTTTCTTAGATACGTCATGCATGCACCTCTCTTTCGGTAACTTACAGACCAGGCACCACATTTTGGATTGCATAACTTTTACTAGAAAGCACATGTCTGTACAGAATAGTCCTCCACATACTATAAATTGCCCTCTAGTTAATTATGGCTTCAGGCTGCCCAGCATCATACCTTAGTGCAAAGTCCATAGAATAAAGTCCATCTCTGGTGAATCTGACTTCAATGCCCCAACTGGGTACCCACCAAAGGGAGCTTGATGGCAAAAGCAGTCCTACATGCAGCAGTAGTCCTCCATGCAATTCCCCATCAAATGACCCAGCAAGGTTGCTTCCCCATACATTTATAGCTTGCCAGAAGGGTGCAGTGCTTTGAATACCTGGTAGCTGGCAAAATTAACCCCTTCCTAACTCTCAGGCAGTCTGGCAACAGGATAAACAATAAACAAATTTAATTAGTAAAAGACCATACAGGGATAACAAATATGAGGTAGAACATAGCCAAGTATTCACCCAAAGTAGGCACTTGCCTACATCCATGGTGGAGGAGAATGGACTGGCAACTTGGAGGAAACAATTGTGATTGGAAAGAAAATTCTATCCTAGCCAATCAACTTTCCTCTGAGCAGGCTCAGCCAGTTAGCGCCAGCCAGGGTCATGGAGGTGCCTACAAACACATGTACCTTCCCCCAACCATAAGCAGCCACATTAACAGAATGTTGTCTATGTCTTTAGGCATAGAACCTGGATAAGGAGAGGAAAAGAAAAGAGGAAGTAAAATAGAGAAAGATAATCACTATAATCTCCAGCTGTTCAGAGACTTGATATATTGGAGGATAGTGACAGGACCTTAGAAAATGTCATTAAAAGCAGAACAATTAAGGACAATGTACTGAACAATTCCACAGGACATTTCCAAATATTGAAGAGGATTTTTATTCTTTAAATTGATCATCAAACAACATTTAGCTAGAGATGCATCCAAAAAAGAAAACATATTTTCACAAGCTGTGGAATCAGTGTGAAAATCCACAAGTATTTTATTACTGGGTAAATCTGCTGGAGGAATAAATGCATTTAATTTGTTCAGCTTGATGAGAAGGATTAAAGCTGGGATAGGGCGATTGCATGTCAGACATGAAACATAAAACCCCCAGGATAACATACAGTAGGCAGACAGCACGGAGCCTGGGATTAATGTGCCCATTCCTCCACCGACTAATAATGTGTCAACTTATGTAACTTATAAGCGATCTTTAAGATGAATTTAAAATATACATCATTATTGCTGTTCGTGTGGTTTTGCCACTGTGGTATATTTGTAGAATGGTTCTAAATTTGGTTAGTGCTAATATTGATGTGCACTTTATATGAACTTTTGCTTGAGAGAACATTTTAGTTTCAACATCTATAGACAAGAGTCTTGTTATTAAAATTCTTCTTTTAGCCTTATTTCCATAAGCGTCTTCTCTTGAGCTTTGACAAGAACCTATAGGGAAAGGTCAGTGAGCAATTGTGAATTATTAATGCAAAATTCATTTTTAATGTGACTTCCCAATTTAGGCATGCTTGCTGTACCATATTTCTATTCATTTATTACATTTACCAAGGGCGCCAAGCCATAAAATCAATTTTACCAAAGTGATAACTCTCAGCTCCACTCACTTGCATTTGTGATTTTTCTTTTTGTGTATGTGTGTTTGTGATCTGTATTTGTGTACTGTTGCTTGCTTTACATTTTTATATTTCTTTTTTGTGTGCTGGTAATTATTATATCTTTGAAGGCTGAGGGGCTCCTGAGGCTAATGAGGTGCCATTTTGTGACCATAGAAAAGGTTCAGGATCACTGAAAGAAACTTCTTTAACCCTCAGAAGCCATCTAAAGCCAATTGCATTATTAAAAACCACCAAAAGCCACCTTTGTTTTGCCTTTCCCTTTGACTCCACTGCCCTTCAATAAAAAGGTAGTTTATGAAATATGAGGGTCATTCACACAATACGTGTTTGGCTTCTGGAAACCTTGCCCAATGCATAGACAAGGCAATTTGCCTTATGTCCAATTCAGTTCACATCACTGCACCACAGTGGTGTGCACTATTTATTTACAGTATTTATTACATGTACATAGTGTCAATTTACGCAGCGATTTACATATATTGTACATTCACATCAGTCCCTAACCCTCAAGGAGTGTACAATCAAAGGTCCTTTAAGCTGCGTTCACACTTGAGTGTTTTGTAGATTGGAGCTCGAAGCTCCAAACAAAAAATCAACTGTTCTCTATGGTGCTTGTCTGCGCGATCAGATGTGATCAATTGATATTGATAGAGAACAATTGATATTAAGTATAAGCTTTTTTGGAGCTTCGAGCTTCAAGCTACAAAACGCTGAAGTGTGAATGCAGCCTAACTCACATTCATACATACACAAGTAGGACATATTGTACTTATTTTCAGTGTAGAGTATTACAATGCAGTATATGGCATTGCAACTCGCAGTGGTGAATAAAGATGAATGAAGTGCCCAAAAAATAAAAAATACACCGACAAGATACAGTGCCTCGAAAAAATATTCATACCCTATTTTGCAAAGAAGAATTTACAAAAACGTCACTCTCTAGATGTACAGCTGATAGTGACATCCCCAAAAAGACTTGCAGCTGTAATTGCAGCTGTCAGGGACTCCAGGCTTTACCGCGGCGCGCGAGTCTGCGCATGCGCGATATGACTGGGCGCACTAGCGTGTGGGCACTAAGACCTGGGCGCCCCCAAACGGCAACGGCGGTCGCACATGCGCACTCGCGATCGCGGTTGCGCGTCTGGCACCAATGAGAGCGCCCTATTTAAACAGGCTCTGACTATGCTCAAATTGCCGTATGGTCTTTTCCTGTTATCCTGTGTCCTGAGAGATTGCTTTGTTGCCGACCCTGCCTGACCCTGATCCGTTGACTGTCTCCTGCTCTGATCCCTGGCTTGTCTGACCATTCTCCTGTCTAATCCTGTACGTTTGACCTCCTGTTGCTGAACCTGGCCTGTGACCCGTTTATCCTTCTGCCTGCCGCTTTGTACCGTTCTGCCTCCACCGTTACCGACCTGGTCTGTCTGACTTCACTCACTCCACCTCTTCACATCAGGCTCTCACCTGCTACGTACCACCGGCAAGTGCCTCTACCACAGCTGGTTGCACCCAGGGGCCGCGACCTGGTTTTGGCCTGCTCCAAGTCCATCCCCACCATCAGGGGCTCTGGTGAACAAGCAGGTCGGAGCTTAGATTCCGCGCCCCCGGGGAATCCCAGTCTGTAGAGTGCTAGGGGATACCACTGGTCGGTCCCTAACAGCAGCAAAAGGGGGGTCCTGGGGTCCTTTGAATGACAACTGCATGACCGCGCAATTGTCATTCAAAGTGCGACAGTGCTGAAAGCTGAAAATTGGCCTGGGTATGAAGGGGGTATAAGTGCCTGGTAGGCAAGTGGTTAAAAGAAAATGGGTATATCCCCAAAATTGGGAGTCTCCTCTGTATATATTTCCCTCTGAAGATACAGGACTAAAATAATCAATGATAAGGATAGTACAAAAACCATCCATATAGTCAAGATTCTCTTGTCCAGTTCTCGCGGTCAGCGCGTTTCGCTTGTATTGCAGCTTCTTCAGGATCGTATGACATAGAGGGAGCAGCACTACTATCATTAAACAGAATTTGGCTTATACACATTTTCATAATCAGCATGAATAAATATACAGAGACAGCATACCTTAGTACCTCTGGGGTCCTTCCTTTTCTGATAATCAACAGCTTTTTAACATAAAATGCTTTTAAATTTGTATATTAAAGTGTATAATTGTTTTAAGAATTTGTTTCGTCTCATGCTGTGCCTTTAAAGTCCGCTATTTGCCGTACAAGATATCTTGTTGGTGTGTTTTTTATGTGTTATTTGGCAGTGGCCCTCTGAAAGGTATGATGTTTGATGAATGAAATGCCATTTTATTAAAGTCTTAAAGAAGGAAAAAGTAAACAGTGTGATGCGTTATATCACTGGTGCTGGCATCAACCAGCACATAAGCTTGTGACCTCACTTATTATTCCGTCAGCTGACCCCACTGCTGACAGAATACACTGATCAGCAGTTGCAGTCAATTGGCAAACGTTTTCCAGCATGTCTCTTCGGTAGAGGTCATCGACTTAAACAAGGAGGGTCACACACTGATCGAAATCTGTCCAGTCCCTGCTGAACTGGCCAAATTGCAGTCTATGCCCAGCTTTGGGGGAAAGTTCAAACTCTTAATTTCTGTCCTCCCTAGCAGAGGCTAGAAGTTCCATAGAAGTCCATCTGGACAAATAGACTGATGTAACTTTGGCCAATGACTGGAACCCTTGGTCCACATGAATATTCCTGTTTAGGCTATACAGGACAGGAGGGAGAGGCAGGTGTAGTTGAGTGCCAGTTTATCTTCATGGGGGAAGGGGACGGTCTCAGGCTGCCCCATAGACACAAGGTCATTACCAGATACAGCAGAAAACAGATAGCATGGGAAACTAGCCTGATGTTTCTTGAGGGAAGTAATGACTAGACAGACAAGAAGACCTTATCCAGATGTTGCGGTTTCCCCTGAAATAAACCAGAACTAGGTGTGTGTGCATCTGCCCTTTTCTATAGCATAAACTCCAATGCTGAGACAGCTGTGCAACATACCCCTCTGAACCGAGAATGAGGGCCACCATTTAGCCAAAGTGTGTAGCCAAAGGGCTCTCTCAGCTTGCCCCCACACTTGGATCACAAACAATTAATACGCAAAACAAATTGGTTAAAGTAAACCCACAAGCACATGACTTTTCCATTATATTGGCTTTTCCAAATACCAAATACGATCACTTAGAGGTTGGATGAAAAGGTTAGTGCACAAAAATACTCTTCCTAGCTAGTCAACTGTATATATAGAACCAAAAAGATGGACAAATGAGAAGGAAAGAGGGACAGGGGGATTTGGTTCAATAACAGGGACAACCCCTTCAAATGAGGGATAGTTGGGAGCTATGCTGAAACAATGGTGCCTGAGGTCAAGTGTTGCTGCATCCATCCACATTCTACTACTAGCAGCCTTGGTGCCCAACAAGCGACTTGACATGGACCTGGAGCGCAGCAGGTTGCACAATGAGTGAGAGTGGCTCTGGAGGACTTTAGAGCTAGAACCACCGGCTGCCAGTGACAGCCCTGGCCTTGCCTGTTAATGTAACAGTGAGTCGGGGTACCTCTCTACCACTATGTCCTATTGTATGTATGGGTCCCCGTGGTTTCTAACAGCAGCCTTGCCTGTCAAGCACAATTTATTCATGTGTATGGGGCCACACTGTAACCGCCCCACAAACACGCACAACACATGCGGTTGCAGAGTGGTAGGCCAGTATTTAGGGGGTTAAAACCTATAAAATGTTCTCTGAGGAGTGACCAGAAAGTGGATTGCTGTTCAGAGCAAAGCAGGTTTGAATTGACACAGTTCACATGTTGGATAAAGGGAGATAAAAAAGCCTGCTAATGTAACAGAAATAAAAGAGAACAAAAAGGGGTGGTCACTCAAAAAAAAAAAAGTCAGTTAATAGAAAAAAATGGTTGATTAAATGAATTAGTTATATGCAGGGGCAGACTGACAACTCATGGGGCCCCCGGGCAATAGGGGATCATGGGGCCCCTGTGTCCTTGCCCAAACTCAAAAAAGCCTATGAAAAAGGTACCAGGGGCATCTCATGGGGCCCCCTACTGACCCCAGGCCCTCGGGCAGTGCACGAGTTTCCAAATGGTCAGTCTGCCTCTGGTTATATGATAACAAAAATGCACAAATATTTGATGTAAACCCTTGGATATTTTTTCCACAATATTCATAGAATATTTATTCATATTTATTGTCAAATATGGGAATGAAAATGGAAAATAGATAAACTATTCTTAACTTGCTTAAGTTTTTCTCCGGAAACATTCTTGGATTGTGTTCAGAAGATGCCTTTGGAATCACTCAGCATATAATAGGATTATCTGTCCTTTATCGGATTTTACAAATCAGAAATGTTTTTTGCAATTCTCGCAGCCCAAAACAGGATGTAAAAGTCGATTTATAGATACAATCTAGATAAATTGTACATTTGGCCAAATTTGCTATCAAAACAGCAACAATTTTCCAGAAAATGAGAAAGTAATTCATGCGAATTTGTATTTTACATGAGTAAAAGCTAAAGTAAATAGAAGGCAAATGGTTACCCTCCAGGGGCCTGCAGACCTAATAAAACATGTACGTCAATAAATAGTCTTCTTTTTCTGCCTGTATTCTAAACAAGCTTTCTGCTATTCAGATCCAGCAGAATTGTCCTCTACCGGCTATGCAGATGCTGCCACCTAGCTGTCAGTCCTGTAAAGGAATGGTATTTACTGGATTCAACTGCACATTACAAGGGAGTGTTGGAGCACAAGACCTCTTTCACATGGGCATCCGGGAAATAATATTATTATACAGTGCAGTGCTTTGTAACGTGAGGGCAGACAGTACAATTACAATACAATTTAATATAGTAGGGAACAGAGGGCCCTGCTGGTTAGAACTTACAATGAAGCTGAGCCATGGTTTTACCACCCCAGATCCCGCACCTAGCACCTGCCATATAGATGCCGCAGCTTGGCTCACAGTTGCAGCACATTAGACCCAGTGCATGAGGCTTCTGGTGTTTAACGATGCACTTAGCAGTACTTCCAGTTAGGACAGTATGGTACCCAGGGACAGATGTCCAGGATGCGAGAAATCTGGGCATTCTTCTCTGAGTGCATAGTGCTAAGTGTGAACTTAGTCTTTGGATTTAAAAAAAAACATTTTAAAAAATGCTTCAACCCCAAATTATTAGTAAAACTTTGGCTGGATGATGATAAGGCTACATGCATAAAGGACAAATCAAGTCATCGTACATGAATCCGAACCATGGTGTGACAGTGTGAACAGTTGACTTCCAGCTGATATTACCCCCCTTCATTACCAGGCCATTAAATCCAGAAACGAAAATGTAATATATTGCAGCTTACCAATCATTAGATATGGTGGCTGCATTAGTTTCCTTTTTTTAGGCTTTTTACCCTCTGTTTTCACCTAGTGATCTGGCCGGTAACACACCTCCTGTATTAGAGTGCCTTCACTCTAGATCAGGGGTCTCCAAACTGTGGCCCATGTGCCAGATGTGGCCCTTTGCTTGCTTTCATTCCACTGATACAAAGCACTATTATTTCCATTGACACCAACAATGGGGCGATATTCCTCCCACTGACACCAATGATGGGGCGCTATTCTTCTCATTGACACCAATGATGGGGTGCTATTCCTCCCACTGACACCAACGATGGGACACTATTTCTCCCACTGACAGCAATGATGGGGTGCTATTCCTCCCACTGACACCAACGATGGGACGCTATTTCTCCCACTGACAACAATGATGGGGCATTGTTCCTCCCACTGACCCCAAGGAAGGGGCACTGTTCCTCCCACTTACACCAATGATAGGGCACTATTCCTCACACTGACACCAGCGATAGGCCACTGTTCCTCACACTGACAACAGCGATAAGGCACTGTTCCTCACACTGACAACAGCAATAGGGCACTGTTCCTCACACTGACACCAGCGATAGGGCACTGTTCCTCACACTGACACCAGCGATAGGGCACTGTTCCTCACACTGACACCAGCGATAGGGCACTGTTCCTCCCACTGACACCAACGATGGGACACTATTTCTCCCACTGACACCAACGATGGGACACTATTTCTCCCACTGACAGCAATAATGGGGTGCTATTCCTCCCACTGACACCAACGATGGGACGCTATTTCTCCCACTGACAACAATGATGGGGCATTGTTCCTCCCACTGACCCCAAGGAAGGGGCACTGTTCCTCCCACTTACACCAATGATAGGGCACTATTCCTCACACTGACACCAGCGATAGGGCACTGTTCCTCACACTGACAACAGCGATAGGGCACTGTTCCTCACACTGACACCAGCGATAGGGCACTGTTCCTCACACTGACACCAGCGATAGGGCACTGTTCCTCACACTGACACCAGCGATAGGGCACTGTTCCTCACACTGACACCAGCGATAGGGCACTGTTCCTCCTATTGACTCCTATTTAACATGATTTTGAATGTGATTGCTTAATTCTGAACACAGCTACATCCCCAGTTATAAGAAGGTGTGCACACTTATGCAACCACATTATTTGAGTTTTTTTATGTTCATTTATATAAAATATTTCAGTTTGTTGTTCAATTGAGTTGTACAGTTTATAGGTCACATTAAAGGTGGAAAAAGTTCTGAAATTATTTATCTTTTGTCTAATTTTTTTACTTCACAGAAACCTGACATTTTAACAGGGGTGTGTAGACTTTGTATATCTAATATATATATCTTTATGTCCTTACACAGCAATAAATATGAAAGAGGGTCTATTCCTTTAGGCCTCGCTCACATCATATGGCCATAAACAGTTAGGCTTGTTCACAGAGATGGATGTTTTTCTCTGCAAGGTCACAAAGAAAACTTGTTTTCCATGTGTCCTGTTCACACCACAATGTTGATCTCATGTGAGGATTAATTCTGTGCCGGAAAATGCATGCAGGTTGCAGAAACAATACACACACTGCAGGGGCGGACTGACCATTTGGAAACTCGGGCACTGCCCGAGGGCCCGGGGTCAGTAGGGGGTCCCATGAGATGCCCCTGGTATCTTTTTCATAGGATTTTTTTAGTTTGGGCAAGAACACAGGGGCCCCATGATCCCCTATTGCCCGGGGGCCCCATGAGTTGTCAGTCCGCGCCTGCACACATGATACCAATGTTGTAGTGAACAAAGCACATAGAAAATAATTGTTTTCTCTATGTCCTTACAGATAAAGGTGCTACAAAACTCCCAAATGTGCACAAGGCCTTACTGTTGCTTGTGACCCCATTAGAAATTCTGTTCACTTCCTAGTTCAGTGACCACAAAAAAAGTGAAGGGAAATGTATTGACTGTGGATATAGACAGCAATAAATGGTAGACAGAGGTTCTAGCACTACTCCATTCTATCCATAAATTATTATTATTATACAGAATTTATACAGTTTGCACAGCACTTTACAATATAAAGGGAGACAGTACAATTACAATATACAGTAAATGAAAAATGAGTTCTGTTTTCTGGGTATGGTGTCTTTTGTGCTGTGGAAATTCCCATGTTGATCGCGGCTGTACATTGTGGCAGTTGGCAGTGTGACCTCGGGCCGTCTGTCAGTATGAAGTATACAGTCCAGGGGGATTGTTCTATTCTGAAGTACAGTCTGTCTCTCCAGACTCATTGTCTGACTAATCAAAACAACTTAGAGAACACAAATGCTGCCTAAGAACATCAGGAAAGCTGTTTTTTCCCCTTTGTGTTCTTAACTGTGCTTGGAAGGGATTTTCTGTATTGTTCTGCAACATGTTTACAAGGCATGTGATTGGTGGGAATATTGTAAAACACGAGCAAACTGAGAAGCACACGTTCTAAGTCACAGGGGGGGTTGTCACCACAAGCACTATTACAATTACTTCTACATGAAATGTACAGCTTTAGAATGCTGACATTAAGTCCTCATTCACATGGGCACTGAGGCCTGTATGCCACAAATGGGCCATTTGTTTATGTGGCTGGAGCTGCCAAGTACTGCATGCAGGCAGACAATTCAAGAGTTATTCACCCTGAGGTCATCACAGAGGACAAGGGGGCACTCTTTACATCTGGAGGAAAAGAGATTTATTCTCCAAACACTGGAAGGTTTCTTCACAGTAAGAGCTGTGAAAATGTGGAATAGACTCCCTCAAGAGTTGGTTCTGGCCAGCTCAGTGGATTGCTTTAAAAAAGGTATGGATTCTGTCTTGGATACACAGAATATAACTGGATACTAACATTTATAGGTAAAGTTGATCCAGGGAATATCCGATTGCTTCTTGGGGGATCAGGAAGGAATTTTTTCCCCTGCAGGAGCAAATTGGACCATGCTTTGCTGGGATTTTCACCTTCCTCTGGATCAACTGTGGGTATAGGATTATAACTTTTTTTTATAGTTGAACTAGATGGACTTTTGTTTTTTTTCAGCCAGATTAACTAACTATGTCTATGGAGACTCAGTGGCTGCATGGACACAGCTGTTCATCCTAATTTGACAGGCATGTGGGTGCGGGTGAGCAGCCTCAAATGTACACTCACCTGTACCTGGTTAGGGGCCACTCACCTGGATGCCACTGAGCCACCATAGACTTACCCAGGCTGCCTGCACACAGCACCTTTTGGTTTCATAAGCAAAAGCACCATTTACGCTGTATGGATCTCAGTGCCCATGTGAGTAAGGCCTAAAGCTGAACTCCAGTCGAGCTACAAAAATGTTTGCTTACCTATACCTGCGCAGTATCTTTGTTGCAGTGCATTGCATTTCCGTAATGTCATCAAATCTGTGTTCTTTTAAGGCATTTTTTAATTTTGGAAACAACCAAAGATCGCAAGGTGATAAGTCTGGGGAAAAAGGTGGTTGGTCAAGTTTCAGAATTGATTTCTGGGTCAGGAACTCACAAACACTTAACGCTTCATGTGCAGGAACATTGTCGTGGTGGTGATGTCACTTATCAAGCCAGAGTTCCAGTCTTTTCCTCCAAACAGATTCCCTTAACATTTTCAGAATTTCAAAGTAAGAATGTTGCAGTTTTGGCTGCCCACTTCTTGCATCATTGAGGACATTTTCCCTCCCCTCCTTAACCCACCAATGACATTTAAAAATACTTGCTTTTTTCATGTAGTTCACCATAAGCCTGTTGTAACAGATTTAAAGTTTCACTCACACATTTGTCAATTTTCACACAAAATTTGTTGTTAATCCTCTGCTCCAGATTCCTGTTACTCATATTCTGCCAAGAGCACAACGCACACACGTGTATTCCTTCGACTACTCCATAAAGACTGAGTCAGCTGGTCTGCGACCCGGGTAGGTGCAAGTTAGAACATGTCATGTCTGTGTGACTCACCCCCATAGTGCTATGCTGCAGGCATTCCTGGAATTAAATTGTCACACCTTGTATATGTAAAGTGACCTGCCAGAAGATTTGTAAATCATTTTTGTCATCTGTCTGACAGATATCATAGCCAGTGCCCTGACCTCCATTCTTGTTAAACATTCAAGTTTGTAGGCAGGTGTTATGTGTGTAACCACTGTTGCACCCAACAAGTGGCAATATCACTCAGGCGTGTGACAGCCATGGAAATCTGTAGATCATTCACTCATTTTCTGGTTAGCTGCCACAACACAGGGATCGCATGATGCTGCTTACCCCTATCGTCCTCTGTACTGGGCTTTAGGTAGCCATTTTGGGGGAGTCTATGTCTGATTGAAAAAATGTAGCCAGGTGCTTGGCTAGAGACAAACAAACAATTTAGGATGCCATGCTGCAACTAAATGGGTTAACACTACGTTGTCTCCATCCACCATAGGTTGCTGACAGGCAGGGAGAGCTCAAGAGACTTGATGGTTGGCAGCGTTGGACTTTTGGACTACAATTCCCAATGCAAGCCTGGTATAAAGAGAGAGCTATAATTTCACAGGCTGGATCCCCAGTAGCTTTCTTTTTGGAGGAGACCGAGGTGTGCACACCGCTGCTCCTGTGTGCACAACAACCTGCCACAAGCCTGGGACTCTGTGCTGAGGACTAGAGTTACTCCAGGCAGATCCAGAAGAGTGCTGATATCTGAACAGCAGGACCCCAACTGGCGTATTACTGGGACTGGTTAGAGGACACTGCTGCCATTAACCTGTTGCTACTTGCAGAGGCTGAGAATATAGGGACTGGCCATCTAACTAGCAGCATTATTTACTGCATGCAGATTTTACTGGGACTGTACTTATGTGCATCATTGTAAAGACTGGGACCCAACTCTAGCCGACTGAAGAACTAGGGCTAAAGACTGCTCACTCAGATAGCTGCTTCACAAGAACTTTGCCTAGTGTCCATAGTAAGAGGTACCTATTTAGTGAATCTTATAGTTCAACACTGCCATTCATATAGAGTGCATTCTAAAATGGATATAGCCTACTGATTACAGAGCAATTATTGTAGTATTGATTATCATTGCTGTTACTGTTTACTAATGTCATTATTTCAGTTTTTTTTGGATTACCAGGTTTATTGTAACTTATGCATTAACAGGCAAATCACACTTTTAGCATGTTACATGTGTTATTGAGCTGCAGTACTCCTAATTTTGAAAGGCACCTCAATGCACAGCAACTCACTACTTTGTTGGAATAAAAGCTGCATGCACATTTGTCAGTTGTGGTGACCTAAAGAATGATACAATAAGTTTGTGTGTTAACGCAATGCACCAGCACATCAAAGTCTGGATGCACTTTAGGCAGAATTTTACTTCTCCTGAGCTATAGATACATACACTATATTGCCAAAAGTATTGGGACACCTGCCGTAACACACCCATGAACTTTAATGGCATCAAAGTCTTAGTCTGTAGGGTTCAATATTGAGTTGGCCCACCCTTTGCAGCTATAACAGCTTCAACTCTTCTGGGAAGGCAGTCCATAAGGTTTAGGAGTGTGTCTATGGGAATGTTTGACCATTCTTCCAGAAGTGCATTTGTGAGGTCAAGCACTGATGTCGGACGAGAATGCCTGACTCACAGTCTCCGCTCTAATTCATCCCAAAGGTAATCTATCAGGTTGAGGTTAGGACTCTGTGCAGGCCAGTCAAATTCCTTCACCCCAAACTCACTCATCCATGTCTTTACAGGCCTTGCTTTGTGCACAGATGCACAGTGATGTTGGAACAGGAAGGGGCCATCCCCAAACTGTTCCCACAAAGTTGGAAGCATGAATTTGCCCAAAATATCTTAGTATGTTGATGACTTAAGAGTTCCCTTCACTGAAACTAAGGGGCCAAGCCCAACCCCTGAAAAACAGCCCACATCATAATCCCTCCTCCACCTAAGTTTACATTTGGCACAATGCAAGTACCATTCTCCTGGCAACAGCCAAACCCAGACATGTCTATCGGTTTGCCAGACAAAGAAGCATGAACACGTTTCCACTGCTCTAGAGTCCAGTGATGGCGTGCTTTACACCACTGCATCCAACATGTCAGGGACCATCGCGACGCATGGGTCTACACATGCGTAGGCGTCTGTCAAGGCATACAGGTAGCAGGGCACTAGGACCCAGTCGCACTCGTCATCTTGACAGTACTAGGCAGGCACTGGGACCTAGGCGGCGACTGTCAGGTGCAGGGCGGGCTACTTAAGCCAGCCCTGCACAGATGCTTGTTGCCGAATGGTCTTTTGTATCCTGTTGCCTGTGTAGTGAGTACTCTGATCTGGATTGTCTGACCTTGTTGCCTTCTCCTGTCCTGACCCCTTGGCTTGCCTGACTCTGCTCCTGGATGTTCCCTTATAGATCTGATCTTTTGGTATTGACCCTGCGTGTGACCCGACTATCCTTTGCCTATCGTCTTGTACCTCACCGACCCGCTAGTTACCTACCCAGCTTGTTTGACTCTGACTTTGCTCATCCGTCCATCCATCCCTCAGGGATCCCTGGGCTCCCTCACATCAGACTCTTAACCCGCTGGAGCCCTTGGCAGACTCCTCTACCTCTGGTAGAGATACCTAGCAGCTGCGACCTGGTCCCGGAGCGCTCCAAGTCCATCCCCACCATCAGGGGCCCTGGTGAACAAGTGCCCCGGTATTTAGACTCCGCACTCTGGGGAGGCTCTATCAGGGGACTGATAGAGGTACTGTCAGGCGGTCCATTACACAACACTTTGCATTGCACTTGGTGATGAAAGGCTTGGATGCAGCTGCTTGGCCATATAAACCCATTCCATGAAGCTCTCTATGCACTGTTGTTCTGCTAACGTAGTTTGGATGTCTTTAGCTATTGACTCTACAGACAGTTGGTGACGTCTGCACACTGTGTGCTTCAGCACCTACCACTTTACTGTTGTTCCCAGTTGCTTCCACTTTGTTATAATACCACTAACAGTTGAATGTAGAATATTTAGTAGCAAGGAAATTTCACGGATGACTTATTGCACAGATGGCAACCTATCATGGTAGCACACCTAAATTCACTGAGCTCCTGAGCGCGACCCATTCTTTCACAAATGTTTGTAAATGCAGTCTACATGCCTAGGTGCTTGATTTTATACATCTATGGCCATGGAGGTGATTGGAACACCTGAATACAATGATTTGGATGGGTGTCCCAATACTTTTGGCAATATAGTGTATGTACTGTGCCTTGAAAAGGTATTCATCCCCCTTGAAATTTTCCACATTTTGTCATGTTACAACCAAAATCGTAAATGTATTTTATTGGGATTTTATGTGATAGACCAACACAAAGTGGCACATAATTGTGAAGTGGAAGGAAAATGATAAATGGTTTTCAACATTTTTTACAAATAAATATGTGAAAAGTGTGGCGTGCATTTGTATTCAGCCTCCCTGAGCCAATACTTTGTAGAACCACCTTTCGCTGCAATTACAGCTGCAAGTCTTTTTGGGGATGTCTCTGCCAGCTTTGCACATCTAGAGAGGGACAATATTGCCCATTCTTCTTTGCAAAATAGCTCAAGCTCTGTCAAATTGGATATAGAGCGTCTGTAAACAGCAATTTTCAAGTCTTGCCACAGATTTTCAATTGGATTTAGGTCTGGACTTTGACTAGGCCATTCTAACACATGAATATGCTTTGATCTAAACCATTCCATTGTAGCTCTGGCTGTATGTTTAGGGACGTTGTCCTGCTGGAAGGTGAACCTCCACCCCAGTCTCAAGTCTTTTGCAGACTAACAAGTTTTCTTCTAAGATTGCCCTGTATTTGGCTCCATCCATCTTCCCATCAACTCTGACTAGCTTCCCTGTCCCTGCTGAAGAAAAGCATCCCCACAACATGATGCTGCCACCACCATGTTTCACAGTGGGGGCAGTGTATTCAGGGTGATGTGCAGTGTTAATTTTCTGCCAAATTTTTAGGCCAAAAAGTTCAATTTTGGTACCATATGACCAGAGCACCTTTTTCCACATGTTTGCTGTGTCCCCTACATGGCTTCTGGCAAACTGCAAACGGGACTTCTTATGGCTTTCTTTCAACAGTTGCTTTCTTCTTGCCACTCTTCCATAAAGGCCAGATTTGTGGAGTGCATGACTAATAGTTGTTCTGTGGACAGATTCCCCCACCTGAGCTGTGGGTCTCTGCAGCTCCTCCAGAGTTACCATGGGCCTCTTGGCTGCTTCTCTGATTAATGTTGTCCTTGCCCGGCCTGTCAGTTTAGGTGGACGGCCATGTCTTGGTAGGTTTGCAGTTGTGCCATGTTCTTTCCATTTTCGGATGATGAATTGTACAGTGCTTTGTGAGATGTTCAAAGCTTGGGATATTTTTGTATAACCTAACTCTGCTTTAAATGTTTCCACAACTTTATCCCTGACCTGTCTGGTGTGTTCTTTGGCCTTCATGATGCTGTATGTTCTCTAACAAACCTCAGAGGGCTTCACAGAACAGCTGTGTTTATACTGAGATTAAATTACACACAGGTGGACTCTATTTACTAATTAGGTGACTTCTGAAGGCAATTGGTTCCACTAGATTTTAGTTAGGAGTATCAGAGTAAAGGGGATTGAATACAAATGTATGCCACACTTTTCAGATATTTATTTGTACATATTTTTGAAAAGCATTGATCATTTTCATTCCACTTCACAATTATCTGCCGCTGTTAGGCTCCGCCAGGTGGTGCCTCTGGCTGCCCACTGGACAGACCTACCCAGAGCGTGGAATCTAAGCCCCGGTCTGTGCTTTCCCCAGGGCCCCTGATGGTGGGGATGGACTTGTAACAGACCAGGGCCAGGTCATGACCTCCGAGCAGGCCCACCAGTGGCAGAGGGAGCCTCCGGGGATGTATGCAGGTACCGGGAGAGCCAGATGTGAAAAGGACGGCGGGACCTAGCAGGATGGTCACGAGCCGTGGTCCCGTGGGGTAAGCGAGGTACCGAATCGGCAGGCGAAAATAGTCAGGTCACACGCAGGGTCAGCCGGATAAGTCAGTCCGCAGAATGGTCAAACAAGCCGGGGGTCAGGATAGGAGAAGGCAGAGTAGTTAGGGCAATCCGGGTCAAAGCACAGGAGAAGGCAGCGTAGTCAGGGCAATCTGGGTCAAATCACAGGAGAAGGCAGCGTAGTCAGGGCAATCAGGGTCACTAAACAGGTACAGGAACTTCAGGATCACAGATAGACCTTGCGACAATCTGTGACAGTGCAGGGCATCTTTAAATAGTGCGCCCTGCACTGTCATTGGCCGGCCAGGATGCGCCCCCGGGCTGTCATTGGTCGCCCGAGGCGCGCCCACGGCTCCTACTGCGCATGTGCGGCGTCCTGTCAGCCGCGGCCCGCCGGGACCTAGTGCCTGTGTCCCGGCGTGAGCAGACGCCAGTGCGCGTGCGCCGGGAGAGGAGCCGCGATCCCTGACAGCCGCTTTGTTGGTCTACAGTATCATAAAATCCCAATAAAATACATTTACATTTTTGGTTGTAACATAAAATGTGGAAAATTTCAAGGGGTATGAATACTTTTTCAAGGCACTGTACATTTACATAAATGTGTACAAAAGTATTGTAAAATGTCAATATGAACTAGCTAGGAAAGCTTTACAGTTTACAAATTAATGTTCCACTAATTTTGTATACAATTACAACTGACAGTGAGCTGGATTTGGTGGTTAAGATATAAAAAGATTTTGAATCCGGCCATTAAAATGAAATGTTGGGCTAAATAGGACAGCTGGACTCCTTCATTAGTCAAATACTTTTCCTCTACATTTTTAATATTGGGTAGTTAAGAATGTGAGATTTTTTTCCTTTTGCTGAGCAGAAAGTGGGTCACAGGAAATGATCTTTAGATCACAATATATCAGCACGGCGAGGGGAATGTCAAAAATGGATTCAAATGGCTTTAACAAGCTTGCAAGCTGTTTCTTCTTATTGAATCTTGAATAAATAATGACTCCATCCCCCTTTAAGTCTCACCAAACAGAAACATTTTTTAATACACCAGAGTGAGTAGGATTCATGCCTCTATTTTTAACTATGGGGCCGTTGCCACGGCCTCCTTACTCCCAGGCCTCCAGCCACCTGCAGATCCCCTAACCTCCCATGTGCCTGCCAGCTCCCATAGTGGTCCACCATACCCCCCAACCTCCCACAGTTCCCTCAGGCTCCCTGAGAGCTCTCAGATCCCTACAGTGCACCCTAACCTCCTGACACAGTGTCACTAGCTTAGCTTTCTGCAGTGCCTCCAGCTCCCCATATTTCCACCAATCTCCAACAGTATGCAATAGTGTCTTCCCCCCGAGTCCCTGCAATGCATTTCAGTCTACAACAGTGCCCCTGGAAAGCCCCCAGTCTCGTGCTGAGACCCACATCCCCCACAGTTGCTTTTCTCCAGAAGCAGCCTTAAAATTTGCTGCAGATTACCCAAACTCCCTATCACCATCTACTCCCTTCCTGTAAAGATCTCACCTGCTCCCGCCCCTTTGCCAACTCTTCTTGGAAATGTAGTCTGTTCACTCCTTGTCTGAGTGCAGAAGTCCTGCTACCAGCATACAAGTTCAACAAGGCTTTGCTTTGATAAAGTTTGGATAACTGAACCGCAGAACACTGCCATCTTATGTTTAATTAACATCCTGCAACCTGTATTAGTGCGATGTGTAACAACAATGTTCTTTTTTTTTTTTTTTTACATTTTCTTTTCCTTTTTTTTTTACATACTGTGACCAGAGCAGTGCAATGTGTTACCATAGTGATCAAGATTTTTTTTTTTCACTATGATTGCTTATAGCAGCGATGATCACTATTATAAGCAATCATTTTGATGAAGGGCATCCATTCATTTATAGCCATTCATTGTGTACTATTAAATGAATGAAAGCCATTCATTGTGTATAACTGTAATGTGATCGCTGTGATTGGTCAAAGTGATCACATGGTACTAGGGCCGGCCCAGTACAATGATCTGTCATCCACTGTGTCTGGTGACAGATGGAGCTGCAACACGGCGTGTGACTGGAGGTTGTCATATGTTTTATTTATGGGAAACAACTTGAATAGGGTCTAGGGGTATATGGCATGCCCAAACATAGTTGTTTATGTAAATATTTTCATTAATGTGATCAACACTAATGCAATAACTTTTTGTAAGACAGGTAAATAGGAAATATTTCATGTTAGTATTTTATATTTTTATATGTAGCCAAATCACTGACTCTGAATATGAATGTACCAAGCAAAAGCATAACATCTGTTCTCACAAGTGTGATTTCTCCTGCATCTGCTGTCGTGCTGCGATGAACGACAATGGAAAGCATATTAATCTCTAATGCCTGTTCACATCAATGCAATATGGTGCAGTGCAATTTCTGGTGCAGCATCGCGCATTTTTGGATTCATAGACTTCAATGGGAATGCATGAAAAATGCATGTTGTAAAGGACACTAGGGATGGGTCCTCAACAGCAGATATTTTTCCCCACTATTTGGGCTATAGTCCCTTTAAAGGGGATGGTTTGAAGGCAATATTGAGTACTCAGGGGTTCTCATCCATGCAGGATGAGGGGTTCTGGGGTAGTCCAGCTACAGAGGAGAGGACTGACTTTCAGTACTCTCTGGATTGCTAAGTCCTTATTTGTGTAGCACCGTCTGGTGTACATAGTTTGTAGTGTAGTTAGATGCTTGTTAGAAACCTGGGTGTGAGTCAGTGGATTCACTTTAGGTCAAGCTGGAAGGCTCTACAGGTCAGTCCTTTGGTATCTCCCCCTGGTTCTAGAAGCTTGAAGACGTTTTAGAAGCTAGTGGGTGGAAATGTATGAGAATCTGTCCAATGCCCAGGCAGGAGGCCTGGCAAGGTGGCCTAATCAGCCCATAAATATGAGAGAGACCGGCCTGCAGGGGAGTTGGGTGGAAGATGGAGTGCTGATGTGTGCTACTGTGTAGCCTGGGAAGGGACCCCAGAGAAGGGGGGTTCTGCCTCCAGGCTGGAAGAAGGAAGATGACAGAGGGAGTCCCACTGCCTTACAGCCCACTGAGGAAGGACAGCCTGCTAGCCTGGAAGGATATTACCTCAGCGAAAGGCCTGAAAGCAGTTTACCCAAAGCTACAGGAAACAAGTACAGTGTGAGTACCTTCACACCCCAATGGTCTACAAGAGAGAGGGCTGCTAGGCACCATACCCAACCAGTTCTCCCTGGGTCAGTGCTGCAAGTCTGTTCTAGAAACTCTTGCTCTGGGATATTCTTCAAGACAGCCAGGTGTATGGGCAGTTTCTAGTTGGGGTCTTAAGAGGTTTATATAAAGGGGGGACCAAGTGCTCCTTGCAGAGACTGTGTTGCTGATCTATCAAGAGACTGATTCTACTCTGAAGGGAGTAGAAGTCCAGAATCTGTCCTTTTTGTACAGAATTTGAGGTTTTTCCTCATAGTTGTTGTTTCAAGTTATGTTGGACATCCCATATACCTTAGACCCTATCCAAGTTTTTTCCCTTAAATAAAAAAACAAAAAAAAAATAAGCCCATGGACTGGTTGCTGACTCAGAATGAAAGTTGGAAAAAATGTGTGTTGCCTGGCTGTGTAGGAAATAGAGGTACCCAAATCCAGTGACTCTCAAAGGGGGAGCACTACATTAGGGACCTGGAATTTTGGAGGTTCAAAGAGTTTTAGGTGGGAAAAACCTTCCAACCCTGAAGGGGATAACCCAGATGCCTTAGAGCTCAGAAAAAGGAACAGGAGAGTTGGCACCTGTCTGTGAAAGAGTGAACAGGCTGAACTAGCTTGGGACTGAACCATGGTTGCCCAAATTTGAAAGTCTTCTCTTTGGAACCCCTAAAGCAAACAGGAAACCCCACAACCCCAAAGAGGGCCGATATGTTACCGGTCCGCCATTATCTTGTTTTGTGCCAATGAACCAGATTTATGGACAGTTTTGTTTTTGGACTGTTTGCAAATTCCAGTAAAGATTGTCACTTTTACAAGCGTCTGGTGGTGATACTGGGCTCCCATAAGACAATGTACAGGCGTACCTCGGTTTACGAACGCCTCGGTTAACGTAATTTTTGGTTTTCGAATGAAAATCCATTGAAAATAATGCCTCGGTTTACGTATTTTTTTCACAATACAAACGGATTAATTGGTTTTCAATGCATTTACAAAAATTTTTTTAATCATGTCCCTGTACAGTACTATGCCTTTTAAAGTGCACTTTATAACCAGTTTTGAACAGATAGGACTTTTTTTTACTTTTTTCTGACCTCCGGAACGGATTAATTGGTTTTCAATGCATTTACGAATTAATTTTTAATCATGTCCCCGTAGAGCATTTATGCCTTTTAAAGTGCACTTTATAAAGAGTTCTGAACAGATAAAAGACTTTTTTTTTCTTTTTTCTGACCTCCGGAATGGATTAATTGGTTTTCAATGCATTCCTATGGGAAACCGTGTTTCGGTTTCCAAATTTTTCGCAATACGAAAAGTCCTGCAGAACGCATTAAATTCGTAAACCAAGGTATGCCTGTACATGTGATTTTCATGCCTTTTTGGCAGGGTTTTGTGTTTAAAAACCAGCTTCCTCCTCCTACAAAAAATGTAAGAAAAAGAAAAAAAAAGTTCATAAAAATGTCCAAAAACGTGCTACATAAATGCACTGAAAGCTTATGGTTATGCAGAAGCAATAGTGTGAACCTAGGCTAATTTTTCTGGGTCACTGACCTATAAAACTGTGTAGCCAGGGAGTTAGTATGAGAGCCAGGCAATTAGTCTAATAATAAAACAAAACCAAGGTTAAAGAATATGTACACCCAGCACTTCATATTCCTGATATGTTCATGTTGTACAATATGCTTGTATGAAAAAGTATCCCGTTCCCTTTTTATCGCTTTCTTTGTGTGAAATACTTGGTGTTCCTGCTGTACTGACGTACAAAGCTGTCCACCATACTGCCCCGTACTACATCACTGACCTAATATCCAAGTTCACCCAGCATGCACACTCCGCTCCTCACAAGACCTTCTTCTCTCTAGTTCCCTGGTCTCCTCCTCCCATGCCCGCCTCCAGGACTTCTCCAGGGTGTCACCCATCCTCTGGAACTCCCTGCCCCAACCCATCAGATTATCACCTACTCTCCTCTCCTTTAGGCGCACCTTGAAAACCCATCTCTTCAGGGAAGCCTACCCCACCCCCTGCTAACCTGCCGACCTCCTCCACTCTTCCTACCACTCCATCCCCCACAGCTATCTCCTCCTGTACCACTATCCCCTCCCTCCTAGATTGTAAACTCGAAAGAGCAGGGCCCTCAATCCCCTCATGTTTTGCATTGTATTGGTATTGTTCTGTCACATGTTTTGTCCCCCTTTGTAATGTACAGCGCTGAGCGAACCATTGGCGCTTTATAAATACTGTATAATAATAATAATAGTCCATCTCCATATCTAATAAAAACTGACGACACTGGGCATGAGAGCACATCGTGGTCAGTTTTTCTTCTGGCTGTGTTGAGAACTCAGCCAGCTCTCCTCCAATGATCAGACTTGTGCTGACATGCCCCCACTGCACATGTATTCACTGGGAAGATCAGTGTGCTGCTGCTTCTCATCCCACTGCTCCTTAAGACGCTGAGAACAGAGGGAATGTGATTACTTAAAAAAAAAGGGAAAAGGGTATTTATAATGTTTTTATATCTATACACAAATGTTTTGCCTTTCATTTCCATTTTTAAACTTAATAGGTTGTTTTACAAGGTGAGGGTTTGCAATCACTTTAAGAAACGTTTTATTGGGAGCTGAAATGCCTGCAAAAAAGATATTGGAGATGAAATGCTATCAGGCTGTGAATAGAGGACTACATTAACAGAAAAGCTTTTACCGGAGTCAGAGCAGGTGACCCCACTGACAGTATATGAAAGAAGTGAGGATGTGAGTAGGTAGCGCACGTTTTCTATAGAAATACAACATGGAAATTGGCAGAAACACGTGTACTGAAAGAGGAAAGAAACAGCGGAGAATGACTCAGGTTGGTTGACTCCTGGCAGCAGAGTAATTAGGAAAAACCAGTGAAGAATTACAAAGAAATACTGAACAAGGACACAGAAGGGCAAGATAAAAGAGCTCTGACAGCATGAAGGTGAAAAGGAGTTCATGGTTGAAAGAATCAGAGGTGAGCTGTTCTGCTACCATCTGACTGAAAATGCCAAGTGAGCCGAGAGGAGTGGGTATAAATGCATGCTGGGAAGCAATGGCCACCAACAACTTTATTAGCATGTTTTTAAGTATAGTATTTCATATTTTATTTTTTTTATTTTATAGAAGGGGCGTTCAAGTCAAACCGGGACTTTTGAGTTACATAGTTAGTCTGGCTGAAAAAAGACAATACCTGTAGTCCATCCAGTTCAAGCATTAAAAAAAAAAAAAAAAGTTATAATCCTACACCCACAGTTGATCCAGAGGAAGGACACTGCATTTATTTTTCAACATACTCCCCTGCTACATTTATACACCCATCCCAGCGTGGACTAATGCCTGGAAAGCTTCGGCATAGAAAGATTTGTCACAATGCCTGCACCATCTTAGGACAGCCGGCTTCACTTCATTAGTGCTGAAATGCTGACCACAGAAAAAGTTGTCTCTTGTGCAATTTCACAACAGGTTATGCGTCGATTATCCAGCATCAGGCATTCCACGCCCTGAATGTTCATAGGAATGACTGCTGTGGGCTGGGAACCACCAAGATCATCGCTAACAGATGTACAGAAATCTTTGAAAAGTTTAAACCATTAAAATGTCTTAACACAGCTGAGCGTCATCACCGTACTGTGCTTAAAGTCTTCTGTAGATATCCGAGAGTTTTACACCTTCGTTCACAAGAAACTTCATCACCACAGGCTGTTCCATGCACTGCCACTGTTGTCTGCCATCTTGATTAACGGTCTCTGGACTGGCCCATGACATGTGCGCTGCCTATCAGTAATAGGACACACTTACCACTTACTACTGCATGTAGTACCGCCACGCTAACATCCCTTTTTATACCTGTAAAATGAAAAGTCCCGCTTCGACTTTAACACCTATCATATTAAAGTATAAGGAAAGGCAATGCAATTATCACATTTAAATGTTGCCTTTTCATTATTCTTATACTTCTTGCATGCAGTTTCTAATAAACCTCAATGTAAATACCTTTTTAACTTTTTCCAAGCGGTCAAATGACACAAAGCTCCGATGGGTATCTATCTGTTGAGGGTCGAGAACACAGCTGAATCTGTAGAGCAGTGACATCATCACATCTGCTTTCATAGCAGATAAGGGCAACAGGGAGGAAAGATTCACAGGATGGGCAATTGGATTGCCCTTCCTTTTGCTTTATTATTTTGTGGGGTTTTTTGTGGTTATTATTCCTAGGCTAGCCTTACAGTATTTTTAGTACCACTCACATTTGTGAGGTATTTGTGCTGGCAGAACCTGCTCTACAATCTCCCAATACAGATAGCTGGTCTGGGCTTTAAAGTATATAGCACCACTGTCGGTGTTGAGGGGTTTGACCCAACTAAGCCATTTTTGCTGAACATTTTGGCCTGTTGAAGAAAGTAGAAATATAATGAGGAAAATGTATCAGTGTCTTTTTTCTTTTGTTCAGTAAAGCTTTCACAATTAAATATAGAAGCTGTTTGGTTTCTATGCACAACTGCTCTAGATTCTGCCTGCTACAATTTTAATAAATTCACCCCACTGTATTTACAGGATCAACAAGTAGTAAGCTGTGTTATGGGGGGACTCAGAAAAAATGTAAAAAATGCTGCATTATTGCTACTGACAAAATGCAATACATATCTACCGTATTTTTCGCTCCATAAGACGCACTTTTTTCCCCCCAAAAAAGGGGGGAAAATGTCAGTGCGTCTTATGGAGCGAATATAAAGCGGCCGGTCCGGTATTTCTGCCGCCACCATGTCAGAATACCGGGCCGGCCGCTCAGCTGTTCTCTCCTGCAGGGCCTTACCTGTTCCTCGGTCCAGCGCTGCAGTCTTCCCGCTCTGGCTTCTGACAGCCGGGTGCCCACTGCACATGCGCTACGCTTTGTGAATGATCCGGTGTCTTCTGGGACACATGACAGGTCCCAGAAGGTGCCGGGCCATTCACAAAGCGCAGTGCTTCTTGCGCATGCGCAGTGGGCACCCGGCTGTCACAGAAGCCGGCACGGGAAGAAGAGGGAAGGACAACTCCGTGAAAGTGGGAGCGGGTACTTGTCAAATTCAGGTACCCACTCCCCCTCCCTCCCCAAAGGTCAGCAGTCTCTGGTCATCCCCTGCACTGTCTGCAGTCTCTGGTCATCCCCTGCACTGTCTGCAGTCTCTGGTCATCCCCTGCACTGTCTGCAGTCTCTGGTCATTCCCTGCACTGTCTGCAGTCTCTGGTCATCTGTACTGTGTCCCTGGTATTTTCAATGTACTATGTCCGCAGTCTCTGGTCATCTCCTGTACTGTGTCCGCAGTCTCTGGTCATCTCCTAAACTGTGTCCGCAGTCTCTGGTCATCTCCTGTACTGTGTCCGCAGTCTCTGGTCATCTCCTGTACTGTGTCCGCAGTCTCTGGTCATCTCCTGTACTGTGTCCGCAGTCTCTGGTCCTCTCCTGTACTGTGTCCGCAGTCTCTGGTCCTCTCCTGTACTGTGTCCGCAGTCTCTGGTCCTCTCCTGTACTGTGTCCGCAGTCTCTGGTCCTCTCCTGTACTGTGTCCGCAGTCTCTGGTCCTCTCCTGTACTGTGTCCGCAGTCTCTGGTCATCTCCTGTACTGTGTCCGCAGTCTCTGGTCATCTCCTGTACTGTGTCCGCAGTCTCTGGTCATCTCCTGTACTGTGTCCGCAGTCTCTGGTCATCTCCTGTACTGTGTCCGCAGTCTCTGGTCATCTCCTGTACTGTGTCCGCAGTCTCTGGTCATCTCCTGTACTGTGTCCGCAGTCTCTGGTCATCTCCTGTACTGTGTCCGCAGTCTCTGGTCATCTCCTGTACTGTGTCCGCAGTCTCTGGTCATCTCCTGTACTGTGTCCGCAGTCTCTGGTCATCTCCTGTACTGTGTCCGCAGTCTCTGGTCATCTCCTGTACTGTGTCCGCAGTCTCTGGTCATCTCCTGTACTGTGTCCGCAGTCTCTGGTCATCTCCTGTACTGTGTCCGCAGTCTCTGGTCATCTCCTGTACTGTGTCCGCAGTCTCTGGTCATCTCCTGTACTGTGTCCGCAGTCTCTGGTCATCTCCTGTACTGTGTCCGCAGTCTCTGGTCATCTCCTGTACTGTGTCTGCAGTCTCTGGTCATCTCCTGTACTGTGTCTGCAGTCTCTGGTCATCTCCTGTACTGTGTCTGCAGTCTCTGGTCATCTCCTGTACTGTGTCTGCAGTCTCTGGTCATCTCCTGTACTGTGTCTGCAGTCTCTGGTCATCTCCTGTACTGTGTCTGCAGTCTCTGGTCATCTCCTGTACTGTGTCTGCAGTCTCTGGTCATCTCCTGTACTGTGTCCGCAGTCTCTGGTCATCTCCTATAGTATGTCCGCAGTCTCTGGTCATCTCCTGTACTATGTCTGCAGTCCATTGGTTCAGAATATTTTTTTTTCTTGTCGTTCGCCTCTAAAACCTAGGTGCGTCTTATGGTCAGGTGCGTCTTATGGAGCGAAAAATATGGTAATTTTTATTTTTCCCATACTTACACTTTCATTTCTGCTAAGCATACATTGCAACATTCTCTGATCAGAACACCTATGAAAGGCAATATTTATTCATGTTACCTTGTTACCAGGGACGGACTGACAACTCATGGTTCCCCCGGGCAATAGGGGATCATGGGGCCCCTGTGTCCTTGCCAAAACTCAAAAAAGCCTATGAAAAAGGTACCAGGGGCATCTCATGGGCCCCCTACTGACCCCGGACCCTCGGGCAGTGCCCAAGTTTCCAAATGGTCAGTCCGCCCCTGCTTGTTACTGTTCTTCACATTTACTGTAATCAATTTCCAATAAATTTTAAATCCCCTTTTCCTCATGTATAATTGCTATAACTGCATATTCAACTTCAGCGATATCGACATTTCCTGAAAGAGATAGTGTCATCTGTGATGAAATGGTTAATAAACAAGCCTTGACTGATGCACTGATTCACTTAGAAACAACATTCCAAAACAAAGGCAATGCAGTCAGTTATGCATCACCTTGTGTAGGTTGGAGATACTGTGGAAGATTGGTGTAGGAGAGAGGACATTGAAAAAAAAAGCATTTCAAGTGAAATAGAAATTCACGGAAAAAATCAAATAACTGGTCATTTATGGGGAATAAAGAATGAATATGAATATACACCTATAAACAGAGTGCTTTTGACTATACACTGATAAAACCATAACATTTTGACCACTGACAGGTAAAGAGAATAACATTGATTATCTTGTTACAATAGCATCTAAAAGTGGGAGGGATATATTAGACAGCAAGCGAACATGTTGTCCCTGAAGTTGATATGTTTAAAGCAGAAAAATGGGTAAGCATAATTATTTGAGCGACTTTGACAAGGGCCAAATTGTAATAGCTAGAGGACTGGGTAAGAGCAACTCCAAAACTGCAACTATTGTGAGATGTTCTGTAGTAGCCAGGACCTATCAAAATTGGCCAAAGGGTGAAAAACTGGCAAAAGGGTCATGGGCAACCAAGTCTCCTTGATGCATGTGGAGTGCAAAAGCTGGACTGTGTAGTCTGGATCCAATAGAAGAACTGCTGTAGCTCACATTGTTGAAAAGGTCATGCTGATTCCAAAAGAAAGGTGTCAGAACATGTGATACATTCCATTTGTTGTACAGGTGAAACTCGAAAAATTAGAATATCGTGCAAAAGTTAATTTATTTCAGTAATGCAACTTAAAAAGTGAAACTAATATATGAGATAGACTCATTACATGCAAAGCAAAATAGTACAAGCCGTGATTTGTCATAATTGTGATGATTATGGCTTACAGCTCATGAAAACCCAAAATCCACAATCTCAGAAAATTAGAATAGTACATGCAATCAATAAAACAAGGATTGTATATAGAACAATATCGGATCTCTGAAAAATATAAGCATGCATATGTACTCAGTACTTGGTTTGGGCCCCTTTTGCAGCAATTACTGCCTCAATGCGGCGTGGCATGGAAGCTATCAGCCTGTGGCACTGCTGAGGTGTTATGGAAGACCAGGATGCTCCAATAGCAGCCTTCAGCTGTTCAGCATTGTTCAGTCTCATGTCTCTCATTCTCTTGGCAATGCCCCATAGATTCTCTATGGAGTTCAGGTCAGGTGAGTTTTCTGGCCAATCAAGCACAGTAATCCCACGGTCATTGAACCAGGTTTTGGTGCTTTTGGCAGTGTGGGCAGGTGCCAAGTCCTGCTGGAAAATGAAGTCAGCATCCCCATAAAGCTCATCTGCAGAAGGAAGCATGAAGTGCTCCAAAATCTCCTGGTAGACGGCTGCGCTGACACTGGACTTAATGAAGCACAGTGGACCAACACCAGCAGATGACATGGCTCCCCAAATCAACACAGACTGTGGAAACTTCACACTGGACTTCAAGCATCTTGCAGTGTGTGCCTCTCCATTCTTCCTCCATACTCTGGGTCCTTGGTTTCCAAATGAGATGCAAAAGTTGCTCTCATCAGAAAAGAGGACTTTGGACTACTGAGCAACAGACCAGGTCTGTTTTTCTTTAGCCCAGGTAAGATGCTTCTGATGTTGTTTGTTGTTCAGGAGCAGCTTGACAAGAGGAATACGACATTTGAAGCCCATGTTTAGGATCCGTCTGTGTGTGGTGGCTCTTGATGCACTGACTCCAGCCTCAGTCCACTCCTTGTGAAAGTCCCCAACACATTTGAATGGCCTTTTCCTCACAATCCTCTCCAGGCTGCGGTCATTCCTGCTGCTTGTACACTTTTTTATTCCACACTTTTCCCTTCCACATAACTTTCTATTAATGTGCTTTGATACAGCACTTTGGGAACATCTGACCTCTTTTGCAATTACCTTTTGAGGCTTTCCCTCCTTATGGAGGGTGTCAATGATGGTTTTCTGCACAACTGTCAGGTCAGCAGTCTTTCCCATGATTGTGATTAGAGATGAGCGAATCGAACATGACGAAGTGGAATTCGTTCCGAAGATTTGGAAAAATTCGATTCGCAACGAATCCGAAGATTAGCAAACTTCGGATGCACGAATCGAATTTTCCCAAAAATGGCGGCGACATGTGTGGCGACAGGAGAAAATGGACAGAGAAGATGGGGCGGGGATCTCTGGGAAGGAGCGCAGACAAGGCGCGCTGACCCATAATGCATTCATGAGTCATGAATCATGACATGTGATCGCATTAGCCAATCAGCAGCCAGCCAGCACTGTGTAATGGTGGAGCTATAAATCGCGGCCATCTTAGAATTCTCCATTAGCCTCCGGTCATTCAAGAGAGACAGACCTGTGTGTATTAAGGGACAGAGTTAGGGCCACAGAGACTTTAGGGCCACAGAATTGTTACTCAGGGACCCAGAATCGTTACTCAGGGACACAGAATCGTTACTCAGGGACACAGAATTGTTACTCAGGGACACAGAATCGTTACTCAGTGACACAGAATCGTTACTCAGGGACACAGAATCGTTACTCAGGGACACAGAATCGTTACTCAGGGACACAGAATTGTTACTCAGGGACACAGAATCGTTACTCAGGGACACAGAATCGTTACTTAGGGCCACAGCTATCAAAGAATCGAAAATTTAAAGTGACATACACCCTTTTTTTTTTGGTGGCTGTCGTGCACAGTTGGTGCTTCAGTTTGCCGATTGTGCAAAATAAACTGACTTTCTGCTTCACAACCACTATTGTACGTTCAAAGAGTTAAATCCATTTACACGCCGGATGGCGGTAATATTTTTTGGGTGATTAGTGCATTCCAGTGACACAAACGTACAGTTTCCAGCCAACGGCAAGCTGCAATTGACCGATTGTGTACAATAAACTGACTTTCTGCTTCACAACCACTATTGTACGTTCAAAGAGTTAAATCCATTTACACGCCGGGTGGCGGTAATATTTTTTGGGTGATTAGTGCATTCCAGTGACATAAACGTACAGTTTCCAGCCAACGGCAAGCTGCAATTGGCCGATTGTGCTAAATAAGCTGACTTTCTGCTTCAGAACCACTATTGTACGTTCAAAGAGTTAAATCCATTTACACGCCGGCTGGCGGTAATATTTTTTGGGTGATTAGTGCATTCCAGTGACATAAACGTACAGTTTCCAGCCAACGGCAAGCTGCAATTGACCGATTGTGCTAAATAAACTGACTTTCTGCTTCACAACCACTATTGTACGTTCAAAGAGTTAAATCCATTTACACGCTGGCTGGCGGTAAAATTTTTTGGGTGATTAGTGCATTCCAGTGACAGAAACGTACAGTTTCCAGCCAACGGCAAGCTGCAATTGACCGATTGTGTACAATAAACTGACTTTCTGCTTCACAACCACTATTGTACGTTCAAAGAGTTAGATCCATTTACACGCCGGGTGGCGGTAATATTTTTTGGGTGATTAGTGCATTCCAGTGACATAAACGTACAGTTTCCAACCAACGGCAAGCTGCAATTGACCGATTGTGTACAATAAACTGACTTTCTGCTTCACAACCACTATTGTACGTTCAAAGAGTTAAATCCATTTACACGCCGGGTGGCGGTAATATTTTTTGGGTGATTAGTGCATTCCAGTGACATAAACGTACAGTTTCCAGCCAACGGCAAGCTGCAATTGACCGATTGTGCTAAATAAACTGACTTTCTGCTTCACAACCACTATTGTACGTTCAAAGAGTTAGATCTATTTACACGCCGGGTGGCGGTAATATTTTTTGGGTGATTAGTGCATTCCAGTGACATAAACGTACAGTTTCCAGCCAACGGCAAGCTGCAATTGACCGATTGTGCTAAATAAACTGACTTTCTGCTTCACAACCACTATTGTACGTTCAAAGAGTTAAATCCATTTACACGCCGGCTTGCGGTAATATTTTTTGGGTGATTAGTGCATTCCAGTGACAGAAACGTACAGTTTCCAGCCAACAGCAAGCTGCAATTGACCGATTGTGTACATTAAACTGACTTTCTGCTTCACAACCACTATTGTACGTTCAAAGAGTTAGATCCATTTACACGCCGGGTGGCGGTAATATTTTTTGGGTGATTAGTGCATTCCAGTGACATAAACGTACAGTTTCCAGCCAACGGCAAGCTGCAATTGACCGATTGTGCTAAATAAACTGACTTTCTGCTTCACAACCACTATTGTACGTTCAAAGAGTTAAATCCATTTACACGCCGGCTGGCGGTAATATTTTTTGGGTGATTAGTGCATTCCAGTGACACAAACGTACAGTTTCCAGCCAACGGCAAGCTGCAATTGACCGATTGTGCTAAATAAACTGACTTTCTGCTTCACAACCACTATTGTACGTTCAAAGAGTTAGATCCATTTACACGCCGGGTGGCGGTAATATTTTTTGGGTGATTAGTGCATTCCAGTGACATAAACGTACAGTTTACAGCCAACGGCAAGCTGCAATTGACCGATTGTGCTAAATAAACTGACTTTCTGCTTCACAACCACTATTGTACGTTCAAAGAGTTAGATCCATTTACACGCCGGGTGGCGGTAATATTTTTTGGGTGATTAGTGCATTCCAGTGACATAAACGTACAGTTTCCAGCCAACGGAAAGCTGCAATTGACCGATTGTGCTAAATAAACTGACTTTCTGCTTCACAACCACTATTGTACGTTCAAAGAGTTAAATCCATTTACACGCCGGCTGGCGGTAATATTTTTTGGGTGATTAGTGCATTCCAGTGACATAAACGTACAGTTTCCAGCCAACGGCAAGCTGCAATTGACCGATTGTGCTAAATAAACTGACTTTCTGCTTCACAACCACTATTGTACGTTCAAAGAGTTAAATCCGGTTTTATTTTTGGGGTGCTTATTGAATTAAAGAGTATGTCAGACAACACGCAGAGGAGTGGCAGAGGAGGCAATGTTTCAGGAGCGAGCAAACGTGGCAGCAGAGGAAGGGGTCGAGGCAGCACTAGTCGCAGCCAGAGGCCAGTGCTCCCGGTGTCATCCAGCGGTCGTGTCTCCACCGACAACCCTGCCGTCATCGATTGGTTGACTCGGTCGTCTTCCTCTTCCCAGGTCACCTCTGACACCTACAGCCAACGGTCAGTGGGTACGTCAGACACAACCGTTAGTTGGCATGGCCCGGGAGCAAGCCCACTGAAATCACGTGTCCTCGACCTGCCCCTGTCCTTTGGTGTTCCCTCACCAAGCGAAGTATCGCATGCTGTGGGCTCAGCCCCACTGTACAGTGAGGAAGAGCTAACAGAGGGCGGTCAGGAACGGGGGGAGACATCCGCCTCTTCAGCAGCCAGGCGAAGAAGTACTGGCGAGGAGAGTGGCTCGGTAGCCGGTCTAGAGACAGGTCTGTCTCCTGACCCACACGCAGCCGAGGGGGCTAGTAGTGACGCGGAGACCCTAATTGATGATGATGAGGCTGATCGCACTTGGCAGCCTCGTCGTCATCAGGCTATTGCTTCCGCATCATCAGGAGAAGAGGGTGCCAGCTTGCCAGCGAGCAAAACAGTCGGTGGGTTGTCCAGGAGGCAGCAGGGTCGCAGCAGTGTCAGTGGAGCCAAACGGCCACGGAGTAGAGCACCAGCTCCACTGCAGCCTACCACCACGGCCAGTAGTGGTGCCGATGTGCACGGAGGAAGTAGCAGTCAGCCAGTGAGGAGTAGCGGGGGCAAAGTTTCCTACTCAGCGGTGTGGCAATTTTTCGTCAAGCCGCCCGAGGAAGTAAACGTAGCCGTATGTCGACTATGTGGCCAGAAAGTCAAGCGTGGCCAGGGGGCCAATGTTGGGACTACAGCGTTGCGTCAGCATATGCAGCGTCGCCATTCGGTGGCCTGGGAAAACCGTGATAAAGATACGGCGGTTCTGCCTGCCCCAGCCCCCGCTCCATCACCCGCTCCGTTACTTGCTCCGTCACCCGACGTCAATCGCCCTCTATCAGCCAGTCAAGGCTCCAACACCTCTGCTGAGGGGAGTTGTCGCTCGTTGGCATCTTCCGCTCGTTCAGATGCTCCTTCTCCTGCTACTCCTCTTCACGGATTCCGTCAGCAGTCTTTCTTGGAATCCGTTTCCAAGAGACAACAGTTTGCGAGCACGCACCCGACGGTGCAGAAGCTGAACGTCCTCCTGTCCAAGTTGCTGGTGCTGCAGTCCCTCCCTTTCCAAGTGGTGGACTCAGCACCTTTCCGAGAAATGATGGCTTGTGCCGAGCCGCGGTGGAGAGTGCCAAGCCGGCATTTCTTTGCCAAAAAGGCAGTGCCAGCCCTGCATTCACATGTAGAAGAGATGGTGGGCCAGTCTTTGAGCATGTCGGTCTCTGCAAAGTGCACGGCAGCGCCGACGTGTGGAGCTGTAACTACGGTCAGGGACAGTACATGTCATTTACGGCCCACTGGGTGAACGTGGTGCCGGCACAGCCGCACCAGCAACTTGGACAGGTCACGCCGCTTTTGCCTCCACGTTTGCACGTCCTTGGTCCAGCAAAGATGTCCGCCTCTACCACCTCTTCTTCCGCCGTGTCCTCAGCCGCCACCCCCGTGCCAAGTCCCATTACCCGACCCGCATATCACATGTGCAGGGCGCAACGGTGTCACGCTGTGCTGCACCTGGTATGCCTTGGCGAACGTAGTCACACAGGGGAGGAACTTCTGAGTGTAATGAACAGAGAAATCGACAGATGGCTGTCTCCGCGCAAACTGAAAATCGGAACCATGTTGACCGACAACGGAAAGAACATGGTGTCTGCTCTGTGTCAAGGAAGGTTGTGCCATGCGCCATGCATGGCTCACGTGTTCAATCTGGTTGTCAAGCGATTCCTAAAATCCACCATCCCACTGCAAGACATCCTTAAAATGTCACGTAAACTTTGCATGCATTTCAGCCATTCCTACACCGCAAAGCACACCCTCCTTGAGCTGCAGCAGCAGAACGGAATTCCACAGCATCGCCTGATCTGCGACGTTGCAACAAGGTGGAATTCAACCCTACATATGTTAGACCGCCTTTACGAACAGCGAAAGGCCATCACCGATTTCCTGATGTTACAAGCGGATAAAGGTACTCCCCTGTGTAACTTAGATGTCAGCCATTGGCAGCTCATGCGTGACACCTGCCGCTTGCTCAGGCCCTTTGAGGAGGCCACGCTATTCGTGAGTCGGCAGGACTATGGGATGAACGACGTCATTCCTCTGTTGCACGTCCTGGAGGACATTGGTGCTCAGGAATTATTGAGTGAAATGGGTGGTTTTTCCACTCAGCGGACAGGAGTGGAGGAGCAGGAACATCTGGTAGAGGAGGAGGAGGAGACAGAGGACCCAGACACACCGTGGCAGTATGCTGTGGAGATGGAGGCAGGGAGTCCCTCGCATTCCTTGGCACAAACGGCCCATAGCATGCTCAGTTGCTTGCGTAGCGACAGCCGAATAATAACCATCAGACAGAGGGATGACTTTTGGCTGTCCACCTTGTTGGACCCTCGCTACCGTTCAAAAATGGTGGCCTTTTTCACACCTGCTGAGAGGGAGGCCAAAATAAAGTACTATAAAAACCACCTATGTAGTCAGTTGGTCTCTGCCTTTCTGCGCCAACGTCCATCCTCAGACACTGTGGGCCCTGTGCGCTCGCGTTCCGCTGCCATGGCAGCAGGGGAGGGGTGGGGTGGTAGGAGCAGTGGCAGCTCCACCAGCAGCGGCTGCCTCAGTCTGCAGTCGATGATGAGTAGCTTTCTTCACCAGCGCAGTGAGGAAACTACTAACCAGCAGCAGCAGCATCAGGTGGACCTGGAGCAGGACCTCAAACAACAGGCTTGGGCCTACTTGGACAGCACCCTGCCAACCGAGGTAGACAATCCCCTTGACTACTGGGCAACGAAACTTGACCTTTGGCCCCAACTAGCTGAATTTGCCCTTGAAAGGCTGTCATGCCCGGCCAGTAGCGTGGCATCGGAGCGCGTGTTTAGTGCGGCAGGAGGTATTGTAACTCCGCGGAGGACGCGACTGTCCACCCAAAGTGTGGAGAGACTCACGTTTGTGAAAATGAATCAGGCGTGGATTAGTCTGGATTTCAAACCACCAGTTCCTGACACAACTGACTAAATCCACCATGAATCATGCCCCAAACATGTTATTAGGGACAAATGGAAGACCTCCACCTGATCCGTACATTTGTATATATATTTTATTGAGAGGCTGCTGGTCGGCCGACTCATGTTTTGCACATTTTTAATGACTTATACTCTGCAGGTCGGGCCCCTCATGAATTGGGGTTTTTCAATTATTTATACGTCGCTGGACGACTCTCACATGAATTTAAACTTTTTAATTATTTATAGTCGACCAGTTCCAGACCGATGGAATAGCAATTTTTTAAAATATTTATTTGACACGTGTTGTCCATCTCATCAATGAGGTGGACTGTTTATTTATTGGCCACGGTTTGGCCCCCTCCTGTTTCTTACATTGTTAACTTGTTGTATCGGTCACGGTTTGGCCACATGTTTGGTTTTCTTGTTAAGATTTTCTGTAATGTACACAGTTACACTTGACTTGTCGACTTTCCACAATCTACTAAGGTATAGCATCGCATCAAAGTTTTTTTTTTTTTTTTTTGGTCTAAACCATTTCTTATAATGTCAATTTGTAGGATACGCCGCTGTAAGGCGACCTACTTTTTTGTCACTGTGTAGACATCTATTTATAGGCCGATGTTTGGCCAGAAAGATATATTTAGTAATAACCTAGCCGTTCAAGCCGCTCACTGAACACCTCGGGAATTGCTTTGTATATCTGTCGCCTTAGGGGCCGCTGTCTGGCGACATAATTTTTTGTCACTGTGTAGACATCTATTTATAGGCCGATGTTTGGCCACAAAAATATATTTAGTAATAACCTAGCCATTCAGGCCGCTCCCTGAACACCTCGGGAATTGCTTTGTATATCTGTCGCCTTAGAGGCCGCTGTCTGAACAGCTCATGAATTGCTTTCTATATGTGTCGCCTTTGAGGCCGCTGGCTAGACAGCTGATGAATTGATTTGTATATATGTACTTATTGTTCGCTGTCCGGACAGCTCATGAATTACTTTTTGTATATAGCCTTCCAAACCACTCTCAGAATAAGTCATGATATTCATGCTGTGTATAGCCTTATAGGCCAATGGTCAATCAAGTCATGATTGTTATAGTGTGTATAGCCTTATAGGCCGCTGTCTTTACAACTTTATAATTCCATGCAGTATATAGCCCTATCGGCCACTTTCTGGCATCCAGTTGCTGTAGCCCCCATCACCACACTGTGCCACGGGCCCCTGTACCGCCTTCTCATACTGCTGCCAGATCCATCCTCTGCCATGTGCGTCTTTGTCGTCTGCTCACGCTGCTGGGTTCCAGTTTTAAACCTAGGCCTGTGTATGGCTTCCGAATACTGCTGCCTCCACCACCACCCTGCGCCATGTGCCTCTGTCGTCTGCTCACGCTGCTGACGGCTTCCGCTTTTTAACCTAGGCCTGTGTATGGCTTCCGAATACTGCTGCCTCCACCGCCACCCTGCGCCATGTGCCTCTGTCGTCTGCTCACGCTGCTGACGGTTTCCGCTTTTTAAACTAGTCCTGTGTATGTCTTCCGAATACTGCTGCCTCCACCGCCACCCTGCGCCATGTGCCACTTTCGGGTCTCCTCACACTGCTGCCAGGTCCATACTGATTCATGGCCCCCTGTACCGGCTCCTCATGAACGTGGTTCAGCGGGTTTGCATCACTTAACGGCAAATCGTTGACAAATGCTGGGACGTTCAGTGTTGTGCGCATTAAGCCAGACACCAAAGGGCAGCACAGACCTGTTATTACTCGCTCAAGCATGGCTGAACAAAACCAGTCTCTACCACAAATTGGACCCAGACCTGCCCAGGGTCTCGTAACTAGATTGCACGGAGGAGTAGAGTCCGTTATCGGAATTAAATAGACAAAACGCCACACCAAAAAGAGTGGCCATTTCCAACACTTATTCCAGAAAGAGGAACAACCCGTTTCATATACGGCCCGTAGACGTTTCACGTCTGCCACATTCAGTCGATTTAAGACGCAAGCTCCACTTCCTGTGGTCTCTGACCGTCGATATACCTTTAAGTGTCAGCTTTGAAGCTGTATTCCCTCCGGAGCACTGACACTGGTGCCCTTCCGTCAACATGCCTTTAAGTTTCAGTTTTCAACCATATTCCCCACAGAAGCCAAACTCTTGGGTATCCCAGAAGCTGCTCAGCGGGTCAGGGCAATAAAGCTCCCGGTTCGCAGGTTGTTCCGTCTTATGGATGGAAGTACGACGGTATATGATCTTCTTCGCACCCACGGCATTACTTCGTAGAATTTCTGCATTGCATCTGCAATCACAACGCTGACTTCCCGGATCGCCACTCAGCCATTGGACTCTTGATAGTCGTCTCCCCACACTGCTGCTGGGGGGACTTTTTAACCTAGGCCTGTGTATGGCCTTCAATTGAAGCTGCTTCCGCTCCGCCACTCTGCCATTGGACTCTTGATAGTCGTCTCCCCACGCTGCTGCTGGGGGGACTTTTTAACATAGGCCTCTGTATGGCCTTTAATTGAAGCTGCTTACGCTCCGCCACTCTGCCATGGGCCTCTTGGGTATCCCAGAAGCTGCTCAGTGGGTCAGGGCAATAAAGCTCCCGGTTCGCAGGTTGTTCCGTCTTATGGATGGAAGTACGACGGTATATGATCTTCTTCGCACCCACGGCATTACTTCGTAGAATTTCTGCATTGCATCTGCAATCACAACGCTGACTTCCCGGATCGCCACTCAGCCATTGGACTCTTGATAGTCGTCTCCCCACACTGCTGCTGGGGGGACTTTTTAACCTAGGCCTGTGTATGGCCTTCAATTGAAGCTGCTTCCGCTCCGCCACTCTGCCATTGGACTCTTGATAGTCGTCTCCCCACGCTGCTGCTGGGGAGACTTTTTAACATAGGCCTCTGTATGGCCTTTAATTGAAGCTGCTTACGCTCCGCCACTCTGCCATGGGCCTCTTGGGTATCCCAGAAGCCGCTCAGCGGGTCAGGGCAATAAAGCTCCCGGTTCGCAGGTTTTTCCGTCTTATGGATGGAAGTACGACGGTATATGATCTTCTTCGCACCCACGGCATCACCTCATAGAATCTCTGCATTGCATCTGCAATCACAACGCTGACTTCCCGGATCGCCACTCAGCCATTGGACTCTTGATAGTCGTCTCCCCACACTGCTGCTGGGGGGACTTTTTAACCTAGGCCTGTGTATGGCCTTCAATTGAAGTTGCTTCCGCTCCGCCACTCTGCCATTGGACTCTTGATAGTCGTCTCCCCATGCTGCTGCTGGGGGGACTTTTTAACATAGGCCTCTGTATGGCCTTTAATTGAAGCTGCTTACGCTCCGCCACTCTGCCATGGGCCTCTTGGGTATCCCAGAAGCTGCTCAGTGGGTCAGGGCAATAAAGCTCCCGGTTCGCAGGTTGTTCCGTCTTATGGATGGAAGTACGACGGTATATGATCTTCTTCGCACCCACGGCATCACCTCATAGAATCTCTGCATTGCATCTGCAATCACAACGCTGACTTCCCGGATCGCCACTCAGCCATTGGACTCTTGATAGTCGTCTCCCCACACTGCTGCTGGGGGGACTTTTTAACCTAGGCCTGTGTATGGCCTTCAATTGAAGCTGCTTCCGCTCCGCCACTCTGCCATTGGACTCTTGATAGTCGTCTCCCCACACTGCTGCTGGGGGGACTTTTTAACCTAGGCCTGTGTATGGCCTTCAATTGAAGCTGCTTCCGCTCCGCCACTCTGCCATTGGACTCTTGATAGTCGTCTCCCCATGCTGCTGCTGGGGGGACTTTTTAACATAGGCCTCTGTATGGCCTTTAATTGAAGCTGCTTACGCTCCGCCACTCTGCCATGGGCCTCTTGGGTATCCCAGAAGCTGCTCAGCGGGTCAGGGCAATAAAGCTCCTGGTTCGCAGGTTGTTCCGTCTTATGGATGGAAGTACGACGGTATATGATCTTCTTCGCACCCACGGCATCACCTCATAGAATCTCTGCATTGCATCTGCAATCACAACGCTGACTTCCCGGATCGCCACTCAGCCATTGGACTCTTGATAGTCGTCTCCCCACACTGCTGCTGGGGGGACTTTTTAACCTAGGCCTGTGTATGGCCTTCAATTGAAGCTGCTTCCGCTCCGCCACTCTGCCATTGGACTCTTGATAGTCGTCTCCCCACGCTGCTGCTGGGGGGACTTTTTAACATAGGCCTCTGTATGGCCTTTAATTGAAGCTGCTTATGCTCCGCCACTCTGCCATGGGCCTCTTGGGTATCCCAGAAGCTGCTCAGTGGGTCAGGGCAATAAAGCTCCCGGTTCGCAGGTTGTTCCGTCTTATGGATGGAAGTACGACGGTATATGATCTTCTTCGCACCCACGGCATTACTTCGTAGAATTTCTGCATTGCATCTGCAATCACAACGCTGACTTCCCGGATCGCCACTCAGCCATTGGACTCTTGATAGTCGTCTCCCCACACTGCTGCTGGGGGGACTTTTTAACCTAGGCCTGTGTATGGCCTTCAATTGAAGCTGCTTCCGCTCCGCCACTCTGCCATTGGACTCTTGATAGTCGTCTCCCCACGCTGCTGCTGGGGGGACTTTTTAACATAGGCCTCTGTATGGCCTTTAATTGAAGCTGCTTATGCTCCGCCACTCTGCCATGGGCCTCTTGGGTATCCCAGAAGCTGCTCAGCGGGTCAGGGCAATAAAGCTCCCGGTTCGCAGGTTGTTCCGTCTTATGGATGGAAGTACGACGGTATATGATCTTCTTCGCACCCACGGCATTACTTCGTAGAATTTCTGCATTGCATCTGCAATCACAACGCTGACTTCCCGGATCGCCACTCAGCCATTGGACTCTTGATAGTCGTCTCCCCACACTGCTCCTGGGGGGACTTTTTAACCTAGGCCTGTGTATGGCCTTCAATTGAAGCTGCTTCCGCTCCGCCACTCTGCCATTGGACTCTTGATAGTCGTCTCCCCACGCTGCTGCTGGGGGGACTTTTTAACCTAGGCCTGTGTATGGCCTTCAATTGAAGCTGCTTCTGCTCCGCCACTCTGCCATTGGACTCTTGATAGTCGTCTCCCCACACTGCTGCTGGGGGGACTTTTTAACATAGGCCTCTGTATGGCCTTCAATTTAAGCTGCTTACGCTTCGCCACTCTGCAATGGGCCCCTGTACCGCCTCCTCTTGCTGCTGCCAGGTCCAGAGTGTGTCATGGGTCCCTGTACGGCCTCCCATTGCTGCTGACTTCATTGCCAGACTCTGCCATGTGCCACTTTCAGGTCTCCTTACACTGTTGGTGGGTTCCATTTTGTGATAGGGTGCTGTATAGCCTTCCATTGCTGCTGCCTCCACCGCCACCCTGCGCCATGTGCCTCTGTCGTCTGCTCACGCTGCTGACGGCTTCCGCTTTTTAACCGAGGCCTGTGTTTGGCTTCCGAATACTGCTGCATCCACCGCCACCCAACCTCATTGAAAGGCAGAACGTCAGTCGTATCTGTATAGGGATCCTGGTGATTCATTCTGTAGATGCTGGACCGTACTGTCCTCATATGACTTTTTATCCCTGTATTGGACAAGGCAAATCTAGTCACTGTTTTCTGAGTAAAATGTCATCTCATGCTCCTCACTCCCACAGTCATTAGAGCGATTCCAGCATGTAGTCCATAAACGTGTGATGCTCTGTGAAACGTTTTTGAAACATTTTTTTTCTCATAAATTCACTTTACCAGAATTAGCCGTACGTGACTTCACAGCTCAGACACTAAACTGACTCTTTCTGCTGTTGCTGGTCCCAACCAGTTTATTTTTATGTGTTTTGGGTAGGGGTTCATCTCACAGGAGTCACACAATGTGTTGATTATTTCCTTAAAGTAGATGACAAACAGGAAACCATCTCTAAACAAGTCTAAAATTTATCAGTGGCTTTATTATTCATATGCATCATACCATGTAAAGTGTAATGCAACCTGGGAATATTTAAATATAAGCAATGTACAGGCGTACCTCGGTTTACGAATTAAATACATTCTGCGGGACTTTTCGTACACAAAATATTCATAAACCAAAACGCTGTTTCCCATAGGAATGCATTGAAAACCAATTAATCCGTTCCGGAGGTCAGAAAAAAGTAAACACTACTAAAATACTTAGTAATATAGCAATAAAGTGAGCGCTCTTAATATATAAGCAGCTGAACATTCAAGGAAACCAGATAAAACCTTCTGAGAATAGCATGAAAAAATGCAGCGCTAATAGTCAATCAGAGGTAACTGATATATATAGCAATAGATATGTGATGGTGATAAAAATTGGTGAATAGATGATCTCTGATGAAAAACTGCAAGAAATTCCAGTCCTGTAATGGTGCTCCCTGTGCATATGGTATAAATGCACACTAACCAGAGGCGTATTAAAAATACGTGATGTCTAAATATCGTGAAGACCCCCCCCCCTCTCTCTGGTCAGGGTATGGGCTGGAACTCGAGATGGTGAAGATGAGACGCCCTCGTATGGATGAAGATGGATCCGGAGTGCCAGATGTCCCCTTTAAGGGATAAGCGGGTGAAGATTCCTGAGTTACAGGCAGTTCCCCTCTGTGGGACTGGTAGGTGGATCGCAGCAGGGCTCTGAGAATTTAAAGCTTCGGGTCTGGTATGGATTTTGAGGGGAACTCCCACGCCAAAATTTAAAAGAAAATGGTGTGGGGGTCCCCCCTAAAATCCATACCAGACCCTTATTCGAGCATGCAGCCCGGCAGGTCAGGAAAGTGGGGGATGAGTGAGCGCCCCCCCTCCTGAACCATACCAGGCCACATGCCATCAACATGGGGGGGTGCTTTGGGGCAGGGGGGGTTCCACCCTAAAGCACCTTGTCCCCATGTTGATGGGGGATCAAGCCCCACTGGCTCCAGTAGCAGGCAGATGGCTGGGAGCCAGCGTCGGGAGTGGAGCCTTTTTATTCAAATTTTTTTTTCGGGTCGGCAGCGGACATGTGATTGACATTGGATCTACTGCGGGGGGGACATTCTTTTAGCTTTTTTCTTTTAATAAAGGACTTGTCAAAGACCATGTCCTGTCTTTTTTCACACTACACTTTTTGTTTTTTGTGAATGAGTAGCGGACCATGTACCCTATACTCATTCAGATGGGATGGGCCGGGATCTGGGGGCCCCCTTGTTAAAGGGGGCTTCCAGATTCCTATAAGCCTCCTGCCCGCAGACCCCCACAACCATCAGCCAGGGTTGTGGGGAAGAGGCCCTTGTCCCCATCAACATTGGGACAAGGTGCTTTGGGGGGGAATCCCTCCTGCCCCAAAGCACCCCCCCATGTTGAGGGCATGTGGCTTGGTATGGTTCAGGAGGGCTGCCAGACTTCATGCTTGAATAAGGGTCTGGTATGGATCTTGGAGGGGACCCCCGCGCCATTTTTTTAAATTTTGGCATGAGAGTTCCCTTCAAAACCCATAACAGACCCGAAGGGCTTGGTATGAATGGAGGAGGGACCCCTCGACATTGTTTTATTTATTATGGTGCCAAATTTTTTTCACAATACGAAGTGTATGTCGGTGCCGATAAATAAATGTAATTACCGCTTTTTTTTCTTCACTATAGCTCAGAGAATCAACTGTCACTTTCCACTCAGCTAAAAGAAAGAAAGTTTGCTTTTAGTTTATTTCCCCGAGTTAAAAGAAACAATGTTATCTTTTAGTTTCTTAAAAGAAACAAAGTTTCCCTTAACTCCGGGGAAAGTGACAACAAATTCTGTGAGCTATAGTGAAGAAAAAGAAAAGGCCGGCAATTGCATTTAAAAATCTGCACTGACATACACTACGTATTGTGAAAAAAAATCGGAAAAAAATTCGGAAACCGAGGCATTAATTTCAATGGATTTTCATACATAAACCGAAAATTACGTTAACCGAGGCGTTTCGTAAACTGAGGTACAGCTGTATACATAAAATAAGATGCGCATTCCACTTTCAGTTTCAATTTCCATTAATACTGTATAGAAGCGCACAATAGCCCTCTTAAAACAGAAGGTATCCCCATGTCTCATTTTTATCACAAGTACAAAACATAAGGTGCTCATTCCTCATTTTATACCTACTTTGCAGGGATTTAGTAGGGAGCTTCTTGGTTCCTTTTGGTGTTCGTTCAAGGTCGGCCATTCAAGGAATGATTTGCATTCATTCAGAAACTGCAAATTCTCTACATGCACCCATGCCACGTGGGTGACCTTCTGTATGCACAATAAATCAGGCGAGCTGCTCAGACCTGGAAGCAAGTGGAGATCAATGGAGTAGTGGTGTCTACTTCAGTGATATTCAGCTTCCAGAGGCATTGGCCAGGTGTGGTATACACATACAGTTGCAAGAAAAAGTATGTGAACCCCTTGGGATTACGTGGAGTTTTGCATGAATTGGGCATAAAATGTGCTCTGAACGTCATCTAAGTCGCAACAATAGAAGAACACAGTCTGCTGAACATAATACTACACAAACATTAGATGTTGCCATGGTTTAATTGCACATAACATGTAAACATTCACAGCGCAGGGAGGAAAAAGTATGTGAACCTTTGGACTTAATAACTGGTTGACCCTCCTTTGGCAGCAATAACCTCAACCAAACGTTTCCTGTAGTTGCAGATCAGACCTGCACAACGATCTGGAGTAATTTTGGACCACTCCTCTTCACAAAACTGTTTCAGTGTAGCAATATTCCTGGGATGTCTGGTGTGAATCGCTCTCTTAAGGTCATGCCACAGCATTTCAATTGGCTTGAGGTCAGGACTCTGACTGGGCCACTGCAGAAGGCATTTTCTGTGCTGTTGCAGCCATTGTTTTGTTGAATTACTTGTATGCTTTGGGTCATTGTCCTGTTGCATCACCCATCCTCTGCGGAGCTTCAGTTGGCGGACAGATGATTGTACGTTTTCCTGCAAAATGTCTTGATAAACTCTGGAATTAATTTTCCCATCAATGACAACAATCCGTCCAGGCCCTGAGGCAGCAAAGCAGCCCCAAACCATGATGCTCCCTCCGCCATGTTTTACAGTGGGGATGAGGTTTTGATGTTGGTGTGCTGTGCCTTTTTTTCTCCACACATAGTGTTGTGTGTTCTTCCCAAACAACTCAATCTTGGTTTCATCTGTCCACAGTATATTTTGCCAGTAGTGCTGTGGAACATCCAGGTGCTCTTTTGCAAACTTCAAACGTGCTGCAATATTCTTTTTGGACAGCAATGGCTTCCTCCGTGGTGTCCTCCCATGTACTCCATTCTTGTTTAATGTTTTCCTTATTGTAGATGTGTCAACAAAAATCTTAGCATGTGCCCGAGATTTCTGTAGGTCTTTAGCTGACACTCTGGGATTCTTCTTTACCTCGTGCAGCATTCTGCGCTGTGCTCTTGCAGTCATTTTTACAGGACGACCACGCCTAGGGAGAGTAGCAACAGTGCTAAACTTTCTCCAATTGTAGACAGTCTGTCTTACCGTGGACACATGAACATCAAGGCTTTTGGAGATACTTTTGTAACCCTTTCCAGCTTCATGCAAATCAACAATTCTTGATCGTAGGTCTTCTGAGAGCTCTTTTCTGTGAGGCATGGTTCACATCAGGCAGTGCTTCTTGAAACCAGTAAACCCAAAATAGGTATGTGTTTTTTAAGGGCAGGACCGCTGTCAGCAACACATCCAATATCATCACACTGATTGGAGTCAAGGTTGGCTCATTCCTGGCTCCAATTAGCTCTGGGAGAAGTCATTAAGCTAGGGCCTCACATACTTTTTCCTCCCTGCACTGTGAATGTTTACATGTTATGTGCAATTAAACCATGGCAACATCTAATGTTTGTGTAGTATTATGTTCAGCAGACTGTGTTCTTCTATTGTTGTGACTTAGATGACGTTCAGAGCACATTTTATGCCCAATTCATGCAAAACTCCACGTAATCCCAAGGGGTGCACATACTTTTTCTTGCAACTGTAAGTAAGAAAAGAAAAAGTGCCATCCAAACTGGTACAATAATCGTATCTTAATAGTATCTCCGACTCACTTGTATAACAGTGTGGATTATAAACCTAAAAATACTAGAACATGCAAAAAAAATGTCAGTTGACTAGTGCAAAACCGCCTGGGAAGTGGTTAATCTAATCCTATGTGGAGTAATATTACTACAAATGTAAATGCGATATTGTATTTATTCGATCACTTAGATCATGAAAAAGGTTGACGTTGACAGTGTGAAAATGTTGCAATCACATTAAAATCAAAGAATTAAAACAAAGAACCGTTCAAAGTCTTCAAAAACGGCTGTATAGGCAAAAAATGACCAATATGAGGCAATGGAGTTTCCTTTCTGTATTCATCTGCAGTGAAGTTCCATATATAGTAGCCTAGTGGAATCGTTTCCTTCTTTAAATGTTCCTTCATGAGCACCACAGTAAAAATGAATGAACTCCTAGGAATTAAATAATGGATAATGATGAATACCAAGGAGACAGGGGATGATAATCTTGACATCAGCCTAATAGGATGCACATATTCAGATTAATTGAGTATACAGTATATCTCTCTTTACCTTCTCAATGACTGTGCCATGCTGTGTGCATAGTGGGTATAGACCAGCAATGGGCAAACTACGGCCCGCGGGCCGTATACGGCCCGGCGGACCTTTTAATCTGGCCCGCGGAGCTAGGCTCCTCTCACAGTCCGCCCTGAAGACCGGTGTAGCATGAAAATCTGTCTCCTATGAGGATCTGTCTCCCTCGACGTATCTGCGCATGTGCCGGAGATCGCCGATCGGCTGCTAATGCCTGAAACTGGCACATGCGCAGATACGTCGAGGGGGACAGATCCTCATAGGAGACAGATTTTCATGCTACACCGGAACGGCGCGGGAATACGGCGAGAGGAACGCGCGGAGCAAAGGTAAGTGAATTGACACAGGGGGGACTTGGGGACTTAATATGGGGGATGAATTAATATGGGGAATGAATTACTATGGGGATGAATTACTATATGGGGGATGAATTACTATATGGGGGATGAATTACTATATGGGGGATGAATTACTATATGGGGGATGAATTACTATATGGGGGATGAATTACTATGGGGGATGAATTACTATGGGGGATTAATTACTATATGGGGGATTAATTACTATGCTTACTATGGGGGAATATTACTATACTTACTATGGATGACACATACACATCATTCATCTACTCTTGGTCCGGCCCCCGGGTCCAATATATGAACCCATTGCGGCCCTCAAGTCAAAAAGTTTGCCCACCCCTGGTATAGACCTTCATGGATAGCCAACATAAGTGGAAATAAATCCACAGTAAGAAATGACTCTAAAAGTGAATAAATATTCAATAATGAGAAATAAATACCAATGGTGCTAAAGTGCCATGAGATAAGTTAATGTGAATTACCATGAGGAAGTTCAGAAAAAATTCTCTTCACTGTAGATGTGAAAAATCATTGGTGTATTGGTAAAGAAGTATCAGTCCAGAGTGGTTAATATGGATATTAAAATAGAGGGCATTCAAACATCAATAGTTCCTTTAATAAATGCCCCTCTAAGGGTTCCAAAAATTACTCTTTTTTTGCAGAGTTGGTGCGGTTCCTATAAGAATGCGTGAGACAGATGTCCCATATCGCTAGTTGTGTAACACATGGTATATAGTATATACCTAGTAAGTCCAAAAATTCCCCTCGATCTGGGGCTTCAAGCAAACATATAGATATATAGGGTATAACTCCCGTTTGTAAAAATTGCAGTCTAGAGTGACTCAGCTTAACACACTATTACTTGCCACTGGTGGATGTGAGTAAAGCCACTTGAATCGCCAAAAACTCTCCTCAGAGTGGTTGCCTTGTTATTTTCTATATAGCCTCATGCTTATCCAAGATGGAGCTACAACACTTGCTTCTTTCCCCTCATGGATACCGCAGCCTATGAAGACACCAAGCATGATGATGTCATTACGTTGACGCGTTTCGTCCCCCAATCATCGCAGAATTCATCAGAACTGGGAGGGGACAACTCATCCATTGCCTTATATAGTGCCTTAATTGTGCCTTTTTTAACCGCATACGTCGCCCTCTTGTGTTGAAATGTCATCACTACATTAAAATAAAAAATCCCATAGAAAAGCATATGATTGTAAAAGAACATTAGGAAAATGGCCCAATTTAATCAGAGTCTACTTTAGACAGTGTTTAAACTCTATTTGTTGTATTTTACATATAGTATAATCATATTAATCATATAGCCTTGTGGGCATATTAGATCTAACAAATTCTTTTTTCCTTCTTAATTCAAAAATACTTTGAAATTGAGTTCTGTATTTAATCCTTGTGGCAATAATGTACCCAAGATATAGATCCAATATTTTTCTTTCTGAAGAAGTACTTTATCAAAATCCCCCCGCCTTGAGGAGATATTCAACAAAAAGATTCCCTTTACTTTCAAGCCTTCCGTTCTCCCTTTATGTACATCCTTAAAATGTTGGGCTAGGGGGTTCTCTCTCTCCTTTTCACTTCTATTTCTATAATCATTCTTGATATCTCTCAAATGTTACCAATTCTTGTTCTCAGTGTTCTTTTGGTTTTTCCTATGTAAATCTTTTTGTATGGGCATTCTATCATATAAACCACTTTACTACTAGAACAGTTAATAAACTTTCTTATTTGGAAAGTTTGAGATTTGTTGGTATTAAAAAAATTGGTCCGTTTTATGTACAAAGGGACAAACTTGACAATCGCCACATGGAAACATACCTACCGTTTTATTGATTTTTGTTAGCCAATTATCTTTGGGAACCTTCTTAAATTCTGACTGAACCAATAGATCATTCAGATTAGAGGCTCTTTTAGCTACCATCAGTGGTTTTTCACCTACAATTTGCGCTATTCTTGGATTCAAAGTAAGTAAATGCCAATGTGAATTTAGGATCTTTTTAACCTCATTCCACTGTTGTCCAAATTTTGTTATGAACCTCACTGGTTGGTTCTGTGATTTGTCAATTTTTTTAGGGTTCAATTTATTGATTAGTTCATTTCTAGTCTTATGAGAAGCTTTACATTTAGCTCTTCTTAGTGTTCTATGTGAATACCCTCTTTCTCTAAACCTTTGATAGAGTTGGATCGATTCAGTTTTATATCGGTCCTCATCTGAACAGTTTCTTTTAATTCTCTGAAATTGACCAATTGGTATACCTTGTTTAAGACTCTCAGGGTGATAGCTAGCAGCATGTAAAAGTGTCTTAGCTGCTGTCTCCTTTCTAAGTGTCTTAGTAGTCAGTCTATTCTCATGTATCGATATCAAGAGATCAAGAAATGAGATTACTTTGCTATCAACAGTGTATGTTAATTTTATAATTCAGGTACACAAGAAAACTCTCCAATTGCCCTACATCATTATCCCAAAACACCAGGACATCATCAATATATCTTTGCCATTTCACCACATGTTGGTTAAAGGGAGTCGATGTATATACCAATTCTTCCTCCCATAGCCCTAAGTGGAGGCAGACATATGCAGGGGCCCAAGGTGCTCTCATCGATGTACCATGGATTTGTTGATAAAAGGTACCCAAAAATTGGAAACAATTATGTGTTAAGATGAATTTCAAAAGATCCAGAATGAATTCATTTTGGGCTTCCATTTCAGGGAATTGTACTTCCAGGAAATGTGCTATAGCTCTAAGTCCCCATTTATGTGGAATAGAGGTATAGAGGGATTCAATATCTATACCAACTAAAAGTGCTCCTCCCGGTACCATGAAGTGTTCAATTTTAGAGAGAACATCTCCTGTATCTTTAACATACGATTTGAGTCCAATTACCAGGTCTTTAATCAGATCATCTATAAACTTACCAACTGTTTCAAGTGTGCCTTTTATAGCTGATACTATTTGGCGTCCTGGAGGTTGGGTTGGGTTCTTGTGTATTTTTGGTATCACATAGAATGTGGGGATATTATAAATATCTACTGTTAACATCTCAGATTCTTGTTTAGTTAACAAGTTCGCTTCAAAATCCCATTTAATCTTCCTATTGATAGCCTCAACTATTTTAGGGAATGGATTTATATGTAGTTTATGGTATGTACTTGGGTCCTTAAGTTGTCTCATTATCTCTTTTTCATACTCATTGCTTTGCATAAGCACTACATTTTCCCCCTTGTCACTTTTCTTAATTACTATGTCTTTTGCATTTTTTAGCTCCATTAGTGCCCTTCTTTCATCTTTAGTGAGGTTATCTGGGTTTTCATAAATTTTTACTGTGGTGTTCATGAAGGAACATTTAAAGAAGGAAACGATTCCACTAGGCTACTATATATGGAACTTCACTGCAGATGAATACAGAAAGGAAACTCCATTGCCTCATATTGGTCATTGTTTGCCTATACAGATGTTTTTGAAGACGTTGAACGGTTCTTTATTTTAATTCTTTGATTTTATTGTGATTGCAACATTTTCACACTGTCAATGTCAACGTTTTTTATGATCTAAGTGATCGAATAAATACAATATCGCATTTACATTTGTAGTAATATTACACCGCATAGGATTTGATTAACCACTTCCCAGGCGGTTTTGCACTAGTCAACTGCCATTTTTTTGTGTGGTATACACATAGTTACACTGATCAAAGCTGGACTAACTATGTCGATGCCTGGAAATATTCTTTAAAGTGCAGGTTTAGGAGTTAGGCAATGGCTTAGAGTTAAGAGTAAGGTTCTGGTTTATGGTTATAAATAGGAGTTGTAGTTCAGAGTTAGAATTAAAAGCTACATTGCAGTTTAGGATTAGTTTTGGGGGTTAGGTTTAATTTCAGGATTATATTTAAGACTTACATTGTATTCTAGTATTAGTTCTAGGAGTTAGGCTGCAGTTTGGGTACACATTTATTGGGGTTGAGGATTAAGGTTATGAGTCAGGTTGCGATTTAGAGTTGACTTAGATGCTGGGTTGAACTGTAGAGTTCATAGTAAGGTTGTGGTTTAGGGTTATATGTAAGAGATAGGTTCTAGTTTAACCAATTCAATACCGGGCAATTTTACACCTTCCTGCCCAGACCAGTTTACAGGTTTCAGCGCTCTCATACTTTGAATGACAATTGCGCGGTCATACAACATTGTACCCAAACTAAAATGTTATCATTTTCTTCACACAACTAGAGCTTTCTTTTGGTGGTATTTAATCACCGCTGGGGTTTTTATTTTTTGCTAAATTAACAAAAAAAGACCAAAAATTTTGAAAAAAACACGTTTTTCTTTGTTTCTGTTATAAAAGTTTGCAAATAAATAATTGTTCTTCATAAATTTAGGGCAATATGTATTCTGCTACATGTCTTTGGTGAAAATAACCCAAATTAGGATGTATTTTTTAGTTTGTAGGAAAGTTATAGAGTTCACAAACTATGGTATAGATCTGAATATTGATCAATGCTGAAGTACTGACAGCCAATCTAATTTCTTGAGGTCCAAGAATGTCAGAATAGTACAGATATCCCCCAAATGACCCCTTTTAGCAGAGTAGACAGTCCGACGTACTTCATAAGAGGCATGGCGAGTTTTTTGAAGTTTTTTTTTCTTTTGTCATAATTTTTCGGAAAATGAAAAAATTAAAAAAATTAGTTTCACTATTTTTTTTTTACATACTGTCACCAGTGCAGTACAGCATCATCATATAACTGGCATGGCGGTGATCAGGGACACTGACTGGTGACAGTATGAAAAAAAAAAAATATATATATTTTTTTAATTTTTTTAATTTTTAATTTTTTATTAAATTTTGTTTCTTTTTTTTAAGATTTTTTTTTCATATTTCACTATGACCAAAGTAGTACAATGTTACCATAGTAATATTGTACTACTTTGGGGAAGTGATCAGTATTTTATTTTTTTTTACACAATTTGCTTATAGCAAAGAATTACTTTGCTATAAGCAAGCATTTACTTGAATGACATCGATTCATTCAGGGGTTTTTTTTTTTGTGTGCTTAGCTGTGATTTGGCCACAGCTAATCACATGACATGTGCATGTGATTAGCTGTGACCATTCACAGCTAGACACTAGTATACAATGGATGGCATGAATGAAGCCATCCATTGTATACAACTGTCATATGACCTGCTGTGATTGGTCACAGCAGGTCACATGGTACTGGCAACGGGGGCCGATACTCAGATCTGTCATCGGCCGTGTCCGAGGTACACGGCCGGTGACAGATCGCGCCACTGCGCGGCTCTGCAGGAGCGCAATCTGCCCTGGCGTCCACCCGGAACGCTGATGACATTTGGCAGCCGCCATTCGGCCATAGGGCGGGCGGCAAATGGTTAAGGATAGACTTAGAAGTTAAGTTGAACTTTAGATTTCAGAGTAAGGTTGTGGTTTGCGGTTATATACTGTGTGTGTGTGTGTATATATATATATATATATATATACACACACATACACATACAAATTTGTTGTGGTTTATGGTTAGGTTTAAGAGTTATGGTGCACTATGGGATTAGTTTTAGGAGTATGTCATACTTGTGATTTGACATAATTGTGATGATTATGACTTACAGCTCATGAAAACCCCAAATCCACAATCTCAGAAAATTTGAATATTGTGAAAAGGTGCAATATTCCAGGCTCAAAGTGTCCCACTCTAATCAGATAATTAAGCCATAACACCTGCAAAGGGTTCCTGAGCCTTTAAATGGTCTCTCAGTCTGGTTCAGTAGGAATCACAATTAGAGATGAGCGAATTATTCAAAAATTCGGTTCAGCTGATTCGCCGAATTCGCCGATTAAATTCGCTTCGTGCCGAATATATTCGCTGCGAATTTAACTTATAAAAAGGGTGTTTCTAGGCTTCAGAGAGCCTTTATATTAGTGCAGAACACTGTACCTTCAATTTAAATGCCCTTGGAGTCTGCTGGGGAAGAGAAATAATACTGTCAGTCAGTATGACATGCAGATGAGTGCCGTCGATCTTAGAATCACCGCACACTTCACTCATTTGGGCAGTCACGGGGCCAAAACCAGAGTGTGGAGCCACGGTGTGGCGGTGGAGGCAGCAGCAATGGGAGGCCATACAGCACCCTATGACAAAATGGAACCCACCAGCAGTGTGAGGAGACCTGAAAGTGGCACATGGCAGAGTGTGGCGATGGAGACAGCAGCAATGGGAGGCCGTACAGGGACCCATGACACACTCTGGACCTGGCAGCAGCATGAGGAGGCGGTACAGGGGCCCATGACAGATTACGGGCCTGGCAGCAGCATGAGGGTCGGTACGGGGGCCCATGGCAGATTACGGGCCTGGCAGCAGCATGAGGAGGCGGTACAGGAGCCCATGGCAGAGTGGCGGAGCGTAAGCAGCTAAAATTGAAGGCCATACAGAGGCCTATGTTAAAAAGTCCCCCCAGCAGCAGCGTGGGGAGACGACTATCAAGAGTCCAATGGCAGAGTGGCGGAGCAAAAGCAGCTTCAATTGAAGGCCATACACCGGCCTAGGTTTAAAAGTCCCTCACAGTTAATTCCAATAACGAACTCTACTCCTCCGTGCAATCTAGTTACGAGACCCTGGGCAGGTCTGGGTCCAATTTGTGGTAGAGACTGGTTTTGTTCAGCCATGCTTGAGCGAGTAATAACAGGTCTGTGCTGCCCTTTGGTGTCTGGCTTAATGCGCACAACACTGAACGTCCCAGCGTTTGTCAACGATTTGCCGTTAAGTGATGCAAACCCGCTGAACCACGTTCATGAGGAGCCGGTACAGGGGGCCATGAATCAGTATGGACCTGGCAGCAGTGTGAGCAGACGACAGAGGCACATGGCGCAGGGTGGTGGTGTAGGCAGCATTATTCTGAAGCCATACACAGGCCTAGGTTAAAAAGCGGAAGCCGTCAGCAGCGTGAGCAGACGACAGAGACACATGGCGCAGGGTGGCGGTGGATGCAGCAGTATTCGGAAGCCAAACACAGGCCTCGGTTAAAAAGCGGAAGCCGTCAGCAGCGTGAGCAGACGACAGAGGCACATGGCGCAGGGTGGCGGTGGAGGCAGCAGCAATGGAAGGCCATACAGCACCCTATCACAAAATGGAACCCACCAACAGTGTAAGGAGACCTGAAAGTGGCACATGGCAGAGTCTGGCGATGAAGTCAGCAGCAATGGGAGGCCGTACAGGGACCCATGACACACTCTGGACCTGGCAGCAGCAAGAGGAGGCGGTACAGGGGCCCATTGCAGAGTGGCGAAGCGTAAGCAGCTTAAATTGAAGGCCATACAGAGGCCTATGTTAAAAAGTCCCCCCAGCAGCAGTGTGGGGAGACGACTATCAAGAGTCCAATGGCAGAGTGGCGGAGCGGAAGCAGCTTCAATTGAAGGCCATACACAGGCCTAGGTTAAAAAGTCCCCCCAGCAGCAGCGTGGGGAGACGACTATCAAGAGTCCAATGGCAGAGTGGCGGAGCGGAAGCAGCTTCAATTGAAGGCCATACACAGGCCTAGGTTAAAAAGTCCCCCCAGCAGCAGTGTGGGGAGACGACTATCAAGAGTCCAATGGCTGAGTGGCGATCCGGGAAGTCAGCGTTGTGATTGCAGATGCAATGCAGAAATTCTACGAAGTAATGCCGTGGGTGCGAAGAAGATCATATACCGTCGTACTTCCATCTATAAGACGGAACAACCTGCGAACCGTGAGCTTTATTGCCCTGACCCGCTGAGCAGCTTCTGGGATACCCAAGAGGCCCATGGCAGAGTGGCGGAGCGTAAGCAGCTTCAATTAAAGGCCATACAGAGGCCTATGTTAAAAAGTCCCCCCAGCAGCAGCGTGGGGAGACGACTATCAAGAGTCCAATGGCAGAGTGGCGGAGCGGAAGCAGCTTCAATTGAAGGCCATACACAGGCCTAGGTTAAAAAGTCCCCCCAGCAGCAGCGTGGGGAGACGACTATCAAGAGTCCAATGGCAGAGTGGCGGAGCGGAAGCAGCTTCAATTGAAGGCCATACACAGGCCTAGGTTAAAAAGTCCCCCCAGCAGCAGTGTGGGGAGACGACTATCAAGAGTCCAATGGCTGAGTGGCGATCCGGGAAGTCAGCGTTGTGATTGCAGATGCAATGCAGAAATTCTACGAAGTAATGCCGTGGGTGCGAAGAAGATCATATACCGTCGTACTTCCATCCATAAGACGGAACAACCTGCGAACCGGGAGCTTTATTGCCCTGACCCGCTGAGCAGCTTCTGGGATACCCAAGAGTTTGGCTTCTGTGGGGAATATGGTTGAAAACTGAAACTTAAAGGCATGTTGACGGAAGGGCACCAGTGTCAGTGCTCCGGAGGGAATATAGCTTCAAAGCTGGCCGACCTTGAACGAACACCAAAAGGAACCAAGAAGCTCCCTACTAAATCCCTGCAAAGTAGGTATAAAATGAGGAATGAGCACCTTATGTTTTGTACTTGTGATAAAAGTGAGACATGGGGATACCTTCTGTTTTAAGAGGGCTATTGTGCGCTTCTATACAGTATTAATGGAAATTGAAACTGAAAGTGGAATGCGCATCTTATTTTATGTATACAGCTGTACCTCAGTTTATGAAACGCCTCGGTTAACGTAATTTTCGGTTTATGTATGAAAATCCATTAAAATTAATGCCTCGGTTTCCGAATTTTTTTCCGATTTTTTTTCACAATACGTAGTGTATGTCAGTGCAGATTTTTAAATGCAATTGCCGGCCTTTTCTTTTTCTTCACTATAGCTCACAGAATTTGTTGTCACTTTCCCCGGAGTTAAGGGAAACTTTGTTTCTTTTAAGAAACTAAAAGAAAACATTGTTTCTTTTAACTCGGGGAAATAAACTAAAAGCAAACTTTCTTTCTTTTAGCTGAGTGGAAAGTGACAGTTGATTCTCTGAGCTATAGTGAAGAAAAAAAAGCGGTAATTACATTTATTTATCGGCACCGACATACACTTCGTATTGTGAAAAAAATTTGGCACCATAATAAATAAAACAATGTCGAGGGGTCCCTCCTCCATTCATACCAAGCCCTTCGGGTCTGTTATGGGTTTTGAAGGGAACTCTCATGCCAAAATTTAAAAAAATGGCGCGGGGGTCCCCTCCAAGATCCATACCAGACCCTTATTCAAGCATGAAGTCTGGCAGCCCTCCTGAACCATACCAAGCCACATGCCCTCAACATGGGGGGGTGCTTTGGGGCAGGAGGGATTCCCCCCCAAAGCACCTTGTCCCAATGTTGATGGGGACAAGGGCCTCTTCCCCACAACCCTGGCTGATGGTTATGGGGGTCTGCGGGCAGGAGGCTTATAGGAATCTGGAAGCCCCCTTTAACAAGGGGGCCCCCAGATCCCGGCCCATCCCATCTGAATGAGTATAGGGTACATGGTCCCGCTACTCATTCACAAAAAACAAAAAGTGTAGTGTGAAAAAAGACAGGACACGGTCTTTGACAAGTCCTTTATTAAAAGAAAAAAGCTAAAAGAATGTCCCCCCGCAGTAGATCCAATGTCAATCACATGTCCGCTGCCGACCCGAAAAAAAAATTTGAATAAAAAGGCTCCACTCCCGACGCTGGCTCCCAGCCATCTGCCTGCTACTGGAGCCAGTGGGGCTTGATCCCCCATCAACATGGGGACAAGGTGCTTTGGGGGTGAACCCCCCCTGCCCCAAAGCACCCCCCCATGTTGATGGCATGTGGCCTGGTATGGTTCAGGAGGGGGGGCGCTCACTCATCCCCCACTTTCCTGACCTGCCGGGCTGCATGCTCGAATAAGGGTCTGGTATGGATTTTGGGGGGGACCCCCACACCATTTTTTTTTAAATTTTGGCGTGGGAGTTCCCCTCAAAATCCATAGCAGACCCGAAGCTTTAAATTCTCAGAGCCCTGCTGCGATATACCTACCAGTCCCACAGAGGGGAACTGCCTGTAACTCAGGAATCTTCACCCGCTTATCCCTTAAAGGGGACATCTGGCACTCCGGATCCATCTTCATCCATACGAGGGCGTCTCATCTTCACCATCTCGAGTTCCATCCCATACCCTGACCAGAGAGAGGGGGGGATCTTCACGATATTTAGACATCACATATTTTTAATATGCCTCTGGTTAGTGTGCATTATACCATATGCACAGGGAGCACCATTACAGGACTGGAATTTCTTGCAGTTTTTCATCAGAGATCATCTATTCACCAATTTTTATCACCATCACATATCTATTGCTATATATATCAGTTACCTCTGATTGACTATTAGCGCTGCATTTTTTCATGCTATTCTCACAAGGTTTTATCTGGTTTCCTTGAATGTTCAGCTGCTTATATATTAAGAGCGCTCACTTTATTGCTATATTACTAAGTATTTTAGTAGTGTTTACTTTTTTCTGACCTCCGGAACGGATTAATTGGTTTTCAATGCATTCCTATGGGAAACAGCATTTTGGTTTATGAATATTTTGTGTACGAAAAGTCCCGCAGAATGTATTTAATTCGTAAACCGAGGTACGCCTGTACATTGCTTATATTTAAATATTCCCAGGTTGCATTACACTTTACATGGTATGATGCATATGAATAATAAAGCCACTGATAAATTTTAGACTTGTTTAGAGATGGTTTCCTGTTTGTCATCTACTTTAAGGAAATAATCAACACATTGTGTGACTCCTGTGAGATGAACCCCTACCCAAAACACATAAAAATAAACTGGTTGGGACCAGCAACAGCAGAAAGAGTCAGTTTAGTGTCTGAGCTGTGAAGTCACGTACGGCTAATTCTGGTAAAGTGAATTTATGAGAAAAAAAATGTTTCAAAAATGTTTCACAGAGCATCACACGTTTATGGACTACATGCTGGAATCTCTCTAATGACTGTGGGAGTGAGGAGCATGAGATGACATTTTACCCAGAAAACAGTGACTAGACTTGCCTTGTCCAATACAGGGATAAACAGTCATCTGAGGACAGTACGGTCCAGCATCTACAGAATGAATCACCAGGATCCCTATACAGATACGACTGACGTTCTGCCTTTCAATGAGGTTGTATCTTCTACAGAAAATATGACAGAGCTTATTGAAATAGAAAGATAACTTAAAGTACAGCAACCGTAGTGTACATATGATTTTCAACAAAATCCCGGCTCTTAGAGATTTGTCCTTGGGACATTTTGTCTTCAGAAATGTGCAGAGCTAATTACATTGGTCACTTTCAAAATAAAATCCAAGAACTGTAACATGTCTTAACCACTTCAATACCGGGCACTTATACCCCCTTCCTGCCCAGGCCAATTATCAGCTTTCAGCGCTGTCATACTTTGAATGACAATTGCGCATTCATGCGACACTGTACCCATATGAAATTTTCATCATTTTTTTTCACACAAATAGAGCTTTCCTTTGGTGGTATTTAATCACCAGTGAGTTTTTTATTTTTTGCTAAATAAAACAAAAAACACCTGAAACTTTTGAAAAAAAACTTTTCTTTGTTTCTGTTATAAAATTTTGCAAATATATAACATTTCTTCATAAATTTAGGTCAACATGTATTCTGCTACATTTCTTTGGTGAAAATAATAATAATAATAATTGAATCTGTATTTTTTTTTCAAATTTTTTTTTTTTTTTTTACTACATTTTTTCTTTTTTTTACTATTTTATTTTTCGGCACACTGTGACCAAAGCAATACATTGTTACCATAGTAACACTGAACTAATCTGGACAAGTGATCAGGATTTTTTTTTTAACACATTTGGATTGCTAATACCAATGTATTTCATTGATATTTGCAATCGTTACTGAATAAAACTGATTAATTCAGTCTTTTGTTGTGATTAGCTATTTTTCGCTCCATAAGACGCACCTGACCATAAGACGCGCCTAGGTTTTAGAAGAGAAAAACAAGGAAAAAAATATTCTGAACCAATGGACTGCAGACATAGTACAGGAAATGACCAGAGACTGCGGACATAGTACAGGAGATGACCAGAGACTGCGGACATAGTACAGGAGATGACCAGAGACTGCGGACACAGTACAGGAGATGACCAGAGACTGCGGACACAGTACAGGAGATGACCAGAGACTGCGGACACAGTACAGGAGATGACCAGAGACTGCGGACACAGTACAGGAGATGACCAGAGACTGCGGACATAGTATAGGAGATGACCAGAGACTGCAGACATAGTACAGGAGATGACCAGAGACTGCGGACACAGTACAGGAGAGGACCAGAATCTGCGGACATAGTACAGAAGATGACCAGAGACTGCAGACACAGTACAGGAGATGACCAGAGACTGCGGACACAGTACAGGAGATGGACTAGAGACTGCGGACATAGTATAGGAGATGACCAGAGACTGCGGACATAGTACAGGAGATGACCAGAGACTGCGGACACAGTACAGGAGATGACCAGAGACTGCAGACATAGTACAGGAGATGACCAGAGACTGCAGACATAATACAGGAGAGGACCAGAGACTGCAGACATAGTACAGGAGATGACCAGAGGCTGCGGACACAGAACAGAAGATGACCAGAGACTGCGGACATAGTACAGGGAATGACCAGAGACTGCGGACACAGTACAGGAGATGACCAGAGACTGCAGACATAGTACAGGGAATGACCAGAGACTGCGGACATAATGACCAAAGACTGCAAACAGTACAGGGGATGATCAAGAGACTGCAGACAATACAGGGGATGACCAGAGACTACGGACAGTACAGGGGATGATCAAGACTCTGCAGACAATACAGGGGATGACCAGAGACTGCAGACAGTATAGGGGGTGACCAAGAGACTGCGGACCTTTGGGGAGGGACGGGGAGCGGGTACCTGAATTTGACAGGTACTCGCTCCCACTTCCACGGAGTTGTCCTCCCTTTAGTGTGGGCACCCAGCTGTGACAGCCGGGTGCCCACCGCGCATGCACAAGAAGTGCTGTGCTTTGTGAAAGGCCCGGTGTCTTCTGTGACCTGTCATGTGTCCCAGAAGATACCGGACCATTCACAAACCCCAGCGCTTCTCGCGCATGCGCAGTGGGCACCCGGCTGTCACAGATGCCGGCACGGGAAGACTGTACAGCGCTGGACCGAGGAACAGGTAAGTTTCTGCTGCAGAGAAGAGCTGAGCGGCTGGCCCGGTATTCTGACAGCGGCAGAAGTACCGGACCGGCCGCTCCATATTTACTCCATAAGACGCACTGACATTTTCCTCCCTTTTTTGGGGGGAAAAAAGTGCGTCTTATGGAGCGAAAAATACGGTAATTGGATACAATGGATGGCATGACAGGAAGCCATCCATTGTATACAATTGACATGTGATCTGCTGTGATTGGTCACAGCGGTCACATGACACTGGCAACGGGCCAGTGTAGTGATATGTCATTGGATGTGTCCCGTGGACACAGCCAGTGACAGATCGCACTGCTGTGCGGCCCCGTTAACGGTTCATTTTATCAGGATGTCATATGATGCCCAGTCACAATGGCGAGTGTCCCGTCCGGCCGTCAATCTGCTATAGGCCGGGAGGGAACATGTTAACCTATGTACTCTCCCATACTGCAACTGTTACAAGTGGTATTGCTATCCTTATTGGATTTGCAACTTTACATTAAGGAGAATATAGCAAGATGAATAAATGTAGTAGCATCTAGTAGTAGTCTCAAGTGGACTTGTTTTACAATGTTGAAGACGTGTCCTTGGACAAGATACAAAACATTTTCAACATTACATAACAAATCCAGTTCAATGTGACTACCTAAACTACTACTACTAGATATGCCATGATCTGGATAAATGAGAACATTCACGGACATAAACTTAGTAGTAGACATGTGCAATTCGTTTCATTAAGAATCGAAATTCGGATGGTTTTTGTTATTCAGAGATATATATGAATTTCTGAATCACAATTAAAACGAATTTCAACGAGTTCGAAATCAAGTTTAATGAAACAAATTATTTGAATTTGACAATTAATTTAAATTTGAAAATGAATTTGAATTAAAAATGGAAACATATTGCAAAAAACACAGTAAGGTATAAAAGTGAAATAAAATGATGATTCCTACTTAGGCTGCTTTACAGAATAAAAAAGAATACAATAGAATAAAATAGCATAGAAAATAAAAGAATAGAATAGAACAGAATAGAAAATAAAATAAAAGAATATAATAGAGTAAAGTAAATCAGAAAAGAATAGAATACAAAAAAAAAAAAAGAATATAATAGAATGAATATAGTCATCTTCCTAAATTTGAATTTCAAATCAATTTGAAAATAATGAATATATAAAACAAATCCAATAATATACAAAAATAATTCTGAAAAATAAAAATATTATTTTCTCATAGAAAAGAATAAAATAGAATAAAAACAGAATAGAATAGAATATAAACAAATAGAATACAATAGAATAGAAAATAATAGAACAGAATAAAAGAGAATAGAAAAATAGAACAGAACAAAACAAAATTGGAAATAAAATAAATATTGCTGTCTTCTGAAATTCGAATTTTGAAATTTGAATTTTGAATTGAGTTGAAAATGATAAATATACAAAACAAATCTGAATCTACAAAACAAATTCTGGAAAGAATCATTCTAACATAACGAATATGATGAATGAAATTAACTTAAACAAATTTGAAACAAAACAAAACAAAATTTTCCATCGTGCACATACTTGTACTACTTGGTAGTAGTTCGTTACATTCAACTGGACTTGTTCTGCAATGTTGAAGACAGTTGCCACACTCCTCCAAGTGGCTTCAACAGTACTATTGAGTATCAGAAAAATCCCATAGCATTTGTAACCAAACAAGTCATTCCATCAGCAAGGAGTGTGTTAAGGCAGATGCTGGTTATCCAAAAACAAGATGAGAGGTGTAAAAGTTTGTGAATCCACATTGTTCTAATGTTCCAGTTATCATGGTGTTATGAAGCCAGGGACATTTTGTAATAGTTTGAGTTGCATGGCCAGAATAGAGATGTTAATCGGCAATATATGTGGGGAAGAGATGGTGCTGAGGGCCCCCACCTCTGTGAAGGTTTGGTTGTTCCAGTTTGGTGAAGATGGCCTCTTTTGACACTATGGCCCTGATTCACTAAGATGTGAGTGTAATAGCAGAGACTGACCATTCAGGCAGACTCCGGTCAATCAATCAGTGGTCTGACCAGCGTCTAGCAAGCTCATTAACGAGCGTCTACTGACTACTTTGCCATTAGTGAATGAGGTATCCTGTCTGGCGTCTTTCTGATAGAAAATTCTAATACAGCTGTACTATTACATTCTGAAAATTCTCTTTTGCTATTTTTTTTTGGCTGTTTCTCCAAAATGATCAGGAAAGTATTGCATTTACTAATGAATGTCATACATTTTATTTTCAAATTTTTCATACTTATATCTCAAATAATTTATATACTTCTAATTTCCCAATATAGTTATATATCTTCATTCTCTTTAATCACATAACTATTCTATGTTAAAGACAAGTGCAGCACTATAAATGCATGTGATCAATAATGAACGCATGTAAAAACCAAAAAGTGCAAAGAATTGCAATAATGATGTAAACTGGTAAATCGTGCTAAAATAAGTTCATAGAATCATTCCTGAATAATGGAATGTCCTTCGTGTGAGAGTACCAACTCAGAGAGTGCCTGGCACGTGTGGTCTCTCCGTGACGGACAGTAGTGCATGAACTCGTGAAAGGTAAACCACCCTTGGGACTGGTCTACACTCACCAGAAAAAAAGTATTAATGTGCATGGGTTATACACATCGCACATCTGGGGGTGCAGCGGTATGCTGGCAGCTATGGGTTAGTCATCCAGCTCCATCCATCCATCCATCAGGGTGGGTGCCCAAATGGTCCTGGGGAGGAATTAGCTCAGCCACAGGAGCCAGAAAGGTGCTCAATAGTGTAGTACACTGTCACAGGGGTGGATGACCTTTCACGAGTTCATGCACTACTGTTCGTGGTTATATTTATCTTGTGTAATACCATTTTACTAGTCTATATCATTTGACCAGCGCTCGCTTTATCATTTTTAAACAATGTAACTATTCTACATTATAGCTCAAACTGTGTTTCCCACAGTGGTTTAGTGGTTAGAGCTCAGAACTTACAGCACTTGGGTCATGGGTTCTAATCCCAGTCTTGGCAACATCCCAAAAAAATGGAGATCAATTTTCTGGGTTGTGGCAGGAATATTGATCAATCAATTATGATTTTGCCTAGTGACTAGAAAGTGGATGAATGTTACTTGCGTACTGTTCTTCTGCCAATTAGGTCATGTGCAAGTTTCATGCCGTGTATATTTCATTGCAACTTTTTTCTCTTTTAAATCTGTCTCCTTATACAACTTGACCCCCTCCCCCACCCCATCATCACCTGTCCCATATGCAAATCTATGGATCACCGCCCCACTCTTTAACTATCTATTTACTGATCAAGTGAATGTGTCTCATTTTCTATCAGCTACAGTTCAGATCTCACATTATTATACAATTGCTGATTGTATCTCACCACTAGTCTGATTGAATTCACAATTCCTGGTCAGTCCTGTTCCCTGACCTCTAATAACCTTTAGGGCCAGTTCACACTACATGTGTTTCAGTTGCTTTTTCAGCATCACAAACGCACAGAAAGAAGGTTATATGGTTGTCAATGTCATAGTTCACATCAGCGCTGCATTGTTTCTGCACAGAACTGTACTGGAACACATTGAAACGTCCTTGAATGTACTAAAACGCACATGTCCCTAACTACATTGAATACAAAGAAAATAGAAAAAAATAAGTGGAAGGGATACAAAAATGCAATGTAAACATGTCCAAAACGCATCCAAAATGTACTGGAACACACTAAACATGCATGCCAAAAGGGCATGAAAAAAACCCATCAGGAACACATCTAGACTGTTTCTATAGTGTGAACCAGCCCTTAGGACTTGTTCACACCATTGGTGGTGCAGAAACGCATGCAAGAACACACATTTTCCAGCACAGCAAAGAAATGCAATGCCCTATGTAGATGTGCGCAGGTACCATGATGAAAACGTTGTTGCACCTACACACGTCTATTAAAAACAGCCCCATTCACAGCCACAAATACGCATGGCACCACACTACTGTGCGGTTAGGTGCGACACACTTGGAAAATAACATAAAAATAAGCCAACATTGCTAAAACATATCTTGAAAATATGGGGACTCTGATATCCGGCGACAGTCCGTTCACGAACGAGAAGCAATTCTGCACCCTAAAACCAACATAGAGGAAAGGGATGGTCAAATTGCTGTGCTGCTTCCAAACCACCTCTGGCATGCCAGGGTCATTATGCAGGTCCTCGATGCCAGTTCTTGCCTGCGGCCACAAAATATCCACTGGCCACAAGTGAAGGTGAGTGGAGGACGTGAAGGTGGATTTCTACCAGCTTCAACCGCAAGCAGTACCACTCCTGAAAAATGAGAGCAAATAATCATTGACACGTCATCATGACAGTCAATTCTCAGTGCAGGCTATCTAGAGTGTCTTTCCTTTTTAACCATTTCAAGAGTTTAAGGAAACATTCTTGGAGCATCTACTGTGTTTGGAAAGGCCAAAGGTCCCCCCCTCCCCCAGGCACACTAATGCTTATGCAGGCCATAGACGGGGAGAAAAACAGCCGATTTTTCTTTTAAAAAATGAAAAATCGGTTGTTCAAGCGGCCGACGTTACCAGCAATGGTAAAAAAAAAATCGGCCGATTTTCATCCCGTCTACAGCCGGCAAAAAGTGTCCCTGCAGAGAGCTCCGCTATTTCTTTGACAGTTCTTTGACATTTATAGCGGTTGCAACAATGTATTTGTATCCATTTCGGATACAGATGTTTTTATTCGGAAACAAATAGATACAATGTTGCAACCGCTGTAAATGTCAAGGAACTGTCAAAGAAATAGCGGAGCTCTCTGCAGGGACACTTTTTGCCATACTGGAATTCCTCTCATTTTTCATCCTTCTTCTTCCTCTTCTTCTTCATCATCATCCTCTTCTTCCTCTTCATCATCTTCTTCTTCTTCTTCATCATCATCCTCTTCTTCATCATCTTCATCATCATCATCCTCTTCTTCTTTTTCTTCTTTTTGTCTTCCTCTTGCAGGTCACTGCTCATGTGCAGATTTTTTATCAGTAAAAAAATCGGCCGATTTGCCCATCATTGCCGCGAAAATCGGCCGATCGGCAAATTCGGCCGTTTTTTTCCAACTTTACCGAAAAAAAAAATCTGCCAAAATACCGAAAAACGGCCGAACAAATAGCCCACTAACGATCCGAAAATCGGCCGATTTTATTTTCGGCCGAAAAATCGGCCGATTTTCGACCCATCTATGGCCTGCATAAGATATGGTGTGGCCCTAGGGTCAATGTGTGTTTAGAATACTTCCAAAATGCACATACAAAAACACTCCATCCAAATGCATGTTGCATTTCTATAGCATGTTAAACAGAAGAAAAATGCACTTCCATAATGTTAACATGCGCAAGTAAAAATAGACAAAATCCACATCCTTTTATTCTGGCTTCACATACATGCATTGTGGTCTAACACCGCACTCCTGGGCAAATCACATGCAATTTGTGTGCGTTGCAATTAGAGACAAACATTTTGCACACCTCAAATTGCACCGCATCCGGGCCAAAAATGTGCAGGACCCTTTTTCAGGGTATGCACATGGGTGTGAATAGGCATGCCATCCAATTTGGCAAATCGCAATACGCTTTGTGTACCAATATTGGTGTGTTGGTAACTTCACCTAGAAAGCCGCAGCAGGTGGCATGAAGGGGTTGCGGTTGTGATGCGGTGCAGCGCTTGCACAGAAAACACTGCAAATTTCACATCGCATCTGTGTGACACCAGAATGTGCCAATATGTGGCTTGACAAAGCACAGTGGTCAGTGCAGATTATTTTCAATCCATGTTTTTTTACACTTTTCATTCACTGGTTTAACTCAGGTGATCGTTAATCACAATTATCTCCGGAGATCACATGCAGCCCCTCAACCATCTACACATATCTCTGGAAATCTATACAGATCTCCTTGAAAAAATGTCTCCTCTCCTCTTCGGAAAACAATTGTCCTCCACCTCATAAACAGGGGGACAGAGAAGACTTCTCCTTGATAACTAAAATCAGATGAATTATCTGTGCTTAATAAACATACACCAATACTGCAAATGCATTGTACTGTCCAAGGCATTGCACACTAGAAATGTCAAATGCGTTAGTGTGTACAGTGCATGAGTGTAAAATGCTTTAGTGCACACTGCAGTGTACAACGCATTGCACACTGTAATACTCTGTACAAAGTAATACCGTGTACACCCACACATTGTAGACTGTAATGCACTGTACTCTGTCATGCAGGATGGAGCAACGCATTGCACACTGTGATACCGTGTACACCCACACATTGTAGACTGTAATGCACTGTACACTGTCATGCAGGCTGGAGCTACGCATTGCACACTGTGATACGCTGTCCACTGTCATGCAGAATCCAGCAACGCATTGCACACTGTAATACCATGTACACCAACACATTGTAGAATGTAATGCATTATACGCAGTATACATGTCCAGATATTCAAAGATTAGCCATGAAGGCCTAGCTGGTTACCTATTTGGCGACCGCAGATAGCCGAATAACGCTACACTGCATCCAGGCAGCTCTGGGAGGGTGTCATATGACATCCTGGCAGAACGCGCTCTCCGTGATTGCTGTGTCCTAAGGACACAGCTGATCACGTGATGTGGTAAAGACCAATCACAGCGGCTTTTTACCATGTGATCAGCCATGTCCAATGACACGCTGATCACCGGGAAATGCATTTGCCGGGTCTTGGCTGCACTTTCATCACGCTGTCAGAATGTGTGGAAAGTACTGCCGAGAACCAGCAGTTATCAAAGCAGGGGTCGGCCCCGATGATCAGTCCCCACCAGTGCCACCCAACAGTTCCGCCCACCTGTGGCCAGCAGTGCCGCCTCATCAACGCACATCAGTGTTGCTAAATTACCAGTTTACCAAATGTTATAATATAAACAGCCTTTTATTCATTATGAGCTATTTTGTGGTTTATCGAGCAAAAAGTAAAACTCACAGCAGCAAGTCAATACCACCCAAAGAAAGCTCTATTTGTCTGAAAAAACTGATACAAATTTAAGATGGGTACAATGTGGCATGACCGCACAATTGTCATTCAAAGGGTAACAGTGCAGAAAGATGAAAATTGGCCAGGACAGGAAGGGGGTAGGAGTACCCAGTAGGTAAGTGGTTAATATCATTGACCCATCAATACCCAGGAGCTAATGTACAGATAAGTAGCATGTGCACCAAGTGAGATTCTGCTAGGCCCCACCCACAAAATTACAATTACTTGTCCCTCACATGTTATAAACATATTTGCAATGGCCACTTACTTTACATATAAGGATCATCTCCTCAGTTGAGAACTGTGCTCTCGCCATGTCCAAATGCCAATAAAGTTATCAAAATTTTCAACCAACACAAAACCTCCAACCACTTCTCATCCACTTACACTCCCCACAACCACTTCCGGGTGCGCGCGCACCAGATGACGGACTTCCAGGAGGATAGCTGCTCGTGCACCATGGGGGACACCTGTTTGGCGTTTATTTGTGCACGATCGCGCATATCTATGCACGATCGCTCATTTCTATGCACGGCTATGATAGCTTTCGCGAATGTGTGTTTTAGTGATTTTTTTTCTTTTTAAACCTTGGCTAATATATCTTTGTTGCCAAAGGCCAAAAATCAACATACAGTGGGGACTATTTTATTACTGTAAATCAAATTGTAGAAAACCTGGAGCTGGCTGCACAGTGAATGTGACATTCATTAGTACATAATATTGTGGTGCAAGCAGGTTTTTTATTTTTTTGTTTGGTTTGGAAAAAGCCAGTTTGCACCCACTTGCATATTCACGCTCTTACAAGCTACATTTGAGCAGATTATATAAGTATACAAAGTAACTATTAAGGTTGTTCATATATTGAACATAAAATAAACACAAAAACATCGGTGAAACATTTATTGATCAAATATATCTTCATTTATTTGGTCAGCAGGAACAAGTAGGTACAGTCAATATCTTGGTGAGTCACAAAAATAGGATTGATGTGGCAAAAATAAAACACTCCTGCTCATAAGAGCTTACAATCTAAAGATACTTCTAATGAACTGTGTGTGCTCAGGTTATAGCAGGAAACAAAGGGGAAGATGAATCAAGTAACATTTTCGTGCACATAAGGTTTACTTACACAATCATTTAGTATAAAGATCCATTCACAAAAAAAGTCTACACATCAAAATATAAAGAAAACAAGACATATGTGAAAAACCCCTCCCACCTCTACAAACACCCTACACATACATTTGTCAGCAGGTTTGTAAGAAAAAAGCATTTGAGTCTAAATAAGCAAGCAAAATTAAAACAAGAGCAGATTTTAAACAAAACGATTGACATGTGTGAGGCTTTCAATGCAAAGAGAAAAAACACAATCATTGTGCAATAACACACAAACACACTTTACAAGGCCAAAAATATGCAAACATTTCCAGCCCACTTCCAAACACAGCCTGAGTGGTGTCTGGGGCAATTCAGCACAAAATCTCTTCCTCCCCCAAACCACTACAAGCAAGGACTTAGTCACAAACCACCCGGCCTAGTAACAGGCCAAATCACTCACTACTGCACGTCTTTATATAAGCTAGGTTGTATTTGGAGCGCGCCAAACAAGGCCCCACACCCAATGAAGCCACACCCACCAATGACCTTAGTTTGGTCAGTGAAAGTGTTTTCACCTGATGAATCCGCTTCCTACCTGCATTAACCCTTGGTATACAGGCCCCACAAATCAGAAAGATATATACAGTGAAATGTACGTGTGCAGCATACAACAGAACATTGAGCAGGGATGTGAAAGGGAACCCCAATTGGAACCTTTATTGCTACTATGGTCACAATTCCCTCCAGATTCTCGCATGAGTTAAGACAGTCACATGACCACATCTTGTATGCAATACTGAAAATGACAAATCGATTTGACTAGTATGGTGAATTTCCCATCAATTGGTAAAACACTCCAGAAATCAAACATCACCAAACATTACACTCTGGGCAAAGCTGATTTACAAATCATGCAACTTACAGTAAAGTTGACCATTTCAATGCAATTTTCAAGACATCTGACACAGATCTCTATGCAAATTGCCACTAAAGTAGTACATGTACTACTATAGAAATCAGTGTTTGAAACGCACCCATGTGGTCACTCTAATAGCAGACAATAGGGTGCGACTTTGCAGACGATTTACAGCTTGCATGTTGTGCAAATCACATGCCAAGTCCCACTCAATGAGCACGCTATTGGAGCGTTCATATTGTTGTGGTTCAAACTTGGTAGGAGCCGCAAGTAATAATAGAGTAATGAATACACTACTTTTCATGCAATTTGCTGAGAGATCGATGTCGAATGTCTTGCAAATTGCACTTGAAATCACCATGTACCCCGACTTTGAAATCATGCAACTTCTATGCAAGTCACATGATGTGACTGTGGTGTCAATAACACCACTTAGAAATCTGCTTTAATGTGACCGGGTAGCCCCCAGTAACATTGTTTGCGATTGCCATGCAATTGGCATGACAGGCGACTTGCAAATCGTAGACCAAGTCGCATCCTATTGGCCACTGTAGGCTCTGTTCACATCCAATTGGATTGTGAACTCGTGCAACTTCACTGTAAGTTGGACAATTGCCGCATCGGATTAGATGTGACAGTGGTGTTGGCCCCCAGTAACATTGGGTGCAATTTGCCATGCAAAGAGCAAGCTGCTGGCCATGCCAATCACATGACAAGTCACATCCAGGGTGTGCATTTTCAGGTGCGATTTGTGCATTGACATCGTACCTGATATTGGATATAATGAATGTGAGTGTATTAACATACACCATTTGTTGCAGCGAGAGTTCAAAGGTATTTGAGAATTGTGGCCATTTATTAGCAATTTAACATCTAGACTCAAATAGAAATCGCAATGCTACACACAATTGAAAACACAACTAGTTAGTAATTCTCTAGAAAACACATTAAAATTGGCAACTTAAAGAGTAATTTTCAATTGCATATAGTGTGAGCGAAGCAGGAAAATCAACAAAGGAAATAAATCTTTGAAGGCGTGCGGTACCTGCCTGCTGGGATAAGGGTCTGCTATGCATTTGGGGGAAAAATGCACGCCAGGATTTGTGACAAGTTTGATGTGTGGATTCACCAACCAAGTCTTTTCTCTCTCGTTCACTCTTCTGAATGTCTCTCTTTATCACTCTTCAGTATGTATCTCTTGCTCACTCTTCTTTGTCTCACTGGCTCGCTCTTCTCTCTCGCTCACTCTTCTGAATGTCTCTCTTTATCACTCTTCATATGTATCTCTCGCTCACTCTTCTTCGTCTCACTCTTCTCTCTCTCTGTCAGCTCTTTGCTTGCCAAATCCTTCACAAAAGTGGGTGGAGTGTAAACCATCATTATCAAATCTATTAGTGATTCAGGCCCTTATCTTATCCCATTGTATGACATTTACATAAGGTGCAGCTTTGAAGGTGTTTCAACAGACAAGGCCTCATTCTAATTCACATTTTAGGGATCATTTAGACAGAAAGCAAAGATGTTGCCAGAATATGTATGTGAAGACAGCCACACACGGAGATCATGCTACTACCTCGCCGGGGTTGGGATTCAAACCGACAACCCTAGAGTTATGAGGCAGTAGTGCTAACCACTAATCCACGGAGCTACATTGCTAACCCAGCCTGTATTTCTGTGCTGTGAATCAATCCTAGGTCCCTGGGCATGGTCAGTATAACTAGCCAGATATCTCCAATGTGACACAAATGTTGTGCTATGTTGCCAATTCAGATGTATGTTGGTTCTATGTATCCCAATACAAAGGATTGCAATACTAATACAGGCGTACCTCGGTTTACCAACGCCTCAGGGAACGTCATATTTGGGGTACAAATGTCAAACCATTTCAGTTAATTGGTCTGTTTACAAATGTTTGAATAATTTGGTATGGGCATGTGGCCTGGTATGGTTCAGGAGGGGGGGAGGCACTCGCTCGTCGTCGTCCCCCCCTTTCCTGACCTGCCGGGCTGCATGCTCGGATAAGTATGTGTTATGGATTTAGGGGGTACCCCATGCTGTTTTTTATTTAATTTCAGCGTGGAGTTACCCCTTAACATCCATACGAGACCCGAAGGGCTTAGTATGGATGGGAGGGGGGACCCCACGCCAGTTATTTAAAGAACTGTTTATAAATCACTGCAATACTTTGACATTCAACTGTCAGTGGGGAAATCCGCCGACAGCTGAAACATGAGCGCTGCATTGGTTTTCATTACTAAAATGCTGCATGAGTTGATAACATAACTCATGCGGGATTGTAGGAGCGACAGCCATGAGTTAATGTTTCATCTGTCAGCGGGGTTCCCCACTGACAGCTGAATGCAAAATAATTCCCTTTATTGCATAAATAATAAAAAAAAAAGCGTGGGGTCCCCCCTCCCATCTGTACCAAGCCCTTCGGATCTGGTATGAATATTAAGGGGGAACTCCACGCTGGAATTAAAAAAAAAAACCAGCGTGGGTCCCCCTCAATATCCATACCAGACCCTTATCCGAGCATGCAGCCCGGCAGGTCAGGAAAGGGGGGGGACGAGCGAGCGCCCCCCCCCTCCTGAACCATACCAGGCCACATGCCCTCAACATGGGGGGGGTGCTTTGGGGCAGGGGGGCTCCCCCCCCCCCCAAAGCACCTTGTCCCCATGTTGATGAGGACAAGGGCCTCTTCCCCACAACCCTGGCCGGTGGTTGTGGGGGTCTGCGGGCGGGGGGCTTATCAGAATCTGGAAGCCCCCTTTAACAAGGGGGCCCCCAGATCCCGGTCCCCCCCCCCTACGTGAATGATTCCGCGGTACACGGTCCGCAGACTCATTCACAAAAAAACTAAGTGTGGTGTAAAAAAAACACAGTACAGGGTCTTTGACAAGTCCTTTATTAAAACAATGTCCCCCGAAGTAGATCCAACGTCAATCGCGGCGGCGGCGACCCGAAAAAAGGAAAAAAAAAAAAAAGGTTCCGCTCCCGTCCAAGGCTTCCAGCCTAGTGAAGAAAAGCCTAGCTGACAGTTCTTATATAGGTATGGGCGGGGCCAGCCGGGGACATCATCCCAGTGACCCGCCCCATGTCACATGCTTGCTGTTCCCGGCTGGCCCCGCCCCATACCTATATAAGAACTGTCAGCTAGGCTTTTCTTCACTAGGCTGGAAGCCTTGGACGGGAGCGGAACCTTTTTTTTTTTTTTCCTTTTTTCGGGTCGCCGCCGCCGCGATTGACGTTGGATCTACTTCGGGGGACATTGTTTTAATAAAGGACTTGTCAAAGACCCTGTACTGTGTTTTTTTTACACCACACTTAGTTTTTTTGTGAATGAGTCTGCGGACCGTGTACCGCGGAATCATTCACGTAGGGGGGGGGGACCGGGATCTGGGGGCCCCCTTGTTAAAGGGGGCTTCCAGATTCTGATAAGCCCCCCGCCCGCAGACCCCCACAACCACCGGCCAGGGTTGTGGGGAAGAGGCCCTTGTCCTCATCAACATGGGGACAAGGTGCTTTGGGGGGGGGAGCCCCCCTGCCCCAAAGCACCCCCCCCATGTTGAGGGCATGTGGCCTGGTATGGTTCAGGAGGGGGGGGTGCTCGCTCGTCCCCCCCCCTTTCCTGACCTGCCGGGCTGCATGCTCGGATAAGGGTCTGGTATGGATATTGAGGGGGACCCACGCTGGTTTTTTTTTTAAATTTCAGCATGGAGTTCCCCCTTAATATCCATACCAGACCTGAAGGGCTTGGTATGGATGAGAGGGGGGACCCACGCTGTTTTTTTTTTTTTTTTTTTATTGCGGACCTTTATTTTTACATTCAGCTTTCAAAAAAAATAATATCTAGACCTTCAAAATAAGTAAAATCATAACAGAAATAATTATAAAGGATAAGAAACAAAAATATAATCACTAAAACGAAGGAAATCTAATTAGATTACATGAAGATATGCTTAATGCTGTTTATTAAACACAGTAGTCGCGACCGAGTGCCGGCTGTCAGAGGAATCCACAATCAGATTCACTATTAGTCAGTGGCTAAAAAGCAAACGCCCATGGCAGAGGACTAAAAGGTGTTCTGCACATGCTCAGTTCTATCTGCCAAAGACACTGCACGGGCATCTAGATTTTTACTGTGTCGATTTCCTTGAAAAAAATGATTTTTAACACATTCTTAATTTTTTTGGAAATAGCAGATATTGTTTAAAGTGAAGTCCTGATATTTGGCAAAGCAAATTTCTAAGTGAACATGTCTCTACAGTGATTTTTCATGGTGTTAGACGTGCTTCTTAGCAAGTCTGCTTTTGTGAGTCTGATTCCGGGCGTGTGTCTTTTTGTGAATTAGATTGGGCGTCTGCTTATGGGCTCTGCTCAATAGTGAATTAGGTTGCAGGGTAAAAAATGGACGGACGCCCATGAAAATTGGGCTTAAGCCCATAAATATGCGCCCACGCCCAATAGTGAATCAGGGCCTCTATGTTGATTGGATTACGAAGGTGATCTAGCTACTCATTTTACTTTAGGAGTTGCAAAACACTCTAATTTGAAGGCTCCATAATTATTCATAGGAATGGCCCAGGAACTATGGACATTTTTGCATTACTATTCAATTAACAATTGTCTTGAACTTTATTTCACCATCTACTGCATGTTAGATGATCTAAATAAACAGGATGCTTCAGACACTTCCATACCTCCAATCGTGTTCTTGGGCAATCCACATCTGTCTTGACCAATTCTATCATAATTAGATAAAAGTCTATTCTTGATATAAATGCTGTTGTATGCTTCTGACTCCAATTAGAGCTGAATAAGCTACCTGGATGAGCAGCAAAACACTTTCAGAATTACAGAACAAATCCAGTTGAATGTGATTAACTATTTGTATGTTTATAACCTGGATAAATGAGAACCTTCACAGACATGCTGGATGTGTAGGAAACATATCTAATTGATTGGACCTCAGACTTTAATGCCCATGTCAGATTAGCAATCCAGATGCTGAAAGTAATTTACCAGCAACAGGATTGTTAAATAGGACTCTTACCTGCTTTTGGCCATAATGCTGCAGAACATCTCTTGTTAGTGAAAGAAAAGCAGCGCAGTGTTTCTCAACCTTTTTTCAGCCAAGGCACCCTTTACAATTCTGCACAATCTTGAGACACCCTTTAAAATTCTGCACCATCTTGAGGCACCCATTACAAAATGTAAGAAACTACACTAATAGTTTTACAGAACAAAGCAATGTCTGAACATATGGGACACCCAACATCAGAGGTAATTTATTCTTCCAAAGCAAATGCACCTTTGCACACTGGTACTGGCTAGTATTCCATTTTTTCTCTTCTCTCTCACTCAACTGGTGTGACCCCAGTGCTGATGGAGAGGAGCAAGCAAGGATGCTGTGCAGGTGCCAGATGTCCTTCTTATCAAGTGAGGACATCATTGTTTTTTATGTCATTGGCAGCTAGAAAGTTGTAATGGTGCACAATGAAAACCTATGGCTTTGTGCAACTAAATGGCAGGCTTGTTCCAGCTGCTGGCTTTTATACAGTTTTTGGACAATTTTTATGCATTTTACCAAGGTACCACTGAAGAAAACTGAAGACACCCTGGTTGAAAAAGACTGAAGCAGTGAATTTTTGGACAATTTTTAGGCATTTTACCAAGGTACCACTGAAGAAAACAGAAGACACCCTGGTTGAAAAAGATTGAAGCAGTGAATTGACTGGTCCAACCAATGAGTGAGTAAAGCCATAGAATCTACTAGAGATCCTGCCACTGGTGAGTTACTGCCAGTGTGAGGATAGCTAACGTGGCATGGACCTTAAAACAAACCTGTACTTTTCTCATGCAGGGCAAAGCAACAGGTTCACTTTATTGCCCCCCCTCCAAAACCCCTACCCAGCATTCTTCCCTTTCCCATATGCTGCGTTTGGCTGCAGGACCAGCACCAATAAAGAATGTTGGGCTGTGTCCCTGAGAGTGGATACTACAGCATTCAAAAGCCAACAGAATGGCACAGTCGTGAAATACATTATGTTGGGCATTATTTATGTAACTATCTCCTCCCTGTTCAGACTTACATACACTGTGTCTGCAGAGGGAAATATTCTAGCATTGACTTCCTTTGTTGCTCTGGCATGTTGTGCAACCAAATGACAAAAGAAAGAAGCTGAAGGATGTAAAAAGATGTGTCACAGTAAACAGTGTCCTTCAGAAACACCCATCTTTTACCATTCCCACCAACTATGAAGGCACTATGGCACACTTTGCTTGGTACACTTTATTTAGGCCACATCAATCTGCCTGTACCATAAAAGGGTTAGTTATTTGTGCTTGCCCCCAAGGGCCTTAGGTTCCTAGTCTTCTACATTGGTGGGGCCACCATTAGGTGAACCTGTAACTTTGCTGCTAGGCCTCCATTAAATTGAATCTGTTGCTTTGCATAGGCACAGGTTCTCTTTAAGCACTGCAAATACATTTAAATTGAGTGTCCCACAATTATTTTTATGGGGGCTCCAGGACCTGAGAACCCTTTTGCATTACTATACAAAGAGGTCACTAGCAAAGAGAGAATTTCCATTTTTTTTCTGGATATCCCCTTTAAGCAATGACAAATAAAAGTCTGTTGACCCGCCTGATACATTTCCTGTATTGGAGTATGCATGTTACAGCACAACAAAAATGACAGTGAACAGTCATGATTCATGACAGTTTGATCATCTTTTAGAGTTGTGTCCTGTTAATCATCTTTCTTACAAAACACTTTGCTTGTGGCGGAGAATGGCGTTCATAAAAAAAACACATAAAAATGAAACTAGCCAGGACCAGAATAAGCAATATGGAGTTTGGATTCCAAGCAGAGTTTTTACCGCAACAGACCCTCAGAATTCCGGGCAATGTAATTTAATAAAGAAACAAATATAGGTACTAATTTGGCCACACACGCTACAAAGATTGTGCAATTTCTGAATAACTTCCTTTAGATTGATTAACTGAAATATAGTGTAAGGACCCACCTACAATGATCTATATTGAATCAGATTATCACTCGCACTTCATTGTTGGTGCGCCTAAGGAGAATGCACCATCATATTATGTAGCAATATTGAACCCAACAAGAGCAATGTAATATTTGGCGGCTTACCAACCCTTAAATGTGGTGGTTGCATTACTTTTCTTTTTTCTTTTATTTTCACCTGGTGATCTGGCCAGTAACACACTGCCTGCTCTAGGGTGGCTCTACTCTGGATGGAGGAGCAACAGAAGCACCTTTGTACAGCAGCATTGTCAGAAAGTAGTGTTAAAGGTTTTACATAAATGAATAAAAGCTGACCATAGTTAAATGGTTTGTCTTGACCCTCTAAGGCGCCTTTCATAAAACACTGTCAAGAGGCAAAAGCAGACAGATGGGGCTTATTTTTAACTCCCCTCAGCCACCTGTCTAAACCAGGCAATGGGCGCAACAAAAAAGTAGGCATGTTGCAGACAGCAGGCAATACCACCAGCCACCACCCCCCATAGAGGTGAATATGGCCCTGTTGCAACTATGAAAAGAGGAATTTCAGTGTAGCATGTGGGATGTTCCTTCTGATTGCTGGCTAACTGCGGACCAGGCACTGCTCACAAAGTGATCCACTGCTGATCGCTACTCAACAGCTAGGCTTAAATGGCATAACTGCCATTTTTGCTGGACAGTTTGGTCTGTTAAAGAAAAAAAAGTGTGAAATAATACAATTGTCAGTCAGCAGTTGTTTGTGTATGTGGCCACCATTATACCAGTCTGACATTAGAAATAGAAATATGAATGTGTGTAGAATGCATATTTTCAGAAAATAAATTCTATGCTTTGACACATTTGTAGAAGAAGGGAGTCAGATGATAGAGAGAGAGAGAGATTTAGAGATAGATAGATAGATAGATAGAGAAAGAGATAGAGAAAGAGAGAGGGAGGGAGATAGAGAGATTTAGAGATAGATAGATAGATAGACAGACAGACAGACAGACAGACAGACAGACAGACAGACAGACAGATAGAGGGGGGGGGAGATGACAGATATATATATATATATATATAAAGATAGATATATATAAAGATAAATAGATATTAGATAGATAGATCATTCCTCCTATGACGGACAGAGGTTTTGTGAGCAGTCATGTTTATTGTCCCAAAGGTAATTTAATTTCACATTTGACATTTCACATTCCCAGACAAGCATACGCCTGTATGAAAACGTTCTCTTCTTTACTTATGCCCATGTGCTGTACAGGTGTTTATGCTAGCACCGCCATATAGCAGCAGCGCACAGCCATTCCGGTCAAAGGCAAAGCTGTACTCTACACCTAGGCATCATGGGCAGAGGAAATAGAAAGTTAGGCTAGATTGACACCGCTACAATCTGATTCTGATCTGAATTTCAGTATGATTATGTAGTGCAACTTTGATAAAGTTTGTATATTATATGGAAACAAAATCAGGCTGGAATGGCACCAATGTAGTACAGGACATTTTCCAAAAATCACACCATGCTGAGTTGCATTGATGTGAGTGTGCACCATTGAAAACAATGTGATTTCCATTGTCATGCAATTCTGTGCAACTCAAGTTGCAGCTGAAATCACACTAATGTGAATGAAGCCTTACAAAAATGGAGGTAGGATGTCTCTGAAATCATTTTTATAACCAACCTCTTTTTGTAAGGCCTGTGCTTTAGTGAATGAATGGCATTACTGTTGCTTTCTGTTTATCTACTCTAGTCAACCAGCCATTGCTAAAGGAACCCATATCAACCTCAGGAGGAGGCTCCACAGGACTCTGGTTTAGAAAGACTAATATAGCTGCATTGCCTTCACAGGTGACCTTGCAATACTTTTTCACGTTATATATGACAGAATGTCCATTACAGACTGTTGGTCTTAAAAGGTAAGTCCACATTGTCACGAAAAATGAAAAGGTGGACTAACTCCAAATATCCTAGCCACCCCTTCAGATGCAATTCCACATAGCAGTCCATGATGTCCAGAGCTACCAGTGTAGCAGGCCGCACACTGCAATACACTGCCCCATAATGAGTATCCATCATAATGCTCCCAATGGCAAGTGATTATTGATTGGTTCAGTACAGCCATGTGACTAATCTGACCAATGAGAAGTGCACTTGAGGTTTTTTTTTAGTAAGGTCAAGCCATTAAATGGATACTTGCTCTGCAGCTGTGTACTGATGTGTACAGTCCGCTACATTGACATCACAGGGCATCAAGGCCAATATGTGCAGCAGGGCTTAGAGGAGTGGCCAGGATATCTGGAGTTAGTTCAAATTTTCATTTTTTGTGAAAAGATGAACGAACCTCTCAAAGGAATCCATAAGCTGCCATAATTGGGCCCCTCTTCTAAAAATGTTAGCTGCCTGAATCTCTCACAATACGGCACCATGTCCACTGGCCATTTGACCCCGGTCATGGGTTAGGTTCAGCGTGGTGCAGGAGGAATAATCACACTGAGGCTCAGAATGCAGAAACCAGTGTATTGAAGAACTCGCAAAACAGTACAACAGCCTGGTCACCGGTCCAGGAACTCATAGTTAATGCAATGGAGAGTCAGTGGTAGTAGACTTGAGCTGAAGACATCGCTTGCTGAGGGAGGTAGAGTGCGGCATGGCAAGTCCAATCCAAGAGGGAGCTTGCGGAAGTGTAGACGTAAGCCCTGCTCTTTCCCTACTCCTCTGGAACCTCTCCCTACTGCTGGTGCTGTTCCTGACAGGTGGGTATGCTCTCCTTACACTAGCCACTTGGCAAATGCACACCAAAACCTGGGGGCAGGGATTTAAAGACTCTGCTTGACCCAAGATAGCCACCAGAGTCACCTGGATGCAGCATAGCCAACTGGAATGCTGCTCTGGGGGACCAAGGGAATCACAGAGAAGCCAATTTTCTCTTGAATTCATCTCTAGCTGCAGTATTACTTAGTTGAGCACCACCTACATGAGAAAACAGACTGCACCTTCCTACATGATGCTTGGGGCTCTGGCGTTTAACTGCAGGCGGAGGACACAGGCATTCCATCCAGCCCCGCTGTTGGCAGCCTGTCAAACTCTGTGAGGCTTGATGGTATGGTGCACCTAGTTGTACAAATATATAGGGCCTGGAGAGGAATTTCTCTAATGCAATAAGGATGCATTGTGCCTAATACTTTAGTCACTGACCCAGAACTTCTGATTTTCTCTGAACACCCTGATCTAAAAGGGGTACTTTTTCTTGATAACCACCAAATCTGCCTGTCTACATGAGTGATGTTTTTCTAACAGCATATCTCTTTATACATATACCCCAGCCTTCTATTTCCTTGAAATTCTGCTTTAAACACGAATAACCCCTAATAATTGCATAAGGCCAACATAAGTACATGGCGTAATGTTGACTAAATAAACCCTGCTACTGAAACACGATGTGTGCTCAGTGATCTGAGAGGGCTGTTTTCTGGGGACTGAATACAGAGCTGGCCAGGGACTGGGCCCTGAGCCAGGAAGAGTTCTGGGAAACCGTGTCTGATCAGAATACGTCATGTGATCTTTTCATGTTGGCGTTGTCAGCACACATCAGCTTAGGAACTGTGCCAGGCTACAGGTTTATGTGTGGCTGCTGAAAGGACCAAACAACCAAATTCTAATACTGCATGAAATGGATTTGGAACTTTGTTTCTAGGTTTTAGCTTTTAATGACTCATGAACAGACGTTCATTAGCTAGGCGGGGTGTTACAGTAGTACAGGCGGGATGTGATGGGAACCTGAGCAGCAATAAGCACAAGAAAGGAAAGGGAAGGGTATGATGGCAGTTGTTAGCACATGAATGTCTGGACAGAATTAGGATGAGGTCACAAATGACCACTGAGCTAGGAGCTGGGAAATTGGAACATTGTCAAAAGAGACTGCCGTCAGGAAATGAAGCTGATTTATATGGAGGAAGGAATACTGCTTGTGTTTTATCTACGTTAGCACTTAAAGCCCAGCTGAACTTTTTGTTAAATCAGCTAAATAGGTTACAGGTGCATGAAAACTAAAGGGGTGCAAAGTCTTACAGTTCATTGTTTTTGGAAAGCAGACATCCTGAGTACAAAAGCTGGTCACATGCCAACCTACTGCAGAGAAGGGTCCCTGCTTTCTGTGTGGAAGCAGTTGTCTCTCTGCAGAGCACCAAACACAATACCTATAGCAATCAGCAAGGCTCATGATCTCTGTTGATTGGAGAGCTCTATCCGTGACTCCCAAGAGATATGTCAGACCATCAAAACTGAAGGGGTGCAAAGCCAAGCTGCCACATCCAGAGTAGAAAGGCCTGTCCCCTACCATTGTGCCTATAGCTCCACAATCAGCAAGGCTCATGAGCTCTGTTGATTGGAGAGCTCTATCCATGACTCACTAAGGATGTGTCAGACCATCAAAACTGAAGGGGTGCAAAGCCAAGCTGCCACTTCCAGAGTAGAAAGGCCTGTCCCCTACCATTGTGCCTATAGCTCCACAATCTGTAAGACTCATGATCTCTGTTGATTGGAGAGCTCTATCCGTGACTCACAAGAGATGTGTCAGACCATGAAAACTGAAGGGGTGCAAAGCCAAGCTGCCACATCCAGTGGCCAGTAGAAAGGCCTGTCTCCCCTACCATTGTGCCTAGAGCTCTCGTTCTGACTTGGGGGGGGGTATCAAACCTCTACATAGAGGCCACTGCTTCCACCCAGAGAGTAGGGGTCCTCTGCTGCATGTTGGCAGGGGACAGGTTTTCTACTCAGCATGTGGTTGCTTTTTAAGAAGAGGAAATATAAGACTCTGCACAACTTGGCTTAAGGCAGCTAAAAGAAGAACCAGGTGCAAGGTGTGTACTTTTTAAAGTGGCTCCAAAGTTTAAGTATCTTGGTATTTTTTACTTTAGTTTATTGCACTCCCTGCATTAGGGTTTAGGATTTTACACTTCCAGGTCGGATGACTGAGTTACTGTAAAGCATGACACTTACTGAAGGGAATATACAGGTGTGATATTTAGAGGGCATTCGCTAGAACTGAGAACAAATGAGGGTCAGGTCATCTGTCAGAGACTTACAGGAAATCAGTGGATGGGATGAGGTATGGAAAAAAAAAGTGTAAGAGATCTAAATCAGTTGTGGTGCAGACAGCATCTATGAAGTTCTATAAAATGTATTCCTGGTACAGAACACTGGGTTTCTACAAATCCTTACTAGAGAAAGCTCTATCATACTATTTATGGCCCCTTTTGAAAATGCTAGCTGCTTGGCTGTGATAATAAGCAACTGGTCCATAAATAAAAATGCACAATGTCTGCTGATTAGGCTATCTAGGTCCAGTGCATCCCTCCTGGCACTTTAGTGCACCAGGGAGGGACAGGTGCATTCCAGACCTTCATTCTTAAATGCACAGAGCCCTAAAAGCAGATACTACTCGGTATAATGTTCAGCATTGTCCAGACAAGGCCTCAGACAGGCTGCAGGCAGTGAGGCTGGGCACTGCACCTCTCCTTCCCAGGTGCATTAAAAAGGTGGAGGGGATACAATGCACCTAGACCAGGGGTGTCAAACTGGCAGCCCTCCAGCTGTTGCAAAACTACAAGTCCCATCATGCCTCTGCCTTTGGGAGTCATGCTTGTAACTGTCAGTCTTGCAATGCCTCATGGGACTCTTTGGCAACAGCTGGAGGGCCGCCAGTTTGATACCCCTGACCTAGACAGTCCTGTGTGCAAGGGGCCTTATGCTGATATATTGGCTTCAGTGCTTTTAATTGCTGACCTGGAATAAGTCAGAATTCTTGATTTGCATACTTGCGAAACTAAAATCATCTAACTATTGGGTCAGAAATGGTAGATCTAATGGTTCTCTATTATAGGCCCTCTTTAACTCCTTGGCACCGACGGTACGCAAATATGCGACCTTTCTGCGGCTTGGCCTTGAGGACGAGAGGCCGCATATTTGCATAGCTGATATAAACAAATATGTGCCAAGAGCGCTTGCCACTCCTGGCAAAGTTACCGGCGCCTCACGGAAAGCTCCCAATCGCTACTCACGATCGGGAGCTTTTTGATCATTTGACCGCTGTGACAGCCAATCATGCCGGTCACATGACCCTAAACCCTCTGGATCATCCAGATGGTCATTGGCAAACTTCAGACGGGCCTGGACATGTGATGACTTGATCAAGGGAACCTTCCGTGCAATGCATGATTTGAAACCATGACGGCGTAGTGTTCTACTGACAGTGAGCTTTGAAACTGTGGTCCCAGCTCTCTTCATGTCATTGCCCAGCTCCTCCCTTGTAGTTCTGGGCTGATTCCTCACCTTTCTTATCATCAGTGATACCCCACAAGGTGAGATCTTGGAGCCCCAGTCCGAGGGAGACTGACAGTCGTCTTTAGCCTCTTCCATTTTCTAACAATTGCTCCAACAGTTGATCTATTTTCACCAAGCTGCTTGGCAATTGCCCCATAGCCCTTTCCAGCCTTGTGGAGGTCCACAATTTTGTCTCTGGTGTCTTTTGACAGCTCTTTGGTCTTGCCCATAGTAGTAGTTGGCATCTGACTGACTGTGGGGTGGACAGGTGTCTTTAAAGAGCTCAGACAGGTGCTACTAAGTTAGATTAATGAGTGGAGTAAAGGTGGACTTTTTAAAGGCACAGTAACAGGTCTCTGAGAGCCAGAATTCTTGCTCTTTCTTAGGTGTTCAAATACTTATGTTCAGCAGTGCAAGACAAATAAATTCTTTAAAAATCATACAATGTGATTTCCTGAATTTTTTTTTTAATTCTGTCTCTCAGAGTGGGAATGCACCTACAATGTAATGTACAGCGCTGAGCGAACTATTGGCGCTTTATAAATACTGTATAATAATAATAATGTGAATTTCAGACCCCTCCATGATTTCTAAGTGGGAGAACTTGCAAAATCGCAGTGTGTTCAAATACTTCTGTTCCTCACTGTAGATAGATAGATACCGTATTTTCCGGTGTATAAGACGACTTTTTAAATCCATGAAAATCTTCTCAAAATTCGGGGGTCGTCTTATACGCCGGTATACAGCATGCTGACACTTGGTGTCAGGGCGGCAATTTTTAGGGGGTGGCGCGGTGCCGCCGCTGCCCCCCCCTTCCAACGGAAGGGACACTAAGTACAGGGGCAGGCAGGTGACTGCTGTTTCTTACCTGGCTCCGGTCCCAGTCCCACGACGATCCAGTCCAGGAAGCGCGGCTGCTCCTTCATTCAGTTCAGCCACTCGATGTTTGCGCGGCCGCTCAGCTCTGCCTCCTCACCGGTGATTGGGCGCCAGAACTGTAGCTCAGGAAAGGCACATAGGCAGCCAATCACTGGCGAGGAGGCGGAGCTGAGTGGCCCTGCGAAAATCGATTGCGGGAGCGGCCGGTAAGTGTGCCGTGCAGAGATGATGCTGCAACCACGTAGGCTGGCTGCAGCAGCACCATGCTGGAACAGGGGTCAGCAAGTGTCATTGGTTTCAGTGGGAGGAATAGTGCCCCATCATTGGTGTCACTGATACTAATGATGGGGCATTATTCCTCCCACTGACACCAACGATGGAGCACTATTCCTCCCCCCACTGACACCAACGATGGGGCACTATTCCTCCCCCCCACTGACACCAACGATGGGGCATTATTCCTCCTCCCCACTGACACCAACAATGGGGCACTATTCCTCCCCCCCCCACTGACACCAACGATGGGGCACTATTCCTCCTCCCCACTGACACCAACGATGGGGCACTATTCCACCCCCCACTGACACCAATGATGGAACACTATTCCTTCCCCCACTGACACCAATGATGGGGCACTATTCCTCCCACTGACACCAACGACGGGGCACTATTCCTCCCACTGACACCAAAGATGGGGCACTATTCCCCCCACTGATACTAATGATGGGGCACTATTCCTGCCACTGATACCAATGATGGGGCACTATTCCTGCCACTGATACCAATGATGGGGCACTATTTCTCCCACTGACACTGATGGAGTACTATTCCTCCCACTGACACTAATGATGGGACACTATTCCTCACACACTGACACTAATGATGGGGCACCATCATTGGTGTCAGTGGGAGGAATAGCACCCCATCATTGGAATACCATACCATATTGAAATCAAATCTGATGTTTTTTAATTTTTATTTTGTGTGCGTTGGAAGAGGGGTAGTCTTATACGGCGAGTATAGCCCAAACCCTATATTTTAACAGGAGAAGTAGGGGGTTGTCTTATACGCCCAGTCGTCTTATACGCCGGAAAATACGGTAGATAGATAGATAGATCTGGACAGATAGAATTACTTGTATGCTTTGGGTCATTGTCCTGTTGCATCACCCATCCTCTGCGGAGCTTCAGTTGGTGGACAGATGGTCGTACGTTTTCCTGCAAAATGTCTTGATAAACTCTGGAATTCATTTTCCCATCAATGACAACAATCTGTCCAGGCCCTGAGGCAGCAAAGCAGCCCCAAACCATGATGCTCCCTCCGCCATGTTTTACAGTGGGGATGAGGTTTTGATGTTGGTGTGCTGTGCCTTTTTTTCTCCACACATAGTGTTGTGTGTTCTTCCCAAACAACTCAATCTTGGTTTCATCTGTCCACAGTATATTTTGCCAGTAGTGCTGTGGAACATCCAGGTGCTCTTTTGCAAACTTCAAACGTGCTGCAATATTCTTTTTGGACAGCAATGGCTTCCTCCGTGGTGTCCTCCCATGTACTCCATTCTTGTTTAATGTTTTCCTTATTGTAGATGTGTCAACAAAAATGTTAGCATGTGCCAGAGATTTCTGTAGGTCTTTAGCTGACACTCTGGGATTCTTCATTACCTCATGCAGCATTCTGCGCTGTGCTCTTGCAGTCATTTTTGCAGGACGACCACGCCTAGGGAGAGTAGCAACAGTGCTAAACTTTCTCCATTTGTAGACAGTCTGTCTTACCGTGGACACATGAACATCAAGGCTTTTGGAGATACTTTTGTAACCCTTTCCAGCTTCATGCAAGTCAACAACTCTTGATCGTAGGTCTTCTGAGAGCTCTTTTCTGCGAGGCATGGTCCACATCAGACAGTGCTTCTTGAAACCAGTAAACCCAAAACAGGTGTGTGTTTTTTAAGGGCAGGACAGCTGTCAGCAACACATCCAATATCATCACACTGATTGGAGTCAAGGTTGGCTCACTCCTGGCTCCAATTAGCTCTGGGAGAAGTCATTAAGCTAGGGCCTCACATACTTTTTCCTCCCTGCACTGTGAATGTTTACATGTTATGTGCAATTAAACCATGGCAACATCTAATGTTTGTGTAGTATTATGTTCAGCAGACTGTATTCTTCTATTGTTGTGACTTAGATGACGTTCAGAGCACATTTTATGCCCAATTCATGCAAAACTCCATGTAATCCCAAGGGGTTCACATACTTTTTCTTGCAACTGTAGATAGATTAGATAAAACTGATTAATAGACTGGACAGAATAAGACATTTTCTGAAAAATGTATTCTTTCCTATGAATAACACATCATCCTCCAAAAAGTATACATTAGTAATGGCCGTTTTTTCTTTTTATTTAGTTTTTATGAATTATGTATAAAATCAGCTAATCCTGGAGGACGGGGTAAAGAGGCTGTGTGTGCCACCTAAATTCACTTTCCTGTTTTCCTGGTAGTGCTGGCCTGATGTTTTCTCTAACATGCATTTTTAATGTTTTTTTTTCTAATTGAATTTCCTGTGTAAACTGGATCTGTTAGATCTATAGTAGCAGTTGTTTTCTCCTTAAAGGGAAATCACTATTTTGAACAATAGTGTAACCCATATAGACATTATTATTATTTATATTTTTTCTTTCTCTTTCTGACTTTAACTTTTTATATAGGTGACTTCTTGTAAAGGGACACGTTCTTGTAAAGTTATGTGTACAGCCAGTCCCTTCATGAAGGGGTTTGATAATAAGGTTGGCCGCCAGACTGAGGACATCTAGTGGCTGAAAAGAGGTACTGAGGAAGGGGTCATCTCTGGATTGAAGGTGACTATTGCAGCAAAGGGCCTTTTAAATTTGTTCTTCAATGGGATAAAAATTCTTAACTTTGTTTGGCTGGAGTTCTCAGTGATAACTCATAGGTGAGGGTTACCTTTTGCTGCACATTCAGAAATGCACCCAAAGCCGCACAAAACCCAGCAGATCAGTGTATGAAAGAGGCCTAACAACCAAATTTTGGTGCTCCAAAATAAAGTAACAATCATTTTCTGTCTCAGCAATTCTTCATCCTCATGCTGCTGCTAAGGTGACTTACAGAGGAATGACGTTATTGTATAAAACTGGCATTTCGACATTGATGTTTAAGTCCCTGCTTCATTCTGCAAAGCCATTTACACTTAAAAGTTCTCCAAATGCCTTGATTCAGCATAATAATACCTAGCGGACACTTTATAATGATCTGCACAGCATGGAGTAATTTTGTTCTGCTGAGTAAGGAAGGTGCGTGAACAATATACAAAATGAAGCAGCAACATCTCTCCAATTATAATAGAAATACAGTTAACACTTTCTGGTTTTATTTTTTATATAGATGAAAATATAGAAGAGGTTCCCAATGTGAGCTGACCATACAGTACATGGGAAGTGAGCTCGACATACATGTGCCAGAAAAGCAATATAATTTGCTTAATTTTTGTCAGAAATGTTTAATCAAACTTTTTAGTTGATTTATATAGTTAAAGTATATGTAAACCCTCGCCTTGAAAGACAACCCATTCAATTTAAAATAGAAATGAAAGGAAAAAAATGTATAAATGTATAGATACTGTACAAAGAACATTATACGGTACATACTTTTTCTATAAGTGATCACATACCGTTTGTTCCCTGCTGCAGCTGGAGCTTAGAGAGCTGGGGGAGGAGAAACAGCAGGACACTAGTCTTATTTTATTCCATTTATTTATTACAGGTACTTATATAACGCCATCAATTTACACAGCACTTTACATTATATATTGTACATTCACATCAATCTCTAACCCTCAAGGAGCTTACAATGAAAAGTCCCTAACTCACATTCATACGTACACATACTAGGGCACATTTAGATGGGAGCTAATTAACCTACCAGCATGTCTTTGGAGTGTGGGAGGAAACCGGAGTACCCGAAGGAAACCCACACAGGCACAGGGAGAACATGCAAGCTCTGGGCAGCTAGTGCCGTGGTTGGGACCCCAGTGCTGATAGGCAGAATTGCTAACCACTTCCCAGTGAATGGCTTTGCAGGAAGGGGAGGGGGGGTGTCAGCACAAGTCTGACCATTGGAGGAGAGCAGGCTGAGTTTACAGCACAGTTAGAGAACTGACCATGCTCTGCTCTCATGCCTAGTGTGGTCAGTTTTTAATAGGAAAGCAGAGGGACTGGCAGGAGCATCAGGGATTTCACACATACAGGAAGCAATACAAAGATAACAGGGAATTTCTTCATCCAAGTACATAGTACAGCAAGCTCATATCAGGAATATGAAATGTTTGGTTTGTATATTCTTTAAACTACTCTTCCAATCTATAGAAGAAATGGCCTTAGTAGGCCTCCCATGACCAGCAGATTCCTGCCTGAATATTAATACAAAACCCTTTTGACCAAGATGCCTCACACTGGCAGGGATAGGGCTGACACCAGGGCCGTGGATAAGGGCGTACCACCAGTCCTCCTGTACAGGGCCCAGGCCAGCAGGGGGGCTCAGGCAGCTGGGTGCATCAGATGTGAGAAGGGAGGGTGATCGGTATGGCAGGAGGCGCAATTACTTGAACCGATCCCCTGTATGGCTCTCCCTGCAGCAGCTGATATCTGGCTTGTTCTCCTCTCTCTTCTGCTTGCTTTCAGCTGCTGCAGAGTAAGCCATACAGGGGGATCAGTTCCAGTAATTGCCCCCTCACTGCCCCATCACCCTACCTGTGCACCATACTTTTCACCCTGCCAGTTTCCCCTTTGTGCCCACACCCTTGCAGTGCTACCGACTTCCCTCCTCTCCTTCCCACCAGCAGCTGCAAGGACATAATAGGATCCTTCAGGATGGAGAGTGAGGAAAGGGTCTGGTAAATAAGTCATAATTACCAGCCCCCTTCCTTTCCTGAATGAACACAATGACCGATCAGTACCAATCACTCACTGTGTTCATTCATAAATAAAGCACAGTAAACTGTTTTTCTTGGTGTAGAGGGCCCTGTAAAGTTGGCTGTATGGGGCCCCGTGGTTTCTAACAGCAGCCCTGGCTGACACTATGGTACACCCCACTCACTACTCTGGGTACCTCTACAGACTTCCCTGGCACCTACACTACCTACTCTTCACCTATAGTGTTCCCAACCCTAACTATGGAGACGTCTAGTGGCCAGTTTAGGTTACTACACCAGGCACCTCTGTCCCTACCCTACAGCTCTTGCAGCAGAAGCAGACGTGGGGAGATGCTTTTTTAACACTGTCTGGTGGAAAACACTGTCTGGCATGCAACGTTCCACCCAGTAGCTTGACACTAGCACTAAGTCCCACAGTGTCAACCCCTTCCGATTTGTTAGCACAACTTCCACAACTTAATGTGCATCACGTTAGGGTAGGCCATTCACTTTAACATGCTCCCCTATGCACCAAAATATTTATTTATTTCAGGTACTTATATAGCGCTGTCAATTTACGCAGCGCTTTACATATATATTGTACATTTACATCAGTCCCTAACCATCAAGTGGTGTACAATCTAAGGTTACTAACTCACATTCATACATACACATACTAGGGACGATTTAGACAGGAGCCAATTAACCTACCAACATGTCTTTGGAGTGTGGGAGGAAACCGGAGTACCCGGAGGAAACCCACGCAGGCACAGGGAGAACATGCAAACTCCAGGCAGGTGGTGCCATGGTTGGGATTCAGACCAATGACCCTAGTGCTGCCAGGTGGAAGTGTTAACCATTTAGCCACTGTGCTGCCCAAATAGTACAAAAGAAGTCATTATATCTTTTTATTTGTAATGCTGCACACAACATATGGTACAACGCATGTGTGTTAGCAAAGGTGTGTTTGGTGCCATTAAGAATGAGTGACACACGAATGCAAAACAAAAAAAAAAATGCACGTTACTGCAACATACAGGTGCAAACAGGGCCTAAAAAGTGTAAATTATGTAGTTGACAAAGTTTCATCAAAACAGAAACACTCAATCTTACTAACTGAGCTACATCGGGCTACTTTCTTTCTACTTTATTTAAAGGGTGTTTGTTGGAGAGGGTGTATTTGGAGTAGTTTATTTAATTTAATTTTCTTTGTTTTTTTTTTATATTTTTTAATAATACTTTTTTTTTCACTTTCTGTATTTACTTTCAGGTCCAAGATTGTTGGAAGGAGCTTTTGTAACCCTCGGAAGCCATTTAAAGCCCCTTGCACCCTTTAAAACTACTTTAATTATATTGTAAAGCGCTGAGCAAACTATTGGCGCTATATAAATCCTGTATAATAATAATAATAATAATTATCCCTTCTGATTTTTGCTGAAAGTCGCCAGAAATTAGAATTGTGAATTTCATTCATCACTTGTGACCACCAGAGCTGTTTTATTCATTTATGCTATCACTTAGAATCAAAGTAGCAATAATCTCCTAACTGATTTCTCCATTACAGACACCCTTATTTGCTACTAAGTGCATTCCTGTGGCTAGACAACTATAACTCCATATAGAAAACTCCTATATAAAGGCAGAACACTGATAAAAGTCTCTCGCATTCCGGAATGTCATACTTGTTTTGCCTCCAGCCATTGGTGTGAGATTCCAAAAAACACAAGAACATTTATGTTGTTTTAAGAGATTTACCAGGAAAATGTAGCTGTGATTAATAATAAAAAATATTGTGTCTCTTAAAATAGAAGAGAAGTCAGATTAATTAGCATTTGATTGCTGTAATCTTGGAAACAGTCATTAGATACAAGGGAACAAAGAGTGGTGTTGGCATAAAGCCTGTGCTACTCTTCTAACCTGAAAAAAACAGGTTGGGATGCTCCCAATTAAAGCTGAACTCTGGGAATGCAACCACTCTGGAAAATGTTCTGGGCTACTATGGGCTAAGTCCAACGAGGTGCATGAACTTATGTCTTTTATTTACAATTGACATTTTTATGGAGCACTGGAAGCATAACACTTCCATCCCATGCTGGATCTTCTGATCTCAGATTAAGTAGATGCAGAACAGCATGGAACCGCTTTGGTAGTGTGAGTCACTTTCAGGATTGCAGTTCATAGTTTTTGGTTTATACTGTTCGTGGGAGATTGTTCATTACATGAGAGTAGTGATAGCTGTACTCCGAGAGCTCTTATAAAATTGTCAGATGTACCTCATGCGCCTTGTGAGACTTAACTCATAGTATGCCAGCACATGATACAGACTGGCTGAATTCTTAGAATTCAGCATTAACAATGGGGGGGGGGGGCAAACCCCTTTGTTAGTTAGGAGTTACCTGCTCTATTTTCTATGAGATCTCCGGACAAGGCAAGGAGAGCAGGAAAGCTGCAGCTGCCTGCTCCGGCTCCCTCTGACTGCCCTTCACCCCCCCCCCTCGCTCAGCTGAGAGCAAGAGAGAGGGGAAAGCTGCAGCTGCCTGCTCCGGCTCCCTCTGACTGCCCTTCTCCCCCCCCCCTCGCTCAGCTGAGAGCAAGAGAGCGGGGAAAGTTGTTTAACCCTGCATTTGCCACTGTTTCCAGCTGGGTATATAGGCAGGGAAAGCAGCTTTAATGCAGTGTGAATGAGGGCTTGTTTCAAAGTGTTTTATTTTGTATAGTCTGGGCACAAGTTTTAACTAATAGGAGTCACATTCGAGGCTTAAGGTAGCCATTAATGCAGATGTAAACCCAATCCAACACCCCCCCGACATAATCTTCTTTATAAACACTTTAATCTTGTCTCCAAGTTGCAATACTTTGTTGTTACCATGTCACATGTACATCTGGTATAGACTATAAGTGGCTGTACCAAGGAGTCAATGTGCAGGCATATTCCGCTGATCTCACCATGGAGAAGCCCACCCTTGGAAATGACATGCCACCAGGGCTGCTGTTAGAAACCACAGGGCCCCATGCAGCAAACTGGACAGGGCCGCCCCCAAAATGCTATGCTTCAGTTATGAATGAACACAGTGAGTGATTGTTACAGTTCACTCATTGTATTCATTCAAGAAAGGAAGGGGCTGGTAAATGCAACATATTTACCGGACCCTTCCCCCACTCTCCATCCTGAAGGATCCTATTGTGTGCTTGCAGCTGGGAAGCCGGCAGCACTGCGAGGGTAGGGGCACAGGGCAGCATATGGTGCACAGAGGGGGTGATGGGTGCCGCAGAGGGGCAATTACTGGAATTGATCCCTTGTATGGCTCTCTACAGCAGATAAAAGCCAGCAGGAGGGAGAGGAGAATAATCCAGCTTTCAGCTGCTGCAGAAAGAGCCATACAGGGGATCGATTCCAGTAATTGCCCCCCCCCGTCACGCCGATCAACCTCCTTCCCCATATCCGGTTCACCCAGCTGCCTGGGCCCCCCTGGAGGACTGGTGGTACCCCCTTATCCACGGCCACTGCTGGAGTGAGTGCATGCAGTCGGGAAGTGATTGCAAATAAGCTGCAGGAGATCAGCAGCATTGAAATGCAAAAGTGAAGGAAATAAAATACAAAAGTGGTATTCTCTAAAAGACAAAAATATGCACTTGTTTAGGATACATGGTGTTTTAGCAAACTAAACCATTTATGGTTTAGATCTAATATAGGGTAAAGGAACACATTTAAAAAACAATGAAAGCAACTGATGGAGAATGAATCACTGTCATTGTACAACTGAAAGATTCACCTGCACTGAATGTTCAGTGAATGTTAGATAGACTGCTTTATGAATAATCCTGTAAGTTTTAGGAGACATGTCAAGCATTTATTGTAGGGTTTAGTTTGGTTATCCTGCTCATATTTGAATTTTAAAAATAAATTTGGCTCTCCTAGCCAATCCCAGCAGTATATTTAAACTCTTTGTTACATGCAAAGGCTGATCTCAGGAAACTGTGTCGCTGATCTTCCTGTTCGGAACAATGGGACAAAGCGTCTGGGGAACAGATATAAAAACCCATATCCTGCCTAGAAACCAATGTATTCCATGTGTTACTATAAAAACACTCCTGTCTCTGTTAGTTTAATAATTTGAACAATGCACCCTGTGCTTGTTGGGTAGAGTACAAAATCCTCTTCAAATGTCCCAGTTCGAAATGTTTTCTCAGTGCCACAAGTACTGTTCAGTATTGTGTATATAGCTTATCAGCATGCTTGTGGCTGGCAGGATGACTGGATGCATAGCTCGTCACTGTAGGTTAAAGTCTCACTGTGCGTGACATTTTATGATGCCAAATGTACATCCACTGGGGTCAGATTGTAAGAGAACAACATGTAACCGATTGGATACAATGGTATGTTTTGCTCAGTAATTTATAAATCCAAGGACAATTTCTATCAAGAAACCATGATAAACATTACCATGGATATAAAAAGCCTACACACCTCTGTTAAAATGTCAGGTTTCTGTGATGAAAAATGAGAGAAAGATAAATAACTTCAGAACTTTTTCCACCTTTTAATGTGACCTATTAACTACAACTCAATTGAAAAAAATCTGAAATCTTTTAGGGGCGGGGGGGGGGGGGGGGGGGAGTAAAGATAAAAAACTAAAATAATGTTGTTGCGTGTGTGTGCACACCCTCTTAAAACTGGAGATGTAGCTGTGTTCAGAATTAAGCAATCACATTCAAAGGCATATTGAAAAAAGGAGTCAGTACACACCTGCCATCATTTAAAGTGCCTCTGATTAACCCCAAATAACGTTCAGCTGTTCTAGTAGGTCTTTCCTGACATTTTCTTAGTCGCATCCTACAGCAAAAGCCATGGTCCACAGAGAGCTTCCAAAGCATCAGAGGGATCTCATTGTTAAAAGGCATTAGTCAGGAGAAGGATACAAAAGAACTTCCAAGGCATTAGATATACCATGAAACACAGTGAAGACAGTCATCATCAAGTGGAGAAAATATGACACAACAGTTACATTACCAAGAAATGGATGTCCCTCCAAAATTGATGAAAAGACGAGAAGAAAACTGGTCTGGGAGGCTGCCAAGAGGCCTACAGCAACATTAAAGGAGCTGCAGGAATATCTGGCAAGTACTGGCTGTGTGGTACATGTGACAACAATCTCCTATATTCTTCATATGTCTGGGCTATGGGGTAGAGTGGCAAGACTGAAGCCTTTTCTTACAAAGTAAAACATTCAAACCTGGCTAAAAGCATGTGGGAAAATGTGTTATGGTCTGATGAAGCCAAGGTTGAACTTTTTGGCAATAATTTCAAAAGATATGTTTGGCGCACAAAAACAGCACTGCATATCACCTAAAGAACACCATACCCACAGTGAAGCATGGTGGTGGCAGTATCATGTTTTGGGGCTGTTTTTCTTCAGCTGGAACTGGGGCCTTAGTCAAGGTAGAGGGAATTATGAACAGTTCCAAATACCAATCAATATTGGCACAAAACATTCAGCCTTCTGCTAGAAAGCTCAACATGAAGAGGAACTTCATCTTTCAGCATGACAACGACCCAAAGCACACATCCAAATCAACAAAGGAATGGCTTCACCAGAAGAATATTAACGTTTTGGAATGGCCCAGCCAGACTCCAGACCTGAAACCAATTGAAAATCTGTGGGGTGATCTGAAGAGGGCTGTGCACAGGAGATGCCCTCATAATCTGACAGATTTGGAGTGTTTTTGTAAGGAAGAGTGCCAAGTTAATATGTGCCATGCTGATAGACTCATACCCAAAAAGACTGAGTGCTGGAATCAAATCAAAAGGTGCTTCAACAAAGTATTAGTTTAAGGGTGTGCACACTATCACGTGACTTCATCAGGATTCATCGTGATTAACGTGACACAACGCGTCGGCACGTGGTGGCGCACTTCTGGTTCGGATGCCATATTGGTACACCCATGCAACTACACCTGTCACATGGAGGTTTCATTTTAATGCTGTGATCAAGCTGAATACAAATGTGAGTGCATTTTATGAAGGATTTATTCTATTTTAGTCCAAAATAAATGGTATTACACTATGGGAGTGTTCATTTATGTCTTTTAATGAGATAATTGGCCACAATTTACCTATCCATTTGGAGAGGAGGTCCATTACCAATAAGCTTGTATCTGAGGGGAGACGATTGTGGGGAGAGTGACCAGATCCCAGAGGATTTCCAGGCATGGATGATCCATGCTAGTGGTCCTATAAGTGTTTTGGCCCTCACGGGTTGAAGAGTAGAGGTGAGCGCGCATTGCAGCTGATTTAGGATAAGCTTCCTGTCACTTGAATCCACCTATATATTCACCAGCACGAGGAGTTCTCAGCGTATAGGAATTTATGGTGTTTTTTCACCACATTGGACACTGTGATACACTATATGGTGGTATTTTGCCCCATTGGACACTTTTTCTTTATTGAAGCAAACGCACATGAAGTTTCGTGCATTATTTGTGTTACATTCCTTTTGTGTGAGCACATTTTATGTTTTTTTGTACTGTCACGCATGTCAATTTAAATGCGTTTTATTGTTTTTGGCAGTTACCTGTGAGAGTGGGGAATTTTTTATTTATTCAGTGCGTTTTTGGGGTCAGTCAGCACCTGAACATCACTTATTGCTTAGTCTATTTGGACTTTTTCACTTTTTGATCCATTTAGGATCATTTGGAGCACATCATATTTACAGTTCCATTTGGACTTGTTTTTTTCACGTTTATGACCCATGAGGATCATATCATACACATGGTGGTGTGAGTGTTGTTAACACTTATTGGATTTGTACATTTGTATATTTTATTTGTCTGTGTATGGTTATTCACATCATCATTTAACCTCTATATAGAGGCAGTGCCTGAGAGGTTTTTTCACTTTGTATGTCCTTTCACTCATTATGTTACATGTTATTTAGCATATATTGGGGGTTTTATATATTCATGCTTTACAATCTTGTTATTAATATTAGCGCTACATCCTTTTTTCTGTTTATTTGTCACATATCATTGGGAATATGATTAGATGTTGGCAGCTGTATGTATTCAATTTAATTTATTTCATTTTTTTATTCACTTTGGTATTTTAGGGATTTAGATAGGAGCGCAGGAGGTTTATTCTATTACGCCCTGTTACATGTCATGCTAGACCAACTACATAGGTACCAGAGGAACATGATGGACTTCAAATGTATCTAAACCCAAAACTAAAATGTTATTATATTGCAGCTTACTAGTTCTTGGTGTGGTTGCTGCCTTTTTTTTCTCTTTCCAAGTGTTTGCTATATTTTCACCTGGTGATACTGCAAATAACACACTTTCTGTCCCTGGGTGGCTACGTCACTCGCAGGGGTGGACTGACCATTTGGAAACTCGGGCACTGCCCGAGGGCCCGGGGTCAGTAGGGGGCCCCATGAGATGCCCCTGGTACCTTATCCATAGGCTTTTTTGAGTTTAAGCAAGGACACAGGGGCCCCATGATCCCCTATTGCCCGGGGGCCCCATGAGCTGTCAGTCTGCCCCTGGTCACTCGTCCACTGTATCTATGGGGAGAGCCATTGTTGGAACCATAGGCTGCACTCCTGATATGCACAACAAACATGTCAAAATCTCCTAGCTGAAAAATGAACCAAATCACCCCTCTACACAGTTGAGGTGGATAGGGGAATCCTCCCGCCTGTGTCATTGTATTCAGACAGCGGAGAAGTCAGGTGGACTCCTCTGCTTTCAGAATTCACTGATCAGCACTGCAGCCTTTTGGCTGCAATGTTGATCAAACTAGAGGCAGGCCATACATGATGCAAATTTCTTTCCTGCAACCACAGGTTGCAGTAAAGAAAATCACTTGATTCACCATTCAAGACAGTCAATGTTGAGGGGGAATCCCTCATGCGGAGCTACTGTGGTCTCCTGGTGGGGAGCTGTCTCTACTTGGAGAACTCAGTGATTACTGTCAGCGGCTCTAATATACGCTAACAATAATCACATGTAAAATTCGACATACGTGTACATGGGTTCCTTGTTAACTCTCTAGCATTCTAATGGACTTTCATGAAAAGTTTCAGGATTTCGATGCCTTGGCTCACTATTGACCTCCCTACCCTGGAACCAGTGATATTGACTCTAACATAATGGGCTGTACACGTTATAGACCTTCCATGGGGGCTGATGCTTGGATTTACCCCCTACATACCTCTATCTGCTCCCCCACCCCCATACCTCTTATTATTGTTTCTCATCTCTTTTCTTCTACTTTCTATACCTTTCCAGTTTTTTTTATATTACACTTTTATGAACCAATTGCAGAGGGTGAAGTGGCTTGCAATGATCCAGTGTAGGGAAAAAAACACAGCACATAGTGAGTATGCGCACTAATGTTCAGATACGATATCAGATACACATGAGTTGCATTTTTTTTCCAGTTAGCTGACTTTAACCTATTTTACACTTGCAGATGGGGGGCAGTAGAAACAGGCAGTTGAGCTGCGGTTTTACTTCCCCTGGCTGCCGTTCTTAATTGAACATAATGCTTTGCTTCCATGCTGCGGCAATATTTATACCCCCCATCCACCAAACAAGACCCATTCAAGTGAAAAGGGCCACACAATTTGCAGTTGCAGCATGATAGTGTGGGATTTGCAGGTTAAAACAGGTGGTGAGGAGACCAAATATTGGCTCCTGTCAAAGCCCTCTGAAAGGCAATCCATTGCTGATCACATTTCAGAGGAAACTTAATTGTAAATGAACCCTTATACTGTTGAATCGGGAGACGGAGCAGTAAAGCACAAAGCTCTAGTTACCACTGCAAAGCGGGAAGCAGAGGTTGAATACTATATATAATAGGAATATAAGGATGCCACTATATACAAATATCAAAAAAACTATACACCACATTTGAAAATAGGTTGTAAACACATACACCCAGGGAAGTGACTAGACTAGACTAGGTGATATGCAGAGATGAAACAAAAGTGGGTACCTGTTTATCAGTGGCCCTGACTTCTCTACCGCTGTTCAAGGAATGGAATTTAGACAGCTCCAGAAGGTCGGGGATGGGAATCTGACACACACTGCACAATATAGAGAAGGAAGCTGAGTGTAATCTGTGACCTGAGTGGAGGGAGTGGACACACCCACTTTACAAAGTCTCATAGGAAAACATGCACAGCTGAGGCTGCAATCACATGCTGCATGTTGGGGTGGGGGTTGTCCCATGGTTGTCTGGAGTGTATCTTTTAAGCACTGATGTAAAGGTTGTGGCAAGGAAGCCACCCAGGCTAATTTTAAGATCTGAAAAATAGCATTTAGGCTAACCACTGAAGAAACATAGACCTTTATTTCACAGACATGGTGACCTCTGTGTATACATAGCAGGCATCACTAAATGGCAGACCGGGGTCGGGATGCAGATCGAGTCACTATCCTATCCCATCTGGACCGATGCAGTCCCTCCATTTAGGAGCCTTTTCTTCCCCCAGCTGTCTTGCGGTCATCCTCAGGACAGCTGACAGCAGGAGACAGGACAGTTCTTGATAGAGGGCGGAAGCTTCCCGTGGAGCAGGTGATTGGTTGCTAGGATGAAAGGCAGTTTTAGCAATCAGTCACTGTCTGTGTAAGGTAGGAGCAGGGGCGGACTGACAACTCATGGGGCCCCCGAGCAATAGGGGTTGATGGGGCCCCTGTGTCCTTGCCCAAACTCAAAAAAGCCTATGAAAAAGGTACCAGGGGCATCACATGGGGCCCCCTACTGACCCCAGGCCCTCGGGCGGTGCCCGAGTTTCCAAATGGTCAGTTTGCCCCTGGGTAGGAGTGTGTGGAGGTGGGGGAAAAGTTAAAGGGGCTAAGGACATTAGAGCGAAGGGTGGCTGATGTGAAAAGGAGGCAAGGACTGAATGTGGAGGGACTGAGGACTGAATGTGGGGGGGGGCTTAGAGCAGTAATATTGGGGGACTGAGGACAGTAGTGTTGGGGGGAGGACATTAAAATTAAAGTGGAGGAGCTGAAATTGAAATGTGGGGGGGCTGAGGACAGTAATGTGGGGGGTTAAGGGCTGCGGTGTATAGGGGCTGAGGACATTAAAATGGGAGGGGGCTAAGAATTGTAATGTGGGGCTAAATACAGTAGTGTGGGGTGGCTGAAGACAGTAATGTGAGGGCAGCTGACGAAACTAAAGAGAACTGCAATGTGGGGGCTGAGGACAGTAATGTAGGGGGGATGATGTAAAAAGGGGCAGCATACTCTTCAGTGAAGGGGGCAGAGGACAGTACTGTTGGGAGGGGGGGTGGGGGGGTTGATGTCAAGGAAGTGTGAGAACACTACTGTGAAAGGGGTGGAGAGGGTGATGTGAAGGGGGAGCTGAGGACACTCATCAAGAGGGGATCTTGCTGTGAACAAAGAGGGCACTGTGATGTGCAGTGGGGATTGAGGACAGTGATGTAAGAACTGGCTCAGATCTGTACATGTACATTTGGTGCACACGTCATGGGTAGCTCAGCCCATTCAATTTAATGGGTTACACTACCCATAAGGAATACAAAGAAGTCCCCGACCCTTTTTTCAAAATTGTACCACAGCAAAACATAGTTTGGTGCACACGAAAATGCACCACGGGGGCCTACATGAGATTCGGACCTCTGATGGATGAACATTTTACTGCCTGGACCTTGGTGAATTTTAATTCAATATTCCTGACATATAGGCTCAGCTATGTTCCTTTGTGCTCTGATATAGATTTGGGAAAATCTCTGATTACCCATGATGGATGGCTGGGATCACCTACAAAAAGAAACATAAACAAGTCACAGGGGGTTCATTTTGGGTGAGTGCTATTGTGGGAATTAATCCTATAGGGACTGATGTATTTACTATCAAAATGTTGTGGGGGAGATTGATTGATTGATAAATCAAAATCTAAAGTAGGAAACCTCCTTTTAAAGCAGACCTCGTGTCAGATATAGATTTTTTATTTTTAGGTGCATGTGTAAGGGCCCTGTTTTGGCAGTCCATTTTTGACCCACGATTACAAAGATAAAAGTCACATTGCAATATATCCAAATGGGTAGCCAGATGAATGCGTCTGCCTATATCATCTCAACATCCGACTCTGTTCAAGTTCATTAAGCCAAACGCAAAATGTTTTTATCCTTGTAATTTTGTTGACCTGGCCAGATGTGAGTGGATATACATCGATGCACATCCACTTACATCTGACCACCTCAGGGACAGACTGACCACTCGGACACTCGGGCACTGCCTGAGGACCCGGGGTCAGTAGGGGGCCCCATGAGATGCCCCTGGTACCTTTCATAGGCTTTTTTGAGAGTGGTTTGAATGTGGGCAAGGACACAGGGGCCCCATAATCTCCTCTTGTCTGGGGGCCCGATGAGTTGTCAGTTTGCCCCTGGACCACCCATTAGGAATTACATGAGTCACAGTTTAGGATCCCCTGCTTTGATGGAACAAGTGGAGTCTCACGTTTACCCCTTATTACCTCTCACAAAGATCACAGTATGTCCCTGACAATGCCGTCATTTACTCAGGCATCAACGATGTCACGATCGCGGCGTCAGACCCCAGACCTTCTCACCCAAACTCATGACCGAAGGACTAGCCGATCTAAAACCGTGATGTGACGTGCATAACAATGCCACACCCAGCTGCACCCTGCACAACGATTTTCCAGCTAATGGGCCACAATTGATGTACCGGCAGCCTGGGCGATTGTTACTGGGTCAGGTTAATTATGCAATTAACCCTTCACACTGCCACCACCTCCTTTTTGTACAAAGAAAGAGGAAACTCGGCGTTATCAGCTATAACACTAAAATGATTGAGATAATCGTCTGTATAAAATGGTCATAACACAGGCCTGTTATACAGAGGGTTAAGCAAACAGTAGCGTTCTCTTTAGAGGCAGGGACTCGTAAATTGCAATACAGAGCTATAGAAACCGTTCAACACTTTCAGAAAGAAAGATTTATTACTAAAAGGTCAAACGGGTGCAATAAAAATATTTACAGAAAAAAGATGTAACTAAGATATATATATAAATATACAGAGCATAACAGCACAGCAAAGAGATAACAGAGAGAGGTTAAAGGGTTAAGGTACTTGCCATTAAGCCTTGGATGTAAGCAGATCAAGTTTCTGAGCAGAAGGGGCACGGGTCTCTCCCAGGTGGTATTGATGTTAAAATGGGAGATGTCTTCAACTTCCTCTCTTAGGCCTGACAGCCCAATTTTATAGTCCCCAGCAGGGGGTGGCTCTGCAACCAAGGACCAATCTCCGCTTAGGGCGTGGAGAAATGGGTGGATGCTTCAACTAGAGCAAAAATCTCCCATAACTCATATTTGGCCCATAACTTTTCATCTGCACAAGTGACATTCCACCCGTGGGTAGATTAATATGCAGACAAGTCTGAGGATTGATTAGATATGAATTATGAAAGTGTACACTAAGCGGTTCACGAGATCTATTTTTCTGTGTGTCCGAGACAAGGCGAGTGACCCATCAAACTGCTCGCCTGCTCATCGTCCATCTGACGATATGTTCGGTTTTTATGTAAGTCTCTCATATTCCAAGATATGAGACATAGGGGAAAAATGGTTTTAACCGAGGTTATCTGATTCTGTCACCTATGCTGAGTTATGTTTTATGAGGTTGGAATCTCTCTCAACTCCTGAGAAAGCTTGCCTGTTCTCTTCCGAGGTGTGAAATGGTACAGCTTTCCGAGACAGCTAGGCACCTAGCTCAGAGATGCCTTGACCTGCCAGTGACCCACAACCAGCACACACACACACACACACACACACACACACACACACACACACACACACACACACACGCTGGCCAAATGTCTCCTCTCAGAGAGGGAGGGGAGAAAATGGATACTCTTAACAAAATGGAGTCTGCGTCCTTCACTGTGTGTTATGCACATTTGCGACAAACAACTGTATACTATAGTAGTGAGATGCAGGCTCATAGACATAGTATTCTGAATCTTATTGCCTTTGCAGTTGTTGGCTGTGTACTAAGATGTCTAACACAGATCAACCTATGCTGCAGCTGCTCACCTTGTGACTTATTACAAAGATATAGGGGAAGATTTGCTAAAAATGGTGCACACAGAATCTGATGCAGCTGCGCATAGTAACCAACCTGCTTCTACAGGTGAAACTCAAAAAATTAGAATATCGTGCAAAGGTTCATTTATTTCAGTAATGCAACTTAACAGATGAAACTAATATATGAGATAGACTCATTACATGCAAAGCAAGATAGTTTAAGCCGTGATTTGTCATAAAATTGTGATGATTATGGCTTACAGCTCATAAAAACCCCAAATCCACAATCTCAGAAAATTAGAATATTACATGCAATCAATAAAACAAGGATTGTACATAGAACAATATCGGACCTCTGAAAAGTATAAGCATGCGTATGTACTCAGTACTTGGTTTGGGACCCTTTTGCAGCAATTACTGCCTCAATGCAGCGTGGCATGGAAGCTATCAGCCTGTGGCTCTGCTGAGGTGTTATGGAAGACCAGGATGCTTCAATAGCGGCCTTCAGCTCTTCTGCATTGTTCGGACTCATGTCTCTCATCTTTCTCTTGGCAATGCCCCATAGATTTTCTGTGGGGTTCATATCAGGCGAGTTTGTTGGCCAATCAAGCACAGTAATCTCACGGTCAATGAACCAGGTTTTGGTGCTTTTGGCAGTGTGGGCAGGTGCCAAGTCCTGCTGGAAAATGAAGTCAGCACCCCTATAAAGCTCGTCTGCAGAAGGAAGCATGAAGTGCTCCAAAATCTCCTGGTAGATGGCTGCGTTGACCCTGGACTTAATGAAGCACAGTGGACCAACACCAGCAGATGACATGGCTCCCCAAATCAACACAGACTGTGGAAACTTCACACTGGACTTCAAGCATCTTGCAGTGTGTGCCTCTCCATTCTTCCTCCATTCTCTGGGTCCTTGGTTTCCAAATGAGATGCAAAAGTTGCTCTCATCAGAAAAGAGGACTTTGGACCACTGAGCAACAGACCAAGTCTGTTTCTCTTTAACACAGGTAAGACGCTTCTGACGTTGTTTGTTGTTCAGGAGTGGCTTGACAAGAGGAATACAACATTTGAAGCCCATGTCCAGGATCCGTCTGTGTGTGGTGGCTCTTGATGCACTGACTCCAGACTCAGTCCACTCCTCGTGAAAGTCCACAACACTTTTGAATGGCCTTTTCCTGACAATCCTCTCCAGGCTGCGGTCATCCCTGCTGCTTGTGCACTTTTTTCTTCCACACTTTTCCCTTCCACATAACTTTCTATTAATGTGCTTTGATATAGCACTTTGGGAACATCCAACTTCTTCTGCAATTACCTTTTGAGGCTTTCCCTCCTTATGGAGGGTGTCAATGATGGTTTTCTGCACAACTGTCAGGTCAGCAGTCTTTCCCATGATTGTGATTCCTACTGAACCAGACTGAGAGACCATTTAAAGGCTCAGGAACCCTTTGCAGGTGTTATGGCTTAATTAGCTGATTAGAGTGGGACACTTTGGGCCTAGAATATTGCACCTTTTCACAATATTCTCATTTTCTGAGATTGTGGATTTGGGGTTTTCATGAGCTGTAAGCCATAATCATCACAATTATGACAAATCACGGCTTGAACTATCTTGCTTTGCATGTAATGAGTCTATCTCATATATTAGTTTCACCTTTTAAGTTGCATTACTGAAATAATTGAACTTTTGCACGATATTCTAATTTTTGGAGTTTCACCTGTAGATCTTAGTCCTCATGCACACTGGACGTTTTGATAATGCTGGTAACGTTAGCTGTGTTTTTTGCAGCTTTTTTTTTGTGTTTTTGCAATAGAGTTTAGCCATGTTTTTCCGCGTTTGCGTTTTTGGTAAAAAAAAAAATCCAAAAACACTGGTTTGCAGCAAAATATATTTGACCTGTGAGAGGGCAACAGGCTATACATGTACTTTTTGGATTTACAAGGGAAAAGATAAAAATAGTCAGGTGGAGACCCCAGATGCCCAGACTACATGGGGAGCAGTGGCAAAAACGTCGGTTTGCGGCGTTTTACCGCATTTTGTTGCATTTTTCAGCGTTAGAGCGTTTTTACAGCTAAAAAACTCCTCTAGAAACACAGTAGTCCTGTTTTTGTTTTCAGCCAAAAAAAATTGATTACAGTCTATGTATACATGAACACATAGGATAACATTCTCGGGGGTTTACTAGCTGTAGAAAAAAACGTCAAAAGCCAAAAACAGCCGCTGTAACAACGTTGAGTGTGCATGAGGATTTACCCCTGGTTCACATATCTGCGGCTGTGCGGTCGCGTTTTGCGCGGGCACAAGAGCCCATTCATTTGAATGGACTCCCATGCCCTGGGACACGCAGGGAAGAAGTCCCTGCACTTCTTTGGAAACCGCAGCCCGCACAGGAACTTTTCCAGTGCGGGTGGCGTGCCATTAGAACTAATAGCACCCGCCTGCGAGTTCGCATTCCTCTGTGCGGCTGCACGGATTTTCCTGCAGATCCGCAGCCACACCACCAGCACATACATGAGCCAGGGCTTACTGTCAAATCCTAATTGAACAAGCTGAAGTTAGAAGCTGATTGGTTACTACGCACAGCTGCACCAGATTCTGAGTGCTCTAACTTTAGTAAATCTCCCCCACAATATTGCAGTCTGATTAGTGTGGCAGAGAAGACTGAGGAAATGCTTCCCCCTACCTGCAGCATACTGATGGAATCATCTCAGCCTAGCGAACGTCACTGGCTGTCTTGTTAGTGATGAAGCTTTTCTGAAGAATAAAATGCTGTATATTGTGAATTTCCTCCTGCAGACTTAAAGTTACTGTGAGGTCTATAAATAAATAAAATAAATAAATAAATGCAGCAGTAAGAATTCATGAGATAGTGATGTGGAATACAGCATAACAATTTCTCCAGCACATTATTCTTCTAGGTCTTACAGATGTCTTCCTGTAACTTTCCAGAGTTCAGAAGACCTTGAGAATGTTCCTTTGTTGTTGAGATCACTGTTATGAAGTGATGCGACTCTCCTGCCTGGGCTTCCCCACACCTGTGTCCCTGTCTCTGCACTTTGATCAGTACGGGAGGAAGGACATTCCTACAGCATGACATGTTATTGTTCCCCCTTGTATAGGAATATTCTCAACCTGATGTCACCAGGAAACCACCAGTCAACCTGCCCATAGTAACAGCAAACACACAGAGATGGAACCTGTTGCTACCATCACAAAAAAACGTAATAAAAAGTAAAATCTTAAAAAACAGGGAGTGTGCTGGAATGTAAACTGAGCATGCGCAACTTGGTGTACATTCTAGAGGGAATTGCAAACAGGCAGGTAAGTATTTTATTGCAGAAGAGACATTGCATTGCATTTTCTGCAATATAAAGTCAACCTGATCACAATGTTTCACTTTTTTCCTTCAGCTCTGCTTTAAGAACCCCTTATAGGGCTGGCTCCTATCAGCTGGAAGAGGTTAAAGCGGAGTTCCACTCACCCTTTCAAAAAATAAAAGTCAGCAGCTGCAAAAACTGTAGCTGCTGACTTTTGAAATACAGCCACTTACCTGTCCCTTGGTCCCCCGGTGTGTCCTCCACAGCCCGTTTCTCCGGCCGTCCTGTATTCCAGGACGCCGGCATCTTCAGTGTGGGCACCCGGCTGTGACAGCTTCCGGCTTCACAGCCAGGTACCCACTGCGCATGCGCGAGTAGCACTGCGCTTCATGAATGAAGCTGTAGTCTTCTGGGACCTGTCACGTGTCCCAAAAGACAACAGGGAGGGAGGACACCTTCCGCTTCCGATCGCCTAGGCGATCAGACTGGAAGTGGGAGCGGGTACCTGTCAAATTCGGGTACCCGCCCCCCAAAGGTGCCAATCCTTAATGGGGAGCTGGGGAGCAGTCCTTAAAGCGGAACTTCCCCTTTTGAGTGGAGCTCCACTTTAATATTGGCTTTTCAGAATAATAAAGCCCATAATTTAAAGGCGAGAGGAAAGGCTTTTTGTATTGTGATACTTTTGGAAGCTAAAGTAGAACTAAATTGATTTGTTTTTTATTTTGGACAGAGTTTGGGAGAGGTATAACCTCTGTCATTTTTTTTTTTGCCATTTGTGTCCCATTGGGAAATTTTCCTTCACTTCCTGTCCCCCAAAATGATATAAATATCTGGTTGTCACCAGAACTAGTGTCTCTACTGGAAGATTTCCTCTATTTTCCTGTCCTGATGATCACCCAAAATTTGGTATCACTTTTGGTGATAATGGTCACCAGGACAAATAGAGGGTGAATCTCTCTAACAGGGACAGCAATAAAAATTCAAAAGGTGTTCTATTTTAACAATTTTTTGTTTTTCACAAAGTAGAAAATACAACAAGACTTTCTGATGGCAAAATGTACAGGTGTACAATGAAAATATAAAAATGTATATAAAACAAAGAAGTTCTAAATAGCAAAATATCCTTCAGTACACAGCTTGGCCAAGCATAATGCTCTTTGAGCAGGTGTTCTAATCCCCCTCCACCCTATCCAATACTTAAAAAAAAAAGTTTTGCTTTCAGTTATCCTTTAACACCTTCCCACCCGGTCTATAGCAGAATGACTGGCGGGACACTCGCCATTATGACTGGGCGTCAAATGATGTCCTGTCAAAACAAGCCGCTCACGCAGCAGTGGGGCTGCGCAGTGGCATGTTCTGTCACCGGCTGTGTCCACGGGACACAGCCAATGACATATCACTATACCGGCCTGTTGCCAGTATCATGTGACCAATCACAGCAGATCACGTCAATTGTATACAGTGGATGGCGTCCTGTCATGCCATTCATTGTATACAATTATGTTGTAAGCTGTGACTGTTCAAGGCAGTCACATGATACAGACAGGGCCAATCACAATCCATATGTATCATGTGATCAGCTCTGCCTAATCACAACAAAAGACTGAAGGAATCAGTTTAATTCAGTAACAAAGATTGCAAATATCAATGAAATACCGTATTTTCCGGCGTATAAGATGACTTTTTAACCCATGAAAATCTTCTGAGAAGTTGGGGTTTGTCTTATACGCCGATATACGGCGAGCCAGTGTCAGGGCGGCACTTTTTTGGGGGGTGGCGCAGCGCCGCCCCCCCTTCCAACGGAAGGGACACTAAGTACAGGGGCGGGCAGGGGGCTGCTGTTTCTTACCTTGCTCCAGTGCCGGTCCCACGACGATCCAGTCCAGGAGGCGCGGCTGCTCCTTCATTCAGTTCGGCCGCTCAGCTCCGCCTCCTCACTGGTGATTGGGCGCCAGAACTGTAGCTCAGGAAAGGCACACAGGTGGCCAATCACGGACGAGGAGGTGGAGCCGAGCGGCCCAGCGAAAATCGAGTGAGGGAGCGGCCGGTAAGTGTGCAGCAGCACCATGCTGGAATACTATTGGCACTATTCCTCCCCCCCCCCCTTGACACCAACGATGAGGCACTATTCTTTCTCCCCACTGACACCAACGATGGGGCACTATTCCTCCCCCCCCACTGACACCAATGATGGGGCACTATTCCACCCCCCACTGACACCAATGATGGGGTACTATTCCTTCCCCCACTGACACTAATGATGGGGCACTATTCCTCCCACTGACACCAATGATGGGTTGCTATTCCTCCCACTGACACCAATGATGGGGTGCTATTCCTCCCACTGACACCAATGATGGGACACTATTCCTCCCACTGACACCAATGATGGGGCACTATTCCTCCCACTGACACCAATGATTGGACACTATTCCTCACACACTGACACTAATGATGGGGCACTATCATTGGTGTCAGTGGGAGGAATAATGTCCCATCATTGGTATCAGTGGGAGGAATAGTGCCCTATCATTGGTGTCAGTGGGAGGAATAGTGCCCCATCATTGGTGTCAGTGGGAGGAATAGTGTCCCATCATTGGTATCAGTGGGAGGAATAATGTCCCATCATTGGTGTCAGTGGGAGGAATAATGCCCTATCATTGGTGTCAGTGGGAGGAATAGTGCCCCATCATTAGTGTCAGTGGGAGGAATAGTGCCCCATCATTGGTATCAGTGGGAGGAATAGTGCCCCATCATTGGTATCAGTGGGAGGAATAATGTCCCATCATTGGTGTCAGTGGGAGGAATAATGCCCTATCATTGGTGTCAGTGGGAGGAATAGTGCCCCATCATTAGTGTCAGTGGGAGGAATAGTGCCCCATCATTGGTGTCAGTGGGAGGAATCGTGCCCCATCATTGGTGTCAGTGGGAGGAATAGCACCCCATCATTGGAATACCATACTGAAATACCATACCATATTGAAATCAAATCTGATGTTTTTTAATTTTTATTTGGTGTGCGTTGGAAGAGGGGTAGTCTTATATGGCGAGTATAGCCCAAACCCTATACTTTAACAGGAAAAGTAGGGGGTCGTCTTATACGCCGGAAAATACGGTACATTGGTGTTAGCAATCATAATGTGTTAAAAAAAATAAAAAATCCTGATCACTTGCCCAGAGTAGTTCAATGTTACTATGGTAACATTGTATTGCTTTGGTCACAGTGTGCTGAAAAATAAAATAGTAAAAAAAAGAAAAAATGTAATAGAAAAAAAAAATAATGGAAACATTTGAAAAAAAAAACCTACAAATTAAATTATTATTATTCTCACCAAAGAAATGTAGCAGAATACATTTTGAGCTACATTTATGAAGAAATGTTATTTATTTGCCAAACTGTATAACCGAAACTAAGAAAAGTGCATTTTTTTTCAAAAGTTTCAGGTGTTTTTTGTTTTATTTAGCAAACAATAAAAAATGCAGTGGTGATTAAATACCACAAAAAAAGCTCTATTTGTGTGAAAAAAATGATAAAATTTCATATGGGTACAGTGTTGCATGACCGCGCAATTGTCATTCAAAGTGCAACAGCGCTGAAAGCTGAAAATTGGCCTGGGCAGGGAGGGGGTATAAGTGCCCAGTATTGAAGTGGTTAAATAACACATCTGTAAACACATTTGTCTATACATCAGATAAAAAAGGGGGACAACTGAGGAGGAAAGTGGAACTATGGCATAGTACCTTCAAAATATGTAACACTGCCCCTAGTGGGCATAGAATACAATTACGGAAAACATGCCTGAAGTTATCAAGGGATACCTTTACACAATTGGTATCGAATAAAATATTTAAAACAAAATATTTAAAATAATACAACTTTACTAATTCTTACAAGTATGTTCTTACAAATGCCTAACAACACAATATAAGTCTTGACCACTAAAGTGTTTCTGTTGATTTCTCCAGCCTTTCTGGTATAAGGCAGACTCATGATCCAGCAGACATTCCAGATTAATGTGAGATTAGATGTTAATTCTATTTACTTCCTAATTTAATGAACAGTTGCTTTGTTTTACGTACTAGTTGTTCTGCATTTTGTGAGCTTGCACAGAAATGTACAACAGAAACATATTTTGTGGCTGAGGAAGACCAGAGGTGCTCCACAAATGGAAGACACGCAGAACATTGTGTTATGGATCTGGACTCTTCACACTTTATCTTCTGACGTGTCTCATTACAATCTGCGCACTTACTGAACAGCTAGTGATTGAAAGCCAAGCCACCAACTTCCTCCTAGGAATACAAAATATGGATCGCCTAAGGCTGTTCTTGGTAGGAGCAAAAATGTTTTTGTCTTCTAGGTAAATGTTCATATGTCAGCCACTTATGTGTCTGAAATCAAGGTATGTACATATTATTTGTATTCTATCACAACAAATAGAACTAAAAAAGGAAAAAATACATAAGCAATCCACTGCATTTTTAAACAGGGTTTAATTGGATATTTTTTTTTGTTACTAAAAATAAATAGCATAAAATATATCATCGCAACAGAAGTTATTTTGCAATTTGATGTTTTTATAGACTACCTTTCATTTCAATCCATAGTCATCCATGATTTTCCAACAGTAATGAAAAAATTATTTCCCAGAGCTCCTACATCCCTACTTTAGTAACTTGCTGTTTTACCTAGAAGTCTGCACAGAGCTTGAAACTAAATTGCAGTTTTCCCCAGCTAGGTACTTGGCAGAATATTGGCAGGTTGTTAAAGGTTAATGAGGGCTGTGTGTTACGTTTCCTATTATAGAAATTAGACGAAAGGTGTGGGGAGTTGGATCTCACTAAAGTCTCCTCGGGAGTGCTCTTTGCCTCAGTAGGGACTGGGTGTGCAAAAAGGAAAGCACCAAATGCAAAGTGTATAAAGTTCAGATTCAATTTTATTCAGACTCTTAAGTCATAAGGAAATAATGTGTTTCAGGGGTTCAAAAGGTCCCTCTTTAACCATTTCAATACCGGGCAATTTTACACCTTCCTGCCCAGGCCATTTTTTAGGTTTCAGCGCTCTCATACTTTAAATGACAATTGCGCGGTCATACAACATTGTACCCAAACTAAAATTTTATCATTTTCTTCACACAACTAGAGCTTTCTTTTGGTGGTATTTAATCACCGCTGGGGTTTTTATTTTTTGCTAAATTAACAAAAAAAGACCAAAAATTTTGAAAAAAAAAACAAATTTTTCTTTGTTTCTGTTATAAAAGTTTACAAATAAATAATTGTTCTTCATAAATTTAGGCCGAGATGTATTCTGCTACATGTCTTTGGTGAAAATAACCCAAATTAGGATGTATTATTTAGTTTGTAGGAAAGTTATAGAGTTCACAAACTATGGTATAGATCTGAATATTGATCAATCCTGAAGTACTGACGGCCAATCTAATTTCTTGAGGTCCAAGAATGTCAGAATAGTACAGATATCCCCAAATGACCCCTTTTTGCAGAGTAGACAGTCCGATGTACTTCATAAGAGGCATGGCGAGTTTTTTGAAGTTGTATTTTTTTTGTCATAATTTTTCGGAAAATGAAAAAATGTAAAAAATTATTTTCACTATTTTTTTTTTTACATACTGTCACCAGTGCAGTACAGCGTCATCATATAACTGGCATGGTGGTGAACAGGGACACTGACTGGTGACAGTATGAAAAAAAAAATATATTTTTTTTTTTCAAATTTTTTTTATTTTATTATTTTTAATTTTTTATTAATTCTTTTTTATTTTTTTAAGATTTTTTTTCATATTTTACTATGACCAAAGTAGTACAATGTTACCATAGTAACATTGTACTACTTTGGGGAAGTGATCAGTATTTTTTTTTTTTTTTTTTTTTTACACAATTTGCTGATAGCAAAGAATTACTTTGCTATAAGCAAGCATTTACCTGAATGAAATCAATTCATTCAGCTTTTTTTTTTTTTGTGCTTAGCTGTGATTTGGTCACAGCTAATCACATGACATGTGCATGTGATTAGCTGTGACCATTCACAGCTAGGCACTAGTATACAATGGATGGCATGAATGAAGCCATCCATTGTATGCAACTGACATGTGACCTACTGTGATTGGTCACAGCAGGTCACATGGTACCAGCAACGGGAGCCGGTACTCGGATCTGTCATCGGCCGTGTCCGAGGTACACGGCCGGTGACAGATCGCGCTGCTGCGCCGCTCTGCATTAGCGCAAACTGCGCATGTGCGGGAGCATGCCAAATGGCGTGCACCCGGAATGCAGCAACACTTTTGAAGCCGCCAAACGGCCATTGGCCGGGCGGCTAATGGTTAAAAGGGCTTGGTACTATTGAATAAAATGTAAGGGATCCTGAGAGGTATGATCCAGATATGTGCATCTAGGGTGTTTATTTAATTTTCTATAATTTAGATAGTAATTTTGTGGGTATATTGATTTTTCTTATTCATGATCCAGATACTGGTTGGGCTTAACACCAGTATTCATTTCGTTGACAAAAATATTTTCATTGACTAAACTAAAACTATTGTAGTCAACTAAAATAACATGTAAACTAAAACAATTCAGATGACTAAATCATGACTAAAACTAAAATGGTATTTTAATAAAAAAGCTAAAATACGACTAAAACTAAATGGCATTTTAGTCAAAAGACTATGACTAAAACTAAATTGAAATTTGATGTTAAAATGATCACTGCACTACCACATAGGAATAAGTAGAGGCCATCTACTAAACTGCTAAAAAAAAAAAAGCCTTTTCTTATAATTTTTCTTAATATTTAATTTGACTACTATATTCAGGTAATATGTGCAATGGCATTACAGCCAATAGAGCTTGCAGTTTTTTAAATTTCTTTTTTATTTTAAAGTTGCATTTATTGTCAAAAAGCAAAATTAAAACTCAACAGCTACAAATACTGAAGCTACTGACATAATATTAGGACACTTACCTGTCCAGGGATCCATTGGTGTCCTCACCCCCAGCTGATTCTTCAATCAGCTATCGAGTGCTGGCACCGCCATCTTGATTAAGGGAAACTGGCAGTGAAGCATTGTGCGGGAGAAAGGAGGGGGATTTCTGGCAGTGTGTTTGTTTACATTGGGTACGCAAATATGCGGCCTCTCTGCATCAAGGCCCAGCTGCCCAGAGGTGGCATATATGAGTACCGTCGGCACCAACTATTGCATTACAGTTTAACTAAACCCATTAGATTTTAGTCGACTAAAATGTACTGGAGATTTTAGTCGACTAAAAAAAGACTAAAACTACAACAATTCAGATGACTAAAATAGGACTAAAACTAAAATGGTATTTTAGTCAAAAGACTATGACTAAAGCTAATCATACACACTTTGTTCAACAGTAGCCAGCTCTGATGAAGGGGGACTTTGAAACCCCGAAACACATTGAACTTTTATTATATAGGAGTCTGAATAAAATCAAATCTGGACTTCATATGTTCTCCTTTTGGCTCCTTAGTATAGTAGATTATAGCAGGCAGACATTCCTACTGTGCATTTTAATGGGGTGTTAAAGCACTAGATTTTGCACTGGTGATGGAAGACTTCATAACTTCATTTACTGAGGATCATATTCAATACTGATGTGTGGACTTTACTGAATGGACTCTATGAGGATTCTTTATATTAATTTATATTGCACATAATCATTTGGAGGTGGATTTATTCATTTACCTATTGATATTTTGTATTGTGAGTAGCGCTGTTATTTGTGGTTAATTTTTATATTGATTTATATATAATTGTGTCACATTTTGGATAAGACATTCCTACTTAGCACTAATTTTCAGCAGGCACACTTACCTAGCCAAGTCTAGAGATCGATGGAGACTTACAGAATGAAAGAAGGTAAAGAAGTGAAATAAAGCTCAACTGCAAAATGTTATAACATCAGTGCCATCTGCAAGCACTGTACTACAAGCCCAGGTGGGTGTGGCCATGACACCCTGGGTTTACAGGAAATGGGTGTGATGATCCTTGTCATCATACAACCCAAAGGAGGACCAGCAGCAGAGAACTCTGAAGGTAGTGCATAAGCATTTCTTAAAAGCGAAGGCCAGTTTCTTCTCTCCTAGCAGAGAAGAAACCTCCTGGTGTAGTTATAAACAGGGTGCAATCATCCATACAGTTAGTGCTAGGCTTTCCTAATAAAAAGCCCAGCATGCTTTCCAAAGTGAGTGTAATGGAAGCACCCTGTATTACATTTGTAACCAATGACAGCTCTCAATACCTTTCTTCCTTACTTTTTTTGCATAGTGAATTTGTGTCGCAATTCAATTTTTGCACATAAAAGGTTCCACTGGGAGTCTGACACTGCTTCTGGGGAAATTATAATTCTTGCAGTAAATTTATTCTAAAAATAAATTGCTTAAAATGTTTATCTGAGAAAATTTTTTTTATAGAAGCGATACAAAGTAAATCACCTTATAAACTTATAGCATAAATCCAGCACAAAGGGGATTGTTTATGACGCTGAATGGCCACTCTCAGTACTGCTGCCCCTTGGAAACTAGGACAGGAATTGAAAGAAATCTTCCTCCATGGAGTCAAACACAGAAATCAAAAACTGCTCAATTTGTAAGTCTTCTCTTGTCTATCCAAAACGAACAAAAATACTCACACCAGCGGGCACATGTGATGGTGTTGGTGCGCACCGTTCACGCAGGCCGCATTGTTACAATGCATCACAATGCTTACTTATAAAGTTAAACATTGAACTCTGTGCAGAATGGTGCGTTGTGCCGTACGGATGCACTTTGTAATGCAACTCAAAAAATAGAGACATAGGCAAATAGGGACATAGAGAACAACTGTTTTCCCAGTGCCCTTGCATTGGGCCTGGGTTGCATGAAGCACCTGTTGTGAATGAGTCCTTATGCAAATCTAAAGCCAAAATCAAAAATTTAAAATATTAGAGCATACCAGTCCTTAGATGAGGTGGCTGCATTAGTTTTCTTTTTTTTTTCCTGGCTTTCCCCCTTTTTTCACCTAGTAACCTACTTCCTGTCTCTTTACATCTACACTGATTTTTCCATTGTATCTATGGAGGCAGCCATGGTTGTCACACAGGTTGTACTTCAAACACGCCTGCCTTTGTTCATTATTATTATTATTATACAGTATTTATAAAGCGCCAATAGTTCGCTCAGCACTGTACATTACAAAGGGGGACAGAACATGTGACAGAACAATACCAATACAATACAAAACATGAGGGGATTGAGGGCCCTGCTCTTTCGAGCTTACAATCTAGGAGGGAGGGGATGGTGGCACAGGAGGAGATAGCTGTGGGGATGGAGTGGTAGGAAGAGTGGAGGAGGTCGGCAAGTTAGCAGGGGGTGGGGTAGGCTTCCCTAAAGAGATGGGTTTTCAGGGTGCGCCTAAAGGAGAGGAGAGTAGGTGATAATCTGATGGGTTGGGGCAGGGAGTTCCAGAGGATGGGTGACACCCTGGAGAAGTCCTGGAGGCGGGCATGAGAGGAGGAGACCAGGGAACTAGAGAGAAGGAGGTCTTGTGAGGATCGGAGTGTGCGTGCTGGGCGGTACTTGGATATTAGGTCAGTAATGTAGTTCGGGGCAGTATGGTGGACAGCTTTGTATGTCAGTGTTAGGATTTTGAATTTGATCCGTTGCGCAATTGGAAGCCAGTGGAGGGATTGGCAGAGGGGGGTGTTCATATCCATTCCATGGTGGACTGATGTGGCAAGTAGCTTATACAATAAAGAGAAGTATATTTGTTCTTTCTTTTTAGCTCACAGGAAGTGACAAGGACACTGCATTTCTGGCAAGATCTACTACTGTCTGTACTTGCTGAAAATGATCTTACCTTGAAAAAAGGAAACTAATGCAGCTACCATATCCAAGCTCTGGTTAGCTGCAATAAATTAGATTTAATGACATAATGACCAGGAACTGCTCTCTGCAGCATTCTTCCTTAGAGTCCAGGGCAGAGGGTGAAACCTTGGCACCCTGGGATCATGAAAAATGGGATATTAAAGATGCTGGGAATATAGGTCTGCATGTCATACTCCAGAAATCTCACAGGTTGCACACGGCTGCTGCTCTCCCGTTATTCTATGTGTGTAGAGCAAACAAGGCTCTGGGCCTGTACATTTTTCTCTCAGGTCAGCGGACAGGAATTTCAATACTGCAGCATAATTCCTCACCAGCGCTTACTATGACACATGAAGGATTTGTGTGACTAGACCAGACATTCCTAACTGCTTCAAATCAATTTTAAAGGAATATTGAGTCATGGGTTATGTCCACATGTAAGGACAAGTTTAACTCCGGAAATGTCTGAGGTAAACCAGACAGGGGCTGGCTTGGGCCACCTTTGTGTCTAGATTGATGGTCCTGATGTCATAATAAACCAAAAGAAAGGGTGCTGAAAAATGTTCTATTGTGAGGTAGGTATTATTAGCTAGCCCCCATTGGCACTACACTCAACATGCAGAATCCCATTCTCTCTAATTGTCCCTCTTCATACTTGTACGCTCAGGTACCCTACAATCCATGTTCTTCTTCTAAGAGGTCCTCAATATGGTATACTTACTATATGGTTTGGAGCACTTATACTATACAAACAAACCAAGAGGATGAACCATGCCCGGGCTTCGTTAAAACTGCCAATGTGAGTGCACCCTTAGCGGCTGTTGGGTTTATAATGATTTCTAAAAGAGGTTTAATGTATACAAAAGACCTCATTTATGAAATAGTCTAAGGAAACAACAGTCAACACATTCAGCCTATTTCCTATAGCAATTGTAGCGGTACCCCCGTAGAGGCCAGCAGTTATAGAGGTTCCTGAGGTATTTTCCCGTAGTTTTGCATCACAGCCAGGCATACAAACACAGTCTTTGGCTCAGTAAACAGTCCAGGGGTGTTTTTTTTATTATTTTTGGGGTAGATTGGATAGGGAACGGGGATGAGTGGGATACTCCAAAAATAACTACAGGTATGTACAAGATGAAGACATCAACTTTCTTCTGCAGCACTTTAAGCACAGTCGTTTTAGGGGCCAGTAACAGACTTGGCTTAGCTGAAGCAGATAAAGGCACAAACTTCTTTCTTTGAATAACTTGAGCAGAGCCCATTTATCACAGAATAGGATGGACTAAACTCTTCAGGATACCAGTTGGTAGCCCTTTTCCTGTGCTCTCAGCTGACTCTCAAGCACCACAGGGGTAGAAACAGCCCACAATCTCTAGGATCTCTCTCACAGTCTGTACTCACAGAGTCCTCAGACGAATGTATGCCTCCTTCCAATGTCTGCCAGTGGTCCCAGACCAGATCCAACAAGAGACAGTCCCTCAGTCAACCTGCAGGCCTTTCAGCTAGCCCAGCTGAGGCCTCAGAAACAGTAAGCACATGGCAGGACTGCTGCCCAGAGGGCAGCATGCCCTCCAAGCTGGACTTCTCTCCAGGAAAAGGCCTGGAAGCTCTGGGTCTCAGACTATTTATACATACTCCTTGCAACCTTCAGGGCCACCCTCCCTGGGATTGTCCAGGGCTGTATAAATATTCATGCTGCCTATTTGCCTTTGCTCCACTCCTATGTTTTAGAGCAGTGGTCTCCAAACTGCAGCCCAAGGGCCAGATGCTGCTCTTTGCTAGCCTTTATCCAGCCCTTGAGTCACTAATGATATGAGGCACTATTCCTCAAACTGACACCAAATTGGAGCATTATTCTTGCCACTGACAATAAAGATAGGGCACTATTCCTCCCACTAGTATCAACGATGGAGCACTATTCCTCCCACTGGTACCAATGATCCAATGATAGAGCACCATTTGATCTCCTACTGACCACCAACCCTGAGGCCATGTTTATCCACATGGATGCTGGGCCTGAGACATTTTCTACACCCACTGGTCATAATACAGCCCCCAAACGTCTGAAGGACAGCAATCTGGCCCTTTGTTTGAAAAGTTTGGAGATCCCTGTTCTAGAGAGATCCACAGTTCTCCAGAAAGCAGAGAGAGCAGTGAAACTTGCAGCAGCTGAAGTACTGAACAGACCAGAATAATCAATACAGCTCCACTGATTATGGTGAGCACAATTAAATTTGCCTAACAAAATAGCAGCTCCACTAGACGCAGTGAACCAAAATTAAATTTTCCTAATCCTAGCACCTATCTAGGAGGTTTCACCACAACGATTGGGCCATCTGAGAAAAGAATGCCAATGTATTCAAGTGTATCTAAACCCTAAGCTCCCAGTCACACTTGAGCGTTTTTCTGCTTGTTTCCATACGCCTGACTAAGGTCAACATGCAGAATCCAGTTCTAATTTTGCTTGCTCACCTTTATACACTATACGCCCTATATTCTGTGCCCTATGTTCTACACTCTAAGCCCTCATAAAAGTACATGAGCTATTTTTGAATGTATTTAGGCATTTTTGGTAGCAAACAACTCAATGGGAACACCTGTAAAGTACATCAGTTTTTTTTAGTGCATGGAGGCTTTTTTGGCAGTATAGAACTCAATGGGAGCACCTGTAATCAAGGAATATGATAGTTTTAATGCCTGATGAACTCTATTCCTTTAGGTTTTGATCATGCTGTCTATCTCTGCACATCAACACAACACAGGAATTACATCAAAATGTACTGTATGTGTATTATTAGATTCTGCCACTCAAAAAATGCAGCAGAAAGAATGACTTCAAATCTGATGAACGCACGTTCTGCAAATCATTAGCTTTATCAAAGAGAAGTGTCAGAGATAATTTTAACAAATTGCCAGCATTAATTTAGAATAGCTGGTAAAACTGTAGGTAAATGCAGTCCCAATCAGGGTTCATTCCAATGTATAGTTCCTTCATACTGTCCACAGTGGGGTGAGAGTGGTAAGTGATTCCTTTATACTGCTGTATTGGCAGGTACTCGAAGACCTCACTTTCCACCCACTGCCTCTCACACTTTAGGGTCAGACAGTTCAAACTAATTATCCCAGACTTTGACTCTATAGTGCCAGAGCAGTTAGAATGGGTTGAGCCACAAACAGGTTTAGTGTATATGTTCAACCTAATCACTAAAATCTTAAATACACTTTGAAGAGACAATTCCACAGAAAACTTCTCATATGTTTGTTTTTCTCCAGCTTACAAATGTATCTTTTGGTTGAATTTCTTATGTTACCTTCCAAAGAATTAATTAAATCTGTCTGGGGCATATATTTTGAAAGTGATGATTTACTGGTTTGCTGAATGTTCACCGTTTGCCACTAGGAACGTCTCCCACAGTCACAAAGGTCATGCACTGTCCAAAATTGCATTACAGTGCTGTGAAAAAGTATTGGCCCCCCTCCTTTTTTTTTTTTTTGCATACTGTATTTGTCACACTAAAATGATTCAGATCATCAAACAAATTATATTACCTCATATCAAATCACTTACAAACACATGCAGGCTCCACCTCCGGAACATCGCCAAGATACGCTCCTTCCTTACCCCAGACACCACTAAACTACTCGTACACTCCCTGATTATCTCACGCCTTGACTACTGCAACTCCCTCCTCACCGGCCTACCCCAGTGCAAACTCTCCCCGCTTCAGACCATCCTGAACTCAGCTGCCAGACTCATCCACCTCACCAGCCGCTCCACCTCTGCCACCCCCCTCTGCCTCTCCCTCCACTGGCTCCCCATTGCCCAACGCATTAAATTCAAATTGCTCACTCTGACCTATAAGGCCATTCACAACACTGCCCCTAACTACCTCACCGACCTGATTCCCAGGTACCACCCTACCCGTACCCTTCGCTCTTCACAGGACCTCCTTCTATCTTGCTCCCTGGTCTCCTCCTCCCACGCACGACTGCAAAACTTCTCCAGGTCCTCCCCCATCCTCTGGAACTCACTACCCCAATCCATCAGACTGTCACCTTCCCTCCTCACCTTCAGGCGCTCCCTGAAAACCCACCTCTTCAGGGAAGCCTACCCCACCCTCACCTAACAGCCGCTGCCCTTCCCTCCTCCTACCACTCCATCCCCCACAGCCGTTTCCTCCTGTGCCTCTACCCCCTCCCTCCTAGATTGTAAGCTCGAAAGAGTAGGGCCCTCTTACCCCTTGTGTGCTGTTTGATGTTACTGTATTGTTTCATGTATTGTCCCCCCCTCTATTGTACAGCGCTGAGCAAACCCTTTGGCGCTATATAAACTCGATAAATAAATAAATATTACAGAAAGATAACCAGAGTAAATACAAAATGCAGTTTTTAAATGATTTCATTTATTAAGGGAAAAAAGCTGCCCAAACCTGCCTGGCATGTGAAAAAGTATTTGCCCTCTAAACCTAATAACTGGTTGTGTCACCCTTGGCAGCAACAACTGCAATCAAGCCTTTGCGATAACTGGCAATGAGTCTTGCACATCACTGTGGAGGAATTTTAGCCCACTCTTCTTTGCAGACTTGTTTTAATGCAGCCACATTGGAGGGTTTTCGAGCATGAATGGCCTGTTTATGGTCATGACACAGCATCTCAGTTGGATTTAAGTCCAGACTTTGACTGGGCCACTCCAATGCCTTAATTTTTTTTCTTTTGAGCCATTAAGAAGTGGATTTTCTGGTGTGTTTCAGATCATTATCCTGCTGCATAACCCAAGTGTACTTGAGGTCACAAACTGATGGACGGACATTCTCCTTCAGGATTTTGTGGTAGATCACAGAATTCATAGTTCCATCAATTATGGCAAGTCACCCAGGTCCTGAAGCTGCAAAGCAGTCCCAGACCATCACACTACCAACACCATGGTTGACTTTAGGTATGATGTTCTTTTTATGAAATGCTGTGTTAGTTTTATGCCAGATGTAATGGGACGCACACCTTCCAAAAAGTTCAACTTTTGTCTCATCAGTCTACAGAATATTTGCACAAAAGTCTTCGGGATAATCAAGATGTTTTTGGCAAATGTGAGGCGAGCTTTTGCGTTCTTTTTGGTCAGCAGTGGCTTTTGCCTTGAAACTCTCCCATGGATGCCATTTTCACCCAGTCTTTGTCTTATTGTTAAATCATGAACACTGATTTTTTTATGAGGCAAGTAAGGCCTGCAGTTAGTTAGATGTTGTTCTAGGTTCTTTCATGACCTTTTGGATGAGTCGTCGCTGTGCTCTTTGAGTAATTTTGGTATGCCAGCCACTCCAGAAAGGTTCACCACTGTTCCACGTTTTCTCCATATGTGGATAAAGGCTCTCACTGTGGTTCGCTGGAGTCCTAAAGCCTTAGAAATGTTTTTGTAACCCTTTCCAGACTGATACATATCAATCACTTTGTTTCCCATCTGTTCTTTAATTTATTTTGCTTTTTGGAGGTCTTTTAGCATGCTTCACCTTGTCAGACAGCTATTATTTAAGTGATTTCTTGATTCAACAGGTCTGGCAGTAATCAGGCCTGGGTCTGGCAAGTGAAATTTAACTCAACTTTCCAAAAAAATGTAGTTAATCACAGTTCAGGGGGCAATCACTTTTGTCACACAGAGCCAGGCAGGTTTGGATAGTTTTTTCCCTTAGTAGATGAAATAATTTAAAAATGCATTGTGCTTTTATGTGGGTTATCTTTATGTAATATTAAAATTTATTTGATGATCTGAATTATTTAAGTGTGACAAATATGCAAAAAAAAATACTAAAAAAAAAAACAGGAAGGGGCAAATACTTTTTCACAGTTGCTACTTACAGTTCTTAGATGTAATGGCTGCATTCATTTCTTTTTTTTTTTTTTTTTAAGCGAAGAACATTTTCAAATGCAGAAAATCCCTGTTGATTCTGCCAGAAAAGCAGTGTCCTTGTCACTTCCTGTGAGCTGCACCCAAAACTATCTTCCTTCCTAGCTATCTTCAGTAACCTACCTATTGCTGTGCCCCACTAATCTAATGGAGATGAAGAGGTATGTACATGTTTGACATCCATATCAGAAGAGCAGCCTAGTGTCAGAACCATGGCTCCCTCCATAGATACAGTGAAGGACTGATGCAGCTACTCAGGGACAGGAAATGTGTTATTTGCAGGATTATCAGGTGAAGATAAAGAAAAAAGGAACCACATATAGTCACCACACACAGGGACTAGTATTCTGCAATATATTACATTTTTGGGTTTAGATACACTTTAACGGTTCATTCAAGCAGGCATTTATGGCTGTACAATGTAAAATACATCTGAATTTCAGCACCACGGAGCCATAGGCGATGCATATAGCAGTCTGTACAAATGACTTGCAGGATATGGCTATACACAAGTATACACCAATCCTATTGTAAACATGTGTAAGTGTACAGATGCGTATCTCCGAATGCATGCTGTCTACATATAAGGAAGTGTGAATGAGCCCTTACACATGCAATTTAATCTAACTAACACAGCTATCAGCTTCAATTTCTTTCAAGAAATTTGCAGATACTGATTCTCTGATATATATGATTTGTTCTAGATTCCTATGGAGGAGCCACTGCGACCCCCACCCACCAAACGCACATATACAGCACATTCAACACTCTAAAATTTAACTTAAAATTTATCCTAATCCATTTGAATTTTCTGGCATTCACCAAGTGCATCCACTGAAGATTGAAAGCCAAACTTCAGCCAAATATTACAAGTTAAAAATGAATAGCCCATTAAAAGCTAAAATAAAAAGCTTTTGTTAACTTCCAACCCAGAGCTCTACCCACAATACTTTTTTTCAGCCACAAGATGCCCTTATGCAGGCCATAGACGGGGAGAAAACTGGCTGGCTTTTTAACAAAAAAGAAAAATCGGTCGTTCAATAGGCCGACGTTACCACCAACAGTAAAAAAAATCGGCCAATTTTCTTCCCGTCTACGGCCGGCATTTAATTACTTCTGTCCCTGCAGAGAGCCCCGCTTATATTTGACATTAAAAAGTATTCCGGTTGTAACATTGTATCTATTTGTATCCATTTGGGATACAGCTTTTTTCGGATACAAATAGATACATTGTTGCAACCGCAATACTTTTTCATGTCAAATATAATAGCGTACTGGAATTCCACTTCTTTCTCTTCTTCTTCTTCCTCTTCTTTTTCTTCCTCTTCTTCTTTTTCTTCCTCTTCTTTCTCTTCTACTTCTTTCTCTTCCTCTTCTTTTTCTTGCAGGTCATGGCTCATGCGCAGATTTTTTATCGGTAAAAAGATCGGCCGATTTGCCCATCATTGCCGTGAAAATCAGCCGATCGGCAAAATCGGCCGATTTGTTTCCAACTTTACTGATTAAAAAAATCTGACAAAATCCAGAAAAACGGCCGACCAATTAACCCATTAACGGTGCGAAAATCGGCCGATTTTTTTTTTGCCCGATTTTCGACCCATCTGTGGCCTGCATTAGTCTGATGGCTAGTATCATTAAACCCACTTCCTGTTCCTCCAGGTCAAATTTAGTTCTTACACTTCTTTTGATGTGTGTCCAATATATGCCTAAAGTTCAGTTTGAAATGACAAGCAGTCTGAACTTGCAGGGCAAATGCTTTTTTTTTTTTTTTTTTTAAACATGATCTTGCATATTCCATCTCATCAACACAATACAAAGAGATTAGATCAAAATGTATTTTTATTTAAAGAAAATATACAGTGAGAATTATTTGAACTTGATCAGAACATGTTCTGTATATCATTAACTCTATGGGAGAAGTATGGGAGATGACATTAAAGCTTAAGTTTGGTGAACACTTTTTTTTTTTTTTTTTTTTTTAAATCAGCACCTGGAACTCACCATGAATGAAAAGTGTCTCTTGTGATGGTGGTTGCTGTGTTGCTTGAAATCTTCCATTCTTTGTTCCCTGGACACCTTCACAGCTGTGATCATCTGGTACTGCAAGGGTCAATCTGAAAGGCTGCACCTGTCACAGGCACTTGTAACTACGGTATTCTTGTATTTTCAGTCAGCAACCCCTATAACTCAAAGATGCAATGGCACCAAGCACTGCATTGGAGAAGGATATGGGAGTGGGGAGCACTGGATTGCATGCTGTCAAATTCTGAGATCATCAAGAATTCATTGACAGGGGCAATTGCCCTCATTCTAACCCACATTGGACCTGCTTCAAGCGGGTTTTTCATTGTATGGAAATGTGAACCTGCAAGAAGCAAACAAAAGCCTATTGACACAAGCCCTTAGAGTGCTGTGACCCCTGCAATGTTTGTAACTTACAAGTTTGGAACTTCTTCTCACCTATGCAGTATCTTCCTATAGGTCTCTATAAGTCTATAGAGGTCTACGAAGAGCTATGGTGCAGTTGTGGGCAGAAGATTTAGGCCTGTAGAATACGCACTGCAGCAGGCTGCCAATGCAAGGACTCGCCAAGTATGCAGTTGGAGTGGGAAACAAGGGGCTAGTAATGGTTAAGTGAGGAAGTTGGGGGGGGGGGGTGCATTTCCCTTACCGATTTCAGCTCTTTGTTGAATTTTCTTTTAAGAAATAAAATGTAAAGAAATGCTTTGTAGTCTATACCTAGTTAGACATATCTGTGATTGCTTAAAATGATGTTACTGTTGAAAATCACATTGCTAAACAACAGGAAATGTTTGATTTCTTCTAGACAGATTCACATTTTCCAACTTATAACATCTGATAAAAGTAAAAAAATAGTAATGTATTAGCTTACAGTGATACTAAAATAATGACAAGCAAATGTATATTCTTTACTACATAGCAGCTATGCATACAAAATAGATTAATGCCCAATATCAAAATCTTCGGTCTTCGGCTATAAAATTACAAATCAGCAGTTTAACATAAGCATTACGAAAATTAACTTTTATTTTAAACTTCATTGTGTATCAATTCTTTGCTAGCATCAGCTATTCACTTTAAAAAAAAGTTTCTGGTTAATTGTATTTATTCTGTCAGCCAGTCCAGCTCCATTGCAGTGCACGTTGCTATCAATTCAACTTGAAAAATGTAACTGGCTATACACTAGTAGAATTTCATACCAATTTTTTTGCTTTCAGAACATTCACTTTTGAATCATTGGTGAGTTCAAATTGATATTCACTTGCGACCACAGTGATGAGAAAATTTAAAGAAGTGGGATAGAATATTTTTCTTGAATTAAAGTGATTCTAAAGGTTATAATTAAAAAAAAAATAAACAAACCTTTTATACTGTACTTACCTGCTCTATGTAATGGTTTTGCACAGAGCAGCCATGATCCTCTTTTTTTTTTTGGAACCCCCCGATCCTGGCTCCTCCGTTCAGTGAGTGCCCCCAATAGCAAGCCTAGTAAGCTATGCTCCTATGAATGGACATTGTCCATTTACACACAGAGTAAAGTTCAGGCCCCGCCCACTGGCTGTGATTGACAGCATTGACAGCCATTTGCTTGTGGTGCTGTGTGAGCCAATAAGGAAAGAGACACTTGGGGGAAACACGGATCTCATGCACATCGCTGGATTGAGATTGGGCTCAGGTAAGTTATAAGGGGGAGCTGCAAACAGAAGGTTTTTTACTTTAATGCATTAAAGTAAAAAAAATATTCTGCCTTTACAACCACTTTAATTTCTAACAGTGAATCTGATTTTCAATTAATGAAATTCAATTACATTAATTTCAAAATCAAATGTTAAAAGCGAACAAAATTTAGAACTACTCTCCAACAACATTCATCCAGTCATTGTATGTGCAAAGAATTGTACAAATACTTGTATGAGCGTTTGAATATCTACCAGTGTATATCCAACCTTACTGCCAAGAGGAGAGAACAGAATGAACAAAGTGATGACCATGATGGTAAGGTGCAGAGGTACTTTGATGAAAATAGTGGCTATATGAATCTTTAGTGTCTGTACCACATGCCTGACAAGGAGATATAAACTAACTGTCCTATCTTGCTCATAAAAAAAAAATATTTAAGTCTACATTTTTCGTTGTACAGCTGGTGGCTAACAGCACAACGCTGTGAGACAATTAACAGAACTGTGTGATTTGATTGGCCATGCTGAAAGATATGCTCATGGTGTGACTTATACTTTAGTATTTATTGATGCCCTAAAATAGCCTCAGTCAGTGCTATAAATGCTTACTTACTTATAACTCAAGTTATTCAGGGCATTCGTTGCCCATTTCAATGCAGGCTTCTGCAGTTCCCTACTTCAGAGCCCGAATGAAAGATAATTGTACATTCTAGCTTCCAGTGAAAGCTGACAACATACAAAGCATGCTGAGAATTCTGGTAACTGAGCTGTTGCTGTAGGGCATCTTCACATTCCAGATGCAGTTAATGTTTATTAAACTTCTGCCACCATTAGTAATTATTACTGGAGGTAGCTCAGGAGCCGCTGTTTACGCAGCAGGGATAAAGGGCACTTCAAAGAGCAATTCCAGCATCTTCCTTCAAAACAGACTGAGTGAGTCATTGTCTGAGGACTCGTTTTCTTTAATGTAGCGGAGGATGTCTGACTCGTCCATGGCCTGTACGTTGGGCTGTGAGTCCACCTGTGCCAGGTTGTTGTCTGATTTCTTTGTCTCCTTTAGAAAACTGGGCTTGGCTGGAATTTTTGGCTTTGGTTTGCTCTTTGGCTTCACTCCAAGATTCAAGAGGTTCTGGAAATCTTCTTCAACTCTGGTCACAAAGATAAAAAAAAAAAGAAATCATGATTTAACAACGGAAATATGTTAACCATTTGCCGCCCGCCCTATGGCCGAATGGCGGGCGGCAAATGTCATCAGCATTCCGGGAAGACACCATACGGCGTCCTCCCGCACATGCGCAGACTGCGCTCCTGCAGAGCGGCGCAGCGGCTCGGACCTCGGACACGGCCGATGACAGATCTGAGTATCGGCCCCGTTGCCGGTACCATGTGACCTGCTGTGACCAATCACAGCAGGTCACATGACAGTTGTATACAATGGATGGCTTCATTCATGCCATCCATTGTATACTAGTGTCTAGCTGTGAATGGTCACAGCTAATCACATGCACATGTCATGTGATTAGCTGTGGCCAAATCACAGCTAAGCACAAAAAAAAAAAAACCCTGAATGAATCAATGTCATTCAGGTAAATGCTTGCTTATAGCAAAGTAATTCTTTGCTATAAGCAAATTGTGTAAAAAAAAAAAAAAAAAATACTGATCACTTCCCCAAAGTAGTACAATGTTACTATGGTAACATTGTACTACTTTGGTCATAGTGAAATATGAAAATAAAATCTTAAAAAAAAGAAAAAAAATGTAATACAAAATAAAAAATAATAAAAAAAATAAAAAACAAATATATATATATATATATATTTTTTTTTTTCATACTGTCACCAGTCAGTGTCCCTGATCACCGCCATGCCAGTTATATGATGACACTGTACTGCACTGGTGACAATATGTAAAAAAAAAATAGTGAAACTAATTTTTTAATTTTCCGAAAAATTATGACAAAAAAAATACAACTTCAAAAAACTCGCCATGCCTCTTATGAAGTACGTCGGACTGTCTACTTTGCAAAAAGGGGTCATTTGGGGATATCTGTACTGTTCTGACATTCTTGGACCTCAAGAAATTAGACTGGCTGTTAGTACTTCAGGATTGATCAATATTCATCTATACCATAGTTTGTGAACTCTATAACTTTCCTACAAACTAAAAAATACATCCTAATTTGGGTTATTTTCACCAAAGACATGTAGCAGAATACATCTCGGCCTAAATTTATGAAGAACAATTATTTATTTGCAAACTTTTATAACAGAAACAAAGAAAAACTTTTTTTTTTTCCAAAATTTTTGGTGTTTTTTTGTTAATTTAGCAAAAAATAAAAACCCCGGTGGTGATTAAATACCACCAAAAGAAAGCTCTAGTTGTGTGAAGAAAATTATAAAATTTTAGTTTGGGTACAACGTTGTATGACCGCGCAATTGTCATTCAAAGTGTGAGAGCGCTGAAACCTGAAAACTGGCCTGGGCAGGAAGGTGTAAAATTGCCCGGTATTGAATTGGTTAAACAGTACGTAAAGACTAGCTAACCCATTTAAATACTTTGTTCTTACATTTTTACCTAATCCCAGCTTACCTTTTCCCTTTTTAAAAAGTGAAAAGCTAAAGGTTTTTGTATGAAAAATATACCAACAAGAACATTGCTTATCCCAACGACATGCAATATCATTGACATATCATTGCCGTATCATCTACTGATCTTTCCTCCAGAGGATTTCAAACCTCCCCATGTCACTTTCTTCACAAACAGATTTAGAGAACACCCCTCTTTACATGCAAAACGTCCATTTGCTTCAAAAATCCTGGCGATATGGTACTACACCTCCAGTAGGATTCACAAGATGCTGCTGCAGTGCACAAAGATATGTTGGAGATGCGGTGGGAGACATACTTCATGTTTTCTAGATGTGCGGTAGGCTTCTTCATGATTATTGGTTGGACGTTTGCCACATAACCCAGAAATATACAGACTACGTGATACCTTAGGGCCCTGCCTTCTTTCTGTTACTCTTTCTGTTACACCATCATGAAGTTGCAAGACCTATAGGCAGTCTATTGTCCCTCCCCTGGCTAGTGCGGCAAAAGGTTGTAATGCGATTTTCTGGAAACGCCAAGCACCCTCACTTGCCATCTGGATAACTAAAGTTGGTGAAATCAATGGTATGGAGGACTTATTAGCAACAAAGAAGGGTTCACAGTAGACATTTTTTAAAAAATCGTTCTACTGCTATGAATTTGTACAGTATATTCCCCTGCTTACACATCTCTATTTGGCTCAACGCAAACCTAAGAGTATTTACTCAACATTAAATGGCTTTATGAGACCTGGAGGCTGGAGAACCTGATCTCCCTCCTCCTCCTTTCTGTAATGAGGCTGGGGGCTACCACCTGCCCTATGGAGTTCTTGTGTAATTTCATGCTTGTCTTTGTTGTGTATGGAGTATTTACTTTGGTTTATAAAGAATTAAAAAAAAAAAAAAGCTATGGGCTGCAAGAAATGTTCTTACTTTTGATAAATGAGCCCCTTAGGTGATTTAGCAGCCCTAGAGTTACTGTATATGACACTCTAATCAGGGGATTTACACTGTGGCTAATCCACATCAGGTCATAAATTAAGGGCACTTACACCTTTTGTAGTTTTGGAAACAGTAAGGAAAGGTTACAACCCACTCCCAGCTTATTGTTCTGCTTTGTGTGCAGCATAGTGGAACGTTACCTTCACTTCCCAGAGATGAAACAGGAAATTAGAAGAAATCTCCCAAAGTTAGGGAAATCTCCCTGTTAAACAGTTGTCCACAGAACAGGTGTCCCCATTGTAAGATTTCCCCCTACCTCTTGTTCTAGGGAGAGTTGTAAAATTTGGGATTTCCCCTTACTTTCTGTCACGGCAACATTAATTACCAGTACAAACAGGGGGGCAAATATTCCCGTGGATACACAGGCAGCAATAAAAAGTTGACATATTGTCTAACACTTACAAACACTATCCACAAAAAAAAAAAAAGTTTAAAACAACAACTCTAACCAAAAATAAAAAACAACTATATTGTAGCTCTCTAGTCTTTAGACGTGGGGCCTGCATTATTTTTTTATTTATTTTTTTTGTATTTCCCCCAGGTACTGGAGATGAACTTGAAGTCCAGCTTGTGTGACAATCATGGCTGTTTGCATAGATACAATGAAGAGTCAGGGAGTATGTTATTGGCAGAATTACCTGGTTAAAATAACGGGAGGAAAGCCTGAAAAAAATATGCAGTTATCACATCTAAGGAGTGGTAAGCATCAATATATTACATTTTTGTTTTTGGATTTACCCTAGCACTAACTAGCCCTATTTTGAAGAGATTATATTAGCAGCTTACTGTTGATGTACTTGTAGCGTTCACTCCAGCAGTTTTAAAGTCCCTATGGTTTTTACAGTTAATTGCCCTGCATACAGTCACTCCTTTGGCGCCATGAACAGCTTAGGGGTATGCTTTTTTATGCTGTAGGTTCAGGGTAAATGTGGGATACTCCAGTAACTTTTAGCAGGAACTTCAGGACACTAATCTTCTCTTAAGATCTGAGCAGAGTCCTTGCACAAACAATCAATGGACTGAGCTTTTCAGGACATCAGACACAATGTTCCCTTTGAACAAATTGACTCTAGCACAAGAGGGATGACAGCAGCACACAAGGATCTCTCACACTAGTCTGTACTCACTAATGTCCTTGGATACTTAATTGCCTCCTCCTATCTTCCAGACACTTTTCCAGTAATACCAGATTAGATTCCCAGGGGAAAAGTCCCTCTGTCTGCTCCAGCAACTTTCAGTAGATTAGGTCCCTAGCAGACACAGGCTTGCCCAGGGGGCACACAGCCCCCCTTCCCATGCTGTGATCTCCTCCTCAGGGAGAAGACACCTCTGTTCCAGGTATCAAAGTATTTATACACACTTCCAGCTACCACCTGGGTACCTCTCCCCAGGGATCAGAAAGGGCTGCATAAATTTGCAGCTGCTGATTTGACTCTCCTTGCTCACTTTCTTCCAGAACATCTCCAGATAGATAGGGGGAAGCAGTCAACCCTGCAGCCAGTGTAACACCGAACAGACCAAAATAATCACATGTAGCTGCACTGATCAAAGTGAGTCTAAAAGTAAATTTTACCTAAGCTTTAGCACCTATCTAGGAGGGTGCAACATATTCTTTAAATAAATCCACTGAAAAATGGCCTCAATTTGGAAGCAAGTGATGAACAGTAAGGTCCTGCAGCTGTAGCCACATCCCCTTTGTATTCATGCTAGCACTAGGACACTACCCACACCAGCCAAGTTATCCTCATTGTGAGAACTAAAATCACTAGTGACCATTTATGCAAGAGGCTTAATTAACAACAATAAGCATGTGAAGGGAGAGCCCTTGATGACTGACAGCTTTTTCCTCCACCAGGCCCTACTGGGGACCACAAGTCTGCAACACCCATCCCTGGATATCTGACTTTATTTAGACTACCAGTGGCGTCTTTTTGTTGACATTGTGGTTGCCAAAACAGAACACCTTCAGGTTTTACTATATTGGTCTTGAGCCTTGTTAGACCACTTTTCAATACCGCTGAGCTGGTTGCACTATTCCACTTTTCTATTATATCTGTTAAACTGCAATGAATGATTGTAAACGCTGAAAAAAAATCAGAAACTCAAGAAAAATGTACCGAACAGAGACTACAGCAGCACGTCTAAAGAAAGCAGTTACTGGATTTTTAGTCACTGCAGTGGATAATATTGCTTTGGTACCTTTGGTATGTGCTAGCGATACTCAGTACAGGTTTGCTTTTTGTCTGTCCTTTTCATTTTTTTTCTGTTATCATAAGTGATAATTATAATAGAGGAGCCTTCTTTTGATACTACAGGTCCACTTTTTTCTTTTTTTTCCTCATTTTTTTTTAACAGGTATAAACTTTATTAGAAGGTGGAATGGGGGCATGAGAGGGTCAAAGACCGGGGGGAAGATAGGGGAGTGAGAAGGAAAAAGGAAGGAGTAGGTAACGACTGATGGAAGGGCCACAGGAGGCACACTGTGAATGCGGCTCAGTGCAGCATTACTCACACCCCATGAATCAATCCATGCTGACTAAATTTTGTCAAATTTTTGGGGACAGTTACAACTTTCATATGATAATTTGTACAAAGGTAAAACATTATTGATAACAGTTCACCAAGAAGGTACAGAAGGAGGTGAGGAAGACTTCTATTTTATACAAATTTCTTTACGAGCGTAGAAAAACAAAATGTTTTACATAGAGTCTCAACTCTGAGCCAACCAAAATACCCAAAAGGAACACCTAAGGATCCAAGCTTAAGGCACAGGTAGCATTAATAGTTCCCAATATTGCTTTCCAAAAGGGACAGATCTTGGGGCCGGTTTTAAACCAGATGAAAGAATGTGCCTTCAGTAAGCTGACATTTAGCACATAAGGGGCTAACTAGGGAGTGAACGGCAGCTAAATGGTGTGGGGTGTAGTAGGCCCTATGAATGAATTTTATTTGAATAAGCCTGTTTTTGAAAGAAATCATATTAGTTGTATAATGGCATATAAATTAGTCTTAGTCATCTCCCGGAAGATCAGCCCGCCACTTCTGAAATAGTCTGTACAGTTTGACAGAGTGTGCAGAGAAGAGTCGAAGATAAATGGAGGATAAGGGTTTCCTCATCGCTCTAGAAGTGAGTAACCTCTCCAGAGGGTTTGATTCCAGGGTGATAGGGGCAGTAAACTCCAATAGCACAGCATGTCTGAGCTGCAGATCACCTTTTTTTTAAATAAGATTTTATTTTAACGGGCATTTTGAGAGATATTTCCCATCAACAGGTATGGGATTCAGTACAACAGAAACGATCGGGACCCGGGACTCCTGATTCCGGGTCACATGATCGCTGTGATAGCCTATGAATGGAGAAGAGAGATACATTGTATCTCTCTAACTCCTGGCATAGAGAGAAAAAAAATGACTGTAAAAAAAAAAAAAAGAAGATAAATATTAAAAAATAAAGAAAAATACCTAGATCAAGGTTTGATCTAGTTCAGTGCCAGGATTAGTGTTTGGGTCAAGGTCAGGCTCAGGATTTATAAAATGATGTCAGTGTGTTTTAGGTAAAAAAAAAAAGACAAAAACAAAATGCGCACTATTGTTTCTGGGCTGTACTACGGGTACAAACAACAAATAACATACACATATATGGTATCACTGTGATCGTCGAGAGCTGGAGAATTTATTTTGGGTTGTTCTTTGGTGGTAGGTTATGGTCGTAACAAGAAACACACAGCTAAATAAAAAAGATTATTTTTTTTTTTACTATTTTGGGCGAATTTTCCTTTGTTAATAAAAAAAAATTAGGAGTTATCCATTACCATTTACCACCAAATGAAAGCCCAATTTGTCCTGAAAAAAATCAAGGTATAATCCACTTGGATGTACAAAGTAGTTGTGATGATATGTACGTTTTACTATCACATGTCAATGTTGCAGAATTGTGCTTAGGCATTTAGATTTGTTTTACCCTTAGGCGTGAAGGGGTTAATTAACCTTAAATAGACTTAATTGTTCCATTTACATAGTCCCAGTATCTCTTCAATTTGGTGCACATCATAAATTTACCTTTAAAAGTTTAGACATTTCAACAAAGGCTTTTCTTCATGGTAACTGTAAATATGGAGGTTTCTCATTAAATCAACGCCTTCCAACAAAATATCTTTCATTAAAATTTTCTTCTCTCTTTATGGCACTGGTATCGGATCCATTTTCAAAGTTTTACAATAACAAGCTATGTGCCCGAAAGGCTGTCAAGATCACCAAGGATTTAGATTACGGCATTTTTTAAACAGTTTGTACTAATACACAATGTTCATTTAGCTACTTCGGTTTAAGTCCAAGAACCTCACTGGAATGGTGACAAAAATGTACTTAAGAGGGACAAATCTAACGGAACAATAACAGAAGTCTGCACTTTATGGAGTTTATTAATGATACACTCTGGTCAAATATGAAAAATTTGCCTTTAAAGTTATATAGAGCACACTGCTTACCTGCTGAGAGTCTCTAATTTTTATCCTTTCATTCATCTGGTGCATATGGTATTCCACCTGAATACAGAGGGGTGCCAATATTCCTAAATGACCCTGATTCTGTGCTCATGAAAATGTGGGTCAGTGCGTTCACTGGTTATAGCACTGTCCTCTTCCTGAATACACAGTGAACACAGTGCTCAGCCACCTGTTTTTACAGAAGACTGTGGGCAGACAGGTAGGTGCATTTTAATGCAAACGAGACATCAAAAATAATAGTAAATAGCCTGACTGATTGTACATTTAAAAAAAAAATGCCTTCAGTTCCACTTTAACGTTGCTTGAACTATTAAAGTGTATCTACCCTGTGTGCACAATATTGGCCAACTCCAAGCTGTATAAACTTGGATGCTTATTGGATTTAAGCATATCAGGTGATGTGTATTTGTGGAATGACGGAGGGTGTAGCCTAAGGAGATCAACACCCTATATCAAGGTGTGCATAATTATTAGGCAGCTTCTTTTCCTCAGGCAAAATGGGCCAAAAAGAGATTTAACTGACGCTGAAAAGTCAAAAACTGTAAAACGTCTTTTAGAGAGATGAAGCACTCTCGAAATTGCTAAGATATTGGGGCGTGATCACAGAACCAAACGTTTTGTTGAAAATAGACAACAAAGTCGCAAGAAACATATTGAGAAAAAAAAAAAAAGACACAAATTACCTGCCAAAGATTTGAGAAGAATCAAACTTGAAGCTACCAGGAACACATTATCCTCCACTGCTGTCTTATTCCAGAATTGCAACCTATCCGGCATGCCCAGAAGTACAAGGTGTTCAGTGCTCAGAGACATGGCCAAAGTAAGGAAGGCTGAAACCCGGCCACCACGGAACAAGACACATAAGTTAAGGTTGTGTCAAGACTGGGCCAAGAAATATATGAAGACAGATTTTTCAAAGGTTTAATGGACTGATGATGAGAGTGACTCTTGATGGACCAGTTGGCTGGGCCTGTGGCTGGATCAGTAACGAAATCAGTAACGAACACTTAAACTCAGATACCAGCAAGGTGGAGGTGGGGTACTGGTATGGTCTGGTATTATTAAAGTGCTAGTTGGACCTTTTCGGGTTGAAGATGGACTCAAAATCAACTCTCAAACCTACTGCCAGTTTTTAGAAGACACTTTCTTCAAGCAGTGGTACAGGAAAAAGTCTGCATCTTTCATGAGGCCATGATATTTATGCAGGACAATGCTCCATCGCATGCATCGAAGTACTCCACCGCGTGGCTAGCCAGTAAAGGCCTTAAAGATGAAAGAATAATGACATGGCCCCCTTCCTCACCTGACCTAAACCCTATTGAGAACTTGTGGGCTCTTCTTAAACAGGAGATTTATGGTGAAGGACAACAATTCACCAGTCTGAACAGTGTCTGGGAGGCTGCAGTTGCTGCTGTACAAAAAGTTGATCGTCAACAGATCAAGAAACTTGATCAAAAAGACAGACTTTATGGATGGAAGGTTTATGACTGTTATTGAAAAGAAGGGAGGCTATATGGGTCACTGATTTTTTTTTAAATGTTAGAAATGTCGATTTGTAAATTTTGGGTTTATTTATTATTCTTACTTTAACAGATGAAAATAAACAAGTGAAATGGGAAAATTTTCGTTTTTCATTTAGTTGCATAATAACTTTGCACACTAGTAGTTGCCCAATAATTGTGCACACATAGATATTCTCCTAAGAAAGCTGACACCTCACTTTTACTTTCTTAAATATTCAGGTTTGAGGTTTATTAACATTTTGGAGTGAACAAGAGCACTGTAGTTGTTCAATAATGAAATTAATTCTCAAAAGTACAACTTGCCTAATAACTGTGCTCACAGTGTACAGGTAAAAACCTTTTTTTGGTTTCGAAAAAGGGTTGGGAAGGCTAGATCATCATCAAGTTTTTATTGGTCCCTGTGCTCCCATTGGGGATAATGACCCCTCTATTTGTACTGTAGTGTCACCAAGAAAGAAAGTGAGGGAAAATGCTAAATTTTAGAGGTGTCCCCAGAACAAGAATTAGGCGGAAATCTTTCAACGAAGACACCAGTTATGGGTACAACTGTCTAAGATGGGAATTTCCCTCACTTTTGGAGATTTTCTCTAACTTTCTGTTGTGTATCTGGGACAGAAAGTGTACGGCAATTTCCCCAATAGTACACAGACAGCAAAAAAATAAACTGTCTGGGATTTTAACCCCTCTTTATGAAATAAAAAAAGATGGCAATTTCCTTCACATTGGGAGATTTTTTCTAACTTTCTGTTGCATCTCTGGGACAGGAAGTGAAGGGAAACACAGGCAGCAATAACAAAAAAAAAAACCTAACAGGGATATTAACCCTTCCCTACTATATAACAAAAAAGTTTAGTAAACAAATACTTTGGCATTTGCCGTTGTATCAACCACTACTATTAGCTGTTTATTTTCAGTAGTAAAGGATGTACAAGAATATCTGTTCTGAAACAAAAAGTCCCTCTTTTTCCCCAGGAAACCCTATGGGAATTCCAAATATATTCCTGAAAGAACTTCAGAGCAATGCAGACAGGGCCTGCTTCCTTTAAGGAAATCACCCTCTGTAGATAACAATCAGGGGTGAGTAATGTCATGGAGAAATCAATTATTCCTATTTTGTAACTAGTTTTGAAGACAGAGGGAAAGTGCGCTTAGATTACAACAGCAAAAAAAGTTAATAAAGAATAAAATTGCAGCAGATACCATTTTAGATACCTGGACAAAGAGGTCAAAACTTTTTCTACTGTCTATTTCCCAATTGGAGATTTTATCTCTCACATTCTTTCCAGGAGTCAATACAAGAGGTAAGATATGTTGTTTTGAGCACTGAAAACAAATCTAAAGTAAAAAATGTTCAATCATCACATCAAATTAAAATGTATCCCCAACAAAGAATCATTCTGTAACACTTAAATCCACTGAGCTGGCCAGAACAAACTCTTGAGGGAGTATATTCCACATTTTCACAGCTCTTACTGTGAAGAAACCTTTCCATGTTTGGAGATTAAATGTCTTCTCCTCCAGACGTAAAGAGTGCCCCCTTGTCCTCTGTGATGACCTCAGGGTGAATAGCTCTACACCGAGTTCACTATATGAACCACTGATGTATTTATACATGTTGATCATATCCCCTCTTAATCTCCTCTTCTCAGGAGAGAATAAATTCAGTTCCTCTAATCTTTCCTCATAGCTGAGCTCCTCCATGCCTCTTACCAGTTTGGTTGCCCTTATCTGTACTTTCTCCAGTTCCCCAATGTTCTTTTAGTGAATTGGTGCCCAAACTTGAACTGCATATTCCAGATGAGGTATTACTAATGATTTGTACCGGGGTAATATGATATCTCCCTCTCTGGAGTCTATACCTCTTTTAATACAAGAGAGGATTTTGCTCACTTTAGAAACCGCAGCTTGGCATTGCATGTCATTATTAAGCTTGTGATCTACCAGAACTCCCAGATCCTTCTCCACCATTGATTCCCCCAGTTGTACTCCCCCTAGTATATACAGTATGATGCATGCATATTCCTAGTCCCCAAGTGCATAACCTTACATTGTAGTTAAATGGCTGGCTGTTGCACACCCTGCACTGACAGGCTGTCTACAAATGGTCTTTTTTCTACAGTACTGCGCACGCACAACATGCACACAGTGCCTCGGCTCATGCTGACGGAAAACATTTTTTTAGTCTATTTTCCTTTATGTACATAAAAAACAGTGACTAAATACCACCAAATAAAAGCTCTATTTGTCTTTATAAATGATATAAAATTTATTTGGGTACAGTGTTTCATGATGGAGTAATTGTCAGTCAAACTATCACAGCGCTGAAAACTGAAAAATGGCCTGAACAGGAAGGGGAAGCAGTGGTACTTGGGGCTCCATCGTTTAGCTATGTGTGGAGGGCACATGATCATTGTCTAGCCCTGATGCTGACAGCTTGTCAGCCTGACAACTCCTGTGGCTGGACAGGGTCAGGCTGTAAACCCTGGGACAAATGCCATGAACACAAGAAGTCTGCATTCTGGGCATTCAACCCTAAACATATACTGCACTAAATATAGGTACTGTTCTGTGCAATGCCCAGTCCTGTCTACCCGCAGGAGCTGCCAGCCTCTCCTGCAGGCCTGGATGGCACACGGCTAAATGTTGGAGCCCAATGCACTGGCACTAAATGCTCACTGTGCATGGGACCTAACTTGACAGCATTGAGGTGATAGAGACTCCAGTAGAATTGACTTGAATGGTAATATGCAGAATGCAGGAATTTTTCAACAGTGTGTTGGTTGTGAGCACAGTGGCTAAATGGTTAGCACTTCCGCCTGGTAGTACAAGGATCATTGGTTCGAATCCCAACCATGACACCACCTACCTGGAATCTGAATGTTCTCCCTCTGCCTGCGTGCGTTTCCTCCAGGTACTCTGTTTTTTGTCCACACTCCAAAGACATGCTGGGAGGTTAATTAGCTCCTGTCTAAATTGGCCCTAGTATGTGTATGTATGAATGTAAGTTAGGGACCTTAGATTGTACGCTCCTTGAGGGCTAGAGACTGATGTGAATATACAATATATATATGTAAAGCACTGCGTAAATTGATGGTGCTATTTAAATACCTGAAATAAATAATAACCATGTCCCTCTATTTGGAAGCACAGGACAATGCACCTTGCATGAAGAAACCATGTATTGTATACATCAATGTCACACAGGATAATGAATGTGTTCTGGTGTGAACAAGTCCCAAGACAGATGAAGTACCTCAAAGAAACTATTCAAAATGATGTAAGCCAGATATCCTTAGCAGCGCATTAGAATAAATGAAATAATTACAGCTAAAGTAAACCGCTTCAAACACAGGCACTGGTGAGTCATGATTTTACGTATTAAAATGAATTTCTGTAGAGTGGTCTGGGACTGCAAAGCTGTTGTTATCGCCATGTATCTGGGAGACCAGTTTTTACCATTCTTACACATTGTCACTATAGCAATAAACTGTTAACAGCAGGGAAATGAAGTATGAAACTAAGGGGACTATAAAAAAAATTCCCTTTGCAAATGTTTGCATGTTGTGGGAACTCGCTTCAAGTGGTAGAGCTTCTTCAAAGCACACGGCAACTCGCTTATTTTTTAAGGGCCTGTTTGCCCACTTTTATTTAAATGTCAGTTCAATAACATAAAGGTTTCCCACGCAGGGGTATCCACCATCACACGAATTCAAATGAACAGTATTCAGCCTCCTGGCTTGTACGCAGTTTTAAGTCTGCCTCCTGCAGACTCTTCCCAAAGTATGGCACTAGCACACAGCTAGTCTGGCTTCCACCTCTCCTAGGTGTAGCCCACCTGACTCCACGGCAGAGACCTCCCGTCTGCCTGGGTGGAGCCCTCCTAACTGCCGGGGTGGAGCCCAGAACCCTGGTCCTGACTCTCTCTAAAGGCCTGCACACACCTGTGCAATCAGTCTCCTGGCCTATCCCAAAACCTGGTCCCAGGATTGGAGATTTCATCCCTCCCAGATCTCTTTGAAATCTCCAGGCTCCAGATCCCAAAACAGACCTTACAAACAAAGGAGGAAAGTGAAAAGCCACTTTCCTCCGTATCAAACACTTACCATGGAGCCCCTCAACCTGCCTAGTTGAGAATCCTGGGTGACAGATCGTCACACTGTCACAATGTGCACAAAAAGCCTTAACATTTGACCAAAAGAGATAAAGGTCATTTGATCAAAAGACAAAATGGACAAACACTACAGGCTTAATACATTTGACCAAAAGAGGAAATGATATGAGGGGGTCCTCCGCACACTGTAGACAGAGTATGGAGATTCCTGTGCTCACCATTGACAGTGCAATGAAACCAGCTACTGCAGAGAAGGAACCACTTTACAGAATTTATACCATTTATACCATGTTGCAAAGACAGAACTCTGTTGTCTAACAGGTTTATCGGACTGAAAACATTGACAGATGAGTAACAGCTCACCTAAGGTAAACAACAGCAGTCTAAGATTCTCAGTGTGAGGGTCCTGCATTGGATGTGAGGACTTCAAGGGACAGTCCACTGCCGAAGTGTGGGGGAGCAGGGTCTGCTGGGGGAGCAGGGAATAAGGTAAGTAAAAGTGCTTTGAACGACCCCTAGAGAGAAACAAGCATTTAACCCTTTCAGTGTGAGTGAAGCCTCAATGCAAAGGAGGTCTTTTAGTTTTCTCAGAGTTGGGCTTTAAAAATGGAAGGGAATGCTTGTAATAAAAATCAACATTCAAGTAGAACTATAGGAAAAAATTTTTTTTTTCATTTTGGATAGAGTAAGGCAGGGTCATAATCCCAGTCAGATTTTTTTGTCATCTATGTCTCATTGCAGAGATTTCCCTTGACTTCTTGTCCCATAAATAAATAGGAAGTGAGGAAATGCCTGCAAATTAAGGGAATCTCTTGGGGACACCAGAACTAGTGCCTCCATTGGAAGATTTCCCCTCTATTACTTTTCTTGGGACAACCAAAAATTTGGGATTTTCTTTTACTTTCACTTTCAGTGATAATGGTAAACAGGACAAATAGAGACGGTGACTCTCTTTAACCACTTGCCCTCCCTTAACTTTTGCACACTTTTTATGTTACAGTCTTATTCCAAAATGGATTAAATTCATTTTTTTCCTCAACATTCTACAAACAATACCCCATAATGACAACGTGATAGAAGTTTGTTTTGAAATCTTTGCAATTTATTAAATATTAAAAATGAAAAAAAAACACATGTACATAAGTAGTCACAGCCTTTCCCATGACACTCAAAATTGAGCTCTGGTGCATCCTGTTCTCACTGTTCATCCTTGAGATGTTTCCACAACTTGATTGGAGTCCACCTGTGGGAAATTCAGCTGATTGGACATGATTAGGAAAGGCATAAACCTGTCTATAGAAGGTCCCACAGTTAACAGTGCATGTCAGAGCACAAACCAAGCCATGAAGTCCAAGGAATTGTCCATAGACCTCCGAGACAGGATTGTATCAAGACACAAATCTGGGGAAGGGTACAGAAAGATTTCTGCAGCATTGAAGGTCCCAATGAGCACAGTGGCCTCCATCATCCATAAATGGAAGAAGTTTGGAACCACCAGGAACCTTCCTAGAGCGGGTTGCCAAGCCAAAATGAGAGATCGAGGGAGAAGGGCCTTAGCCAGGGAGGTAACCAAGCATCCGATGGTCACTCTGAAAGAGCTCCAGCGTTTCTCTATGAAGAGAGAACTTTCCAGAAGAACAACCATCTCAGCAGCACTCCACCAATCAGGCCTGGATGGTAGAGTGGCCAGACGGAAGCTACTCCTCAGTAAAAGGCAAATGGCAGCCCACCTGGAGTTTGCCAAAAGGCACCTGAAGGACTCTCAGACCATGAGAAAGAAAACTCTCTGGTCTGATGAAACAAAGATTGAACTCTTTGGCCTGAATGCCAAGCGTCATGTCTGGAGGAAACCAGGCACCGCTCACCACCTTGCCAATACCATTCCTACAGTGAAGCATGGTGGTGGCAGCATCATGCTGTGGGGATGTTTTTCAGTGGCGGGAACTGGGAGACTAGTCAGGATAGAAGGAAAGATGAATGCAGCAATGTACAGAGACAACCTTGATGAAAACCTGTTCCAGAGCGCTATGGACCTTAGACTGGGGCGACGGTTTATCTTTCAACAGGCCAACGATCCTAAGCACACAGCTCACATAACAAAGGAGTGGCTACGGGCCAACTCTGTGAATGTCCTGGAATGGCCCAGCCAGAGCCCAGGCTTGAACCCAATTGAACATCTCTGGAGAGATCTGAAAATGGCTGTGCACCGACGCTCCCCATCCAACCTGATGGAGCTTGAGAGGTACCGCAAAGAAGAATGGGAGAAATTGCCCAAAAATAGGTGTGTCAAGCTTGTAGGATCATACTACGACTTGAGGCTGTAATTGGTGCTAAAGGGGCTTCAACAAAGTATTGAGCAAAGGCTGTGAATACTTATGTACATGTGGTTTTTATGTTTTTTATTTTTAATAAATTGCAAAGATTTCAAAAAGAACATCTTTCACATTGTCATTATGGGGTACTGGTTGTAGAATGTTGAGGGAAAAAAAATGAATTTAATCCATATTGGAATAAGGCTGTAGCATAACAAAATGTGGCAAAAGTTAAGCGCTGTGAATACTTTCTGGATGCACTGTACCCCACTTCCTAAACAGGCCATTTATTGCAATATGGCACTGCATTATTTTAACTAACAATTGCGCAGTCATGTAACGCTGCACCCAAATGAAATTTACGTCCTTTTTTCCCCACAGATAGAGCTTTCTTTTGGTGGTCTTTAATCACCTGTGCGGGTTTTATTTTTTGAGCTATATAAAAAAAAAAAAAGACAATTTTGAGAAAAAAAAAACAATATTATTGACTTTTTGCTGTTAAACATATTAAGTAAAAAAATTTCAAAAAATAAAATTTCTTTATAAATTTAGGCCAAAATGTACACGGACACTGTACTAACGGCACTGGGCAGGAAGGGGTTAACATGTGGGGCAATCAAAGGGTTAACTGTGTGCTCTGTGTGTGTGTGTGCTTCACTGTAAGCACACTGCTTTGTATGGCTCTGCTATGCAAAGCCATACATAGCAGTGTGCAGGAGCTGACAGGGGAGAGATCTGTATTGTTTACTTACAGTTCTCTCCCTCCGTAGGTAATGCTCCTCGATCACCGGGTGTCGGCGAGTAATCACCGGCCAGGACTCGGTGAGTGACAGCCGAGGCCACGAATAGTGGTGCAGGTAGGGCACATGCACGTCCCCCAACCGGAAATACAAAATCACGTATATATACACGTGATTTTGTGCACCGGAGCCTCCCTATAGCAGTATTACTGCTATAGGGCAGACGGGAAGCAGTTAACAGACAGCAATAATATCTGACAGGGGTTATACTCCCACTGCACTCTCTTCAAATGCTAAAAAAAAAAAAAAGCTTTGCCTTTAGTTATACTTTCAGTATTCCCTACTGCAGAAAAACAGTATGTTCAAAACTGTTCCATACTGCAGTTTAATTTTTTTTTTAACACAACTGAAAATAACATTTAGTTTTTTGAAAGTAAGGATCCTTATCCTAGTTTGTTAGCTTTGTGAACAGAGACACTTACTCAAAGAGCAGCATGACTTCCTTGCTTTGTGCCCAGCAATCACACACAGAGCACAATCAACCCTAAACACAACACTAGATCCAAATATTTAAAGTGGAACTTCACTCTTTTAATCCTTACATTGCTAGCATTAGTAAATAGATCAAAAGGTATATTATATGCATGTTTTTATCCATTTCTTCAGTTACTTCCTGGTTTCTATGACTTGGCAAATGATAAAATTCCAGATGTCTTCAGGAGGGAAAGATGGGTTTTCTCAGCTAAGCACATCCTCCTGTCTGCATGCCTGAGCTACGGGCAGATGGATTCGAGGTGCAGTAAATGCTACATGAATCATCTGCCCTTTCTAAAGATGGCCACAGCCAGAAATGGTTGGGAGTGTTATTCTAAGTGACTTCCCAGCAAAATAAAGCATGGAGACACGGATGGATGAATTTGCTTTGAATTCTAAAAATTAAACAGTATCCTAGTTTTGTGGTGTTCAGAGACAGTGTACATCCGCTTTAACTACAAGATCATAGAATAAGAAAACCATGTGAAACTAAAAGGGTGACTCCTTTTGAAATAGTTTACTTGACTGCTAGAGATGAAGCTTCACTTTGGTTTTTATCATCTGTGGATCATTGTATGGCTGAGGTGTTGCTTTCTACAACCTGGTGTTGCTTTCTACAACCTAGAACAGGCTTAGGATTCAATGCCCACCAGAGACACTATATTTAAGGGGTTTGTATAGTCTTCTGTGTGCCCTGGTTTCCTACCACAATGCAGAAACCATATGGGTAGGTTAACTGGCTTCTTCCCAGTCCCTATGTGTTGACTGTAGAAGGGACTTTAGATTGCGAGTTCCTCTGGGGCAGAAAGTGGTGTTAAAGCTCTGTTAAGAATCTGAAGCATATGTTGGTGCTACATAAATTAATGATACAAAAAAAAAACAGAGAGAAGGATGACCTACATGGCATTGCATTTTTGTGTATGTATTCTATTTTATGTGTATATATATATATATGCATATTGCTTTTCATCTAACTTAGCACTGCAGAGCTGCTTCCCAAAACTCAGCCATACAGCTTCCGCAAATCAGTAACATGTAGAAGCTCTCTTCCACTGCACTTCAAGCTGTGCTTCTCCTGTATTGTCGCTGAGACTCCTATGTTGATGCGGTAGTGATGTCCCCAGGATTTAACATTTGACTAAACAAAGCAGTAAAGCCTATAAGCATAACAACACAACATAGCTACAACAAACACTAGGCTATTTTTCATTCCAATATTAAGTCATGCAACAAGAGGTTTGGACTGAAAGAAAAAAGGGTGGAGGAAAAGAAGTGTTTCACATTTTCCAAAATAGATTGGAAAATTATATCACCCATTAAAAAGAAAATGATGTCTAATTTACGCTGTTCATTTTTGCAGTTATCACTTTGCTTCCTCTTTTCTAATGCGAACTTGTACAGTTGAATAAAGAATGACCTCCAGCAGTCTATGGAATCTGTGAATCAGAGGATTGTGTAGGCCATTTTTCCAGTGTCCATGCACTGAACTACACAGTAGATTAATTTAATTGTGCAGTCTAGGGGAACGAACGGCTTCTAAGCATCACTGTGACTCAGGAGTAGGTTGCTCACACGAGACATACATTTTTCTGGCCAGAAAAAAAATACTCATATTAACTAGGAAACAAGTTACTGAATGTCCTAAATCTGAGTTTTGTATAATTACACGAAGCTAGATTCAGCAGGCTTTTCATGTCTTTATAGCAGACTGCAGCCTCCTGTCACATGATGCTATGGAGGCTCCTTCTCCTGCTATGTGTGAGGTGAGAGGGGTGTGGCGGGAGGGGGCTCTGATTACCACTTTAAATATCAGGTCATTTTCTAGTCTGGTAAAGCATTTTGCCATTGTTTGTAAAGAACTATGGATGCTGCTGATACTATTCATCATTGAGGAATTAAGCAGCATGGCAATGTCTTCAAAATTACAAAGACTGCTTACCGGAATAATTCATCTACATTCTCAGCACTTGAAGGTTTGAACAAAGGGTCATCATTGCAAGCAGATGGTAGTAGCAATAAGTCTCCTTTTCTCACAGTTCCACCCAAGTCCTGTTCTTCAAATAACTTAACATCTAAAAGAGACAAAAAGAAAATTAAAGCATTCGTAGTCATTTTTTCTCTATAAAATAAAACACGTTATACTTACCTGCTCTGTGTAACGGAATTGTATAGTGCAGCCCCGATCCTCCTCTTCTCGATCCCCTGCCAGCACTCCTGGCTCCTCCTCTTCTTGGTGTACCACCACAGGCAGCCGCTTCCTATTATGGCACACATGCAGGCTCAATTCCAAACCCTGCTGTCTGCGTCTATAGGCACAGACAGTGAGGCTCGACCCTGCCCCAGCTCGCTCGTAATAGGATTTGAACCAATGGCTCCCACTGCTCTCAGCAAAGCCTGTGAGAGTGTGGAGAAGAGGAGAGAGCCATTGCAGACAGGCACTGCGCTGGATCGAGTGAGGGATCAGATCAGTATAAGGGGGGGGGGGGGGGGGTGAGAGGGCGGTATGCACACTGAAATATTTTTTACCTTAATACAGGGAACGTAGTAAGGTAAAAAAGTTTAAGCTTTACAACCACTTTAAAGAATGTTACTGGGGATGTAGTGAAAGCACAAATATGAACAACAGAATTACTTAGGGCTAGCGTAGAGAGGCTTCAGACTTACAATCAAGTCTAAAACAAAGAAATGGAGAAATGTATAAACATTTTGAGAAGTGCTCAAATTGAATTGTAGTGAGGGATTAAAGCAAGACAATACATTGCAGAAACAAACACAAGTTCACACTGCTCCATTCAATATAGTTCATAATTAAGACAATTAAATCCAGGGTCATGTATACAGGGCACCCTTTTTATGGTGGTGGGTGTGGGATTTGTATGGCTTGGTCCCATGGAAATCTCTAGGCTAACTTTACATGGGCTTCAAAATGGGGCGCTTGGCAGAAGTTTCTAATGTGCACCAACTGTCGTGTTTCCATGAAACCATGCAAGCTTCAGGTAAGTTTGTACTGAGCTGTTGCTCAGAGTACACCGAGCTGATGTTTCTGTTGCTTCACGCAGGTCAGAACCAACTCATTGACCTATACTGACTTGCCCTATGCAGAAAAAAAGGGAGTATGGTTGCTGGATGGTCTACCTCTGCATACAGGTCCTGTCAAGGTCAAGAAGCACAATCTACAACTTAACAATCTTGAGAGTATGAAGAGACTGTGGCAACCTCAGCTTAGCAGATCCTTACCAAAGAAAGTGGAGATTTGTTACTGTAACCACCATCTCTCACTTGGGGAAATTTAGAGATTTAAAACAGTCAGGTGTCAGGACTAGAAATAAATTTTGTTGGGTATAAGTCCACTAACAGTGCCAACAATGGAGGCACACAGAAATGGGAAGTAGTCTCCTAAATTTACGACTTCTTTGGCCTTGAGCCCCCAGGTAGTTAGTTACTTAGATTACATTTTTGAACATTAAATTAATTTGAAAATTGTCTCCCACTGCTGTCAATCACAGCCAGTGAGCCAATCAGAAGAGGGAGGGGATGGGGCTGAGCCGTGACTCTGTGTGTGAATGGACACACAGAGCCACTGCCTGGGAGAGTGCCTGCTTGGGTGCCCCCATATCAAGCTGCTTGTGGTGGGGGGCACCCAACAGAAGGGATGGGCCAGGAGCACCGGCAGATGACCCGAGAAGTGGAGGATGCGGACTGCTCTGTGCAAAACCACTGCACACAGCAGGTAAGTATAGATATGTTTGTTATTTAAAAAGACTTTAGTATTACTTTAACTGGCCATGTAGGTGGCAGCATGCGGTGAGCAGTCAGACGGCCGCCTGGTGGTTTCCGGGACCGCCGTGACGTCATGCTGCCGCCATTCTTAAGTATGAGTGGTATGTAAGTTGGATGTTTGTAACTTGGGGACTGCCTGTACAGACAGAAGTGTTTTTAAACATTTATAAAGGTGTTTGCATATCCCCCAAAAAACCTGTTACTGCTTCTATGAATACCAATACTGCAAATGAGAAAATCACATTAGTTGTCAAGTACTCATCTCCTTTCATTCCCATATCGGTGGGCTGTTAGCCGCTGTGCCTTCCATTCCCAAAGCAACTCAGGGGTCTAGTAATTTCCCCATTATAGTTTGATGTGAGCCCATGAAACATGTAGTTCTTTATACCTGCATGGATGTGGCATGTGGCAAGGCAGAAAATCCTCCTGCCGGAGTATGGAAGCAGGGATTTTTATCTCTAGCATGAAGATGTCAATGGGGGGTGAAAATCATGGACTACAAAAAAAGTGAAACATCTCAATTTAAATTTCATCTGTGCTTTTAGAGCGGCTGAGGATAGGATCTGAAAAAGATAACCTAGAAATATCATGGAGTTCAGCTTTCAGTTACATCTGCTGAGCAAAATTGAAACATCTACAGTGCCTTGAAAAGCTCTGTCAGATTGGATGGAGAGTGTCTGTGAACAGCAACTTTCAAGTCTTGTCACAGATTCTCAATTGGATTTAGCTCTGGGCTTTGACTGGGCCATTCTAACACATGAATATGCTTTGATCCTGTCAAGGTCCTACCTTTTCCCTGTGGTTATGTTACTTCATGTGCTGGTGTCCATCTTGGATTCTGCTGTGCATGATGGGAGACCTTTTATGCCTTCAGGTTTCTGTGGTCCATCCTCCAGAGGGGTGTGGCTGATGACACATAAGCCTGTGGCCCGCACATGCTCTTTGCACTTGTGTCTTGTGTCTTTGTGTTGCTATTACTCTGTTCTGACTCTCGTGACTCTCCTGGTATCTGATTCGGCTTGTCTTGACTATTCTTTGTATTCTCCTTTGATCTGACCCTCTGTTGCTGAACCCGGCTCGTGACCTGTGATTCTCGTCTGCTGTCCTGTACTGTTCTGTCCTGTTGTTGTTGACCCCGGCTTGTCTGACTACTCTTTTGTCTCTTCCACCAGCTACACGCCATTGGCGGCGGCCATTACCGCAGCTGAGGTGTCTCGGGGGCCGCGACCTGGTTCCTGGCTGCGTCAAGTCCATCCCCACCATCAGGGGCCCTGGTGAAGGGCAGCCTGGGACTTAGACTCCGCGCCCTGAGGGACTTCGGTCTGTGGGTGGTGGTTGTCGTCAGCCAGTGCGTTACATTGTTAGGCCTGCCTGTCCGTTCCTCAGCTCCTGCCCTGACAGATCCAAACCATTCCATTGTAGCTCTGGCTGTATGTTTAGGGTCATTGTCCTGCTGGAAGGTGAACCTCCATCGCAGTCTCAAGTCTTTTGCAGACTCTAACCGGTTTTCTTCTAAGATTGCCCTGTATTTGGCTCCATTCATCTTCCCATCAACTCTGACCAGCTTCCCTGTCCCTGCTGAAGAAAAGCATCCCTACAACATTATGCTGCCACCACGTTTCACGGTGGGGATGGTGTGTTCAGGGTGATATGCAGTGTTAGCTTTCCACCACACATAGCGTTTTGCTTTTAGGCCAAAAAGCTCAATTTTGGTCTCATCTGATCAGATCACCTTCTTCCACAAGTTTGCTGTGTCCCCCACATGGCTTCTTGCAAACTGCAAATGGGTCTTCTTATGGCTTTCTTTCAACAATGGTTTTCTTCTTGCCACTCTTCAACAAAGGCCAGATTTGTGGAGTGCACAACTAATAGTTGTCCTGTGGGCAGATTCTCCCACCTGAGCTGTGGATCTCTGAAACTCCTAGAGTTACCATGGGCCTCTTGGCTGCTTCTCTGATTAATGCTCTCCTTGCCTGACCTGTAAGTTTAGGTGGACAGCCATATCTTGGTACTTATGCAGTTGTGCCACACACTTTCCATTTTGTTCATGATGAATTGAACAATGCTCCGCGAGATGTTCAAAGCTTGGGATATTTTTTTATAACCTAACCTTGCTTTAAACTTCTCCATAAAGTTCTCCATAACTTTATCCCTGACCTGTCTGGTGGGTTCTTTGGCCTTCATGATGTGGTTTTGTTCACTAATGTTCTTTAACAAACCCCTGAGGGGTTTACAGAACAGCTGTATATATACTGAGATTAAATTACACACAGGTGGACTCTATTTACTAGGTGACTTCTGAAGGCAATTGGTTCCACTAGATTTGAGCTAGGGGTATCAGAGTAAATGGGGCTGAATACAAATGTACGCCACACTTTTCAGATATTGTTTTGTAAAACATTTTGAAAACCATTAATCATTTACCTTCCACTTCACAATTATGTGCCACTTTGTGTTGGTCTATCACATACAATCCCAATAAAATACATTTAAGTTTTTTGGTTGTAACATGACAAAATGTGGAAAAATTCATAGGGGTATGAATACTTTTTCAAGGCGCTGTATGTTAAAATGAACATGTAACAAGTATAAAGTAGGTGTTATTCCAATTTGGCTGCAAAAGTGGAAACACACTTTAAACAGACACTATCACCTGGGCCCATGCCCTTACCATTGCTCCCTCGTGGTAAAGGGGGCTGAATACAAATGAACTCCACACTTTTCAGATATTTGTAGAAAATGTTGAAAACCACGTATCATTTCCCCTCCACTTCACAATAGACCACTTTGGGGTATGAATACTTTTTCAAGGCACTGTATTAGTAGCAAAGTGAGTAAAAGTTAGAAATAATTTTAGAAATGAGAAACAAATATTTTTTCTGCCAGTTCATCTCACAGAATGTGGCAGGGCACTGCATTTTTCACATGAACAACAGGTATTTTCTGTACTTGCTAAAAATGCTCTTGGATTGCAAAAATAAAAAACAAAAACGAATTCAGCCACCATACCTAAGACTAGTAAGCTGTAATATATTACATTTTTATTCTTGGATTTATTTATACTTTAACCATTAGAAGTATTATTAATTTTAATATTAACCTGGCTGCTGAGGATGTCACATTTATGCCGAAATGTGCAGATTGTTACTTCCAGCCGAGGTCATATCCAGTCACCTGAGACGTACAACGGTGCTTTCAGGTTACTTTAAAGACTATTGACAGTTTATGTGATTTAAGTGCAATACTTTCTTATTTTATTATAAAGTAATACTTTTCACTATGTGAGGCTTCCCTCTTTATCTTTGATATATACCCAGCGGATAAGGTTGGAGTCACTTTAAAGGGTCAGTTTTACAATATACCGGGGAGCTGAATGAAGGCCAACTAAGGGAGGGGAGCAGCTGCACAAGCCAGAATCTGTTTTTAGAATGCCTGACTGACTCACTTGCTGGAACAAGGGGTCATTACCATCCAGTGTGTGTGGTGTAGAATCCTTTGTGGTCTTTCTCTGGAAGCATCCCTACCTTTGATCATAATTTCTGGAGCACATTTTTTTATCAATATTATTTATATTTGTTGAAATTGGCACGGAGTACTGACACATGAGTGGACTATTGTGTTAATTTAGGAATTCTGAATGATGGATTTTCATCACATAAAGTGGCAATTAAAAAAAAAAATGAAATAAAATTATATATATATATATATATATATATATTTAATAAACAGTGCTGTTACCTAAATGTGGGGAGGCATACTCTATACTTTGAGGAGTTTAGCACTTTATAACAGCAGCTATGGTGGTTGGATATGTCATTCTAGCGTGTGTACTTATATGGTATTTATACTTTAACCATTCCCTGCTTAATCCAAATGTAAAATAGGTGTGCCAAAACATGATAGTGCTGCCCAGCTGCCATGAATTCAGGGATAAGGAGTGGTGTTTGGGCCAATGAGACACTTTTGAAATGGAGGGACACCTTTATATGTGTTTAAAAATTTTATCCAGTTTTTTTTTATCCTGCCTTTGACTTTGAAATAAAAACAAAATTAAATTTACACAGTTACTGTAAGTTTTTTTATGTGTTTAATTTCACTGTCCGACCCATAAACATTATTTATAAGTTTCCATTCATGTCTAGATACACAAAGAGATCCAGTCTGATCATCAATCTTTGCACACTCCACTTCCATAATATCCAATATAAATCAAGTTGGATTGTATGGCAGTATTACACGTAGTATTATTGTTTGGTCTGGTATACATATACAAGCCAGAAACAACTCCTCTTTTTGAAGTATGTGTCATTTCAATGCATGGAATTGAGGAAAAGTATTAACTTTATTTGCATTCTGACTACAAAAGTGATCCAGGAAAGGCCAGATAAGACCCGTCTTTGCTCCTTTTTTTTTTTTGTGTACTCCTTTGGCCACTGAACCACAACGCTATTTTGTAAGCATAATGTAAGCAATAGTAATATACAAAGTTTCAGCTCTTTTGCTGCAAAACCAATTGAATAGCATTTAAGTGAAAATCTCTGTGAAGAATGTAGATCTCCAAAGCTTCCTCACTGATTGTATATCTTAAACTGAGCTTTGGACATTGTCCCATCTCTTATCACAAAACCAGCAATCACCAAGACACTATTCTACAAGTGCATTTAGACCGACAGAGATGGCAGTGTACATGTTGCTCAATTTGTGTTGCAGCTAATAGGCTAATAGCTAATAGTGGTAAACATGTTGGAAAGTCTCAATGATAGTCTGCAGAAAAAAAGGAACACAAATTCAAGCAGCCGGGATGAAAGCACCAGTTATTTTAATGCTCACCATCATCTGAAAAAGGGGGTTCCTCAGTCACCAGCAATGTGTTGGCTGTATTCTGAAGTTGATTATAAAAAAAATCAGCAATTTTACCACTGAGATGTATCACTCTGTCCACTTCTAACATGCACCAATGTCATTTTACTGAAGAACCAGCACTCAGACTGGATCTTCTGCTGCAGAGCCAAGGACGACACGCAAGCCCCACAAACCGATATGATTTATTCACCAACTCCGATTCAGGATACTGGCATGACCTCAATTGGCCACCAAGTGCTACCACACACATTTTCTGACAGGGAGGATGGTGACTGGGTAGCAGCAATGGTTCAACTCAAACTTAACTCAAACTCAGTGAAGTTAAGCACTTTGCATATACAAGTGACCCAAAATCAGGCTACAGCCCACTGTCAGCTGACATCACTGAGCCATTCCAATCTCTGGAGGTTTCCCTACAATAATGTTGGGATCCACCCCGATGCCTGATCAGCAGCTGGCTCACACTTTCAGCTCGCAACAGAGAGCCTGAGCCAGCTGCACATGGCCACCTCCAGCCCTGCACCCCAATGAGCACTGGAGGGGAAAAGCAGAAAATGATGATTGACAGTCACCACTCTATGTTCAGAGCAGAGTAAGAACTGCGCAATCAGCAGTCATGTGATTGCTCAGTTCTAATGCTTAGAGCCAACAAGGGACAGTTGCAGAACCACACTGATGCTGCCACAAAGAGGTGAGTGTGTATGTTTATTTTTTTTTAATTTATAAAAACCATCTCCTTTAAGATTGTGAAAAAAATAGGTAACAGAGTTCACCTTAAAGTAGAACTATGGGCAAAACGTTTTTTTTTTTCATTTTTGGATAGAGTAAGGAAGGGTTGTAACTCCTGTCCATTAATTTTTTGCCATCTGTGTCCCATTGGGGAGACTACCCTTCATTTCCTGACCTATAGCCTAAACCAGGGCTTAAAATTTCAAGTCCTGAGCTACTAGCCAGGCCTTAAGAGTTACTCGCCACCAGTTGCCCCACCCAACCCCTACCCTGCGACACCCCTAAACACGCCCTCATAAATTATTTCATGAAATGACACTGTTAAATGTTACCCACATTACATCAGGGTCCCCAGAGTCCCCCCACATTACATCAGGGCCTCCAATGTCCCCCTAAACACTCCATCATATTTAGACCATGCACCGCATACAACCATAACCTCCCATAATCTTTCACTCACAAAACCATAACTCTGCCAAGCATATCCTACCTACTATCCAACCCAGCAATACCTCAAATGCCATACTCTACCACCCATAATAACCCCATAATCCTGAACCTGACCAAACCATCCATACATGTAGGTTTACATACAGACACATGTACATACACACAAAAACAGACACCTGTACACACACGCAGACATGAACATATACACACACACACATACAGAAACATGTACACACACGCACAGAGACACATGTACACACACACACAGACACATGTACAAACACACATACATGTACATACACACAGACACAGGTGCATACACAGAAATACACACACACAGACACATGTACATACACACAGACACATGTACATACATGCACATGTACACACAGACACATGTACGTACACACACACGTGTACATGCACACACATGTATACGCACCCATAGACACATGTACACACACGCAAACACATGTACATACACACAGACACATGTACATGCACACACACATACAAATACACACACACACATACAAATATACACACACACACACATGTACACACATACAAATACACACACAGCCCTATAAAAAGTTGCAATACTTTATGTTCACTCACAGAGCTGGGTACTGCACTCTAGGGGGAGGCAGAGAGCACAGTACACCCTCCTTCCTTTGCTTTCACTTTGCTCAACTATTGAGCAGTCTGACGGCTCCCAGTGCGAGTGACAGATCTGGCCCTGAGTTCCGAGCCTGCTCAACAAGACGGCCCTGGGGACACACTCGCCCCCACCATAATTTCCACTCGCGAATGCGAGCAGGCGAGTGGAAATTTCAAGACCTGGCCTAAACAGTAAGTGAGAGGAAATCCCTGAAAATGAAGGGAATTCCTTAGGGACTCCCAGGTCACAATAAGGGTAAACAGAACAAATAGAGAGGGTTAATCTCTCTAATGGGGACACAGACAGCATTAAAAACTGAAAAGAGTTCTAATCCATCTCTGTCCAACACTGAAAAAAAAATTGCCTTTAGTTGTAATTTTAGTTACTTTAAAAAAGTATTATTGTTTTGTACATTTTTTCTTATGTATTAACTTTTTGAAGCCCAACTAACCTATATGTGTGGCAGCAAAGAGGGTGAACCTTACCGCCCACACAACACACATATGCGTCCATGGACGGTCAAGGTTTCTATGCTGAGAGTGTGGCCACTGCATCATCCCAACACAGTGATCGAATGGTCATGGACAGCTTCCACTCTCTAGTAATGATTTGCGGCCAGCGGGATGGACTTCTCATCATGTAACCACTGTGACAGCCAATCACAGCGGTCATGTCATCGGACAGTCCGCTCTGCCCTGTAAAGCAGGAGCAGAGGAGGAAGAGGTTAAGGTCAAATCTAAAAGTAATATTTTTAAAAGTTTTCTTTTTTAGTCTGGTATATTTTTAAATATTGCATATAAATATTCTGTATTTTCATTTCCATCCAGCAGTTGGACCTCAGGGCTCTAAAAGTTTTTGCCTGTTGTTGTGTTGATGTAAATAAAGCTTGGACAAGCCACTTCAAAGGCGCATGACAGAGTATGGACTTCCTTGATAACCTGTATTTTTTCATATAACTTACCACTTGGCTCAGAACAATCCATCATAAATAATTTCTCTGGAAACAATAACATATATCAATGAGTCAGGTTTTTGTATTTTCCCAGCTACAGTATATTTGGGTCTCTGTACCAGACAGGCGCACACCCATGGTAAGAATCACTATATCATGTGTGTTATGACAGCTCTAAGGTCTGGGATTACATGTACTATACTAGTAAACCACGTGGAGGGCTACATCCTGCCCCCACCCCCGCTGCTTGGTAAAATAAGAAGTTTGGAAGTGATGGAACAATATTATTCATACTGTGAGAACTACAAGAGCGATGTCACAAGGAACAAAACTAAAGTACATGATAATCAATCACATAGTAAACTCCTTTTTATGGACAATGCCATTTACCAAAGTCGATTATTGCATTAAACAAAGACTTCTGTTTACTTACTACTTTAGAACAGAGATCTTTTATCTTTGTCACTTTGAAATAACAACTAGAAGAGAAATTCACCACTGGGCCTACGTTGTAAGCTAGCACAGACAGAAAAGATCAGTAGAAATACATCAGTACTGGAATATAATCATCACTCTCCCTGCAAATTCTTTGACCTGTTTTTCTATATGTGTCTTAAAAAATGTTTCCATTTTGCTGTCAAATTTGAGAAAAATCACACTATTTGTTTGTTGTGTGTTCCCATTCACTCAGCATACCCACCTTTTTTTTCTTACCTTTTAGAGGTTTCTAAGGAAAAGGTATCATTCCTGGCCATCCATTTTCTAACTGCAACCCCCATATTCGGCACCCTTCCTCCTCAGCCACAATCCACTCGGTTTAATTTCTATCCCCCTGCTTCCAAAAACCAGCACCCCCAATCTCAAGTGCCTTCTGGAATTCCCACTCTGTCTGTAAAAAGCTCACACCTGTGCATTACCTTTTGATTTCCCATTGCTTTAAAATAATTGCCATTACTGAAACCTGGCTTCAAGAATCTGACTCGGCTTCTTCTGCTGCCCTCTCCCATGGTGGCCTCCACTGGACCCACTCACCCAGACCCAGTGGACGGAAAGGAGGTGGAGTTAGATTCCTTCTATCCACACTGAGCTCCTTTCAAGTACTTCCAACCACTCCCTCTCTATCCCTCTCCTCTTTCATGAGCCACTGTATTTGTTTGTTTTCTCCAATTTCTCTGAGGGGTACCAGTAATTTATAGGCCTCCTGAACTCCTGGACCAGTGTCATGCTTCTTTCTGATGACGTCTCTGCCTGGTAATCCTACTTTTTCTCCTCTGAAATACCCACTAAAATACCCACTATGATTCTTGATGATTTTAACATCCCTGTAAATGTTAACAGCAAAACTACATCTCAACTTCACCTCTTTTGACCTAACACAATGGACACACACTTCCACTCACTCCAATGGTAATACTTTGACCTTGTATTCTCCCATCTCTGCACTCATGAAAACCCCGCCAACACCTCCTTTCCTCTCTCTCACCATAATCTCATCAGTTTCACAGTATCCTTGTCTTCGACCACCTATTCTTCCAAGCAGCAAATGATTACTTGTAGAAACCTTTGCCACTTAACCCTTCTCTATTCTGCTACTGACCACCTCTATGACAAAATCTCTCCACTGTCCAGTCCTAACCTGGCCACCTTCTGTCTACATCAGTTCACTCTCATCCTCACTGGATGCACTCGCTCTTTCAACTATATGCATAATCAGGCTCTGACCATTGCATTCTTGGCAAATTGACAACACCAGAAATCTCAAGAGACACAGCAGGACTTCACCCTATACAAATCTGCCCTCCTAAAATACAATTCCTGCCTTTATGCTGCCAAGCAAACCTACTTTGTCACTCTTGTCATACAGTCCTCGTGGGCTTTTCTCTACCTTAACTCTCTGCTTTGTCTTCCACCCTCTCTACCCACTCATGCATTCACTGCCCAAGAGATTGCCAATCACTACAAAAACAAGAACCGGCTACTACTGATCAGGTTAACAAACTTTTCTCAGATGCCCACAGAATAAATTGCCCTTTGAACCTGCTCCTTGCAGCTACTTCGGTCACCCTCTTCTATCCTATATTCTCTTACATCTTCAATATCTCCCTATCTAATGGAACCTTCCCCTCTCTAAAGCATGCACAGATCACCCCAATACTCAAAAAGCCCTCACTGGACCACACCAACAATTTAAGATCTATCTCCTTGCTCCCATTCACCTCTAAACTTTTAGAATGCTTAGTCTACAACTGCCTGAGCTACTAACACAATGGAAATAACCTTCTTGATCCCTTACAGTCTAGCTTTTGCTAAAACCAATGGTCACTACTCCATAAACTTACTACTAGACCTTTCTTCGGCCTTTGATACTGTCGACCACCTGCTACTTCTCAATAAACACTGCTCACTTGTACTCCAAGGTTTGTCTTTGTCCTGGTTCTCCTCCTATAACAGCACTCCTTCAGTGTTATCTATAATTCGGTTACCTCCTCTTCACTTCCTCTTTCTGTAGAGATCCCACAAGGCTCTCTTTTTGGACTCCTTCTCCTCTCTATCTACATCTCTTCTTTTGGTCACTTGATAACCTCCTACAGCTTCCAATACCATCTCTACACCGATGACACACAAATTTATATAACTCCTCACCTCACTCCTTCAGTCTCCTCTTGAATTACAAACTTATTAAATGACATATTAACATGGATGTCGCACCACTTCCTTAAACTAAATCTCTCTACAACTGAGCTGGTAATATGCCCCCCCCCCCTCATGTCCTCCTCCATGACTTTTCCATCACGGTCAATAATACAACTATGAGTCCCCCCAACCCCCCTTGCCAGGGTACTACAGTAGGTGTAATCCTTGAACTGTTTTTTTGGCCCCCAATCCTATCGCTGTCAAAAGTTTGTAGACTTCACCTCCATAACATCTCTAAAATGTGCCCCTTTTTAACTAAAGAAGCCACCAAGCTACCCATTCACCTCCCATGTTATCCATCGCCTTGACTATTGCAACTCCCTTCTCATAGGCTTGCCTCCCCATAGGTTATACCCTCTTCAGTCTATCAAGAATGCTGCTGCCAAACTTATCTACCTTACCAACCACTCAGTGTCTGTCACCCCTCTCTGCCATTCCCTCCACTGGCTTCTGATTGCCTAACAAATTAAATTAAAAGTACTATCAACAACATACAAAGCCATCCACAAGTCTCACCCTAGCTTCACCAATCTTGTCTCCAAATATCCCCCAAACTATCCTCTCCACTCCTCCCAAGACCTCCTGCTCTCAAGCTCTCGTTTCCTCCTCCCAAGCTCATGTCGATGACTTCTGCAAAGTCTCTCCCATCCTCTGGAACTCTCTGCTTCGATCTGTTCAGTTATCTCCTACTCTGGCCACCTTTAGGCGATACCAGAAAACTCATCTCTTCAGGGAAACCTATCAAGCTTTCAACTAACTGAACTTTTAACTGATCCATCAGCTTCCCCACAGTTATAACCTTTTGTACCACTTACCCCATCCTATTACATTGTAATCTCTTATGAGCAGGACACTCTTAACCCTCTTAATTTTATTGTATTGTAACTGTACGGTCTCCCTTTAGATTGTAAAGCACTCAGCAAACCGTTGGCACTATATAAATCCTGTATAATAATAATAATGGAGGATTCTAAGAATTTTTGGACAGTCGCAAGTGTTTTTGTACCCATACTATCCCTCATTAACACACAATGCCAGAAAGTGGTTTCTAAATGTTTTTCTTTATGTCATACTGCAGTGTCTTGAAAAAGTATTCATACCCCTTGAAATTTTCCACATTTTGACATATTACAACCAAAATCGTAAATGTATTTTATTGGAATTTTACGTGATAGACAGAGCAACACAAAGTGGCACATAATTGTGAACTGGAAAGAAAATGATATCTGAAAAGTGTGCCGTGCATTTGTATTCAGCCCCTCTGAGTCAATACTTTGTAGAACCACCTTTTACTGCACATGCAGCTGCAAGTCTTTTTGTATATGTCTCTATCAGCTTTGCACATCTAGAGAGCGAAATGTTTGCCCATTCTTCTTTGAATAATAGCTCAAGCTCTGTCAGATTGGATGGAAAGCGTCTATGAACAGCAATTTTCAAGTCTTGCCACAGATTCACAATTGGATTTGGGTCTGGACTTTGACTGGGCCATTCTAACACATGAATATGCTTTGATCGAAATCATTCCATTTTAGCTCTGGCTGTGTGTTTAGGGTTGTTGTCCTGCTGGAAGGTGAATCTCTGCTCCAGTCTCAAGTCTTTTGCGGACTCTAACAGGTTTTCTGCTAAGATTGCCCTGTATTTGGCTCCATGCATCTTCCCATCAACTCTGACCAGCTTCCTTGTCCCTGCTGAAGAAAATCATCCCACAACATGATGCTGCCAACGCGTTTCACGGTGGGGATGGTGTGTTCAGGGTGATGTGCAGTGTTAGTTTTCTGCCACCCATAGCGTTTTGCTTTTAGGCCAAAAAGTTCAATTTTGGTCTCATCTGACCAGAGCACCTTCTTCCACATTTTTGCTGTGTCCCCCACATGGCTTCTCGCAAACTGCAAAATGGACTTATGGCTTTCTTTCAACAATGGCTTTCTTCCATAAAGACCATTTGTGAAGTGCACGAATAATAGTTGTCCTGTGGACAGGTTCTCTCCCCTGAGCTGCGGATCTCTGCAGCTCCTCCAGAGTTACCATGGGCCTCTTGGCTGCTTCTCTGGTTAATGCTCTCCCTGCCTGGCCTGTCAGTTTAGGTGGATGGCTATGTCTTGGTAGGTTTGCAGATGTGGCATACTCTTTCCATCTTCAGATGATGGATTGAACAGTGCTCCATGAGATGTTCAAAGCTTGGGATATTTATTCATATCCTAACCCTGCTTTAAGCTTCTGCACAATTTTAACACTGACCTGTCTGGTGTATTCCTTAGCCTTCATGATGCTGTTTGCTCACTAATGTACTCCAACAAACCTCTGAGGGCTTCACAGAACAGCTGTATTTATCCTGAGATTAAATTACACACAGGTGGACTCTGTTTACTAATTAGGTGACTTCTGAAGGCAATTGGTTCCACTAGATTTGAGTTAGGGGTATCAGAGTAAATGGGGCTGAATACAAATGCACGCCACACTTTTCAGATATTGCATTGTAAAACATTTTGAAAACCATTAATCATTTACCTTCCACTTCACAATTATGTGCCACTTTGTGTATTCTATCACATACAATCCCAATAAAATACATTTAAGTTTTTTGGTTGTAACATGACAAAATGTGGAAAAATTCATAGGGGTATGAATACTTTTTCAAGGCACTGTATGTTAAAGGGAACATGAAAACTAGTATAAAGTAGGTGTTATTTCAATTTGGCTGCAAAAGTGTAAACACACTTTAAACAGACACTATCACCTGGCCCATGCCCTTACCATTGCTCCTTCATGGTTCACAGAAGTAGAGAGCGTCTGCTCACTCCCTAATCTTGTCTGAAGAGTCTTGGTGGCCATAACCCCTTCTCAGTAAATGACCTGAGAATAGATCAAATTTATTTCAATGCTTGGGTTTGAACACTTTGTATTTGTTTATTTTTTATTATTGTTTCTTTATGATGCATTGGGTTTTTTTGGGGGTTTTTTTTTTGCTATGTGGTCTTCTCCTGTAATCTAGCTAGGGTGGGATCATAGTGTCGCCATGGCCATGCACCCGGCACTTAATGCCCTCCATTCTGCGAGGGTTGGGGGGTGTTTAATACCATCTTGAGAGGTTGGGTGGCCATTTGGTCTGCCCTCCCTTGTGCCTGCTGGTCCTGCAGCAGGTTTGCTGTTTATTGTGTTGGTGGCACATCTCTTGATGCCACTCCTGGCTTTCCAGAAACCTTGCGGTGAAACCGGACATGACGCGGATGTCGGATGTGACGTCACTACACGATGCGTCATTGACCACGCATGCAGAGATGAATGCCAGAAGACCTGACTGGGCGCCATTTTCCTCCCTTAGAGGAGACCTGTTAGGAGAACCTGCAGTTTTTTCCTTGCAGGAGGATATTTGGCTCCCCCTACTGAGCTTGCCCTATATAAGAGATGTCATTTAGCACTTATTTGTTGAACATACATCCAAGGTGGAAACAGCTCATACAAGTGGCTTGGAGATTTTTAAACCTAAACCATGGATGGCCCATGGTAAGTTTATTTACTTCTTTGAATTTTTGTTCGGCTTGATCAATATGGAGGGAGATTATCTTGTGATAACAATTGATACTGGGATATATAATATAGTCTCTCTGACTGAGAAGAGTATTAATTTAAATCCTGAAAATTTATTTATCTAGTCCTAAATTATCCAATGTGTCTAATATCTGGGAGATATAGAATTATCCTACTCAGAATCAGATGTATTAGTATCATCCCCCCTTTTCTTCTATAACAGTGGGCGGTGAGGTCCTTGTGTGAATCCAACTGGGGCGATGGCGGCAACTGTTTGTCACACCTTGGCTATAGGAGATGGTTTCCATATCTAACAGACCATGATATATGCAAGAAAAATCTTTTATACTTGAAGGGAATTTATTATTTTTTCCTTGTAACATCATTTGATGTATTGTGGATGTTGTTGACTGTGGTAAGAAACTTATATTGCAGAGTGGTATGATTTCCCTGAGGAAAAAGCTAATGAAAAAATCTTTGAAACGCGTTGAATACCTGAAGCTAACCAACCAACAATCAAGAACCAACAGATTGTGTTAGTGTGGACATGTTTTGTACATGCAACATCTGGGGTTACCACTGTTTAGAGATTGTCAATATATGTATGGTTATGAAAATTAACCTTGTAACAGAGATGTACAAAAAATGTTATAACTTTGTGAAGAACATGGATATGTGAAGTAATGCCTACAAAGAAACTCTTTTTAAAGTTTTACTTTTTGTCATTATAAGGGTTTGAATAAATAAAATGCTTTTTATAAAAATATACATTTTGTTGTATGGTTGCATTAAAAACCTATGGAAAAGGAGTTTTCAATCAATTAAACATGGATGTTGGCAACCACACCCACAAAAGCCTTTCATTTTCAAATTTAATTAGTGTGGATAATACACCCAACCCCTCTGGTGGATGTGACTGTGGATGGATCCAAGCACTTTTAGTCTAATTATAATGTGGAATGAAGGGTCTTATTGGATCCTATACTAATTCAAAGAAGAATTATTTTTTTTTCATTCTTTCCTTTTTCTTTGTTTGTATACAATTTAGTACTCAGAATGGGGGACTATCAAGGTTAAGATTGGGAGGATTTGATGTTGAAATACCAGATTGATTTTCAATCCAAAGAACAGGTAGACTCTGATTTGTCATCACTTTTCTCAAGTCTAAGAAAGACTTTTGAAAAAAATCAACCATCTATTGGCATACTAAATCCTTTGAGAGATATATAAATGAGAATATCAATCCAATTGGATTGTGAATTCAAATATTTTCCACTCTTGAAAATATAACTTGTGATCTTAAAAAAGAATTGGAGAGAAAACTAAATGAGTGTTCTAGAAATTTGATAACATTAAAGGATGTATATTTTAACCTCCCTGGCGGTCTAACTAATCAATATTTTTGAATGTCAAAGCGGTACATTGTTTTTCATGGAAATTTGTTGTTTTATATTGTAGGCCTGTAATTCTTAGGAATAACTCACTTAAATCTGTCCAAACAAGAGTCTAGTAAACATCCGGGCATGATAAAGTTTGAAACACAATATCATAAATTATAATATAATAAATAATTATAAAAAATAATAATAAAAAGTTTGCACATCGCTGAGCAAAGTCGCATTATCGTTTTCAGTGCCTGATGATGAATTTCCCCACGAATCATTATCACTCAATTCTGCAAGTGATTCTAATTCACTACCGCTGTTTTCTAGCTGGTCTAAAACCTCTTTTGACTTAAAGGGACACTTTTTGGATGCCATGGATGTTTCTCAGTTTCCAGGCAGAAAGAACAGTAAAAGTACAGGCAGGGCACTGGACAAAGCACTAGGGACAATATTTAGATGAAATGGTTTGATACAGTAATGTAATACTAAGAGATTACAGTGTATTGTGTGTATGTCATGTTTTTACTTTTTTGAATCTCCCACCGGTTCCGCCCCCCCATACATCCCGACGCTCGCAGGGAACAGAATCCGGAAGACAGATGCCGGCATTGGCTGGCGGATATGGCCGGGGACACAGCGGGAGGACCTCGCGAGATCGTGGGACAAGGTAAGGCTCGAGGGATAGTTGCAGTGTAATCCCGAGTGTTGCTCAGGGTTACCGCTTCTGGTACTGAAATTAACCCTGCGCTACACTCGGGATTACTGCCAGAAAGGTTAAACAAATTCAAAGTTTGGATAAGGACATTGAAGCCCTTTATGTGCAACTGACTCCATTGAAGATTCATGCTCAATACAATGAGCTAGAAAATAATATAAATGAACATTTGGAAACCTTTAATAAACAAATTCTCCTAAAAAAAGGAGAAAAAGTATTGGCGAGATAAAACATCCTTCAATGAAAGAAGAGCATATAGGTGGCAAAATGTCCAGAGTTTTAGAAAAAGCCAACAAAGGTTTAAACAAAATGATGTAAATGATGGGAATAATCTATTAGATTCATTTTCTCTCTATATTTCCTCCTCATCACTTTCTTCTCAGACACAGAACCCATATCGTAAATGGATAGGTCCTTTTCATAAGCAACACCAAAAGGAGGGGGAAGTTGAAAAAATTATTAAGAAGCACACAATTGAATTCCAACTAGTGGAAGCATCACATGGTGAAAAAGGTGGGGAGTACAATAGCAACATTAAAGTAGGTGGTGCATGAGGTAGCACAGTTGCTACACTCACCAAAACTACTAAATTACAAGACACAATACGTAGAACTGAGAAAGACATGGGAGCTCTCTCAAAGAAACAAAAAGATACTTTTTTAGAGAGACAAAAACCAAACAATTTGATCACAAATCACAAAGGCATAGAACCCCATGTAGTCAAAATGACATCGAAGGGGGATTGAATATAATTAATCTTTCATCGTATGAGTTGTCTGTGGAGGAGAAACAAATGTTGTCACTGGGGCTATCCTTTTACCCCAATGAGAAAACAGATACATTTGAGGCAATAAAGGATATTAATTTGTTTGATAGAAAATTGTTGCTTAAAAGCTTTTATGTCAAACAGGAAAAGGAAGATGTACAATGTGCAATGGGCCTTACAATGGCTGATTTCAAGGCAATTAGGGATTTGAATTTGTTACTACAGGAGAATGAATAAGGTGATCCAATAGATACCCTAGATATAGAGGCTTTATTGGAGGATAATATTGAAAATAAACAAGAAAAGGAAGGTGGAACACAATTTTGTAGGATATCATCTAAATTCCCTTCCTTGAATCAAATTTTAAATATAGCCTTATTTGTGAAACATACTACAAGGGAAATTGAGTTACTGAATTTTGAGGATGAATTGCACAATCTAGATACAGCAGAAAAATCGGACCTAAAATCTTTAAGGCAAAATACTACAATAACGATCAAACCCTCCGATAAAGGAGGAAATATAGCCTTGATGGACAATTCGAAGTATGAAAAAATGTGTTTGAAGATTTTAAATAATAAAACATTTTATCAGAAAATTTTGAATTTTATGACCTGGTGGATGGGGCATTTAGAAGTGGTATTATCTCTGAGGAGTTGTGGGAATTTATTCGAACAAGGCACCCAAAAGTGACTGCGATCTATGCACTTCCCAAGGTCCACAAGGACTTGGCTGATCCCCCTGGAAGGCTCATTATCTCTGAAAATGGTTCTATTTCCGAGGGAATAGGCCAGGTAATTGATGCACATTTGAAATCCCATGTGATCATTTTGGCCTCTTATGTTAAGGATACAATACATTTACTACAAATTATTGAGAATTTAGACATTCCTGAAAGAGCATTTTTGGTTACCGTGGATGTGGAATCACTACATAATAGTATTCCACATATAAAGGGAATTGAGGCTGTACGATATAGTTTACAACGCAGTATCCAAGAATGGAAATTCAATTAATTTATTCTACAGATGCTGGATTTCATTTTACATCATAATGTTTTTTATTTCACGGCTCCCACTGCCTCCAGGTACAGGGCGTGGCAATGGGGACTTGTTGTGCCCCATCCTACGCCAACCTGTACCTGGGGGTGTGGAAGCAGAATGTTTTGTTGGATGAGGCTTTTTCGATGTACACATGCTTCATAGTGATGTGGCAGAGGTATGTCGATGACATACTATTCCTTTGGGATGGACAAGAAAGTCTGTTAAAACAATGCTTGGCTGCTATGAATTGAAATAATGCTAACCTCTTTTTTACCATGACATATGATCGTCGTAAGATTAACTTTTTGGAAGTAACTATAATGAAAGGGCAAGAAGGCTAGAAAAGGGAGGGAAGGAAGAAGAAGACAGGCCACATGGTTGATTGGAAGTCTGCATGATGTTAATTAAACTGTGCAAAAACGTGAAAAGTGAAAAAAAATGTCAGAAACAGAAGAAACAATAAAACAATGAAAAAAATATATCAATGAGAAAGTAAAAAATAAATTACTCAATGCCATTCACAACATACTGAGACTTAAATACCACTCACCGTCTGATGCCGAAAAGGATTTCTTGCCAGTGACTGAAACTCTTTTACTTGGCTCAAACAGATCTGCATCTGGATCCACTTCATCGCTGAACAAAGACATGGTGGACTTGGGTTTTATCTGGGGAGCTTCATCTTTCTTTGCGGTGACTTTTTTCTTTTTGATTTTTGTTCTGGAATAATGAAAGGATACCATATAAACAACACAATACAGTAATGGCGTACCATAGAATGGGCAAAAACCCATGTCTCCCTGCCTGGACAGCCATGAATGACAGCCTTTATTGTTTGTGCACTGCTCACTCTTTAGAATACTCTGCATGGAGGATGGGACAGAATAATGAGCCCTATCAACAGCTTAGCGCATGCACCTGGTAGATTACCATCATTCTCTGAAGACATTTCCTGTCCACTGGGCTGTGTGTAGGGAAAGAGCAGCACCAGTGGAGTAAAAGCCAGTAAAAGAAAAAGGAACCTCACATAAGACTGCAAAGGGAAGTCTAGTTTTACAAAGGACACCTTAGGTCTTGGTCCCCTAAGGCAGGGGTAAGTTTGCAGAAATGCAGTACAGTCCATTCAACATGATTTCCTATGGGACATGTTTACACATGTGCGTTTTCACCCAGTGCGTTTTTTTTTGGAAAGGGTCAGGGACTTTTTTGAACGCAAAAAGTTGTGTTTTTTGTTCTATAGACATCAATGGAAATGCTGCAGAAAAGCATGTAGTGCATTTTTGCTTCATTTTGCATTTTAAATCTGCCTAGCAACAAGAATAAAAAAAAACAAAAAAAAAACAAAAAAAAAACAAAAAACGTAAAACGCAAAATGCATCATAAACGTGGCAAAAATGCAAAACGGCTAAAACACAACCTGTATATGTGTGAACCTAGCCTTAGAGCTTGTTCACACATAAAGTAAGAGTGTGAGTGTGAGTGTGTTAAAACCCTGCAGTTGAGTCATGGTTTTACCGTTCCCAATCTTTACCCCCTTCCCTGAGGCAGCAGCCAAAAGTGTACACAAGCCGCAACAGGAAATAAACCCCTGTTGCTTTTAGTGGGTGCTACATCCTGCCAATAATTATCCATTCAAGTAAATGGAGCCTCCCTGCAAGCGCCCCATAACTATGTTTCTGCGGGGTCCAATGGGTTAAAGCAGGAGGTGAAAAGCAACACAACGCTGCCTGCTTTAACTCCTGGTTTGCTGTAATACACAAGGTTGCAGGGCACTTGCAGAGCGGCCTAATTCACTTGAATGGGTCATGCTTGGCAGGTGCTACAGCCACCAGCCATGACAGGGCGTATAACTCCTGCTGCGGCATGTCTACACTTCTGGTCACTGCAGCTAAAGGGGGTGCGGTTGGGGCAGGTGTTCTGCGGTTTACCTGCACTGTGGGTGCAGCACAGTGCATCTGTAACATTCCTGGGTTAGCTGCGCTTTTCCACAGACATCTATTATATCCTGCAGATGTGGTGCACTTTCTGAAAGAGCAGCACAACTCCTGGGGTGCACCAAACCCTACAGCTCCAACTTTACAAGTAGTCCCTCTGCATTGCACTCTGATGCTCTGGGATGACGGGTCAGCAAGCCCTATCAAGATCTACCAGTCGGCCACCAAATACTGGTTGCTGACCCCTGCCCTAGGAGATTCAAGAAGGATTTTTCATTTTTGGCAATTATTTTTCTTTAACTACTTGACATCCAAGGCCTTATATAGAAGGTCTGGAACTGCAATGGTTAAAACGCAAAACTGCAAAGGTAAGTCTAGTTTCACATAGGGATGCACTGAAATTTTGGTTGCCAAACAAACCAATACAGGTGCCGAAAATGTCCTTGGCCAGTGCTGTAGAGGAGAGGAGATTAAGAGAGTGCCGCTGCATCTTGGTTCCGCCCTGCTCCGTTCTGACCAGGGAGAGATGTGGGTTGTGCTGACCCTCCTCGTACAGGAGGGAGGAGCGGCTGCGCAGTGATGCCTTGGCACATGCACAGTGTTTGTGGCCGCGCCGCTTGATGGACCGAGCTGGGCTGCATTTTAAGTTTGCTACATGGTAAGGGGAACAGCCTATACATGGAACTGATTTCAGGGGCCGCAGGCTATGCATAAAATGGGTGTCAGGGGGGTCATGACACCCATCCCATGCACAGACTGCGCACCTGACACACATTCCATGCACAGCCTGCACACCTAACACCCATCCCATGACACTGTCAGGTACGCAGGCTGTGCATGGGATGAGTGTCGGGTGTGCAGGCTGTGCATGGGATGGGTGTCGGGTGCGCAGGCTGTGCATGGGATGGGCATCGGGTGCGCAGGCTGTGCATGGGATGGGCGTCGGGTGCGCAGGCTGTGCATGGGATGGGCGTCGGGTGCGCAGGCTGTGCATGGGATGGGCGTCGAGTGCGCAGGCTGTGCATGGGATGGGCGCCGGGTGCTCAGGCTGTGCATGGGATGGGCGCCGGGTGCTCAGGCTGTGCATGGGATGGGCGTCGGGTGCGCAGGCTGTACATGGGATGGGTGACGGGTGCGCAGGCTGTGCATGGGATGGGTGTCAGGTGCGCAGGTTGTGCATGGGATGGGTGTCACCTGCGTACCTGACACCCATCCCATGCATAGCCTGCGCACCTGAAACCCTTTAACTTCTTCCCACCTGGCCTATTGCACAATGACGGCTGAGCTTAAACCCTCCGATGCGATCTGTCACTGACTGTGTCCAAGGGACATGGCTGAAGACAGATCACTACACCCTGAATGTTTGGTATTGGTACCAGAATTTTCATTTCGGTGCACTCCTAATTTAACATACGACCTCCAAATTCCCCTCCACCCCAACAAGATATGTCCCCTTGTATTTTTTACACAGCTAAATGCTACAAACCAGTTCCCAGAAAAAAGGTGAAATCAGCTATAATTACAGGTTCACTTTAAATTTCAGTTTTATATAAGGTTAGACTGTATTTTGGAATAAAAGATTAAAGAGAAGTTTGACATGTGGCATGAGACCACTTAAACCCATTCTGAATATATTTCTCTTTATAATCTCTAATCTCAGTTTAATTTAATTGAAGGGGTTAGTGACATTTCCTGGTGAGTTAATACTGTACAGGTGAAAAATACTTGGAGTACTGCGGCCCGATTAATTGCATTCTTTATGATCTTAAAGGGAAATTTCTGTTAAAATTATAATCTCATATCCACTAAACACTTCTAAGTATTAAAAGAACACCATATTTTCAGTGAGTACATACAAGGAGGTACTATGTGGTCAATATAGGGAGAGTGGTGGTGTCTACTAGTAGCACAGGATCTAAAGGTATTTGAATAGAAACTACTTAACCCCCCCCCCCCCCATAAAAAATAAAACTAACCTCTGCATTATTATTATTGGTGTTATTTTATTTATAACAATAACACCCAATTTGTATAAATCACACAAGGTTAGAAGTGTGTTTGACAAGGATACTGAGCTGATTGGATGCAGCCAGTGTTTGAGAATTTTCCAGCAGGCTCCTTGGACAAAACTCCATTAATTGATTGACCTTTCAAACAAAGTGGAGCCAGCAGGGCCACCCAATAAGTGGATTTCAATTGTTTCAGAACCAAAACAATTTACTTAGTGCATGGCCAACTTTACTCTTCGAGGGATGCTTGTTTATTAAATCTTTAGGTATCCTGTCTTATATATCAAATTATATACATTTCCACTAATGTATGTTCTTTAGTAACCAATTGTCTATTTTATATATCTTTTTGCTGAGTGCCTTTCAAAAGTACAGTTCTGGCCTATGCTTACCAACTCTTCATTTCACCGTTTGGGTGGAGTTTTTTTTAACAGGATTTAATAAAAAAAATGACCATGCTAAACTGGATATCACGATATTTCTTATTATCAAGAAGCTGGTACAGACTGCTACACCATTACATTTTAGCAAAGCACCTAGTAGCATAATACAAAATAAAACAGAAACGAAAAAAAAAAACACACTGAAGACCATCTAATCACCCTTGTAAGTAAATCTATAAAAGCAAACAGTCCAGCACAAACTCCAAAACATAACAATATACTGAGATCCTGAACCTGTCGCCACCTCTCTATCCCAGGAACAAATTATTATACAAAGCCCAAAGCATATAATATATTACATCCCTATCACCCCTGCTCTATCCCATGACCAGTGAACTCTAAAACACACAATAAAGTGCGTCCCCATCACTACCTCTCCATCCCAGGAGCAATTGATAATACAAAACCCAAAGCATATAATATGCTATGTCCCTATCACCACCTCTCTATCCCAGGAGCAGCCTATTACCCGAACTTCAAAACATATAATATCCTGCACTCCTGAACCTTTTACCACCTCTCTATTCCAGAAGCAGGCTATTACCTGAATTCTAAAATGTACAATATACTACATCCTTATGATCACCTCTTTATCTCAGGAACAGATTATTACCTGAATTCTAAAATGTACAATACACTACATCCCCATGACCACCTCTCTATCCCAGTAGCAGGCTATTACCCAAACTACAAACTTACAATATACTGCATCCCTATCATCATCTCTCCATCCGAGAAGCAGACTATTTTACAACCCTCCAAAATGCACAGAGTGATTCAATAAAGTAATTGCGACTTTTTTTTTGAAGTATGGCCTTATTCAAAAGACCTGCTCCAAAATCTTAAAAACCTTGTCAGTTCCAATGCTTTTTCTGATGCATGCAGCAAATTCAGGCAGTTATCAAGTGCAGCACTTTTACATTTTGTTGTTATGGCTGTGACAAATTTCAAAGGAACAACCACCACGTTAACAAGAAAGGAGGTGCTAAATAAGACCCATTTTTTTGGAGTAAGTTGAAATGGTGGTTCACATACACCTTACTAACTTGTACATCAATGTGACATTTATCACATGAACAGAAGACAGATTTTTAGTAAGCGTGTACAATACACTTTATGAATTCCCAGGACAATGTACTGTGTTTCTGAACCTATCTGAACACAATTTTGTACCTATTTTGAGCCTTATGGAGTGGGTCATATCAGAAGGTTGCAAACATTTTTTCAATACACCCATCGTTCCGTATGCTATACAGGGCAACAATTGCATGTTTCCAAGAAGGCAACTTGGGAGGCCCAATTAACACAAATTGCAGAATGAATTTACTTTAGCCAAGATTATTTTTACAGAACGTCTCACACAATAACATAGATGCATAACAAAAAAGGTGCATTCCTTCTTGTTGAAGCTGAAATGGCCTGGCTAAATGCTTTCAAGTGTTTGAACTGAATGGTACACTGTGGAGACAAACTTTTCTTGCTATGGAACGAAATGTCCTAATTATGTGTTTTCATATCTTAGCAACTAAGACAAGTGCCTGTGGAGAGATAGTTTGTGGTGGGAGGCTGTGTAATCATAACACATAATGAAAGCACAATCTGGCTGTCTCTACTGTGTAGATGTACACTTGCTCTCAATGTTTCCTCATTATGTGCAGATACAGTGAATAACCATCTTGGATTACTTGCAGTGCTTACCACTTTCTTCTTCATTTAGCCTCAGTAAATTAAAGAGTACTACCAATGCAAACCAAGTTACCAATGCCGGATGCGCTTCTACACAGGGCCCAAAAATAAAAAGGGTGGGAGGTCATCAAGAAGGGTTAGCACAATCTCTTACATTGTTTACATGCTCCAAAAATAGTCATTTGGAGTAAGGTCCTATAAAGTCAATAGGGGGCCAATGTCAAAGAGGAGGTAAACTGCCATGGTGACTACAGCTGTCATTATGGGGTAACTATGTTTGGGCGGTTTAAGGTAAGTTAAGGAGGGTGACCAACAAAATTTTTACTAAAAATGAACATGTCCTTCAGACATTTCAGTGTAGCCCTCATCAAACAGCATAGTGGTCTTGGCTGGTCTTACCAAAATATTAATACTACATTGCTTAAAAAAAAAAAAAAAAAGGAAATCTAGAAAAACATCCTGAACAACCTGGCTGAATGCACTTACCCATGACAAGGCATTCAAGGACAGGAAATGAGCCAAACCAAACCAACTTCCATCCTCAAATGTGCTTTATCCAGCTCTGGGGTCGGGATGGTTCCTGTTTCTTTTATAAAAAATGGTATGAAATGCACAATATACCTGTATGTCTAAGACGTAAATTTTATTATGAAAGTATGTCAACAGCTTTTGTATGAACTCAAAGATCCACATGTAATATATATATATATATATATATACACACACGCACATAATTGGGGAATTGTTAGCTCAGTGGTAGTGCTTCCCAGTGCCTTTAGACCACTCCAAAAGTTCAATTTAAGGGCTGGCCCACTTTTATTAAACAAAACAGTCAAAACTCCACATAGAAAATAGTTGCTCACGCAGGGGTTTTCACCATCACTGTTAATTGCAAAACAAAATACTTCAGCCTCTTGGCTCGCTCTTGCTACATGGCTGCTTCAAGTCTCAAGCCTATTCCTTAGGTCTGATCCCCCCCAGACCAATGCACACGGCTTACTTTTCAGCTTCCTGCTGCTCTGCCACCAGCGGCACCTACCTTATGCAGACATACAAAATCTGGCTACCCCATGCAGCCTTACTGACTGCAGAACAAAGACTTTCTGTCTCTCAAGCGGAGCCCTGCCTCCAAAATGGGAGCCCTGAGCTATCCTCAAGCCTTCATTATAAGGGCTGTGTGCACCTGGACACATACCCTTCTGGTCTTTAACAAGACCCAGACACTGGGTTGGAGACTTCTTCCCACCCAAGGCACTTTGAAGTCTCCGTGCTCTAGACCTTGATCTGTCAAAAAAAATTATATATACAGTAATGGCCGAAATTGTTGGCACCCTTGATATTTTTCCTGAAAATCAAGTATTTCACACAAAAAAGGTATTGCATTAACACATGTTTTGCTATACACATGTTTATTCCCTTTGTATGTATTGGAACAAATATAAAACAGAGGCAGAAAAGCAAATATGACATAATGTCACACAAAACCCCAAAAATGGGCTGGACAAAAGTATTGGCACCCTTAACTTAATATTTGGTTGCACACCCTTTGGAAAACATAACTGAAATCAGTCGCTTCCTATAACCATCAATAAGCTTCTGACACCTCTCACCCGGAATTTTGGACCACTCTTCCTTTGCAAACAGCTCCAGGTCTCTCTTATTGGAAGGACACCTTTTCCCAACAGCAATTTTAAGATCTCTCCACAGGTGTTCAATGGGATTTAGATCTGGGCTCATTGCTGGCCACTTCAGAACTCTCCAGCGCTTCTTTGCCATCCATTTCTGAGTGCTTTTTGACGTATGTTTGGGGTCATTGTCCTGCTGGAAGACCCAGGATCTTGGACGCAAACCCAGCTTTCTGACACTGGGCCCTACAGTGCGACCCAAAATCCTTTGGTAATCCTCAGATTTCATGATGCCTTGCACACAGTCAAGGCACCCAGTGCCAGAGGCAGCAAAACAACCCCAAAACATCATTGAACCTCCACCATATTTTACCGTAGGTACTGTGTTTTGTTCTTTGTAGGCCTCATTCCGTTTTCGGTAAACAGTAGAATGATGTGCTTTACCGAAAAGCTCTATCTTGGTCTCATCTGTCCACAAGACGTTTTCCCAGAAGGCTTTTGGCTTACTCAAGTACATTTTGGCAAACTGTAGTCTTGCTTTTTTATGTCTCTGTGTCAGCAGTGGGGTCCTCCTGGGTCTCCTGCCATAGCGTTTCATTTCATTTAAATGTTGACGGATAGTTCGCGCTGACACTGATGCTCCCTGAGCCTGCAGGACAGCTTGAATGTCTTTGGAACATGTTTGGGGCTGCTTATCCACCATCCGGACTATTCTGCGTTGCAATCTTTCATCAATTTTCCTCATCCGTCCACGACCAGGGAGATTAGCTACAGTGCCATGGGTTGCAAACTTCTTGATAATGTTGCGCACTGTGGACAAAGGCAAATCTAGTTCTCTGGAGATGGACTTGTAACCTTGAGATTGTTGATATTTTGCCACAATTTTGGTTCTCAGGTCCTCAGACAGTTCTCGTCTCCTCTTTCTGTTGTCCATGCTTAGTGTGGCACAGACAGACACACAATGCAAAGGTTAAGTGAACGTCTCTCCTTTTTATCTGCTTTCAGGTGTGATTTCTATATTGCCCACACCTGTTACTTGCCCCAGGTGAGTTTACAGGAGCATCACATGCTTGTAACATTCTTATTTATCCGCAGTTGTGAAAGGGTGCCAATACTTTTGTCCAGCCCATTTTTGGAGGTTTGTGTGACATTATGTCGAATTTGCTTTCTTTCCTCCCTTTTTTTGTTTTGTCCCAATACACACAAAGGGAATAAACATGTGTATAGCAAAACATGTGTTAATGCAATACGTTTCGTGAGAAATACATGATTTCCTGGAGAAATATCAAGGGTGCCAACAATTTCGGCCATGACTGTATATCTGTATGTATGTATATCCACTATGGCTCAGATTATCACTATGCACAACTGTGGTGAGATTTATTTTTATTTATTTCAGGTACTTATATAGCACCGTGAATTTACGCAACGCTTTACATATATATTATGCATTCACATCAGTCCCTAACTCTCCAGGGGCGTACAATCTAAGGTCCCTAACTTACATTCATACATACACATACTAGGGCCAATTTAGACAGGATTCAATTAACCTACCAGCATGTCTTTGGAGTGTGGGAGGAAACCGGAGTACCCGGAGGAAACCCACGCAGGCACAGGGAGAACATGCAAACTCCAGGCAGGTGGTGCCGTGGCTGGGATTCGAACCAACGTCCCTAGTACTGCCAGGCGGTAGTGCTAACCATTTAGCCACTGTGCTGCCCCATCTGAAATGAAAGCCTCTCAGTTTGCACAAAAGCAGAAGACCACATCAGTTTCTACTTCTGTCAGTCGAGAACTAAAAGCTGAGGCTTTTAGTGGACAGTTGCACACTAGAAGAACGTAGCCTGGTCTGGTGAGATCTGAATTTGAAATTTGAATCTGAAATCTGAGGCATACAGATGGTAGGTCATTCACCAACTGGAATCCAAAGGGACACTTTGGGATGTGTTCATGGAAAGGGAGATTTGCAGCATCAATGTTAAACGAACAATCTACAGAAACTGTATAATGCAGTCATGTCAAATGGACCAGAAACTTAATGGAAATGCTTGTTGAATCTATGCCATGAAGTACTGAGGCCAAAGGGAGGTCTTACCCATTATGTTCTTAATAAACTGCTCAGTAAGTATATTTGTAAAACTAAGAAGCAAAACTAACAAAACATACCCGTTAGATGAAAAAGCTGCTCAAACCAAGGCATATTCTGTATGCAAAGTTTGAAAGTTGACCTATGGATAATGTATTTTATGATGCCCACTCACGCACTATAGACAGATGTGTGTTATTCTTTATGGGACATAGACTTGTAGAAATAAGGTCAATAATTACATTCCTACTGGAGACACTTGTCATGAAGTTTTTCTTCACATATTTGTGTGAGCTTTCTTCGGGTGTCCTAGTTTTATCTCACAGCCAAAAAACAGAATGTTAACAAGATGTAAACCTTAACTGAATGGCTTTTAGTTTGCTAAAGCAACATGTATCATAAACAATTATGTTTTTTTTAAATCATTTTTTCCTTTGGTTTATGATTTGTTTGCTGTTGATCTGTTGCAGTCTCATTCTATCTACCTGCACTCCAGTGATGAATCCAAAGGCGTCTTTCAGGGTTGGTCTCCTAATGATGACAAAAGACCAAGCCTGTTTGATGTGCACTGCAATGGATACTTATAATCTCCATCATTAGACTGTGTGATTAGCAGAAGTCAGAGCTGGGACACAGGGACAGAGTGTTGCTACCTTGTAACAGGAAGTACCTAACAAGGGCCTTCATGGCAGGATCACCAGGGGTTATTTTAATACAAGCTGCAGATGTAAAATATTGAAATAGACTTTTGAAATTACATTAACATTTTAAAGTGGTTTTAAACCTCTGAAATAAAAAATGAACAAAACATATATTCTTCTACAGTGTGTACTTGACTCGGTCCAAAGCTCCTAGTGTGATTTCTGTCTGTGGTTCTTCCCTCTGCTATCTGCATGAGTCACTTCTGACAGGTTATGCTGACTCCAAGCAATCATGAGTGACAGGGGAGGGGGTGCTCCAGCACACAGCCTGCGACTGACAGTCTCAGCAGTGCATGTTCCCTATGAGACAGTGTACAGGAGGAAATGTCCATTACCTCTACTCAGGTCTCAGATTACACTCAGCTCCCTGCTATGCTGTGTGTGACATCAAATTCCCTCCCTCTGTCTCTGGAAGCTCAGAAATGCTGTGTAGACTGTAAAATTTTAACAGCTGTGGATAAGAGATGGCTGCAGATAAACAGGTACAACTTATGTAGGAGGATTTTCTTCATCTCTGTGTATCACCTGAAGCTAGTCATTTCCCTGGGTGTGTATATAACAGTTTACAACCACTTTAAAATTAATAAAGGATTTGGGTGTTGTATGTATGACTGTGAAAGGGACATTAGGTTGTAAGCAAAGGCTGATGCGAGCAGAGAGATGCACTCTACTGTGGAATATGCTAGTGCTATAAAAGTGAATAAAAGAATTGTGGTGACAAACAAAACTTGCAGCTGATTTGCAGGGTGAAATGTCTCCGAATAATGTGGATTCTGCCCCGTAACTTGGCAGTGATTTATAAACATCCTATGAATTCTAAAATGGAAACATTTGTAACAGAATAAACTTTGTCTCCAGAGAATTTCTGAGCTGCTAAACTTAGAAGCGTTAAATTGGCAAGAAAAGGATAATATTAGGGTGGTAACCAGAAAACATTTCTCTGTTAGTACATACTTCTAAAACCTCTGAGTGTCTCATTTAATAAAGTAGAACTTTAGGCAAAACTTTTTTTTTATTTTCTATTTTGGATAAAATGAGGGAATGTTACAACCCCTGTCAGAATTTCTTTCCATCTGTGTCCCACTGGGGAGATTTTCTCTCACTTCCTGTTGTAGCTTTTTGGTAAGAGGTTAATATAATACCTAATCATCCTGACATAAAGGGCCTTATTCAGACTCTTCCTGCTGTAGTGGGACAGTCCCTGCCTCCCAGTTGGGCTCTTAAACTGTCACTCTGTCTTGTGATCGAAACTACAAGTGGTTGATTGTACACATATTAAACAGGCATTGTCCATGGTTGTCACTACCAGTGAACCCAACCTGAGAAATTCCAGGTAGCTTTACTGGAGTGCATGCAGGTAGACAAGGGGTTTATTTACTAAAACCGGAGAGTGCAAAATCTGGAGCAGCTCTGCATAAAAACCAATCAGCTTCTAGGTTTTTTTCTTGTCAAAGCTTAAAGTGGAACTTTACTCTCTCAGTCAACATGGGCTATTTTTAATCCTTATGCTATTGGCATTAGTAAATAGATAGGAAAGTAAATCATATTTACTTATTATATACTTTTTTTTTACATTTCTACAGTTACTTCCTGGTTTTCAGATCCAGGTAAATGATGTCATACATTGCAGAAGTCTTCAGGAGGGAGGAGGTCTCAGCTCAGCTTATGCCTGAGGTAAGGGCACATGGATTCCAGGAAGTAAATGATACATGAATCATCTGCCCTTACTAAAGATGGCCATAGCCAGAAATGTCAGCAGGTGCTTTTCAATATGATTTCTCAGCAAATAAAGCATGGAGACATGGATGGATAGAGGAGTTTGCTTTGAATAATAAAAATGAATTGAATAGCATTTTTGGTTTGTGGTGCTCAGATGCAGTGCAGTTCCACTTTAACTGAACAAGCTGAAGTTAGAAGCTGATTGGATGCCATGCACAGCTACACCAGATTCTGAGTGCTCCAGCTTTAGTAACTCAACACCAAAAAGGCTGCAGATCAGCAACACTGAGATGCAACTAAAGATGAAAAAAGAGAAAAGTGTATTTTAAGTTAAAAATCTGCAATTTAATGTGACACACATAGCTTTAACAAAATGAAATCTTACTCATATAGTAGAGTTTTACATACCACATCATTTGTATTTTTACCCATCTAGTTCTGAAATTTACACAGCACAGGGCAGGGCATGAGACCTGATTATTTCTACAGCAGTTATGTAACACATACAGGTCTTCTCCCTTCCCCAGCCTGTGACTAAACAGTGAAAGGAGAGGGAGAAGACTGATGAGCTCATCTCTTAGTCAACTCTGCTCTCTTCTCTTCGTCACTCTCCTCTCTTTTATCAGAATGCTTCTTTTTATCACATTGGCTCCTTGGGCTGCTTCTCCACCTCTAAGTCTGAGCTCTGCTCTACAGTAGAAATTCTAATTCAGGTAACTACAAGGCATGAAATAATAAAAATAAATAAAAAACATTTATTGATATAAATTAAACAAAAATATGTATTAATATGTGCCAGAAGTGATCTGGTGAGTGGTGTTGAGAAAAATAGTGCATATCTGCTTTTCAAAGCAATAAGGTGCTTTGCTATCCCATTCAAATTATGGAGGCTGCCATGACTGACCTGCTTCTATATGGTACTTCATCACACCACACTGTGTCAAATGTGTTGGTAAAACAATAATGTGAATGGGGACTAAACCCTACGTTGGCTATCCACGTGTATTGAGCTACTTGGCTAAAAACATTCTTTGACCTAATCAGATGCCTCATACCAAGTTACAGAGTAACTAAATGTGTCTACTAGCTCCTACATAGGACTGGCTGGTTCCTTAATTCTAAATTCATGAATTAGAATAATTTTCTATTCCTCAGTCCAGCCTAGTGTGCCTTCAGGCTTCATCAGGGGTGCCTTGGCAAAATGCCCAGAAAATTGTATAGAAGTCAGCAGGTGGATAGGTGGATCAATCCTGCCTTTTAGTACACAAAGCCACAGGTTTTCATTGTGCAATGTTATGACCTTCTAGCTGCCTGCATCCTAACAACCAATGACATCAGTTGATAAGGAGGACGTGGGGTGCATGCACATCATCCTTGTTTGCCCCTCTCAGTCAGCACTGGGTCACATTAGCAGAGTGAGGGAGATAAACAGAGGCACACTTGAATACTAGTCGGTACCAGTGTACAAAGGTGTATTTGCTTTGGAAGAATAAATCACCTCTAACATTGGGGGTACTACATGTGTGTAAAATAGTTTTTTACATTTTAGATTTGGGTGCCTTTGAAATTCTGCACAATCTCAAGGGTGACTCGAGATTATTCATAATTTTAAAGGGTGCCTTGACAGAAAAAAGGTTGAGAAACACTGCCTCAGTCTATCAAAAAATATGAACGTGACCTACCCATGACCTTTTTTTATTGGTGCCATTTTCATCATTATCTCTTTGTTGACAACATTTGTTGTCTCTCCCTCCCTCTGTGCATTAAAACTCACATTGTGCCCTGTTATGACCTCAAATCTAAAGTTCCATTTTAGAATAAATAACAAAAGACAAGCACAAGCGCCAGGACACAGTGCAGAGCAGACAGGAGACAGGAGTCAAAGTCCCAAGAGTAGGACAGGACAATCCAGACAGGAAGTCAGCTCCAACACACCAGAGGCCCCTTTTTATTGCCCATTCGATTGTTTGAACAAAACATATATTTCACCGCCTAAACTCCTGCATTGTTCTGAAAATCCTGCTCAGCACTTTGCTCAATTGAAAACCATGGAGAGGCTAAACCCATCTACAACAAGGAATAGCAACTCTTGGAGAGGACGCCTATTGATTCACCATTTCCTGTAATTCACCCGGGTCAACAGGTTATCGGAGGAGATGGAACCTCATCAGAAGTCCTCAACAATACAGAATTACTCATTATAATAGAAATTTAACTTGTGACCAAAAACATGAACAGATTACATCACAAGTGATTTTTTTTCAACAAAAACAAAGTGCAATACATCAAACCACCTAGCTAACTAGGGAATATTCATCACTTTAAAAGAGAAGTTGGGAATGTTAAAAAAAACAGTCATGCTCACCTAGGTGGATGCTGCATCTGTCCTCCAGTCAAGTTGAAAATAGACAAAACACATCTATTTCAACCATTAGAAAAATCAAACAGAAAACCATCATATACACAATCCTAAAACCCTACAGCTTGATTGTGGATATACAGTGCCTTGAAAAAATATTCATACCCCTTGAAATTTTCCACATGTTGTCATGTTACAACCAAAAATGTAAATGTATTTTATTGAGCTTGTATGTGATAGACCAACACAAAGTGGCACAGAATTGTAAAGTGGAAGGAAAATGATAAATGGTTTTCAAAATTCTTTACAAATAAATATCTGAAAAGTGTGGCGTGCATTTTTATTCAGCTCCCCTGAGTAAATAATTTGTAGAACCACCTTTCGCTGCAATTACAGCTGCAAGTCTTTTTGGGGATGTCTCTACTAGCTTTGCACATCTAGAGAGTGAAATGTTTGCCCATTCTTCTTTGCAAAATAGCTCAAGCTGTCAGATTGGATGGAGAGGGTTTGTGAACAGCAATTTTCAAATCTTGCCACAGATTCTCAATTGGATTTAGGTCTGGATTTTGACTGGGCCATTCTAACACATGAATATGCTTTGATCTACACCATTCCATTGTATTTCTGGCTGTATGTTTAGGGTTGTCGTCCTGCTGGAAGGTGAACCTCCGCCCCAGTCTCAGGTCTTTTGTGGACTCTAACAGGTTTTCTTCTAAGATTGCCCTGTATTTGGCTCCATCCATCTTCCCATCAACTCTGACCAGCTTCCATGTCCCTGCTGAATAAAAGCATCCCCACAACCTGATGCTGCCACCACGTTTCGCGGTGGGGACGGTGTGTTCAGGTGGATGTGCAGTTAGCTTTCCACCACAAATAGCGTTTTGCTTTTAGGCCAAAAAATTTAATTTTGGTCTCATCTGACCAGAGCATCTTCTTCCACATGTTTGCTGTGTCCCCCACATAGCTTCTCGCAAACAGAACTTCTTATGGCTTTCTTTCAACAATGACTTTCTTCTTGCTACTTTTCCATAAAGGCCAGATGTGTGGAGTGCATAACTAATAGTTGTCCTGTGGATAGATTTTCCCACCGGAGTTACCATGGGCCTCTTTGCTGCTTCTCTGGTTAATGCTCTCCCTGCCTGGCCTGTCAGTTTAGGTGGATGGCTATGTCTTGGTAGGTTTGCAGATTTGCCGTACTCTCTCCATTTTTGGATGATGGATTGAATAGTGCTCCGTGTCCTAACCCTGCTTTAAACTTCTCCACAACTTTATACCTGACCTGTCTGGTGTGTTCCTTGGCCTTCATGATGCTGTTTGTTCACTAATGTCCTCTAATAAACCTCCGAGGGCTTCACAGAACAGCTGTAGTTATACTGAAATTAAATTACACACAGGTGGAATCTGTTTACTAATTAGGTGACTTATGAAGGCGATTGGTTCCACTAGATTTTAGTAAAGAAGTATCAGAGTAAAGGGGGCTGAACACAAATGCATGCCACACTTTTCAGATATTTGTAAAAAATGTTGAAAACCATTTATCATTTTCCTTCCACTTCACAAATATGTTGTGTTGGTTTATCACATAAAATACATTTATGTTTTTGGTTGAAACATGACAAAATGTGGAAAATTTTAAGAGGTATGAATACTTTTTCCAGGGCACTGTAGCAGATTTAATTTACTCATTTATACATGGCTGGCAAGCTCAGTAGTGCTATACAGAGAACACTGAACCATGCAAATCCTTGAGTGTCTAATCTACAACTGACTGAGCAACCATTTCACTGAAAATACCCTTCTCGATTCCCTTCAGTCTGCATTTCACTCTCAACACTCCACAGAAACTCACAAGCAATCTAATGGCTAAAACCAATGGACACTATTCTGTACTCCTGGACCTCTCTGCTGCCTTTGACACATTGGACCACCACCACCTCCTCCTCCTCAAAAACACTCCACTGCTTTGGTCCTCATGACTGCACTTTTCGCTGGTTCTCATCCTACTTATCCCACCGCACCTTTAGCATCAATTACAATTTTACTTCCTCCTCTCCTCTTCCTTTCTCTGTCGGGGTTCCTCAAGGTTCTATTCTTGGACCTCTTCTAATCTTGATCTACACTTCCTCCCTGGGTTAGTTGATATGGCTTCCAATACCATTTCTACGCTGATGACACCCAAATTTATCTCTCTACCCCTCAGCTCACTCCATCAGTCTCCACACGCATCACTAATTTACTAACAGACATATCAGACTGGATGTCACACCACTTCTTCAAACTCAATCTATCCAAAACCGACCTCATAATATTTCCCCCCTCACGTGCCTCTTCCACTGACTGAAGATTGATGGCACAACTATCAACCCATCCCTGCAAGCCAAGGTGCTAGGTGTTATTCTGGACTCTGAACTATCCTTTCGGCCTCACATCCAATCACTGTCCAAAGCTTGCCCCCTCAACCTACGCAACATCTACAAAATACACCTCTTCCTAACCAATGACACCACAATGCTTCTAATTCACTCTTTGGTCATCTCTCCCCTCGACTACTGCAACTCCCTCCTCATTGGCTTACCTTTACATAGGTTATCCCCTCTTCAGTCCACAATGAATGCAGCTGCCAAAATCATCCACCTTAACAACCATTCAGTGTCTGCTACTCCTCTCAGCCAATCCCTCCACTGGCTTCTGCTCACCCAACAAATTAAATTAAAAATACTAACAACAGCTTACAAAGTCATCCACAACTCAGACCCCAGCTACATTACTTAGTCTCAAAATACCAACCAAACCATCATCTTCATTCTTTCCAAGACCTCCTGCTCTCTAGCTCCCTTGTCACTTCCTCCCATTCTCACCTCCAGGACTTTTCCCGAGTCTCTCCCATCCTATGGAAATCCCTACCCCACTCTGTCCCACTGTCTCCTACTCTGTCTATTTTTAGACAATCCTTGACAATCCACCTCTTCAGGGAAGCCTATCCTGCCCCCACCAGAAAATGTTTTAAGGGTCCAGGCCATCGTTGATGAAAGACCAATTTAAACTCCTGCTTTAAATCATCACAGATTGATTGAGCTTGGAAAATGCTTGCTTTTTGCACCCTTGCAACTAAGCACAGGATAACCCAAGCAATGAAACATGCAAAGAGTGTGGCTGTCTTGCAGGATAGGATTCATAGTTATATGAATATGTCATTTATTGGTGGACAGTATTCTACCCCCTGACTTTAATGAATCTCTCTTAGCGCCTTGATCATTTGGTGACATCCTGATCAGTACCTTCCTTTGTCGATTCAGCTACCTAGATGACCCCTGGGACTCACTTTGCCCTCTTATTTCCTTTTCCTCTTTTGTTCCCCTCTTTGTTTTCCTATTGTTCTCTCACCTGCCCCAAGCCTAGGTCATGGTGGACGATGGTACTTGTAGTTCATTTCTTCACAGAACTCTGTGAATGAATGAGGCGGCTGTGTGTTCAGAGAACCGCACAGGCACACTGTTTTAGAATTGTGAGAGCGGGTGCGAGAAGACAATCCCCCATCCCAATGGGGTATCAGGTCAGGGTGCGGGCAGGTGCTTTAGTAACATGTTACTAAAGGTGAACTTATCCTTTAATATTTTGCTTTCTTCTTTAAGGCCAGCAGGTGAAAGATTAGGATAGTTTTTTTTATATTTACAGTCTCCAATTAGCCTATGTTGTTTACAGACCATGAGCTCTCGAACTGCAATTTACTTACAAGTGGATGACTGATCATCAGTGAATCAAGGCAGTGGCACATCATGTATCAGAGAGTTCTGTCAGAAGTTTCAGTCAAACAAAGCTAGACAAAAATCAGCAGCCACAGTGCTACTTTCTGAGTCTGGAAAGAAGCATGCAGCCAGTGAAGTCAAAGAAAATTCCTGATCTACATATTTTTTCTGGATCATTTTCTCCTAAAACAATTAATTCTTTTGATGAAAAGTAGACTTATTTTATTGGTACACTTTCTTTATCTGAAGTCCTGCAGGGCATACCTAGCACACCCTTAATCCACAAGTGGCTAAGCATTTATATCAGCACTTGTCCTGAGAGAGTTTACATAATCCAACATCTTTCCTTCAGCTATATAGTAACATACGGTACAGTCATCCTGGATGCCTGCCAGTAAATCTCGAATTATGTTTTTTGACTGCAGCATGTCCCTGGTGGAATCTGAAATCAGAATTAATTATACCACTGTATTTATATCTAGTGAGCAGTGCAATGTCATTGATACATCTGGAAAAGGGGATGTTATATATGTATAAATATACATGGAAATCTCCATTCATTCTACATAAAATGATTTATCCTGATCCTCCAATTATTACATTGTTCTTGGGGAAATTAACCTTTGTGTTCCATGTCAAGTGGGTGAAGGAGTTTCTAAAACAGAAATGTAGGCTCAGAAATATTTTTGAAACCTGAAAATCCTTTTGCGAAACCTTTGAACCGGAAGGAGCGTGACAGAAATAGTTGTAATTGCTATGCACATCAAATAAAAATAAGCAAACCTTTACACAAAGCAAATATGGGTTCTATAAATCCTAATGTGTGTTATCTCTTTAAACAGCCTTTCTCAACAGGGTTCCATGGAACCCTGGGTTTCCTCTAGAGATTGCCAGGGGTTCCTTAAGCAATGAGCAATTTCTGCCTCTCAGATAAGTTCTCACTGACACCAACAGTGTTTTTAGCTATCTGTAAAGGGGGGACTGATCACCAATCTAAGGGCATTCTTCCTAATGACCACCAATGTAAGGAGCATTACTCCCAATGACCACCAATGTAAGGAGCATCCTTCCCAATGACCATCGCACTATATGTACCATGAGCTGCAGATATAGTAATTATTTGCAGGGGTTCCCTGAGGCCAGAAAGTGATTTCAATGGAACCTCCGGTTTATAAAGGTTGAAAAAGGCTGTCTTCGACCATAAATCCAGTATGTGTAATTGTAGAAACTCGTATACTGAACAAAATGAAAATACTTAACACATGGAATTTAAGAGAGTGAAAGGGGAATTTCACTCTTTTATTAACCTTTAGCGATATAATGGGTACTTGCATTGTAGTTACATTTTTTTGTTAGAGGGTTGATTATACTGTAAAGTGGCTGTAAAGGCATAAGGTTTTTAACTTATACCCACCTGAGACCGATCTTGATCCTGGAATGTGCACAAGAGCAGAGGCTCTCTCAGCTCTCAGTTTTCACTGGCTTAGAGAAAGCAGCAGGAGCCACTGGCTCCCACTGCTGTCAATCACAGCTAGTGAGGAGGGAGTGGTGGCGGGGTCAAGCCATACTCTGTGTGTCCCGCAATGGTGGGCAGCCTGAGAGGGAGAGGAGCCAGTAGCACCAGCAGGGGACCCAAAAAGTGGAGGATTGGAGCTGCTCTGTGTGAACCCATTGCACAGCGAGGGTAAGTATGACATTTGCTATTTTTTATTTTTTTTTAAAGGAATCACTTATTTAGACATAAAATTGTTACCCAATAAGGTCAACAGTGGCTGTTGCACAATGCTGCCCAGTCATAGTTATCAGTGGTATCCCATGGGAAATGGTGATAGGCCAGCTGAGCAGGGATTTATAAGGACAGTTACATATTACAGAGGGTTCTTAACAAAATAACAACACGGGCAGTTGAATAGGAAAGGACATTCAATGTTAATAGCATGTCCCCATTAGGAAGCCCAGCCCTGGTAGATGTACATCACATGGAAAAGCAGCTGCTCTATCACTATCAAGGTTATGGAGTTATATTCATTACTTTTAAACTTTTATCACCTGCTATCTAGATCACAGCAAATTGCCACACAATTACTTGGCTATTATTAATACTCTGGTGGTAATTACGTTCCTCATTACTCCTCAACCTTCCCCTTTTACTACACACCTTTCCTCACAAACAGGAAAATTAATTGTCTGATGTAAACTTCATACATGTTTCATGAAAGTGGATTAAAACAATAAATGATGTACTGTACATATCTAATTTAAATTGTCCTCTAATATCCGGGTGAATCATAAAATCTAGCTTACATAAACAGGAAAAGACAGTATAATTATAATTAACACCAGTTATAGAGGAACTCCGGTCTAAGGAAAATGCAGGATATGGTTATAAAATGCAGGAATCACTAAGCACATCCTAAAAGAAGGCTTTACAATAGTGTTACTACACAAAGACATTAGAAGCAAATGGGGATTTGGAAGTAAAAGGCCAGCCTGCTCAAATGTATTATTTCATTTTTGGGTAGATGCTAGTGAGTTGATATACCTATGAGCGTAAAATAAAAATATACAGCATCAAGTGTCTTTTATTTTACGGTTTAAATGTGATGAACACACATTATTGGTGATTGCAGTAGCTGAGGCACACAATTATTGGCAGTGCACAAATTATGTTTATTTATACCTATGATTTTTTTTAATGTGTTATTTACCTGGCAGGGAGATCCTGATGTTTTTGATTCCACATCTTCCCTCCTCTTTAGCAATTACAGCTGCTCTTACTTGCAGTTAGATGTTTTACTAATTTTGCACTATGAAGATTGAAATGTGAGTCTCAAGCCTTCTACAGGAAGAATAGTAGATTTTGCTTGGGGGAGGGAGACAGAAATTGAACCTCTGGGATGTATAAGAAGCTAGCATGTGAGTAAACCTACCAGATAGCCCCCAAAAGTACTGTCAGCATTGGGAGTACTGACCCTTTAAACAACAGTACATCTGCTGGTCTGTCTGGGGAAAATCTGCTACCATCAATCTCTGTTGTGCCACAGCAATCAATAAGATTCAAAGTTGTCCTGGAAAACGAAGTTTGGATAATGATAATGTGAATCCAAAAATGGTTTCCATGAGGCAATGCACACCATCTAAGACATTGATTCCCTGAGACACTTTGAAAAGTACAGCCCAGAACAAGGATGAGCAGCTCCAGCAGAAGCTAATCAAAACTGTCATAGGGAACTCAAATTTCGAGAAGTTAATTGTACATTAGCTGCCAAATCAAATGCAAAGTACAATTAGAAGCATAAGACATTCTACAAGCTGTCACAAGGAAGAAGACAGAATCTACAACATGAGGCTGCATGAAAAATGAAGGCTTAAAATAAAACATGCTTCTTTCTTCCTATTAAATATCCCACTGCGGGATTCACCAGAGCTACATGGAGCTTTTCCACATACTTAACTTTAAGCTGTAATTAAGCAAATCTGTTTGATTTTATCTTTGCATGATTGCCTGCGTCGCTGGATAAGGGGATAGAAGTCATTCAAACATTTTATTTCCTCTGCTAGTGATCATCCTTACTAAACCAGGGGATTAACGATCTCATGTATTTCCTTCATATACCACTGAGACAAGCCTTCACTGTTGCTTTGAAACCAATAAGTCGTTTTCTTATCAATTGGACTGCATATGTGGATTGCTGTGAATAAGACATTAATAATGCCTGGCTACATTACTATGGTATTTGAAGCCCACCTCTGTGCTATTTTTTAAAATATCCCCCAGGAGCAACCATTCATAACCAAAGTTATGTGGAACCTTAGGGTTCCCCCAGAAGATGCTACAGGGTCCCTTAAGCTGTAGTGGATTTATCCCCCATTTAATGGTGCCTGCATAGCTCTGGGGCCAATGCCACTTGGCAGAGCCAGCTGCAATGTTCTTTTTAGCTGTCGGCAAGGGTGGCATTCTGGCCACCACTCTAAGCGGGCATTCTTCCCACTGACCTCTAATGAATTGGTATTAGCAGGGATTTTCAGAGACGTGAAAATTATTCTAAAGGTTCCTCTGGGTAAAAAAGGTGGTGAAAGATTGGCCTGGAGGATAAAATAAAACTAAAAATGCAGCCCTGACTTTAAACACGTCCTCCACAGTACCTCCTTTTTGCAGTGTTCTGGGTTGAAAGACATCCAGAAATATACTGAACGATGACACCGCAGTTCACAGCCTAACACTATGCTTCCTCTGTGATCTCACTGCCCCCCTGACAACTGGCTGGACTATGACCAAGCATCAAACAAAAGATTTGGGGGGGGGGTCCTTCCTGTGCTGTCCTCATTCTGTAAGCTGCCTAAGAATTTCCCTATCCAGCTCCCAGTGTTGGATTTACAGCACACCAAGCCCTTACCTTTTACAGCTATCTGCTTCATGACAAGAACCAAATTGGTTTGCATAGTAACTTTGCTTTCTCTGTGCTTCCTGCAGCACCAATTGCATTCAGCCACCAAGGTAGTGTGAATTTGGTTGAAGGCTGTGAAGGTCTTTTTAGTACTCACAGGGGTGCTTTTGTTGGACAGCTTGGTTTACATGCTTGCAGAAAAATATAAAAAAAGGCATAAATAAAAATAACAAAAAGACCTATAATGCAGTCTGTCAGTCGCATTAACACAGGAGTTTTTGTTTTTCTGAATCCCACTGTAATATACTATTTTTGTATTATTTTTTGTTTTTATTACCATGTAATTCACATCTTTTTTTTTCCCCACTTATGTTTAACAGCAAAGCTGTCCAGCAAAGTTTAAGATACAGGGGCTGGATCAAACCATATAACACTGACCGGGTGTTTACAATAGTCAGCTTCTATTCGTGATAATAAACCTTTTTAAGGAAAAAAAATGTTGATGTAACTACTTACAAAATGTGTTGGGTGGAGTTTAGCTTTAAGGGGGTGTTATAGTTACAGAGAAATTTCACCATTACCAGAGCAGGTTAGAAATCCCCCCAAAGGAAATGCGTTACAGCGGCTAGATAGCTTCATGATAAAAAATAAAAACAAAAAATGCCTGTTCTGCTCACAGCTTGAGCCATTTGAAGAACATGTATTGATAATTATTATGAGAATTATAATGTAGATAAGGTCGAATTCATTTATAATGGGGAACAAGCCTAATGGGTCTTAAAAGAAATAATGTCATACAGATTTTATACTGATAAAATTGTCCAATTATATTAATACATGTGTACAAAATCTAATAAAAACTATACTTGTAAATTCTGAACATCGAACATCAAACCTATCAAATATAGAGTCTGGTTTTACCCATCTACATGATTTCTACAAAGATATTTTGTTGAATCAAATGGGGCTGTTCAATCTCAACTACTACAGAAGTTGTGATTTTTATATTAAACAACCTTATGTGAATGTTAACTATAACAATATGCTTGGACAATGATAGATTATTACCTTCACATGTTCTCCTGATTAAGCAGACCTTTGGTTCATTAAGATTTCATCACCTGCCCTTCAGTCCCATGTATGTGGAATTCTTTACTTCAATTTAAATAAATATCTTTGTTTGAATTTTGTAAAATAGATGGAACAAACCAGACTATAAGGGTTATTTACTAAAACTGGACAGTGCAAAATTTGGAGCAGCTCTCTATAGAAACCAATCAGCTTCCAGGTTTTATTGTCAAAGCTTAATTTAAAAAGCAATAGTTGGAAGCTGACTGGCTACCATGCACAGCTGCACCAGATTCTGAGTGCACCAGTTTTAGTTAATTGGGAAAGTATATATTTGATGGGTTTGCATTGGAGGTTTTGATAGATGTTCAATACTTACAAGTTCCAAGGAGTGTTACAAATACACTGTGATACTGTGTACTAGATTTTAACTTGTATTATTTAATCACTTTATTTATTTCTATACCTTAAACATCCCTGTAAGCTTTTCTTTTTCTTGGTTATTCCTTATATTAGAGATGTGGAACACCACAAGAGTAGGAGTTTTTCTTTGGAATCCATATATATATATATATATATATATTCACACTCCTTCAAATTTTCCAAATTTTGTCATTTTACAACCAAAAACATAAATGTATTTTGTTGGGATTTTATGTGATAAACCAACACAAGGTGGCCCATAATTGTGAAGTGGAAGGAAAATGATAAATGGTTTTCAACATTTTTTACAAATAAATATCTGAAATGTGTGAAATGCATTTGTGATCAGCCCCCTTTCCCTTTACTCTGATACCCCTAACTAAATCTAGTGGAACCGATTGCCTTCAGAAGTCACCTAATTAGTAAATATACTCCACCTGTGTGTAATTTAATTTCAGTATAATTACAGCTGTTCTGTGAAGCCCTCATAGAATTGTTAGAGAACATTAGTGAAAAAACATAAAGGCCAAGAAACACACCAGACAGGTCAGGGGTAAAATTGTGGAGAAGTTTAAAGCCGGATTAGGTTATAAAAAATGTGCCAAGCTCTGAACATCTCATGGAGCACTGCTCAATCCATCATCCGAAAATGGAAAGAGTATGGCACAACTACAAACCTACCAACACATGGCCATCCACCTAAACTGACAGACTGGCAAGGAGAGCATTAATCAGGGAAGCAGCCAAGAGGTCCATGGTAACTCTGGAGGAGCTGCAGAGATCCAAAGCTCAGGGGGGAGAATCTGTCCACAGGACAACTATTAGTTGTGCATTCCACACATCTGACCTTTATGGAAGAGTGGCAAGAAGAAAGTCATTGCTGAAAGAAAGCCAAAAGAAGTCCCGTTTGCAGTTTGCAAGAAGCCATGTGGGGGACACAGTAAACATGTGGAAGAAGGTGATCTGGCCAGATGAGACCAAAATTGAGCTTTTTGGCCTAAAAGCAAAACGCTATGTTTGGTGGAAAACGTACACTGCCCATCACCCTGAACACACCATCCCCACCGTGAAACATGGTGGTAGCAGCATCATGTTATGGGGATGCTTTTCTTCAGCAGGGACAGGGAAGCTGGTCAGAGCTGATGGGAAGATGGATGGAGCCAAATATAGGGCAATCTTAGAAGAAAACCTGTTAGAGTCTAAAAAAGACTTGAGACTGGGGTGGAGGTTCACCTTCCAGCAGGACAACGACCCTAAACATACAGCCAGAGCTACAATGGAATGGTTTAGATCAAAGCATATTCATGTGTTAGAATGGTCCAGTCAAAGTCCAGACCTAAATCCAATTGAGAATCTGTGGCAAGACTTGAAAATTGTTGTTCACAGACACTCTCCATCCAATCTGACAGAGCTTGAGCTATGCTGCAAAGATGAACAGGCAAAAATGTCACTCTCTAGATGTGCAAAGCTGGTAGACATACCCAAAAAGACTTGCAGCTGTAATTCCAGCAAAAGGTGGTTCTACAAAGTATTGACTCAGGGGGGCTGAATACAAGTGAACTTTCCAGGTATTTGTTAAAAATTTTGAAAACCATTTATCATTTTCTTTCCACTTCACAATTATGTGCCACTTTGTGTTGGTGTATCACATAAAATCCCAATAAAATACATTTACGTTTTTGGTTGTAACATGACAAAATGTGGAAAATTGCAAGGGGTATGAATACTTTTTCAAGGCACTTTCATTGTTGTATTTATGTATAACTTGTGTTTGTATTGTACTCTAACAATAAGGGACATGTAGGTGCTAATGTATCAACTGTTGTTTTGTCACGGTTATTATTGTAAGAATGGGAGTGGACACATGCAATCCTATGTGCATTCAGCTCAGAAACCTCATTTCGACACCCTTACTAGCCAGACTTGTTCTGAAGCTATTTTATGGTAATCTAGTTGCAAACTTGTACTGTATAAATCATTTAAATGATAATGAAGACTTCCCTTTTCAGGAATACTCTGGAACAGACCGCACACATGTATTTAATGCTAATGAATTTTAATAAACAGAGTCTGCTGAATAAATCCAAACTGAGGATCATGTTGCAACAGACAATGAATTTACAGTTCTGATGACAGGCTGCCAGAACATTGTGTGGTTGCTGTGTGTCACGTATTTAGCAAACATATCATTATAGCAGAGAATTATGTAATGCAGATCTAATATGTGCCAGATTTCCAACTGCTATAGAAAACTGTTCTTAACGATTGTAAAATTGTGTAATAAAAGCAGAGAATCATTTACCTCAAGCCCATCAGTAAACACGGCCAACTAATTGGTAAGGAAGCATAAGTAATGCTGTAATACCAATTTATATATTGACAACCTTGGAGATCTAGCAAGACAAAACAACCATAATTTGAATAGGAAAGTGTCCTCTTCAATTATAATTTTATGCTGAAATTTTTAAAGCATAAAAAAATAATTTTTAAAAGGACGCTCTCCTATTCATAATACAGTTTTGTCCTGCTAGAACTCAAGCTCATGTGATAGCATCACTTAAAATGCCCCCACTTTGGGCCATCGCCCTTAGCTAGTGCACTCCTGCAGTATCATGGTCTCTGGTACTTCACAGAATGGAAGCCATCAAACTGATGGAACAAATTCACCACACTATCCTAGACACCATGCATATCTTTGATCGCAAATGGGAATCATGGTCCTCTTATGGTAGTCTTGTGCGAAACCAACCATTGACAGGGTTGTAATGATATTGATGACTTATCTATCTTTATACCCTTCCTTCTCCTTTCGACACCCTATATGTACCTATTATTAGTTACTGTACCAAGCTATTCATATGATTAATATAGATTGGTCCTGGTTGGGACATAGTTAATGAATGTTAGATTTTCTAAGGTTTTTTTCTTTTTTGAATCACATGTACCTTTAATGATGTACCATTATGATACATTGTTTGGAACACTATTCTTGTGATGTTATTTGTTTTATGTTGCTATACTTCCAATAATAGTGACTGTATTAGCCAAAACCATTTTTGTTTGTTTGGAATAGAGTAGAGAAAGATTAGAACCCCTGTCAAGGTTTTATTGCTGCCTGTGTACCCACTGGGGAGATCCACCCTATTTGTCCTGGTGCCCATTATCCCTGAGCAGAGCTTTTTTTGAGCGGGAATGTGGGGGAACGCAGTTCCGACACCTGCAGCACTGAATACATGTAATGGCAAGGGGTGCTGGGTGTGTCGGAGGGTCTATTGATGCTGGTTGCTGGGGCATCTATTGCTGCTGGGGGGAACTATTGTTGCAGAGGGCGTCTATTTTTGCTAGAGGTCTATTGTTGCTGGGGGATCTAACGTTGAGGGAGGGGGTCTAATGTTGCTGGCTGCTGGGAGATCTGTTGTTGCTAGAGGGTGTCTATTGTTGCTGGGGGGTATTTTGTTGCTGGCTGCAGAGGATCCATTTTGCTGCTTTTATTCTTATCATTAACAAATTATATACAAAATTACTTAGCAACACAAAATTATACTTGCTTCTGTATTCTCCATAAGAGGTAGTAATAGGAGGTGGATAGGGGGAGGAACCAATGGATGTTGCTCAGAAGTAGGTAGGATATGGAACCAAAGGATGTTGCTCGGAGGTGGGTAGGGAAGGAGACAAAAGATTATTCGAAAGGGGAAGTACCTGCACCTATTCTCTGAGAAAAAAGCCCTGTCCCTTAGACAGAAAGTGAATTGAAATCTGAAATGTGTCTAACAGTTGTCACCAGAACAAGAGGTTGGGACAAATCTTCCACCTGTTGCAATGACAACTGCCTACCAGGGGAATTTGCCTCACTGTGAAGAATTGCTCTCACTTCCTGTTGTACCTCTTAACTGAAAACAGACCACAACAAAATAAGCCAACAGGTTTCCTTACTCTATCCAAAATTAAAAAAAAAAAGTTTGGATTATACCTAACATTTTTAAAATTTAGACAAATGTCCACACCCAACATTACTAAGGCCATATTCACACTTGTGAATGGGCCTGACACTAATTACATGCGAGAACCCCAGCAATGCAGGATGCAGCCCCAATGAAACCCCCATATATTCTTATGGATAGTCTATATTCAGCTGAGAAGAAGCCATGAGTACAAGACATCCATAGGAAAGAATGGGTTCACAGCAAGTGTGCACACTAGCCAGAGGATCAACAGCAATGTTATTCTTAGGCTGTGCAACACCTTCCAGGCCTACAAAGTGAGCAAATCCAGATAGAGTAAGTACCTTAGTGTGCGTGTTACATTGAGGGGGCCAAGTAGTATATTTAAAGAACAACATCAAAGTAAAGTTGCCCTTTATAACCTTTCTGTCCCATGAATAAAAGTGGGCTTCAGAAGCTTACACGTCCTATTTTGATATCCATATGCAGGGCCAGATTTTCATCATTTGAGTCTGCAGGCACACAACTTTTAATGCCCTAAGTAACCTGCTAGATTCAATTATTTCACAAAACTTTCTTTTTATTTTGTGGGACTAATCAGGCCTAGAGTTTTAATGTGTGATATGGTATTGATAATAATATATGAGCTGACTATTGGTACTGATCATGAGAAAAAAAAATGTATGACCAACAGCTATTATGGCAAAAACACTTCTTTGCATCTGCAGACTTTAGGCATGTGCCTAATGGTAAATCTGTCCCCCCTATCTGTTTGGGGATTTGCTGGCATATAAGCATTATGCAAGACCTATTAGCACCAGGTTGGCTACAGAGTGGTCCCAAGAAACAACAAGCCCCAGCATATGCTATACACCCTGTTCCAAATTATTATGCAAATTATATTTTTCTAATTTACCTAAATAATTGATGTAAATAACAGTCAGCATCATTCTCATGTTATCAACTATTAAGAGTACAATTCAAATTTTATTGAACAAACCTCCTAATGATAACAGCAATTTTTTTAAACATAAAAAACTTCCAATGCAATGTTCCAAATTATTACGCACAGTAAGTTTCAAAACACTTTATAGGTTGTAAAGAACTGAAAATTGTCATTTGTTATGTTTGCAGCATATTTACTGAAATCAAAACTTTTCACAACATTTTAACTTTTTAAACATTTTAACAGGTCACGTTACATTTTAACATAGGACCCCTTATTTGATAGCAGCTTCACAAGTTTTGCATCCATTGAACTTGTGAGTTTTTGGACAGTTTCTGCTTGAATTTGTTTGCAAGATGTCAGAATAGCCTCCCAGAGCTGCTGTTTGGATGTAAACTGCCTCCTACCCTCATAGATCTTTTGCTTGAGGATGCTCCAAAGGTTCTCAATAGGATTGAGGTCAGGGGAGGATGGAGGCCACACCATGACTTTCTCTCCTTTTATCCCCATAGCAGCCATTGATGCAGAGGTATTCTTCGCAGCATGAGATGGTGCATTGTCATGCATGAAGATGATTTTATTACGGAAAGCATAGTTCTTCCTTCTGTACCAGGGAAGCAAGTGGTCAGTCATAAACTCCACATACTTTGCAGAGGTCATCTTTACAACTTCGGGGACCCTAAAGGGGCCGAACAGCTCTGTTCCCATGATTCCGGCCCAAAACATGACTCCACCACTGCCTTGCTGACGTCGCATCCTTGTTGGAACAGGGTGGCCATCCACCAACGATCCACTACTCTATCCATCTGGACCATCCAGGGTTGTACGGCACTCATCAGTGAACAGGACCTGTTTGAAAATTAGTCTTCATGTATTTTTCTGCCCAATGCAGTCGTTTCTGCTTGTGAGCATTGGTTAGTGGTGGCCGAATAGAAGGTTTATGCACAGTTGCAAGACTCTGGAGGACTCTACACCTTGATGTCTGTGGGACTCCAGAGGCACCAGCAGCTTCAAATATCTGTTTGCTGTATGTAATGGTATTTTAGCAGCTGCTCTCTTGATCCGATGCATGGATCTGGCAGAAATCTTCCTCAATGTGTCTTTATCTGCACAAACCCGTCTGTGCTCTGAATCAGCCACAAATCTCTTAACCACTTGCCGACCGCGCATAGCCGAAAGACGGCTTCACCGCGGCCGGCCAGTTCTGAGTGGACGTCATATGACGTCCTCCCAGAACGCGCTCTCCTGCGCGCCCCAGGGGGCGCGCACCCGGCGATCTCCGTGATCGCTGTGTCCTACGGACACAGCTGATCACGTGATGTGGTGAAAGGCCGATCCCACCGGCCTTTTACCACGTGATCAGCGGTGTCCAATGACACGCTGATCACAGGAAAATGCAAGTGCCGGTTCTCGGCTGCACTTTCCTCACGCTGTCAGATCGAGAGGAAAGTACTGCCGAGAACCGGCAGTTGTCAGAGCGGGGATCGGCACCGATCATCAGGGCACTGATGATCAGTGCCCTGATGATCGGTGCCCAGCAGTGACCCCCGCAAGTTCCGATCAGCAGTGCGCCCACTAGCCCCGCCCACCCATTCCCAGCAGTGCCCCCACCTGTGCCCAGCAGTGCCCCCACCTGTGCCCAGCAGTGCACCCACCTGTGCCACTCTGCAGTGCCACCTACCTGTGCCCAGAAGTGCCACCTACATGTGCCCAGCAGTGCCACCCACCTGTGCCCACCCACCTGTGCCCACCAGTGCCACCCACCTGTGCCCACCAGTGCCACCCACCTGTGCCCACCCACCAGTGCTGTCCACCAGTGCCACCCACCAGTGCAGCCCAGCAGTGCTGCCAGTCAGTGCCACCAGTCAGTGCCCAGGGGTTGTGCCAGTCAGTGCCGCCAGTCAGTGCCCAGAAGTGATGCCAGTCAGTGCCGTCTATCAGTACTTATCATCAGTGTCACCTATCAGTGCCGCCTATCAGTGCTGCATATCAGTGCCGCCTATCCGTGACCCCTAATTAGTGCTGTCTATCAGTGCTGCCTATCCGTGCCACCTCATTAGTACTGCCTATCAGTGCCCTTTAGTGCTGCCTATCAGTGCCCATCAGTGCCGCCTATCAGTGCCCATCAGTGCCGCCTCATCAACGCAAATCAGTGAAGGAGAAAAAATACCTGTTTGAAAAATTTTATAAAAGAAACAAACTTTTTTTTTTCAAATTTTTTGCACATTTTTAATTTATAGCGCAAAAAGTAAAGCGCCCAGTGGCGATTAAATACCACCAAAAGAAAGCTCTATTTGTGAGAAAAAAATGATCAAAATTTCATATGGGTACAATGTTGCATGACCGCGCAATTGTCAATCAAAGTGCGGCAGCGCTGAAAGCTGAAAATTGGCCTGGTAAGGAAGGGGGTATAAGTGCCTGGTAGGCAAGTGGTTAATAGTGCGATGATCACGCTTACGGTTTTGTGAAATATCTAATGTTTTCATACCTCGTCCAAGGCATTGAACTATTTCACTCTTTTCAGCAGCAGAGAGATCCTTTTTCTTCCCCATATTGCTTGAAAATGGTACTCTGCTTAATAATGTGGAACACCCTCGTTTAGTAATTTTTCCTTAAACTGGGCTCACCGGCCAATCTAATTATCACAGGTGTCCCAGATTGTTTTCAGTGATCAAAAGAGCCCTGAGACACAATGCCATCCATGAGTTAAACTAAAAAACAAAATATTTAATCCTTGTGACACTTAAATAGAATTTGCATAATAATTTGGAACAGGGTGTAAAGAATGCTTGGAAGGGCTGGCAACATGTTTGTAGTTTCTGTCTAAAGGTTTTTTGTTAGCCATATCTGATTCACCTTTAGTCTGCATAAATAGGGTAACCTCAGATCTACAGATTTATTGACAACTTGTTCTCCCTCCTTATGTAAGGAACAAACTGTTCTACATTATGCAACCAGACTATTAGGTAACAGTGGTAGTAGGCAACCTCCCTCGGTGCTCCACCTTGTTATCTCACATTCACTGTCATATTGTCATGGCAGAGTGTGAAAGCCAGAAATAATTGCAAGAGATCTAAATAAAGAACAGAACAGAGTCCCCGGATAATGGGAATTGTTTTTTTGTTACAATGCAGCTGTTTTAAATCACTTTGTTTTTAATTGTCAAGTACAGAGAGGAGCATGCTGCAAATCATCTCCTGGCTCCCCGAGCAGAGAATATAAACAGGCAATAACAGTTTCTCATAAGAGATGCTGAACTTAACTGGTTTTCAACTTCTTAGAAATTACCAACAACTTTTCAACTTGAAATCTTAAAGTGTTTATGTAAAGGTATTTTTACACTCTAAAATTGCTGCCCACCCTGATGTCTTCTGAATCATTGCACTCCTGCAAACTGTCAAAGGCGTTCCCTGCAGCAATACCACCTCTGCTCTCATTTTATAGAAGGCTGATTCCTTTTTCTTGTTGCTGGGTGACCCCGGATCATTAGCAGGTCCAAAGGTGTCATCTGGGGATGTTTGTTCCTGCATCAAACTACAATCATACCTGCCTATGCATGCCTCACTGGGAAGTCCCTCTTAGGGCTCGTTCACACTTGACTGTTTTACCAACTCTTGCCAAATGCCCCTATAGCATTTGGCAAGCATTGGTCCGGCATTTGCGGAGCGTTTTTTAACGCTCGGCAAACGCTGCATGCGCGGTTCAGCGGTGGTTGCTAGGCGTTTGCCGAGTGTTAAAAATGCCCTACAAACGCCTATAATGAAGTTTGAATGGTGTTACCGTTCCACAAATGCCCCGCAACCGCACCGCAAACACCAGCCAGGCGTTTGCAGAGCGGCACCATAGACTAGAATAGGAGGCTTCAATGCCTCCTGACTCGACAAGAGGCGTCCGTTTTGCTGTGCCGCGCTGCGACGCGAACGCTCCCGTTTTTGCAAACATAGTAAAAAAAAAAAAGACATGTCCATGTAGTTCAACCATTAAAAGGGAAAAAAAATGTATGTATAAAAAGGATATTCAATTATAGAGGCAATCAATTCAGCTATGGGAGCAACACAAAATTATTCACTTTAATAGGAGAGTTTAGTTCTACTCTATGGCTAGCTAGCTATGTATTCCCTGCATGATGTGTTTCATTTCAATGGGCTGCTGTACTGGTGGAAAAAATAAGAAAAAGGTCCCTGCACCTTTTCAAAACTGCAGTTGCAGGGAAACCACATGGTGCTTTTGCACCATGTGGTTTCATGCACTTACAAAAGTGCTATGTTTTTAGATGCCTGGGGGTGCCATTAACAAAAACGCACTGCTAAAGAGCAGCACATTTTGTCTGTGGGTGCTTGCAGGTGTGGCAGTGTGTGCTATTTACACGTATTCCTGCATCCACATAAGTGTGAACCTATACAAAGTGTATATACAGTATCCCACAGAAGTGAGTACACCCCTCACATTTTTGTAAATATTTTATATCTTTTCATGTGACAACACTGAAGAAATGACACTTTGCTACAATGTAAAGTAGTGAGTGTACAGCTTGTATAACAGTGTAAATTTGCTGTGCCCTCAAAATAACTACACACAGCCATTAATGTCTAAACCGCTGGCAACAAAAGTGAGTACACCCCTAAGTGAAAATGTCCAAATTGGGCCCAATTAGCCATTTTCCCTCCCCGGTGTCATGTGACTTTTAGAGTTACCAGGTCTCAGGTGTGAATGGGGAGCAGGTGTGTTAAATTTGGTGTTATCGCCCTCACTCTCTCATACTGGTCACTGGAAGTTCAACATGGCACCTCATGGCAAAGAACTCTCTGAGGATCTGAAAAACAGAATTGTTGCTCTACATTAAGATGGCCTAGGCTATAAGAAGATTGCCAAACCCTGAAACTCGAGCTGTAGCACGGTGACCAAGACCATACAGTGGTTTAACAGGACGGGTTCCACTCAGAACAGGCCTCGCCATGGTCGACCAAAGAAATTGAGTGCACGTGCTCAGCGTCATATCCAGAGGTTGTCTTTGGGAAATAGATGTATGAGTGCTGACAGCATTGCTGCAGAGGTTGAAGGGTTGGGGGTCATCCTGTCAGTGCTTAGACCATACACCGCACACTGCATCAAATTGTTCTGCATGGCTGCCATCCCAGAAGGAAGCCTCTTCTAAAGATGATGCAAAAGAAAGCCCGCAAACAGTTTGCTGAAGACAAGCAGACTAAGGATGTGAATTACTGGAACCATGTCCTGTGGTCTGATGAGACCAAGATAAACTGATTTGGTTCAGATGCTGTCAAGCGTGTGTGGGGGCAACCAGGTGAGGAGAACAAAGACAAGTGTGTCTTGCCTACAGTCAAGCATGGTGGTGAGAGTGTCGTGGTCTGGGGCTGCATGAGTGCTGCCAGCACTGGGGAGCTACAGTTCATTGAGGGAACCATGAATGCCAACATGTACTGTGACATACTGAAGCAGAGCATGATCCTCTCCCTTCGGAGACTGGGCCGCAGGGCAGTATTCCAACATGATAATGACTCCAAACACACCTCCAAGATGACCACTGCCTTGCTAAAGAAGCGGAGTGTAAAGGTGATGGACTGGCCAAGCATGTCTCCAGACCTAAACCAGATTGAGCATCTGTGGGGAATCCTCAAATGGAAGGTGGAGGAGCACAAAGTCTCTAACATCCACCAGCTCTGTGATGTCATCATGGAAGAGTGGAAGAGGACTCCAGTGGCAACCTGTGAAGCTCTGGTGAACTCCATGCCCAAGAGGGTTAAAGACGGTGCTAGAAAATAAGGGTGGCCACACAAAATAATGACACATTGGGCCCAATTTGGACATTTTCACATAGGGGTGTACTCACTTTTGTTGCCAGTGGTTTAGACATTAATGGCTGTGTGTTGAGTTATTTTAAAGGGGACAGCAAATTTACACTGTTATACAAGCTGTACACTCACTACGTCACATTGTAGCAAAGTGTCATTTCTTCAGTGTTGTCACATGAAAAGATAAAATAAAATATTTACAAAAATGTGAGGGGTGGACTCACTTCTGTGAAATACTGTACCTACACAAACAACTGTAACAGTCTCAGCCTGCCCGTCATTTGTGGTCTTTTTCTAATGTAGCCAGCCATTGCTTCCATCACATATATTATGGCATTACCTTCAAATCTGACTGCTCTCTTCTCGGACTAAAGTTATTTTTCTTCACATTCTTTCTGAAATATTCCATGAACACTAAAGCTGGTAAATTAGTTTTTCAAAACTGGCATGGTTCTGCTGGGTATGAAATTTTCTGTGTTAGAAAGTTCCGCACAAACATTTCCATTGTCAACAACTTTTATTAGGTTTGAAATTTTGGCATACATTAATCATTGCTGAAATTGATCACACCTAAAGACTTAGTAGTCATTTATTGTCTTCTACAACCCTTAAAGTGGTTGTAAACCTCAGAAATGAAATATTAGTATATCCTTCTATAGAATGTACTTATCTAAATTAGGAGCATCAAGTGTCATTTCTGTCTGCTGCTTCATTCCTCTGCTATCAGCATGAATCACCTGTGACAAGGTTTCCTGACAGCAAGAGAAAAATGGTGACAGGGGAGGGACCTCCGGTGGATTGACAACCTCAGCTCTGTTCCCTTATGCTGTGTGAAGGGGGGAATGTCCCTTCTCTTCAATCAGGTCTCAGAGCTCTGCAGATTGTAACTTCAACTCTGTGCCCCTTTTCGCTGACAGTTCAGATAAGCTTCATACACCCGTGAAGAACTCGTGTGACTGTGACGACACGCGTTGAGCAGAGTCAGATGTTGAGTCCCGAGACTGGAAGTGATGCGGAAGCTGCAGCCCCACTGTCAGTTAGTTTTAATGCCTGTGTTTTCTATGAAATTGTAAGTGCAATACTTTTAATAAATTTACTCTGGTTTTAGCATACTACACCATGAGGACATCCTGTGTTTGATAAATTTGGTTTCAGAGCAGCAATCGGATTTTTAAAAGGGCCATACACCTGCTGAATAGGAAGCTACCAAAAGAAGTCTAGAGGGTTTCTAAATACAACGGAGTGAAGCATTGGACCAATGTAAGAATGCATATTTTATACCTGACCGATCCCCTGTGTAATCTGAAAATCACCATAGCAGCTACAGTCTGCCCTTCTGCATAGTAACTACAACGGGTCACTAACCCAGCACTGTTACCTTTCAGATATAGCCTTGGATTGATTTTCTCAATTAATACAACTTGTTCTCTGATTGGATGAGGTGTAGAGGTGGGGTGGTGGCATAATGTCAGTACCTTTGTTGTGAACTTTGATGACAAAATTTCTCTGCAGTGCCTGCTGCTGTAGAGGTCAGCAAGAGCTCTTTTATTGCTGGTTAAGAATATGTTAATACTTTAATGTGCATAGCCTGGCAATGGGTGAACTTTACGTTAACCCGTTTCTTTGCTATGCACTGGTAAAGGGCAAGTTCACTTGAAAGGTAAAGTATATGTAAAACAACCCATTCAGTATAAACTAGAAATGAAAGGCAAACCCTTTGTTTATAGATATATAAAAGAAAAAAAATTCTAAGTACTCTTTTCCTCTTTTTTATAGGTGATCACACACCCTTTAAGCTCCTTACGCAGCTGAGAACAGAGAGCTGGGGGAGGAGATACAGCAGAACACTGATCTTTTTCATCAATGGCTGTGCAGGGAGAAGGGAGGGCGTTTGAGCAGAAGTCTGATCATTGGAGGAGAGCAGACTGAGTTCCCAGCACAGCTGGAGAAGTGACCTTGCTATGCTCCCATGCCTAGCGTGGTCAGTTTTTATTCGGAACGCAGAGGGACTAGCAGTAACAGCAGGTATTTCACACACAGGAAGCAATACAAAGAACAGGATACTTTTTCATATAAGTACATAGTACAGCAGGCACATATTAGCAATATAAAATGTTGGGTTTACATATTCCAAGAAGTGTAATAATAAAGGACTACATTAACATTACTTACTAGTCAATCTTCAAGACAAAGCACTTTAAAAACACTGCCATCAGTGTAGATCTATTAGCACTGCAGTCATTGCAGCAGCGATAATGTAAAGAAATAATCATATTTGACTATGTCTAAAGAAAAGATCTTCAAGCAGAGAAATCTACATAACGTCAACAGAACAGTATCAGTACACCAATCTTCTACATGGATTAGGAGGCATCAGAGCAAAGTCTGAAGGGGGGGGAGGGATGTGTACAGATAATCATTTGTGTAATCCTGGGGATTTGTCTTAGAAAATAAGTGTATGGCACAGTTAGGCATAAGATCCTATTGAATTTAAAATGATGTTCAACTCTTATATATATTTAATAGGAGATTACACAGAACATTGAGCCCATTCCCAACTGTCCTTTCTTCAGTGGATCTCACAATCTAATGTCTCTATAACAGATTACACAATATTATTACAACTTTAAAACAAACAATTTGCATTTAAAATCTACTCAACCTAGGACCCTGCATTCACTATATCTGGTCTCCACAGTACATGAAAATGCAATTATTTTAGTAAATATAAACTGCTAAATACCTTTTCTCATTATCAGTATATAGCGTTCTTGTCATTTCTATCAGTGTCCAGCTAAGCACTGGTTAAAGCTTGTAGGAGGAGTCTACATTCTCCTCTGACTGTCCTATGAGGCTGCATAATCCCTGCCCCACTGTCTGGACTGTGCTGCTTGGTCCTGTTATGATCACATGCACCCTCCCAAAGAAAAGAAAAAAACTCTCTGGCAATACACACTGCACTGAGCAGGTGCAGAGTGTCTCCTAGAGATCTGTACTATCAGTAGATGGATTGGGGGCAGTAGAAGAAGGCAAGGATAAGAGAAGCCAGGATCAAAATGCATTTTTACACAATTCAGAGGTTTAACCCTTTAGGTTCCACAGTGAGTATAACAGGCATGCTTATACTGCGTATACAGACTGATCCCTTGTCTCCTCCTCCCATGCTCGTCTCCAAGACTTCTCCAGGGCGTCACCCATCCTCTGGAACTCCCTACCCCAATCTATCAGACTCTCACCTAGTCTACTTGCCTTTAGGCGATCACTGAAAACTTATCTCTTCAGGGAAGCCAATCCAGCCCTCTGCTAATTCTGGAATCCTCTATTCTTCCAACCACTCCATCCCCCACAGTTGCTACCTATTGTACCATTCACCCCTCCCTCGTAGATTGTAAGCTCCAAGGAGCAGGGCCCTCAAATCCCTCTTGTATTGAACTGTATTGTTACTGTATTGTCTCCCACTATAATGTAAAGCGCTGAGCAAACCGTTGGCGCTATATAAATCCTGTATAATAATAATAATAATTTTACTGTTGTGGGTTTAGTAACAGCGGTGCACCTCTCAAACCTGCCATCTTTATCCCTACAGCTGGCAGAACCCACTTCCTAAATGACACTGAATCTATTGCTACAAACATGCAGGCCATTGTATTCACTGGTTCATGTACTCACTCCATCTTCCTCTCTCTCTGGGCCTGCTTCAGGCTCAACCACAATAGAGTTTTACAGTGAGATTGCACAACACAGAATCATGAGAAAAGAGTTGGCAATTCAGCACAAAAGCACTGTAAGGGGTTTACTAAATCTGCCTGTACTGGATTTAATTAATCCAAGTAGCCTTTTTCTAGTCTTAAAGTGATTGTAAAGGGTTTTTTTTTTTTAAATAAAAAACATTTCATACTTACCTGCTCTGTGTAATAGTTTTGCACAAAGCAGTTCCGATCCTCCTCTTCTTGGTTCCCCCCCCGGAGCTCCTGCCCCCTCCGCCGAATGCCCCCATAGCAAACTGCTTGTTATGGGGGCACTCATGTGTGCTCACTACTGAGCCGCCTGTGTGTGTCCATAAGACACACAGAGTGTGGCTCTCCCCTGCCCCCTCCTCACTGACTGTGATTGACAGCAGCAGGAGACAATGGCTCTGAGCCAATGAGGAGGGGGAGAGCCAAGAGAACCTCTGCTCTCGTGCACTTTTTTTTTCATCAGACTTTACTACCAAGTTAAGTCCATTCTGCCATTTCACCCAGCCCTGAAGAAGGGTGATTGTATGACCCCCGAAACGCACTGGATGTCTTTTGTCCTGCTTGTTGTAATCAGTTGAATAATAAAGACTTTGGACTCCTAAGATTTTTCATTTGATGCTCTGAGTGATGCTCTGTATAATGTACAGCATGCAAAGTGCTGCTAGCAATGAAGACAGGTACTGTCTTGTTATTTATGGCTACATGAAGATAGATGGGTGACCTGTGTCACATATGCTTTGTTGAGCCTTATAGTTGAATCCGGTCACCCAAAATACAGGCAGTGGATCACCAGGTCATGATAACACCTAAAAGTGAGCAATCTTTATAAAAGCAACTCCCAGCAGTTGCACACACCGATCTTGTTTTCCTCTACATCCACAGTACTGAATTCCCTGTGCTGTCTAGGGCTTAAAGAATGCATTGAGTCATTCAAGTTAATACACATGAGCAACTGTTAAATATCAAACTATATATTATAATATTTGGTTATTTTATTGCCTTGCACACACAAACAAGACACTAAAAGGGTTATTTGATGAAAATGTATTTTTACATCTTAAGCTGACAAAGGTTCAATTTTAAAGAACCCATATGTTTCCTCAGCCATATGGTCTGCTATTTCCATCTTCATGGTCATAAACGCCCAAACAGACGTTTTATAAAGATTTTTAGACATATTCAATTGCACACTTTAACCCCCATGAACCCTTTCATACACATTTTCTATGCAAGCTGATGCTTTGGGACCACTGCTGTAACTATTATGAAGATTCTGCTATAAACTACAGCTTTGTTAATATTCAATCATCTTTGTTTTGCTCATATGAATAAATCTGTAAAGGAAACCCCATCCCCTCCCTTAGACCGATATACAGAACAGAGAAGTTGGGGGGCACAGCAAATTAAAAATAAATGCAACCCCTGTACCTGACGCTCTAGAACCAGTTTTTGATACCCAATTACCCATCAACAGTAGAGAAGAAATCTGTTGTTAGTCAGACTTCTACTAAGAAGCCCAAAATTACAAGGTCAGAGCTGGGCAGTAGGACATTTTTTTATATATTTTCATGTATTGCTCATAGTATTAGTACAATATTGAATAGAATATAGTTTTTTTTAGCCTTTCTTTCCGCTGCATACACAATAACTGTGTGTATATTATTATTATACAGTATTTATAAAGTGCCAATGGTTCGCTCAGCGCTGTACATTACAAAGGGGGACAGAACATGTGACAGAACAATACAATACAATGCAAAACATGAGGGGATCGAGAGCCCTGCTCTTTCGAGCTTACAATCTAGGAGGGAGGGGATGGTGGCACAGGAGGAGATAGCTGTGGGGGATGGAGTGGTAGGAAGAGTGGAGGAGGTCGGCAAGTTAGCAGGGGGTGGGGTAGGCTTCCCTGAAGAGATGAGTTTTCAGGGTGCGCCTAAAGGAGAGGAGAGTAGGTGATAATCTGATGGGTTGGGGCAGGGAGTTCCAGAGGATGGGTGACACCCTGGAGAAGTCCTGGAGGTGGGCATGGGAGGAGGAGACCACGGAACTAGAGAGAAGGAGGTCTTGCGAGGAGCGGAGTGTGCGTGCTGGGTGGTACTTGGATATTAGGTCAGTGATGTAGTTCGGGGCAGTATGGTGGACAGCTTTGTACGTCAATGTTATATATATCTAAAAACACTTGTATCATACATTAAAAGGGAACTAATGAACAAGGTTCTGTTTTGTGCCCTTTCTTATCTTACTTCCTTTTAATAGTACATAATTTCTGCTATTTGAGGATTGGTGAAGTCACAGTTTCCTTATAGTAGAGCAGTGATGACCTTACAATATGATGGGTATGTAAGAACATAAATGGACAACAACCAATCACCATATAAAGGGTTCCATGTACACCGCCTGACCCGTCTTGTGTCAGCTATTTAAAGCACATGCTACATTCTCATGCCAACTTTTCCCAAACTGTGAGGGGCACCTTACCACTTCCTGTGGGGCATACAAATAAGAATTAAACTTAAAAAACACATTCATGTCAGGAGGTTGCAGAAAATAACCTGAGAGCAAGCTAAGAGCAGCAAGTCCCAGCTACATGCAGTGCACATTTGATAAAAGAGTTCTTAAGCTGCTGTTATTGTAAAATTGGTCTGATGACAGCATATGAACTAATTAGATAGAATGGGTTTGGAACTGGAGGGCAGGGTGGTGCTGAGCTAGATATAAAAAAGAAGACATAGGGTAGCCCAATTTGGACATAAGGTGGACATATTTGACCAATAGTTGGTCAAAGTCAGACTAGAGCAAACTGTTGGCGCTATATAAATCCTGTATTATAATAATAATAATAAATGTAGGCAGAAGGTGGCCAACGTGAACAGAGGATGGACAGAATGAATCATAGGTAAAAAATGTAAGAAGAAGGTGGTATGGACAGAGTTGGTAGATGGTATGGGCAGATATTGAAGGCGATACAGAATAAGAAAGGCAGATGATGAACAACGTGAGCAGAAGGTGGTATGGACAGCAAACATAAACAGAAGCTGAGGAGGACAGAAGCAGCAGAGAGGAATAAAACTAGTATGGAGCTGGAGTACATAGTGAGAAGAACTTGTCTGCCATGTAGTGCTAAGTCAATATAGAAGTTAGACTGTAGAATTTGAGAGTAGAGGATAATACAAGTACTACAGAGATCAAATGTATCCTAGCAAAAGAGGCCACCCTTTCTTACATGCTTCAATTACTATTTAAATGTGACAGGCATCTTACATTTTTACTTTTAAAATTGTTTTTATTGTTTCATTTTATAAATATTTGGTGAATGGTTCACATTGTTGTATTTCAGAGCACAATGGATATAGATATGCCAGTTCTCGGATATTTACTTGTCATAGGTGGGGTGTGGAGGCCTAATCCACTCTGGTACCTCTTAGCACAGGGGTGTTCGGGTTCAAAATGCTACAAATTAACTGAGGGAGGAAATGATTATTATTATACAGGATTTATATAGCACCAACAGTTTGGGCAGCGCTTTTCAAAATGAAGGCAAAGAGTAAAGTTACAATACAATTTGGTACAGGAGGAATTAGAGGGACCTGCTCGTTACAACTTACAATCCAAGAGGGAGGGTTGAGTGATACAAAAGGTAATAGCTGTTGGGGATGAGCTGATGGAGAAAGTAAAAACGCAATTTATTACTTAGAAGCAGGATAGGCTTCTTTAATGAGAAGGGTTTTCAGGGATTGTCTAAAGGTGGATAGATTCGGAGATAGTTGGACAGATTGGGATAGGGAGTTCCATATGATGGGAGAAGCTCAGGAGAAGTCCTGGAGGCGAGCATGGGAGGAGATGACGAAGGTCTTGGAAGGACCGAAGAGAGTTGTGTGGTTTATATTTTGAGACCAAGTTAGTTATGTAGCTGGGGGCAGAGTTTTCGATGGCTTTGTAAGTTGCTGTTAGTATTTTGAATTTTATTCGCTGGGCGAGTGAAAGCCAGTGGAGGGATTGGCAGAGAGGGGTACTAGACATTGAATGGTTGGTAAGGTGGATGAGTCTGGCAGCAGTATTCATGATGGACTGAAGGGGGGATAGCCTATGTAAAGGTAGGCCAATGAGGAGGCAGTTTCAGTAGCAAGGCGAGAGATAACCAGGGAGTCAATTAGAAGCTTTGTGGTGTCATTGGTTAAAAAGGGACGTATTCTGGAGATATTGTGGAGGTTGAGGCAGCATGATTTAGACAGGAATTGGATGTGGGCCTGAAAGGACAGTTCAGAATCCAGGTTATCCTTGCACCCTGGCATGTGGGGATCTGTTGATAGTTGTGCTATTGATCTTGAAAGAGAAATCTTCCACATGATGTAAAAGAAAAGTGATTCATCAGACCAGGCCACCTTCTTCCATTGCTCAGTGGTCCAGTTCCGATATTCGCATGTTCATTGTAGCCACTTTAGGCTGAGGACATTGGTCAGCATGGGCACCCTGACAGATCTGCGGTTACACAGTTCTATACAAAACAAACTGCCACGTCAGTCTTTTCTGCTTTCAACACATCAACTTCAGGAACAACTTATTTACTTGCTGCCTAAAATATTCCAGAGAATTTCATATGTCATTGTACCAGATAATCAATGTTATTTATTTAACCAGTTGCCAACACTATAGCCGAATGACATCCTCCCAGAATGTGCCGTCCCGGGGGCACGCACCTGGCGATCTCCGTGATCACTGTGTCCTACGGACACAGCTGATCACGATATGGTAAAAGGCCAATCACAGCGGCCTTTTACCACGTGATCAGCCATGTCCAATGACACAGCAGATCACCGGTAAATGCAGTTGCCGGTTATCGGCTGCACTTTCCTCACGCTGTCGCAGTGTGAGGAAAGTACTGCCGATAACCAGCAATTTTCAGAGAACAGATCGGCAGCGATCATCAAGGCACTGATGATCAGTGCCCTGATGATCAGTGCCTGGCAGTTCCACCAGTGCCACCCACCTGTGCTCAGCAGTGCCGCCAACCTGTGCCCATTAGTGCCACCCACCTGTACTTATCAGTGCCCAGCAGTGCCACCCACCAGTACCGCCAGTCAGTGCCACCCATCAGTGCTGCCTATCAGTACCCATCATTGCTGCATATCAGTGCAGCATCATCAGTGCCACCTATCTGTGCCACTTCATCAGTGCCACCTATCAGTGCTGCCTATCAGTAATGCCCATCAGTGCAGCCTCATCAACGCACATCAGTGAAGGAGAAAAATTACCTGTTTGCAAAATTTTATAAAAGAAACAAAGAAAACCTTTTTTTTTTTTTCAAATGTTTTGCTCTTTTTATGTTTAAAGTGCAAAAAATAAAACACCCAGCAGTGACTAAATACCACCAAAAGAAAGCTCTATTTGTGTGAAAAAATGATAACAATTTCATATGGGTACAGTGTTGCATGACCGCTTAATTGTTATTCAAAGTGCAACAGCGCTGAAAGCTGAAAATTGGCCTGGGCACGAAGGGGGTATAAGAGCCCGGTAGGCAAGTGGTTACCCTGCCAGTGCTCATAAAGTTATGACTGATTGGTGTTGATTTTCAATATATAGCCACATTTGAAGTGACATTTGTAAGGGTTGGGGTCATCAGGGTTTAGCAAATAAAGTCTGTGTAGGAAAGTTTTAGAAGTGCTCTCCAAGATACATGATGTTCATTAAACCTCAAAGGGTCAACCTCACTTTCTCTGTCAGCCTAGAAAATGTCAAACACAAGTATATTACTCAGATTTAAATGTGTATTTTAAGGTAATTGTGTTAGTCTTTCTCTTTCTGTAGAACAAGTGGTTTCATTGTACTGACCTCAGAAAACTCATAATTAACCTCGCAGCTCAAGAACCTGCAGTTCAATATCTGATCCAAGACATTTTCCATCTCCGGCAATCTTAATTTACCTTTTATATCTTCCCATAAAATGTATCTTTACGAGTATATCATCAACTCCTATAATTTGAAGAGTTTGAAAAATTACTTGGAATCTGGAAAAAAAGGAACTTTGTTCTATAGATTTCTTCTTTGGAGCCTTTTCTACAACATGCCATAAAAATGCAAAAATATCAATATACGTAAGGCCAAAGGTTTGTAGACACATGATTATTGTACCTATATGATCATGCTGGCTATGCCACTCCAAAACCATGAGCATTAATGTGGAGTTGATGCCTCTCAAACACAGAAAGCCTCATTAAAAAATATCAATACTAAATGCTAGTCTCACATTCACCAATCAGATCCATACCTACCTTACACTTTCAGTGTGATTGGTGATGCAAGAAACAGAGTGGAGGAAGTTACACAGAGCTTACTTCAAGATGTCCATGCTTACTGCTCTACTTCTGACCTTCTATGGAGTTGTTTGCACTCAGGAGATTATACAGAACTCAGATTAAAGTAAAATAAGTGAACCTTCTGACTTTAGCATAGTTGCAGTGATGAATGGATAACATTAGCAGCTTTCACTTGTGGCCTGGAATGGCCCTTAACCTCCTTAGCGGTGTTCCCGAGTGTAGCTCGGGGTAAAATTTCTATAACAAGAGCGGTAACCCCGAGCTACACTCGGGCTTACCATGCGGCGCTGCTCTGGGGGTCCCTGCAGCACTTACCTTGTCCTTCGCTCCCGCGATGTGTCCCCTGCAGCATCCCCGGCCATCTCCTCCGGCCGATGCCGGCATCCGGCTTCTGTGTTCCGGTCCCTGTGACGTCGGGACGTACGGGCGCCGGAACCGGCGGGAAATTAGAATTTTTTAAAAAATGTCATTTTTGCTGTCATTGCTGTTTCAATGCATTTCACATACATTTTGTCCCTACTGCTTTGTCCTGTGCCCTGCCTGCATTTTGAATGTTCCTTCTGCCTGGAAACTTAGAAAAGTCCACGGCGTCCAAAAAGCGTCCCTTTACGTCAAAAGCGGTTTTAGAACAGCGATAGTAAATCAGAACCACTTGCAGAATTGAGTGATAATGATTCGTGGGGAAATTCCTCATCAGACACTGAAAACGATTTTGCGACTTTGCTCAGCGATGTGCGAATTTGCCTCTGTATTTCAAATTTCAGTGTTTTTGGTTTGATTATATTATTGAATTAAATTTATTATTATTGTATTATTATTTTTTATGATTATTAAATTATAATTTATGATTTCGTGTTTCAAATTTTATCATATCTGGAATGTTTAATAGACTCTTGTTCGTACAGATTTCAGTGAGTTATTCCTAAAAATTACAGCCTACAATAAAAAACTACATATTTCCATGCAAAAAAATGGTACCGCTTTCAGCACAAAAAATCGGAAAGAATCATACCACCAAGGAGGTTAAAGAGGAATTTCACTTTATCCTGAAAATTACAGCAAAGGCTCCCTCAGAACATACTAGCACATTATGGCTTTCACCACCAAGGACCCATGTTTTTTTTTTAAAGAAACTTTAGTACTGCTTTAAGATTTGTTCTTGTTTATTGTACTGGTGAGAACAGGATCCTGCTCTTACCAGGGACTGTGATGTGTCAAGTGAAATGGATATGCCCAGGCCCGGTCTATGACAAAAAAAAAAAAAAAATAGGCCTGGGTATTTTAGACTGAGCAGCCCTTTTTTTTTTAACCAAATTACAATTAATTACAACTAGTGATTTCTCAATGTCTTCTAGTTATATTTAGCCTGCTTCAGTCACTGTAATTTATCAATCATTTGGAAATATATAAATATATGATAGTAAATAAAAGCAATATATAAAGTGCTACATCTTTAACCAAATGCCCTCTGGAAGATTTTACCCCCTTTATGATTGGAACACTTTTTGCTAGTCGACTTTAACTGGCAATTGTGCGGTCATGCAACGCTGTACCCAAATTCAACTTATATAATTTTTTTTTCACACAAATAGACATCTTTTGGTGCTATTTTATCATAGCTGGGATTTTTTAATATATCAACAAAAAGACAGAAAATAATATAAAATATTTTTACTTTCTACTATAAAATATATCCAATGAAAATTTAAAAATAATCTAATTTCTTTATAAATTTAGGCCAAAATGTATTCTGCTACATGTCTTTGGTTAAAAAAACCCCCAAAAAATCCCATTAAGTGTATGTTAGCTGGCTAGCGTGAAAGTTATATCGTCTACAAACTTTAGTATATATACTGGAATTTTTATAAATTTTTTTAATACTAGTAATGATGGCAATCAGCGACTCAGTGGGATTGTGACAGTGTGGACACTAATACAGTGATCAATGCTAATACTATATACTCTTACTGTACTAATGACACTAGCTGGGAAGAGGTTAACATCTAGGGGCGATCAAAGGGTTCAGTGTGTGCCAGGCAATGTCTATTCTGTGAACTGTGTGCTGTGCAGGGGGGAAAAAAACCAGCAAGATCACCTCTCTGTGTACAGTGTTGTTTACCAACACTGTTTACTGTTCTTTGATTTGCTGAGCCAATCAGCAGGTGCCAGCCGTCAATCATTGGCTGAGACCCACTGATCGGCTTGTACTGTGTTTAATCACAGCACAGATGGGGCGGCAGGCGCGTGTCCCCAACTTGTATGTGTGAATCACATACTGGATACGTGGTCCAGCGCAAACCAACTGCGCTGTCGCCAAATATATATGAATGGGGCAGTCGCTAAGCGGTTAATGAGATGTCCATTGGGATCGCATGGACCGTCCAATCAAATCCACCTGAAAAAACAGACAGGCAGGTCTGATCGAATCTCCTGTCTGAAGCTGGAATTCTACATTAATCTTTCTAGAAATGCTGTTTCAAATATCCCTGCCCATTGGTGGTGCTAATTAACCCCTTTGTTCTGCATTAGTGACCAGTGTTTATGAACCCCTTTATGCTGCCCGCTCTTCCAAAGAGTTAACCACACCAGCCAGTTCACTGGAAGAGACTTATTACATAAGTGTAACACATTATACTGTCAATGTCTCAATAATTAATTAAGAAGGAGGATCTGCCAGCCTAGTCCCTGCATAGGTTTTTGCTCACTTGCGCACACGTTTCCTCCAGACGCCGCCGCTGCTTTCTCTCCCCTCTCCAATCCCACCTCCCAGCCTCTGAATGATGTCACCCTGGGCCGGGACTAGGAGGCATCTGTTAGGATGAGATCACGCTGCCTGACAGAGAAGTGAATGTGTTCCTTCCTTCTAGCTAGTGCCGGTGCAGGAGCACACTCGGCACACTGCTGTGACTCTGCAAGTGTTCGGCACAAGTGATGTTAGAGCAATGTGAGTCGACTCTTTTCCCAGCCCTGCCCGGTGTGCCCTAAGGCCAGCCTGGGCGTGGACATGCCAGCACAGCAAACCTAATTAAATCTAAACTGGGGAAATAGGAAGTCTTTTTGTCATTCAGATGTTCTATGTGATTAGCCTTGACAGACAGATACAGAATAGTGTGAACAGTTTTGTGCAACACAATTATCTAAGTTTGCTTCAAACTTTAGGAAGGCTTCAGCAGACAAACTTTGTCTGTGCCGTAGCACTACTTGAAACTTGCTAAATGCCTACTGAAGCCTGCTAAAGTTTGAGCTAGAACTCCCATTCTCAGATCGCAGCTGACGGGTGTTTCAAGAAAACTGCAGAACATGTTATGATGTCAGCTGTGCTATCTGCAGTATTGTGTGCCCAGGCCAATGTGGGGACACACTCATTGCTGGTGTGTCTGACAGCCTGGGCTCATAGAAAATGGATTGATGGATGCTGACCTTCATTCAATTCAGAAGACGACAGGCAGCAGAGGAAAGAGTATGTGAGGAAAGTGCTGGAGACAAGGTGATTTTTGCTGAGAACGTTATTTTTTTCTGGGAACAATCTCCTTAGAAGAAAGTTCTACTTTAAAACTGTAATACGCTACAAATGTCCATGTTATTAACCATTTGCCCTCCAGAGGATGCACCCCCCCCCCTCTTTCAGACCAGGCCATTTTTTGTGAAACGGCGCTGCGTTACTTTAACTGACAATTGTGCAGTCATGCAATGCTGTACCCAAATTAAATTTACGTCCTCTTTTCCCACAAATAAAGTTTTCTTTCGGTAGTATTTGATTGCCTCTGCATTTTTTTTGTGCTATAAGCAAAAAAATACTGACAATTTTGGGGAAAAAAAAACTATATTTTTGACTTTTTGCTATTAAACATGTCCAGTAAAAAAATTTTAAAAATCAAATCTCATCATAAATTTAGACCAAAATGTATTCTGCTACATGTCTTTGCTAAAAAAAAAAAATCCCAATACATGTAAATTAATTGGTTTATGTGAAAGTTATAGTGTTTACAAATGGTGGTATATACTGTATACTGGATTTTTTTTTCGTACTAGTAATGTCGGCAATCAGCAACTTATAGCGGGACTGCGGCAGGCATTCTGACACTGGGGGAAAATGACTTGGTGTCACTGACATCCCCAGCAACACCAATACAGTGGTCAGTGCTAATAAAAAGCACTGACTGTGTTCTAATGACACTGGGCAGAAAGGGGTTAACATCTGGGACGATCAAAGGGTTAACTGTGTGCTGTTTTACGGTGTGCTGTACATTGTAAGCACACTGCTTATTGCTCACAAAGCAGTGTGCAGAAGCTGACAGGGGAGAGATCTCTGTTGTATATACACAGGTCTCTCCCCCATCAGTGATACTTGGTAATCGTCGGGTGCCGGCGGAGAATCACCGGTTGGGACCCAGTGATTGACAGCCAAGGCCATGAATAGCGGTGCGCCCCCTACCCAGAACTGCAAAATCACATATATATACTATACGAGATTTTGCGCAGCCGTGCCATCATGTAGCAATATTTCTGCTATAGGGCGGCATAGAAGCGGTTAAACAAAGTTTTATAGCAGTTAATATAGTACAACATTTTTTTATATTATCCCTACAGAAAAGACAACGAACAGCTCCTACCTGTACAGACACATTCCAAGAAATCGTTGTGTGATAACGAGTTTTTCTAAAGGTTGGAAGGCCTACTGGCCCCTTGGGAGGCTCTGTTTGCCCATGTATGGCCACCCTAGGATTGCCTGTAAATAACAGTACATCGGGATATAGAAAATACTCATTACTGAAACCATGTTCCACCCCTGTTTTGGCTGGAAGGCCTCTAAACAAAGAAATTGCAGATTTTAATAATACACAAGGGACACACAAAAGAGGCACTCATTGATCTTTGCAGTACTGGGTCTCCGTTCAATACGATACAAAGAAAGCTTTATGAGCTCAAAAACCCAACACAAGTCCGTACTTGGCCAGACCTGAGTTCTCTTGGTGTTTACTGTGAATTCAGTGCGTACATATAAAACACATTCCCTTCCACGTGCCCTGCCTGAAAGCTGCGAGTCCAAAGAAAACATGGCTGTTCCCTTAAATTTGTTATTACAAACCTAAATGAAAGAGCGACACGTCACTGTTCCATGTGTAGAATATCAGCAATTGTGGTTGTATAAAGCAGTATTTTGTTCTGTCCAGGCTTTTAAGCTCCTGAAAAATTTGAATGTAGACTATTTGACATAACAGAGATTCAATGTTCACTGATTTCCTAATAAAGTCTGCTGCTAAAATATGGAGGATGCTAAAGAGAAATCCACTTTAACAGCAATAGACATTCAGAGTATTACTCTAAGACTGAAAGGCTTCTTATTGAGCCCTGCACTGAAGAGAAATAGAAAAGGTAAAAAGGATCTCACCACAGTTCTGACTTAATAATTCACCCATCTCCCGTCTGTCTCGGCTGGGCTCTGAGAGATGCTAAATGCGTCAGCCGCTTTCATATATTTCTAAAATGCCAAAAAGGTAACTATTTTGTTATTGGTTATACACTATATTGTCAAAAGTACTGGAATGCCTGCCTTTACACCCACATGAACTTTAATGGCATCCCAGTTTTCGTCCGTAGAGCCCGCCCTGTGCAGCTAAAACAGCTTCAAATATTCTGGGAAGGTTGTCCACAAGGTTTAGGAGTGCATCTATGGGAATGTTTGACCATTCTTCCAGAACCGCATTTTTGACGTCGGACAGAGGGTCAGGGGTCATGTAGCCTCAGAGGACATTCAGAGTAGAATGAAAACTCTTCCTGTAAGATTAAGCAGTGCTTAGATGGAAAGTGATAGAAGTCATAAGACTTCTATATACTGCTGATGAGAAAAGGTATTTAGCAGTTTATATTTACTAAAATAATTGCATTTCCATGATGTCTGTACTGTGGGGGACCAGGTATAGTGAATACAGGGTCCTGGGTTTAGTAACACTGTAACATATTTGGTATGTATGTACTCAAAAAAAACTATTTTTTCAAATTTAACCAATAAATTAAGCATTTTATTGTGTTTGCACGCAATAAAATTAATTTGAGTATATTTTTTAATGAAAACATAGCACAAATAATGTGTGATAAAATCAAACTACAACAATTTTATCTGCTTTTAGAAAAAAACTATTTTTGGGTGGTTTAAATAATCTTCAGGCCTAAAATGTGATTTTTAACATGTGTGCCTACGAAAAAAAAACCCCAGCAGCGGAAGGCTTATAATAGTTTATGCCAACTGTCATTTTAGCAGGACAACTTGAGCTGCACGCAAAACATGGAAGAAAATATAAAAATATGACATTTTAAAAATCCTATACTGAATACTGGGCAGAAAAACTTTCATTGAAATAAATTCCTTAATAGTCATAAATTATATAGATCCACATTTTTACCAAATTCTTGTACAAACCCTGTTATCACCTTGTAAAAGTAGCAGTAACGTCATCATTGCAATGCACATATCCTGCGCAGAGAGAACAACAGGTCCACCCACTACAGACTGCCTGAAGAAAAATACAAGGAGGGGAAAAGATACAAGACCAGTTGCCCTGCACACGAAGAGAGAGCAGCAATGACTTGCCTTAACACAAAGGTTAATGTTTGGTTACTGCACAGATCTGGAAGAAGTACACAAAGTATATCAAGTTTTAAATAAGAATACACGTCTCTTGTACTAAAGTGGAACTAAAGAAAAACTGCAAACAGGCAGGCTCTTCATTGTGGAAAATACACTCTCTTACCTGATTGCAATGCTTTGTAGAATGTACACTGAGCTGCACATGGGCAGCTCAGTTTACATTCCGGCACAGTGCCTGTATGTTGGGATGGGTGCACTCCTATGCATGTGCACGAATGACGTTATCTTGCGCCATCCAATAAAGATGGCAGAAGACCAGGACCCAGAAGAAGAATTTAGCACCGGAGAGGGATCTCACAGGCGTCGGACCACTGGAACAGAGGTATTTTTTAATTTAGTTCTGCTTTAGTTTCTGATTTTAGTTACGCTTATGCAGTGCATTGGCCACACACTTTAAAATGTGTTGTTCTGTGCACAAACATACGTTGCTTTATAGCAGCTCATTCACTTCAAATGGGATGACAACACAGGAAACCTCTCCTGAAACTAACACACAGTATTACACTGTGGTGTGCTCCAATGCAGGTTTGCTGCCTTGGTGCATGGCAGCCTCATTTACATTAAATAGCACATTACCATTTCTCTAGGGAAGGGAAAGTTGTGGGAGGGGATAAGCCAGACCTGGACATACTTACCAACATCTTCATTCCAGTCCCTGGGACACTGTCACCCCCATCCATGGCCCACAATTGATATGCCCACCACTTTCCAGGTGGTCCCACCCAGATCATGCTCACTTTCCAGGCTGTGCATGCTCAGTAACTCAAATAAGGGTGATGCTGTGATCTTAGGACACAGCATCATCAGGACAGAAGCGTGAGATGTAACACCATCCTGGGAAATCCAGGACAGCTGGCATTTATGCCTTGACTTTCTCAGAGAAAGTCCATATGGGAGCACCACTGGTTTCAATAAGTCCCAAGACACAAAAAATGTTGTCTAAATGTATAGGGGGGCACCTGATGGTTTCTGTACTGCATATGTCACTTTCCATTTTCCTTTTAATTTGCTATTTAGCTAAGGGGATGGATGGCAAACGTAAATCATAGCTCTACATCAGCGTTTCTAAAAATTATTATGCAGTGTACGACTTTATAACACTAGTTGTCTACGGCCAACCCCAGAGCATATCAGATTATCTACATAGGCTCAAATGACCCTACATTAATTACCAGGGCATGCTAATGGTATGCATTTACTTCTAAGAAACCTCTATGGTAGATGGAGTACCAATCTCCTGGAATCTGTAGTCCATGTCATATATATTTTGGATACACTAGGATAATTTCTATCTTTTTTTTTTTTTTTATGCATTCTTTATTTCATTGCATGACATATAGTACAACACATGGATGTGCAGAGAAGGAATTTTTTCTTTTTACAATGCCAAAACATGAAAAAGAACCATTTCAACACAGTATAATACAGTCTAAACCAAAGAGGTGAATACAATAAATCCTATGGAAGTGACATCAAAACTGTCTAGTCCAGCCTGCAGGATGTACTAACTTATACGATTTCCATAGAGAGTCACATACAGGCCATACAACCATTCAGGTGATGTGTAAGGAGCACAAGAAGACAGCCCTTTCAAGAACTACACAGAGGTTCAGGAAAAGTAGGCTCGGCTAGGTATAGTCGTCCCGGCATAGGATGAAAAGGTTAGAAAATAAGCTGAATAGGGAAAAGGGACAGAGCGAGGAGACAGGGTAGAAGGGGACTGGAGGGAAGAGCGGATGGGGGTGGGCTAGGCAAGGGGTGACCCCCAGGGTGGATCTAGACTCACTATGATGTCATAGAAAGAGCCACTTTTTAATCACACAACATTCATTTGAACTAGTCTGTACAGGTAAATTCAATCGATCATTTCTATCTCAGACCAGCTTAATATCTGAAAACCTTTTACTAATAACCCCGGAGCCTACTGCTCTATTATATACTGAGTACAATAATGTTTTGCAATAGAAAGGGCCTGAAAATAGTTAGAGGCTGATGTTTATCTTCGTGTTCACAGACCTAACTTGTGAACTTCCCAAAGTCCCAAATAAGAGACTTAATTATAAATCAACCCCATCAAAACAGGATCAGATGGAAACATTTGGCAGCCTGAGGCATTAGCAGTTTATATTTGGTGCGAGGAGGAAATGTGAGACTCCGGCCTAACCCATTATGTTTTTTACTGTTAAAAAGTCATGCACTTTTTCCCTCCAAAAAAAAGGTTTAACCCCTTTTACTGGTAGACACAAATGATGCAAATTTTTCTGAATTCTCCTTACCTTCATCAAAATTAGAACATATCTAGGGGTCCTCTGTTATACAAAGTCCTACCCCCTCAGATAGATGTGTTCTGTCCAAAATTCTCCCACCCCTTCAGCTCCATATTGACATATTGTACAATGAGGCAGCCTATCCCATTGACTATAGGAAGGTGCAGGGGGCAGCAGGAAACTGGCTCTTAACCTTTTTAAGATGGAGGAACCAACCCAATATGTAGGGTCCCCATGGATATAATTCTTTACAAATATCAATACTGGAAGAAGCAGATCAGAGCCTTCTTTTCTCCCTCCACCTTTATCTCCCCCCCCTCCAAGTCCTAATGTCGTCTCTTTCTTTCAGCTCATTCCTAGCTGCTTTTTCCCCCTCTCTTTTCCCTTCAGTTGCAGAGTGCACTGCATCCTGTATATACCAGTTATCATTAGCGTGGAAAATTGCTATGAGTAAAGAGAAGTACATAGTATTCTACAAATATTCTTATCCCATTGTAAATCTATCAATCGTGGATAACATCAGTATGTGACTATGTATAACTTTGTGAAAAATCTAGTAAAAATGAATGAAAGTGAAATAATTTTCAGGTCTCAGGGATAATAATAAATTTACAGCTCACAGTATGTTAGCATGATGGTCATTGGGAAGAATGCTCCTTACGTTGTGGTCATTGGGAAGAATTCCCCCCATCCCCTTACAGATAGCTAAAAAGATCATTGTTGTCTGAGTTTTTATCTGAGAGTCAAAATCTGCTCTACATTCAAGGAACCCTTAGAAACCTCTGGAGTTGAGAATTGAGAAAGGCTGGGCTAGAATGCAACCAACTGAATTCTGTTTGAAATTTTCATTACGACTTTTGGGCCTCCTGGAAAACTCTGCAAGAAAACCAAAGCCTAATTTACCAGGAGGTGCATCATGTAGAGCAGGGGTCTCCAAACTATGGCCCTCCAGGTGTTGAGGAACTGCAAGTCCCATGAGGCCTTGCAAAACTCTGACAGCAACAGGCAAGACTCGCAGAGGCATGATTGGACTTGTAGTATTTAAACAGCTGGAGGGCCATAGTTTGGAGACCCCTGATGTAGAGAGTACAAGACCATCCAACAACATTAGAATCAAATACAAACAAAACAATATGATCAGTTCACCCACTTTGGTTTATGCTATTGCAGTTATCTTCCAAATGTGATCAAAATAAAATCTAAATGGAAAAGAAACCTTGGAGTCCCTAGAAGTTGGCTTTCACTATGTTAAGTAAATTAGGTTTATACCACAGGCATCTCCTGGGATCCACCATTTTTGCATACAATGAACAGCTTCTTGGACCAATAAGGTGTAAGGGTGGGAGAAGGGGGCCAGTATTCAACCACAATAGCAGTAGTCAATATTTGTGTAACAGGGCACTCCAGGTACTGGGGACCCTGAGGTGGTCTGAGCATAATGACAACATAAGAGCAGATACCAAGAGGTGTCTGCTCCAAGATGAAACTGGGACATTTTTCAATGTAAGATGGTCCCACCGGTTTACCTAAAACTACCAGTTCCAACAGGATTCAGGTTTTCAAAATATCACACAGCCTATGTAAGCAATAATTTACATTTTAAAGCACATCTCCAGGCACCACCAAAGGTAGATTGGCAAACTAAGAATGCAAAGCTCATGCAGTCCACAAAAAATAACATACATAGCAATCCTCACCCTGTAGGGAAGAAAAATTAAATAAAGATAGGAATAAGATAAAACCTTGAGTTCCCAATGTGGTGTCAAAATCAAATGCTTTTTTGCAGGGCATAAAAAAGTCGTAATGATTCACCCTAAAAATTACAGCAAAATCAATTATACTAATACAATGGAAAAATCAAACAACCACGCTGATTCTTGAATGGTTTAACAACATAAATCATATGGTCAAAATAGAGGAAATTAGAGCTACAGAACTAGACAAATATCCGAAATGTGTTTTACACTTCTATTTCAGACTGGCAAAAAGAACCTCCTGCAAATCCATAGCCGGGATCCCAAGTGTTTGACAGCTGTGGCTGCAAGCATATATCCATAGGTATCAGCTAATCCGGTGGTTACTGCTGTTAGGAACAGATTTCCACCTCTGGACACAGATGGATTGCATCCGGGATGGGCATCTATCCCTAACCACAGGTAACTGCTGGATCTGTGGATACATGCTTACGGCCAAAAACAGTCCCGACCGTCATTCAGATGTACAGGCTTACCAGCCACTGATGATCGGGTCACCTGGGGCCCATGCTGATGGTATTCCCAATATACTTGCCACAGGAGGGTTCTATTTGCCCCTGTGAATGAGGCCTTAAAGTGGGTTTAAAGGCGGAAGGTTTTTACCTTAATGCATTCTCTGCATTAAGTGAAAAAAACCTTCTGTGTGCAGCCCCACCTTATTCTTAACTGAGCCTGATCTTGATCCAGGGCTGTGCCTGAGAGTAGTGGCTCTCTCCTCTTTCTCCTCACTGGCTCAAGGAATGCAGCGGGAGCCATTGGCACCTGCTGCTGTTAATCACAGCCAGTGAGGAAGGAACGGGGGTCAGTGTTGAGCCATGCTCTGTTTCAAGTACAGCCAAATCCTAACTATACTTAAAGTGGTTCTAAAGGCAGACATTTTTCTAACTTTGTGCATTCTCTGCATTGAGGTAAAAACACCTTCTGGGTGCAGCTTTCCCCTCAGCCCCCCTTTATACTTACCTGAGCCTGAGCTTGAGCTTGATCCAGCGATGTGTATGAGAACCGCAGCTCTCCTCGGTCTCTTTCTCCTCATTGGTGCACACACAGCAGCAGGAGCCATTGTCTCCTGCTGCTGTAAATCACAGCCAGTGAGCCAATGAGGAGATAGAAAAGGGCAGGGCCGAGCTCCATTCACTGGAGTGTGGCTTGGGAGTGAGCCTGCCTGAGTGCCCCCCATAGCAAGAGGCTGGGGGAAGGAGCCAGGACCGCAGGGGACCCAAAAGAAGAAGATTGGGGGCTGCTCTGTGCAAAACCATTGCACAGAGCAAAGAGAAGGTAAGTATAAATTTTTTTTTTTTATTACAACCTTCTGAATCCATTTAAACCTGTTTCCACCCTCATTTTAAGACGATTCTAACTACCTTATAAAAGAAAGATGTGTATACTGTACTTACCTATACTGCGATCCAGTCCAGTCACATGATCTCTCCATTGGCCAGCTTCAGTGAAGAGGAAAGATCACTGACAACTGCAGAGCCTGGGAGGTGACGTTGCCCATAGGTTTACTAAGGGCCATCCGTTGTCGACCGTCCCTCCCCTACACTGAAGCTGATGTGCCTTCAACATATAGGTATATATGTACACACATCTTGATCTTTAACGGGTAGTTAGAATAGCCTTAGAATTGGGGTGGGAGCAGGTTTAAGTATAGTTAGAATTTGACTGGACTTCCACTTTAATCTACTAGTCTACCTAACACTACCACAAGATGACAATGCTGCTTCCAAGGGTGGCTACACTGCTCCTGCATACAGAGTGGAGGGGTGGGTGTAGCCACCTTAAGGCAGAAGTGAGTTACTGGCAGGATCGCCAGATGGAAATAAAGGAAAAAAAAGAAAACAAATGCAGTCACCATATCTGCATTTGTTAAGCAGCAATTTATTAATTTTTGGTTTTTTTGGGGTTTAGTTACACTTTTAGCACAGTTGTATTGCTTATTGCGCAGTACTGGCAGCTGGTTGACTGATTTTACTTCTTGATGGAGTAGCTTCTTATGTACAACTATTTATATTTTTGCTTTACATCCACCCCAGGAAAATTCATCTCAGCTAATGGCAGTAGCAGCCCTGTCCCGTAGACTTCCTGTGATTCTCTATCTCACAGCTGCATAAATATTTTTGTAGAACTTTTCGGGGTTCTGGATTTTCTCCCATTGAAAACTATTAAGATTTCCTCCTATCTCCTACAAAGAATGGATCTAAAATAGCAGTTACTAATAATAATATGCTCGTAACCTGGAAATGAAGGCACGGTGGGGGACTTCCCTCTCCGTAACAGGGAATGTATCCTCACACCAACAGTCATCTGTGATATGGTTATACAGGAAAAGAAATATTTGTAGCAGAGATTCTGTTTAGTCAGATGATCTCCATATAAAGATATTGTAGACTGTATATGTAATACTACAATAGTAGCAATAGCAGTAGTAGTAGTGGTGGTGGTAGTTAGTAGTAGTAGTATTTGTGTTATTAGTGTAGATAGATAAGGTAATAGCAGGCATCTTGTTGTGGCAGCTCTTGGGCAGGAATTTTATTTTGAGGGCAGATGCACATTTTAGCAATGTATTATGATATGTTAGCGTGTGTTATTGCATGCATTAAAGTGATGCAGCCCCTTCATTAAGAATACGCTGCCAATGCACCATAACAAATGAAAAAAAGACTCTTTTGATGATGCACAACAATGCATGGTATGTGTGTGACAGTGTGCTGCTGGGTGTTGTGCTCTACTGTACAATGCGTTGGGGTGCTATTCACAATGAATGGCACCACAACACACCGCACATAGAGCAGGTAGGCTATGGAAACGCATGGCAACATGTGATACTAAACTGCTTAAGTGCAAATAGGCCATGAAAGTTTAAAACAGCTGATAGGTTCATTTTAAAGTAGAACACCAGATAAACAGGTAAATACATGGTTGAAATATATGTATATATGGTTTACCTTGCAAATGATTTGTAATTCTGATCAGATGATCTCTAAATCCTTCTCTGCATTGCAGGATGATTGCTGTGCTACATCCTAATTTAGCCGTATTGCTTCCTGTGTCACCTCCCTGGACAGAAATGGTGTTATTGACTTATAGTCCAATCGGGAGGCTAAAAGCAGCAAGCTGCACTACTTCTTTTTCAAGCTGAATGATGACCATGGTGCTGCTTTAACCAGGAAATACACGTCACTGGTCTGGCTATGTAGTGTGGCAGTTGTTTGTAAATGACAACGTTGGCTGTACAGAATTACACATTTTTGTTGGCAGTTTTTCCTTTAATTGGTTGTAAACCTCAGACATGAAATATGAACAAAGCATATCCCTCTATAGTGTGTATTTGTCTCAATTATTATTATTACACAGGATTTATATAGCGCCAACAGTTTGAGCAGCACTTTACAAAATGAAGGTAGACATTACAATTACAATACAATTTGGTACAAGAGGAAACAGAGGGCCCTGCTCATTAGAGCTTACAATCTAAAAGGAAGGGTTGAGTGATACAAAAGGTAATAGCTGTGGGGGGATGAGCTGATGGGGGAGATACAAGGCAGTTAAGAGCACTAAGTGTAAGTTCTGTCTGCTTCTTTGTTCCTCTGCTATCTGCATGAATCCTTTCTGGCAAGTTTTCCTGACACCAAAAGAAAAATGGTGACAGGGGAGGGACCTCCAGCAGATTGACAGCCTCAGCCCCATTCCTGTGAGCTGTGTGGAGAAGGGGGTGTCTTTTCATTCCAATCAGCTCTCAGAGCTCTCTTCACTGAGCACTGCAATGTGTTACATCAGTGGTTCTCAACCTGTGGGTCGCGACCCCTTTGGGGGTCGAACGACCCTTTCACAGGGGTCGCCTAAGACCATCAGAAAACACATATTTCTGATGTGTAAAGAGCAGATACTGTGTTGAAAGCAGCTACTGTGCTGAAAGCAGCTACTGTGTTGAAAGCAGCAGTATTGAAGGTAAAACGACACTTCATGAATTATAATTACTGGGTAAACAATTTTATGTCACCACAACATGAGGAACTGTATTAAAAGGTCGCGGCATTAGGAAGCTTGAGAACCACTGTGCTGCATAGTTAATCTGGCTGAAAAAAAGACACAAGGCCATCCAGTTCAATCAACAGAGAAAAAAAAACACAGTCTTGGTCCGCCTACCACTGCAAGTGGAGCTGAATTACATCACTGCTTCCTGGAGCAAGAACTACAGAAGGGATGTGCCAATCCAGAGCACTTGGGGAATAGGTGACATAGCAGCCACTGGCCTTACAAACAGGAAACCAAAGAGAGTTAATGGTTTGATTTGAAAATAAATAGGCTATTTCAGAGCAACTATTGAGTGAACCAGAAGATGTTGTTAAGATATGTAAAGAAGTTTTTGCCCCGGGGTGTGGAAATTTAAAAAAAAGACTACTTGTCCAGCGACTAAATCGGTGTCCCAATCTACTTATCCCTCATTATAATCTACTTGTCCTGATAAAAAAAATCTATTTTAACCAAAACTGTATTTAAATCTGCTTTAAGTAATGTCTGGGGCTTTATGGCGACTCAACCGTTTAATATTTTTAACATTGTGCTGTTTATCTCCTCCTCCCCTCCCTGCCTGTCTCCAGCTCCGCACCTGGGGACTAGCAGGGAGGGGAGAGACCTTGCAGTGTAATGAGCACTGATTGGCTGCTTGTCAGGAAAGGGGAGTGTCGGGCTTATCCATTATCCCTTTCGTTGCCAGAGCCAATTTTGCATTTTTTGCAAACGTTTAAAAAATAATTTTAGGCCTGAAGATTACACAAAACCCCCAAACATTATATATTTTCTGAAATCAGAGATCCTAGAGAATAAAATAGTGGTAGTTCTAATTTTTCATGTCAGACGATATTATCACAAAGGTGATACGCAAAATTTCACTAAAAAATACACTTAAGTTAATTTTAGGGCACAAAAAGCAATAAATTATCCAATTTTTTTGTACAATATAAAAGACAAGGTTGCATCAAGTAAATTGATATCCAACATGACAAACCTTAAATTTGCATGTGCTCGTGAAAAGGCAACAAACTTTAGTACCCTATATTTTATATAAGTGACATTTTTAAAGCCCCTGCAGGTCATCAGTTTAGTGTTATGGAGGATGTCTGCTGCTAGAATTATTGCTCTCATTCTGGCGTGCGCGGTGATATGTAACATCGCAAAAGCCATTTTCATGTGTAGGCGCCCCATTGCGTGCTTTTACATTTGTATTAAATTTGTATAAATTTGGGGGGGTTTATATGCTTGAGTGTAACACACATTTTTTAAAAATAAAAAACATTTTTTTTTACTTAACTTTTTTTTTTACATCACATAGGGGACAAAATGTCCCCATTATCATTAGTAATACCTCATCTGGAATATGCAGTTCGGTTTTGGGCACCAATTCACAAAAAGGATATTGGGGAACTGGAGAAAGTACAGAGAAGAGCAACCAAACTGATAAGAGGCATGGATGAGCTCAGCTATACGGAAAGGTTAGAGGAACTGAATTTATTCTCTCTTGAGAAGAGGAGATTAAGGGGGGATATGATCAACATGTATAAATACATCAGTGGTTCATATAGTGAACTCGGTGTAGAGTTGTTCACTTTCAGGTCATTACAGAGGACAAGAGGGCACTCTTTACATTTGGAGGAAAAGAGATTTAAAGTGGAACTTTAGTCAGAAGTGTGTGTGTGTCATTAAAAAAAAGGGCCTATACTGTTTAAAATCCAGTAATACACTCTCACCCTGCTCTGCACATGCTCAGTTGCTCTCCATTTTTAGGCACTGTGACTAATTTGTAGAGGCCAATCTGCTGACGGTCTAAAGATTTTAAAGCGGAACTAAACCAAATTAACAGTTTAAAAAAACTGTTACATTCCTGACATGCCAGGAATGCTAACTGTCACATTCTCTTGTGTACTTAACCGAACTGTCAAACCATCAAATGACTGGCGTTATAACTGATCATATATGAAGCACCATGGCAATTGCAGATCAAACAGATGGCAGCTTCCTTGGCTAAAAAGGACAGGAGGGTTTTGTTCTGCTTTAACTGCTGCTCAAGGCTCTGAGCTTCAGCAAAATGGCAGCCTCCAGTGAGAAGCAGGAACAATGCTGGAGGCAATTTACAGCATACAATCATTTTGGTAGCATAATTATTAATATGATTTGTATGTTCCTTGCTAAAGAATTATTATTACCATTATTATTTTTATCAATTGTTATGAATAAAGTTCTGCTTTAACCTCCACACATGGAAAAGCTTCATCACAGTAATAGAATGCTGGTGATCCTGCCATGAAGGTCCTTGTTCAGGCACTTCCTTTTATAGGGTGACAATACATTGCTCCTGTCTCCCAGTTCTATTCCTATGTTGTCATCCTGTCAGACAGGCTTCCATTGAAGTGGCCCTTTCAACACACATTATGCAGACAAGATTTACTATTGTCAGTATCAGGAAATAAGCCCTGAGAAATGCAATTCATTCATCACTGGAGTGCATGTAGACAAGAAGTGCCTGTAAAAAGGCTGTAGGAAACCAGCATCATTAAAATGTAGCAAAGAATAAAAAATAAAAGTGAAAAACTGCATTTTATTTTGTTTATGATAAACAGTGCTTCAACAAACTAAATATCATGCAGCTAATCTTCACAACCACAAAGTCGCAGATGCTGCAGAGTTTTCCTTCCTAGTAACAAGAAGCATACTGGAGCCACTTATAGTCCTTGATGCCAATACTGGCATAGAAAGAAGACAAGAAAGAACAGAGTAAAGGGCAGGCTGCTCCCCTGAACACACAGCAGCAATAACAATATCTCAGTGACTCCATTACGAGGCGTTCTACAATGGAGACAGAAAAAAAATAACAGAGATGACACACTCAGCAAACAAACTCCAAATCTGAGTTCACATGGCTCAGGCCAAGGTTTCACAATAGGTCAGTCCACTCAAAACTGACACTTCTATTTTGATGGAGGACAGAAAACTAAATAACTTGTGTGCTTATATGACTTCAGCAGCGAGATCTCCACATTCCCAGCTTGGTCCTCGATCTGTAGACATGCCAGTATGCTTCACTGACAACCCTCTATGAGAGGTAGGTTGTATGTACAAACTGTAACAAATATGTTTGTGTCTTGACATCAAACATTACTTATGAAATTTAATTAACAGCTTCCCCACTGCCATATAGCACAAATACTGCTAAAGGGCGGCAGGGCTGTGCAAAATCAAGTATATCTATGGGATTTTGCATTGCCAGGTAGGGAGCGAGTGCACCACCCTACCCGCGCCGCCATTGGCAGTTACAGCTGTCGATCACCGGGGTCCCAGCCGGAGATTCTGCGCCGGCACCAGGCGATCGCCAAAGAACACTGACAGAGGAGAGGTCTGTATATAAACAATACAGATCTCTCCACTGTCAGCTCCAGCGTGCTGCTTTGTTTTGCTCTGCGTAGCAGAGCAATACAAAGCAGATGCTTACACAGTAAAGCACACACAGCACACATAGTAAAACAGCACATAGCACACAGTCAACCCTTTGATTGCCCCAGATGTTAACCCCTTCCTGCCCAGTGTCATTAGTACAGTGTCAGTGCTTTTGTTAGCACGGATCACTGTATTGGTATCACTGGGGATGTCAGTGGCAGTTAGTCAGTGTCACAATGCCTGTCGTATACACGCAATAAGTCGGTGACCGCCGACATTACTCAGGGATGTTGAATTTGCATTGCCCGACACCCGGGACATGTAGTTCCGGACGTCGGGCAGGTAGCTTTTTTCAACCTTTAGCCCTGCTGCTGTAGCTAGAGGGGAAGGAGAAGAGCGAACACGTCCGCTCCCCTTCTTGTCCTCACCCAGAAGTGACTTTGGACATCACTTCCAGGTCCCCATTCACACACACAAAAAAAATTGAACCCCCACATATACGCACGTACAAAAGTAAAGGCACACGCTGGGCGCCTATGCATGAAAATGTTCATTGCGATACATAAATGTTACATAACGCCGTGAGAAATGAGAAATGAGAAATGAGAAATGAGAGCAATAATTCTAGCATGAGACCTCCTCCGTAACAATATACTGATGACCTATAAGGAGCTTTAAAATGGTCGCCTATAGAAAATATAGGGTAGTAAAGTTTGTCGCCATTTCACGAGCGCACACAAATTTAAGGTTTGACATGTTGGATATCTATTTACTCAGTCGAACCTCATCTTTTATATTTTACAAAAAAAATAGGGTCATTTATGGCTTTTTTTGTGCCCTAAAATTCATTTAACCATTTCAATACCGTGCAATTTTACACCTTCCTGCCCAGGCCATTTTTCAGGTTTCAGCGCTCTCACACTTTGAATGACAATTGCGCGGTCATACAACACTGTACCCAAACTAAAATTTTATCATTTTCTTCACACAACTAGAGCTTTCTTTTGGTGGTATTTAATCACCGCTGGGGTTTTTATTTTTTGCTAAATTAACAAAAAAAAGACCAAAAATTGTGAAAAAAACACAAATTTTTCTTTGTTTCTGTTATAAAAGTTTACAAATAAATAATTGTTCTTCATAAATTTAGGCCGAGATGTATTCTGCTACATGTCTTTGGTGAAAATAACCCAAATTAGGATGTATTATTTAGTTTGTAGGAAAGTTATAGAGTTCACAAACTATGGTATAGATCTGAAAATTTATCAATCCTGAAGTACCGACAGCCAATCTAATTTCTTGAGGTCCAAGAATGTCAGAATAGTACAGATATCCCCCAAATGACCCCTTTTTGCAGAGTAGACAGTCCGACGTACTTCATAAAAGGCATGGCGAGTTTTTTGAAGTTGTATTTTTTTTGTCATAATTTTTCGGAAAATGAAAACATTTAAAAAATTATTTTCACTATTTTATTTTTACATACTGTCACCAGTGCAGTACAGCGTCATCATATAACTGGCATGGCGGTGATCAGGGACACTAACTGGTGACAGTATGAAAAATATATATATTTTTTTTTTTTTTTAATTATTTTTAATTTTTTAGTACATTTTTTTAAGATTTTTTTCATATTTCACTATGACCAAAGTAGTACAATGTTACCATAGTAACATTGTACTACTTTGGGGAAGTGATCAGTATTTTTGTTTTTTTTTTTTTTTACACAATTTGCTTATAGCAAAGAATTACCTTGCTATAAGCAAGCATTTACCTGAATGACATCGATTCATTCAGGGTTTTTTTTTTTTTGTGCTTAGCTGTGATTTGGCCACAGCTAATCACATGACATGTGCATGTGATTTGCCAAAAGAGTGAAGCAAAAATGATATACTGTCAATAAAACGTCCAAAACATGTTTCCAGAAAGCTGCATATGTCCACAGCAAGCTCCAGCTTCAAAAAATACCTTGTGATCCACCACCAGTCAGTGAACGCTCTCACCTTAAACTCACGCCTATTCACAGGTCTCAATGCACTTCCAGGGGTCTTATCTGCTCCTCAGATTCTCTAATTCTCTGCAGGTAACCGTGCACTTACAGGATCACCACTCCTCAATGTGAGGGAACTGGGGAAAATGCAGAGAAGGGCAACCAAACTGATAAGAGGCATGGAGGAGCTCAGCTATGAGGAAAGATTAGAGGAACTGAATTTATTCTCTCTTGAGAAGAGGAGATTAAGAGGGGATATGATCACCATGTATAATACATAAGGGGGGATATGATCAACATGTATAATACATCAGTGGTTCATATAGTGAACTCGGTGTAGAGCTATTCACCCTGAGGTCATCACAGAGGACAAGGGGGCACTCTTTATGTCTTGAGGAAAAGAGATTTAATCTCCAAACACGGAAAGGTTTCTTCACAGTGAAAGCTGTGAAAATGTGGAATAGACTCCCCCAAGAGTTGGTTCTGGCCAGCTCAGTGGATTGCTTTAAAAAAGTCCTGGATTCTTTCTTAGATACACAGAATATAACTGGATATAACATTTATAGGTAAAGTTGATCCAGGGAATATCCGATTGCCTCCCTGCAGCAGCAAACTAGATCATGCTTTGCTGGGTTTTTTGCCTTCCTCTGGATCAACTGTGGGTATAGGTTATAGGATTATAACAGTTTTTTTTGGTTGAACTGGATGGACTTTGGTCTTTTTGTAACCAGACTAACTATGTAACTAATAGATTATGGCTCAAACACAACTATGCATAAACCATCATAAAGTTTTTCTATTTTAAAAGCTTGAGGTTTAATTACCTTAAAACGTTCACATTCTAAAGTGCACTAAAATCTGTGCATATAGATTTACAGCTTCCCAGGGTACATTCACATTCCCCCCTTTAAGAGTCCAAGATATCAGAAACACAGCATGTTTGAAACATGTCTACATGTGAACATGTGTCTGCATGTTCTCCAGAAGCGCTTGAAACGCGTTGAACCTTTTCATGTGGATTTTGTCATCCTTTAACCTCATATATGTGGCCTCTCGGCGGGTGGACCTTGATGCCAAATATTTGTGTACCGAAATGTAAACAAACCTGTGCCGAGAGTGCGCTCTCCAGACACAGTTACCGGCGCCTAACAGAAAGCTCCTGATACTTGAGGAAGGGAGCTTTCCGATCATATGACTTCTGTGACAGCCAATCACAGCGGTCACATGATCATAAACCCCGCCCTACCTCCCGGTATCAGAAACCCCTTAAAGGGCCAGGAGGCTCCGGAGTTATGGGTTTGTTCAGAAAAAAAAACATTCCCTTCTGGATGATTTATGTACATTGCAGGGATTTTAAAAAATGTTGTTTCCGATTCCTACCTTTTGTTCTTCTGAAGAAATAGCTGTTTGTTTGCCTGTGTCCGTGTGTAGAGTGAATCTGTATGGTTTTACAATTATCAATCAGCTGCTGCACCTGCAAGGCTCAAATGAGGAAAATTGTAGGGTCTGCATCCCTTTAGTCCCAGGTTCACATCTATGCGTTTTGCAGAAATGCACAGCAGTCCATTTAACTTGATTTCCTATGGGACAGGTTCACATCTAATGTTTTCACCCAGTGCATTCTTTGGAAAGAGTCAGGGACTTTTTAAAATACAAAACGTTGCGTTTATGGTTCAATGGACTTCAATAGAGATGCTGCATAATTGCAGCTAGTGTGTTTTTGATGCATTTTGCGGTTTAATCTGCCCAGCAACAAGTTGGGGGAAAAAACCGCAAAACGATCAAAAACGTGCAAAAACGTAAACGCACCACAAAAAGCACTGCAGAAACGGATCAAACGCAAACTACATAGATATTTTCCCTTCGGGAATATCTCACCAAAAATGACATTTTTGTTGCAGGGGATACTAAAATTCTGATTTGTATCTTAGTGCAGACTTCTGGGAAAATCAGTGACCAATAACACAAACAAGAAATTAGATTTCTGGAGGCGTTTTGTACACCATCTGTATACAGAACACCTCCAGGTAGTCATATTGCATTTTAAAGAAAATTACAGCTCTGAAGATTGAAAAGGAAAGGTCATATTTAATGTCATTCAATTACAGTATGACATGTAGCAATTGTATACGCTATATTGTTGTAATTTTGTTTTCTTTTTGTAAATTTTTTTCCCATGAAAGTGGAGTTACCCTACAAAAGGAATTTTCTGTGACTGAGATATGAGCCGTGTCATTGACAGACTGTATGGGCATAATATGATTTATCAGACACAATGCAACAATGTTTTTATCTATAGTGAATAAAGGAGATTATTTTTTTAAACGTGTGATTTCATCATTGCCACAATAATTGTGCCCTTAAAAGTCTAGGCTGCATGTATATCTTTCTAGTCTATGATATTCATAAGCTATTAAAACATGCACAGATAATTCCAATATACAATTTGCAAATGACATCGGCAGAACAGCAAAACACCTTCACCTTCACAGCATAACTCCAATTGCAGTAAAGCAAAGCTTAGTGATGGCACATTGCGATCAGTTTATTCTAACAGCATGTGGTTGGGCCGGTCATTATTAGGAAACCCAGTGCAATGGCTCCTTCATGTGGCTATGGGGCCAATTGCAAGTGAAAGTGAAAAGTGATTAATAAGGAATCCAGATTTGAAGAGGTAAGATTTAGACCTTCGCAAAACCACTTCTAAAACTTGGAAATATTTATGTTGGTAAATTGAATGGTTTTATGACAATTCAAGAAGTGATAAGATAACTCCTTTGGCTTAGTGACTGAACAACAATAATTTAACATTTACATGTTTTCTAAGGGCAGCACAGTGACTAAATGGTTAGCACTTCCGCCTGGCAGCACTAGGGTTGTTGGTTCGAATCCCAACCACGACACCACCTGCCTGGAGTTTGCATGTTCTCCCTGTGCCTGCATGGGTGTCCACCGGGTACTCCAGTTTCCTCCTACACTCCAAAGACATGTTGGTAGGTTAATTGGCTCCTGTCTATAGTGGCCCTAGTATATGTATGTATGAATGTAGGTTAGGGACTTTAGATTGTACGCCCCTTGTGGGTTAGGGACTGATGTGAATGTACAATATATATATATGTAAAGCTCTGCGTAAATTTTCGGCGCTATATAAGTACCTGAAATAAATAAGTAAAGGGTTTATGGAGAGCTTCCACCCAATTACAGCTTAGTTCTAGCTAAATATACCCATAGATGAAAGAAGGTCACATGAGCAGCAATTGGTCTGCTAAATAATGATCAGAAAACAAATGGTCACAAGGAAATACACTGGCCTTAGGCTTCTTTCTCACCAACTCCCAGACCTTTTTTTAAGTGGGCTGCTGTCTGCTGTGTACCAGCAGTGACTGGCAGTGTGTTGGGCAGTTTCATCACATTGCGATATTTACATTTTTTCTATTTATTGACGTGCTTCAATGACACGTTATCTGCCACAGATGTGTAGTGCGGTGACCAACACTGACATGCAGTGCTTTGAGCTGCACCATGGAAAATGTAGCATGTGTGCATTTTTCTTTACTGTTCCACACTTGTGTTGTGGGGTGATCGAAGCACATAGAAAATGTTTTCTATGTGCTCTGGTGGCGACCTGCATTGTTCTTGTATGGAAAAAAACTCAACTTTCTGTTTTACTAGACTATTGGTGATAACTGACAAGAAACTGAATACTTACTTCATTATTCCAAGTGGATCTAAATCTACTTCTTCTTCTTCCTCCTCCTCCTCCACCACCACTTCCTTCTGTGGTTCAGGCTTTGTATTTCGCAGCTTGGATGCAATTTGCAGAAGGGCGTCTTCTGGCGGGTCTTCCTCTCTAAAGAAATCTACGTCTTCTGACGAATTCCCATAAGGCTTTGTGCTTTTTGACTCAACATAGTCACCAAAACTACAGCCTGTCAAGCAGATTTTACAAAGCATTAGAAAGTATACATCAAAGGCTTGTTCACGAGTGCGCAGTTATACCCACATACATGTATAGATGTACATTCATGACACAGTTACACACAGTTATAATGGGAACCTTAAAACATGCTATTAAAGTAGAACTAAAGGAAAAACATTTTTTTTAAATTTTGGATAGAGTAAGGAAGGGTTATAACCCTTGTCAGATTTATTTTATTGCCCCGTGTCCCATTGGGGAGATTTCCCTTCACTTCCTGTCCCATAGCCAAAACAGGAAGAAAATCCCTCAAAACTAAGGGAATCCATGGTTTTTACCAGGGTCACCAGAGCTAGTGTCTCCATTGGAAGATTTCCCCTCTATTCCTGTTATGGGGACAACACAAAATTTGGAATTTTCTTTTACTTTCACATGCAATAATGGTAAACAGGACAAATAGAGAGGGCGAGTCTGCCTAACAAGGGCCACGACAGTGGAAAAAACCTGAATGGGGTTCTAATACCTCTCAGCTCAATCCATGTCTTAAAAAAAAAATAGTTTTGCCTTTAGTTATACTTTAACATTTTTTATGTGTTTTGGAGTGTATATCCAAATTAATTAGTTTTGGATAGAGTTAGGGAGGATTAGGACCCTTCTTAGATTTTTACGGCTATCCGGGGGCTCCCTTAGAGAAATCTACCCTGCTGACAATGGTTTATCAGACAGAAAGTCAGGAGAATTCACAACAGCAACAGACAGAAAAAAAAAGTTTTTACTAAGAAGGCTAAAACCCGTCAGTTTTATTTCTGTATCCCCATTGCAGATTTTTCCACTTATGAAACTGTTGTCAGTAGGACAGGAAGTGAGGTCATGCCCTTATGCTACATGAGAAGACTGGGCTTGCAATCTGCACTTCAGTTCATCCCAATGGTGTCCAGAAGGATTGAGGTTAAGGCTCTGTGCAGGTCACTCAAGTTTTTCCACACCAAACTCATCAAACAATATATGTATGGAGCTGACTTTGACTTTATGCACATGGATGTGGAGACAGAAAAGGGCCCTCACCAAACCATTGCCACAAGGTTGGAAGCACACAATTGCCTAGGATGTCTTTGCATGCTGTATCACTAACAGAATTCATCACTGGAAACATCCAAACTCAATCATTTGGCCATATAGATTGGTGTGATGGTTAGCTGTCCACATACCTTTGGCCAAATACTCTACCTAAAATGGTCCCTAAATATTATCATCAGCAGGTTTTTTTTTTTGTTTAGGGCCCATTCACTCTGTGCAGTTCCTGTGCGATTCACTCGCAGTTCTGTGTTGTGCAACGTCAGCCCATTCATTTTAAATGGGCACCACACCAAAGTAGTGCACTTACTACTTTTCAAAATGTACTGCAACCGGATCACATTGTAGTTTTGCAGCATGCAACCTGGTGCAGGCTGGTGTGGGCAATCGCACTGTTTGCGAACTATGTTTGGAGTGTTGTTAACTCTGCACTCACCCATCTGTAGATTGCAAGGGCAGTGCATTTGGAATGCAGTGGGAAACCGCACAAGAACGCAGGTTTCCCGCACTGAATTTTAGTGTGAACTGGTCCTTCATGTACCTGGGGTTAGTATATATCAATTGACATATTGGATGTGATATTCAATACCCACTTACCAGGTAAACCCCATTAGAGAACACATATAAGTACTCCTCTCTAAGATAATATATACATACACAGTGTATATATATATATGCATTATATTGCCAAAAGTATTGGCACACCCCTCCGAATCATTGGATTTAGGTGTTCCAATCACCTCTACGACCACAGGTGCATAAAATCAAGCACCTAGGCATGAATGCTGCTTCAACATATATTTGTAAAAGAATGGGCTCAGGAGCTCAGTGAATTCAAGCGTGGTACCATGATAGGTTGCCATTAATATTCCAGGCTATGTTCTCTTTCGCAGAGACAGGGTAAAAAGGAAAGGTGGTGGTGTCTGTCTCTATATGAGAAGTGATCTCAGAGAGAGAAAGAAAGAAGACCTAGTTGATGGAGAGTGTGATGAGGCTGAAGCATTATGGGTAGAACTGCACATGGGGGTGCGTACTACAAAGGTAATCATTGGAGTTTGTTATAGGCCTCCCAGTGTTAATGAGGAGGTGGAGACTCAGCTCCTTGCACAGATCGAAAGGGCTGCAAGGGCTGGGACAGTGATAATAATGGGGGATTTTAACTACCCGGAAACTGACTGGAGTAATGGTACTGCAGGAACAGTTAAAGGGCAAAAATCTATAAACCTACTACAGGACAATTTTATGGTACAGTTCATATAGGCCCCAACTAGGAATGATGCTCTGCTGGACCTGGTAATCTCAAACCATGCAGAGCTTATTATGAATTTCCATATAAAAGAACATCTGGGTAGCAGTGACCATAGCATGATTTCATTTATTGTTAGCTGTAAACATCAAGCACATGCAGGAAAAATAAAAACGCTCAACTTTAGGAGAGCTAATTTTCCAAGGCTGAAAGCTGCTCTTCAAGACTTAGGCTGGGAGGAAATATTGGCATCGATGAACACAACACAGAAATGGGAGTTCTTTAAAAAGACTGTATGTGAACACATTGCAAAATATATTCCCATGGGCAACAAGTTTAAAGGGTTACAAATCAAACCTATGTGGCTTAAGGCCAAAGTTAAAAAAGCTATAGATAATAAGTAAAGAGTTTTTATTAAATATAAAAATGAAGGAACATTGGCATCGTTTACACATTACAAAAAATATAACAGAATATTAAAATAAAGGAAATAAATGCCGCAAAAATTGAAAATGAACGACAGATTGCAAAAGATAGCAGGACCAACCCCAAACAATTCTTCAAATATATTAATAGTAAAAAGGTTTGGTCCGAGCATGTAGGCCCTTTACAAAATAATCTAGAGTGGGTCACTGGGGACAAAGAGAAGGCAAATTTATTAAATACCTTCTTCAGCTCTGTGTATACAAAGGAGCATGGAGGAGCTCTTGTCCATAATGGGCATGGTATTGACACAGCTCCAGATCCACATTGGTTCACAACTGCTATAATCCAGAAATATTTAGACAGAATAAAGGTGAATAAAGCACCTGGACTAGATGGCATACACCCACGGGTCCTTAAAGAATTGAGCTTTGTCATTTCAAAGTCATTGTTTCTCATTTTTAGGGACTCTTTAATGATTGGCATAGCACCACCGGATTGGCGTAAAGCCAATGTGGTGCCAATATTTAAAAAGGGGTCATAATCTTTACCAAGTAATCATAGACCTGTTAGTTTAACTTCTACAGTTGGGAAGATACTGGAGAGTTTAATAAAGACCACATAGATGAGTTCTTGCTGGAAAAAAAAAAATTAAGCAACAAACAGCATGGATTCGTGAAAGACAGAAGTTGTCAAACAAATCTGATTTCTTTTTATGAGGTGAGCAAAACCTTGGACAGAGGGGTGGCGGTGGACGTCGTATACTTGGATTTTGCAAAAGTGTTTGACACAGTTTCCCACACATGGCTAATGTGTAAGATAAAGTCTACAGGCTTGGAAAAATCTGTATGTAAATGGATAGAAAACTGGCTAAAAGATCGTATTCAGATAGTAGTGCTTAATGATTCATACTCTGAATGGTCTATAGGGTCATCAGTGGTGTACCTCAAGGTTCAGTGTTGGGACCCTTACTTTTTAATATATTTATAAACAATATAGGGTCTGGGATTAAAAATACCATTTCAGTATTTGCAGATGACACCAAGCTGTGTAGTGGAATAACTTCAACTTACAAGCCGACCTCAATGCACTGTTTAATTGGGCAACTATGTGGCAAATGAGGGTTAATGTTAATAAATGTAAGGTTCTGCACTTGGGGGCTAAGAATATGCATGCATCATATATACTGGGGGGGGGGGTGTACAACTGGGGGAATCAATGGTGAAGAGGGATCTGGGAGTTCTGGTAGATCACAAGCTTAATAATGGCATGCAAAATCTAAAGCAAGCAAAATCCTCTCTTGTATTAAAAGAGGTATAGACTCCAGAGAGAGATATCATATTACATCTGTACAAATCATTAGTAAGACCTCATCTAGAATATGCAGTTTAGTTTTGGGCACCAATTCACAAAAAGAACATTGGTTGCCCTTTTCTGTACTTTCTCCAGTTCCCCAAACGGATACGAGGCATGGAGGAGCTCAGCTATGAGGAAAGATTAGAGGAACTGAATTTATTCTCTCTTGAGAAGAGGAGATTGAGGGGGGATATGATCAACAAGTATAAATACATCAGTGGTTCATATAGTGAACTGGGTGTAGAGCTATTCACCCTGAGGTCATCACAGAGGACAAGGGGGCACTCTTTACGTCTGGAGGAAAAGAAATGTATTCTCCAAATACGGAAAGGTTTCTTCAAAATAAGAGCTGTGTAAATGTTGAATAGACTCCCTCAAGAGTTGGTTCTGGCCAGCTCTGTGGATTGCTTTAAAAAAACGCCTAGATTCTTTCTTGGATACACAGAACATAACTGGCTACATAACTGGTTACTAACATTTATAGGTAAAGTTGATCCAGGGAATATCCGATTGCCTCTCGGAGGATCAGGAAGGATTTTTTTCCCCTGCAGGAGCAAATTGGATCATGCCTTACTGGGTTTTTGCCTTCCTCTGGACCAACTGTGGGTATAGGATTATTACTTTTTTTTTCTTTTTTAATGGTTGAACTGGATGGACTTTTGTCTTTTTCAGCCAGACTAACTATGTAACCTGTGCAATAAGTCCATCCGTAAAATTTCCTTGCTACTAAATATTCCACGGTCAACTGGGATCTCTAAAGGCGTCAGCATACCATGACATTTTAGACAATTTCATGCTCCCAACTTTGTGGGAACAGTTTGGGGATGGCCCCTTTCTGTTACAACATGACTGCACACCAGTGCACACAGCAAGGTCCATAAAGACATGGATGAGCAAGTTTGGGGTGAAGAAACTTGACTGGCCTGCACAGAGTCCTGACCTCAACTTGATAGAACACCTTTGGGATGAATTAGAGCAGAGACTGTGAGCCAGGCTTTCTCGTCTGACATCAATGCCTGATCTCACAAATGCGCTTCTGGAAGAATGGTCAAACATTCCCATAGACACACTCCTAAACCTTGTGGACAGCTTTCCCAAAAGAGTGTAAGCTGTTATAGCTGCAAAGGGTGGGCCAACTCAATATTGAACCCTACAGACTAAGACTGGGAAGCCATTAAAGTTCATGTGCGTGTAAAGGCAAACATCCCAATACTTTTGGCAATATAGTGTATCAGCCACTGGAAAGCTTAGCAATGTCAACTGCACTTTGGCAGTATGATCGGAAGGCAGGGTGTGTGGTATGCAGGCCTGGACTGGCCATAGGACACACTGGGTAATTGCCTAGTGGGCAGGGGCAGCCTGGATAGGAGGGCAGCATATAGAGGAACCGATCCATCCATTTCCCTCCTGCCATCGCTGATTGCCCACTTCTCCTTCAGGCATTCAGCGGCTGCAGGAGAGAAGCAGACAGATCAGTTCCTCTATATGCCACCTGTCACCCCTCCTATTCATCTTCTTTCTGCTGCCCCTGGTTGCCCTGTGCTCTCTCCAAGCCCCTCCTTCCCTTGCAGCACTGCCGGGCTCCCCCCTCCCCTTTCCAGTTGGCTGCAGTGGGACATCTGTCAGGATGGAGAGCAGGAAGGGGCCAGTAAATATATCATTCATTCGTTGTCTAATTGGCCAGTCAGTGATCAATATTAATCACTAACTTTGCCCATTCATAACTGAGGCATAGTAAACTGTGTTTACTATACTTCAGTTTATGAATGAACGTAAAGCTCTGTACAGAGCTATTCCTGTTCTTTCATTCTGTGCTACTGAGGCTGCAGAGATGGAGATTGAGGGCAGTGTCCTTAATTTGCTTTCTCTGTCTCAAAAGGCGAGAGGTCAAGGGTCTGTTTATACCCCTGATATCTCATAAAAGCCCCCAAATGGGGATCCTAAAAAAAAAAAAAAGCTGTAGAAAATAAAAAATAAAATTGTAGAAAAAAATAAATATTATAAAATAAATTGGTAAAAAATAAAAAATGACTGACACCAGTGGCAGAACTACCAGGGAAGGCCCCCAGGCTAAGAGCTACTCAGTCTAAAATGCCGGGTTTATTTTTTGCCCTAGTCCTGGCCGGGTGGTAAGTCAATTTTCTCCTAATGTCTTTTTGGGTGGATTTTTTCTTCTAATGTTTTTATATAGGGAGTGGGGCTCTGCTAAATAGCAGTACCTGGCATTTTGATTTTGATTCAGCATCTGCTTTGATCAATCGCCAAATCTTCTTTCACATATATTTAGAACCATGAACTCTGATGACTGCTGAAAGGAACAATTAATAGTATTATGACCCTGCAATAAGCACACACCTAGAAAATCAAACAACTCAGCGGAGGACGACAGATCCCTGTCCTGGGCGATGGCCTTCACAATGTCATTGAATGCGGCTCTTCTCTCCCTGATATCTGTCTCCCCAACAAATAACACCTTCTTGGGGAAAGGTGGCAGTGAGTGCTTAGCATGACGAGAGCAAATCTTCTGGTAGAATTCCTCAATCTCACTGTATTTCCTGGACACCTGAAAAACACAACAGAGGACATGAGAGGAGATATTTGGCTAAGGCCCACAAGCTTTTTATTAGCAATTCCACAACTGCTAGACCAGAAATACAATGGCCAATTTAAAGTCATAAAGAAAAACTTTAACAAATCCACATAACATCCCTAATTATATGCAGTATTTTGGTGCCTATTAGTTGTAAGGAAAACATTTAAAACATTTTTAGACTTTTTTGTGTGCTGGTCATTAGTTTCCCTTCACACATTTTTCATGCATTTTTTTGCAGGTTTTTGTAGCGACACCATTCATTTGAATGGACCGCCCTCCACTCCATCACAGCAGGCACACCAAAGTAGCTCCTTTCCTTTTTTCGAAGCCAATTTTGGCACGTTTTTGAACAGCACAATCTTGGGTGGTGTTTACTTGTTTTGCTGCACAACAAAACACATGCTTTTTGGTTCATTTGTCGTGCTGATAGAATTATTGGCAGTCAAACACACATTGTGAGTTTTGCTACGATTTGGAATCGCAGACAGAATCACATGATTCTGATGTGTTTAAAGGAGCCTCAAAGTTGAAACTCAATCTCCTTATCTTTTTCCCTCCTTACCCCCTTCACTTACATGTTAATGCTTGTTTGCCTGCTTTCGGTACATAATCAAAAAGTGAAATGAAATAATGTTGCGCTACAGAAACCAATGGTTCAAACCATTACCAACAAAGTGAAAAAATAAATCAATTATTAGAAGAAAAATAGTAGTAGAAAAAATATTAATATTGAAATAGAAATATAGGTGTGTGTGTATATATATATATATATATATATTTATATTTATTAACCACAAAAAAATTTAAATATATAAAAATAAAAAAATATTTTAAGTATGAATCAAATGAAAGTCAATCAAAAATCAAGTTCAATCAATAAAGTGTTCATTCAGTGAACCCTTCTTTGGATAACGAAAATATGTGCATCTTCATCAATTCCCATGCAAAGACATTCTCCACCATATATCTGCTCACCTCATGCAGTGTAACCTCACATTATACAATGTTACGGTCTAACTGCACTTTTGGTCCCATATGGACTCGAAAAATCAGCTTGCTGAATGAAGACTCCAAATTAAGTTCTCTCCTGATGGGCATCTTTGTATCAGCCGTATTCCTCATTAAAAAGAACTCGAGAACTTATAAACTTTTATTCATCAATTAAAACATATGAAATACACTCACGTTCCGGAGGTGTATTTTGCACCAGGTATGATGAAGATCCTGTGATGTACTGATTAAACACAAGATGGCAGTATCATCTCAGCAACAGAGTCGTGTACAAGCTCCAAACAGACACCATCAGGAGGGAGCTTAATTTGGAGTATGCATTCAGCAAGCTGATCTTCTGAGTCCATATGGGACCAAAAGTGAAGTTAGACTGTAACATTGTATAATGTGAGGTCACACTGTGTGAGGTGAGCAGATATATGGTGGAGAATGTCTTTGCACGGGAATTGATGAAAGATGCACATATTTTCGTTATCCAAAGGAGGGTTCACTGAATGAACACTTTATTGATTGAACTTGATTTTTGATTGACTTTCATTTGATTCATACATAAAATATTTTTTAATTTTTTTTGTTTTGCGGTTATTTTATATATATATATATATATATATATATATATATATTCATACATCTATATTGCTATTTCAATATTAATATTTTTTCTACTACTATTTTTCTTCTAAAAATCATTGATTTATTTTTTCACTTTGTTTTTTGGTAATGGTTTGTACCATTGGTTTATGTAGTGCAGCATTTTTTCATTTCACTTTTTGATTGTATATTCGCTCCACTGAGACATGGGTTGTGTGCACTAGCAGCTACAGCAATATATTGTATTTTTGTTTTTTTTCACCATAGTTAGCACTTGAGTTATTCAATATATATTTTGCTTTCATTACATAGTCTGTGCTTCTGCAAAGCAGCCATGGCTGGTGGGAGGGACCAGCAAGTGCTGCACATAGCTTCCTGAAACATTACAGCACCTCTCAAGAGCCCTCAGCCCTGATGCAAGCAGTAGGCTGGCTCTTGGAAAGATGGATGCAAATATCAAAGTGTCTTGATGGGTAGAGGTTAGTCTGAAGGAGTGAGTGTTCCTTGGCAGACTGCATTTGTATACAGATCTTTCTAGGTAGCAATTAAGAATTATTCAAGTAAGGTCTGAAGGCTCTTGAGAGGAGTACTGATGCAGGGTGCTCCCTGGCGGCCCCTCCCACCAGCCATAGTCTGCCTGCATTTTATAGAAAACACAGAGACCCAATGATGACATCACATAGATTAAAACAAGATATGTAATGAAAGTAGAAAGGTTTTATTTAAAGCTGAAGTTTAGTAAGAAAAAAAAAATGTTTTCACATATAGCTGAATTTTCAGCACTGAGGCAGTTAATAGCTTCTGATCTTCTATGAGCAGCAGTGAAAAAGGTTCAACAGAGACCCACCCCCTCCTCCCTTCTCATCCATGGAGAAAAGCCCCTGAATAGTTTACACTGCATGTAACACGACCTGTGAATGGGGAGAGTCGGATGAATGGTAGGATTCTCTCCCCTATTCCCAGATCATGTTTATAATAAAAAGGATACATATTACATATTTTAAAATGTTAAGATTGTTGTAGGATACTAGAAAAGTCCCACTCTCTGTGGATGGGGTGTAGTTCTAGCAGGTAATACTGGTACTTCACCGGTAATGTGGGTATTGAACCCAGGTGTAGTATCTAACTAAAAAATACATTTTTTTATTAAACATGAGCTTTAAAAAATGTCACTAGAATGCTGATAGGGAGTTGATTGGCCAAGGTGGAACAGCAGGCAGATGAAGTCACCTCAGTCAATCTGAGGTGACTTCATTTATTGAATTTTATTTATTGATAAAAATGCAAGGCCTCTCCTTAATGGCTAAGAAGAACTTAGCCTGACTCAATTTTGTTCCAGCAGCGAATGGGAAGTCATCTGTGGTGCTGCCAAAACACAGTGCTGAATACTGTATGTAGATAATGCTACTATAGCATGATACAGCACTCACAGTTCGTTTAGTTATAGAGAAAAAATATTTGGACATTTTAAGTGAAAGGAAACCTGGACTCTGGCTTTACAATCTGTAGGATACATAGATTAGAAAAAGAAACATGCATCAAGTTCAAACAAAATACAAAATTAATGAATTAAAATAAAGACAAATGCAAAAAGCCCTTATAAAACAATTGTCCAATTAGCTTCGAGAGAGAGAAAACATTCCTTCCTGACACCCTAAAGCAATTGAATGCTCCCTGGATCAACAATCTACAAATAAAGTTTGAGATATATATATATATATATATATATATATATATATATATATATATATATATATATATATATATATACACAGTATAAATATAACAGATTTTATCTAAGCTAATATATGAGGCCATGAAAATAAATCTAAAAATCCAATTACAAAAACCATAGTTTTATTTTATTTTTCTCAATTTTGGAGACGTGATAAATGGTAAAATATTGCCCTCTACTGGAACACTTTAACACAGCATGCACAAACTTCTATGTGCACAGTACGGTATCTTAGCCCCCTCTGCTGGACCACAATAATATTGCAAACGTTCACAGTCACAACATAATGTCATTTTAATTACTTCCGTATTATAAAGCAGGGGTCTACAAACTTTCTAAACAAAAGGACATTTTATTGTTCTTCAGTCTTTAGGGGGGGTGGAGTGGCCAGTGGGAATAAAAAAATGCCCCAGTCTCAGTGGGAGTAAACAATGTCTCGGGTTGGAGATGGAATAGTGCTCCATGATTGTAATTAGTGGAAGGAATAGTGTCCCATTATTGGTATTAGTGGGAGGAATAGTGCTTCATGATTGGTATTACTGGGAGGAATAGTGCCCCGTCATTAGTATCACTGGGGGCAATAGGGCCTAATTGTTTATATCACTAGTAGGAATAATGCCCCATTACTGGTGTCAGTGAGAGATATGGTTCCCCACTGTTGATATCATTGGAATGAACGGTGCCTCCTCGTTGGTGTTAATGGGAGGAATAGTGCCCCAAGGGCTGGAAAAAAGGCAAGCAAAGGGCCGCAAGGTACTTTGCTGCCTGCAAGCAGTGATTCCTGTACTGACTCTGCCTCCTGAATCTCCTCCTCTCAGCACCTTTGTAAACTAGGCAGGCTCTGTGAAATGTGTGACACAGCAGTGTCTACTCAGAGTGCAGTGTCTACTCACAGAAGCAGTAGGGCTCACCTGTCACACAGCCCAGGGTAGCAGGGTTCACCTGTCACACAGCCGACTACAGTGCCACCAGAAACCCCCGCACGTGAACCTCCCCCCTGCTGCTATGTCTCCTGGGCTCCGCTTGCCCATTTGCGGGCCCTGGACTGGTTCAGCAGATGCCAGCAGATAGAGGGAAGGGAGGAGATTGGAAACGTCTGCTCCTCTCCCCTTCTTGTCCTGGCCCGGAAGCGACATTATGACATCATGTCAGCTCACCTCCTCTCTTTTCCTGACTCGGAAGTGAAGTTATGACGTCACTTCTGGGTCCTTGCTGACGGATTTCCCAGCTATCGAGGCCGCAAAAGAATGTAATGCAGTGTGATGTGCACTGCATTGCATCCAGTGGAGTACAGGGGAGAAATGCAGGGCCTGGATGTTTCAATAAAGAAAATCTGTAACCAAAAATCATAACATAGGGGACCTTTTTAACTGTAAAAGTTATACCCAAGCACCCAAGTTACCCCCCCCCCCAATTTTTTCTTTTGAGACACCCCCACCCCTACACACGTACAAATGTAAAAGCAAACGCCAGGGCAACTACTCATGAAAACGGTAATTGTGATACACGTTACATATGACCGCGCATACCAGAATGAGAGCAATAATTCTAGCACCAGACCTCCTCGGTAACACTATACTGATGACCTATAAGGGGCTTTAAAAACATTACCTAAAGAAAATATAGGGTACTAAAGTTTGTTGCCGTTTCATGAGCACACAAATTTAAGGTTTGACATGTTGAATATCTATTTACTTTGAGGTAATATCACATGACATAAAAAAATTGGAACTACCACTATTTCATTCCCTACGGTCTCTGCTTTCGAAAATATATATTTTGGGGGTTTTATGTAAGCCTCCGGCCTAAAAGTGCTTTTTGTAAACGTGTGCAAAAAGCGCAAAATGAGCTCCGACAGAGAAAGGATAAGCTCGATACTTTTCTTTCCTGACGAGCACCCAATCAAGGCTCATTACACTGCAAGGTCTCTCCCCTCCCTGCTAGTCCCCGGGTGCGTTGCTGGAGAGAGGCAGGGAGGGGAGGAGGAGATAACCAGCGCAATGTTAAAACTATTAAATGTTTAAGTCACTAAAAAGCCCCTTTTGTTTTTAAAAGCCCCAGACATTCATAAAAGCACCTCAGAATTAAATACAGTTTTGGTTAAAATTTGTTTTTTTAATCAGGACAAGTAGATTAGGACACCAATTTAGTCCATGGAGAAGTAGTTTTTTTCGAAATATTTCCACACCCCTGGCAAATTATACAAACTATAAGATTGTTCAGATTAAGGTGACAACGATTGAGTGTAGCAATATCACATTGTGAATGGAGTGACCGGCTGGCACCAGGGATTTTGGTGCCAGCTGTGACAGAGGAGGATTGGAGGGGGAATGCTAGTAAGGCGAGTACAGAATAGGCACCGTGTCCCTTTTATGCTCTCTAGACTGTTTAAAGAACTCAAAAGTTTAAGGGCTCAAGTACACGGGATGTTTGGAAAACACTTCTGAACGATGAAAACTGACTGCTGGAAAACGTAGGCTAAAAAACGTCTGTTTAGCCACATTTGCATACCGCATTTATGCACGTTTTGCGTTTAGAAGTGTTTTTTAAACATAACCTCAGGACACCTTCCAAAATGCCCAGTAAAAAATTAACTATTTCAGACATTTTGAGAGAAATAGAGAGAGCAGAACTAGAGAGAGCAGTATGTGTTGAGATTGCCTATCTTTTCTGGTTGTATTCACAATGGATCCCATCATGAGCATAATAGGGCATGTTCTACTATTTTTTCCTTCACGCGAAACCTGGAACTGACTGCGCTGGTGTGCTAGGTCCATTTGAATTACATAATAATATATAATCAAGTGAGTGCTTCTTAAAATAGGAATAAAAGCAGCTTGCATAAGGAAAAAAACCTTTAGATCCTTTGAACCATATATATCAAGAATGCAGCGCTAAAACATATATAAAACATTAAATAAATTGTAAAGTCATAAATTCAAGCGCTATTGGTGAGCGCTGCAAAGTGGCAATAGTGCGTCGTCTTAGAGTAGACGAAATGCAATGACATAAACGCACACTATAAACGTATAGCAGTCGCCCAAAACGCGTCAGCGAGGAGCTTGCCGCGCTGACGTCACTTGCTGCCAAGACCACATGCTAGGCTGGCGGCCATCTTTGCCATTCATGAATGCAATACTTACTATGCTGAATTGAGCTGCCTTGCTGTATGCACATTATTGGCTTAATAAACCTACTACATCATATTAGCTCTTCTGTTTGGTGGCTTGTTCTTTGAGCTACTTAAGGTGGATATCCATTAATGCTGATCTTGTTTGATGCCGGGTGTAAGTGAAACCAAGGAGCAGTCCCAGTATGCTGTGAGGGTCCCACTGAGAGGTCTGGAGTCCGTTCCAGGGTGTACAAAGTGCCTATGGAGTGTCTCATCCTTACCGGTTCCTAGATGACCACTAATGCCCTTCTGAGTATTACATACATGCGCAATAATATTGTGCGTCTGGTGAGTGCAAGCACACCTCTTTTCTTGACCACGAGCACGTTATTTATGTAATTCCAGTGAGAGCGACCAGTACCCCCAAACACTGGATTGTCGATGCACCTATAAGAAAAGTTTTTTTTCAACACTGATGTTGGACTGCTATACGTTTATAGTGTGCGTTTATGTCATTGCATTTCGTCTACTCTAAAACGATGCACTATTGCCACTTTACAGCGCTCACCTATAGCGCTTGAATTTATCACTTGTCACTTTACAATTTATTTAATGTTATATATATATGTTTTAGCGCTGCATTCTTGGTACATTTGAATACATGGAAAACACTTTGCATGCATTTCCGATGATGAAAAAAAGGCTCTGGACAGCATCTGGATATGGAACAGTTAAAACACACTTCTAAGCGCAAACGCTTATAAACGCGGTTAGCCGCGTTTACAAGCGTTTGGTGTTTCAAACGCTGATTAAATCTACTCCTGAATGCAAATTTGGTGCGTTCAAAAAATGACTGTAAACTCAACTGCCTGTAAATGACATAGTGTACATGGACACATAGGAAAACATTAGGGAGAGTTCAGGGGCAGAAAAGCTCCTGAACGTCAGTTTATCAGCTGCAGTGTACATGAGCCCTAAAGCAGTTATACGGGTTTTTTTGTTGTTAAAATAACAAACATGTTATACTTACCTGCTCTGTGCAATGCAATTGCACAAGGCAGTCCTGAACATCCTCTTCAGGGGTTTTCCCCTTGTGCTCTTGGATTCTCCTCTTCAGTGTCTGCCCCCATAGCAAGCCGTTTGCTATGGGGGCAGACACATGGGCTTGTTCTTGAGCCGGCCTTGCCACGCCCACACACACACTATCTGCTCACAGGATTTGATTGACAGCAGCAGAAGCGAATGGCTCCACTGTCCTGTCAATGCAGGGAGAAAGGAGAAAGACGCTACAGATGGGCGAGTGAGGTAAGTGATAAGGGGATGAGGAGGTGATATTGCTACTGGGACATTTTTTAGCTTCATGCAGGGAATGCATGAAGGTAAAAAAAATGTATTGGCTTTCAGAGCCACTTTAAGCTGGAATTTGCACGTACAAGTGCCTAAGTCATTTGTGTACTTGTTCAGATTGAAAGGGTGAACTACTCAGATAGTAGATACACAATAAAAAAAGCGACCAGGCAGGGAAAAGGCCTTATCAAAGAAGCATAACAGTTTATCATTACCCTCTTTAAAAGGAGATTTCTTTACAGTACTACTGCTCCTAACAGAACAAATCTGGCATAGCATCGCAGTAAATCGCTGATCCAGAACAAGCATGCAGACCGTGAAATGTCAGGTCACATGACCTCCACATTTTTCCAGGTTAGTCAATCAGTAAGTAGTAAAGTAACGGATGACACCTCCAGCGCCTGCACCTTTAAAAACTGATCCGCAATGGTAGTTTCCATGTTGTGTAGTTGAATCTTAGAACTCAAGGACACTGCAACAAATCAGGTTAGCTGAACTTTAGAAATGTGACATTTAAGAGGCACACAGCAGGAACCGACACAAGCAATCACTTTTTTAAATCTTTGTTCTTACTAATCAAGCAAGAACAATTCTAAATAAATTGTGCTGTACATTCACATAAAAGAATGATGTTACGAATATATTCAGATGGGCGAACAACCTACTGAAAGAATAACCGCCCTACAGGGACAATGACAGCTAAAGAATCGGCTCTAAAAGTGCGGCTATCCTTTATAGGACAACTAATCTGAACACTGGTACTGGTGTGTTTATAACATTTTATATCATAAGAAGGATCAAAGTGCCACAAAGCTTGTAATCATTTTATTTTCCACTAAATGGGAAGCAAAAGCTAATGTTTCGGGTGCTCAAAACTCCCCTTTGTCAGGGAATGAGTTTCTGGTTGCCAGAAAGTGAAGTTGCCACCTCATACCTTTAACCACCTACCTACCGGGCACTTATACCCCCTTCCTGCCCAGGCCAATTTTCAGCTTTTAGCGTTGTCACACTTTGAATGACAATTGCGCAGTCATGCAACACTGTACCCATATGCTATTTGTATCATTGTTTTGAGACAGATAAAGCTTTCTTTTGGTGGTATTTAATCACCTCTGGGTTTTTTTATTGTTTGCTAAACAAACCAAAAGCAACTGAAAATTTTGAAAAAAAAAAAAATTTTCTTAGTTTTTTTAATAAAATTTTGTAAATAAGTGATTTTTCTCCTTCACTGATGTGTGCTAATGAGGCTGCAGTGATGGACACTGATAGGCTGCACTGATAGGTGGCACTGGTAGGTGGCACTGATGGGCACTGAAAGGTAGCACTCATATATGGCACTGACTGGCACTAATAGGCGGCACTAACACTGACAGGCAGCACTGACAGGCGCTGATAGGCAGCACTGATGGGTGGCACTGACTGGCACTGATAGGTGACACTGAAAGGCAGTTCAGATGGGCACTGATATGTGGCATTGATGTGTCACTGGCAGGTGGCATTGATGAGGACTGACAGCTGGCACTGATGGACACTGACAGATGGCACTGCTGGGGCTACACTGATCATCAGGGCACACGGATCATCAGTGCCCTGATGATCAGTGTACATGTCCCCTCTGAGGGATGCCGATTACTGGCTCTCCACTCATCACGATCTGTCAGCGCGACAGCTCCTGAGGAGAGAAATGCTGATAACCGGCATTTCCCTATTTACATGCGATCAGCTGTGATTGGACACAGCTGATCACATGACCACGCCAACATCTTTGGCTCTTTCCGTTGATCGATGATCTGCTGTGTCTGAGGGACACAGTGCACCACCGATCGCCACGCTGCACGCTCCTGGAGCCGCGCATGTGCGGTTAGAGTGGGAGGACGTCATATGACGTCCTCCCGGAACGAGAAAACCGCCTTGCGCCCGTCTTTACCTTATATGGCAGGCGGGAGGTGGTTAAAAACAAACACATATTAAACACACATTAAACTCACATTGTGCCTTATGCGCATTAAATTAGCCGCAGAACCTTTGTAATTAACCACCTGCCCTCTACAGAATTTACCCCCCTTACTGACCAGGCCATTTTTTGCAATACAGCTCTGTCCTGCTTTAACTGACAATTGAGCGGTCATGCAATGCTTCACCCTAATGAAATCTGTGTCCTTTTTTCCCCACAAATAGAGCTTTCTTTTGGTGGTATTTGGTCACCTGTGGGTTTTTTATTTTTGCGCTATGAACAAAAAAAGGCCGACAATTTTGAAAAAACAAAACAATATTTTTGACTTTTTGTAAAAAAACATTTCCAATAAAAAAATTTAAAAAAATCAACTTTCTTCATAAATTTAGGCCAAAATGTATTCTGCTACATGTCTTTGCTAAAAAAAAATTCCAATATGTGTAAATTAATTGGTTTACGTGAAAGTTATAGCATCAACAAATGGCGGTATAGATTCTGGAATTTTTTTTTTTTTATACTAGTAATGGCAGCGTACAGCGACTTATAGCGAGACTGCATTACTGCAGCGGGCATTCTGACACTGGTTGGGAACTAACTGCCACTGGCATCCCCAGTGACAATAACACAGTGATCAGTGCTAATAAAAAGCATTGACACTGTACTAATGACACTGGGCAGGAAGGGGTTAACTGTGTGCTCTGTGTGTGTTTTACTATGTGTGCTGTTTTACTAGGGAGACATGCTGTTTTGTATTTCTCTACTGTACAGAGAGATACAAAGCAGCATACAAAACAGAATGTCCATGTTGACAGGGGAGAGACCTGTGTGGTTTACACATAGGTCTCTCCCCTGTCAGCTTTACACAGGTATCGCCGAGTGCTGGCCAGGAATCGCCAGCCAAACTCGGTGATTGGCATCCCTAGCTGCCAAATAGCAGTGTGGGTAGGGAGGCACGCAAGCGTGCCCCCCACCCACCCGGAAATGCAAATCACGTACAGTCAGGTCCATAAATATTGGGACATCGACACAATTCTAACATTTTTGGCTCTATACACCACCACAATGGATTTGAAATGAAACGAACAAGATGTGCTTTAACTGCAGACTGTCAGCTTTAATTTGAGGGTATTTACATCCAAATCAGGTGAACGGTGTAGGAATTACAACAGTTTGCATATGTGCCTCCCACTTATTAAGGGACCAAAAGTAATGGGACAATTGGCTTCTCAGCTGTTCCATGGCCTGGTGTGTGTTATTTCCTCATTATCCCAATTACAATGAGCAGATAAAAGGTCCAGAGTTCATTTCAAGTGTGCTATTTGCATTTGGAATCTGTTGCTGTCAACTCTCAAGATGAGATCCAAAGAGCTGTCACTATCAGTGAAGCAAGCCATCATTAGGCTGAAAAAACAAAACAAACCCATCAGAGAGATAGCAAAAACATTAGGCGTGGCCAAAACAACTGTTTGGAACATTCTTAAAAAGAAGGAATGCACCGGTGAGCTCAGCAACACCAAAAGACCCGGAAGACCACGGAAAACAACTGTGGTGGATGAGCAAAGAATTCTTTCCCTGGTGAAGAAAACACCCTTCACAACAGTTGGCCAGATCAAGAACACTCTCCAGGAGGTAGGTGTATGTGTGTCAAAGTCAACAATCAAGAGAAGACTTCACCAGAGTGAATACAGAAGGTTCACCACAAGATGTAAACCATTGGTGAGCCTCAAAAACAGGAAGGCCAGATTAGAGTTTGCCAAACGACATCTAAAAAAGCCTTCACAGTTCTGGAACAACATCCTATGGACAGATGAGACCAAGATCAACTTGTACCAGAGTGATGGGAAGAGAAGAGTATGGAGAAGGAAAGGAACTGCTCATGATCCTAAGCATACCACCTCATCAGTGAAGCATGGTGGTGGTAGTGTCATGGCGTGGGCATGTATGGCTGCCAATGGAACTGGTTCTCTTGTATTTATTGATGATGTGACTGCTGACAAAAGCAGCAGGATGAATTCTGAAGTGTTTCGGGCAATATTATCCGCTCATATTCAGCCATATGCTTCAGAACTCATTGGACGCCGCTTCACAGTGCAGATGGACAATGACCCAAAGCATACTGCAAAAGCAACCAAAGAGTTTTGTAAGGGAAAGAAGTGGAATGTTATGCAATGGCCAAGTCAATCACCTGACCTGAATCCGATTGAGCATGCATTTCACTTGCTGAAGACAAAACTGAAGGGAAAATGCCCCAAGAACAAGCAGGAACTGAAGACAGTTGCAGTAGAGGCCTGGCAGAGCATCACCAGGGATGAAACCCAGCGTCTGGTGATGTCTATGCGTTCCAGACTTCAGGCTGTAATTGACTGCAAAGGATTTGCAACCAAGTATTAAAAAGTGAAAGTTTGATTTATGATTATTATTCTGTCTCATTACTTTTGGTTCCTTAATAAGTGGGAGGCACATATGCAAACTGTTGTAATTCCTACACCGTTCACCTGATTTGGATGTAAATACCCTCGAATTAAAGCTGACACTCTGCAGTTAAAGCACATCTTGTTTGTTTCATTTCAAATCCATCGTGGTGGTGTATAGAGCCAAAAATGTTAGAATTGTGTCGATGTCCCAATATTTATGGACCTGACTGTATATATACTTCTACTTCTACTATAGGGTGGCGAGCAAGCGGTTAATATGTGTCCGGTTTTGAAGGGATGAGATGTCAAGCATACAAGAAACTAGCCTGCTTATTGGCTATTTTGGTCACCATTTGGTGAAAAAATATTTTTGGAATGAACCTAGCTTTGTGGCACTTTTTAGCAAAGACATTTAGTAGAATACATTTTAGCCTAAATTTGACGAAAGTTGATTTTTTACATTTTTTTTATTGGATATGTTTTATAGCAAAAAGTAAAAAATGTTTTTTTTTAATCAAAATTGTCGGCCTTTTTTTGTTTACAGTGCAAAAATAAAAAAAACCACAGGTGATCAAATACCACCGAAAGAAAGCTCTATTTGTTGGGAAAAAAGGGAAAGGCTGCACATAAGGTTGTTGTTCTAAACAGGAGTGCGCACACAGTGGAGATTTCAGCAAGACTCCATATTGTGGGTCCCAGCAGGTACAGGGGAGCACCAATATACCCGGAATCAAGCAGCATGGTTGGGGGCAGTATAAGGAGGGAGCTCAGAGGAGAAAAATTATAAAAAACAGTGCTTGCATGTACAGTGAAGGAAATAAGTATTTGATCCCCTGCTGATTTTGAATGTTTGCCCACTCACAAAGAAATGATCAGTCTAAAAATCGAATGGTAGGTGTATTGTAACACTGAGACACAGAATAGCAACAAAAAATTAAACAGAAATGCATGTCTAACAAATTATACACTGATTTGCATGACTGAAATAAGTATTTGAACTCCTTCACAAAACATGACTTATTACTTGGTGGCAAATCCCTTGTTGGCAATCACAGAGGTCAGACGTTTCCTGTAGTTGGCCACCAGGTTTGCACACATCTCAGGAGGGATTTTGGCCCCCTCCTCTTCGCAGATCCTCTCCAAGTCATTAAGGTTTGGTGTCTGATGTTTGGCAACTCAAATGTTCAGCTCCCTCCACAGATTTTCAATTGGATTAAGGTCTGGAGACTGGCTAGGCCACTCCAGGACCTTAATGTGCTTCTTCTTGAGGCACTCCTTTGTTGCCTAGGCCGTGTGTTTTGGGGCATTGTCATGCTGGAACACCCATCCACGACCCATTTTCAATGCCCTGGCTTAGGGAAAAATGTTCTCACCCAAGATTTGACAGTACATTGCCCCGTCCATCGTCCATTTGATGTGGTGCAGTTGTCCTGTCCCCTTAGCAGAAAAAGACCACCAAAGCAGAAAGTTCTGCTATTAGCATCTCATTTAGCAAAAAAAAAAAAGACTTTAACATAACTTTAGGCCTCCAGTTATTTAATTTCAATGCCTCATGCAGGTAAGTGTCTCCAAATGCAGACAGTGTTCATTTGCGGACATGCAACCACACGTGCATGGCTGTCAAATTGGGACCTGGGGCTGTGTCCATGTAGCCTTTGTGTCCCAATAGACACAAATGGGATTGCTTGTATAAGGAAGCATGCGGATGCAGGCAATGAAAGCCCTTCGCATGATTGTACGCATAGATATTCCCATGTCAACAAGGCTTAAGTATTGAAGCTCACAAAAATAAGTCTACAAAGAAGGAAAGTATGTAGGCCCTCATAGAAATACACCTTAATATCAAAATTAACAGTATACAAGACTATATACTGTATGATGTAGGGCACCAAAAAAAGGTTAAAAAAATAACCATTTACACAAATAAATCAGCAACACTAGACTCATATTTCCCTCACTACAGGTTCCCTTTAAGTTAGTTTTACTGAAGAACCACAAGTGTGCGCTACTTTAAACCAAAGTCCTGGCAAGCCTTATAACGGCTCATTATTTTTTGGCAGTAGTGGATCAGAATTTAAATGAAAATAACATGAATGCTACATGCCAGCAGTAGATACTATTAATTCAATTTAGTGTGTTTTAATATCAGGCATGGCTTCACACGTTTCTTCACGATGCTAATGCCATTGGAGGGTCTGGAATCAATCTGATGTCATCTGACTCTCCATCAAAATACCGAAAAAATGCCAAGAACGGTAACTGTATCCTAAGTCAAAGAGTGTGTCGGTGGATTCCACGCCGCTCTCCCTGGCCCACAGTTTAACACATTGTCATTTAGAACAATAAAGGCCGTGTACTAAAGTGTTAGATTCTGTTATTATAATCCCTACGGCAAATCGGCATATCCTAAATCTAAAGCTGAGGCTGTGCCCCTTCCACATGTGTTTATCTCTGTGTGCTTTCACGAACAATTAGTAGGGTAAGATGCCAGAGCGGTGTCACCAAGCATCTGCAACACCTCCTTTGTTGGATATTTCACTGTCAGAAGAAATTAACACCCACAAATAAAGCATAAAGGTTTTGAATTGCCTGCAGTGTAAGTTTATTGTTTCCATAACAATTGATGTGAGCTCTTTTTTGTTATCTTTCCCTCTCCTTTTTAACAATTTTTGACTTTGCAGGGACCTTCTGGCTTTGCCTGCATTTGCAAATGTTGCTGCCTGCCACAATATCTTGAAATATTGGCTGCTGAACTCACATGAACTGTATACAAGATCCAGCCAAAAGTATCTACCACAGTGCAGGTCATGTAAGCATCAGGAAAGAACCTGCAATGCGGATTGCCAGTGGCATCCTCTTCTGCCTCTTCCTTGACAGAAACAACTGGCCTGACCACATGCTCCTGATTATGGTATCTCTGGTGCTGGAGGAAGGTCAAATCACACCTGCACACCTATAGTTGTGCTCAAATGTTTGCATAACCTGGCAGTAATTGTAAAATTTTGGCATTGATATTGAAAATATGACTGATCATGCCAAAAAATTGTCTGATTTTAGGATAGTGCTCATATGAAGTCATTTATTATCACATAGTTGTTTGGCTCCTTTTCAAATCATAATGATAACAGAAGTCACCCAAATGGCCCTGATTAAAAGTTTACATACCCTGGAATGTTTGGTTTTGGTACAGACTGCCAAGGTGATACACATAGGTTAAAATGGCAATTAAAAGTTTCCCACATACAGTATGAGGCTTTTTAAATCACAATTAGTGTTTGTAGATAAATAGTGAATTAGTTTGTTAGCTCTCATCTAGATGCACTGAGCAGGGTAGATACTGAGCCACGGGGAGCAGAAAAGAACTGTCAAAAGATCTGCGTAACAAGGTAATGGAACTCTATAAAGATGGAAAAAGATATAAAAAGATATCCAAAACCTTAAATATGCTAATCAGTGCTCAAGGATATTCAATTTGTATAACCCGGGACAAGTAGTTCCGGGTGCCAGCAGCAGGGCTCACCTGTCAGGTGGAAGCATTGCTTCCACACAGCCTACAGTACCAGCAACCTTTACCACCCTGCATACCTCTGTTTTTACGTTATGTCTCCTAGGCTCCGCTTGCCCATCTGCGGGCCCAGGACCAGTTAAGCAGGTTCCAGCATGTAGAGGGGATGGAGGAGAGTGGATACGTCTGCTCCCCTCCTCTCTTTTCCTGACTTGGAAGTGAAGTTATGATGTCACTTCCGGGTCCCGTTGACAGATTTCCAGTGTGATGTGTACTGCATTATATCTAGTGGAGTACACGGAAGACATACAGGTTCTTTTGAGCCCCGGATGTCTCAATAAAGAGAACCTGTCACCAAAAATCATCACATAGGGGACTGATGAAGTAAAAAAAGGTTTTTTTTTCATTGTAAAAAATTAAATTTACACCCAAGCACATCCCCTCCCCCCCAACAAAAAATTGAGGCCCCTCCTCACCCCCACATATATGAACATAAAAACCAAAAGCACATGCCAGGGCGTTGATTGCGAAACACATATTACGTATTGCTGCTCATGCAGTGAGAGCAATAATTCCAGCACCAGACCTCTGTAACACTAAACTGGTGACCTATAGGCTTTAAAAGAGTCACCTATCAAAAATATAGGCTGCTAAAGTTTTTCGCCATTTCACAAGCACACGCAATTTTAAGGCTTGACACGTTGGTTATCTCTTTACTCGGTGCAACCACATCTTTTATTTATTTATTTTGCGTTTCCTAGACCTTTGTGGTAATATCGTGTAATATCGTGTGATATAAATTGGAACTACCACTATTTTATTCTATAGGGTCTCTGCTTTCAAAAAAAATATAATATATGTTTTGTGGTTTTATGTACTCTTCATGCCTAAAATTATTTTTTAAGTGTGTACAAAAAAAAGCAAAAAGGGCCCTGGCAGCGAAAAGTAAAAAGGATAAGCCTGACACTCCCCTTTCCTGATGAGCACCTAACAGATGCTCATTACACTGCAAGGTCTCTCTCCTCCCTGTTAGTCTCTGGGTGCGGTGCTGGAGACAGGCAGGGAAGTGAGCAGGAGATAAATAGCGCAATGTCAAAAAATATTAATCGTTTAAGTCGCCATAAAGCCCCTTCTGTTTTTTAAAAGCTTCAGACATTCCTAAAAGCCCCTCAGATTTAAATACAGTTTTGGTTAAAAAAAAAATAAAAATTTTATCAGGACAAGTAGATTGTCATGAAGGACAAGTAGATTGGGACCCTGATTTAGTCCCTGGACAAGTAGTTTTTTAAAACAATTTCCACACCCCTGGTACTGTTCAGTCACTAATTAAGAAGTGGAAAACTCATGGATGTCTTGGTTCCAAGCCAAGTTCAGATAGACCAAGAAAGATTGCAGTCGCAGCTGCCAGAAGAATTGTTTGGGATACAAAGAAAAACCCACAGGTAACCTCAGGAGATATACAAGCTGCTCTGGAAAAAAAACAGTGTGGTTATTTCAAGGAACACAATACGACAATACGTGAACAAAAATAAGCTTCATGGTTGAGTTTACTGCACCAATGCCACACAAAAAAGCCCGGTTACAATATGCCTGACAACACTTTGACATGCCTCACAGCTTCTGGCACACTGTTATCTGAAGTGACGAGACCAAAATAGAGGTTTATGGCCACAACCATAAGCACTATGTTTGGAGAGGGGTCAACAAGGCCTATAGTGACAAGAATACCATCCCCACCGTGAAGCATGGTGTTGGCTCACTGATGTTTTGGGGGTGTGTAAGCTCTAAGGGCACGGGGAATCTTGTGAAAATTTTTGGCAAGATGAATGCAGCATGTTATCAGAAAATACTGGTAGACAATTTGCTTTCTTCTGCATAGGACGCTCTTGGACATTTCAGGATGAAATGAATCTAAGCACAAGGCCAAGTTGACCCTCCATTGGTTGCAGCAGAAAAAGGTTAAGGTTCTGGAGTGGCCATCACAGTCTCCTGACCTTAATATCATCAAGCCACTCTGGAGAGATCTCAAATATGTGGTTGCTGCAAGATGACCAAAGACTTTGCATGACCTGGAGGCTATCTGCCAAGACGAATAGGTAGCTATCCTGCCTGAAAATATTTGGGCCCTCATAGACATTAATAACGAAAGACTGCACGCTTACATTAATGCTAAAGGAGGGAATACACAGTATTAAGAACTAATGGCATGAAGACTTTTGAACAGGGGTCATTTCAGTGCCCCCTGCCCCTCAATACTTACCTGAGCTCCATCGAGATCCATCGATGATCACAACAGCCTCGGCTGTCCTGGGTCTCTACCTTCTCATTGGCTGAGACAGCAAGCAGGAGCTATTAGCTCCCGCTGCTGTGAATCACAGCCAGTCAGCCAATGAGGAGAGAGGGGCGGGGCCAATCCGCAGCTTCGTGTGTGAATGGACACACGGAGCAGTGGGTACCCCCATAGCAAGCTGCTTGATTTAAATATAAATCCCAGAAAAAAAATAAGAAATGTGTTTTGCCTGCTCACTCATGTTTTCTTTAAAAATGGTACATACTGTATATAACCAATTCTCCAAGGGTATGCAAACTTTTGAGCACAACTATATGTCCAATGTTTTTGTGGAGTCCCCATCTAGAAATATGGTAGCTGCTATGTGATAGGGGACTACCAGCGGAGTGGGAGTTAAAGTGAACCTTGCTGTTAAAATTACCAATATACACTCTGTTATATAGGCTATCCCCCTCCAGTCCATCATGAATGCTGCTGCCAGGATCATCCACCTTACCAACTGTTTAGTGTCTGCTACCCCTCTCTGCCAATCTCTCCACTGGCTTCCACTCGCCCAATAAATAACATTCAAAATACTAACTGTAGCAATTGTGCACACAGAGATGGATGCGGTCATCCATCTTGCTAGACCCTCCATCTTGTATCTCTCTATTAGATATTAGATATTTCTATTAGCTACATGTACCTAGGAAAGGTTATTGCCCTGGCATAACTTGTGAGGGATTTTGGTTCTAGCCTGAGTCCCCCGTCTACAACACCCTCTCCAAATGAGGTGATTGGTTCTCTGCTTCAAGGAGACACCCTGCTGAGTTTCTAGAAAAAGGCTGCTATGCTTGGAGCAGAGAGTTAGAGCTAAGTTGAAGAATTCTCTTTTAACATCAAACCAACTTGGGAGAAAAGGCACCCTTTTGCTCTGAAACTTGATCTGCTTAAACCAAGGCTGACGGCAAGTATCTACCTCTCTAAACTTCCTTCTGTTATCTCTTTGCTGTGTTATTGTTCTCTGTATTTTTATATATATATTGGCTACATCTTTTTCTGTAAATATTGTTATTGTACCCTTTTGACCTTTTTAGTAATAAATCCTATTATCTGAAAAGTGTTGAACTGTTTCTAAAGCTCTTTAATGCAAACTAAGAATCCCTATCTCTGAAGAGCGCTACTGGGTGTTTTTAAACCTCTATATATCTCTGCCTGCAGTGACAGTGGTATACAAACAACTCTACCCTCAGCTACACCACCAACCTGGTCTCAAAATATCACGCAAACCGCTCTCTTCGATCCTCCCAAGACCTTCTGCTCTCTAGTTCCCGTGTCACCTCCTCCCATGCTCGGCTCCAGGACTTCTCCCGAGTTTCTCCCATCATATGGAACTCCCTACCCCAATTTGTCCGGCTATCTCCTAAACTATCCACCTTTAGACAATCCCTGAACAACTCTTTAAAGAAGCACATCCTGCTTCTAACTAGTAAACTGCCATTTATTTCCTCTATCAGCTCATCCCCCACAGCTATTACCTTTTGTATCACTCAACCCTTCCTCCTAGTGTAAGGGACCGCCTGGCGGTACCACTAGCACTCCACTGAATAGGCGTCCCCAGCGCACGGAGTCTAAGTCCCAGGGTGCTTGTTCACCAGGGCCCCTGATGGTGGGGATGGACTTGGAGCCCCCTGAGACCAGGTCGTGGCTACTGGGTGCGTCCGTCAGTGGTAGTGGTATGCGCCAAGGGCTCCCACGGGGAAGAGTCTGATATGAGGAGGTCAGCAGACCCCACTGCACGGGATGGATGGATGGATGAGCAAGGTCAGACGGGCCGGGTCGGTAACAGAGAGGACGGCAAGGTACAAGGCAGCGGGCATAGAATAGTCGGGTCACACGCCAGGTCAGCAACAGCAGGTCAAATCCAATAGGGGGCATTCAGGAGAGAGGTCAGGCAAAGCAAGGGTCTGGGCAGGAGAAATACAGCAAGGTCAGGTACAATCCGGGTGAGCAACTTACAATACACAGGTTCACGGATACAGGATACAGGTAAGACCAGAAGGCACTCAATGACAGCTCAGGGTCGTTTAAATATCCCACCCTGCGCTGCCATTGGTGCCCAGCGGGCGGCCGCGGCTTCTACTGCGCATGCGCGAACTCGAACGCCGCGGCCGGCCCGGACCCAGTGCTCGAGTCCCTGCACAGGGCGGCACACTGCTCCTGCGCCGGGACCATCGCGGCGGGGATCGAGGGGATCCCTGACATTGCCCCCCCCCTACGGGCAACCTCCGGATGCCCACCCGATCTCTCCACCACGGGTGATCGCGAAAGAACCTCCGGACAAGTCTAGGTGCATGGACATTCTGGGCTGGTTCCCAGGAATTGTCCTCAGGGCCATAGCCCTTCCATTTGATTAGGAATTGGGCCTGGCCCCCCCTCCTTCGGCACTTCAGGATTGATTCCACCTCAAATTCCTCTTCACCCTCGACCGTTATGGCTTCCGGGGGTCTAGATTCTCGGTCAGGGAAGGCATCTGGGATCACTGGCTTCAGCAGGGACACATGGAAGACTGGGTGGATTTTGAGTGTGTAAGGAAGGACGAGTTCGTAGGCCGCTTCGTTGACCATCCGTTTAATGCAGAAGGGGCCTATAAACTTGGGTCCCAATTTCTTCGACGGACAAAGCATCTTTAAATTGGACGTCGCTAGCCAAACCTTCTCCCCAGGCCGCAACACAAGATCTCCCCTCCGTTTCCTGTTGAATGCCTTCCTGTAGTCTTCCTGGGCCCGACTGATGGCCTCTTGAAGCTTCTTATTGTTCGTGGAGAAAAACGTTACTACGTCTTGCGATGCTGGTACTGGGCATTCCGGGACCAAATCCGGGAGGAAGACAGGGTGAAAACCATAGTTGGCAAAGAACGGGGACTGGCCCGTCGCTGAGTGACGGGCATTGTTGTATGCGAATTCCGCTAGGGGGAGAAGTGGCATCCAGTCATCTTGAGTAAATGAAGTGTAGCATCTCAAGTATTGCTCCAGGGTCTGATTGGTCCTTTCGGTTTGACCGTTAGTTTGAGGGTGGAACGCAGAGGAAAGGGACAATTTGATGTCCAGGGCCTTGCACAGTGCCCTCCAAAATCTCGACGTGAACTGGACCCCTCGGTCTGAGACAATGTCTTCGGGGACCCCATGCAGCCTTACTACCTCACGAATGAAAACTCGCGCAGTCTCGGCTGCCGAGGGGGTTTTCTTCAACGGGATGAAGTGGGCCATCTTGGACAAGCGGTCTACGACCACCAGGATTGCCGTGTGGTCTAGTGATGGCGGAAGCTCGACTATAAAGTCTAACGATATCTTTTGCCAAGGCCGTTCAGGAATCGGTAAGGGTCGCAGCAGACCCCAAACTTTGTTTCTGGAAGGCTTATTCTTTTGGCAGGTGATACAGGACCTTACATAGCCCTTACAATCTTTAGCCATGTCCGGCCACCAGAAGGAGCGTCGGAGAAGTTCCAGGGTCTTTTCTGGGCCAAAGTGCCCCGCCATCGGGTGGCCATGGCAATGGCCCAAGACCAGGGTTCGGGCTTCCTCCGGCACCACAATCCGATCTTCCCTCCATAGGAGTCCCCCCTTGTTCTGGAGGAGCCCTCCGGCTGGGGTAGAGACGGTTGTGGATGCCTCCATTATCTTGGAACGAAGGTCCGACTGAAGGGCCAAGAAGTTTCCCGAGGACAAGATGGTGTCGGGTACTGGGGTCTCCTTGGCGTCCTCGTACATACGTGATAACGCATCTGGCTTAGTGTTCTTTGATCCAGGCCGGTACGTAATGTGGAAGTTGAATCTAGAAAAGAATAGTGCCCATCTTGCCTGTCGCGGGCGTAGACGCTTGGCGGTTCTCAGATATTCTAGGTTTTTGTGATCAGTAAAAATTAAGATGGGGTGCACAGCACCTTCCAGCAGGTACCTCCATTCCTCTAATGCCGTTTTGATCGCCAGTAGCTCTCGATCACCGATATCATAATTCTTCTCTGCTGGGGTAAGCTTCCGTGAGAAGAAAGCTACAGGATGGAGCAATTCCTTGGTGCCCTTCCGCTGGGAGAGAATGGAACCTACCGCATTCTCCGATGCATCCACTTCCAGGATGTAGGGCAGGGCGGCGTCTGGGTGACCCAAAATGGGTGCCGAGGTGAACAACTTCTTCAAGGCTTCAAAAGCTTCCTGAGCTTCAGGTGTCCATCTGAACCGGGTTCCCAGCTTGGTTAGCTGAGTAATGGGGGAGACCAGACCCGAGAAGTTCTTGATGAACTTTCAGTAAAAATTTGCAAAACCAATAAATCGTTGGACGCCTTTCCTGTCCGTGGGTTCAGGCCAATCCAGTATTGCAGCGACTTTCTGGGGATCCATCGCGACCCCCGCGGTGGAGATGATCAGGCCCAAGAAAGTAATGCTGGATTGTTCGAAACAACATTTCTCTGCCTTGGCGTACAACCCATGCTGCCGTAATCGCCCCAATACCCTTGCTACATGTATTCTGTGTTCCCCCAAGGAAGGGGAGAAAATCAAAATGTCGTCTAGATAGACGATAACAAAGACGTCCAGGAAGTCCCTAAAAATATCATTCACAAAGTGTTGAAACGTGGCCGGGGCATTACACAACCCGAACGGCATGACCAAGTATTCAAAATGGCCGAAGCGGGTGCGGAAGGCCGTCTTCCACTCGTCCCCCTCCCTTATGCGAACCAAGTTGTATGCTCCCCTCAAATCCAGCTTTGTAAAAACCACTGCTGTTTTTAAACTTTGGAATAATTCTGGTACTAACGGCAGTGGGTAACGGTTCTTTATCGTGACCCTGTTCAACTCCCTGTAATCGATACACGGCCTCAGGGTTTTCCCGCCCCCGCCGGTGAAGTGGAGGGGCGGATGAACCCCTTCTGGAGGCTGTCCTCGATATATTCCTTCAGGGCTCCCAATTCGAGCTCCGAAAGGGGGAAGATTCGCCCAAAAGGAATTTCTGAACCGGGTAACAGGTCAACGGGACAGTCATAAGGGCGGTGGGGGGGTAGAGTATCAGCTCCCCGCTTGCTGAACACATCTAGAAACTCATGGTAGGCTGCCGGGATTACCTGTTTTAATTCAGCTTCCCCCTCAGAGCACAGGAGGATTTGGGGGACCCCCGGGCCCGAAGTGCGGCAGTATACCCGACAGTATGGAGAAGGGAACGATATTACTCCGGTCTCCCAGTCAATTTGGGGGTTATGGGCCCGTAACCATGGGAGCCCCAAAATGACTGGGAAGAGGGGTGAAGCTATAGCATCCAGGCGGAGCAGTTCCTGGTGCTGGCCGGCAATGACAGTGGCGATGGAGGGGGTTTCCTGGTTCACCACCCCTGATTTTATCCGGGAACCGTCAGCCAAATAAATATTGAACCCCTTCTGTTTCAATTGGAGAGGAATACCCTGCTGGTGAGCAAAATTAATGTCCAGGAAGCAGCTGCATGCCCCCGAATCAACTATGGCCGATACTTCCACGGTCCTTTCCGGAAGCTGAAAGGAAAGGGGCACCACTAAGTATTGGGATGGACTAACATTGCCAATGGACAAGGAAGAAGAGGTGCACTTACTCAGTTTCTGCGGGCAGGATCGTACCATATGACCAGCTTCGCCACAGTAGAGGCACAGGTTCTGGGATCGTCTGCGCTGATGTTCCTCTGGAGATAGTTTAGGCCGCGCCAGGCCGAGTTGCATAGGTTCAGAGATATCTCCAGGTGGCCGGTTCTGGATGTTTGGCCTAGGTGCTTGACTGGGCCCTTGAAATGGCCCCCAGGGATTTCCATGACCCTGGCCGGACCTCTCAAACCTGCGTTCCCGCAGTCTACGGTCAATCTTAATAGTCAGTGCAATTAAGTCCTCTAAAGTCTCAGGCACCTCCACCCGGGCGAGCTCATCTTTCAGGCCTTCTGATAGGCCTATACGGAACTGATGCAGGAGAGCAAACTCGTTCCAACGTGTGTCCCCCATCCAGCGCCTAAATTCAGACGCGTACTCCTCCGCCGCTCGGCGGCCTTGCCGGAGGGTGAACAAAGTAGCTTCAGCAGAAGCTGCCCGCTGTGGGTCATCGTATAGGATGGCCATTGCGTCAAAAAAAAAGTCAACCGAGCTAAGGTGAGGGTCATTTTTTCCCCGCAGTCGGTGGGCCCAGTCTTGGGGTTCACCCTGCAGGAGGGAGATGACGAACCCCACCTTCACGGATTCAGTCACAAAGGTTCGTGGTTGCAACTCAAAATAGAGGAGACAGGACTCACGGAATGACCTGAAGCGTGTGCGGTCCCCATGAAACCGTTCCGGTAGGGGTACTCGGGGTTCGGCCGCCGGGAGTGGGGCGGATGCCCCAGAAACCGTACAGGGGCTGCTACGGCCGGAGGTGCGGGGACCGCGGCCTGTGGGGCAGAAACGGATATAGTGCAGGTCTGGAAGTGATTCTCAATCTGCTGACATCTGTCCTGCAGGGCCGATACGGCCTGCGTCAAGTTAGACAGGTGCCTGCAGATCTCCTCAAGCGGCGTGGGCCCTCCTCTAGACTCAGTCATGGCCTTCTGGTACTGTAAGGGACCGCCTGGCGGTACCACTAGCACTCCACTGAATAGGCGTCCCCAGCGCACGGAGTCTAAGTCCCAGGGTGCTTGTTCACCAGGGCCCCTGATGGTGGGGATGGACTTGGAGCCCCCTGAGACCAGGTCGTGGCTACTGGGTGCGTCCGTCAGTGGTAGTGGTATGCGCCAAGGGCTCCCACGGGGAAGAGTCTGATATGAGGAGGTCAGCAGACCCCACTGCACGGGATGGATGAGCAAGGTCAGACGGGCCGGGTCGGTAACAGAGAGGACGGCAAGGTACAAGGCAGTGGGCATAGAATAGTCGGGTCACACGCCAGGTCAGCAACAGCAGGTCAAATCCAATAGGGGGCATTCAGGAGAGAGGTCAGGCAAAGCAAGGGTCTGGGCAGGAGAAATACAGCAAGGTCAGGTACAATCCGGGTCAGCAACTTACAATACACAGGTTCACGGATACAGGATACAGGTAAGACCAGAAGGCACTCAATGACAGCTCAGGGTCGTTTAAATATCCCGCCCTGCGCTGCCATTGGTGCCCAGCGGGCGGCCGCGGCTTCTACTGCGCATGCGCGAACTCGAACGCCGCGGCCGGCCCGGACCCAGTGCTCGAGTCCCTGCACAGGGCGGCACACTGCGCCTGCGCCGGGACCATCGCAGCGGGGATCGAGGGGATCCCTGACACCTAGACTGTAAGCTCTAACGAGCAGGGCCCTCTGTTTCCTCTCGTATCAAACTGTATTGTAACTGTATTGTCTACCTTCATTTTGTAAAGCGCTGCATAAACTGTTGGCGCTATATAAATCCTGTATAACAACAATAATAATAGATATCCTTCCATGTAAAATATTTGGTTTAAACCAAATAAGAAAAAAGAAAAAAAAAATTAGTAATAAAAAGGTAAACATTTGTAAGTCTAAGACTTCAACTTCTGCCCCAAATGCCTAAGTGCCAGTGACATAATGCAGTTTCAAATGAGAAACCGAAGGATCCCAAATGTGCTTCTGCTTGCTTGATTTTTCTTTTTTTAAGCCCAACTCAGCGCACATTGACTATTACATTTTTAGTTAATTGTTCTTTGTCTACCCACAGAACAGTCAGCAGTGTTTAATTACAGTAGTGCTTTTCTATTAGCTCCACAGATCTACAGCAAGAGTGCCACTTCTGGCTCCCAGCCACATTGCAACTGGGTCTACCACCAACACCAATTCCGCAGTTATGCATCCACCCCTTCTCCGGCTCAGCCATTCATAAAACAATGATGAATCGTCATCAAATGGCTGTGCTTTATGAATGGCTAAGCAGGGGGAGGGGGTGGAGGCATAACTTCCAGACCTGGTGTTACACCAAGTTTCAATATGGTTGGGAGCCAAAAGAACAGTTCCTTTCTGCACATTCTGGAAGCACTTACCAGTACTTTAGCTAACAGAAAAGCATTTGACTGTTCTATTGGTAGTTAGAGGAGATATAGCTGGCTAAAATGTTTCACTACAAATGTTTTTAGTGATTTATTAGACATAGGAGATCTACCCTGCATGTTCCCTTAAACAAATAAAAACAAAGTTCATTGTGCAAGGCAGGGCCTCCAAACTACATAAGCAACAAATTTTATCCAGCTAGAGTCAATGGCCTATCCTCAATGTGCACAGACTGAGGATTAAGGTCAGCAGATGCTACTTTGCTTAAACCCTCTCTTCCCCCATCCCTCTGCCAGACTCTGTAATGGGAATTCTGATGGGGAAACTGATGGAGACCTGGATATAAGAGGAACTATGATGTAAGGGGGACTCTGATGGGCACCCTGACTCTACAATATTCTGATCTTAGAGCCGAGCAGCCTGGGTATCCTTGACGGACAACTTGTAACAAAGCATAATAGACTCAGATCTGCTAGGTCTGTTAGTGATAACTAAACTTTGAGAGGCAGCACATTTCTGAGATTCTCCACATAAAAGAACAAGAAACATTAAAATGATCAGTTCACTCCGTGCTGGGTGGGTAGGCAGGCTAAATACATAAACTGACTTTTGGCGCTGCTTCTCGTGTACCACATGTGCCAAATGGCAATCACATCTGCAGGTGTGAAATTGGAAGCTTCAACAAAAACCTATATACCACTGTTACTGTGACCTGGCCATCAGTGAGTCAAGATCAGACAGTATAAAAACCAGTTCGACCACTAACCAATTCATTAGTAGCGGTTGTTTACCACCTACAGATCAGATCAATTTTTACATTACATCTATAGATCCGGCTGCAGTTCTGTCAATGCTTACACATTTGTTCACAGAACAAAGTACCAGTGCTGCAACCAGGGACAGACTGACAACTCATGGGGCCCCGGGCAATAGGGGATCATGGGGCCCGTGTCCTTGCCCAAACTCAAAAAAGACTATGAAAAAAGGTATTAGGGGCATCTCATGGGGCCCCCTACTGACCCCGGGCTCTCAAGTTTCCAAATGGTCAGTCCGCCCCTGGCTGCAACCCAAGTGAGGTGAGGAAATATCCCAGAGCAGTCGGGTGCAGGATGAGCAGTCGCAGGTTGCAAACATAGTATTAAGAAAAGCAATCCGCAACTCCTTCCTACTCTTAAAAAAATCAAGGTTTATTGTTCCTCCATAAAATACACAATTACATTGTTCATAACCAAGTAGTGAACAAGGCAGACAAGGCTGAAACGCGTTAACATCTGCTACATGTAATTGTGTCTTTTATGGAGAGTTAATAAACTAAGTAAGGAGTTGTGGATCACTTTTCTTCTTACACATTTTTTACCTAGATATATAAACTCTTTGTATAGCAACAACAAGGCTTTCTTTTACTGAAGTTCACTTTTAATTATTTTATTTTTTATGTATATCACAGTCATTTGTGTGAAAAACAGAAACACACATATATTTTCCATTTTTCACAAGGGATAATTTTAAAATAACAAATGTTACTGCCGATACAATGGCCTCATTCACACGGGCATACTTAAGCGTATGACTGTACAAGGGCCGTGTTCGTCCGCAGGGTGTTCTGTGCATTCCTGAGGGCAGTCACATTTAGGCCAATTGGGACACAGTAACTGCACAGACACGGCCGCAGCTCCCAATACGACAGCTGTGTGGGTGCGTGCATATCCTTGAACATATCCTGTCTGTCTTTGAGGACCTGCACCCACACAGCTGTCAAATTGGGAGCATCGTCTCTGTCCATGCAGCCAATGCTTCCCAACTGACATTAAAGAGGACCTTCAGCCTCCCAACCCACATGGAAGAAAAATATATTTGAAATATATTTTAAAAATATTCTTCCCAAATATATTGCCATATATTTGAAATTTTGGCCATATTCAATATATTTTAATAAATAATTATAGACTGCATGTTGAAATGCGTTTTTATTACAATATATAGGAAAAATATTTTTAAAAATACATTTCAAATATACTGTATGTTTTAAAAATACAAATCTACAGTTTTGGAATGCATTTACAAATATATGTAAAAATATATGTTAAAATGACTTTTTTATGTTAAAAAAAATCTGAAGAATATATTTTAAACACCCCCCATGCCCTATACAGGAATTGGGCTTTTTTTTTCTTCTTCTTTTGTCTACCTTTTTTGTTTGTTTGTTTTTAATAAAATGTCTTCCCCAACTCCCCATGCACGTTGTTTGCTTTAGGCGAATGATGAGCACACTGCCTGCTGTGCCTCCCAGGATATGTGCATCACATATAACAGGAGGCATAGCCTTTCATTGAGGAAAGAGGGATGGGGCAGGCCTGCCAGAGCGTCATCGGGAGGCATGCTGACTGAACCCGGAACAGCCGGCAGACTAGTGATGATGTCACAGGAAAACATGGCAGCACAGGACCGAGCACTGCCAAAAGAGAAGAGGCTCTCAGCTGGACAGTGCTGAATCTGCTGGGTGGGTGAGTATCAAAAGTTAGCAGAACTCACCACCAGGTAGGTAAGGATTAAAAAAAAAAATATGTTGGTGAAGGGTAAAGTGCCGCTTTAATGAAACTGCCTTCACAGGGATACAGAGAACATCTGTGCATCCTTGTGTAGGCAAACATGACCCTCGCATGGGCGTACATTTAAGTACACCTGTGTGAACGAGACCAAGGAACAAGTTATATTCCAAACTTTTCCTATTTATCACTAATGCTAAAACTACCACAAAGGACTTTCAGTCCCCTCAGTTTGCTAATTCATAAGTTCCACCATCCCCCATGTAGGATTCTTCAAAAATTTAATGCTAAGTGGAACTTTTTTGGTACCACTTAACCTCCTCCCGTCTGGCCGTTGTATATAAACGGCCGGTCGGTGGCAGTGCAGGGTCAGGTGGCCGTTTATAACTGGCCTCCCCGCACCCTGCTTGTGCGCGCTCCCTGGGACACTGTACTGCTAGGGTGACAGTATGTAAAAAAAATAAAAAATAATAAATAATGTAAAAATAATAAAAAAAAATGTTTAAAAATTATAATTTTTGGTTAGAAACTAATTTGGGTTATTTTTTTTTTACTAAAAATATAACAATAAATTTTGGCCAAGATTTATGATGAAATACTATTTATTTGCAAACTTTTATTCAACACTTTTTTTCAAAATTTTTGGACATTTTAATTTACATAGCAAAAAAAAATAAAAATCCCAGTGGTGAATAAATACCACCAAAATAAAGCTTTATCTGTCTCAAAAAAATGCTAAAAAATTCATATGGGTACAGTGTTGCATGACCGCGCAATTGTCATTCAAAGTGTGATAGCACTGAAAGCTGAATATTGGCCTGGACAGGAAGGGGGTAAAAGTGTCTGGACATGAAGTGGTTAAAGCAGAGTTCCAGCCATTTTTTTTTCTAAATAACACCCCCATGATGGTCTCAGCTTATATAATACATTCCGGCATATGTATTAAATGTAGTCTTTTTTGTTATATTAATATGAAATGTACTTACTATCACCTCTGTAGCAAGAGTACTCCCATCTTCAGTGTGGGCATCTGAAGTCCACTCGTAGTTCCTTCAGGGATACGGTGCTGCTGGCTACCCAGCATACACCTCCTGATCTTGCGCATGTGCACTGCGTACAAAGTGCAGTGCACTCACCTCCGCTTATCTCCGCCTGGCACTGCGTCATTTCCAGTTTGGAAATACTGCGATGCTAAAAGCGGAGGCTGCCCACTGACTCCTGGGATTGGTGACACTTATATCCCAGGAGCCAATGGGCGGCAGGAAATTACGTACCTCGTCGCAGCAAGGTACAGCAGAAGTGGACCTGTTTAATGAACATAAAATGCTTTAAAAAAAAAAAAAACATTCCAAACATTACTGGCACTGTGATCAGCACCGTGGGGGGCACAACTTCAAAAACTGTGTGGAACTCTGTTTAGTTATTCCAAAATACAATCAGATGTAAAGTCCCTAACCTTTAATGATATATCATAAAATTACAATTACATGATAATATCACATATCACAACTGATAAGTCCATTCAAAAATGGATGAAGACAGTTAAAACATACACATAAAAATATTTTCTCTCAATGCTTAGATAGAAGTGCGACACATGATTTCATAATGATTGAAGAATATTCCAGGCCTACATCCACTTTTAATCTTTCCTGAAGAAGTGAACATTGTTAATGAAATGCGCTGGGAGAAAACTCTCTCTCTGTATTTTTTTTCATCCGGCGATTCCTTTTCTACTAAAATTGAGCCTAGCAGCAGATTTGCCACTGGATCAACTTTTAGAAGTCCCCCCGCCCACACACACACACCGCTTTCCAGTGTCTCTTGGGCTTACCTGGATGATTGGTAAGCCTGAGAACAGATCTGACAATCGCAGCAGCTGGGCATAGAGATAAGTGAAGGAAAGTTGGCCTCCACTCATATTTATGGCCTAGAAGGACCGGAGCGACATTATTACATCACTTCCAGTTCCGGCCTAATGTAAACAAGGCCATTTTTTTAAAATCATTAAATCAATGGGGTTTTTTTTATCTAATGCTTTACATTGTTGAGGAGAGATGTTGGGTCTTATTGACCCCAGATTTCTCCATAAAGAGAACCTGTCAAAAAATTGTTTAACGGGACAGTGTCAGGGATCCCGTCCCTGCGCAGCGGTGCGACGGGTCCCCTCGAGTCGCGGCAGTGCAAGTGCGCTGACGCGGTAGTGTGCAGCCGCGCATGCGCAGTAGCGCAGAAAACTCGCGCATGCGCAGTAAGCGCACACGTCAGGCGGGCTATTTAAGCCTGCTTAGTAGTAAAATCACTGCCTTCTGGTCTACAACGTTCCTGCATATATTCCTGATCCTGATACCAGTATTCTGCATTACCTGACTCCACTTGCACTGACCCCGGCTATCCCTGACCATTCTCTTGCCTGCTCCTTTTGTACTTTATCTGCCCGCTTGATACTGACGCGGCTTGTCTGACTCTGCTATATTATCCTGCCTGCACCTGACCTGCATCTTGTCGGCTACCATACTCACCTGCCGCTGTACCCACGGCTCTGCATCTTGCCTGCATCTGGATCACCGCCATACCTGTCAGCCACCGCATCCACGCACTGATGCCCTGTCCCAAACCCGCATTCTGACTGCCGCCACACCTGCTTGCTGCTGCACCTACGTTCCTGCACCCGCACCTGGCTTGTGTCCGGATCTCCTGGGTCCCCAGCTTCGAGATCTACACGGCACTCCTGGCTCTGCGCTCCTGTTCCCACTTCCAGGGGCTCCAAGCGGGAGTTATAGGAGGACGCCCTCTCTCTACATCAGGCTCCCCAACCAGGTATGTGACAGAAAGTGTAAAAATAAACAAAATGTAATAAAATAAATAAAAAAAATTTAAAGTGCCCCGTCCCCCCATGCAGTGGTGAACATATACGTAGGTATATACTTAGGACTCTGACATATGTAAATGGTATTAAAACCACACATTGCTGAAAACGTCAGGGTGAGAGCAATAATTCTAGCACAAGATCTCCTCTGTAACTCTAAACTGGTAACCTATTGAAATTTTTAAATTGTCACCTATGTAAATTTTTAAGTAGTTTGGTGTCAATCCACGAGCATGCGCAATTTTAAAACATGACATGTTGGGTATCTATTTTTTTGGTGTAACATCATCTTTCACACTTTTACAAAACATTGAGTTATATATTGTGTTTCTTTTTCATTTTCATTAAAGTTAATTTTTTCCCAAAAAAACTGCGGTTGAAAAATTGCTGTACAAATACCGTGTGACATAAAAAATTGCAACTACCACTTTTTTATTCTCTAGGGTCTTTGCTACAAAAAAATATATAATGTTTGGGGATTCTAAGTTTCTAGCAAAAAAACATTTTTACATGAGAGAAGTGTCAGATTTGGCACAGGAAGGAAGTGGTTAAACACCTGACAGCATTACTAAAGAAGTACCTGTTTGCTCCCATAAGATAACCGCACCTCACCTTGCAGTTGAGCACAATGTATACAGCGGCCAGCAGCTGAACCACAAAAAGGAAATTTCAAAACTAGATTAGAAATCCGCTTTATAGGTCTTAGGTCATTAAAGGGTAACTATAACTACACCCCATGGAGGGAATCAAACAGGCCCAGGTCTGACACATACCGTTCTAAAACTTAGCCATGTAGATCATTGAGCTATACTCACAACAAATTGTACTACATCCTCGAGCCTGTGTTTAGCCGATTTGAAAGCAGGTAGCGTAGTGACTACAATAATCTGATACTCGACATGTCCGGTCATCATCTTGCCACGAATCTCCTGGTATTCTGGAACCCACATATCAAGGCCTGTGTGTGCATTCTGAATCTGCCTAGAAAAGTCATTAAAACACCACAGTAAGGATACAGGGTTACCACTGGTTATCAAACAAAGAACTAGTAAATGCTGGAACACAGATAAGTTGTGAGAGCCAGCATATACGCATCAATATTAAAGTAACTAAAGGAAATGCTTTTTCTTTCATTTTGCATAGAGTAAGGAAGGGTTATAAACCTTCTGAATTTTTTTTATGTCATCTGTGTCCCATTGGGGAGATTTTTCTTCAATTCCTGTTCCATGGCCAAAACAGGAAGTGCAAAGAAATCCCTCTAAAGTGAGGAATCCCGGGGTGTCACCAGAACTAGTGCAGCCATTGGAAGATTACCACTCTAGTCCTGTTATGCTGTCAACCCAAAATTTAGGATTTTCTTTTGCTTTCACTTTTGATGATAATGGTAAACAGGACAAACAGGTTTGCCTGTAGTTACACTTTAAGTAATAATGTTGGACTTTAGATTTCATATCTCACAACCAAATGTATCAATATACCAGTTAATTATTTAAAATGTATATGCAATACTGTATTTTGTATCTAAAAGTAAAACAATTGAGTACTGTCCCTGATACTTGTTTTTATTGCAAGTGCACCAATACGGCTACAGCCACCTCAAGTATCTAAAATATCTAAAAGTAGAAATAAAAACATACATACAGGAAAAGGAGGGTCACCAACCTCCTACTATTAAAACATACTGTATACATAACATTATCCATGCACAGACCACCAGGGGCTACTATTAGTCTTCAATAGTGGTAAAAAGGACAGTCTGTGTCTTCAGTACCCCAAGAACAACCGCAGTCAGATGAATTCCGTTGGATAAAGGTGGACAAGGTCTTGGTGCATATACCATCTGATAGATTATAAAACCAAAATACACAGCTGCCTCCAAACAAATTATGAACATCTAAATTGTATAAAGAGGTGTTCCTCAGGTCCTATGGAGGAAAACAACACCCCAAGAAACCACCTGACTAAATTGCTGATACTACAGCACCTTGATCCACCAGCCTAGTATATGTTTTAATAGTTGGAGGTTGCGGACCCTCCTTTTCTTATGCAAGTTTGCATTTCTACTTTTTGTTAAGAAATAAAATATTGCATATAAATTTCAAATAATTTTCTGTTATATTGATATTATGTGTGGTTGCGAGAAATATTCATACGTTTTAGATAGCATAAGGATGGGTTAACTGGCCATGTGGGATTGCGGACAGGTCCACCGAGTAGGTGGCAACATGCGGTAAGTAGCAAGATGGCCACTCGGTAGTTTCCGGGACCAGTGTGAAGTCATGCTGCCTCCATTCTTAAGTCGTATGCAAGTCACATATTTGTAACTCGGGGACTGCCTGTAATCATAAACAGGTGCAATGAACCAATCAGTACATAAAGTGTAAATTACAAATGCACTTATAAAGATACTCATACTGTATATTAATAAATAATACAGGTGGAATGATGGCATGATCTCAAAGCGGAGTTCCAGCCATTTTTGTGTTTATTAAAAGTCAGCAGCTACAGTTTTTGTAGTCGCTGACTTTTAATAAACACACACTTACCTTTCCCAGAGTCCAGTGATGTGCTCATCCGCCACATCCCTTCTCTCCACGGCACCAGCATCTCAACTGTGGGCAGCAGGCTGTGACAGCTTGTGGTTTCACAGCCGGGTGCCCTTTGCGCATGTGCGAGTCGCGCTGTGCATCCTAATTGGTCCAGCAGTGTTCTGGGACCTGTGAAGGTTCCCAGGAGACTGCAGGAGGGTTGCCGAATTTCCGGCTCACTTCACCGTGGTGAACTGAGCCAGAAGTGGGAGCGGGTACTTGTCAAAACCCAGTACCCGCTCCCCCCTAAAAGGTGCCAAACATGGCAGTGGAGGGGTGGAGGAGGCAAATAAGCAGAGCTTCCACTCTTGGGTGGACTTTAAAAAGTGCTTATACAGTTCATAAAATCAAATGTTGCATTATAGTGAGAGTCCTTCAAAATCTTGTGTGTATATACACTAATACACTTTCTTGCGCCTAAACATGTTTCTATAAAGCAGTCTTCCCATCACACCACCATGATCACACTGTTCTCACCTTGGTAATGTGACCTACATGCATGTAAGGTCAAACAACCCTGGGTGATCACAGACCACAAGTGACTTTTTCAACACATTTGTGGTATCTTTGGAACACATTATGGACATGCAAGCTGATGTCCTGTGAGTGCAGTTTTACTTAATAAAGTGTGTAAACTTTAATAGTACATCATTGGAGGCTGTTCTTTCCCCAGTGTTTGCATGTTATCTGAGTGATGCAGCCTGAGTGTCAAGCAGCCTTAAATGGACCAGCACCCAACTCCCAGGAAGAATATTCCAGAGAACACACGGGCACCCTAGTGGACAGAAGAATCCGGGGTTCCACCACAAGTGCACAGAGGGCGATCTGAGGATTAGGCAATACCTGCTGGATACATCATATGCATTGTTTGACCTTACATGCGTTGTAGGTCACATTACATTACCAAGGTGAGAGCATTATAATTACCTCTGAATTATTTTTTATTTAACATATGAGTATCTTCCTAAGTGCATTCATAATTCACACTTTTTATGTACTGATTGGTTCACTGTACCTGTTTATGATTATTATACAGGATTTATACTGTATAGTGCCAACAGTTTGCTCAGCGCTTTACATTATAGTGGGAGACAATACAGTAACAATACAGTTCAATACAAGAGGGAGTTGAGGGCCCTGCTCCTTGGAGCTTACAATCTAGGAGGGAGGGGTGAGTGGTACAATAGGTAAAACTGTGGGGGATGGAGTGGTTGGAAGCATAGAGGATACCAATATTAGCTGAGGATAGGATAGGCTTCCCTGAAGAGATAGGTTTTCAGTGATCGCCTAAAGGTAAGTAGAGTAGGTGATAGTCTGATAGAATGGGGTAGGGAGTTCCAGAGGATGGGTGATGCCCTGGAGAAGTCTTGGAGACGAGCATGGGAGGATGAGATAAGAGAACTAGGGAGTAGGAGGTCTAGCGAGGAGCGGATTATTAGCAGATTTGAGATTGGCTCACTGAAGTGCACAGGTGGTGCACCACTAAATACTAGTGTCTTTTGTCTATTCTAAATTGGTCCTAGTATGTGTATGTATGAATGTAAGTTAGGGACCTTAGATTGTACACCCCTTGAGGGTTAGGGACTGATGTGAATGTACAATATATATGTAAAGAGCTGCGTAAATTGACAGCACTATAGAAGTACCGTATTTGCCGGCGTATAAGACGACTTTTTGACCCTTGAAAATCTTCTCAAAAGTCGGGGGTCGTCTTATACGCCGGTACACATGTTAGGGGGGCTGCGGCATTAAGTACAGGGGTTTGCAGGGGCTGACGTCTCTTACCTGGATCCAGTCCCACGACGATCCGGTCCAGGAAGCGCGGCGTCTCCTTCAGTTCGGCCACTGGATGTTCGTGCGGCTGCGCGGCTCCGCCTCCTCACCGGTGATTGGCCGCCAGAACTGTAGCTCAGGAAAGGCACACAGGCGGCCAATCACCGGCGAGGGGGCGGAGCCGAGCGGCCCCGTGAAAATTGAGTGCTGGAGCAGCAGGTAAGTGCTCTGTGTAGAGGTGCTGCTGCAACCACATATGCTGGCTGCAGCAGCACCATATGAGAACAGGGTCAGCAAGTCTCAGTGGGAGGAATAGTGCCCCATCATTGGTGTCACTGATACCAATGATGGGGCACTATTCCTCCCACTGATACCAACGATGGGGCACTATTCCTCCCACTGACACCAACGATGGGGCACTATTCCTCCCCCCCACTGACACCAACGATGGGGCACTATTCCCCCCCCCACTGACACCAACGATGGGGCACTATTCCTCCCCCCACTGACACCAATGATGGGGCACTATTCCACCCCTCACTGACACCAATGATGGGACACCATTCCTCCCACTGACACCAATGATGGGGCACTATTCCTGCCACTGATACCAATGATGGGGCACTATTCCTGCCACTGATACCAATGATGGGGCACTATTCCTGCCACTGATACCAATGATGGGGCACTATTCCTCCCACTGATACCAATGATGGGGCACTATTCCCCCCACTGATACCAATGATGGGACACTATTCCTCCCACTGATACCAATGATGGGGCACTATTCCTCCCACTGATACCAATGATGGGGCACTATTCCTCCCACTGACATCAATGATGGGGCACTATTCCTCCCACTGGTGTGCATTGGAAGAGGGGTAGTCTTATACGGCGAGTATAGCCCAAACACTACATTTTAGCAGGAAAAGTAGGGGGGTCGTCTTATACGCCCAGTCGTCTTATACGCCGGCAAATACGGTACCTGAAATAAATATTCAAGCATTGTGAGAACACAATACAGTGGTTGCTTCTACTATTTTCATTATAGTTGTGTTTTGGTTTTTGGAGAGCAGGACTTCTCTTTATTGAAATACATAAAAGGAAGAGATGTATTGGGTTATCAAAAAAAACAAAATCCATATTCACCTCCTTGCTGAAGAATCAGTGCAATGCTGCAACTCTCCCATGTCAGCTCTAAGCCCTGGTTCGCACTAACGTGGTGCACACATCGCATGTGATTCGCATCGCATTCCTGTGTCAATCACATGCAATATCTGTGCGGTGCGATTTGAGTCATACATTTTGTATTGCTCAAATCGTAACCACACCAAAAAGGAGTAGTACCCTTTTTTCCCGCACCCGATTCGCATCCCATGGGTGTTCACAACCATGCGATGCGACTTCTGGTAATTGCACTGCGTTTTGCGATTTGTTTCAGGGTGTTGTTAATTTAACATTGACACCCGTGCCAGATCACATGGATGTCGTGCGATTGCAATACGGTGTGGGAAGCACACAGGATTCACTGCGTTTCCTGCACCGCATTAGTTTGAACCAGAGATAAAACTGAGAAATGATCGATCACATGACTGCTGATTGCTCAGCTCCCAATCCAAGAGGAGAGCAGTGACTGTCAGTCACTGCTCTCTGCTCTGCCCTTCCACTGCTCACTGAAACGCCGAGCTAGAGAGAGGCAAGTGCAACTGGCTTTGGCTTACAGCATTGTGCTAAGAGCCAGAGCCAGCTGTCAATCAGGTAGCCAGGTGAATCCTGACAAGATGTTGTCAGGTGACAAGATGTTGTCATCGAAAGAAGGCAGGGGACTGCCAAAGATCACTACACAATATCACTGCACAAATCCGATAAGTATAACTTCTTTTTATTTTAAGAAAAAAATAAACCTTTAATATCCCTTTAATGCCCCCCCCCCCCCCCCCCATAGCTGGAATTTCAGTTGATTTCAGCTAAATCAGCCAAATTTGAGCCATGGGTGACCTTGCAATCACCACCAGGCTCAACGAAAAGTAAAATTCAACTGAACTGGGTAGAAAATGATCTGCAAAACATCGACTGCATCCATTCAGACATATCATCCTATTAGACATGGTCACTGTTCTTCAGCGCCATTGTATTTAGACAGCCATGCGTTCCATGGTTGCAGGAATATGAAAGCCAGCGAATGACAGGTCCGCATTCCACTCCATTTATGCAGAGCAGACACAGCCTGCTTTCCTTGAATGTAAATGGACCACTCGAGCGCTTACATCTCACTGTCATCCAGGGGCGGACTGAGAACTCATGGGAACACCCGGGCAATAGGGGATCATGGGGCCCCTGTGTCCTTGCCCAAACTCAAAAAAGCCTATGAAAAAGGTACGAGGGGCATCTCATGGGGCCCCATACTGACCCCAGGCCCTCGGGCAGTGCCCGAGCTTCCAAATGGTCAGTCCGCCCCTGCTGTCATCTGATCTGATCCGCTAGACAGATGGGGAGCAAATCGGACTGAATGCAGGTTCAAGACAAATCACCAGCTGCAGGATCACTAGAGAGGCTTCCTGCATGTACCCATTGAAGCCTTCCCTCTGTAGCCAGGAGTGGTGAGTTGTCACTGGACCGAACGTTGCTGAATCTCTATCGCTGGTAATGGGAGCAACATCTTGCGGCCTCAACTACAGAGGGAGGGTTCCATAGGTACAATCACACAGCCTCTTAGCAACCCTGATACTGGAAATTTCGACAAAGCAGGATCACGATCAGTGGAGTCGCCCATCTGACATCAGCCTTAAAGCGTAACTATGGCCAAAATGTAAAATGAAATTGGATACAATCTGTCAGTAGCACCTGGAGATCCTGCCATTAACTCTCATATTATTAAACTTCCTTTAAAAAGTAGAATTCAACCCTCCAACTCTTTACAGCCAAGGAAGCTGACGTCTTGGCTCCTACTTGATTTGCAGTTGCCATGGTGATGCACATGTGATCAGCTTGAACCTCAGCCATATGATTGCTTGACTGTTCGGTTGACAGCACAACCTACTGTGTCGGTTATCATTCATGGCATGTCATGAATGTTATTCTTTTTTTGGAAACAGATAAATCAATAGGTTTATTTCTGCATTCACAGATCAAACTGTTCTGCAAAAATGGCAGTTATGCAAGCCATAGATGATGCCATTGCTGGATTCCCCATCAACACAGTCATTGGGGAAAACCCTCCTGCAGCGCTACTGTGTTCTGGCAGCGGAACACAATGATTACTGCTATAGCCACGGGCCATGATCGCATGCAAAAAATCCAACAGCCTGGGTGTACTGAAGTCCATAGATGGATCAACTTCAGTACAGCCAGCCTGCCCATAGATGGAAAGAATTTAGGCCGGTCATTGCTGAACCTGCTGAGATTTGATCCATGTATGGAAACAAACCACTTACCACTGGACAGGGTTTCTTACCAGGGGTGGACTGACAACACATGGGGCCCCCGGGCAATAGGGGATCATGGGGCCCGTGTCCTTGCCCAAACTCAAAAAAGCCTATGAAAAAGGTACCAGGGGCATCTCATGGGGCCCCCTACTGACCCCGGACCCTCGGGCAGTGCCCAAGTTTCCAAATGGTCAGACCGCCCCTGGTGCTTTCTTAGATACACAGAATATAACTGGATATAACATTTATAGGTAAAGTTGATCCAGGGAATATCCGATTGCCTCTCAGGGGATCAGGAAGGAATTTTTTCCGCTGTAGGAGCAAATTGGATCATACTTTGCTGGGTTTTTTGCCTTCCTCTGGATCAACTGTGGGTATAGGATTATAACCTTTTTTTTTAAATGGTTGAACTGGATAGATTTTTGTCTTTTTTCAGCCAGACTGACCATATAACTATATGTAACAATGATCAGCTTTTAGTTATTTAAATCCTTTTTCCCAAACAAGTGTTTCTGCCAATCTGTTAACATGCGCAACATGCTTGCAGTAACATTATTTCTTAAATGGCATTCCAAATGTGGGTAGTAGTTGTACAATAAAACGTGTAAAAAACGAGCAATGCAAAAACGCACTTGGTTCATGCCACCAAATTGGTATATGAGCTTTTTTAGCGTGTTTCTGGAGCAAAGGGAGGGCTATTCAAATGAATGGTAAAAAAAAAGAGTGCAATAAATTGGTAAAAACACAACACAGTAGCATCGTTCAAGTGTGAACGGGGCCTAAGTGTGTGCTGAGCTGCCCACCTTAACCTAACACGGTGGCTGGAGGGGGTGGTATGCAGGCCGCAGACACATTGCTTTGCACCCACAGCACATGTGACATTTGGCAGATAGTACTAGTAGAAATGTGTCGTCTACTGCATTGTGTGAGGGGGCATGCAAGGGTTTAAACAGGTATCCCAAAGGTGACATGTTGCCACTCAGCCCTGTGTCAACTGCCCTCTAAAAAGCAATTCACTGAGAATCTCTTTTCAGCGGACACGACATGTGGTGTCAACGAGGCCTTGTGCTAGGATCACTCCAGTACAGTGTAATCTGTGCGGTTTTTTTGCGCTTCCCAAGCATTGCATGTTAGGCACATCTATGGTTGGTTCACATCTATGCATGTCGAGAACGGGCACAAAATCACGCCCAACATGCAAAGAAATGCCATTAATTCTTAATCGTTGGCAAACGAGCGCACCAAACTGCATGGTGTCGCACCTCCATGTGGTTTGGTGTGACACAGTTATACTAAAGGGTCCAGGACTTCTTTTTACACGCTTCACGTACGTACGATAGCCCACTGCAATGAATAAGCTGTATTACACGCAAAGTGTGGGAATGGGTGAAAAATGCACACTGTTTCACCGTACTGGTGTGAACCTAGCCTTACCCTAGGTTCACACCTAAGCATTTTCCTCAGCGTCTTGCAGAAACACAGTACAGTCCATTTAACATGATTTCAAATGGGACACATTCACATCTCCGTGCTTTTGCCCAGTGCGTTTTTTGGAAAATGTCAGGGACTTTTTTTAATGCAAAAAGTTGCGTTTTTGGTTCTATAGACTTCAATGGAAAGCTGCAGAAAAGCATGTAGTGCGTTTTTGTGGTATTTTGCATTTTAAATCTGCCTAGCAACAAGAAAAAGAAAAAAAGATGCAAAACGCATCAAAAATGCAGCAAAAATACAACACAAAACACAATGCATAAATGGCCGAACACAACTTGCATTGGTATCAACCTAGCCTTAGGGCTGATCGCACCTAAGTCACAAAGGAACATGTTCCTGTGTGGTTCCTGCGTGATGCAATTTTGCAGCCCGTTTATTTGGATGGGAAGCAGCTGGCTCCGGAATGCAGTAAAAGGCTTCATGCACATTTTTACGAACGCTGCTTTTAACACGTTTACATGCATCAAGCTTTTTTTTACCGAAACACTGCTGCCAGGAGGAAAGGGGTTTAGGCAAGCTGGGCAAATGTCCGTTGTGCATGCATTACTTTTCAAACACGTGCTGCACCAAATTGCATGGTACTACAGTAACGCGTGATCTGGTGCTCACAAACATGCTGCATTTGCGATCTGTGTTCGGAGTGTTGTTAACAATGTAGCGGTACCTACAGCAGATCCAAAAAGCAGTATGCTCTTAGGCCTCATTCACACCTGAGCGTTTTGAAGTGCAAAGCTTGAAGCGCCAAACCGCTCAGGGAGAAAAAAAATCAATATCGCTTTATGGAGATGGTTCACATGTCCACTCCAAGTCGCCTGAAGCACATTGCCTGAAGCTACTTTTGTAGGCAATTGATGCATTTTTGGCGTGTTTTCAATCCCATAGCAATACATGGAAGCACGCAAATCGCGCGGTTTCATGCACTTTCACACGTTTTGTCACGCGACCAAGAGCGTTTTTCTGGCATGGCAAGAAGTGATGCCACAGATGAAATTTTACTCTATTGGCTAATACAAAAACGCCAGAACTCAAAAAGCTTGAAAACTCCTGAACAAATTGCGCACAAAAGTTTGCAAACACGCAACAAAATGTTGTGAAAAAACACAAAACCGCTATTATTATTACACTGGATTTATATAGCGCCAAGAGTTTGCTCAGTGCTTTACAATATAACGGGAGACAATACAGCAACAATACACAAGAGGAATAGGAGGGCCCTGCTCCTTGGAGCTTACAATCTAAGCTATAGTCAGATATGAATGGAGCCTTAGCGCAGTGCAAGCAACAGGCACAGAACGCACCTTTCCAGCACCATGTTCTGGTGTGAAGTGGCCCACAAGCCTCGTTCACATCTCATGATTTGGAATCAAGGGTGGAATCACTGTGATTCTCCCTGCATTCCCAAATCGAGTGGCAATCGGGATCAAGGGCGGAATCGCTGTGATTCTCCCTGCATTCCCAAATCGAGCGGCAATCGGGATCAAGAGCGGAATCGCTGTGATTCTCCCTGCATTCCCAAATCGAGTGGCAATCGGGATCAAGGGCGGAATCGCTGTGATTCTCCCTGCATTCCCAAATCGAGCGGCAATCGGGATCAAGAGCGGAATCGCTGTGATTCTCCCTGCATTCCCAAATCGAGCGGCAATCGGGATCAAGGGCGGAATCGCTGTGATTCTCCCTGCATTCCCAAATGGAGTGGCAATCGGGATGAAGGGCGGAATCGCTGTGATTCTCCCTGCATTCCCAAATCGAGTGGCAATCGGGATCAAGGGCGGAATCGCTGTGATTCTCCCTGCATTCCCAAATCGAGTGGCAATCGTATCACAACGGCTGAGTGTTTTCAGGTGCCATTATCCTTCAACGGCAGCCCAAACGTAATGCGATTCTGTCGTGATTGTTGTGTTGCAAACCGCACCTTCACAAATTGCGTGAAGCTTGTCGCCCGATAAGGAGCACAAGCTACTTTTGGGGGTGATAAACACACATAGGGCTGCCATTTAATTTGCAATATTATGTGAAAGCCGCAATGTCAAAAATGTCCCTCGCGGTGTTACCCTCGGTAACGGCACACCTCTGGATTGGTCAGCCCCCCAGGCTGCAGACCTCAGCAACTAAACTGCAGTCAGAAAACAGCAGAATTCCAGCAAACTGGGCCCCAGAAATGCAATTGTATATAGGACACCCCCCATAAGGCCTGGGCCCCAAATCTGACTAATAGGGGGGCCAATCCCCGGGAATACAGAGAAGTGGGGGGCAGGTCCTCTTCATACCAACTTCCAGACAAGTTATACTAGGGGGGAGGGGATATGTGTATTGTACACACTCGGCACCTCAGAGCCCGCTCAAGGCCGGTCCATGAGGCCCGGGAAGGGGGAGGACGTGGAGCAGCACTGACCTGAATGTGAGCACCGGGGCCGCCATGGCTGAGGAGGAGGAGGAGGCGGCGGCTGGTCACGGGACCCGACGGACGGGGCTATACACACACCCCTCAGTCACAAACAGCCGGTGCGGGGGAGCCCAGTTCTAGAAATGTCTGCCCACACCAGCCCCGGGTTGCTATGCAGCCAAAGAACGCTCAGAGAAAAACATTAAAATATTATCTTTTTTTTTCATTTCATTTCTGAGGAAAGAAAAATAACTCGTAGTCGGCAGGATTCGAACCTGCGCGGGGAGACCCCAATGGATTTCTAGTCCATCGCCTTAACCACTCGGCCACGACTACTTGTGTGATGCAAGCACAGGCTGAAAGATTAACCAGTCGATATTTAGTCAGTTATGGCTCCTTCCTGCTCATGCCAGACCTGAAAGTTGGACAGACGTGCTGTAGTAGAGTCAGAGGTCATGTGACCAGAGTGTGACGTGTACGGTGCATAATGTCAGTACATATTCATTTCTTCAGAAGTCACGTGACCACAGTGTGACGTGTACAGTGTATAATGTCAGTACATATTCATTTCTTCAGAAGTCACGTGAGCACAGTGTGACGCGTACGGTAGATAATGTAAGTACATATTCATTTATTCAGAAGTCACGTGACCAGAGTGTGACGCGTACGGTACATAATGTCAGTACATATGCAGTTATTCAGAAGTCACGTGACCAGAGTGTGACGCGTACAGTGCATAATGTCAGTACATATTCATTTATTCATATGGTGTGAAGAGGAGAACTCCCCAACTGACACGCATCCCTCATGACGGTTTAGGGCCCCTTCACACCAGAAACTGAATGTATCCGTGTTTTTTCACATACCTTTGCATTTGATGCACGTTTTTTTATTATTATTACTATACAGGATTATTTCCACGTTTGTCATGTAAGGTCTCTTCCTTCTTTCTTTAGGCTTTTATGCGTTATTGCGCTGAGGTGCATTTGCCCACGTTTTTGCGCATTTGCAGCAGGGTAAAAGGCAACATGCTGGGTTTTTTTTCACTTCACTGTAATGGTATGAACTATGCCTATAGGATAACCTGGACATTGCACTGTCTATGCGGTTGGAATGCGGTCAAAAATGCACTCAACTGCATCTGCTGTGAATGGGCACCTTAGTGCCCCAGGAGCAATAGGTGCAGCGACCAGCCCTGCAGCAGACAGCCTGTCTATGGCAGGCAGAGTGGATGGGGCTGAATGCTGTACTGAGTGGTACCTGATCTTTAGGGCCCTGTGGATTGAGGGAAGAAGGTCTGGAAGGCAGAAGACGTGCATTCTGTGCATTCATTCCTGAACTCACAAGGCCATAAACACCAGGTACCACTCAGTACAGCATTCAGCCCCATCCACTCTGCCTGCCATAGACTTTAACAGGCTAACTTGTGCTGGACACCACACCTGTCCCTCCTGGGCGCACTAAAACACCGAGAGGGATGCACTGCGGTTGTGCGCAAGGGGCCTAATAGGAAGGGCATGATGGAGCAAATATCACCCCCTGCTGGTCTCTAATTCTCTGCCACTCCTACTTGGTGGTATTGTTCTCCCCCACCTTTTACTGTGCACTGTGGTTCCCTGCCACTCCTACTGGGTGTCACTGTTCTCCTTGACCCCCTGCTGAGCACTAGTGTTCTCCTCCACTCCCACTGCACACTATATTTTTCACTCAACCCAGCTGGGTACCATTGGTTGCGCCACTCCTGCTGGGCACTACTGTTGGCCCTCTTCCCATGCTGAGCACTATTGTTCTCCTCCATCCCCACTGGACACTATTATTGGCCCCCTTCCCATGCTGAGCACTATTGTTCTCCTCCATCCCCACTGAGCACTATTATTGGCCCCCTTCACATGCTGAGCACTATTGTTCTCCTCCATCCCCACTGGACACTATTATTGGCCCCCTACCCATGCTGAGCACTATTGTTCTCCTCCATCCCCACTGGACACTATTATTGGCCCCCTTCCCATGCTGAGCACTATTGTTCTCCTCCATCCCCACTGGACACTATTATTGGCCCCCTTCCCATGCTGAGCACTATTGTTCTCCTCCATCCTTACTGAGCACTATTATTGGCCCCCTTCCTATGCTGAGCACTATTGTTCTCCTCAATCCCCACTGGACACTATTATTGGCCCCCTTGCCATGCTGAGCACTATTGTTCTCCTCCATCCCCACTGAGCACTATTATTGGCCCCCTTCCCATGCTGAACAGTATTGTTCTCCTCAAACCCCACTGGACACTATTATTGGCCCCCTTGCATGCTGAGCACTATTGTTCTCCTCCATCCCCACTGGACACTATTATCGGCCCCCTTCCCATGCTGAGCACTATTGTTCTCCTCCATCCCCACTGGACACTATTATCGGCCCTGTAACAGAGGAAAGGCAGGACAGAACACACAGAGTGGATAGCAGATGCACAAAGCTTTATTGAGACAAACAGACGCCTGTCCTTCAATACGTTGGGTGGCAGAGAGGGTGGATTTGCCACTAAATTGTAACGACAGGGCCCCACCCACTTATAGTCCACTAGGAGAGCCAAGGGGGTGTCCCTGTAACGGGTAGTCCGACACAGGAGAGGGGTGCGAGGAGTCACCACCGCAACAGTCCAGGTAACACAGTGGGGAAGCAGGTACTCACGGATCCAACAGGGTGCCTGGTCTCCCAGGGGTAGAAGCAGAATGCAGGTACCTGTGGAGTCCGGATCAGGCGGGTGGCCTCTGGCTCTGGCAGACGGGCTGTGGTAGTCTCTCCCCCTTCTGTGGGGTCTCTCGCAATCGCAGGCAATCTTTGTCTGGTTGTCTCTTCCCTCCTGTGGGGTCTCTGTGAGGCTGGGGTAGGCTTGCAGAGTCTATTCACAAGGGTCTCGCCAAAGCTTGAGATCCCTTGCAGACTACACACCAGAATGAATAGGAGCTCCCAGCATCCACCTCTTAAACTGCTGCAGGACGCTCCCCGGTCACCTTGGCAACCGGGAGGGGGAAGGGAACACTAGACCCCAGGGAGAATCAGGCTGGTGACAGGGACATCCTGGGGGCAGGGATGCTGTCTGCATAGATGAAAAGCAGGTTGGGAGGTGTGCAGAGAGCTCCCAGCCAGCTGGCCAGGAGGGAGGGGGCCCAGAGTAATTTGATATGGCCATTTGGCCTAGTGACACATGGGACAATTGGAGCAATACAGAGCAGGACTCTGAGGGCATGTGATACAAGGCATTAATAAGGGGATTAATAATTGGCAGGCTCCCATACCATGACAGGCCCCCTTCCCATGCTGAGCGCTATTGTTCTCCTCCATCCCCACTGGACACTATTATCGGCCCCCTTGCCATGCTGAGCACTATTGTTCTCCTCCATCCCCACTGGACACTATTATCGGCCCCCTTCCCATGCTGAGCACTATTGTTCTCCTCCATCCCAACTGAGTACTATTATTGGCCCCCTTCTCATGGTGAGCACTATTGTTCTCCTCCATCCCCAATGGACACTATTATTGGTCCCCTTCCCATGCTGAGCACTATTGTTCTCCTCCATCCCCACTGAGCTCTATTATTGGCCCCCTTCCCATGCTGAGCACTATTGTTCTCCTCCATCCCCACCGAACACTATTGTTCGCCCCCACCCCCTGCTCAGCACAATAGTTTCCCCTTCCCCCCGCTGGGCACTAAAGTTCTCCTTCCATTCACCACTGAGCACTACTGTTCTCCTCCATCCCCTTCCCTGGGCAATGTAGTTCTACTATTATTCTTCTCCACCCTTGCTTGGCACTATATTTCCCCCCTCCCTGCACCTGGCAATGTTGTTCTCCCCCCACCCCTGCTGGGCACTATTGTTTTTCCTGCTAGGCACGATTGTTCTCATTGCTGGACACTCCCCCAGGGCACTATAATTCTCCCTACCCACTGCTAGGAACTATAATTCCTGCCAACCCCAACTGGGCACTATTGTTCTCCCTCACCTCCTTCTGGGCACTATTGTTGTTTCCCACCCCCAGCTGAGTCCTATTGGTCTTCTCCACAACATCAGCAAACTATATTTCTCCACCTCCCCTTGCTGGGCATTATAGTTACACACACACACACACACACACACACACACACACACACACACACACACACTGTACACTATTGCTCTCCCCCCCCCACCGCAGATGAAATCAGTTCTATCTTATCCACTCTATACAAAGCTAAAACATAAAAAAGCCCATGAAGCAGACACTCAGGCTTTGAAGACATCCAAATGAAAGGATTCTGGCTGATTTAGGAATTTTTTTTTGCTACAGGCCTAACATGGATCATAACCAGGTCTGCTGTTTCTCCTGGAGGAGCAGGAAGAGGAAGGGCTGTATCAGTCCCATGATGGAGATCTGGAGCATCTTCACCTGTGAGGACCATAACATCGAGGTCTTCTCCTTGGAGTCACAAGATTGGTCCTATGAATGCATAGAGCGGTGCTGATATGGGGCAGAGCAATGCAGGCCTGTATAAGAAGATAAGGCATCATCAAATGTATCCAAACTGATGTTTTTCAGCAAAAAGAAGAGATGTTTTTAACTAATAATAATAATAATAATACAACTCTAATGAGTAAATAGAATACTACCCTACCTATGCTCTCCTGCTAATGGTTAGCCAACAGTTAGCTAACAAAACTGACAGAAGCAGTGTTGTGTTTCATTTGAAAACTGAATTTACTTCTGTGAAGAGTTCTGTAAAACTGCAATACAATCATATAAACTGAAATTATAATATGTTTGTAGATATGTCTCTCACAAATTCTTACAATGAATACATTTCTTGCAAACTGCTACCTACAATCACATTGAATACATTTCAATGCGATCTAGCTATGCATATGACTTTGACAAACACAATGAAAGAACTTACAGACATACGTGTATCAAAGAGAGAATAGAGGACACCTTTACTGGTAGTCTTCTGGAAGCTAAAATCACTGCAATGGTTTATGGAAAATCTTTATTCTTAACAAACATGAAACACTTCCTGTTCTTGTTGAAAGGGAATAATAAAAACAGGTGCAGTTGCAGTGAACACCCATTAGATGGTTCCCTACTCAACACAATGATGATATACGACAGGGGTATTGAATTAAATTCAAGGAGGTTCGGTCACTAAATTTTTCTTCTGGCCGAGGTCTGAATAGGGTGTGCCCATCAACGTGCTCCCTTACATTACGTGTCGCCATCAGAGTGCAACTTTATATCATGTATTTCCATCACGTCAGGTGTGCCCATCAGAGTGCTCCTTTACATCAGTTGTCCCCATCAGAGTGCCCCTTTACATCAGGTATCCCCATCACATTGCCACCTTACATCAGGTATTCCCATCAGAGTTCCCCCTTACACTCAAAGTACCCCTTTCTATCATATTTCCCCATCAGACTGGCCCTTTACATCATATTCCCCATCAGAGGAATACACAACGGAAGCAAAAGAATGTTACATCACTTCCGTTTCAACGCGAAACATGTCATCACTTTCACACCTGCAAATCATGTAGTGTTTCCATTTTTTTTGTCTTACCCCTGTAAGAAGAACAAGAATAGAAGGCAAACCTTCCAATGGGGACGTTTGTTGGAACCTTTAAGAAGAACAAGAACAGAGAGGAAATCTCCCAATGGAGATGCTTGATGGGACACATTTGTTTGTTCAGGATCCCCTATCTAAGAAAGAATTTCCCTCATATTGGGCAGCATGGTGGCTAAGTGATTAGCTTGACTCTGGCAGTACTAGGGTCATTGGTTAAATCCCAACCACGGAACCACCTGTCTGGAGATTGCATGTTCACCCTGTGCCTGTATGGGTTTCCTCCCACACTCCAAGGACATCCTGGAAGGTTAATTGGATCCTGTCTAAATTGGCCCTAGTATGTGTATGTATGAATGTGAGATAGTGAATGTACAATATATATATAAAGTGCAGCATAAATTGACAGCGCTATATAAGTACCTGTAATAAACAAATATTGAAGAGATTTCCTTTTGCTTCCTGTTCTGTCTATAGGACACAATATGCAGCATATACTATACAGCACAGCAGAAACATAGAAAAGTAATGGCAGAAGAAGACCGAGTGGTCCATCGAGTCTGTTCGTTTTTTGTTTTGTTTTCTTGGGGGTTTTTTTGAGGGGGGGGTATTTGTGGTTTTCTTGTGGGATTTTTTTTGTTATTTGAAGCTATTTACTGTTGACTGGCTCACTACCTCTGCTGAAAGTTTATTCCAAGTAACTACTCTTTCAGTAAAATAGTACTTTCTGAGATTAGCTTTGAACTTTCCTCCAGTTAGTTTAAGGTCATGTCCCCGTGTTCTTGATTTTGGTTTCATGTTGAAAATACTGCCCTCCTGAGCCTCATTTACCCCCTTGATGTATTTAAAGGTTTCAATCATGTCTCCCCTTTGCCTTCTTTCCTCCAGACTGTGCATGTTAAGTTCCTGAACTCGCTCTTGATATGTTTTATCCCCCAGACCTTTAACCATTTTTGTTACCCGTCTCTGGACTCCTTCTATCTTATCAATATCTTTTTGAAAGTGAGGTCTCCAGAACTGGACCCAGTATTCTAAATGAGGTCTAACCAGGGGCGGACTGACCATTTGGAAACTCAGGCACTGCCCAAGGGCCCAGGGTCAGTAGGGGGCCCCATGATCCCCTATTGCCCGGGGGCCCCATGAGTTGTCAGTCCGCCCCTGGGTCTAACTAAAGATCTATATAGAGGAATCAGGACCTCCTTCCTCCTGCTGGTGACCCCTCTAGTGATGCATCCTAGAATTCTTTTCACCTTCCCCACTGCCTGGCCACATTGTTTGCTCGTTTTGCAATCATCTGAAATAAGTACCCCCAAGTCCTTTTCCTCTGAAGTGCTGGCCAACACTGCACCCCCAATGTTGTACTCTCTCAATGAATTCTTTTTCCCTAGGTGCATTATTTTACATTTAGAAATATTGAACTGCAATTTCCACTTTTTTGACCAATCATCCAGCAATGCCAGATCATATTCCATTGTACAAACACCTCCAGGGATATCAACCCTATTGCACACCTTTGTGTCATCAGCAAAAAGACATCCCTTACCCAACAAACCTTTAGTTATATCACTTACATATAGATTAAATAGAACAGGACCTAGTTCAGAGCCTTGTGGTACACCACTAGTGTCTGGTCTCTTTTCCAAGTAAACCCCATTTACAACCACACTCTGGTATCTATCCTTTAGCCAGCTGCATATCCACTGAACCACCCAAGGACTAAGTCCTAGCTTGTACAACTTTTGTATTAGATCATTATGTGGAACTGTATCAAATGCCTTGCTGAAATCAAGATATGCTATGTCCACAGCATCACCCTGGTCCAAAACATTGGTAATATAGTCAAAAAATCCAATCATATTAGTCTGACATGATCTGCCCTCAGTAAAGCCATGCTGCTTTGGATCCAGCAAGTTGTGTGTTTTTAAGTGATCAATGATCCTTCTTTTCAGGAGTGATTCCATTAACTTGACTACAACCAATGTTAAACTCACTGGCCTGTAATTGTTAGCTTCTACCTTGCTGCCCTTCTTGTGGATAGGTACAATATTAGCTGTCCAAAAGATCATTTAATAGTCCAACAACTATACCTTGAAGTTCAATCCTGGGAGGAATACCATCAGGGCCTATTGCTTTACTAATCTTACTAATTACTTCCTCTGCTACCTTGTCCTAAAAATAATCCATCACTACCAAAACCAATATGATTTCCCAACCTATTATTGTTCATATAAGTTATTTCTGAGAAGACTGAACAAAAGTAATTGTTTAACCACTTGCCCTCCTGAGGATTTACCCCCCTTCCTGACCAGGCCATTTTTTGCATTACGGCACTGCGTTACTTTAAGTGACAAATACGTGGTCATGCACTGCTGCACCCAAATTAAATTACGTCCTTTTGAGCTTTCTTTTGGTGGTATTTGATCACCTGTGTGTTTTTTATTTTTTGCGCTATAAAAAAAAAGATCGACAATTTTGAGAAAAAAACAATATTTTAGAATTTTTGCTATTGAACATGTCCATTAAAAAAACTTTAAAAATGTCATCATAAATTTAGACCAAAATATGTTCTGCTACATGTCTTTGCTAAAAAAAAATCCCAATAAATTAATTGGTTTACGTGAAAGTTGTAGCATTTACAAATGGTGGTATATATACTGGGATTTTTTTAAAATTTTTTAATAGTAATGGCAGCGACTACAGGACTGCGGTGGACATTCTGACACTGGGGGGAACTGACTTGGTGTCACTGACATCCCCAGTGGCACCAATACAGTGATCAGTGCTAAAAAAAAAAGCACTGACAGTATACTAATGGTACTGGGCAGGAAGGGGTTAACATGAGTAGTGATCAAAGGGTTAAAAGTGTGCTGGGTGTGTTTTACTATGGGGCGGTGTCTGTGTGCTTCACTGTAAGCATACTGCTTTGGATGGCTGGGCTGCGCACAGCCATCCAAAGCAGTATGTCCGAGCTGATAGGGAGGAGAACTGTTAGTAAACAAAACAGTTCTCCTCCCTGTCAGACAGCCCGATTACACTGGGCACCGGCGAGAAATCACCGGACGGGACCCGGTGATTGACAGCCGCGGCCCCCCTACCCGTGAATACAAAATCACGTATATATACGTGATTTTGGGCACCCATGCCACACCGTAGCAGTATTTCTGCTATAGGGCGGTCGGGAAGTGATTAAGTAGTTTGCTACATTCAGGTCTCCCTCAACATAAGTGTTGTTCCCAGTTTTCATTTTAGTGATCCCGTTGTATTTTTTTTTTCTATCACTAATGTACCTAAAAAAGGTTTTGTCTCCTTTTTTAAAAGATTTAGCAATCTCCTCCTCTTTCTGTGCTTTGGCAGTGCTGATAATGTGTTTGGCCACCTTTTGTCTATTCTTATACTTTTCTCTGTCAGCCACAACTCCTGTTTCCTTGAATGTCATATATGCTTATTTTGTTTCTTTACTATCCCACTTGTCTCTTTAGTGAACCATATTGTTTTTTTCTTCTGTTTATTCTTACTAACCTGCCTGACATATAATCTAGTTGCCTCCAGGATGGTAGACTTTAACAGTGCCCACCTTTGCCCACTTTTATTCCATTCTTTCAATTCATATTTTAGAAATTCACCCATTTCAGAAAAATTTGTCTTTTTGAAATCTAAAACTTTGGTTTTTGTATATGATTTTCAGTTCTTATTTTAATATCAAACTAAAGACATTGGTGATCACTAGAACCCACATTTTCTCCCACTGCAATATTAGACAGTTGATCCCCATTTGTCAGTACTAGGTCTAGAATTTGATCACCTCGGGTTGGACTTTTTACTAACTGTTTAAGAGAAAGCCCATTCAGTGCTTCCATTACATCTCTGCACCAGCTTGTAACAGCAGTTTGAGAATTCCCGTTAATGTCAGGCATGTTGAAGTTACCCATAAGCAAAACCTCCCCCTTCATTGCCATTTGAGTTATCTCGATAATCAACAAGTTATCATAATTATTATTATACAGGATTTATATAGCGCTTCACAATATAAAGGGAGACAATGCAGCAACAAAACAGTTCAATACAAGAGGGATAGGAGGGCCCTGCTCCTTGGAGGGAGGGGCTAGTGGTACAAAAGGTAGTAACTGTGGGGGATGGACTGCTAGGAGGAGTAGAAGATTTCATTATTAGCTGAGGGCAGGATAGGCTTCCCTGAAGAGATAGGTTTTCAGAGATCGCCTAAAAGTGAGCAGAGTAGGCGATAGTCTGATAAATTGCGTAGGCAGGGCAGAGTAGGACTGGCCATAGAGGGATTACTTTGACGCAGTTGGCCAGCTTAAACATGTATTGCAATATGTGTGAACCAAATATCCCTATTTGTTGCATAGTTTGCTTGAAAGGGTATATACCAGTGTGCAGAGGGTCCTTCAGAATTTCTAGAGTTAATGTGGTTACACCCCTTTAGCACCTGATGGATAAATGCATGCACTAGCTGTATGGATTTGAGCACAGGGATCTCTTGTTTGTTGTATTGTTGGGTCAGTAGCCAGACCTGAACCTTGTAGCTCTCCCCATTGTGTCTTTTCCCCTATGCTAGCATTGTGTCCACAGTAGCACTTGCGTAGGCAGGGCAGAGTAGGACTGGCCATAGAGGGATTACTTTGACGCAGTTGGCCAGCTTAAACATGTATTGCAATATGTGTGAACCAAATATCCCTATTTGTTGCATAGTTTGCTTGAAAGGGTATATACCAGTGTGCAGAGGGTCCTTCAGAATTTCTAGTCTGATAAATTGGGGTAGAGAGTTCCAGAGGATGGGGGAACATAGCATAACATGTGTAGTTAGACTTCCAGACTATGCTACCTTCAGTTCTTCAAACTGATAAAGTAGAAAGTTGTCCCTAAAACACATCCAGAGACCTGACATGTGGATGAGTCTTTTGATGCTTGGACACCAACAACTACATTGCAGCCACTGGCCACGGTGGAGAAAAAAAACCTGGGAGGAGCACAACTCTTAACTCTAGATGCACCATGTAAACTAAGAACCTATTCACATTAATACATATGCACAGGTTTGCAATTGTTTTTTTAATGGTGCTAATTCATATATATGCAGCGATGGCAACACAGAGTACATTGGATAATAAATGTTCATGTGCATTGTTTCATCAGTAGTAAGGCATTATAGGGGCTTTGGATAGTAATGGCAATGCATGTCCACCCATCATGGAGCATGTCAAAAACACACCTCACAAAGGAGCTGCAACCCAAGTGCTTAACTGTAAATTTCAAGTTCGTGAATGCATTTAACTCTTTCTCTTAACCAAAAAAAATGAGTATTTATTTGTTGTTATGTTCTCTGTTATGTGACACTGAACAACACGTCTACTAAGTGTGGAACTAAAATATGTCCCTCTATCCCATCTCTGTGGATGATATGCACGCTGAAAGATTTCTGGATGCTAACAAATCTTCCTTAGAATCCTCTAAATTCAGAAAAACTTTACAAAGCATTACACTTCTGCTAACTCTGAAAATCTAGTAAATCTGTATAAGACAAGTTTTCCTCTATATTTTTTAATATATGTGAGTCTAATAAATAAATCAAATTCTACCTGGTGTGCTCCTTTTTGGGTGAGAATTTCCATCATCAGTAATGATTCACTTTATAAGATCGTAACTGAACCGCATATTTCTCAAAATAGGAAACTGCGGTAAAGAATAGCAAATGTTTACTGAGTTCCTAAGAATGTCTGTTTGACTGTAAAAGGCCACTTCATTTTAATAAAGCTGAACACCAAGCAAACATTCAAGAAATACACATATGAAATACATAAGGGAGCTGTTTTACAGTATTACTATAGGATTCTGTTTATGTCCATACATTCCCAAGATTTACTCCCATCAGCATGTTGCCTGTCAACATATTTGCATATCTGAGAACTCTCTGGAAATGATCCAGCAATGCCGTAATTATGCATTGGTTGCTGGGTTTCGACATGGAAGAAAAATATATTTCAAATATATTTTAAAAATATTCTTCCCAAATATATTGACATATATTAAAAATACTACCATTTTGGCCATATTCAATATTTTTAAAAATATATTTAAATATATATATATATATATATATATATACACACACTGTATGTTGCAATGCATTTTTATTACAAAATATATGACAAATATTTTTAAAATTACATTTAGTAATTATATATACTGCATGTTGAAATGCGTTTTTTTATATATTTTTGAAATATATTGAATATGGCCAAAACTGTAGTATTTCAAATATATTTCAATATATTTGGGAAGAATATTTTTAAAATATATTTCAAATATATTTTTATTCCATATGGGTTGTTGCGAGAATCATTTACATCTCCATAATTCTGATTCCAAATATGTAAACAGTGCGGAGCAGCGAGCGTGATGTAGTTTCTCTAAATCACACATGCTGCACTCTGCATTCACTGACTGTTGTGCCATGGAGTAGCCGCTGCAGGGAAGAGAAGGGAATGCCAACAATGGATGGGCAATGGAAGCTGGCGAGTGATGTCAAGGCTCTGGCAATTCAGTCCTGTTGTCAACTGCTGTAAGACACAGGGGAGCCAGAGCTTCTGCATCGCACAACCGCAACGGAGCAGAGTGGAAAAAAGGGATTTACACTCATCTTTTTTACCTACAGTATACAGCATAGGTAGGAGGAAGTGAATGCAGTGTTTTTAAGAAGACATAATTGGCTATTCACACCGGAATGCAGTGCAGGAAATCCATGTTCCATGTTTGTTTCCTGCATCACAATCCAAATTGAGTCTATGATCTGCTGCGTGTGTCAGTTGATTCCTAACAACATCCCAATTGCAGGTAACAAATGCAGTGCATTTGCCTGTACTGAATTGCATGGTACCACAGTACCATGTTGCATTGTGTATTTAAAAGTAGTGTATGAACTACTTTTGGTGCAATCCAGTGCCATTTCAGCCCACTCAAATGATTGGACTGAAGATCACATCACACAAAATCGCACAGGAACGTGAAGTGCGCCGGCACTAATTGTAGCGTTCACTTTCACTTCAAGCTCAACTTCAAGCAGATATATTATTTCAGCTTTGTATACAAATCTTCTGTCACAAGTGTACAATACAACACTGAAATCGCATACAATCAGCCCTGCCTACATTCTTTGTGAATTACAGAATACCTCCCACTAAGTTATGGAAACAAAGAGAGGGAAATGTGTTCTGTAGTCCATATCAACAGCAAGTAGCCTAGGGTGACCATTATATATTTATATATATTTAGCACAATGCATAAGCATTGTCACCCTGGGACACAAGGCAGTTGGTTGACAGGATCACCAGGTGAAAATAAAGGAAAAAGCCAGAAAAAAAGAAAACTAAAGAAGCCACCAGGGACTACTTACATTTCTGTTTTCAAGTTTAGTGACGCTAAACAAAACCCTTATTATTGGGGCGTGGCCGGGATGTGAACCTGACTGGGTGCAAGGTGCTGGAGCTCCAATCCTGACTTCTCCAGCAGCTTCCATTGTACTTCTTTCAGTCTTCCAGGACTGGGCACTGAGCCTTCCTCAGTGCCCAGTTGTGGCAACTATTTGGCACTTCTTATGGCCCTGAGCCTGTCATGCTCTACACACGCTGAAGCTGCTATTCTCTGCTCTTCTTCCTCAGCGGTCATCTTGCCCATGCGGTTTTCAGCTAGAGCCATGTCGGTCGGCACACAGACTTCTCCGGGTGATAGCGTGGAAGTGTCTCCTTCCAGCGTGGACATTCTAGCAGCCATCACCACCTGCAAAGAGACTTTAACTGCCAAAATAAACTTCCTGGACTTGGACAAGTTCCACTCCAAGGTGTCAGAGGTGGAGCATCGCATCTCAGAGGTAGAGGACACGGTGTGGGCAGGCTCCAGAGAACTCCATGCCCTCCAGGTCAAATAGACTAAGGAGGTACATATCTGTTCCCTCAGTCTCCAGGAGAAGGCGGAAAGGACCAAGCCAGTGGAGTTTTCTCAGCTCAACAGCTGCTTACCAAGGTTTTTGATCTAACTGACATGTTGCCCACCTTCATGGTTGCACGGGTCCATAGCATTCCACCTACACCTCCCACACTGGGGTCCCCCGTGCCCTTTCCTACTTCGCCTGCTCAACTACCAGGATCGGGACCTGGTCTATGAAAACACCAAACTCCTGTTCTTATCAAGTTACTCCCCAGAAGTACAGCAACACCACAGATCCTACATATAAGTCCAGAAATGTCTCCACGACAAGCAGGCTTTACTCTAGCAGGCTCCAGGTCAGAGATGGGGACCGTGTCCATTTCTTCAATATCTCAGAAGTGGCATTCAACTGGCTGGATTCCCGTTAAAAGCTGCTTGCCCCCATGCCTTTTACTGTATCCTTCAACTTGTTACAGCAAGTATTCCAGCTCCAGTTTTCATTTATACTGTTTGTTCCCGGTTCTCTTCTGGTTGACTTTTTGTTTTAAATCTATACTGGACGAGGGTGCTTTTCCCAATGTATCATCTGGCCAATTGATGAATCTAAAATATATAACCTTTATTGAAATATATAAAAAAATGTATGCTCAGCTGTAATTAATGCCTATTGGAGTAGAATGTACTACGCATAACAATATGACTGTATACAATTGCAATTATTTACCTTACACCAAATGGTTAATAACACCAGACCAAATCAAATACTAAACCGTTTTAGATGAAGTGATGGCACAAAAAGAAACACTGTAGTTTGATCATAAGCCTATCAGCTTGAATATATAATCTCTATAAAGGAAATGGAGTTACCCCATGGACAAAACTAATTAGATAGTATAATATATCTTGCTACAGATATGTAATATGGGTACACTCATCCACGGGCTTAAACGTCAGCCTTTCATGGACAAGCCCCATACATCACCATATCCAGAAAAAATACCTCACTGTCTTGAGGAATGCAACTGATGCATTGTAAAGTGCAGTACAGACCTCTCCAAAAAAAGGGGGGAGAGGAATTTATACCATGTGCATTCAAAAAGTGCTCCCAAAGAAAGACCCAGAGAAAGAAACTCTACATGTTTCGCGCCAGAAAACAGAGCTTCGTCAGGAGTATGAAGAATAAAAATGGGTCACATAGTGGCTGGAAGTTGTGCTTAGCTGCACATGGTGGCAAAATGACACCTATCTTTTGTTTCACCTCTATATATAGAGATGGCCATCAAAATGGCCCCCTCACATGCTCAGTTCCTCAACAGACACCATCTTGTGGACAAAACCTGCACATGCTCAGTACCTCAACAGAAGCCATCTTGTGTACAAAAAAACAACACCACAGCAGCACATCAGTCCATAACACAATAGACACTGCTGGTGCTCTCAAACACTGTTAATGCCCCACTAGTTAAGAACCAAAATTACAGTTCATACCATTATATAGCATTTATGGAGCAGAGTAAAACAAAAAGCACAGAATCCCTAATCACACACAAAGGGAAGGAAGGTAAATCCTTCATTTAATCCATAAGGTGCCCTTGAGCCTAAACGGAAAATCCATTTTGCTTCAAGTTTCCAAAGACATTTATCTAGGTCTCCTTTTCTAGGACCCAGATTATATTTGTCAATAATCCAAAAATTTAACAGGTCAGTCTTACCATCATGTTTTTGTATCATGTCTTGCTACTGGTCTATCCTTGTTTTGAGCAATATCATTTACATGTTCAAGAACTCGTCTCCTAAAGGGGTGAATTGTTTTTCCTACATATATTAGGGGGCATGAGCATTTTAAAGCATAGATAAACCCCTCTGTGCTGCAATTATAGAAATCTTTTATGTTAATAATCTCCCTATTTTTAGGGTTAACAAACTCCTTGGTATTACTCAAGAAAGTAAGTGCCTTACAGTTACCACACCTGAAACTACCTTTTGGGTTTTCAGGTAGCTAAGTGTGTTTCATTGATGTTTTAGAGGTTTTTCCTAGGTTTATTTATTTCAGGTACTTGTATAGTGCTGTCAATTTATGCAGTGCTTTACATATAGATTGTACATTCACATCATTCCCTAACCCTCAAGGGGTGTACAATCTAAGGTCCCTAACTCACATTCATACATACACATAATAGGGACAATTTAGACAGGATCCAATTCACCTACCAGCATGTCTTTGAAGTGTGGGAGGAAACCAGAGTACCCAGAGAAAATCCACGCAGGCACAGGGAGTACATGCAAACTCCAGGTAGTTGGTGCCGTGGTTGGGATTCGAACCAATGACCCTAATACTGCCAGGTGGAAGTGCTAACCATTTAGCCACTGTGCTTTGTGCTAACATGTTTCTCAAATTCCTAGCCTATCTGTAGGTTATCTTAGGGTCTTTAGATAGGATCTGTGATAGATATTTGTCCTCATGCAAAATGTTCCAATATCTCTTTATGATGCTGAAAATCTGCCCTGATTGATTTGAGTATGTACCTATGATACACATGCCTTGCTGGTCATCCACTTTTATGGTTTTCTGACCCAACAGAGATTCTCTCGGAACCCCTTTCACTTTCTCATAGAATTTAATTAAATCAGTCTTATGATAGCCACGTCTCATAAATCTGTCAAACTATGTTTGACTCTCTATTTGGATTGCCCCTTCCGTTAGAAGCAATTTCTCTTTGCTCTCATATATTGACCATAGTGGATTCCTCTTTTCAAGGCTGCTGGATGTGAACTTCCCCAATGTAACAGGCTATTCGTGGAAGTCGGTTTTCAATAGATTATTGTATTAATATTGCCTCCTTCACCCCTTTTAATCTCCAAGTCCCAAAAATGTATGCTATCATATTTTATTTCACTCGTGAAGTACATCCCAATATTGTTTCGATTTAAAGTGGCTACAAATTCCACAAACAGATCCTTTTGACCCTGCCATAATATGAACACATCATCAATTAATCTTAGCCACATAAGGATGTGTGACATAAAGCATTCTAGTTCTTCTACAAAGACCATAGTACATTCCCACCACCCAAGAAAGAGATTTGCATATGAAGGTGCGCAGGATAAACCCATCGCAGTTCAAGGGGCAGCTTCCTTTCAGGAGGAGATCCTGGAGGCATTCCATCAGTTTTACAGCTCATTATACAGTTCAACTCTCCCCTCCGACTTCTGCCCTGAAACCCCGTCCTCCCTTCTAGACCAGGTGGCTGACTGGAGGCCTTCCATCAGCTTTAAAGCTCATTATACAGTTCAACTCTCCCCTCCGACTTTTGCCCTGAAACCCTGTCCTTCCTTTTAGATCAAGTGGTTGACTTTCTGAAGAAGTATGCATCGTTTTGGTACGTCCTATTATCCCTTAGGAGGTCCTTGCAGCCATACAATCCTTTCCTTCGGGGCAAGCACCAGGCCCTGATAGCCTCCTCCATTGACTTTAATATGGTAGGGTGGCCTTTCCAATGGGAAGTGCTACGGAGAATAGGGTTTCCACTACTTTTTATTGTTTGGTTGAAGGTTTTCTAGAAATATCCTATGGCCTCTGTCAAATACAGTAGCGGACTGTCTACTTCTTTTCACTTACATAGGGGTACACGACAGAGGCCCTTCATACCTCGCCTGATATTAGATGGTTTCGCATCAGATGCCTGGCGGAGAGGGTGGCCCTGTATGTGAATGACCAATTCTTGTTTCTTAATGTGGCTGGTCTCTCGTTACAGAGGGTGCTCCAGGTTTTGAACTCCTAATCCTTGGTTACAGGTGAATTGGACCAAATCCCTGTTGTTCCCGATTGACTCTGAGGCCCAATGTATGGCCCCACCTGATATACTGCTATACCGGTACTTCAAGAGGTCAAGCTAAAATTGAAAGCGTCAGAGTCCCTGCCGTTCTCCTTACTGGGACAAATCAATTTAATTGATATGAAAATCCTCCCCAAGTTCTCATACTTATTTTGCAACTCCCCTCAGTGAATTCATAAATCCTTCTTTAGTCGTTTACACCAACTTTTCTTCTCCTTTTTGTGGGGCCCCCAAACTCCCAGATACAAACTGACTACTCTCATGCGTCCCCTCTCCCAGGGGAACTTGGCCCTCCCAGATTGTTTAAATACTTCCTGGCTACCCAGTTGGCTACTGCCGCTTGGTAGCTCTGCCTAGATAGAACCAACCCCTCCACCATGTTGGCAGTGGCCCGTTTGCCACTTTTATACATGTTACCTGATCTGGGAGCCTACACCAAACATAACATCAAGTTAGGCTCTCAAGCTGCAGTGTACTGCTCCCTGAGATCCCTAGCTCAATTATCCTTGGATTTCAACATTCCAGCCTACTACTTTTTTTGTTATATGTAGTTCTCCCATGCAATAGCCAGATTCTGCAAGCCTCTCCTTTGGTGATACAATCGGAACTGGAACATATGGTCGGAATAGTGCTGAAAAAACTACTTGTCACTTATATGCTCATGTTATTTTTGTGTCTTTACCAGCTTTGGAGGGCTCAGTGGCAGCGCAACATTACGCACTTAGATAATGATGACTGGGAGGCTATCTGGGATCTCCCTTTACACACTTTAGTTTCCTTGCAGGATCTGCTTATCCAATTCAAGATAGTACATAGGGCCTACTACACTCCATCTCGGCTCCATAAGATAAATCAGTTGCATCTACTGGAGTACTGGAGGTGCAGCCGTTCCCCGGGAGATTTCTCCCACATTTACTGGAGGTGTTCTGCTGTCGCTGGGTTCTGGGAAGAGGAGTTGGCAATGATCAACACTGTGACATCTACCACTCTGAGACCCACCATGGAAGTTTGTTTGTTGAGCTTGGTGGAGAATCACAACCCCACAGCAACAGATATCACCCTGATAAGCCTTCTCCTTTTTTATGCTAGAAAGGTGTAGCACTACCCCTTTAGGAGCTGCTGAAGTTTTGGGTCTCCCTATAGTCCTGCACAACCAGGCAACATGCATTTCCACAACAACTTACATTCTGGAGTCAGTAACCAGTCCTTGAGCTTGTTTATGGATTTTTATTAGGAAGATTTCAACGTGAATAGAGTAAGCAGTGTACGAGATGCCCAATGGAACTGAGAAACTGAGGACAACTATCTGGTACAATGGTTCTGGAAAAAGTTTCTTCTGGAGAGCTAGCCAGCATCTCCTGTAGTGCCATCTCAGACCCTAGATTTTCCTTATCAGCTGTTCTGGGTGAATCCCTGAGCAGGGGATCTAATGTCTAGCACATAGATAGTGAAACAGTCCTGGATGGCAGGCTAATCAAGCTTCCCACTAGAGTGCTTCCTTCCCCTATCTGGCCCAGGGGGTGAAAGTCTACTCCCTCAGGTCTAGTCCTTCTCCTATGCTGCTGGTGGGTTGGTGGCTGATAACAGGCCTTTTAGCTGGGATGCTCCTTCCCCGCAACAAAGGTGGTCCTCGGTTTGGGGGTCAGAAAAGGTCTAAGCTTTCCGCCTTCCAATCTTCACTGCCTGCAGGTGAGCCCATCTCCATCTGGCCCCCCTGCCAGGCTCCTCTCTTCAGCCTCACTTCTTCATCTCCAACATCCATGCGAACTCTCCTGCTGCTGAGCAGGCTCCGTTTCTCCTAAAGGTTGTCCTAGGCTCTTGCCAAGCCTCCTGTTTGGAAGAATACACACTTCCCATACCTCGGATCCACCCACTGTTTCTAGACCTTTCTCTAAAGTTCTAGAGCAGGGGAAAATTCCAGAGGGCTGCTCTGCAGAGTCTTTCAGTTCTGACCATAATTTGACCCCTGGTAGCTATCACACCCAGGCCGCTACTCAGTCCTCCTTGCTAACAATTGGAGTCTAGTTCCCCCTAGCTGACTAGGAGGGTGCTACAAAGGCCATCACATTGCACTGAAAAAAGCAGGTCCCCCCAACCACCTCCTTTTTAAAATGTCAGCTTACCGTTATACAAAGACACCTATGTAAATTGCAACTGTCCAAAAAGTACAACAGAGTGTGGTCCAAGTGGCTGTCAGAGCCTATGACTGCCTCCTCTTTACCTGCTAGTTAGATTTTGCCACTGAGTACCTTCTGGTGCAAAATTTTCCATGATGGAGGCATCCTTTTGCTTTCAGTTCTAATATACCATCTCTTCTTGTTTTGTATATTTTATTGATTGTCTACAGCTGCAAGCCACACCCCCTCTTGTTAGAGGTGATACCCTTGCCATGCCATGCTATCAATGATATGTCAGATAGTTTGTACCCCTGCGTGGGTTTTCACTTGTATGATGTTTTGTTTGTCTTGTCTGTTTTTCTTGATAAAGCTCAAATAAACAGATTTTCACAAAAAAACAAACAAAAAAAACCTAACAAAATCCTTATTCTCAAAAATAATCTCTGATGGCAATGTAGACTCGGTTCACACTAGTGCCATTTTGCGGGTTGCAGTACAGCATGGCATGGCAGCCCATTCATTTGAATGGGCTTCTGTGCCTCGCAAAATGCAGGGAAAAGGTCCCTACACCAGTCCTGAAATCGCAGCTCACACTGGGAACCACACTACAGTGTGATTTCGAGTACGGATGCAATTTCCAGTGCGGGTTGTGTGCTATTAAGAATAAGGCACCCACCCACAGGTCCCACGTTTTGTGTGTGGGTGGTTGCAGCTGAGGGACAAAGTGCGGGTCTATTTTTTATTAAATCATTCCTACTGTGTTTTTCTACCTCCATATTACATCTTCTATGACCTCCAAAATCTCTCCTTTTCTTCCTTCTGTTTGTTTGGAACGAGCTGTGCACACTAATTGCAGTCATGTGCACTGCTCTATGCACAACCCAAAGTCCATAGTCTAGCTCAGGAGCAATCAGAAGAGGGTAGCTTCATACCTACAGTACATACAATGGGACCATGGAGAAGGAACGTATCCACCATCTAACAGGAAATCAAATCACAGCAGTTAAAAACTCTTAAAAAATAGAAGGGACATTTGTGAGTTAGGAATACATACCGCAATAGATTTTTTTCTTTTTAAACCAGAATTTAGTGTCACTTTAATGACCTTGTAGTACATTTTTTATAAAATTGTTTCATACAGTGTTTTTCTGCCTCTCTGCCTCCTTGTAACATTCTCCATAAGCAACCTGACCTCTCCTTTACCTTCTCACTTCCTTTTGTTTGGAACAAGCAGTGTATGTCATTAATGTGTAGGTCATGCACAATGTTCTATGTGCAATACAAATTCCATATGCCATAATCTTTCTCAGGAGCAAGAAAGAGAAGATGGCTATGTTCTGACATACAGTAGGGCCATGGAGAACAACCATTGCCACCCTCTAACAGGAAGTCAGATCAGGCCAAAAAAGGGATATTGAGATTTGGAGGAGACTGGGAGCAATAGAAGGAAGGTTTTTGAGTTAAGAACACATGCTTGAATAGAATTTTTTAAAACCAGAGTTTAGATACACGTTAAGCTCCACTGAGGCAGGAACTGATGAAATAGTTACGTTGTGTGGTGGAGCATGTTGATGTGGATGGTTGATCTTGTTTGAAAGCCTCCTAAAATGAATAAATGGAAAATAATAAAATACTTTGATTTCTCCCAAATGACAGACTCTTCCTGATCTATGCAATAAAAGCGACACCTTAGAGGCCACATTTCTTCCCTGTAGCAGGAGAGACGATAGACTGGCAAGGTTTTGGATCACAGCTTAAGCAACTACTGTGCTGAGAGCCTGTTTAGCTTGGCTGATCCATCCAACCTTCATGGTCTGGCATCATCCTCGTACACCTGCAGATTCGCTGGCATCCTCCTCCGTGTGAAGGATTGAAAGAAGTGTCTGCCTGGCTCTGGAGAGACCCCGAGTAAACATTCCATTTATTTTAATAAAACCCCTGACGCTTCAGTGTTTATTCTGGTAAGCTTTGATTGCACGTACTCTCCAGTCCAAACCACTGCACCTGTGCCTACAGGCCAGGAATAGGGCTCTGCCAGAGCAAAGCTAAGGGCAGGACTTTTATTGAAACCCCGGTGTGTTATCCGTCAAAGGACAGACTTCTGCCCAAAATAGACGATAACATTTACCCTTCCGCCTGAGTCACAGCAGGAGGACAGAGCAGGAGGTACACCAGGGTTAAAAAATAAGCTGCAGAAGAAAAATACTTTTTTCTCAAATGAGCTACTAAAAAATGACCCTTACATGCCTAGTTACAAAGTTTGTTTTTTAGAGCTTGACCTAGAAAATCACCTTCAAAGACATACCCCCTTAAAAATGTAAGTTCAGCCATTGGAGGCATAGGGGAATACTGGAGGTTAGGGTTCTTTCTGGGGTAACCCACATTCCTGTTGTATTTGATAGGGCAGGATATAGGAAGGTTTTTGGCTCATAGAATAACATAGATGTAAATCATGATGGGGGAACCTAGCTTTATCACTGTGTTTCATACATATTGGCCATTTTTTCTCTTTTTTAAAAATTATTTTGGAATCTTAGTGCTCCTGATCTCCTCCAGGCACCTCCTGTCTATTTGCAATCATTACAGTGTTATCTGCACACCATTGGTCTGGAACGGCTTCACAATACTGGCCCATGGCTGAACATTATGTGTTGGAAAGGCCACTTGTAGTCTCATCCAGGGGTGACAATGCAGGAGAAAAATTGGATTACCATTGTCACCCTATAACAGAAAGTGCCCGAGCAAATACCTTTTTAAGTTGAAGTTTAATCTACCTTCCCTGGTTCCTCCATTTTGATTACATACCTTATTTTAACACTTTTGCTGCCACTGATATATATCATACATCAATAGCAGCACTAGGGTAGGGGGTGGTTAAGCCATCCAGCACCCATACAGCCACCCAGGTAGTGCACACAATGGTATTGCAGGCCCAGTTTCAACATTTCTCAAGCACACTCAAATTTAAAGTGTTACTAAACCCAGGACCCTGCATTCACTATATCTGGTCTCCCACAGTACACATAATTATTTTAGTAAATATAAACTGCTAAATACCTTTTCTCATCAGCAGTTAGAGCAGTTTTGTGACTTCTATCAGTGCCTAGCAAAGCACATGATTAAAGCATGTAGGAGGTGTTTTCATTCTGCTCTAGGAAGATGCTGTCTGGACAGTGCTGATTGGCCCTGTGCTGATCACATGCACTCTCCCAAGAAAAAAAAACCTCTCTAGCAATACACACCAAACTGAGCAAGTGCAGAGTGACGCTACATGATATGTCTTATCAGGAGATAAGAGGGGACACTGGAAGAAGGGGAGGATCAGAGAAGTCAGGATCAAATAACCTTTTTGTACAATGCAGTGGATTAACCCCTTAGGTTCCACAATGTGTATACCAAGCATGCTTTAAGGCATATACAGACTGATTTTACTGTTGTGAGTTTAACACTTTAAGGCTTGACATGTTGGGTACTCAGCTAAACCTAATTTTTTTTTTAAAAATTGGGTGATATATTGCACTGTGTGCCCTAAAGATAAAGACGATCTTTAGCCCCCCACCCCAAAAAAAAATAAAAGTCAGCTGCTACAAATAATGTAGCTGCTGACTTTTAATTTTAAAAAAAGGAGAGAGGGGCGCCAAACTAAGTGCAGTATTAAAAGGTTCTTTTTATTAAGCAAGGTAACTGAGGTAACTCACTAGATAGCAGTAGAGAAAAGGCATGTATCTCAGGATAGATGTCATCCTTCAAAGGTAGGCTGGTGGAGAGGGCAGAATACTATGTAGGAGCTAAGGCTGCTGTGGAGACCTGGTCTCCTGGTTCCACGCTGGTAGCATCCAGCAGCTGTGATAGAAACCAGGCTGAAACGCAAATGGCGGCCGGGTGGACGTGACGTCACCACGTGAGCGTAATGCCGCAAGAGGGGATGGTAACGCATTTCGAAGCGTCAGCTGGTCTGACAAAGAAGCTGACGCTTTGAAATGCGTTACTGCCCCCTCTTGCGGCATTACGCTCACATGGTGACATCACGTCCGCCTTGCCGCCATTTGCGCTCCAGCCTTGTTTCTATCACTGCTGCTGGATGCTACCAGCATGGAATGGGGAGCCAAGTCCCCACAGCAGTCTTGGCTCCTAGATGGTATTCTGCCCTCTCCACCAGCCTCCAGGACCTTTAAAGGATGACGTCTATCCTCAGATACATGCCTTTTCTCTGTTGCTATCTAGTGAGTTACCCCAGTTACCTTGCTTAATAAAAATAACCTTTTAATACTGCACTTAGTTTGGTGCCCCTCTCTCCTTTTCTTCTCCATGCACAGAGTTCAGCTTTACTCTTAGGCTGCTGCCTCCTGATGTTGCTGATTACACTATACTCCTCATTGGAACACTCTACAGTACGGACTACTCCCCTACAATTTTGGACTTTCAGTTCTTCCTTTCTCTGCAGCGCCAATTTTATTAATTTCTGACTTTTAATTAAAGGACACTTACCTGTCCAGGGATCCTGCACTGTCCTCACCAAGACTAGTTAATCACCGGGGCCATGGTGCTGCCATGCTAACTGCGGGAAGCTGGCTGTGGCTCCTTATGGCTATACAGCTGGGTCCCTTACGAGCCATGCTGAACCCTGTGAATAGACCTGTGATGTGTCCCAAGAGGCTGCGGGTGGAGAGGGGGGTTGAATTTCAGCTCCAATTGTGTGGTGATTTGAGCAGAAGCGGAAGTGGGTACCCATCAAAATCAGATACCCGCTATCCCTCCCCAAAAAAAGAATGTCCAAAAGTTGAAGAGGAGGGGGGAGGAGGCAGAAAAGCAGAACTTCCCTACAGGGGTGAAGTTTCACTTTAACTTAAAGAAGAACTCCGGGATAGGCAAAAAGTCACCCATTAGTACACCCCCCAACATTAAACAGTTAATAAAATGTTTAAAATCCTTACCATTTAGGAGAAAAGTCTAATTGAGTTTTCACAACCTCATCTCTGTAATTAAAAAAATAACAGCATCTGCTCTGCCAAGATGGATGTGTAACAGCAAGGATCACATCATATCCTCTCCTCTCTTTCTGCAGTAAAAGGAAACTACAGTACCAATCAAGCAAAGGGAAATGTAGTGAGTGTAGGTGGGTACACTAGGCCTGTATTTGCTGAATGTGTCTGAGAGTCTCAGTCCACCCACTACTGCAAGTGGGGCTGTATTACATCACTGCTTCCTGGAGAAAGAACTACAGAAGGGATTTGCTAGGGTCAGTGGCTGGGAGAATAGGCGGCATAGCAGTCACAGGTCTTACAAACAGGAAACCAAAGAGAATAACGGTTTGATTTGAAAATGAATAGGCTATTTCAGAGCAACTACTGAGTGAGCCAGAAGATGGAGGACATGCTCAGTGAAGGTAGGAAATCAGCAACAAGGACTTGTAAAGAAGTTTTTGCCCAGTGTTCTGCTTTAAGTGTATTTTTTAACTGAAATGTAAAACTGTTGTACTAATATCATGTGACATAAACATTTGGCACAACCACTGTTTTATTCTTTGCCATTTTAAGCCTCTGCTTTAAGAAAATACAGTATATTTTGTTTTGGAAGCTTTAAGTAATTTTCAAGCCTAAAATGATTTTTCAAACGTATGTGCAAAAAAAGCAAAACCAACTCTGATAGCGAAAGGGTTAAACTCAGTAATGTCATTACTGGGTCTTCGTGCTTCTTTATTCAATACAGGCAGATCATACTGGTGGGAGGGGCTGGCAGGGTGCTGTGCATAGCTTTCTGACCATTACTCTCAAGAGCTCACAATCCTGATGCAAGCAGTGGATTGACCTTTGGAAAACGTTATGCAAATATCAAAATGCCTTGATGGGTGGATGTCAGTCTAGAGGAGTAGGTGTTCCTAGGCACCCTTGATAACACCATGTGAGTGGGGAGGAAAGAGCTAGATGATGCCAGGAAATGAAGTCAGGCAATGAAGCAGGCTCCATTTGCACACTGTGAGAGGTTCACAATGTGCAATGAACTCAAAGTAGGCATTTTCAGTAAAGGAGAGGAGCCTGTACAACTGAGCAAGACTGAAGGAAAGGTTAGAATTCAGCTTCAATTAAAGCAGTCTAGCCAGTTGCTGGGCTACAGCAATATGGATAAGGAGACATTGCCTTTTATTCTTCTCTTTCTTTACTGAGATACTGATATTATGCCACACCATTCTCCTCTGGCCAGCAGGGGGAGTGCTAAAGCCAAGGAAGCCCATAGACATCTATGTAGAACGCCGAGAATCCTGGGAGATGTAGTTTGAGACAGCAGCCATATAATGGGGCCAATTGACTCCTTACACTACAGATCCCAAAAGGCACTGTGCAGTAGGAGGAGTGGAGAGATGATTTTTATTAAACTGCCTGAGAAAGTTCTTCCTCCTGGCAAAGAAGGAGCTGGAGAGAGAGCATCTCTGTCTAAATGTTCGCCTGCCAGCGGGAGACCATACCAGCAGAGATCCAAGCCCAGGACTGGGAGTGAGGACACCTGGGAGCAGAGCAGCACCACCCACATCACAGCACCTTCACTGCTGCCACAGGGAGACTGGTGCATCCATCTTTCAGGGAGAGACCGACGGAGCCTCCCTTTTACAGCAAGAGGTCAACGCAGCATCCTGGGGATTAATGAGATGGGTGTTTGCCCATTTCTGATATTACTATCAGGGAACTGAGAGAGTACGACACCAAGTGTACACAATCCATACTGCATTCTATATCGCACTTACTCCACGCCTGGACTGCATCTTTACCAACCCTATACCGCATTATACCAAGCTTTTACCACATCTTAACCACACTTTGCTCCTGTGCTGAGACTATACCGTATCTATACTGTACCCATACTGCACGCAGGTTACATGGGACTGTCCTTAAGTGCACCAACACTCTTAAAGGGATCTACCATTAGCCAGCAGAAAAACAACTCAAAGGACTGCCACTCACATAATAATTATTCTGCAAGCTCCCTTTGCATACACTTTTAGCTTGTTGGAGTCAAAGACCACACTAGGGGTGTTGTTTTGTAGTTTTATTTTAGAGGAACTTGGATAGAGTTAGGGGTTTGCAGTAGAATACTCTGAAACAAAACTATTCACATCTTGAGGACACTAACTGTTCTAAGATAGAGCCTTAGACAAAGTCTGTAAGCAGATGGTAAACTTCTCCTGTAATGGCAGTGTAGTAGTGAAAAGCTTGATCAAAGTCTCTTGCAGGACTTGGCAGGTAGACAGAGCTCTTTGGATCACAAGCTAGTAATCCCTTTAGCTGGGCCCTTAGGTGACTAGAGGACAGCAGAGGGGGGGTTAAAAGCGCCAGGTCCCTGAGATCCCACAATGTCTGTACTCACAGGCTCTTGTAGAACTACCAGCAGCCTCTCTCAGTGATACCAAATTGATCCTCAGCGGACTACCCCCTCAGTCAGATTTTAGGAGAACCAAGGCCACTCCCCAGTTCCAGTCTCAGGCCCTCAGGTCACCCACCTGAGGCCTCTTGGCAGCAGGTGACAGTGAAGGCAAGCCTGCCTCGACCCTGGTGTGGTGCAATCCACTCTGGGAAGGACACTGAGCTCATGTGCTTCCAGAATATAAATACCAGCTCCCAGCATGCAGTGGGGCCATCCTCCCCCTGTAATTGGCCAGATCTGTATCCATATTAATGCTGTTCATTTGCCTAGTTCCCACCTACTGTATGTTCTGGAAAGCTCTAGTGCAGTGGTTCTCAACCTTTCTAACGCCGCGACCCCTTAATACAGTTCCTCATGTTGTGGTGACCCCCAACCATAAAATTATTTTCGTTGCTACTTCAGAACTGTAATTTTGCAGTGGGAGGAATAGTGCCCCATCATTGGTATCAGTGGGAGGACTAGCGCCCTATCATTGGTATCAGTGGGAGGAATAGTGCCCCATCATTGGTATCAGTGGGAGGACTAGCGCCCTATCATTGGTATCAGTGGGAGGAATAGTGTCCCACCGTTGGTATCAGTGGGAGGAATAGTGCCCCATCACTGATGTCAGTGGGAGGAATAGTGTCCCATCGTTGGTATCAGTGGGAGGAATAGTGTCCCGCCATTGGTGTCAGTGGGAGGAATAGTGCCCCATCATTGGTATCAGTGGGAGGAATAGTGCCCCATCATTGGTATCAGTGGGAGGAATAGTGCCCCATCATTGGTATCAGTGAGGGGAATAGTGCCCATCATTGGTGTCAGTGGGAGGAATAGTGCCCCATCATTGGTATCAGTGAGGGGAATAGTGCCCATCATTGGTGTCAGTGGGAGGAATAGTGCCCCATCATTGGTATCAGTGGGAGGAATAGTGCCCCATCATTGGTATCAGTGGGAGGAATAGTGCCCCATCATTGGTATCAGTGGGAGGAATAGTGCCCCATCATTGGTATCAGTGGGAGGACTAGCGCCCCATCACTGATGTCAGTGGGAGGAATAGTGCCCCATCATTGGTGTCAGTGGGAGGAATAGTGCTCCATCATTGGTGTCAGTGGGAGGAATAGTGCCCCATCATTGGTATCAGTGGGAGGAATAGTGTCCCATCATTGGTGTCAGTGGGAGGAATAGTGTCCCATCATTGGTGTCAGTGGGAGGAATAGTGCCCCATCATTGGTGTCAGTGGGAGGAATAGTGCCCCATCATTGGTGTCAGTGGGAGGACTAGCGCCCTATCATTGGTATCAGTGGGAGGAATAGTGCCCCATCATTGGTATCAGTGGGAGGACTAGCGCCCTATCATTGGTATCAGTGGGAGGAATAGTGTCCCACCGTTGGTATCAGTGGGAGGAATAGTGCCCCATCACTGATGTCAGTGGGAGGAATAGTGTCCCATCGTTGGTATCAGTGGGAGGAATAGTGTCCCGCCATTGGTGTCAGTGGGAGGAATAGTGCCCCATCATTGGTATCAGTGGGAGGAATAGTGCCCCATCATTGGTATCAGTGGGAGGAATAGTGCCCCATCATTGGTATCAGTGAGGGGAATAGTGCCCATCATTGGTGTCAGTGGGAGGAATAGTGCCCCATCATTGGTATCAGTGAGGGGAATAGTGCCCATCATTGGTGTCAGTGGGAGGAATAGTGCCCCATCATTGGTATCAGTGGGAGGAATAGTGCCCCATCATTGGTATCAGTGGGAGGAATAGTGCCCCATCATTGGTATCAGTGGGAGGAATAGTGCCCCATCATTGGTATCAGTGGGAGGACTAGCGCCCCATCACTGATGTCAGTGGGAGGAATAGTGCCCCATCATTGGTGTCAGTGGGAGGAATAGTGCTCCATCATTGGTGTCAGTGGGAGGAATAGTGCCCCATCATTGGTATCAGTGGGAGGAATAGTGTCCCATCATTGGTGTCAGTGGGAGGAATAGTGTCCCATCATTGGTGTCAGTGGGAGGAATAGTGCCCCATCATTGGTGTCAGTGGGAGGAATAGTGCCCCATCATTGGTGTCAGTGGGAGGAATAGTGCCCCATCATTGGTATCAGTGGGAGGAATAGTGTCCCGCCATTGGTGTCAGTGGGAGGAATAGTGCCCCATCATTGGTATCAGTGGGAGGAATAGTGCCCCATCATTGGTATCAGTGGGAGGAATAGTGCCCCATCATTGGTATCAGTGAGGGGAATAGTGCCCATCATTGGTGTCAGTGGGAGGAATAGTGCCCCATCATTGGTATCAGTGAGGGGAATAGTGCCCATCATTGGTGTCAGTGGGAGGAATAGTGCCCCATCATTGGTATCAGTGGGAGGAATAGTGCCCCATCATTGGTATCAGTGGGAGGAATAGTGCCCCATCATTGGTATCAGTGGGAGGAATAGTGCCCCATCATTGGTATCAGTGGGAGGAATAGCGCCCCATCATTGGTATCAGTGGGAGGACTAGCGCCCCATCACTGATGTCAGTGGGAGGAATAGCGCCCCATCATTGGTGTCAGTGGGAGGAATAGTGCCTATCATTGGTGTCAGTGGGGGGAGGAATAGTGCCTATCATTGGTGTCAGTGGGGGGAGGAATAGTGCCCCATCGTTGGTGTCAGTGGGGGGAGGAATAGTGCCCCATCGTTGGTGTCAGTGGGGGGAGGAATAGTGCCCCATCGTTGGTGTCAGTGGGGGGAGGAATAGTGCCCCATCGTTGGTGTCAGTGGGGGGAGGAATAGTGCCCCATTGTTGGTGTCAGTGGGGAGAGGAATAGTGCCCCATCGTTGGTGTCAGTGGGGGGAGGAATAGTGCCCCATCGTTGGTGTCAGTGGGGGGAGGAATAGTGCCCCATCGTTGGTGTCAGTGGGGGGAGGAATAGTGCCCCATCGTTGGTGTCAGTGGGGGGAGGAATAGTGCCCCATCGTTGGTGTCAGTGGGGGGAGGAATAGTGCCCCATCGTTGGTGTCAGTGGGGGGAGGAATAGTGCCCCATCGTTGGTCTCAGTGGGAGGAATAGTGCCCCATCGTTGGTGTCAGTGGGAGGAATAGTGCCCCATCGTTGGTGTCAGTGGGAGGAATAGTGCCCCATCATTGGTGTCAGTGGGGGGAGGAATAGTGCCTATCATTGGTGTCAGTGGGGGGAGGAATAGTGCCCCATCGTTGGTGTCAGTGGGGGGAGGAATAGTGCCCCATCGTTAGTATTAGTGACACAAATGATGGGGCACTATTCCTCCCACTGACACCAATGATACTTACCTTGCTGACCCCTGCTCCAGCCTGGGCTCGCTCTCTCCCTCTCCCATCTACAGCCTGCAGAAGCAAAATTTCCACTTACCTGTCAGCTGTCTTCCTTCTCTGGCCTCTCTCCTCTTCACTCGGTTCTGCAGCTCCCTCGATCTTCTTCGATCTGCGCGCTCTGCCGCTCGGCTCCTCCTCTCCAAGCTCCACCTCCTCGCCGGTGATTGGCCGCCTGTGTGCCTCTCCTGAGCTACAGTTCCGGTGGCCAATCAGCGGCGAGGAGGCGGAGCTGTTGAGTGATCCCGGAGGTGTGGCCAGGTTACAGGAGCAGCATATCATCCCGCCCACAGATCGCGAGACAGAGCAGCGGTGTCTCGGTTCCTAAGACCATCGGAAATATGTTTTCCGATGGTCTTAGGCGACCCCAGGTTGAGAACCGCTGCTCTAGTGGCTTTCAGAGGGCAGGAGGAGCTCAAGGCAAACTCAACAGCACCAGAGCATTATGAGCAGTCCTGACTAATAGATTACAGCACTCTGCTACGCAGCATGCCAAGGATAGGTTTACCTACTAGCTCCCCTGGGAGGCAGAAGAGCAAACTACACTAATCTAACTATGTACATCCTAGCACCTATACTAGGAGGGTGCTACATATGCTTGTCTAGTGACCATCCATTATGGATGACAATATATTAGGTTTGCCTTTACTACCTGGTTTGGTGCCTTTTTCTTTGTTATATCACTACTATTGGGTACTAAGTATTACTTTCAGTGATATCCTGTGATACTGTATGTCTGTACACTCAACCTGGCGTGTCAGAGGGGCTGAGGTTCTTGAGAAGGTTGAGGCAAAGAACAGAAGACCCATCCTATCCAACGGCTACTATGGGGTTAGTGCTAAATGAGTAAACACCCTTTTTAATGCATGCTAATAGTCTGCTAGCCTTGCCGCAGCTTGGTATTGCATGCTATTGCTGAACCTGTGATATAGTTGGGCCCCCAGATCCTTTTCAATCCACCCAGAGGATTTCCCCAGAGGTTCTACACCCTAGCCAGTAACTTGCATTCAGATTTTTAGCCTCCAAGTGGATTTGTATCATCAACAAACATTGAGATTGAACTATTCCAACCTCTATATCAGGGGTCTCCAAACTTCCTAAACAAAGGGCCAGTTAACTGTTCTTCAGACTTTAGGGGGGCAGACTGTGGCCAGAGGGAAAATAATTTTTTTTTGGCATCGGTGGGAGTAAACAGTGTCCCATCTTTGGTATTCAGGATAGAATAGTTTCCCATTGTCATATGTCAGCGGGAGAAATAGCACACCATTGTTGATGTAGGTGGCAGAAATCATGCCACATTGTTGGTGTCAGTGGGCAGAATAGTGTCTTGTATAAGTGGGATGAATAGTATCCCAAGGTCTGGATAAAGGCAAGCAAAGGGCCGCATCTGGCCCCCGGGGACGCAGTTTGAAGACCACTACTCTATATAATTTATGAACAAGCAAAAAAAAAATTGTTCTACTTTGTGTACACTGACCAGCCTTACAAGACCCAAAATAGCCAGTCAGACACTAGATGGTGCTCTATTAAAACAAATGCCAGTGCAATGCCTTATCCTAAACTCTTTGAGGCCATATTGCACAATAATAATCAGCTAACATTTAATGTTTTCAATTACCATCAGGTCTGTGCTAATGATGAATAGAGTACATGGTATTAGCTAAAAAAGTGGATTGATGGTTCTACATGGTTATGTGATACTCTTAATACTGTATGATTCTAAGCATTTTCACTCTGATGGGGATAATCTAAAACAAATGTTCTCAGGCTTGGAGATGAGAATTGAAGCCTCAGCTATTTGTTCATTTTTCTCATGTCTTCTATGGCAATTAATACAGAGAACAAAGCCAATAAGTAGTTTGAGGTTCTTCCTGATTATTTAACAACCTTTCGAATCCTAAAGTAATAATACAAAAAAAATATTGGTTCAAAGGATTAATTGACCCAAAATCTGTTTGAGTTATTGACAGATGTCTGTGCACCGTGTCACCTACTTGCACCTTTTATCCATCAGAAGCTTCAGTGACAAGATCTACAAATCTGAGTTCCCAACTCCACCCACCTGCTATGACAACTGTGAGTCAGGGGAACATGACTGAGAACTGCAGCCATCAGCTCTTGTCACCGCAGTAATTGAGACTGAAAAAAGCCGGTGACTGGTTCAACTCTGTAGCATGTAGAGCAGTTATATTAATTAGTAATAGGTGGACTAATCCTTTAAAGGGAACCACCTACTTATTGTGATCTCATTAAAGGCCAATTTCACAGTTTTGACCATGTTTCATGTTAAACTCATATTTAAGATTTTACATTAAACATGGTTACATTCTGCAGCCCCCACCTTCCCGACTCACAGGCTTTTTCACCCTACAGCAGCCTGTATTCTTTTTATTTTGGCACAGCCATGACATCAATTTACAGATCTGTAAATGGAACACTACAAGCCTCAGTCTCTGCAGCAGCAAAGGAAATTGTAGATCTCAATGGAGAGAAGTGTGGTGACTTCACCAAACTCGTAGTCCATTGATTAGTTTCTCCAGCCCCATAGCTAACCCTGTAGACTCCTCATGAGCCCTTAAAGTGATATGAAACACACAGTGTTTAATTGCCATTATACCTTTTATTTATGTATAAAGATAATGCCACTGTATTTAATCTAATAGAAAAATCAACTGAGTACCTTAATCATTGCTGTTCAGCGGTCACATGATGTTTTCCAGGTATTTCCTGTCCTCAGGGAAAGATCCAAGGAAAGAGTTTCTAGTGCTGATGTATGCTCTATAGCCATGGGTGTAGCAATGGTGATCCTGCCCATGCTCCAGGGGGCCTCCTTGTCACATTAGGTTTTACAGAACCTGGACAGGAGTGGGGGTGGCATTTACTGGAATCGATCCCTATTCCCACTTGCAGCAGATGAATACCTGCTTCTCTCATCGGCATTCAGTTGCTGCAGGAGGAAAGGGGATCAGTTACAGTAAAAGCTGTCCCTCCTGTCCAAGTTTCCCTTTCTTTTGCTGCTCTGGCCGACCTGTGTGCTCCACTGGTCCCCCTCCCTGCATGCAGCGCTGCCGGTTTACTTTCCTTTCCTATCGTGCTGTGGGGGATGTTTCAGAATGAAGAGAGGGGCGAGGGGCCGGTAAATATCACTCACTGTGTTCATTCATAACTGAAGCATAGTAAACTGTATTTACTATGCTTCAGTTTGTGAACGAACAGGGAGACAGTGCAGAGCTCTTATTATTCATCCATTCTGTGCAGCTGAGGCTGCAGAGATGCAGATTGAGCACTCTGTCTGATTTTTCACCAAAGCCCCCCAACAGGGTTGCTAAAAAAAAAAAAAGTAAAAAATAATAAAAAAAAACTTTGTAAAAAATAATTAAAAAAATAAAATAATACAAATAAAATACTTCTGACATGTCTACTTCCCTACTGACACAATATACTGCTCTCCTGACCACATCCTATGCCCTACTGACACCATCCACTACTCTACTGACACCGTCCTCTGCCCTACTAATTTACTAGAATTTTTTTTTAAAGGGTGGTTAACCCCCTGTGATCTTTGATCCTCTTTTATGCTGTTCAGGTAGATCTCTGCCTCTCAAAGGTTTCCTACCCCTGTTTTACACAGTCTTGCTAGGGAAAAGCGCTTGCCAAATCACCCTGTGTAGGTAATTCAGTTAGCGAAGAGGGCCCAGGCTGGTGGGTCAGGGACCCGCCCATGTCTGTCCAGGGCCCTCTGAGTTTTCTGCTTCACCTACAAAGGTGACGGGGCAAGCCCTTTACCCCAGCTGCACACTCTGTGCTCTGCCCCCCGCCCAGCCCAGTACAGTCCCTCCCTCCTTGCCCCACCCAACTCTGCTTAACTCTGCACATGCTCACAAGGTGGGGGCAGGCAGGCCACACTCTGAGCTGCCAGGTGAAAGCAGTGGGCTTGTATGTGAATATGAAACTCAGAGGGCCCACCCACCCTTGGCAGGACACAGGCCAGGCCCTTTGAGTTTCCTCTTTTATATACAAGCCCATCGAGAGCATCTCGGCACTTGGTGGAAGCGGTGGGCGGTAATGGGGGGACCCCAGATCAACTTTTGCATCAGAGTCTACAAGCTTCAAGTTATGCCTATCTATAGCAGCAGAGGACATCTTGACTATGAATCTGTGTCTGCACTGCACTGATTGGTGCTGTGCCAGTTAAATGACATAAATAAAGGCTTTCAAAATAGAGATTAAAAAAAATTAATTGCAATAAAGTGTTTTAAAGCTTATTACACATCTATATTTCAAAGCATTTTTTTTAGTTTCTGCAATAACATGGTGTAGGCATGGTTTAGGACTAACTATAGCTTTCACTTTGTTCACAGTGTAAAAAGATCTGGAGGAAGTTCTGCCAAAAACTGCCTGTGTCTATGGTGTGTATAAACTGGGACTACAGGAAATTAAGCCTCTATCAAGCAACATCTAATATACCTCCCCCATAGTGTATAGCAATCCGAGGGCATGGAGGAGGAAGGAGGGAAGGGAGTGTCATTTACCACTGTGTATACGCCCACATATGTGACTCCATAGACTTGTGGACTGCACAGATAAGCAAAATAAAATGAACAGTATAGATAGGAACTAAAACTGGAGCATGCTCAGTAGATGTGGCAATGGCTGGTCTACACAATGTAAAGCTGCAGTGACACAGACAAGGAGGGAAGGACAGTGAACAGCAGTATCAACCAGGTTTTTTGCAATTCACAGAAAACAAATGTACTATTTAAAGTGAGTATGACCACAATGTAATATAGCATGTATTGACAGTTTATAATGATTTGAGTTTAATGACACTTTAAACCTATGGGCCCTCTATAATGTAAATACCAACTAGGAAATTGGTACTCTTGCCCAGGGGTCCCCAAATTTTCTAAACAAAAGGCCAGTTTATTGTCCTTCACACTTTAGGAGGCTGGACTGACCCCAGTGGCAGTAAACAATGCTCCATCTTTGGTACTGGGGGAGAAATAGAGCCCCATCATTGGTGTCCGTGGGAGGAATTTTGCCCGATTGTTGGTGTTAGTGGAAGGAATAGTGCCACATTGTTGGTGTCAGTGGCAGGACTACTACAGGAATGTAACTTCCCAACTTCCTGAGGTGGAAAAGAGGGACATCTATTAGCCAAAAGTATGTAGGCAAAGGACACCCTCCCTGTTACACGAAGAATGAATAAATAAAAAATGATTGGTTATACCCAAAAATGCTTTTTTTTACCACTAGTTTTCCTTTATACTGGCATTTGGTATTAGCACTGTATTGCTAGGTTTATCACTGTAAAACACTTTTTGATAGATAAATAGTGCATTTATATACAGGTATATACATCAGACCAAAATGAATGACAAATGGGGAGGAAAGAGGGACAGAAGGACTTTGTTCAAAAAGAGGAACAGTCTTTCTGAATAAAGGATAGTTGGGAGCTATGTACATGTAAAGCAAACCTGTACTTTGCCATTTAGGAAAAAGCAACAGGTTTGCTTTAATTCTCTAGCAGCATATACTTACCTTTCCTTCATTACCCTGTTGTTCTATTCAGCACCAACACACTAAGAAGATACCTCACATTTCCATTATATGGAGGGGGATGTAACTCACCCATGATGGTTTGGGTCAATCACTGTTGTCCCAGGGAAGTCCATAGCTTCAGCAACTTGTAGCTTACACAGGTCATAATCTTCACTCCTGATGGTTAAATGGATGGGCAGAGATTGGAAAGGAAGCCTCTGTCTGAAATAAAGTAAACCTGTGGCTGCACCATGCATGGGCAAAACACAGACTCACTTTAAAATAAACTCCTTATAAAGTCACAAAAGTTAGTTTTGACCTTTTTATTGTGGGAAAATACCACACAAACTCCATTCAGATGGTGTCCTTGATGACAATATAACATAGGACAGGACAGTACCACTGTGAGATATGAGGGCTAACTAACTTTTCTTCTCTATCCTGCTCTTACTGTGGGGTCTTATTTATTTGGGTGTGCAAAACAAGAATGTGTATAAGTTGCCCAATAGATTTTTTTGTATAATCTATTTTTATTGAAAAATTTTCATTTCAATGAACATTTAGCGGTCTGATAACCTCAGACAGGTTAGAATCACACAAGGTCTAAGGCTTTACAAAAATACAAAGTTTCCAAAAGGCACAGTTTAAGGGGTGCACCGAGCCATATACTGCAATCACACTAGAGCAGGGGTGTCAAACTGGTGGCCCTCCAGCTGTTGCAAAACTACAAGTCCCATCATGCCTCTACCTTTGGGAGTCATGCTTGTAACTGCAATGCCTCATGGGACTTGTAGTTTGGTAACAGCTGGAGGGCCACCAGTTTGACAACCGTCACTAGAGTAACCAAGAGGCCTCCACCCACTCCAGAGTGCAAGGGAATAGTAGACCATTGTTATGGCAGTAAAATAGCGGTCTACAAATCCAGAAAAAAAAAAAAACATAATATATAAGCTGAAAGACAAAGGAAAAAAGGGGGTGGAGGAAGGGACTGGGCAACCACAATCATTCATGGTAAACGGCATCATATGTGCAGCAACCTAAACCTCAGTTCTAGGCTCATACTAATCCTGAAGGTATTAATCTCATTATGTCTGTGTGTTAACTGCGAACTTCTCCCTGAAGCCGTGGCAAGGCATGTGAAAAAGAACCCTACTCATTCCTAAGATTGTACTCATCTGGCTGCCATTTTGCATGTTTTGCAAACTTCCAACTGACTGCTATAGGCCAGTAGAGCCCTTTCCTGTTGCATAAATTTTAACCATTTCAATACCGGGCACTTTTACCCCCTTCCTGCCCAGGCCATTTTTCAGGTTTCAGCGCTCTCACACTTTGAATGACAATTGCGCGGTCATACAACATTGTACCCAAACGAAAATTTTAGCATTTTCTTCACACAACTAGAGCTTTCTTTTGGTGGTATTTAATCACCACTGGGAAGTAAATTGTTTGCTAAATTAACAAAAAAAACCCGAAAATTTTGAAAAAAAACCAAGTTTTTCTTTGTTTCTGTTATAAAAGTTTGCAAATAAATAATTGTTATTCATAAATTTAGGCCAAGATGTATTCTGCTACATGTCTTTGGTGAAAATAACCCAAATTAGGATGTATTATTTAGTTTGTAGGAAAGTTATAAAGTTCACAAACTATGGTATAGATCTGAAAATTGATCAATCCTGAAGTACTGACGGCCAATCTAATTTCTTGAGGTCCAAGAATGTCAGAACAGTACAGATATCCCCCAAATGACCCCATTTTGCAAAGTAGACATTCCGATGTACTTCATAAGAGGCATGGCGAGTTTTTTGAAGTTGTATTTTTTGTCATAATTTTTCGGAAAATTAAAAAATTAAAAAAATTATTTTCACTATTTTATTTTTACATACTGTCACCAGTGCAGTACAGTGTCATCATATAACTGGCATGGCGGTGATCAGGGACACTGACTGGTGACAGTATGAAAAAAATTATATAATTTTTTTTTTTTTTTTTAAAGATTTTTTTTCATATTTCACTATGACCAAAGAAGTACAATGTTACCATAGTAACATTGTACTACTTTGGGGAAGTGATCAGTAATTTTTTTTTTACACAATTTGCTTATAGCAAAGAATTACTTTGTTATAAGCAAGCATTTACCTGAATGACATCGATTCATTCAGGGTTTTTTTTTTTTTTTGTGCTCATCTGTTATTTGGCCACGGCTAATCACATGACACAGCTGGGCTGTGATTGGCCCAGCTTGTGCATATGATCGCTGTGACCAATCACAGCTAGACACACTAGAATACAATGGATGGCATGAATGAAGCCATCCATTGTATACAACTGTCATGTGACCTGCTGTGACACATGGTACCGGCAACGGGGTCGGTACTCAGATCTGTAATCGGCTGTGTCTAAGGTACACGGCCGGTGACAGATCGCACTGCTGTGCGGCTCTGCGGGGACGCCATATGGTGTCCACCCGGGACGCTGAGGGACTTTGCCGGCTGCCAAACAGCCATTAGCCGGGTGGCAAAAGGTTAATAAATGAGTCTCTCACCTTCATTCATGTCTCTAAATAACTACGTGTACCACTAAAGTTGCACCCACAGTACTCCTCTGGCAGCAAGTGGGCAATTTTTCAATATTCTGTTTTTTATAATAGTTGTATTAGTATATTTTTATCAAACATACTTTTGTAATAGGAAGTATGCTAATTCAATAAGACTGCATCATCAGAAAACTATTCTATAGAATGTATCCTTTTGCGTGATCATTTTTCCTGACATGCATTGTGTAAAGGATCCTGTTCGGATAAACTGTTTCAGTGTTTGGATAATACATGAAAGATAAGCGTCTTCCAGAAGATCAGCAATCAAGAAAAAATGTCTATTTCCTTCAGGCTGATATCTGTCATTGTGCCAGTTATTGCATTATTAAAGGCGGATTGTAGTTTAATCTATGTTGTTTTTACACAATAAATGTAAAAACTACAGCTCTGGGAGGAACCTGCAACATGGTATAAGACAAATTACACACCAATAATTTGTGTTTTATAGTTATCTTAAAGGATTTGTATAGGCATCGCCCAAGTTTACCCCCAAACCTTCCTCACCCCTTCTAGATCATGTTCCAATATTTTTTTTTAATTTATCTGTAGTGAAAAAAAAATGCTTTTATTACTACATGTAACATCATCACCAGGCTAGTAAAATTCTTGCAAAAAAAAGTTCCTGAGAGGAGGGATCAGTATGGTGCCCCAGGTTAGTTCCCATTGATGCACTGATGTCCTGAGAACTATATCAACCATGAGGCCTTTTGCAATACACGGTGTGTGGGTAGGCTCTTGGGAATAATGGCAGCAGCATTGTTTTGCTGGCAAAGAAACCAACATGCAGATGCAACATTGTCAGCTTACTACAGGGAGTTAGGAGCTCATTAGATCTCTGGCAGAATCAGCAAAAATGTTTCTGTACATGAAGCTTTTTTATAGGACTAAAACATGGAGAAATATGAATGCTTTTCAACCCAGGCATACACTTTCAGATGATCACCTCAATTCCTAGGCGCAGGACCCTCAAATCTCTCTTGTATTGAACTGTATTGTTACTGTATTGTCTCCCACTATAATGTAAAGCGCTGAGCAAACCGTTGGCGCTATATAAATCCTGTATAATAATAATAATAATAATTCCTCCCAATCAGTTAGTCTAAATCTGTAAGGCTATAGTTGAATAGTCTTTTAAGTCTTGCTGATGATAAATGCCTATTTTCTCCTGTCCTTGAGATCATCATCGTGTTATTGTACTGGGAGATTTCCAGCTTGTTGGAAGACTTTCCTGTGAATAGGCCTTATCCCTTCATATGCTATGAGCCACAAGAAAGGTTTAAAGAATCCCAAGTACACCATTGTCATTATTGGATTAGTACTGCATTGTGTACAGGCTCTCAAGCAATTTGTACAAGAATGGCTAGATATCTGTCTCTTTCTGGCCAGCCTAAAAGTACCCACTGCAGACAATATCAGCTTTGGACCTCCTTTACCCATCATGGCCTACACCAGCTCTGGCAGTTTCACAATCATCTTCTTGAGATGGCAAGCAACAGGGTAATGCACCTGTGTGACTATAGGGCCCAAAGAACAAACTATCTCCTTGCAAGTTGAAAAAAACTCAAGAGTTTTAAAAGTAAAGTTATCAATGGTATCTACAGATTGATAACTTCTATTACAGACTTAATCCTCACACCTGCTCCAGAACTTGCAATATTAAGTATTGGCACATATAACATCCCAACTCAATGAAGACCATTAACTATACATATATTGATGGCTGCTAGATTAGCTATAACTCGGCGCTCGAAATCCAATGAGCCCCCAAGCATATTGGAGGTTAAAGAACATTTGGTATTAACTATTAGCCGCCTGGCCAATAGCCACTTGGCGGCTGGAAATATGCTTTAGATTTCCGGGTGGACGCCATATGGCGTCCTCCCGCACATGCGCAGTTTGTGCGCTTGCAGAGCCGCGCAGCAGCGCGATCTGTCACCGGCCGTGTACCTCGGACACGGCCGATGACAGATCTGAGTGCCGACCCTCCGTTGCCGGTACCATGTGACCTGCTGTGACCAATCACAGCAGGTCACATGACAGTTGTGTACAATGGATGGCTTCATTCATGCCATCCATTGTATACTAGTGTCTAGCTGTGAATGGTCACAGCGATCACATGCACATGTCATGTGATTAGCTGTGGCCAAATCACAGCTAAGCACAAAAAAACCCCTGATGTCATTCAGGTAAATGCTTGCTAATAGCAAAGTAATTTTTTGCTATAAGCAAATTGTGTAAAAAAAAAAAAAAAAAAATGATCACTGCCCCAAAGTAATACAATGTTACTATGGTAACATTGTACTACTTTGGTCATAATGAAATATGAAAAAAAAATCTTAAAAAAAAGAAAACAAATGTAATAAAAAATTTAAAATAATTAAAAATTAAAAAAAAAAATGTATATATATATTTTTTTTTTCATACTGTCACCAGTCAGTGTCCCTGATCACCGCCATGCCAGTTATATGATGATGCTGTACTGCACTGGTGACAGTATGTAAAAAACAAATAGTGAAAATTATTTTTTTAATTTTGTAATTTTCCAAAAAATTATGACAAAAAAAATACAACTTTAAAAAACTTGCCATGCCTCTTATGAAGTACGTCGGACTGTCTACTTTGCAAAAAGGGGTCATTTGGGGGATATCTGTACTGTTCTGACATTCTTGGACCTCAATAAATTAAATTGGCTGTCAGTACTTGATTGACAGGATTGATCAATATTCAGATCTATACTATAGTTTGTGAACTCTATAACTTTCCTATAAACTAAAAAATACATCCTAATTTAGGTTATTTTCACCAAAGACATGTAGCAGAATACATCTTGGCCTAAATTTATGAATAACAATTGTTTATTTGCAAACTTTTATAACAGAAACAAAGAAAAACGTGTTTTTTTTTCAAAATTTCCGGTCTTTTTTGGTTAATTTAGCAAAAAATAAAAATCCCAGTGATGATTAAATACCACCAAAAGAAAGCTCTAGTTGTGTAAAGAAAATGATAAAATTTTATTTTGGGTACAATGTTGTATGACTGCGCAATTGTCATTCAAAGTGTGAGAGCGCTGAAACCTGAAAAATGGCCTGGGCAGGAAGGGGTAAAAGTGCCCGGTATGGAATTGGTTAACATATGAATATGAAAAATTGTCCCTAATACATATATTTCATGCACAATGGTCTCCTTGGGAAAACGTGAGGTAACCAATTCATGTATTCTAGTGTCATTACAATCCATAGTACCCTTACTACCATTTCTCTTTCCTAGTACATTTAGGGCTAGTTCACACGTGACTTTTTTTCCAACTCCTTCCAAACGCCCCTATAGCGTTTGACAAGCGTTGGTCCGGCGTTTGTGAAGCGTTTTTAACGATCCGAAAACGCTCCCAAAATGCCGTATGCGCGGTTTATCAGCGGTTGTTAGGCTTTTGCCAAGCGTTAAAAATGCCCCACAAACGCCTATAATGAAGTTTGAATGGTGTTAATGCTCTGCAAACGCCTCGCAAACGCCGGCTAGGCGTTTGCGGAGCGGCACTATGTGCTGCAATGTGCAGAATTTTCAGAAGCGTTTGGAAAGCGGTAAAAACACTTCCCAAACGCCTGTCTGCCACCTGCTGACAACGCTAGTGTGAACGTAGCCTTAAAGTGAAGCTCCATGATAAGAAAACACACAGCAGTTTGGTCTTACCTTTTTCTTTTTTCTAGAAAAAAGCTATAAGGAACGTTATGACAAATGTATTTTTTGAGTAGGCCTAACAAATACGATCCTGCTATGCTGTAAACAATTTTAAAAGGTTACTACCTATATTGTATTAACCATGTTTGGCTTGGTAAAATGGATGTGTCCCTGCTATAGCTGACATTGTGTGTACTATTAATCTTTGTGAAAATCAATAAAAATTATTAAATAGAAAAGTAAAGTTATCATTTAACCACTTGCCTATAGGGCACTTACTGTATACCCCCTTCTTTACCAGGCCAATTTTCAGCTTTCAGTGCTGTTGCACTTTGAATGACAATTGCGCGGTCATGCAATATTGTTCCCATATGAAATTTTTATGATTTTTTTCACACAAATTGAGTTTTCTTTTGGTGGTATTCAATCGCCACTGGGTGCTTTATTTTTTGCACTATAAACAAAAAAAGAGCAAATAATTAAGAAAAAAAAAGTTTTTCTTTGTTTCTATAATAACATTTTGCAAACGGGTAATTTTTCTCCTTCACCGATGTGCATGATGAGGCTGCACTGATAGGCAGCACTGATGTGCACTGATAGACAGCACTGATGGACATTGATGACGTGGTATGGATAGGCAGCACGGATGGGCACTGATAGGTGGCACTGATGATGCTGAACTGATATGCAGCAATGATGGGCACTGATGGGCGGCACTGACTGATGGCACTGACTAGTGGCACTGCTGGGTGGCACTGTTGGGCAGCATTGAGGGTTTGCACTGATGGGCACTGGTGGGTGACACTGCTGGGCACAGGTGGTTGGCACTGTTGGGAACTGGTGGGTAGCACTGCTGGGCACTGATGGGTGGCACTGCTGGGCACTGATCATCAGTGCCCTGATGATCAGTGGCGATCTGTTCTCTGACAGCTGCCGATTATTGGCAGTACTTTCCTCATGCTGTGACAGCATGAGGAAAGTGCAGCCGCCAACCGGCAACTGTTTTTACCTTGTGACCTGCTGTGTCATTGGACATAGTTGATCACGTGGTAAAAGGCAGCTGTGATTGGCCTTTTACCACATCACGTGATCAGCAGTGTCTGGAGGCGCATGGGAGGGCATGTTCTGGGAAGATATCATATGATGCCCTCTCAGAACTGGACAACTGTCATTCGGCTATAGCGTGGCTGCCAAGTGGTTAAAAAAGGAATAGACATACAGTATATACATGTAGAGAGCCCCTTTAAGGGTGCATCCAGACCACATCAAAGGCTCCAGCTCTTTAAATTTCATGTATTTGCCCACTCTTTTATGGAGGCTCACCCTCCCAAAGCAGGGAATGTCTCTTGTAGTCCATCATAATCTAAAAAGAGAGTCACATCTCCTGATAAGTAAGAGTACACACATTGATGAATCTGGTGCTCAGGTGAAAATATGTGTCCCCACTTCTCCAGAAGATCAGGAAACAGTATGAAACAAAGCCTTTGCAATCCAGGGCTAAGTATGGGATAGCAGTGAAGAACTGGATGAGATGGCAGGGGATGGAATCCAAGGGGTTGAAAGCCCAAACGGTCTACTCTACTGAAGAGTGAAAGATGATTTGTGTTTGTTGCTACTACACATTGCCATCCACATTCTTCTAAGCTGTTGTAGTGAGATTCCAGGGTAGAGCACATAAAGACTGTGATTACTTTAGCTCGGGTTTTACAATGAGTTGCCTATGGCAGATTCCACCAGTCCTGAAATGCACTCTCTTACACATCCCTCTGGTACCACCCTGAGGTTCCAGGTGGCCAGTTTGGGCCAAATTTAAATACAAGCCCCCCCCCCAAAAATGCAGTGTTTATAGAACGTAAACCCATGTGGGTGACATTCAAGGTCCTGGTGATCATGACCATGTCTCACCGGAAGCTGAATTATTCAGAATGCAACAGATTAACAGAACATTGAACAGACAAGTGCTGCAAGCCAGGGTAGTCTGTTTATATTTAATATAATTGTTTCAGGCAGTGCGGTAGTGGAGTGAGTCAGTTCACTCTGAATTCCAGAATTATGAAGACATCTTATATATTGCTGAGAACAACGAGCTGAGCTGTTCCTCTTATCTATAGTAGCCAGAAGATACAAATGCAAACAAATGACAGGGTTGCCAGAAGCATCCAACCAAATTCTCTTATATTCTAGGGCAGGATGGTTGCTGTGGGCACTACCCATTACTTTTATTTTTGTAGTTTGGATTAACCCAAGATAAGTATTTGTGGAGAAGCTGATACTCCAGCCAAAGTAGAAAAGGTAAATCAGCCACTGCATCAATGCTGAGAACAGGCAAGTCCCACATCAATAAGAGTGCCAAACATATCAAACGCATGGTAAATTCATCCCCTTACATAGTGGGCACAGGCCCACAGACTGGATAATGGACAAATGGGGTGATCAGGGCAAAGAGCATATTGGAGAAACACACCCTCTTACAACAGTACCTTCATTCATTACACTAAAACCACTTGCAACAAAACTTAAAATGAAAAGCAACACTTTGGTCAGTCTAGTGTTGTGGCCAGTTCTAATTTCATTTCTAGTGAGTTTTATTGGACTTAAAAAAAGTTAAAAATATTTTTTCAAAGAGGGTTTGTCCTCACTATCACCCTACTTCACCACTCCATTGGAACCTTTGGTAAATACCCATTTCTTACAAGTATAAGGGAGTATTGATTTCTTCCCAACTTGCAGTGCTTGCGTCCGAGCAGTCAATTACCAGGGGAAGGTGAGTATCAATTGGGAAGGGGGGAAATATTCTTTTAAGAGAACTTGTCACTTTGCCATTCTCTTTAAGCCATTTTTTTAAATTTTGTTCTACAGATAGCAAAATAATTGATATATTTTACATCAATTTGCTTAGTTTATTGCTTGTTTTGTTGTAAAATACAAAGGTCCTGAAAAAGTTTGATCACATAAAATATCTGAAATGTAATCAAGGTGTTTCATAGCCTGAAAAATATTGGGAACCACTGTGGTAAAGCTCATCAATATTTAAGATGGTGTAATAAAGTCATAGCTTCCCCCTCTGGAGGGTCGCTGTGGTTTTTTTTCTTGATGTCCCAGCCAGTAATTTAGTTTCCTTTCTTTTTTCCTTTTAGCTCCTGGGACATTCATCACAGGGGCTAAAAAAAATAAAGTAGTTGAGGGAACCTAGAGGAGGGGTCTATAGGTTGTCTCATTCTATATAAAAAAAAAACACACACACATATATATATATATAAACAGAAAGAAACTGCATTGCAATATTCTCCCTGCTTTCCTTTTTGAAAAATGATGCCCCTTTGCTTTTGGTGCATCTTTGCATCTACAACTGACAGGCAAGTTAGAGAGGCATACTGGGCCACAGAAACACAGCTGGTTCTTACTGAGGTATTATTGTGTTGGTTGTGTTAATTATTTCCCTGTTGAAGTGTATGATTTGCTGGGTAATTTGTATTATTTAGTTAATGTGCCCAGCACAGTGGTGCTGCCTGAGATGTAAGGGTTAACCTTGCTGTTTAGGTTTTCCTGGGCTTTTCTGAGAAGTACCACCCTCTGCTGGACAAAACATATAAAAAGGCACACTGTAGCTAGGTCAAGGCTCTTGTTGGTTGCTCTATGTATGGGAAGAGACGAGTGCTGCTGAGGGATGTAATTATCACTTTGTTACTTTACCACCCCTTGTGTAAGTCCAGTTGAGGACTTTGCTGCCAAATGGACTAAAAGACATTCTCACCTAATTCAGGTATGACTTAGGGCTCGTTCACACTTGGCTGTTTTACCAACGCTTGCCAAACACCCCTATAGCGTTTGGCAAGCGTTGGTCCGGTGTTTGCGGAGCATTTTTTAATGCTCGGCAAATGCTCCACAAACGCCGCATGCGTGGTTTAGCGGCGGTTGCTAGGCGTTTGGCGAGCGTTAAAAACGCCCCTCAACCGCGTGAAGTTTGAATGTTGTTACAGCTCCGCAAACGCCCGCAACCGTGTCGCAACCGCACACGCCGGACAGGCGTTTGCAGAGCGGAACCATAGACTAGAGTAGGAGGCTTCAACGCCTCCTGACTCAACCAGAGGCTTCCGTTTTGCCGCACCGTGCCGCGACGCTACTGCTCCCGTTAGAACAGCACCATGTGCTGCAATGGGCAGAATTGTCCGAGGCATTTGGGAAGCAGTAAAAACGCTTCCCAAACGCCTTTCTGCCGCTAGCAAACAAGGCTAGTGTGAACGTAGCCTAACTCATGGGGCAAAAGGGAGCACCAGGAACACACTAAATGAGCACTTAGAGGACTTTGTACAGGAAAGTGTATGGAAGATGTTTCTGAGAACTGCTCATCTGTTACATTTAATATGTTACTAAACCCACAACAATAAAATCAGCCTGTATATGCAGTAAAGCATGCTTGTTATACTTACTGTGGAACCTAAGGGATTAATATTCTGCATTGTGTAAAAAGGCTTTTTGATTCTGTCTTCTCTCCTTCCCTTCTTCTACTGTCCCCAGCTCATCTGCTGATAGTACAGAGCTCTAGTTATCACTCTGTACATGCTCAGTTTAGTGTGTATGGCTAGAGAATTTATTTTCTTTGGGAGGGTCCATGTGATCAGCACAGAGCCAATTAGCACTGTCCAGACAGAGGGTCAGGGGTTATGCAGCTTCATAGAACAGTCGGAGCAGAATGAAAACTCCTCCTACAAGCTTTATTCAGTGCTCAGCTGGACACTGATAGAAGTCACAAGACTGCAATATACTGCTGATAAGAAAAGGTATTTAGCAGTTTATATTTACTAAAATAATTGCAGTTTCATATTGTGTGTACTGCGAGAGACCAGATATAGCAATTGCAGGGTCCTGGGTTTAGTAACATTTTAACTACTTCAGTAAAAGAACTTTGTTGTAATTGAATTGCCTGGTCTGAAGTCACTAAAGGGGTGCATGCATGACATATCAAAGAGCTAGAGCTTTAAAAGGGGAAAGAAGAGAGTGGAGGAAGAAACTGTATCCATGTCTAATAGGAAAGAAGCTATCCAGGGAAAGCAGAACTGTTGCTAGTGATAACCGGAACAGCGGCAGATGCATAAGCAGCCAGCCAGACTGGAAGCGGGTGACATGGCCCAGTTGGCGGGCACCCTAGGAGTAAAGGAGCTTGTGAGCTTGGCTCCATCCCTAGTGATCAGTACCCCACATACTGGGTCCGATATCACAGCTCGGGGTGCCCTAGGAACCCAGCCTATATGTCACACTTGTATGTGAAGTAAAAACTGCTTCATGGTGTTTAAGAATGTTGTAGAAATATAGAAAGGTGACAGCAGAAAAAGACAAAGTAGTCCATTGAATCTTCTTGTTTTCTAAATTTGTTTTGTGTTTTTTTCTTTTGTTTCTATGTTTGCCCCATGCATGTTTGATGCCACTTATTGTTGACTGACTCTGATGGAAGTCTGTTCCAAGCATTAACTACCCTTTCAGTAAAATAATGCTTTCTAAGATTAGTTTTGAGAGCATCAAAGAAACCAGCACCGTGAGAGTTACTTGTAGTTAACCCCACTGGGGGTTGTACCGTTATTGTAACAAGAATCAGTGTGGATCACAAGGGAAAGCTTGGGCTGGGATGGACAACCCGTCTGCTCCTGATGTACTGTGGAGTACTGTGAGGCGGAGAGTGCTCCTGTCACAAGCAGTGAACAAGATTGGCAGTGATCGAGACTGTAACAGGAGCACTCTCCGCCTCGCACTACGCCATCAGGAGCGGACAAGCCGTCCATCCCAGTCCAGGCTTTCCCTTGTGATCCACACTGATTCTTGTTGAAATAAAGGTACACCCCCCAGTGGGGTTTAAACTACAATTAACTCTCACAGTGCTGGTTTCTTTGATGCTCTTGGATTCACTATACAGGTGTTAACACGGCAGCAGTGGAGTGCTCATGTTTATGCATTTCTACACATGGATGGCTCTTTTGTGCGCTTGAATTTATTGACTGTTTAAAATTAGTTTTGAACTTTCCTCCAATTAGTTTAAGGTCATGTCCCCGTGTTCTTGATTTTGGTTTCATTTTGAAAATACTGCCCTCCTGAACCCTATTGACCTCCTTGATGTATGTAAAGGTTTCAGTCATGTCTCCCCTTTCCTTTCTTTCCTCCAGACTGTACACATTAAGTTCCTGAAGTCTCTCTTGATATGTTTTATCCCTCAGACCTTTCACCATTTTTGTAACCCGTCTCTGGACTCATTCTATCTCATCAATATCTTTTTGTAAGTGAGGTTATGGGTAGGTGCAGCGTAGTACGACGGCAGTAATAGCACAGAGTCCAGTTGCAGGTATCCCAAACTTGTATTGAAGAGAATGCTGAAGTTACAGTCAGCCCCGTGGCAGAATACCCCACCAGGAAACACTCACAGTCCTGTGCAATTCAGATATACAGCGGGTAAGATGTACCGACAGTGTCTCTCTCAGAGGGCGGAATGTGGCCTGGCTATTCCAGTCTCAAATGGGAGACTTCGGTTGAAGGATGGTGTATCCCAACTGGTCTGGAACCTTTCCCTGCCACTAATTACTTTCCCTAGCAGACGGGAGCACTTTCCACTTCACAAATGCGTGCCAAAACCTAGGGGTAGGGACTTAAGAAGACTCTGTTGACCCAAGATGGCCACCAGTAAGTACCTGAATGCGAGCACCACCTGCAGTGGAGAAAGCAGACTGCACCTTCCTACAAGGTCTCCAGAACTGGACACAGTATTCTCAATGACGTCTCATTAATGTTCTATATACGGGAATCAGGACCTCCTTGCTCCTGCTGATGACCTCTCTAATTCTAATTTTTTCTAATATTCTAATAATTCTTTTTTGCTTTTCCCACTGCCTGGCCACACTGTTTTGCTCATTTTGCAATCATCTGAGATAAGTACCTCTTTAATGTTGGCTATCACTGTACCCCCAATTTTGTACTCTGTCAAGGGATTCTTTTTCCCTAGGTGCATTATTCTACATTTAGAAAAATTGATCTGCAATTTCCACTGTTTTGACCAATCTTCCAGCAATGCCAAAACATGTTCCAAGTTACAGACACCTCCAAAGGTATAGTATTAACCCTATTTCACACCTTTGTGTTGTCAACAAAAAGACATACTTTACCCAGTGGACAGAACTCACTGGGAGTGAGATGAATGGAATCTGTGCTGGTGGGGTTTGGTGAAAGCTCTGTTAGAAATTCTGTATATAGCGCTACAGAACAGACAATGTACAGTCCACATGTGCTTTTCTCTGCTTCACTGCAAGAAGGAAACAGGAAACTTTATTTAAAGAAAAAACATACAGTTTACCATAGAAGACTATATCTCTACTGAATACTGATGTAGTTGTTGCACAAAATACATGAACACTGTATTCCAACAGCCCCTCGCAAAAACTACTGCTATTAGTCCCATTTAAGATCTCAGTTCTAGACATTTGTTTCTTGTAAGTGGTTTTGTCAAAGCATCTGATCCACTTTTATTTCCCAAGGTATGGAAGTCTTTGCATCTCATCTCATGAATTTGGATCTGGTTTTAAAGCTATTCAAGCAACACAGAGAGACGTTTGGCTGGGATGCTTTTATTGCTTCTGGTGGATTTCCTGATTGAAGCCCCTTGTAGAATTCTATATCCCTTTTGAGATTCAGTGTACCCCACAAGTACCCCTTCCTTTGTGCAAGCATCCCATTGTGTATGTTTTTCATTTGAAAAGTGCACATAGGCTTTGTTTACAAAACATTTTCCTCAGTTGATTTTCCTGGTAGTCAATTTTAGAGATAGCATGCAGTCATAATTGCCTCCCTCCAGTATGTGGTTGGCATATCTGCATCAAACAGCATGGTTACTCCACTCTCACATAGAGTATGGTTCATTCCTTCTGCAACCTCAGTTTGTTCTGGGTTGTATTGTACAGTAGTTTGAAATATTATGTCCAGCTTCCTGAGAATCGCCTGTGTGTTATCTCCTATATATTCAGTTCCATTTTCTGTGTGCAATACAGAGGGAAGTGACGTCAGACGCAAACGAGAAACCGGAAGTTGAGTGGCGGCCATCTCGGAGAGGGGAATACGGACTGTTACAGGCGGTTGGACTCTCCTGGATTGGTGACGGCAAACAAAGCTATGTATACTATGCGATAAACAAGATTTTAACATTATGACGGATATGTCGGAGAGTGGTCTGAGACACTAGTGTGGATGGATCCACATGGTGTTAGGAGGTGGAAGTGAAAATCGAGGATACTGGCAGGAGGAAAAATTCATCCCATCATACAGTCCTCTTGATGTGTGTTTCTAAGGCAAAAGTGGTTTTGGAACATTGGTAAGGGTATTGACTCCTTACTCTAGTAGAAGTGTACTCTGTCGTGTGTTTGGAGCACATAAAGAGTGGTTCACTTGCACAGTTTTGCACTACATCTTGTGTTTGCACATGTGTTTATATATATATATATATCTTTTTGCTTACACTTTTTTTCACTTGGGTGAATTATCACTGGAGGAGCTTTATATAATTTATATTTACTAAGGATAATGCACTATGTGGCTCTTATGTTTTTTTCTTTGAGGTAAATCAAGTTGCTACAAGAGGCTGAGGATTTGAACATAATTTTTTTGGACACAAAATAATTTTGGACACTTGGACTTATTTTTCAAAGGGACATATGACTTTTATTGAGAGCTTTTGATTGCTTTATGGGACTTTATTTTTCACAAATTAGGGTATAGGTTTAATATTATTTATTATTGAGCATATTATTGTTTATAGTTTGAAATATTATGTCCAGCTTCCTGAGAATCGCCTGTGTGTTATCTCCTATATATTCAGTTCCATTTTCTGTGTGCAATACACTCGGCATTTTGCCAGATTTATTGCTTAATTGAGCCAAATACTGTTCAAATTTCTCCGGTACTTCACTTTTGTTGTGTAACAGATATAATTTAGTATACCTGGAGTAACCATCTAAAAAAGTGAGAAAACACCTCTTCTTTCCTGGAGTCAATTTTTCCATTGGACTGCAAAGATCTGAATGAATTAGGTCCAGAGCTCTGCTATTACTTTGCTTTGGAAAGGCTTTGCTTGTCCTTTTTTTCTTTTATACAGCTAGTCCATTTCATTGTTCGATCACATGGACTAATTTTTATTCCACTTGCATAGTCATTCTCAGTTCATTTCTTTATTATGTCAGGCCTTCTGTGCGCAAGTCAACTGTGCCAAGTGTGAATGCAGTTTGAATGTTTTTCCTCCTTGGTATCCACCTCATTGCAGTTCAGCTGATACAGGTTACCATAATTTTGTAATTTATGTAATTTTAGATTTTGCAAGTAAGATATTCCCTTTTGTGATAGCAAAACTGTCACCTTGGAAGGTCACTACATTGCTTTGTTTTCTGAGCTGCTTTACTAACAAAATATTAGGATTTCAAAAGCAGAGGCATACAGGACATTTTTTACAGGCATATTTCTGGTGACACACTAGGAAATAGGACAGTAAAGAAAACCATCTCCTATTACTTCTGATTCAGTTATTATTTGCTCATTAGCTGTGGTATTTTTTTCTGCTTTTCTCTGGTCAAGGTGCAAAAAGACATTTCTGTCATTTGTCATGTGACCTGTAGCGCTTGACTCAACACACAATGCCTGAAAAGATGAGGCGCAACTTTTGGATTGAAAAACATATTCCTTGTCTGAAAAAAAAAATCAGTTTCTTCCTTCACACTTTTGGCCTTTTGTAGTATAGTTTCTTTTTGCATTCTAGCTTTCCAGATTCTGCAATCTATTTTTAAATGGTCTTGTTTCTTACACACAAAACGTCTTGCATTTTGCTGTTTTTATTCCTATTTTTCATTTTTAAAGCAGACTCTGTTATAGAAGCACATCCACTATTAATGCTTTCTGTTTTATTGATATTCATAAGCTCACCCTTAACAAATTCCAATGTCAGTTCATCATCTGGACGTACATCAAGTGCTGTGACAAACATTTCATATCTTTCTGGTAAACCACTAAATAATAGTGCTGATACATGAAAGTCTTTTATTTCTTCTCTCATACCTCTCAGGTATTCAACCATTTTCAAGGTGTGCCTTAGAAAATCCTGCATATTCTATCCTTTCATCAGTTTGGTTTGATATAGATTTCTAATCAAATACAGTTTATTGCTGAGATTAGCTCTTTCATTCACCTTTGGTAATCCTTTCCACATATCTTTAGACGTTTCACACTTACATACAGTATATGTATGATTTTATCATCTATGCTCTATGCTAAGAGAGGTTGTGCACTGAGCTTTCTGATCTTTCTCTATCCACTCATCTGAAGAGTGTTCTGGCCTGCCTTCATTTATACATTTTCACATACCTTCTTGTATTAGCAGTATTTCATCTTGAATTTCAAAAACGGGTAGTTCTGGTGTCACGGTATAGGGACCCCTGCCAAATGGCCAAATTCCATCACAGTGGCTTCCCCCCTCCCGGCCAGCTGGCTGCATGTCCTCCACTAAATTATTTCCTGCACCAGCCTCTCTGATGTCCCCGGGGGTTCAGTGTCATCCTGGCCCCCTCACTGTGTCCCCTGTCGCCAGCCCGATTACCTAGACGACCAGGGAGCATCCCGCATCAGCTTAAGTAGCTGACGCCGGGTACTCTGGGTAGTTGTTCACCACTGCACCAGCCACCAAAGGAGCCCGGCTGCGGCGGGACCTTTGGGGGCCAGACTCTGCAGACCCCCCTAGCCAAACGGGGAACCGCACTCAGCTGCCAGAGACCCCCAGCAGGGGAGAGATTGCCTGCTAGCTGCCCAAGACCCCAAGTCCAGGGGAGGGATTGCCTGCCAGCTGCAAGAGAACCCCAGCCAAGGGGAGAGATTGCCTGCTAGCTGCCCAAGACCCCCAGTCCAGGGGAGAGATTGCCTGCCAGCTGCCTGAGGACTCAGCCCAGAAGGGGAGACCACCCGCATGATCCGGACTCCAACAGATACCTGTGTTCCACTTTCTATCCCTGGGAGACCAGGTACCCTGTCGGATCCGTGAGTATATGCGTTCTCCCTGTTTTACCTGAACCGTTCCTGTACTGACCCCCCACCCCCCCCTGTTGGATTACAGTTGCTACAGAGAATCTCCCTTGGCTCTCGGGGTTGGCCTATAAGTGTTTTAGCGCCTCCTTGCTACCCTGTACTGGAGAATTTACCCTCCCCGCAAGTCCCTCTATTGCGTGACTGTCATCTGTTTGTCTCAATAAAGCTTTTTGCATTTGCCATCTACACTGTGTGTTCTGTCCTGCCTACCCCCTGTCACATTTGTCTGGTTTGTCAGATTTGCATATGAAAGCATTTTTGCGGTTGTGTTGCTGGCCATTACAGAATAGACAGTGCACATGTGTTTTTTCTGCTTCACTGCAATAAAGAAACAGGAAACTTTATTCAGAGAAAAGACATAGAGTTTACCATAGATTCAGCTACAAACTTATCAAAACTGCCATCTACTGGTTGAAGAATATATCTCTACTGAATAGTGATGTAGATGTTGCACTAAATACATAAACACTGTATTCCAGCACTCTGCAGCACCAGCTCAAAATGCTGCAATAATCAAGGGAGAATCCGTGTGGAGTTTTGGCGCATACATGGGACAAGGTGCTGTGTTGGAGTCTAAAAAGTTAAATAAACACATGGTGGAGCCACATTTTAAGATGGAGTGCTGCTTTAATGATGATATAATGTGATAGCAGTCTCACCCCACCACTAGGGGCACTAGTGAGAGTCCACTCCAGGTTCCCCAACTGGGCACATTGAGCCCTGTCCACATGCTGGCCATGTGGATGCAAGGATGTGGTGACATCAGTGCTATTTGAGAAAAATTAAAGAGGTGTGTTGAGAAGCCCAGCCATCCAGTGTACAGGGAACTGGCTTGGGAGACCTGTACCAATTCAAAATAAATCAGTTGCCAATGCACCAGCAGGGACCTGCACTATTTTTCATGACACAGTGCACCAAAATGTCCAATAGTGCAAAATGAATGACACCACAACATATCAATCTGTGCACAAGGCAGTATGATGGGTTGCTGAAGCCTGCTTGTTACCATAATACAAAGACGTGAAAGACCTGAAGCCATTCTCACAGTGTATCTTGCACTAAAAATGTGAGGTCTGCTTATTTACCAAAGGCCCACTTCTCCATGCCAAAATACTACATTACAGTTAAAAAAAATAAACCATGACTTAGTGGTTAGTCCTTCTGCCTTGCAGCACTCTGGTCCTTGGCTTGAATCCCAACTAAGACAGCACCTGCATGGCGTTTGCACATTCTCCCCATGCTTGTGTGGCTTTCTTCTGGGTACTTCAGTTTCCTCCAACATTCCAAAGACATGCTGGTAGGTTATGTGGCTCTTGTTTAAATTGGCCCTAGTATGTATGTATGCATCTAAGATACTAACCTTGATAGTAAGCTCCTTGAGGGCAAGGACCGATAAGAATGTACAATATGTTTTTCTTAAATTGTTACTGCTATAAACGTACCTGTGAAAAATAATGTAAAGGCAATTTTTTTTTTCTTTTATGGATAGAGAAGAGAAGTGTTAAACCTTTTGTCAAGTTTCAATTGCTGTCTGTGTCACCACTGAGGATATTCACCCCTTTATTTCTCCTGGTGTCACCGAGAGAAAAAATGTTATAGCTGTCATTAGATCAAGAGTTGCAGGAAACCTTTATCTATCTCAATAAACAATTGTCTGCAGCGCTACCCCCCACTTGTATTTTTGCCCTTGTTTCCCCCTTACTTCACCCAGCAGCCAGGCACAGTGTATTTCTTCAGCCAAATACACACACATTTCCGCTCATTGTCCTCAATGACCAGTCTAGGGTATATTTGTTTTTGGATTTTATTGTAGAACTAGGGATAGGGGATTTAGTACGATACCCCAAAATTAGAACTATTCATACTGAGGATAGCTGAATTTATTTCTTAGTTGAGCAGTATTATTGTTATTATACAGGATTTATATAGCGCTGACAGTTTGCTCAGCGCTGTACATTATGGTAGGAGACAGTACACGAGACAGTACAGTAACAATACTATTCAATACAAGAGGGGTTTGAGGGCAGTATTGACTGAAAGCAGATAGCAGACTTCTCTTTAAGGTGTAATAACAAGTAGTTTCAGGAGTGAGCAAAGTCCCTTTAGCAGTAGTAGTAGTTGCAGGGCTGAGCTCCTCAGGTACAGGCCAATTACGGTGGACTATAGCAGTCCAGAAGTAACAGAACTGAGCAAAGTCCTTTGCAGTAACACCAGTTGGACAAGCTCTTCAGAACACTAAGCAGTGTTCCCTTTTATCAGACCCACATTGACTATCAAGCTCTAGAGGGATAGCTAAGCACACAGAGTCCCCAAGATCTCTCAGTGTGTGTACAAGTCCAAGGACAGAATGGTTGCCCTTGGTTCTCTCCAGTGATACCAGACAAATTTTTGGCAGTCAGCTACCCTCAGTCAGCGTACTGTAGAACCAGGGTCACTCTTTCTAACCTCAGGCCCTCAGGTTGACCCCTCTGAGGCCGCATGGCAGCAAGTGCCAGGAGAGGCAAGCCTGCCTCCAGCCTGGCTTGATGCAATCCACTCCAAGGAAAGACACAAAACCCATGTACTCACAGAACATAAATACCGCTCCCAGCATGTAACGAGACCACCCTCCCCTGTAATTGGCTAGGGCTGTATCCATATTAATGCTGTTCATTTGTCTAACCCCTACCCATGATCTGGAAGGCTCTCATAACTTCCAGAAGGTAGGCAGAACTCAGACAAACTCAACAGCACCAGCGCATCATAAGCAGACCTAAGTAATCACAGCACTTTGTTAAGCAGAGAAACACAGCTATGTTTAACTTAGCTATACAAATCCTAGCACCTGACAAGGAGGGTGCTACATGTCTATGGCCGATTTCACACTGCTGCACCAAGGTTTGGTCGCAGTGTGGGTGTACCCACACTTTTCCTGCCGTTAACCCAAGGTTTCCCTTAGACCAGGTGTATCAAACTCAATGTTGCAGGCCGCATCAGCATTACAATTGCCCCCAAAGGGCCGGTTGTATCTGTAAGACTAGATGTTCAGTGCCCCACACCCCCCTTACATCAGATGCCCCACCACCATCAGAAATCAAAAGTCCCTCCCCTCCCTTACATCACAGTGCATCCCCCCATTACCTTGTTCTGCTGTCAGGAAGAAGTAGAGGGCAGAGCTGGGAAGCAAAAAGTGCAGAGTCTGGAGGAGGACTAGAAGAGAGCTGGAGTTGACTGGTGGAGTCTGATGAATGCCAAGACCAGGGGAAGCGGAGACGAGGGATTGCTGTGGAGGCACAGAGAGGCGCAGGATCTGCAGGAGGAGATCTGTCCTCCTCTCTGATGCCAATTTCTGAGACTGCTGCAGGAGAGGTGCGAGGGCCAGATGAAATGTCCTGGCAAGATGGATTCGGCCTGTGGGCCTTGTGTTTGACAATTTGCCTTAGTCTTTCTATTAGATTGCATGTTTTCCGAGCTTTTTTCTGAAAGCGCACCAAAAGTCGTTCATGCTGCATCTTTTCTGCGCTTTCAAAAAATGCACAAAAAACATGCAATCTAATAGAAAGTTTATGGGAAACCACAGGTTAACCGCAAGAAAACTGAAGGTATACCCACGCTGTGGCTAAACTGCAGTGCAGCAGTGTGAAACTGGCCCAAGAGTGGAATTCCCTGTTTGCTATTACCTCTCCATAACAGAAAGTGAAATGTTCTCAGCAGCACACAGGCTGCAGACAATAACTTGACTTTCTAATCTGACTTCTTCTTCCAGGTTATTGATTTCTAAAGATATATATTTTATAACTGGGGGACAAACAAATCTTTTTATTGGCAGTATTATACTCCAAGAATTGTCTATATGACAAAAAAGTGAAAAAAAAAAGTATTTTTCCAGTTTGACCATAATAGCATTTGTTACTGTAAATACTAAGCATAGATTTTATTTTGAAATATGCAGGGGCACACGTACAGGGGTCACAATTGTGACGAGGCCACATACTCAAGTGAGCCTGTGCGGCCCTCTGTATTCCTGGATAGGAGGGGCAGCGGGGTCAGCATGTAGAGAGACCAATCCCCTCCATTTTCCTCCTGCAGCCTTTCAGTGGCTGCAGGTGAAAAATGGAGGGGATCGGTTCTACCACATGCTGCCGTGCTGCCCCTCCTATCCACCTCCTGCTGTTATCAGGTTCCAGTGTACTTCCCCGGCCCCCCTCATACCCCGCAGTGCTGCCAGGTTCCCCCTTCCCCTCTCCTGCAAACTGCTGTGGGGGATCTGTCAGGATGAGAAACAGGGAAGGATCTGGTAAAGAGTCATTTTCCGGCCCCTTCCTTATCTTAATGAATAGAGTCAATGATCTGTACTGATCACTGGCTCTGTTCATTCATAACTGAAGCATAGTAAACTGTACACAGCTATTACTGTTCATTCATTCTGTGCAGCTGAGGCTGCAGAGAAGGAGATTGAGGGCTCTGTCTTTAATCTCCTTTCTCTGTCTCAAAGGTGAAACATCAGAGGTCTGTTTAGAACCCTGATATCTCACAAAAGCCCCCAAAGGGGCTCCTATAAAATTGTAAAAAATAATAAAAAATAAAATACTAAAAAAATAAAATGGTAAAAAATAATAAAAAATAAAATAACAAAAATAAAACACTACTGACACCAGTGGTGGAACTACCAGGGTCTGAAAGGTCTCACTTGCGGCCGAGCCCCGATCAGTGGTCAGGGGGGCCCTTTATGGTTTTTTGCACCAGGGCCCTGAAGGTTGTACAGTGCCTTGAGAAAGTATTCACACCCAGGGGCAGACTGACCGTTCGAGCACTCGGGCACTGCCCAAGGGCCCGGGGTCAGTAGGGGGCCCCATGAAATGCCCCTGGTACCTTTGTTATAGGCTTTTTTGAGTGTGGGTAAGGACACAGGGGCCCCATGATCCCCTATTGCCCGGGGGCCCCATGAGTTGTCAGTCAACCCCTGTTCACACCTCTGAAATTTTCCACATTTTTACATGTTACAACCAAAAACATAAATGTATTTTATTGGGATTTTATGTGATAGACCAACACAAAGTGGCACATAATTGTGAAGTAGAAGGAAAATGATAAATGGTTTTCAAAATTTTTTACAAATAAATATGTGAAAAGTGTGGCGTGCATTTGTATTCAGCCCCCCTGAGTCAATACTTTGTAGAACCCCCTTTCGCTGCAATTACAACTGCAATTCTTTTTGGGGATGTCTCTACCAGCTTTGCACATCTAGAGAGTGAAATGTTTGCACATTCTTCTTTGCAAATAGATTAAGCTGTCAGATTGGATGGAGAGTGTCTATGAACAGCAATTTTCAAGTATTGCCACAGATTCTCAATTGGATTTAGGTCTGGACTTTGACTGGGGTATTCTAACACATGAATATGCTTTGATATAAACCATTCCATTGTAGCTCTGGCTGTATGTTTAGGGTCGTTGTCCTGCTGAAAGGTGAACCTTAAGTCTTTTGTGGACTCTAACAGGTTTTCTTCTAAGATTGCCCTGTATTTGGCTCCATCCATCTTCCCATCAACTCTGACTAGTTTCCCTGTCCCTGCTGAAGAAAAGCATCACAGAGCATGATGCTGCCACCACGTTTCACGGTGGGCAGGGTGTGCTCAGGGTGATGTGCAGTGTTAGTTTTCCACCACACATAGCGTTTTGCTTTTAGGCCAAAAAGTTCAGTTTTGGTCTCATTTGACCAGAGCACCTTCTTCCAAATGTTTGCTGTGTCTCCCACATGGCTTCTCACAAACTGCAAATGGGACTTCTTATGGCTTTCTTTCAACAATGGCTTTCTTCTTGCCACTCTTCCATAAAGGTAAAATTTGTGGAGTGTACGACTAATAGTTGTCCTGTGGACAGATTCTCCCATCTGAGCTGTGGATCTCTGCAACTCCTCCAGAGTTACCATGGGCCTCTTGGCTGCTTCTTTGACTAATGCTCTCCTTCCATGGCCTGTCAGTTTAGGTGGTCGGCCATGTCTTGATATGTTTGCAGTTGTGCCGTACATTTTCTATTTTCGGGTGATGGATTGAACAGTGCTCTGTGAGATGTTCAAAGCTTAGCCTATTTTTTATAACCTAACCCTGCTTTAAACTTATCCACAACTTTATCCCTGACCTGTCTGATGTGTTCCTTGGCCTTCATGATGCTGCTTGTTCACTAATGTTCTCTAACAAACCTCTGAGAGCTTCACAAAACAGCTGTATTGATACTGAGATTAGATTACACACAGGTGGACTTTATTAATTAGGTGACTTCTGAAGGCAATCTGTTCCACTAGATTTTAGTTAGGGGTATCAGAGTAAAGTGGGCTGAATACAAATGCATGCCACATTTTTCATATATTTATTTGTAAAAAATGTTGAAAACCATTTATCATTTTCCTTCCACTTCATAATTATATGCCACTTTGTGTTGGTTTATTACATAAAATCCCAATAAAATACATTTACATTTTTGGTTGTAACATGACAAAGTGTAGAAAATTTCAAGGGGTATGAATACTTTTTCAAGGCATTGTAGTTACGCCTCTCGTAATATGTCCCATTTATTGTGACACTAAACTTTAGTAAAACGTTGTTTTATCCATGCATGGAGTTTGCATGTTCTCTCTGGGCCTGTGTGATTTCTTAAATATATCATTGAAAGTGTGTTGTTTTATCCAGTGGTGTATTTTTGGTTGTGTGCCGCCCTAGGCAAGAGTAAAATTTCACCCCACAATGCAAGCAGTGAAAGTACTTTAACTTGACATGGCTTCAGCCTCTTGTAGTTCCTGAGAACTTAGGGTGGGAGAAAAAAAAGTGGTACAAGGAGGTAATCAGTTTATGTCTGGGGTAGGCAACCTTAAAGAGGTGGAGCTCTACCTGAACAATATGCGAGAAGTCAAACAGCACAGTGTTGCCTCCTTACTCCTGATTTAAACCTCTAATTGCCGTACTATTGTGTCACAATCATGGACATTGCAATCATGGGTTTAAATCAGGTGATGAGGAGACAACATATTGTCAAACGGCAGCAGCAGCCAAAGGTGTACACATGCCGCAGCAGGAATTACATTCACCTATTGCTTTTGGTGGGTGCTACCGCCTGTCAACCGAGACCCATTCAAGTAAGTGGGCCATTCTGCAAGTGCTCTGCAACTGCATGCTTCTGCAGGGTCCAAGGGCTTAAAGCAGGTGGTGAAAAAGTGACACACTACTACCTGTTTAACCCCTTGTTTGCTGTACTGCACATGGTTGCGGGACAGTTACAGAGTGGTCTCATTCACTTGAATGGTCATGCTTGGCAGGTGCTACACCCACCAACCATGACAGGGCGTATGAGCCAGTGCTACAGAGGAGACATTGGCTCATGATGCTTTTTCTCCCTACTACAGCTCCAACTTTACAAGTAGTTCCTCTGCATTGCATTCTGATGCTCTGGGATGGTGTGTCAGCAAGCCCAGACCGAGATCTACCAGTCACCTGGTAATCTACTGTTAGATCACGATCTGCTGGTTGCTGACCCCCGGTTTATGTGCTGACAAGGAGCATGCTTACATATAGTTACATAGTTAGTCCGGCTGAAAAAAAGACAAAAGTCCATCCAGTTCAACCATAGGAAAAAAAAAAGAAGTTATAATCCTATACCCACAGTTGATCCAGAGGAAGGCAAAAAAACCCCAGCAAAGCACGATCCAATTTGCACCTGCTGGGAAAAAAAATTCCTTCCTGATCCCGTGAGGCAATCGGATATTCCCTGGATCAACTTTACCTATAAATATTAGTATCCAGTTATAGTCTGTGTATCCAAGAAAGAATCCAGGACTTTTTTGAAGCAATCCACTGAGTTGGCCAGAACCAACTCTTGAGGGAGTCTATTTCACATTTTCACAGCTCTCACTGTAAAGAAACCTTTCCGTGTTTGGAGATTCAATTTCTTTTCCTCCAGACGTAAAGAGTGCCCTTTGTCTTCTGTGATGACCTCAGGGTGAATAGCTCTACACCGAGTTCACTATATGAACCACTGATGTATTTATACATGTTGATCATATCCCCCCTAATCTCCTCTTCTCAAGAGAGAATAAATTCAGTTCCTCTAATCTTTCCTCATAGCTGAGCTCCTCCATGCCTCGTATCAGTTTGGTTGCCCTTCTCTGTAATTTCTCCAGTTCCCCAATGTTCTTTTGTGAATTGATGCCCAAAACTGAACTGCACATTCCAGATGAGGTTTTATGAATGATTTGTACCGGGGTAATATGATATCTCTCTCTCTGGAGTCTATACCTCTTTTAATACAAGAGAGGATTTTGCTCGCTTTAGAAACCGCAGCTTAGCATTGCATGCCATTATTAAGCTTGTGATCTACCAGAACTCCCAGATCCTTCTCCACCATTGATTCCCCCAGTTGTACCCCCCTAGTATGTATGATGCATGCATATTCTTAGCCCCCAAGTGCAGAACCTTACATTTATCAACATTAATCCTCATTTGCCACATAGTTGCCCAATTAAACAGTGCATTGAGGTCGGCTTGTAAGTTGAAGACATCCTGTAAGGACGTTATTCCACTGCACAGCTTGGTGTCATCTGCAAAGACTGAAATGGTATTTTCAATCTCAGACCCTATATTGTTTATAAATATATTAAAAAGTAAGGGTCCCAACACTGAACCTTGGGGTACACCACTGATGACCCCAAACCATTCAGAGTAAAAAATCATTAACCACTACTCTCTGAATACGATCTTTTAGCCAGTTATCTATCCATTTACATATGGATTTTTCCAAGCCTGTAGACTTTACCTTACACATTAGCTGTGTGTGAGGTGTCAAACGCTTTTGCAAAATCTAAGTATACCACGTCCACCGCTGTATAGGAGGAGAGAACAGAGTGGCAGAGAGATGAGCGCATCACTTGCCAGTTACTAACTGGGGCTGGTCCAGGACAGTCTGGGGTCAGAGGAAGTGGGCTAAATGATACTGGCCATCAGATTGAGGACATATAGCGGAAAAAAGAAGTTCTTTGGAGCAGAGCTCTGGATTGAAAGTAACTCTTTTAACAAAAGTTGCTTTTATTATTTTATTTTAAGTTATCCCTAATGGGCTATCCATCTTTATCTTATTATTTTTGACTGGAGGAGTTGTACTTTAAGGTTCTTTATTTTACTTTACTCAACTCCACAGTAGTAAATCAGGCCCATAAAATTATTTTTACTATATTCTACAAAATATTCTATTGGTTTTTAGAACATACAAAAGAAGAACAATACCAGTGAAGTCACAGAAAAGGCTCATTTACAGTCATATGACAAAATTATTTTTACTTTCATGACAAACTAGCAAAAGTGTGCCCATTTGGAAGCGCATGTCACTACATAGACACCACACACAGAAGTCCATATTGGTACAGTGGCAGCGAACACAGCGTGCACAAGTGTGCATTAGTACAGTGGTGGCAACACAGGTACAGTCAGTTGCAGTAGTGGGAACAAAAGGAGAGGATAGAGGTCATGATGGGGTTCAGGTGTAGCGTTGTGGCAGAGGAGGGGGATGGAAGTCATGATGGGGGTGAGATATGCTAGTGAGAGCAGAGGGGGAGGATGGGGGGACATGATGGGTGTCAGGCGAAGTGGTGAGGCAGACGGGGAGGATGAGGTTCATGATAGAGGTCAGGTGCAGTGATGAGAGCAGTGGGGATGGATGGGAGTCAGGATGGGGATCAGGTGCAGTGATAGGAGCAGAAGGGAAGGATGGAAGGATGGGAGTCATGATGTGGGTAACGATGGGGGTCAGGCACAGTGGTGAGAGCAGTGGGGGAGGATGTGGGTCATGATGGGGGGTCAGACGCAGTGGTGACAGCAGAAGGGAAAGATGGGGGTCATATTGTGGGTCATGATGGGGATCAGGCGCAGTGGTGAGAGCAGAGGGGAAGGATGGAGGTCATGATAGGGGTCAGTTGCAGTGGTGAGAGCAGAGGGGGAGGATGGGGATCATGATGTGGGTCATTATGGGGTTCAGATGCAGTGGTGAGAGCAGAGGGGAAAGATGGGGGGTCATGATGGGGGTCAGGCGCAGTGGTGAGAGCAGAGGAGAAGGATGGGGGTCATGATGTGGGTCATGATGGGGTTCAGGTGCAGTGGTGAGAGCAGAGAAGAAGGATGGGGGTCATGATGTGGGTCATGATGGGGTTCAGGTGCAGTGGTGAGAGCAGAGGGGAAGGATGGGATCATGATGTGGGTCTCGATGGGGTTCAGGTGCAGTGGTGAGAGCAGAAGGGAAGGGTTGAGGTCATGATGTGGGTCATGAAGAGGGTTAGGCGGAGTGGTGAGAGCAGAGGGGAAGGATGAGGGTCATGATGTGGGTAATGATGGGAGTCAGGCGCAGTGATCAGAGCAGAGAAGGATGGGGGTCATGATGGGGTTCAGGCGCAGTGGTGGGAGCAGAAGGGAAAGGTGGAGGTCATGATATGGGAGCCATAATAGGGTTGAGACAAAGCGGTGAAAGTAGAGGGGGAGGATGGGGGCCATGATGGGGGTCTGGCGTAGTGGTGCGCGTAGTGGGGGTCATGACGGGGGTCAGGCGCAGTGGTGGGAGCAGTGGGTAAAGATGAGGTCAGGCACAGTGTTGAGAGTGGGGGAATGGGGCTGTTGATATACAGGTTTCTATATATGAAAATTGAAGAAGAGCACAAGCCTCACTTCCTGTCCAGATGAAAGACGTCACACAGAACAGGAAGTGAAGAGTAATTTCCTCTATGGGGACAAAGGCAACATTAAAGCATGACAAGCTTTATCCCTTCCCCTTTCTATCCAAAACTAAAAACTTTACCATTTTTTCATTCATTAGCAATTATCGTTGTACAGAGAAAATGAGAGCTGTCTTTGCTTTTATCATATCTTCATTGAATTGTACATGCAATCACCCAACGCATAAGCATCTTTCAGCCCCATTATGCTCCAGCCTAGCTGGCTCCAACGTCGGCGTGTTCTGTAGCTGCAGCACACCTGTGATATGGAGGCAACCATCCAATGTGAATTAGCATGAAACAAACTAATAACTGATTGCTGGCCAGGAATGTTTATTTTGGGTAAAGGCAGCACATTCCATGCAATAATACAAATTACTGCCGGCTTATTTTCACATTACGCCACAAGGAATCTCAATGCACAGAGCCGCAGACAGTCTGAGGAACGATATCCTCACAAACACTGCACATTGTTGTTATAATCAGAGCCCGAGGAAACATCTGATTTCTACCCAGGGCAGAGAGAATGGAAGGTAAACATTCGCACAACTGCCCTGATTTAGGTTTTCTTTGTTTCCCCGGGCTCAAGCAAATAAACGTTTGTAGAGGAAAAACATTTGGACCTATTTTCTAATACTGGAAAGATAAAAATGTTCAGTTCAGAGCTACTAAGGCCAAATTTGTTAATGAAGATATGTAGATACATCCGTACATAGTGGCATCTGATTCTGCAGAATGCTTTTGGCCTTTGGGACCTTGCATCTTGAACTTTTTTTTGTTGGAACAATAATCGGTGTACCATTGTTAATTAAAACAGTCCTTATGGCCCAAATCTCTTTTATATTCTTCTAAATGAGGGATTCCCATAGCTCTGATATCTGGCAGTATGATCATACTTTGTGAGATACTTACTGTAATGTGACACTAAACAATATATTTATTCTGCACTCATAATCCATGCATGTCCGCTACTTAAAGAAGAACTCCAGGATAGGCAAAAAAAAAACTCATTAGTACACCCCTACACAAAACACTAAACATTTAATACAATTCTGAAAATCCTTACCATTTAGGAGAAAAGTCTAATAGAATTTCATGACATCATCTCTGTAATTCTAAAGATAACAGCATCTGCTCTGGAGGAGGTGTAACAGCAGGGATTACATCATATCCGCTCCTCTCTCTTTGCAATAAAAGGAAACTACAGTCCCCATCAACCACAGGGAATTGTAGTGAATGTAGGCAAGTACACTAGGCCTGTACATGCTGAATGTGTCTGAGAGTCCCAGTCCACCCACCAATGCAAGTGGGGCTGAATGACATCACTGCTTCCTGGATAAAGAACTACAGAAGGGATGTGCCAAGACCAATGGCTGGGGGAATAGGAGGCATAGCAGCCACTGGTCTTACAGACAGGAAATCAAAGAGAATTAACGGTATGATCTGAAAATGAATAGGCTATTTCAGAGCAACTACTGAGTGAACCAGAAGATGGAGGACATATTCAGTGAAGGTAGGAAATCAGCAACAAGAACATGTAAAGACGTTTTTGCCCAGAGTTCTGCTTTAACGGCCCTGTTATCTATTTTTAATTAAATTGTTTCTTAGCATTTTTTTGGCTCCAGTCCCAGCAGAGAGTGTAGGAATGAAGGAATGGCACAAGGATGATGATGACACTGATGGCATTGTGTGGCTGGAGATGATAGGAAATGCAAGTCACTAGGGGGAAGTGTCCAGGAAAGGGACAAGGTCAGCAACAGTCAGACAAGATGGTAACCAAAAAGGAGATAGAGGCAGAGTCCGGAACAGGCCAGGTTAGCAACTTATGGGCAACAAAGTACTCATAGCAGGCAGAACTCATGGCCAGGGACATGCCACAGTCAACAGAGGAGCGGAACAGTAGACCAAGAGGAAGCACAGAGTCAGGGAACAACCTGGGTTTATAACAGTAGATCAGGATCAGATGCAGATTCACAGGGCACAGATAAAGAGCTCTCAGCACTAGAGTCCTGCAGGTGTTAGCCTTAAATTAATTGTAAAGGCTTAACTTTTCTTTTAAATACTAAATATGTTATACGTACCTGCACTGTGCAATGGTATTGCACAGAGTGGCCCCGAGCCTCCTCTTCTGGGGTTCCCAGCTGCCTCCTTCTCTTCTGTAAGTGCCACATAGCAAGCCACTTGCTAGGGGGGCACGCCCGTGGGCTTGCTCCAGAGAAAGGCTGTGTGTGTCCATAGTCACACACACATAGTGTGACTTAGCCCCGTCCCCTGCTCCCACCTCACAGGATTTGATTGATAGCAGCAGGAGCCGATAGCTCCCACTGCTGCCTCTGTGCCCTGTGAGGAGAAGAATAATATCAGCGCCACTGCAGATGGACCGAGGGAGGACTCAGGTAAGTATATTGGGGGTGGGCGGGGAGGCAATACTAATATTGGGACATTTTTTACCTAAATGCAGGGAATGCATTAAGGTAAATCATATCTTGCCTTTAGAACCACTTTAAATAACACACCTCACTTCACTATATGTGGTGAGCGTGCATGTATGCCCATGCACGTGCTGCAAGACGTGCATATGAATGCACCTGCTCACAGATGGGCGGCCATACACAAGTGGAGTGGCTAGAACTTCCTGACACTTTGCCAAAAGCAATCTTATAGCTAGCAAACAATCTTCTGTGGTGGTTGGACTACATGGTCTTCTACTGCACATTGTTGCAATGAGCCATGGTCACATTAGGTGGTGAGGGGTACTTGGCCTACAATTTGGTATCTGAACCTGCAGACTCATGAGATGTAACAGGTGGAATACGACTAAACAACGGCACCAGCTATTAAGCTGTCTGTTACCAAAGGCGCTATTTGATCTATACTGTACACATGGAATACGGTTGGGTATGGGCGTTTGGAGACTCATCACCACTACTGTGCAGGAGAGTATAGTGTGACTGTATGAAACAATGCTGTTCAGAGGTTTTTTTCAATCTATGGTGGTTGTATTATAACTATGTTTTATGAATTTTGTATGCTTACATTTTTTGTGATCAGTAGTTAACTCTTTGAACAAATAATTATTATTTTTTTTACTAGTTTAAAGATTTCTCTGTAGCACCACCACAAAAGGAGCCACCATAGCTTGAATGGTTCTCTCCCTGCAGATTAGTGTAGGGGCAGCCAGGCACCCAGCATTTTCTCTCTCTGGCTCAAGTAGTCTAGGGTCTAGGGGCTATCTTTTATGCTCTTTATTGCTGTAGAAACTTTGATGGGGTCGTGAAAAGCATGGGATACCCCAGGAACACTAGATAACAGGAGGACACTTCTCCTTCTCTAAACAGCCTTTGTACAAAGGCCAAGAAGGGTAACTGAAATCAAGTTCTCAAAAAGGGCCACCTCAGCCAGAACAATTACAAAGGCCTTTTTAGGGATAGAGAGAACTGCAAACAGTGGGGGTTGATTTACTAAAACGGGTGCACTCAGAATCTGATGCAGCTGTGCATGGTAGCCAATCAGCTTCTTCTTCTTGTTCAAATAAAGCATTGACAAAAAAAAACCTGGAAGCTGATTGGTTTCTATGCAGAGTTTCAGCAGATTTTGGACTTTCTAGTTTTAATAAATAAACCCGTCACTAGGTTTCTAAATTCAGGTTGGTACTCACAATGCCACAGGATCACCAGCTGCCTCCTTCTGATATCCACCGGGCACTCTTCAGTGCGGGAGAAAACAAGACCCACAGTGCTACAGGGTAGTTAGCCACCCCCTTCCAACTTCCACTGGGCACTCTTCAGTGAGGGAGAAAACAAGGCCCACAGTGCTACAGGACAGTTGGCCACCCCCTTCTAACTTCCACTGGGCACTCTTCAGTGAGGGAGAAAACAAGGCCCACAGTGCTACAGGACAGTTGGCCACCCCCTTCTAACTTCCACTGGGCACTCTTCTGTGAGGGAGAAAACAAGGCCCACAGTGCTACAGGACAGTTGGCCATGTTCTTCTAACTTCCACTGGGCACTCTTCAGTGAAGGAGAAAACAAGGCCCACAGTGCTACAGGACAGTTGGCCACCCCATTCCAACTTGCACTGGGCATTCTTCAGTGAGTTCTCCAGACCAGGACCCCAGATGAAACCCTTCACATATTCCCCACAGCTATGCTACAGCTGGGACCTCAAAAAGCATATGGCAGCCTTCCAGAAAACTGCCCTTATGGGTAGGGACCCCTCAAGTGAGGGACTCCTTCTGCAGGACTAGATCCAGGACCAACTCCTTCTCCAGGCTTCAGACTATTTATTGGCTCTCCAACCACCTATTGGACACACCTTAACAGGAATTGCCTGGGCCTCCATTAATATTCAGAATGCCCACCAGCCTTTCCTCCGTTGTAATGCAAGAACCCTCTAGAATGCAGGGGGAAATTTCCAGACCGGCAGTCTGTGACACACTGAGCAGGCTAAAGCAATCAACAACTGCTCCACTGGCTACAGAGCAGCCAGACTATATATACCTCTCATCCTATACTCTATCCAGGAGGGTGCTACACCTCTATAAGCAGTTTGTGTTCTTTACAATTACTGGTACCTAGGCAGGACTGTTGATTCTTGCAATTTCTGTATATATTCAAAAGCCATATAACTGAACCTAAAAATAAAATACAAAAATAGTGCACTGGACAATGCAAGTAAAAGACCTTTTAATGAAAAAAACTGATAAAAGGATGACTTGATATGACTTGATCAGGACAAAAAATCAGGAGACACCTTCCCCATAGAATACAGGGACACATCTGCAGGTGCTGAACTCACTCTCAATCGGCAGCCAGCAAAAAGAGAGATGAAAGCAAAGATGGAATACACTGGGGCAAAATTAAATGTTATTAGGTTACTTTCCTGCCAGGTTAAATGATATTCATTTATAGAATAGTTCAGGAAAATGCCACTAGATGGAGCTGACAATCATAGTAAATAAATATTTATGTCCTATGATCAGCAGCACCATCCAGTGGACATTATAAGGTATTTTCCTGATTCACTATATTCTATATAAATGAATAAAATTCATCCTGGACAGAAAATAGCCTAGTAACATTCAAATTTGCCCCCATTCCAACAGAACAATTACATGCAGTTTTACAGGATGAATAAGTATATGTAAACCTAAACTTGAACTTCTTTTTTTTACTCCTTTTGGTCTGTTACATATACCATTGAAAGTGTTAAGCACAAAAAATATCTGAGCTGTTAGCTTCTTGTGCTGTCTTGTCATTTGGTACATTGTTTCCAGCTTTCTCTGAGAACTACAGAGCCCCCCCTTTCTCTGAGAACTACAGAACCCCTCATATTATTGAGTAGAGGGGTGGAGTCTTGTAGTCCTATCCTGTATTTGTTTCTTTATACAGTAGGGTGAGTGAGTGTTGATACCCTAGATTAGTAAGTGTGATACTGGCAGAATCATCAGGTGAAAATAATGGAAGAAAAAGAAAACTAATACAGCCACCACATCTAAGGACTGGTAAGCTGCAATACATTACATTTTTATTTTGGGATTTAGATACACTTTAAAAGTTTCAAATAAATAGCATTTGTGTATTTAAATATGCAGAAATATGACATTTGAGGTGCCCCAACGTTTGCCATGGCTGTAAATATGCTAGTATTATGTAGGTTTACTGTTAACATTGATCCAGGCTGGAGTTCTCCTTTACACAGAAGATAGCCAAGTAGATGATTTTTCACTGTTAGCTTCCCAGCAATTGCACATGAGAACATACAGGGGTTAGACAAAAAAGGACATTGTGCAGGATTGTGACCCGGAATAAGAAAACAACTGCTGCAAAAGTGGCTGCAGAGCTCAATTTCAGTCTTCATGGGATGCAAGAGAAATCGCCTGCAGGAATAAAAGCATTTTATCTGCAATCCACTGATCCTGGTTGCTATCGCTTGCAGGATCCAATGAAAAAAAAAATTTAATGTACATTTTTTATTATTCAGTATGAGTGCATTTATTAATATTATTTTTTTTTTCAAATTCTGGAGCACAAGTGACATTATTATTATACAGTATTTATAAAGCGCCAATAGTTCACTCAGCGCTGTACATTACAAAGGGGGACAGAACATGTGACAGAACAATAGCAATACAATGCAAAACATGAGGGGATCGAGGGCCCTGCTCTCACTGCACTTGTAGTCCCTTGCTACCACAGGAGAAAAAGCCTGCAGGAGCAAGAGCATTGCACCTGACAGCGGTTGTAATGGTTTGCAGGCTCCAATGCAAAAAAATATTAAATGTTCAATTTTTTTTTAAATCAGTATGCATGCACTTATCAAGTCCCTTGATACTTACCTCATAGAGACCTGCTGGAGAAGTAGCTTGCAGGAGTGAGAGCACCGCACACACGAAACACTGATAGTAGTTGCAATGCTTTGCAGCCTCCAATGCAAAAAAAAAAAAATATTAATTAAATTTACTTTTTTTATTAATCAATATGGGTGCATTTATTATTATTATTTTTTTTATCAAATGGTGGTGCATAAGTTACATCACTGCACTTGTAGTCCCTTGATATTTAATTAAATGTACATTTTTTTCTAAATCAGTAGGGGTGCATTTATTGCTATTTTTTTAAAATGCTGGAGCACAAGTGACATCACGTACTTGTAGTTCCTTGATAATTAACTCATTACAGCCCTGTGGCTGGAGAAATAGCCTGCAGGAGTGAGAGCATTGTACCTGCAATCCACTGATCATGGTTGCAATGCTTTGCAGGCTCCAATGACAAAAAACATGAAATGTACTTTTTTTTTTATTAATCAGTATGGGTGCATTTATTATTAATATTACTATTATTTTTTTTATCAAATGGTGGTGCACAAGTGACATCACTGCATTTTTAGTCCCTTGATATTTAATTAAATGTACTTTTTTATATAAATCAGTATGGGTGCATTTATTATTAATTTTTTTTTATGAAATGGTGGCACACAAGTGACATCACTGCACTTGTAGTCCCATGATATTTAATTAAATGTACATTTTTTTTTATAAATCAGTGTGGGTGCATTTATTGCTATTTTTTTCCCAATGCTTGAGCACAAGTGGCATCACGCACTTGTAGTTCCTTGATAATTAAATCATTACAGCCCTGTGGCTGGAGAAATAGCCTGCAGGTGCGAGAGCATTGTATCTGCAATCCACTGATCATGGTTGCAATGCTTTGCAGGCTCCAATGAAAACAAAAAAAATTATGGGTGCATTTAATATTATTTTTTTGCACTGCACTTGTAGTTCCTTGATAATTAACTCATTACAGACCTGCGGCTGGAGAAATAGCCTGCAGGAGTGAGAGAACTGCACCTGCGATTCACCTATTGCAGTTGCAATGCTTCAGGCTCCAATGCAAAAAAATATTAAATGCACATTTTTTTATTAATCAGTATGGGTGCATTTATTATTATTATTTATTATTATTATTATTATTATTATTATTATCATATGCTGGAGCACAAGTGATATCACTGCACTTGTAGTCCCTTGATATTTAATTAAATGTACATTTTTTTTATAAATGAGTATGGGTGCATTTATTGCAATTTTTTTTTCCAATGCTGGATCATTACAGACCTGCTTTTGGAGAAAGTCTGCAGGAGCGAGAGCATTGTACCTGCAATCCACTGATCATGGTTGCAATGCTTTGCAGGCTCCAATGAAATAAAAATATTAAATGTACATCACTGCACTTGTAATCCCTTGCTACTTAGTATGGACCAGTGGCTGGAGGCATAGCCTGCAGGAGCGAGAGCACTGTAATCCCCCCCTGCAAATCCATCGCAGTTGCAATAAAGCAGGCTCCAATAATAATAAAAAATTAAAATTAATTAAAAAAAAAAATATATATATATATATATATATATATATATATATATATATATTAAACGCACATTTTTAATTAATCAAAATAGTTGCATTTATTTTATTTTATTTTTCAAATGGTGGCCTTTAAGTAAAAAATTCCCTAAAACCAGCATGGGAAGAAGAAAAGCATAAAGGAGTCGTAAGGATTTTGTCAGCCATTGTTTTGTAGAAAGGGCCAGCCTGTTGAGTCATCCTCCGAAATTCCAGGATGACTGGTCCCCACCACCAGGAGATGGGAACGGTCGCAGCCGCAGGTATCGCCTGAGCAGTGCCCTCTCTCGCCCACTAGGGGGCGCCATCCACCCTGTCTGCCTCCCCTTCGCAGCAGGTTATTAAGACAATCTTAGGAAAGCAACGGGGGAGTTCCCAAAGTCATCAAACCCCCTCCAAGTCTCTCATTCCCTAGCAGAGTGCACTGATAAAATGGATCTAAGGAAGGCTGCCGCTCTGTGTCTTGGGCTGTGGAGCGCCTGGCTCTGGGCTGCTCAGAGCCCCCAGGCTGCAGCAGTGCTGCCCGGCGCACACAGGCAAGGAGCCGCCAGGAGGGCGCTGCCGACCAGCCAGGAGACTGGCAATCCTCACAGGGATACCCACCACCACTTCACCTCCAGGAAGGAGAGCTGTGCCAGGGCTGCCGTGGTGCCCCATGAGTACATGCTGTCCCTCTACAGGAGACTATCCCGCAAGGGACACAGAAACAGCACCCGGGACAGGGCAGCTGCCAACACGATTGCCAGCTTCGTGGACCAGGGGCACGGTGAGTGTGATGTCAGGGTGTTGGTTGGGTATTGGTGTCAATGGCAGAGCCTCCTCTGAATCACAAATGTAACAAATAGGCTGACATCCAGGTGGCATAGTAATTCTAGCAGGGGCACTGCCAGCTTGGGTCACCCTATCTGCCTATAGACAACACATCCACAAGTCTCTCATCATCCTCATACCATTGGTCATTTAAAGGGGATATCCACATCACCGGTCATTAGGGACATCCGAAATCTCCCTACAATCCACCTGTCACCGACCAGCCAAATCCGACAGATAATAATGGGCACCAGGATGGCAAAAGCCAAAGCGGCCAGTGCCAAGGAAGAGGTGACACCTGTCCTGTGTAGTGCCCGGTCTGCCGACACCTATGCGCCTTTACAGATCGGCTGCTTCAATCCACAGCCTGTTCTTTATTACTAGTCCATATGTATAGTATAATGACATATCATCATATTCACAACTAAATCCCATCAGAGGCTCAGGCTGGGGTCCCTGGGAGTCTCGGGAAATGAATGGGTACCCTGGATGGTAACTTACCTTAGGCATGTATGCTTGGAGTGACCTTAACATGTACACAAATGTGCAGTGATGACATATATATGACATTTGTATATGCTTTTATAGAGGAGTCATTGAGACCCTTAACCCTTTATATATATAAATGTTCTATTGTACTATAAACATAAATGTACTAAACAATTAGAATTTACTATAAACAGAGAAAGAGTAGTAATATACTCATATATATGTCGTATACATAGATGCAGTATGTACTATAGAGTAGTGATGCAGTGATGGTATAGATACTTATCATTAGTCTTTATAGTACACACACACATATATATATATATATATATGATGAAGGTAAAAAATAAATAAATATATATATAAAATCATTAGTCTATTTATATATAGAGAGGGAGATCGATCTCTCTCTCGCTCACTCTATCTATATATATATCGCCATCTCTCTCTATATATATATCCATCTCTCTCTCCCCGTATCTCTCTCTATATATCTATATCCACATCTCTCTCTCCCTCTCTCTATCCATCTCTCTCTCTATATATACCCATCTCTCTCTTTATATATAATATCCATCTCTCTATCCATATATCCATCTCTCTCTCTCTATATATATATCCATCTCTCTATCCATATATCCATCTCTCTCTCTATATATATATATATCCATCTCTCTTTATATATAATATCCATATATCCATCTCTCTCTATATATATCCATCTCTCTCTATATATATATCCATCTCTCTCTCTATCCATCTCTCTCTGTATATATATATATCTCCACATCATCTCTTTCTATGCATCTCTGTATAAATATATATATCCAAATGTCTCTCTCTCTCTCTCCATCTCTCTCTTTATATATATGTCTCCATCTCTCTCTCAATCCATCTCTCTCTCTCTCACTATCTATCTTTCTCTCTATATATATATCCACATCTCTCTCTATCTATATCTATATATATCTCCATCTCTCTCTCAATCCATCTCTCTCTCTATATATATATACATACATATTTATATATATATCCATCTTTCTCTCTCTATATATATATCCATTACTCTCTCTCTATAAGCCTCCAGTAACTGTCCAGATTGTATATTTCACCATCTTAGTCATTTCAGCGCAGTGGAAGCCAATGGCTTCGTGGATGCTGTGGCTTAGTGCACGTTTTACTATGATAAGTGTATATAGAATAGTATTTTTGCTGTGGATTTTAGTGGTCTTGCGTCTTCTGTTTGTATATAACGTCATTCATTGAACATAGGTAGTGTTCCTAATAAATGCAGAGAAAGGTGTTGGTGTTTTCTCACCATCCTGATGCCAGCATGGCACTTTGCTCCCCATGTGATGCTTACGGTTATTGTTTTAGCTGCAGTTGTTTTACTTTTTATAAATTGTTTTCCACTTTATATATCATTTTACCTGATAAGGTTACTGAGGTTTGTAGAGAGAGAGTTTAATAATTGATTTGCCGCTTTTCCCATCCTTGTAGCATTTTATTGCTCTTTTATATATATATAATAAATAGGGCAGTCTTAATTGATATACCAGGGCAAAATGTAAGCCCTCCTAAACAAACACATTTCAGTATACTGTAGTGAGTTAAGGGGTCACTTCTGATGAGTTGGGGTGGGTTACTGAATTTTGGGCATTGCTATGAATAAACCACATAGAGAAGGTTCAGCGATAGTGGTTCATCCCCCTACTCTTGTGTATTTGGACTATTTTACTGCTTGTTGTTCCTTGTTTTGATGTTACATTATCAGTCCGTGTTAATGGTTGTTTTAGCTCTTTGTGTAGATGGCAAGATGTAGTAAATTAAATCTAGAGGACTCCAGGTTACTGTTGGGACATCTGTGGTTGCTGTAGAGTTCTCCTCCCTCATCTGGCCGCATTTATTGCTCCTTCTGGTGGGAACATTGCACCTAGGGGTAGAAAGGCATCCCTGTGTCCATATGTCCTCTCTTCCTGTGTGGCTGGGATTGGCTTGACCTGATGCGCCTCCTGTTGGTTTTAAATTGCAATCGTGAAGATTTTGGTTAGGATGCCTGGAAAGCCTCACACTGTCACCATGGAGAGCTTCAGCACTCAGCCCATTCCCACCAGCAGGTTCTCCCCCTGCAGATAACCTGAGGGGCATAGTGCCCTGTTCTGCTACCGTGTCACCTCCCCCTGCCTCTACTTAATGACACTTCCATGGGGTCCCCTGACTCTCATCAGTCTCAGCTACAAGAGCTGCCCCAGTGTTGTCACTGGGATGACCATATATGGAAGGTGCGCTCTGTGCTGCGCACCTGTGACCCCAGCCAGGGCAGCAAAGGAAACCTGTATAGGGGACAGGTAGAGAGCATAGTACACATGCAAAATAATACGATATATATATCATTTTTTTTTCTTAAATATCATTTTTTATATAAAACTTTAAAAACTGTAGAGGTTCAGGAACTCAGTCAATTCTTTTTTTTCATGTTGCAAGCAGTCTCAAAACATATCGGCAATACAAAATGGAATTTTATATTGTGCGACTATATATTTTTTGTGTAATACATTTATGTTTCTGAGCAATTTTTTTAAATTAAAAAAATCATTTTTGAAATCCTGTAACCCAGGTGGATGAGGTCCACGTTGTCAGGTATCCGTTTATGTAATTTGTATATACTGTATATATTGTTCTAATATAAAACATATATTATTATTTTTTCTCCCGAATCCTTTGTTACATTTACATACAGTGCTTGCCACACTATCGCACAGCGATCACATAGGAGGTATTCTATGTTTCCAGTCCATTTTAGATTAGAACCGGCCGATGTCATTGAAGATTTCCAAAGGCACATAGGGACGATGTGTTCACAGTTGATTATTAACAAATAAACTGGAATACCTATCCGAAATTATCCAGTTATTTCCTTTTTCCCATACGCACATGTACTTGTGTACATTTTCCCCACACACAGATCGATTTTTTCTTGTATGTAAAGATCTGTGAGATCTGTCATTTCAGGGGATCCCCAATGTAATGGGATTGATTTACTAAAATTGGAGAGTGTGAAATCTGGTGTAGCTGTGCATGGTAGCCAATCAGTTTCTAACTTCAGCTTGTTCAATTAAGCTTTGACAATAAAACCTGGAAGCTGATTGGTTTCTATGCAGAGCTGCACCAGATTTTGCACTCTCCAGTTATAGGAAATCTCCCCCCATTGTGCGGCAGAATACGGGGAATATCCCTCTTTTTTATTACAGTGCAAAGGACAGTAATCTCACGTCACTGTATAGGATATATATGTATCCCAGCATATCCAGTAATCTCACCTCACTGTATAGGATATATATGTATCTCAGCACACCCAGTAATCTCACCTCACTGTATAGGATATATATGTATCTCAGCACACCCAGTAATCTCACCTCACTGTATAGGATTTATATGTATCCCAGCATACCCAGTAATCTCACCTCACTGTATAGGATTTATATGTATCCCAGCACACCCAGTATTCTCACCTCACTGTATAGGATTTATATGTATCTCAGCACACCCAGTAATCTCACCTCACTGTATAGGATTTATATGTATCCCAGCATACCCAGTAATCTCACCTCACTGTATAGGATTTATATGTATCCCAGCATACCCAGTAATCTCACCTCACTGTATAGGATATATATGTATCCCAGCACACCCAGTAATCTCACCTCACTGTATAGGATATATATGTATCTCAGCATACCCAGTAATCTCACCTCACTGTATAGGATATATATGTATCTCAGCACACCCAGTAATCTCACCTCACTGTATAGGATTTATATGTATCCCAGCATACCCAGTAATCTCACCTCACTGTATAGGATATATATGTATCCCAGCACACCCAGTAATCTCACCTCACTGTATAGGATTTATATGTATCCCAGAACACCCAGTATTCTCACCTCACTGTATAGGATATATATGTATCCCAGCATACCCAGTAATCTCACCTCACTGTATAGGATATATATGTATCCCAGCACACCCAGTAATCTCACCTCACTGTATAGGATATATATGTATCCCAGCATACCCAGTAATCTCACCTCACTGTATAGGATATATATGTATCCCAGCACACCCAGTAATCTCACCTCACTGTATAGGATATATATGTATCCCAGCATACCCAGTAATCTCACCTCACTGTATAGGATTTATATGTATCTCAGCACACCCAGTAATCTCACCTCACTGTATAGGATATATAGGTATCTCAGCACCTCCAGTAATCTCACCTCACTGTATAGGATATATATGTATCCCAGCACACCCAGTAATCTCACCTCACTGTATAGGATATATATGTATCCCAGCATACCCAGTAATCTCACCTCACTGTATAGGATATATATGTATCCCAGCATACCCAGTAATCTCACTTTACTGTATAGGATATATATATATATATATATATCAGCATACCCAGTAATCTCACCTCACTGTATAGGATATATAGGTATCTCAGCATACCCAGTAATCTCACCTCACTGTATAGGATATATATGTATCTCAGCATACCCAGTAATCTCACCTCACTGTATAGGATATATATGTATCTCAGCACACCCAGTAATCTCACCTCACTGTATAGGATTTATATGTATCCCAGCATACCCAGTAATCTCACCTCACTGTATAGGATATATATGTATCTCAGCACACCCAGTAATCTCACCTCACTGTATAGGATTTATATGTATCCCAGCATACCCAGTAATCTCACCTCACTGTATAGGATATATATGTATCCCAGCACACCCAGTAATCTCACCTCACTGTATAGGATTTATATGTATCCCAGCACACCCAGTATTCTCACCTCACTGTATAGGATATATATGTATCCCAGCATACCCAGTAATCTCACCTCACTGTATAGGATATATATGTATCCCAGCACACCCAGTAATCTCACCTCACTGTATAGGATATATATGTATCCCAGCATACCCAGTAATCTCACCTCACTGTATAGGATTTATATGTATCTCAGCACACCCAGTAATCTCACCTCACTGTATAGGATATATAGGTATCTCAGCACCTCCAGTAATCTCACCTCACTGTATAGGATATATATGTATCCCAGCACACCCAGTAATCTCACCTCACTGTATAGGATATATATGTATCCCAGCATACCCAGTAATCTCACCTCACTGTATAGGATATATATGTATCCCAGCATACCCAGTAATCTCACCTTACTGTATAGGATATATATATATATATATATATCAGCATACCCAGTAATCTCACCTCACTTTATAGGATATATAGGTATCTCAGCACCTCCAGTAATCTCACGTCACTGTATAGGATATATATGTATCCCAGCATACCCAGTAATCTCACCTCACTGTATAGGATATATATGTATCTCAGCACACCCAGTAATCTCACCTCACTGTATAGGATTTATATGTATCCCAGCATACCCAGTATTCTCACCTCACTGTATAGGATATATATGTATCCCAGCATACCCAGTAATCTCACCTCACTGTATAGGATATATATGTATCCCAGCACACCCAGTAATCTCACCTCACTGTATAGGATATATATGTATCCCAGCATACCCAGTAATCTCACCTCACTGTATAGGATTTATATGTATATATATATCAGCATACCCAGTAATCTCACCTCACTGTATAGGATATATATGTATCCCAGCATACCCAGTAATCTCACCTCACTGTATAGGATATATATGTATCCCAGCATACCCAGTAATCTCACTTTACTGTATAGGATATATATATATATATATATATATATATCAGCATACCCAGTAATCTCACCTCACTGTATAGGATATATATATATTGATTAGACGTATTTATAATGCCGCGCTCCTACTATAAATACTTAATAATGTATTGTATATCACTCATATACATCAATAAACTAAATAAATTAATAATAAATATTAATAAAAATCAATAAATTAATTAATGTGATATAGTGAATGAAAAATCAAATCATGAATATGCTAAATTGTGCCATTAGTGCTCAAACAATATTGTCCATGCCATATTCCAATTTCATGATTAAATAAAGAGTCTTTTATATCTTTGTGCAAAGGTGCATACAGAAATGAACAGTCTTATATATCTTTGTGCAAAATGTGCAATGTGCAGGTGAACTCCTTAATCCCTCTTTCCAGGTGCCGTGTAGTCTCAATATGTGCTCACCTTAATATTTGCCCAAATAAATTTAGGCAAATAGACTTGTAGTCCTTCTAGGACTGGTGGGATAGTGCTCCTTTATGCAGTATTCCAGATAGATGTGCAGACCTGCTCAGATCCTCCTCCTATAATCTCCTCTTAAATCATCCACGTGGCCACTCATAGATAGATTTTTGAAAAGGGGGTATCAGTATCTCCTATTTCCCCTCCTGGGGACACCTCCTTCTTATATCCACCTTTCCTCAATGTTGAGTATATAGATCAGATGGAGCAAAAAAAGACCATGGTGTCTTATCCTTTTGAATAAGCGTATTTATTGCTACCAGATGCGGTGATACAAGCATATGAGGCACTTATCTTATGCAGATATGCAGAGCTGGTGATTCCCTCTGCCTCTCTGTCTGCCTCTGCTAGAGTCGCCGAGCCTCTCCGATGCAACGTCGTGACGTCAGAGCCCCTCACCTACGCGTTGCGTCACAGGGTCACGTGACTTCATCAGGGGGAATTTGATTGGACATCACAACTATCTTGTGTTGGTATATATACATAGCGGCCGCCATTTTGTTGAAGACCGCATGGGCGCGGCCATTTTCTAACTGATTTTTCCTATGTTGAATTAACACAGTATTATCCCAGGTGTATGTTAATTTTCTGCCTGTCAGACGTTGCTACTCGGATCAGCTGCATGCCATACTCTTATATCTAACTCGGTATCCATATATAATATATGATCCAGCAGATTTGTGCCTCATAATCTGATTAATATACCTAACATTAAAATGATAAACTTTAATATGCCTCATATTTAAATTTATATAATATATCATAAAATAGCCTTTAATATAAAAAAATAATGAATATTACATAACCTATACATAAATGATCACATACAAAATCCCTCTGGTTTACACCTATTATGTCTATTTTATTACTCTTACATACTATGTACTAATCCTTTGTTACCATATTCATATACTAAGATGTATATTATCCCCTTGTTACAATACTCAATACATGTTTGATTTAATTTAATTAAAAATGATTATTATCTAAAAATCATTATTTACCAACATCTTTATATACTTATTCACATAAATATAACAATAAAAAATATCTTATATTATAAGATTATTTTGTAAAATAATTTTGTAAAATATCCGTGATGTGTAATTAAAAACATACCCAGTAATCTCACCTCACTGTATAGGATATATATGTATCCCAGCACACCCAGTAATCTCACCTCACTGTATAGGATATATATATACAGTATATATATATATCAGCATACCCAGTAATCTCACCTCACTGTATAGGATATATATGTATCCCAGCATACCCAGTAATCTCACCTCACTGTATAGGATATATATATATATATATATATCAGCATACCCAGTAATCTCACCTCACTGTATAGGATATATATGTATCCCAGCATACCCAGTAATCTCACCTCACTGTATAGGATATATATGTATCCCAGCATACCCAGTAATCTCACCTCACTGTATAGGATATATATGTATCCCAGCACACCCAGTAATCTCACCTCACTGTATAGGATATATATATATATATATATATATATATATATATATATCAGCATACCCAGTAATCTCACCTCACTGTATAGGATATATATGTATCCCAGCATACCCAGTAATCTCACCTTACTGTATAGGATATATATATATATATATATATATATCAGCATACCCAGTAATCTCACCTCACTGTATAGGATATATATGTATCCCAGCATACCCAGTAATCTCACCTCACTGTATAGGATATATATGTATCCCAGCATACCCAGTAATCTCACTTTACTGTATAGGATATATATATATATATATATATATATATATATATATATATATATATATATATATATATATATCAGCATACCCAGTAATCTCACCTCACTGTATAGGATATATAGGTATCTCAGCACCTCCAGTAATCTCACCTCACTGTATAGGATATATATTTATCCCAGCATACCCAGTTATCTCACCTCACTGTGTATATATATATATATATATATATATATATACAGTGTATATGTATGTGTTATGTTATGTACTGCAACGCCTCTGCTGCACTGTATAGTATAGCAATCAATATATGATATGCTGTAAATGGGTATGCCAGCACTTCCAGAAATCATACCTCATTGTATAGGATATATAGATATCTGAGCACCCCAAGCATCCACATCTCACTGTATAGGATATACGGGTATCCCAGAACCCCAAGCATCCCACCATTTCACTGTATAGAAGAACTCCCATAAATCACACCTCAAAGTAGTATATATAAGTAGCCCAGCAGCTCCAGCAATCACACCTAACTGTTTAGGATATGGCAGTATTTTAGCACCCCCAGCAAACATATCTCACTGTATAGAACATATATGTACACTAGCACTCCTAGCAATCACACCTTAATGTATAGGATTTATATGTATCCCAGCCCCCACCCTCAGCAATCACACCACAATGCATAGGACTTATAGTTATCCTAGCAATCACACCTCACTGTATAGGATATACTGTATGTATATATCCCAACACCCCCAACAGTCACGCCATATTGTATAGGATATATACTGTAGGTATCCCAGCACCCCCCCCCCCCCCGCTATCACACCTCAATGTATGATATATAGGCATCCCAGCTATCATACCTCAACGTATATGATATATATGTATCCCAGCACCCCTGGCAGCCATACCACTTTGTATAGGATTTATATGTGGTCAGCAATCACACCTCAATGTAATCCCAGCAATGACACATTATTATATAGAATATACACTATATTGCCAAAAGTATTGGGCCGCCTGCCTTTACACGCACATTAATTTTAGTGGCATCCCAGTCTTAGTCTGTAGGGTTCAATATTGAGTTGGCCCACCCTTTGCAGCTATAACAGCTTCAACTCTTCTGGGAAGGCTGTCCACAAGGTTTAGGAGTGTGTCTATGGGAAGGTTTGACCATTCTTCCAGGAGAACATTTGTGAGGTCAGGCACTGATGTCGGACGAGAAGGCTTGGCTCACAGTCTCCACTCTAATTCATCCCAAAGGTGTTCTATCAGGTTGAGGTCAGGACTCTGTGCAGGCCAGTCAAGTTCCTCCACCCCAAACTCACTTATCCATGTCTTTATGAACCTTACTTTTACTTTACTGGTGTGCAGTCATGTTGGAACATGAAGGGCCCCCCACAAACTGTTCCCACAAAGTTGGGAGCATGAAATTGTCCAAAATTTCATGGTATGCTCATGCCTCAAGAGTTCCCTTTGCTGGAACAAAGCCAAGCACAATCCCTGAAAAACAACCCCACACCATAATCCCCCCTCCACCAAACTTTACACTTGGCACAATGCAGTCAGGCAAGTACCGTTCTCCTGGAAACCGCCAAACAAAGACATGTCCATTGGATTGCCAGACAGAGAAACGTGATTGGTCACTCCAGAGAACACGTCTCCACTGCTCTAGAGTCCAGTGGTGGCATGCTTTACACCACTGCACCTGACGCTTTGCATTGCACTTGGTGATGTAAAGCTTGGATGCAGCTGCTCGGCCATGGAAACCCATTCCATGAAGCTCTCTATGCACTGTTGTTGTGCTAATCTGAAGGCCACATGAAGTTTGGAGGTCTTTAGCTATTGACTCTGCAGACAGTCGGCGACTTCTGCGCACTGTGTGCTTCAGCATGCCTGATCCCGATCTGTCATTTTACGTGGCCTATCACTTCATGGCTGAGTTGCTGTTGTTCCCAGTTGCTTCCACTTTGTTATATTACCACTAAGAGTTGACCGTGGAATATTTAGTAGCAAGGAGATTTCACGGATGGACTTATTGTACAGGTGACAACCTATCATGGTACCACACTTGGAGTCACTGAGCTCCTGAGAGCGACCCATTCTTTCGCAAATGTTTGTAGAAGCAGTCTGCATACCTAGGTGCTTAATTTAATACACCTGTGGCCATGGAGGTGATTGAAACACCTGAATCCAATGATTTGGCGGGGTGTCCCAATACTTTTGGCAATATAGTGTATATGTATCCCAGCTCCCCCAGCAATGACAGCACAATGTATAGGATATATAGGTATCTCAGTACCCCCAGCAATGACACCACAATGTATAGAATATATAGGCATCCAAGCTCCCCCAGCAAAGACAGAACAATGTATAGGATATATAGGTATCCAAGCTCCCCCAGCAATGACACCACAATGCATAGGATATATACGTATCCCAGCACCCCCAGCAATCACACCACAATGCATAGGATATATAGGTATCTCAGCACCCCCAGCAATGACACCACAATGTATAGGATATATAGGTATCCCAGTACCCCCAGCAATGACTCCACAATGCATAGTTTATATAGGTATCCCAGCACCCCCAGCAATGACACCACAATGTATAGGATATATAGGTATGCCAGTACCCCCAGCAATGACAGCACAATGTATAGGATATATAGGTATCCAAGCTCCCCCAGCAATGACTCCACAATGCATAGGATATATAGGTATCCCAGCAATGACACCACAATGCATAGGATATATAGGTATCCCAGCACCCCCAGCAATGACTCCACAATGCATAGGATATATAAGTATCCCAGCACCCCCAGCAAGGACACCACATTGCATAGGATATATAGGTATCCCAGCACCCCCAGTAATGACTCCACAATGCATAGGATATATAGGTATCCCAGCAATGACACCACAATGCATAGGATATATAGGTATCCCAGCACCCTCAGCAATGACACCACAATGTATAGGATATATAGGTATCCCAGCACCCCCAGCAAGGACACCACAATGCATAGGATATATAGGTATCCCAGCACCCCCAGCAATGACTCCACAATGCATAGGATATATAGGTATCCAAGCTCCCCCAACAATGACACCACAATGTATAGGATATATAGGTATCCCAGCACCCCCAGCAATGACTCCACAATGCATAGGATATATAGGTATCCCAGCACCCCCAGCAATGACACCACAATGCATAGGATATATAGGTATCCCAGCACCCTCAGCAATGACACCACAGTGTATAGGATATATAGGTATCCCAGCACCCCCAGCAATGACACCAAAGTGTATAGGATATATAGGTATCCCAGCTCCCCCAGCAATGACACCACAATGTATAGGATATATAGGTATCCCAGCACCCCAAGCAATGACACCACAATGCATAAGATATATAGGTATCCCAGCACCCCCAGCAATGACACCACAATGCATAGGATATATAGGTATCCAAGCTCCCCCAGCAATGACACCACAATGTATAGGATATATAGGTATCCCAGCACCCCCAGCAATGACACCACAATGTATAGGATATATAGGTATCCCAGCACCCCCAGCAATGACACCACAATGCATAGGATATATAGGTATCCCAGCACCCCCAGCAATGACACCACAATGCATAGGATATATAGGTATCCCAGCACCCCCAGCAATGACACCACAATGTATAGGATATATAGGTATCCCAGCACCCCCAGCAATGACACCACAATGCATAGGATATATAGGTATCCCAGCACCCCCAGCAATGACACCACAATGCATAGGATATATAGGTATCCCAGCACCCCCAGCATTCACACCTTACTGCTCATGTTCACCGATCCCCAGCAGACACTGACAGGTCACAGTGTGCAGGGCTGCACCAGGCAGTAAATCCAGCCAGTGAAATGGCTCATCAGGCTTAGTAAATCCAGGAAAAAGTATGTGGAGATGGCTTGTAATAAGATGATAGAAGAGAGGAGGCATTGTTAACCAGTTGTGTGTCACCCTTGACTGGTGGCCACCAGTGAGAGCACTGCATGGTGAACGTTCCTGAGCAGGAAGGGTTAATGAGGCCAGCTCTGACCTATCTTTTCCCCATTTAATAGAAAATGAATCCAGATGACCCTTCAAAGGACTCCTTATCTCCAGCATTGCAGGAATGTCAGGCTGGGGAGGAATGGATGACACAGAAATTCTGCCTGTTGTAGTGTGTGTACATTCTGCAGAGCTCACACCTCTGGGTATCCTCACCTGACTACACACACATAGCTGGAATTACTGCCTGCTGGCCTGGGGACTGTGTAATGCCTCTAATGGAACGATTGGCCGATTTAGCGATCATTTCAAAAGCATCTTCTAAAACTGGCACACTACACATTACAATCAGATTGTACAATCTATTTAAGATTTATCAGCAACTATATTTGGTGAGAGCCTACTGGATTGTATGGATTATTTGGGTTGGCCCTCACACCACATGTGTTGGTATATCTCAAGGTGATTGTATAGAGATTGTACAGTCAGATTGTAATGTGTATGGCCAGCTTTTGTTTTACTGAAAACCGTGTAGAGCGAGGGACTACCTAGATATAACTATATTGGAGCTGATTTACAGAAGGAGTGGGGCAGTGGTTCCCAACATCAGTCCTCAAATGCCCCAACAGCTCGTGTTTTCAAGATTACCTTTCAATTTGCACAGGAAATTTTAAATCAAAGTCAATGGCTTAGGCTGGTCATACAGGAGTCACTTTTTTTTTTTTCATTTAACCAGCGGGATGAATGAAAGAAGATGACTGGATTCCCCCATCCACACATTCAATGTTGATGGGGGGAATCCCACCCACTGAGCTATTGTATTCTGACAGCAGGAAGACTTCCTCACCATCAGAATACACTGATCAGCACCTCCAGCTATGGCCGATGGCACTGACTGGGAGACATTTTTTGATCAACTTTTCTGATCAACTTGTGTACAACCAATCTGCCCATACATGCATCAAATGTGGTCAGTTCACCAGTGACTGTCTGAATTTCAGTCCATGTGTTGCCACCTTTAATATTTATGACAGCTATCTTAAAGCGACAAATAAAGCTTCCTTTTTTAAAATTAAAACAACAGTCAGGTCTTTACTTACCTGCTGTGTACGGTGGTTTGATCCTGATCCTCTTCTTCTCGGGTCCCCCCCGCTTGCCAGTGTTGTATTTAGCTTTTGTGCTGCCCTAGGCAACACAAAATTTGGCGCCCCCTTCACCTGCAGAGCCTTCCACTACTACTGCCTCCCATACACCAGCCATCATCCGCCATGGGGAGACAGAGAAAGACACTCGCCTTCACAGCTCCGGACATCCATGGAAACAAGAGTGGGGCTGTGCATACACCGTCATGAAACCCGCAGCCTCTCTTGGAACCCACCAGATCACCATGCCACGTTTGTCCCTTCTTCAGAGGGACAGTGCTGCCCCCCTTGAAAAATGCCGCCCTAGGCAAATGCCTTGTTTGGCTTGTGGTAAATACACCCCTGCCACTCACGCTCCTGGTTCCTCCTCTTCAGTGAGTGCCTCCATTGAAAGCCTCTTTCCATGGGGGCACCTGAGTGGGCTTGCTCCTGAGCCATCATGTGTGCGTCCATTGACACAGAGCGGCTATCAATCTGTCTAGGGAAGAGGGAGACAGCGGCGAGATCGGGTTCAGGTAAGCAAACGGGGGGGGGGGGAGACTTGGGGGGGGTGGTATTCTGCAACACAGAAGGTTTTTCACGTTAATGCATTAATGAAAAACTTTAAGGCTTTAGAACCACTTTAAGTAATGCTGGCCATAGATGGTTTCACCCGAAAAACAAATCGGCCGATTTTCGCACTGTTAGTGGGTTAATTGGTCAGCCGTTTTTCTGCCCAGTTTTTTTATCGTTCATGATTTTCACAATCGACTGATTTTCCCAGCAATGATGGGCAGATCGGCCGATCGTTTAACCGATTAAAAATCTGCACATGAGCCGTGAGCTGCAAGGTACAGAAGTTATGGAGTGAACTTTATGATTTAGTCTGCCGTTTTTTTTTATCGTTGGTGATAACGTCGGCCGAACAAACGACCGTTTTTTTGGGGTTTTTTTGGAAAAATCGGCCGATGTTCGACCCGTCTATGGTCTGCATAAGGGAAATGTTCAACACGTGGCTTGTTGGGGGAAGAAAACGAGATTTGGTAAATAAAGTGAACCTCCTGTGTTTTCCCTGAATACCCATCTCTGTGCTAGATAAAGAAAAAAAAACGCTATCACATGATTGGATGATTGAAATGAAGCTTCACCCTATTTAATAAGCTCAGTGAGCATTGCAAAGTGAATAGTCTCTACTCTTTTCTGGTAAATCAGCCCCATTGCTTACCCCAGGTTCACACCTTTTCTGCAGCGTTTTTCAGAAATGCAGTACAGTCCATTTACCATGATTTCATATTATTATTATTATTATACAGTATTTATATAGCGCCAAAGGGTTTACTCAGCGTTGTACATTATAGTGGGGGACAGAACATGAGACAATACAGTAACAAAACAATACACAAAGGGTTCGAGGGCCCTGCTCTTTCGAGCTCACAATCTAGGAGGGACATAGGACAGGTTCACATCTGTGCGTTTCCACCTGGTGCGTTTTTTGGAAAGGGTCAGGGACTTTTTTTTAATGCAAAAAGTTGCGTTTTCGGTTCTATAGACTTCAATGGAAATGCTGCAGAAACGCACGTATTGCAGTTTTAGTGCGTTTTTTATGTGTTTTGCTTTTTAAATCTGCCTAGCAACAAGCAAAATAAAAAAAAAATCAAAACGTAGCAAAACGCAGGAGCAAAAATGCAAAACGCAGTGCAGAAACAGCTCAAATGCAACCTGCATAGGTGTGAACCTAGCCTTAGGTAATTTTTTGCACAACTAAATGAGGTTGTAAAATCAGATTGCAATGTGTGTGGCAATCTCCGTACTGCCCAGATTCATACTGATTTAGATGATTAATCAATTCCATACCGGGCACTTTTACCCCCTTCCTGCCCAGGCCAGTTTTCAGGTTTCAGCGCTCTCACACTTTGAATGACAATTGCGCGGTCATACAACATTGTACCCAAACTAAAATTTTATCATTTTCTTCACACAACTAGAGCTTTCTTTTGGTGGTATTTAATCACCACTGGGGTTTTTATTTTTTGCTAAATTAACAAAAAAAGACCAAAAAATTTGAAAAAAACACACGTTATTCTTTGTTTCTGTTATAAAAGTTTGCAAATAAATAATTGTTCTTCGTAAATTTAGGCCGAGATGTATTCTGCTACATGTCTTTGGTGAAAATAACCCAAATTAGGATGTATTATTTAGTCTGTAGTAAAGTTATAGAGTTCACAAACTATGGTATAGATCTGAATATTGATCAATCCTGAAGTACTGACGGCCAATCTAATTTCTTGAGGTCCAAGAATGTCAGAATAGTACAGATATCCCCCAAATGACCCCTTTTTGCAGAGTAGACAGTCCGACGTACTTCATAAGAGGCATGGCAAGTTTTTTGAAGTTGTATTTTTTTTGTCATAATTTTTCGGAAAATGAAAAAATTATAAAAATTAGTTTCACTATTTTATTTTACATACTGTCACCAGTGCAGTACAGCGTCATCATATAACTGGCATGGCGGTAATCAGGGACACTGACTGGTGACAGTATGCAAAAAAAATTTCTTTTTTTTTTTATTATTTTTTATCACATTTATTTTCTTTTTTTTAAGATATTTTTTTTCATATTTCACTATGACCAAAGTAGTACAATGTTACCATAGTAACATTGTACTACTTTGGGGAAGTGATCAGCATTTTTGTTTTTTTGTTTTTACACAATTTGCTTATAGCAAACAATTACTTTGCTATAAGCAAGCATTTACCAGAATGAAATCGATTCATTCAGGGGTTTTTTTTTTGTGTGCTTAGCTGTGATTTGGCCACAGCTAATCACATGACATGTGCATGTGATTAGCTGTAACCATTCACAGCTAGGCACTAGTATACAATGGATGGCATGAATGAAGCCATCCATTGTATACAACTGTCATGTGACCTGCTGTGATTGGTCACAGCAGGTCACATGGTACCGGCAACGGGAGCCGATCTGTCATTGGCCGTGCCCGAGGTACACGGCCGGTGACAGATCGCGCCGCTGCGCAGCTCTGCAGGAGCGCAATCTGCGCATGTGTGGGAGGACACCATATGGCGTCCACCGGGAACGCTGATGACATTTGCCGGCTGCCATTCGGCCATAGGGCGGGCGGCAAATGGTTAAAGCAGTGTTAAACCCAAAAACAAAAATGTATTATTTCGCAGCTTGCCAATTTTTAAAGTATAACTATTATTATACAGGATTTAGATAGCGCCAACAGTTTGCTCAGCGCTTTACAATATAACGGGAGACAATACAGCAACAATACAGTTCAATACAAGAGGGTTAGGAGGGCCCTGATCCTTATAGGAATAACCTTTTTTTTTGGATAGGGTGGAGAAGGATTAGACCCCCTGCTTTTATTGTTGTCTGTGCCCTTAGGGAGATTCCCTCAATTTTTCCTGTTTACAAAAGGAGAGATTGACGGAGGGATTCCCTCAATTTAGACAGGTTTCCTCTCACTTCCTGTTTTGGCTATGGTACAGGATGTGAAGGGAAATCTCCCCAATGGGACACAGATGGCACAAAAGACAAGGATTATAACCCTCCCTTACTGTATCCAAAAGAAAAAAAGTTTGCCTTTGGTTCTACTTTAAGTGTGGCAGCAGCATTAGTTTTCTTTTTTACGATTATTTTCTTTTATTTTCACCTGGTGATCTTGTCAGTAACTCTAATAATTTTCAACTTCTTTTAACAGACCAAGATGTCCAGCAAAAATGTCCATTAGAGGGTTTTAGAGGATTGAGACACACCATTTACCACTGACAGGGGTGCTTACAATGATCAGCTTTTATTTCTTTATATAAAGCCTTTATCCCAAAAGGAAACAAAGCACTCTGTTACTGCAACTGCTTAAAAAGTGTTAGCTGGAGTTCAGTTTTATTTGTTCGTTAAGTCCATCTAAAACTGCTGGTTCCTATCCCTGGACTGACAATACTTCCGTCCAAAGGTGTCTCCATTGCTCCTCCAATGGAGACACCATAAGGCTAAGTTCCCACCTACGCAGTTTGCTTTTGATCTGTTTCTGCAGTGCTTTTTGCATTTTTGCACATGCGTTTTTGACGTGTTTATACTGTGTTTTTGAGGCTTTTTCTTCAACTTGTTGCTGAGCAGAATAAAACGCATCAAACACGCGTCAAAAACGCACTACATACTTTTCTGCAGCATCTTCATTGAAGTCTATAGAACCAAAAATGCAACGTTTTGCATTTAAAAAAAGTCCCTGATCCTTTTCAAAAAACGCACTGGATTTACATGTGAACCTGTCCCATAGGAAATCATGTTAAATGGACTGTTGTGCGTTTCTGAAAATCGCAAAATGCAGCGGAAAACGCTTAGTCGTGAACGTAGGTTAAGGCTAGGTTCACACCTATGTAATTTGCGTTTGATACGTTTCTGCAGTGCGTTTTGTATTTTTGCACATGCGTTTTGACGTGTTTTTGCCACGTTTTTGAGTCGTTTTGTTTTTTTTTTCTTTTTTTTCAAATTGTTGCTGGGCAGAATAAAATGCAAAATGCATCAAAGACAAATAAAAAACGCACTACATGCTTTTATGCAGCATTTCCATTGAAGTATATAGAACCAAAAACGTCCCTGACCCTTTCCAAAAAACGCACCGGGTGAAAACGCAGAGATGTGAACCTGTCCCATAGGAAATCATGCTAAATGTACTGCTTTTGCGAAGCGCAGCGGAAAATGCATAGGTGTGAACCTAGGGTAAGACAGGAAAGTGTATTACTGGCCAGATCAACAGGTGAAAATAAACTAAGAAAAGCCTAAAAAAGAAAGCTAATGGAGCCACCACATTTAAAGTGGTTATGAAGTTAAAACTTTTTTTAATTCAAAGCGGTTGTTCACTCTGGAACCAAAAAATGAAAAGTCAGCAGCTACAAATCCGACAGCTGCTGACTTTTATTAAAAGGACACTTACCTGTCCAGAGATCCAGCACCATCCTCACCTTCGGGTTCCTGGCACTGGCATCCTAACTGTGGGCAGCTGGCTATTCTGCTTGCGGCTTCATGGCAAGCTGCCTACTGCACATGTGCAGGTTGTGTTCCACTTTGTGAATGGTCCCGCAGTCTTCAGGGACCTGTGAGGTGTCCCAGAAGACTGTGAGGAGGGAGGTAGGGAGGAGAACTTCCTCTCAAATCGCTCCCTAGTGGGAGAGGGTACCTGTCAAATCTAGGTACTCCCACCTCCCCTCCAAAAATGACATGAGACTCTGAGAGCAGCGGGGAGGCATTGGCTTCTGTTGCTGTCAGTCTGTGAGGAGGGAGTGGCTGAGCTGCGCTGTGTATTTCTATAGATGCATAGAGCCTGGCTCAGGAACGGGCGGACTGACAACTCATGGGGCCCCTGGGCAATAGGGGATCATGGGGCCCATATGTCCTCACACACACTCAAACCACACCCAAAAAAAGCCTCTGAAAGGTACCAGGGGCATCTCATGGGGCCCCCTACTAACCCTGGGCCCTCGGGCAGTGCCCGAGTACTTTAATGGTCAGTCCACCCCTGCATGGGTGCCCCCAGAACACATGCCTTGCTGAGGGGCTATCCACAAGAAGAAGGAGGAGCAGACAGTGGAGGACCCCAGAAGAGAACATTCAGGGTGACTCTGTGCACAACCATTGCACAGAGCAGCATCTTTTTTATTTTTACTAAAAATTAAACAAAAAAACCCCTTTAATATTGCTTTAGGGATTAGTAAACTGCATTATAATCAACTTTAGCTTTTGGGTTTAATACTGTTTGAAACGATCAGTTTAAAATTCTGAATCCAACAAGCCTCCATCACTTTCAACCAATAACACAGGATCAGATGAAAGATGAAAGCAATCTGATGGGTTTGGGAAGTCCTTTCATTTTTCACCCTGCTGTGTGATGTATGGAGCAACCCATTCATTCTTCCTTTTTCAATAAACTTTTGATTTTATCGTGGTTGGATCGATGGCGATGGATTCACCATTTGTGTTGCATTGAATCGTTGTCTCAGACAAACAATTGTATAAAAATGCTGATCTTTTGTACAATGAATGCATTTATAGGTGATACTACTTATGTGCCAAATAATTAAACTGATCAATAAAAATCATCAGGAAGTAATAATGATTTTTGTCCAAAATCCAATCAAACTGTAGCAAATCAATCCATTTGTTGTGTCAAACAACAGACTTTAAACGCAACACAAAAACGGGTCTCCAAACTTTCCAAACAAAGTTCAAGTTCACTGTCCTTCAGACTTTAGGTAGGGAGGCCGGACTGTGCCCAACGGGAGTAATCAATACCTCAGACTTGGTATTAGGGGGAGAAATAGTGCCCCATCATTGGTGTCAGTGGCAGGAATTATTCCCCACCATTGGTTTCAGTGGGAGGAATTATGCCCCAGTTTTGGTGTCAGTGGGAGGAATTATGCCCTATCTTTGTTGTCAGTGGGAGGAATTGTGCCCCATCATTGGTGTCAGTAGGAGAAATTATGCCCCATTTTTTGTGTCAGTGGGAGGAATTATGCCCCATTTTTGTTGTCAGTGGGAGGAATTATGTCCCATTTTTTTCAGTGGGAGGAATTATGCCCCATTTTTGTTGTCAGTGGGAGGAATTATGCGCCATCTTTGTTGTCAGTGGGAGGAATTATGCCCCATTTTTGTTGTCAGTGGGAGGAATTATGCCCCATTTTTGTTGTCAGTGGGAGGAATTATGCCCCATCTTTGTTGATATCAGCGGGAGGAATTATACCCCATTTTTGGTGTCAGCTGTTGGAATTATGCCGTTTTTGGTGTCAGCGGGAGGAATTATGCCCTGTTTTTGGTGTCAGTGGGGGGAATGTTGCCCTGTTTTTGGTGTCAGTGGCAGGAATGATGCCCCATCTTTGGTGTCAGTGGGAGGAATTATGCCCCAGTTTTGGTGTCAGTGGGAGGAATTATGCCCCATCTTTGTTGTCAGTGGGAGGAATTATGCCCCATTTTTTGTGTCATTGGCAGGAATTATACCCCATTTATGGTGTCAGCTGTTGGAATTATGCCGTTTTTGGCGTCAGCGGGAGAATTATGCCCTGTTTTTGGTGTCAGCGGGAGGAATGATGCCCTGTTTTTGGTGTCAGTGGCAGGAATGATGCCCCATCTTTGGTGTCAGTGGGAGGAATTATGCCCCATCTTTGGTGTCAGTGGGAGGAATTGTGCCCCATATTTGGTGTCAGTGGGAGGAATTGTTCCCCATAGTTGGTGTCAGTGGGAGGAATGATGCCCCATCTTTGGTGTCAGTGGGAGGAATTGTGCCTCATAGTTGGTGTCAGTGGGAGGAATTATACCCTATTGTTGGTGTCATTGGCAGGAATTATACCCCATATTTGGTGTCAGTGGGAGGAATTGTGCCTCGTTTTTGGTGTCAGTGGGAGGAATTGTGCCCCGTTTTTGACGTCAGTGGGAGGAATTGTGCCCCATAGTTGGTGCCAGTGGGAGGAATTATACCCTATTGTTGGTGTCATTGGCAGGAATTATACCCCATTTTTGGTGTCAGTGGGAGGAATTATGTCCCATTTTTGGTGTCAGTGGGAGGAATTATGTCCCGTTTTTGCTGTCAGTGGGAGGAATTATGTACCATTTTTGTTGTCAGTGGGAGGAATTATGCCCCATCTTTGTTGTCAGTGGGAGGAATTATGCCCCATCTTTGATTTCAGTGGGAGGAATTATGCCCCATCTTTGTTTATATCAGCGGGAGGAATTATGCCCCATTTTTGTGTCATTGGCAGGAATTATATCCCATTTTTGGTGTCAGCTGTTGGAATGATGCCGTTTTTGGTGTCAGCGGGAGGAATGATGCCCTGTTTTTGGTGTCAGTGGGAGGAATGATGCCCCATCTTTGGTGTCAGTGGGAGGAATTATGCCCCATCTTTGGTGTCAGTGGGAGGAATTGTGCCCCATAGTTGGTGTCAGTGGGAGGAATGATGCCCCATCTTTGGTGTCAGTGGGAGGAATTGTGCCTCATAGTTGGTGTCAGTGGGAGGAATTATACCCTATTGTTGGTGTCATTGGCAGGAATTATACCCCATATTTGGTGTCAGTGGGAGGAATTATGCAATTCTTTTATGTGTCAGTTGGAGGAATTGTGCCCCGTTTTTGGTGTCAGTGGGAGGAATTGTGCCCCATAGTTGGTGTCAGTGGGAGGAATTATACCCTATTGTTGGTGTCATTGGCAAGAATTATACCCCATTTTTGGTGTCAGTGGGAGGAATTATGTCCCATTTTTGGTGTCAGTGAAGGAATTATGTCCCGTTTTTGGTGTCAGTGGGAGGAATTATATCCCATTGTTGGTCTCAGTGGCAAGATTAATGCCTCAAGTGCCTTCATCAAGGCAAGCAAGGGTCCGCAGTTTGGAGACCGCTGGTCTAAACAATAAAATATATGATCATTGTAGGCCAGCACTAGATTTAATGCATATCTATAGCCAGATTTGGTTAGATTGGTGAGGGAACACCAAGCTTTTTCTTTCCTTCTTCCCCTTTAGTAACAACCTCTGCTTGTTACTGAATGTGATGGGAAGATCCAAAAGTTTGAGTTTTCACCAGGACAGGAATATTGGGGAACTTGTTCTGGTGTCTGCTCTTGAGGGGAATTACCTCACTAACAGGGGCAGACTGACAACTCATGGGGCCCCCGGGCAATAGAGGATCATGGGGCTCCTGTGTCCTTGCCCAAACTCAAAAAAGCCTATGAAAAAGGTACCAGGGGCATCTCATGGGGCCCCCTACTGACCCCGGGCCCTCAGGCAGTGCCCGAGTTTCCAATGGTCAGTCCGACCCTGCTCACTAAAGAGCTTTACTCTCACCTTCTGTTGTGTCTACAGGACAAGAAGTGAAGGCAAATCTATGAAATGGGATAGAAAAAAAAAAGCAGACAGGGTATTAAAGTAGAACTCCAGTGACCACCGAACTAATCTTAAAACTGCTTCCTCCGTCCTCTAACACCTATGCTGACTAACCTGTGTAAGAATCTGTATACTTACCTATTTTCAGCCCTCTCAGGTCACATGATCTCCCCTGTGTCAGCCAGCGCTGGCTGCAGAGGAGCTAGAAGAGTGAGGACAATGGCTGGGAAAGCTGGGAGTAGTGATGTACCCATAGGCTTCAATGTTCAATCTGTTATTGGTGCTTCCTCCTCTCCCCTGCAGAAGTACTGGCTGCCACAGGGGAGCCGGATCACGTGACTGGGGCAGCCTGAAAATAGATAAGTATACAACTCTTTCATATGCAGATTAGCCATAAGGGAAGGGGGAGGGAGTTTGCCTGGAATGCTAATTTAAAGCTGAAGTTTAATCTCCTCAGATTTTGCCTTCCCTAGTTTCTCTCTCCCCCCTTGTCAACACGCTAATGTAATTTGTAAATAAAATATTTTCTTATTTTAGACCCAATGATGACATCACTGGGTCTCTGTGCTTTTCTATGCAGTGCAAGCAGATTATGGCTGGTGGGAGGGGCTGGCAGAGCGCTGTGCATTGCTTCCTGAAAACATCACAGCACCCTGCCTTACTATTCCTCTCAAGTGCTGATGCTAGCAGTGGGCTGAGTTTTGGAAGGCGTATGCACATAGAAAAATGCCTTGGTGGGTGGATATTGGCACTGATGAGTGGGTGTTGCTAGGCAGAATATATTTGAGACCACTCTAGGTAGCTCCCAGATATAATGCTGAGCCTTCATGATTGAAAGAATTGAAATCCAATGAAAGAAAGGGGTGGGCCAAGGACAGTCAGGCTTAGGAGGAAAGACTTAGATGATGCTGGACATTTTGCAGGTAGGAAATGATCCAATTTGCTGCAGCTGCTAATGCACACTATGAAAAGCTCACAGTGTGCAGTAAAGCAATTTTATTACAGGAGAGGAGCCTGTGCAACTGTGCAAGACTGACGGTAAGGCTGGAGTTCAGCTTTAACTCCTCCTTACTCTATACCAGGGTTTGTCAACCACGGTTCCCGGGAACCCTAGAGCTCCTCCAGAGGTTGCCAGGGGTTCCTTGAGCAACGAGCAATATCCGCCTCTCAGATAGGTTCCTGCTGACCCCATTGATCTTTTTAGCAATCTATAAGGAGGTAATTCTTCTCAATGACCACAAGTGTAAGGAACATTCTTCCCACCGACCATCACACGAATGTACCATGAGCTGTAGATACAGTCATTTTTAGCAGGGGTTCTCCGAGACCAAAAAGTCATTTCAAGGGTTCCTCTGTGTTGAAAAGGTTGAGAAATGCTGCTCTATACAAAAAGAATTAAAAAAAGTTTTGGCTTTCCATTTATAGTTAGGACTACAAAAAAAAATAAAAAAAATGTTTTCTTGTTTTTAGGTAAATACGAAATATTGCATCTTATTAGTTTGCCCTTTGATAGCCAGGAGGTGGTACTCTGGCTCCTTTTCATGGAGGTGCCATCTCCTGCAGCCTATAGAGAAAACCAGATGTGCACAGAGATGGATAGCTCAAGCTGCAATTTACAAACAGAACTGAATGAGTCTTCCTCATAGTACGGTGGGAGTCCTGTGTCTTGTATGAAATGTTTATTTGTTAAGAAAATATCATACATACTGTAACTATATGAAGTATACAGATTTAAAACAACAGTGGACAAACTCATGTACTTAAAAAAATGACAGGTTCTCTTGACAAGGCAACCTTCTCTTTGATACCTTCCCTGTGCTACTCCAATACTCCATTCATCCGTCAGTTCCCTGAGTCTAAATTATGGGTGAGCTCCATTCCATTCTGTGTAGAAGCTTACATGGGGTTAAAAAGCTTCTCCCCTCCTTACATCACCAACAACGTTTGGGCCTGATGATTTGTCCCTCAACCCCAAGCAAAGCATTTTTGGAGTAATGAGGAACAAGTCACATGTTCCCCCATATCTGGAAGTACTGAGTATTACTGGGGGCAGTACAGTGATGGGGAAACATGAAACTGGTACCAGTGGGTATGGGGAGGTCTATCAAAAGAATCTGTCACTTTGTTGGGAAGTGGGGTGCAGTATGGCTTAATAGTGACAGGCCTACAGGCAGAGGCGTATTTTCCACAAGGCAAACAAGGCACTTGCCTAGGGCAGCAGCTTTCAGAGGGGCAGCACCTAGCACTTCGCCCAGAAGAAGGAATGAAAGAAGGGACACGTTTGCCATGGGAACCAGCTGGGATCCGAGAGAGGCTACGGGCTGCTTGATGGTGTATGTAGAGTCTGACTATCGTTCCTGGGGAGCTGTGAAGATGAGTGTCTTTTTCTCTATCGCAGGGGAGGGGGGGGGGTAGTGGAAGGTCAGTGTCAGCATTGTCAGGTTCTCTCTGCGGGAGGGGGAAGGGGGGTGATGCTGGTCGGTGTCCATGTGAGCAGACGATTTTTTTGTTGTGTAGAGCAGCACAAAACCTTAATACACCACTGCCTACAGGGGATAACATTTTACCATTATGGCTCTCCAAACAAACAGCAATGACTGGCAAGATGCAGGCAAAAAAATGGCAATTGTTGCAATAAGTGGCAACAAACAGCAAACCACTACAATGTGTGTACAATTGGTGGGCAACAAACTTTTGTTTGAAATTACGACAGTTCATGGCAACAAACTGGACATTATTACAATAGATGGGCAACAAACAGGACATTATGACAGTGAATGGCAACAAACTGGACATCATTACAATAGATGGTCAACAAACAGGACATTACGACAGTGCGTGGCAACAAACAGGACATTATGACAGTGCATAGCAACAAACTGGACATTATTACAATAGATGGGCAACAAACAGGACATTATGACAGTGCATGGCAACAAAGTGGACATTATTACAATAGATGGGCAACAAACAGGACATTATGACAGTGCATGGCAACAAACTGGACATTATTACAATAGATGGGCAACAAACAGGACATTATGACAGTGAATGGCAACAAACTGGACATTATTACAATAGATGGGCAACAAACAGGACATTATGACAGTGAGTGGCAACAAACTGGACACTATTACAATAGATGGGCAACAAACAGGACATTATGACAGTGAATGGCAACAAACTGGACATTATTACAATAGATGGGCAACAAACATAACATTATGATAGTGAGTGGCAACAAACTGGACATTATTACAATAGATGGCAACAAACAGGACATTATGACAGTGTATGGCAACAAACTAGACATTATTACAATAGATGGGCAACAAACAGGACATTATGACAGTGCATGGCAACAAACTGGACATCATTACAATAGATGGTCAACAAACAGGACATTACGACAGTGCGTGGCAACAAACAGGACATTATGACAGTGCATGGCAACAAACTGGACATTATTACAATAGATGGGCAACAAACATAACATTATGACAGTGAGTGGCAACAAACTGGACATTATTACAATAGATGGGCAACAAACAGGACATTATGACAGTGCGTGGCAACAAACTGGACATTATTACAATAGATGGGCAACAAACAGGACATTATGACAGTGCGTGGCAACAAACTGGACATTATTACAATAGATGGGCAACAAACAGGACATTATGACAGTGCGTGGCAACAAACTGGACATTATTACAATAGATGGGCAACAAACAGGAAATTACGACAGTGCATGGCAACAAACTGGACATTATTACAATAGATGGGCAACAAACAGCCAATCATTACAATATCAAATCAAAATAAGTCCACACTAGGCCAAAGACAATCCAAAAACAGTGTATAAGCAGCTGCTATGCAATTGTGATACTAATTAAACCATTAAAATAATAAATAAAACAATAAAAAAAAACAGCGCTCAGTAAACAAATAAATCACAAACACAATATCATATATGAAAGTCCATAGCAGTCCATGTGTAGATAAATAATCAACATAAACAATCTAGTCCCATGTGAATGTGCAAATGTAATCACTTCACAAAAAGACCTTGTATAGAAAACCGCAGCTCATCCGTTGAGTAATATCCCACCTTTAGACTTGAAACTCCACCATCGTGTATCAGAGAAGCCTCTTCCCAGATCTGGTGGACCATAAAGTTCTAAATGGTCAAATTTGCTTAAGTGGTTTGTTCCTTCAATGGCTCCCATCTCGTCAATGTGGTTGAAAACAAACGTCCATTTGACTCAATTATGGTTAGAAAAACAGACAAACTTTCTTAGAACCTTCCTTTCAAGGAGAAGGATAGAAAGTTTTTCTTGAACAAACAAATTCCTAACAGTGAATGTGGTTTTCGTTAGATAAAGTCCATTCATTCCAAAATCCAGATGTTAAAAGCAAACAAATCTTTTGAATGGCAAGTGAATGTTCTACGAGTTTTTGTACAATTTTCTAAGACTTTTTCTAAGAATTTTAATTTGAAATTCCAACCATCTTTGCCAGCTTACATGTTCCAGATGTTTGGAGGTAATCGGGAGCTAGGAGATGGGCCTTAGGTTGTTCAGACTGGTGGATGAAAATGTGAAAATGTAGCCATCACATGTCACTAACATGACCTCATTCTAAACCAGGGTTCTCCAAACTTCCTAAGCAAGGGGCCAGTTTACTGATCTTTAAGCTTTAGGAGGGCCAAACTGTGGCCAGTGAAAGGAGAAAATGCCCTCCTTCAGTGCCCCATCATTTGTTTTAATGGGAGAAATAATATCCCATTGTTGATATCACTGAGATGTATAGTATCCCATTGATGGTGTCAGTAGGAGGAATGGTATCCCATCATTGGTGTCAGTTGGTGGAATAGTGCTCCAAGGGCCAGATAAAGGCAAGCAAAGGGCCACATCTGGTCCCCGGGCCGCAGTTTGGAGACCACTGTCCTAAACTAATCATTTACTGGAATGTAACTTTGAAATTGGAAAACAGTTATCCAAAATAAAAAGCTTTTTCATTCCACTATGTTACATATAAATCAAATTTATGTAATGTTCTTTTAGTCAAAAGGCTTTGTAGATAATACTTCGGGGCAAATAGATGGGGCTGCACCAATTAAGGTAAAATTAGGAAAAATTACATGAAAATTAATGTTTCTCATAATTTTGACTATCTCTACCTATAAAATATATCCAAATCTGCTACCAAAGCCTGATGTGTCCCAAAAATGATGTATAATATGTTAGACTACCAAAGCCAAATAATACCATCCCAATAATTCATTTACAAATGTACAAAAATGAATCTATCTTGTTGCCCTCTTAGCATGCCAATCTAAAGTGGTTCTAAATGCAAAAGGTCCTCCTTCGATCCAGCACTGTGCCCATCTGCAGTGCTGCTCTCTCTTCCTGTATTCACAGGAGACTCTGAGAGCAGTGGGTCATGCTGTTGAAGAAAGGGGTGGCAAGCTGTGCTGTGTGTGTCTATGGACGCACACAGCCTGACTCAGAAGTGCAACTACACGTGTGCCTCTCAGCATACAGTTTGAAGATGAGGATCAGAGGGGGGGGCCCCAGAAGTTATTATTTTTATTAGAGCAGTATTAAACCCTAATAGATTGTAAGCTCCAAGGAGCAGGGCCCTCCTATCCCTCTTGTATTGAACTGTATTGTTGCTGTATTGTCTCCCGTTATATTGTTAAGAGCTGAGTGAACTGTTGCCGCTATATAAATCCTGTATAATAATAATAATAATCCCAAAATCAAAAATGAAATTGCAGATTATCAAACATTATTTGTGGTGGCTGCATTAGTTTTCTTTTTTTAAGCTTTGTTCCCTCTGTTTTCAGCTGGTGATCTGGCCAATAACACACCTTCTGTATTAGAGCGCCCCTACTCTGGATTACAGCACAGGAGCACAGGGGCACCATGGGACAGCAGCATTGTCAGTCTAGGGGGAGGATAGTGTTAATGTACTAGCAGATTTAAATATACACTAACAAACTGAAGCCAAACCAAAACCAAAGCCAAACTCCAGCTCACAGCGAAGTTACACAAGCAGTTACCGCAACAGTTTTGTTTCTTTTGGGATAAAGGCTTTACATAAAAAAAAAATGAAAGCTGATCATTGTAAACAATCCTGTCAATGGTAAATGGTTTGTTTCAACACATGTGTAGGAAAGCTTGTTCTTTTGAAAACCAACAGACTTACTGACTGGATCACCACTAATGCTGGTGTGCAAAGGTTTCTGTGTTGCTCCTCCATCCAGAGCACCCTAAGACATGAGCTGTGTTACTGGCAGGATCACCAGGTGAAAATAAAGGAAAGAAAGCATTAAAAGAAGATGAATGCAGCCTTCAGATCTAAGAATTAGTAAGCTGCAATATAATAAATGCTTTTTTGGGTTTAATACCACTTAAAAAAACACATGCGCACAAGAGTTCACAAGAGTGTAGTGTACAATGCACAGGTAAGAAATAATCCTTCTCATTCTTTATAATGTATGTAGGTTATGAGTCAAATGCAAACCTTCATAATTAATTATATTGCACTACTGAGATACCCTAAATCGTAAGTCAATTTTTCTATGAGTGAAGGAAAGGGGGGCAGCTCTCGGGATAAGGTACGTATTGCAGTGAAATCTGCTTTAAAAAAAAAAAAAAAAGAAAAGAAAAAAACTGGTGTTTAACTTTAACATAATCCACCCATTAGACTCAATTTACTAAGCCATAATGCATGTGTTATATGCCATAATGATTGTTATTTTCAGCCTTCATTACTTTCTTTGCTGAGAATAATTGTTGTGGGAGATTATGATCATTTAGTGCATTCAGCCAGCTGTCAAAATCTCTTTGGTGGTGGCAGTCATGTGACATGGCAGAGTTAATCCCATGAAAGTGTATACTCGACGCTCAGAAGAGATATTGAGAATACTACATTGCCTAAATGTTCAGGTGACTTTAATATCTACATACAGTATTTAGCACTCAACTCTAGGAATTATCTTTTTTTTTAAACTTTCATTGCTCTAGCTTGGTTACATCTAAGGCCCCTTTCACATGGGCATTCCATATGTCCTTTTTTCATCTGTTCGTTTACAGATGAAAAACAGACACCTGTGTATTTCTGTGGACTAGTATGTAAACGGATGATTATCTGTTTACATCCATTAATGTCTGCATCCGCTAACATCTGTTTTTTTGTTAAAAACCCTATTTTTCTTTCGTTAAAAAACTAGCACAGACGAAAAATAGATGTAAATGGTCAAGAATGGATGTAAACAGACAAAAAATTGATGTAAACGGACAAAAAGGGATGTAAATGGCCAAAAAACAGACGTAAACAGACAAAAACGGATGTAAATGGACAAAAATTGATGTAAACGGACAAAATGGATGTAAACGGATGAAAAACAGCTGTAAACGGATGCAAACATATGTAAATGGATGAAAAATGGATGTAAAAAGACGAAAAGATGCAAATGGACAAGAACTGATGTAAACAGACAGAAAACTGATGTAAACAGATGAAAACCGATGTAAATGGACAAAAAACTGATGTAAACAGACAAAAACAGATGTAAATGGACAAAAAACGGATGTAAACGGATGAAGACAGATGCAAACAAACAAAAAATGGATGACAAAGCATGTAAATGGATGAAAAACTGATATAAACTGATGAAAAACTGATGTGAACTGGTGAATAACTGATGTAGACTGATGAGAAACTGACGTGAACTGATGAATAACTGACGTATATTGATGAATAACTGACATGAACTGATGAAAAACTGATGTGAACTGATGAATAACTGACGTAAACTGATGAAAAACTGATGTGAACTGATGAAAAACTGACGTAAACTGATGAAACACTGATGAAACACTGATGTGAACTGATGAAAAACTGCCGTAAATTGATGAATAACTGATGTGAACTGATGAAAAACTCATGTGAACTGATGCATAACTGACGTAAACTGATGAAACACTGATGTGAACTGATGAAACACTGACGTGAACTGATGAAACACTGACGTGAACTGATGAAAAACTGATGTAAATTGATGAATAACTGACGTGAACTGATGAAAAACTGATGTGAACTGATGCATAACTGACGTAAACTGATGAAAAACTGACATAAATGGATGAAAAACTGACGTAAACGAATGAAAAACTGATGAATAACTGACATGAAATGAATAACTGACATAAACTGATGAAAAAGTGACATGAACTGATGAATAACTGACATAAACTGTTGAATAACTGATGTAAACTGATGAATAATTGACATGAACTGCTGAAAAGCTGACGTAAACTGATGAAAACTGACGTAAACTGATGAAAAATTGATGTGAACTGATGAATAACTGACGTAAATTGATTAAAAACTGACGTAAACTGCTGAAAAACTGATGTGAACTGATGAAAACTGACATGAACTGATGAAAACTGACATAAACCGATGAATAACTGACATGAACTGCTGAAAAACTGACGTAAACTGCTGAAAAACTGACGTGAACTGATAAAAATTTATGTAAACTGATGCAAAACTGACGTGAACAGATAAAAACTGATGTAATCTGATGAAAACTGACATGAACTGATGAAAACTGACATGAACCGATGAATAACTGACATAAACTGCTGAAAAACTAACGTAAACTGCTGAAAAATTGACGTGAACTGATACAAATTGATGTAAACTGATGTAAAACTGACATGAACAGATAAAAACTGATGTAAACTGATGAAAAATGGACGTGAACTGGTGAAAAACTGATGTGAACTGATTTTTCTTGGAAAAGAAGTGACTGAACTGATGAAAAACTGATGTATATTGATGAATAACTGACATGAACTGATGAAAAACTGATGTGAACTGATGAATAACTGACGTAAACTGATGAAAAACTGATGTGAACTGATGAAAAACTGACGTAAACTGATGAAACACTGATGAAACACTGATGTGAACTGATGAAAAACTGACGTAAATTGATGAATAACTGATGTGAACTGATGAAAAACTCATGTGAACTGATGCATAACTGACGTAAACTGATGAAACACTGATGTGAACTGATGAAACACTGACGTGAACTGATGAAAAACTGCCGTAAATTGATGAATAACTGACGTGAACTGATGAAAAACTGATGTGAACTGATGCATAACTGACGTAAACTGATGAAAAACTGACATAAATGGATGAAAAACTGACGTAAACGAAAGAAAAACTGATGAATAACTGACATGAAATGAATAACTGACATAAACTGATGAAAAAGTGACATGAACTGATGAATAACTGACATAAACTGTTGAATAACTGATGTAAACTGATGAATAATTGACATGAACTGCTGAAAAGCTGACATAAACTGATGAAAACTGACGTAAACTGATGAAAAATTGATGTGAACTGATGAATAACTGACGTAAATTGATTAAAAACTGACGTAAACTGCTGAAAAACTGATGTGAACTGATGAAAACTGACATGAACTGATGAAAACTGACATAAACCGATGAATAACTGACATGAACTGCTGAAAAACTGACGTAAACTGCTGAAAAACTGACGTGAACTGATAAAAATTGATGTAAACTGATGCAAAACTGACGTGAACAGATAAAAACTGATGTAAACTGATGAAAACTGACATGAACTGATGAAAACTGACATGAACCGATGAATAACTGACATAAACTGCTGAAAAACTGATGTAAACTGCTGAAAAACTGACGTGAACTGATACAAATTGATGTAAACTGACATGAACAGATAAAAACTGATGTAAACTGATGAAAAACGGACGTGAACTGGTGAAAAACTGATGTGAACTGATTTTTCTTGGAAAAGAAGTGACTGAACTGATGAAAAAAATGGAACGCCTGTGTGAAAGGGGCCAAACTCTTTCTATCTCCTACCCATAGGGCTGCTGGGGATGCAGAAATTCAGTGTAGGAGCCTGTGCTACATACAGCCAGCGCTGGTCTCTTCGCCCCGGGAGTTCACTATACACAAAGCAAGTCGCTTGAGCAGCATCAGTTACAGACCAACTCTGACTGTATGTAGCTCAGACTACAACACTGAATTTCTTCATCTCCAGCAGCCCCTTTGAATGGACTACCATGGCCACATTTCCTGTAAAAAGGTTCCTGTACCATTCTATAAATGCAGTGGCTGGGAAATCGCATGCTGCTTTTGCACCATGAGACTTCCCTGCAGCTCCCGCACCCGCAAATGCGCTGCGTTTTTGGATGCATGGGGGTGCCACATAATTAATGGCAGCCTTGTGCATTTTCAATCAGCAGCGTGTTTTAACTTCAGGTGGGAGAATCGCTGCAATTCCCGTACCCGTAGCCACCCACATAGATGTGAACCAACCTGACAGAAATGGTCTGCCACACCACCTCTGTCTACATACAGTACTGAAGTAGGGAACGTTAGAAGGCGGCATTTTCACTTTATCCTTTCTTATACAGATCTTTTTTAAGTGTAGATAAAGTACAGACGGCCTTTAACCTCTTGGCGTCGGCCGCACACAAATGTTCGGCCTCCTGGCATCTGGGCCTTGACGCCGAGCGGCCGCACATTTGCGTGCAATTAAGAAAAACATATGTGCTGAGAGCACGCACCCTGCATGCTCCCAGCACAGATGTCCGGTGCTCACGGAAAGGTCCCAATCTCCTCTTGCAATCGGGACCTTTCCCGATCATGTGACCCCTGTGACAGCGAATCACGGCAGTCACATGACCCTAAAATCCCGCCCCGCCTCCAGGCTTCTGAAACCCTGAAAGGGCTGGGAGGTGCCAGCGCCAAGGGGTTAAGTTATTTCCAAGCAGAAAATTGGTTGCAAATATTTCCACATAGGGTGCAGGAATATATAGCGATACAAAAATGTGGGCTTTAATTAGTGCATGTCCAAGACTCTTCTGTTAGTGAAAGATTATCTTTCATTTTGTCTTTTCTCTTTTAGAAACAGTCATTCATTCATCTTTATTTCCAAATTACTTAAAGTGGACGTCCAGTGAAAATGTAAAAAAAATAGAAGCCAACAGCTGCAAAAACTGTAGCTGCTGACTGAAAAAACAGCCACTTACCTTTCCCTTGATCCAGTGATGTCCTCACCACCACTGGTTTCACCAGCCGTCTTCTCTCCCTGGCGCCAGCATCTTAAGTGTGGGCACCCGGCTGTGACAGCTTGCGGCTTCACAGCCAAGTGCTCACTGCGCATGCGTGAGTATTGTTGCACCTTGTGAATGGTCCTGTAGTCTTCTGGGACCTGTCACCTGCCCCAGAAGACTGCAGGAAGGGAGGGTGGACAACTTCCACTTCCGATCGTCTAGGCAAACGCAGCAGAAGTGAGAGCAGGAACCTGTCAAAATCAGGTACCCACTCCCCAAAGGTGCCAACCCTTAACAGGGAGTGGGGGACAAGGCCTTAAAGCAGAACCTCCCCTTTTGAATGGAGCTCCACTTTAAGTAATTAAAGTATTTTTTAATCAAATTAAAACAGCCCTGACCATAAGCAGGCCTGTACACAAAGTGCAGTATGTTCAGTACAAGTAAAAAATATTGAAAACAGCTTTTCTTCTTTAAAAGAAACATCCTACCTCTTGTGTACATGGCATTCTCCAAGGATGAAGTTTGGAATTCTTGGAAGCTTTTTTAAGCATCAAATGGTCAGCTGTTGGACTAAATTTGCTGGTCCAGCCAGTCTTAGATAAATTAGACACTTATTCATTTTTCTTACAGTGCAATTATTACCTTCTATGTATATTTCCTTTTGCCATACATAAAGTTATAGAAAAGAATTCCAAGCTATATGTTTCGGTAAAATGAGAAGCAGTATACTATACAAATTACAAAAGTCAGGACCCAGAAATCATAGGTCTATATTACTCAGATACCACTCAGATACCATATCATATTGTCAGGGGCATATTTACCACAAGGCAAACAAGGCATTTGCCTAGGGCGGCATTTTTCAGGGGGGGCAACTCCGCCCCCTGGAAGAAGGGACACTTGCAACATGGGGACCAGGTGGGATCAGGGAGAGGCTGCGGGTTGCTTGATGGTGTATGCAGAGCCTGACTCTCATTCCCAGGGATGTCCGAAGCTGTGAAGATGAGTGTTTTTCTCTCTCTTGCCAGAGGGGAATGTATGTTAGTGGATGACTCTCTGGGGGAGGGGCATCCAATTTTTGTGTTGCCTAGGGCAGCACAAAACCTAAATACGCCGCTGCATATAGTGGGCTCTTAGGTTGCCGCCCATGTAAATACGGCAGCCACAGTACAAGATACAGCTATCATGGTTTGTTGTGGCAAGTCATAGTTATATTGTGCGTTCAAGCCAAGTTATTGTTGGTATCATGCAAGTGAGGAATGTGGAAAAGGGGCAATAGTGGGAAACATAGGCAAAAGAGGGGGCTGTAATAAGAAAGGCTAACAGAGGTAAGGGACTGGGTAATGGGTACTGCACCATGTGGAACACAGATCCTTCAAGAAAGTTCTGAAATAATGTCACGAAAGCAGGATGAACCCAAGAACACAATCTAAACGGTCCATGTGTGAAATACCTGTCATGACTTTGTGTCGTTATGTAGCACTACCCCCTTAGGAGTTGCTGAAGATTTGGGTCCCTCTATAGTCCTGCACAGCCAGGCATCACGCAGTTTCACAACAGCTCGCATCCTGATTCAGAAATCAGTCATTAAGCTTTGGTTTTGTTTTTTTTTTTTTTGAGGGATTTAAACTGTGATAGGGTTAGGGGTGTACAGGATTCCCAAGGGTACCGATCAACTGAGGACAACTTCATGGAACTATTTACAAGCCTTCTCTGTAGCACAATGCTTGTCGGAGAGCTAGCGAGTGTCTCCTTAGTTTACCACTCCAGACCCTAGATGAACTTCTCTTCACCCACAAATCTGGAGGTATCCCTGAGCAGGGGATCCAGCTCATGTACCTTTAAGGAGGTGAACGGTCACAAGTAGGGGGCTTATCTGGTTTCCCACCATAGTGCTGCTTCCCCTATCCACCTCACTTAGATCCTCTCTGTACCGCTTGTGGGTTGGCTGCTGCTACCAGGCCTATCAGCTGGGCTACTCCTTCTCTGCCATACAGGTGGTCCCCTCTTAGGGGGCCAGTGAGTTCCAAGCTTTTCTACCTTTCCAGCTCCAGGCCTGCAGGTGGGCTTCATCCTACTGGGCCTCCTTGCAGCCTCCTTCCTCACGGCCTCACATCTTGCCCTCTTCTTCCACTCTCTCCTTACTGGACAGGCTCACTCATATTTAAGGGCTATTCTGACCTTTGCCAAGCCACCTGTTGGGGATACAGTGGTGGAAGAGTGGTGCTAGGGTGAGGCAGAAGTGGGCATTGGTAGATGAAAGGAGCAGAGAAAAGTGGTGAAGTAACAGAGGTGCAGATATTATCAGTGGTGAATGAGGGGGTGCAGGGGTGAGCAGTGGATGAAGGGTACAGAGGTCATCAGTGGACAAGGGGGTGAATAGATAACTGGTGTATAAGGGGGTGAAGAGGTAAGCAGTGAATGAAGAGATACTGTGGAGAACTGTGGCCAAGACATGGATGAGGGAGTGCAAAGGTAAGGGGTAAGCTGGGGTTTACAGATGATAGGCAAGGGGTGCAGAAGTGAGCTGTAGTTATTGTCTGTAGAGGTGAGTGATGGACTGAACAGTAGAAATTTTCCTTTGGGGAGAGAGAGATTTTTTGGGGGGTAGGGGGGTAGGTTTGCTTGAGAAAGTTTTTTTTTTTTTTTTTTTTTTTATGATGGGTGGGGGGGATTTTTCCAGGGAAGATTTTTTTCTGGAGATGGTGAGATGGAAGAGGGTTGGAAGATTTTTTGCTTAGGGGTGGATTTTGGCCTGAATATCAATATTCTGTGCTGTGTGTTACAAAGATAGATGTGTCACCTTCTTGCCGCCTGTCAAACTATTTCAGTGGAGAGGAGGTGGCTGCTGCACATGTGGGTTAACCCTTAAGGCACCCTGCTGGCTGGATTTTATGCATTGTTTATGCTTTTTATGTATACTTACCTGTATTGGATGTCTTCTGGCCAGTCACATGATTTGCTTGTGGGTGGTCCTTGATAATGAAGAGTGGTGCTGACGTGATGACATCAGTGCTGGTCTTTGCCTCAAAGCATGTTTTTCTGCTGTCTGGAGGACATTTAAAAAAAATAGCCCAGAGTTTGACTTTAAATAAAAATGGATGCATTTAGTAATACAGAAAGGTGGATTTTACACTATCAACATGAATTGTAGCATAACTGGATACTTTCTCAAGAAAGGTACAGGTACAGGAACAGTTCTGACAAATTAACACATGGTGTATATATGTAGAGTATTTCAAAGCAGGAGAAAAATATATTTTTGATATTATAGTCTCTACATAAATATGTTCAAAAATACACAGTGAAGCCATTGTTGTACAATATGTCTGGGCAAATAAAAACACATTCAGTACATGATGAATATTTCCCTGTTTTACCCCTCTAAAACGTCCGGACTCTAGAACACCCCATACTCTAATCATCTCTATAATGTAAGGTAGACATGTTCTGTGGGTCAGCAGGAGAGAATTGAAAGGGCTGACAACACTGCTTGGATGTCAGTGCAGCAGAAGCATGTTGTCAGTTTAAACAGGAAGTTAGAAGCTCATTGGATCTCAAGCAGATCAGCGGGTGTATTTGTTTCTGTAATTGTAGTGTTTTTAAAAGACAAAACATTGGAAATGTGCACATATTGCAGAGATATACTGAACGTGCTTTTTTTTCTTTTTGCCCAGGCAAAAAAAAAAAGTAAAATGGGTAATGGTCAATGTATAGGATTACACATTTTAATCTGATTTCTAATTCCTATAAACCAGATTGTAATATTTACTTTTATAGTAGAATGTACAGTGGATAATGGTAAACATCTGATTGGTTCCAGTCAGCAAGCTCTCTAAGTGGGTGGTAATGTGGTTTTGTGTTTAACAAACCTGTCATGCAGCACTGGTATCATAGGCTCACATTCTAACACTACCTGCATGAAGTTTGTATGTTAATCTAGAGATTTGTATGAATTTTATTTTCTATGTGTGCTTTTGATTTCCTTCATAATATAAAAAATAAATGCTAAGAGGTTAAAGCAAAACCCCAGTCAGATGGCTAAATTCACAACTGATTTATGTTTACATGTCAAATAATTTTACATTCTGTTTGGCCAGTTTTGTGGTTTATACACATCTGCCAAAATGTACAAAAAGCTACCGTAGTTGTTTCCTATTTAGCTTCCTGCGTCACTTGAATGCTCATTGGACAGTAAACTAGCCTTATCAAACTGCAGAGTAATTGTCCAGTGGTAGGACAGCTGACCTTGGAAGCTGCACGGGTGAAAAAGAAAGTAGTCATGTCATCAGGCTTTTAAACACAATACTACTCGAACAGAGTTATAAATGTTATGCCAGGTAAAACAGCTCTCATGCTTAAATTTCAGCTTTGTATTTAGGTGTTTGCATGTAGAGTAATTATGTGCGTGCAATTGTATGACTGTGGTAAGGGCACTGTAACCTCCTTTAGGACAGAGGGTAGTGTCATGGGTCCCCTATACTCTATAAAGCATGGTGGGATGTCAGTATTACTAACATGATGCAAACAAATTAATTTGAATATTAAGGTTCTGTGTTTATACCTTTCCAGATAATGTTCCTCTTCAGTCCCTGGAGCAGAATTACCTGTTTGACACCAGCACGTTGTCGTCCTTGGATGAGATTGTGGGTGCTGAGCTAAGGATTTTACGCAAACCTCCAGAAAACATAAGCCTTGTGGTATCAGACTCTGGGAATGTTGTTCATCTTCACCTTTTCACTTGTGCTACCACCTGGCAGGAGCCTATCCTCTTAGATTCCCGTTCTGCTGACCTGATTGCCACCTTCTCCAAATGGGAAGTATTTAATGTATGGAAAGCCATGGACAACAGGAAGAGTCCTGGTGAGCCTTTGTGCTTTACCTTAAAGATAGTCTCTGATCTCACAGACCAAAACTTGCCACCAGCCCAGCTTGGATTTAATCGCCTGGGCTTAGCAGAACCGGAAAAAGCTTTGCTGGTGGTGTCCTCCTATTCTAAGAGGAAGGAGAATCTTTTCAAGGAGATCAGGGACAAAATTAAGTCAATGGAGAACCCTAAAGGATTAGATCCTCCTGATCATGACCACAGATCTGTCATCAAAAGAAGAAGGAAAAGAACAACATTGCCAACCAGGACAAGTCACAACAAAGGACAGGGCAAGAGGGCTAAAACAAGGTGTAGTAAGAAGCCTTTGCATGTCAACTTCAAGGAGCTTGGATGGGATGACTGGATAATAGCCCCATTGGATTATGAAGCTTACCATTGTGAGGGTATGTGTGATTTTCCTCTAAGATCCCATCTGGAGCCTACCAACCATGCCATAATCCAGACCTTAATGAATTCAATGGACCCTGAGTCCACGCCACCCAGCTGCTGTGTCCCATCCAAACTCAGCCCCATAAGTATTCTATACATAGACTCTGGCAACAACGTGGTCTACAAACAGTATGAAGACATGGTTGTAGAAAACTGTGGTTGCAGGTAGCACTTACCTATGTATTGCCAAGAATTGTGTTTTCTATACTTTGTTAGTAAGAAAAACATTCAGACATAAAAAGGCAAAGAGAGGTAGACCACAAAGTGTTAAGATTCTCCTGTGTGTCACTAAACAGTTCTTCCAGGTTTAAAGTATAACCTGATTTTGTAAGGGAAGGTAGTAAAAAATGTGCTTTCTATGTGGTATTTATTATGTATCTTATTCCTTTATGGTTGTAAAGGTCCTTAAATTATTCATTGTGCCCAGTGGGAAGAGTTGAACCTTTGCTTGTTGCCAAATGAAACTGTGGACACAGCTGTCTACACATTACACAGTACACTGTGTGTCTAAAGTTCCTCAAGGCAATAAGCAAGATTCGAAGTCCCGAACACTCTGTTACCTCCTCTGAGGACCACAGGCATATACCACATTATCACCGCATGATCACCATAAGATGTTTCTACTCCTTTTTGGCCACCAGATCTCACTCAAGTCTCCAGGACTTCTCTCGTGTTACTTCCTTTCTTTTGAATGCCTTTCCAGGTGTCAGTCAGTTTTTTCAGTAATCCTTCAAGTCTTAAAGGGTGCATTTAGCACATCTTTTTCAGGACAAAGGATAACCTTGATCCACAACATCCAACATCCCAAAAGAAGTTTTTCTGATCTTCTCCCAAAACTAATGCTTTTCCAAGCTTTACTGGCATACTTGTATCTATAACTTGTATCTATTCCGTCTATTAATCTGCAAGCACATTTGGACAGAGATCTTATTCCCATTGCTTTACCCATTTAAATGACAACACCCATACATTCTTACTTTCTACTGTGCTGTTGAAGATGTTGGCATTATATAAATCAATATTTACGAAAACAGTAAACATCCTATATAAAAATAATGGAGTAAGATACGTAACAAAAGAAATAATTCTTCCTGTTAAAAAATTAATGAGTTTTGCTGCCATGTCTTGCGTGTCAAATGTGGAAGAAACATGGTTTGGGGATTTACAGAGCAATACCGGGCACACGTGAAAACAATCAATAAATTGCTAATATTGTCCAGGAGGCACTGCAATAGTGCTAGAATCAGAGAGCATCCCCCTTTGTTTAATCGGACAGTGTTAGCACACATTTCTGTGCAGCACTGCAACCTCCTGGGCCATACAGGTTCCATATTATGTACCAGTGTGTATGAGTAAGGCTGGGGTAAGCTAAGAGGGTACTGCTTGGAACCCAGGATCCTCAAAGATCACAACAAAGACTTAAAGCCTTGATCACACTGGCAGCAAATTTACCACCCCCCTGAAAAGCAAGCTGCAGTGGTTCAATTTTCTGAAGTTGCTAAGCAGCACTTTGCAGGTATATAGGAGGCAAATCTGATCATTTCCAAAAAAATTGTTGCAAATTCATGGTCAGAGCAATGTAAATGGACTTGAGCAGCCACCATGTTATTTTGTAAGTGGATGGTAAAAACCTGCATCAATTACTTGTTTTTACTGTACTGTTCATGTGAACTCAGCCTTATGCAGGCCATGCATGGGTCAAATTCTGAATGAATTTGCTTTAGAAAACCTGCAATGTTGTGCATTTTGTAATCCAATGGTGCCACCAACCAAGCCTTCAATTTCACCTCATGTTGCAACAGAAAATAATTTTTGTGGCTGGGAATCTTCTTTTTTTTCCCGGTCACAGCTCATGCTCATTTCTTTTTCGATTACATTTCTCACACAATTCTCCCATCATTGATTAGAAATTTGTTAATTTTTCCAAAAATTTCCAACATGCCCGATCACTCAAATTTGATGGCCACGTGAAAATTGGCCGATGCTGTGCCCACTAATGGTGCGAAATTCGAACGAAAATTCATAGTTATGATTTTTAAAAGAAAATTCTTTCAAAATTTGACCCATGTATATCCTGCGTAAGTCCAGTTTCAGCCCATCACTAACTGCTTAGAACACATGCGTCAAACACAAGGCCAGAGGCCCGAATATGGCCCTCCAAGCCATTTCATGTGGTCCTTGCACCTCTCCTGCAGCTCCTCCCCCAGCTTCTTCCCAGCAGCAGCACAAGGTAAGGATGGGCTGCACTGTGATGTAAGGCAGGGTGGGGGATGCTTGGCTTCCGATGGCGGGGGGCTCTAAATATCTGTTTACAATTATTACGGGAATAATACAATCAGGGGCGGACTGACAACTCATGGGGCCCTTGGGCAATAGGGGATCATAGGGCCCCTGTGTCCTTGCCCAAACTCAAAAAAGCCTATGAAAAAGGTACCAGGGGCACCTCATGGGGCCCCCTACTGACCCCGGGCCCTCAGGCAGTGCCCGAATTTCCAAATGGTCAGTCCGCCCCAGAATACAATTCTATGCCAGTTGAAAAGGAGGGTCACACACAGATTGTATCATCCACATGAAATTTTGATGGAGAATGCTCAGAACATGCTCACCATGGCAGAACCATGTTCTGTCTATCCAGCCTCCAATAAAGTTTCTAGTGGATAATACCAGTGGTGTGCGTCTCTCCTTTTTAGACTTCATCTGTTACAGGAATGTGAGGGGACTCCATGCCGGTCTGCACCTGCCCTTCACGGCTTGAGTCTTCAGTTATTACTAAAATCAGTAATAATCGAATTCAGAGGCAATTATTTATTATGATAAAGAGTAGATACGTTTATATAGTCTTACAGATACAACTGGCCCTTTGAGAGCAACCATAAAGCTGATGTGGCTCGCAAGGAAATTGAGTTTGGCACCCCTGGCTTAGAAACACCTGCTGTGTGTTTATAATTAGAGGGCTGGCAGGTTGCCAAAATCTGCTCTCCATAGCAAATAGCTGAGGTTTCAAGGCCTCTTTTGAGCACCTTAGACACAATGCCTATAGCTACTGAGATGAGTAACAGCTTATTTTAAAGTAATTTTACTGCTTGATAATTTGTAAATATTTAAGTGTGCATAATCTGGGCACAGGTACACCTTAAAGAGACTTTGTCACTTTTCCATTAAAAAGCGAAGGGAGTCTTTTTCAAATAGGTAAAGCTGAAAAGGGGGCAAATATAAATCTTTCATGAGTAACCTTGCACAGTTATATTTATTTGAGACCGAATATTTCTATTCTTGCACATGTGTACTTGTGTCTGGTTATCTTTTGTGTTATCGGTAAGATTTTTGTTTTCTTTAGTGTAACGTTTCCCGAGCATTACAATTTTCGATGAAGTATAGGTCCCAGGTATATCAACAAATTCATTTCCAACAGAATATTTTTCCTTATTTGCTAAGAATCTCTTATGAGTGGCTTGACAAAGCCTGCCAACTGATCTCATCTGTCTATGGGGTGGATTCAGTAATGACTGCAGTGTAGGTCAGTGTTGGAGGGAAGGGCTTGGTGTCTCTACAGGATATTCTGTGTTAATCTCCATACAGAGCAGGTTAGGGCAAGTCTTGGACTATAGTGCAGGAAACACCTGGACGATGACATGCGGGCTTGGCTGGAATACACCAAACACAAGCTATACTCATACATTGGAGACTCAGGATCATTAGGTATATTTTAGGGCTTACACACCAAATCTCAGGGTCACCAGTACTAAACCTTATTTTTCATTGTTTTCTCTCTTCCTTGGCATCACATTTGTTTAAAACTTTCATAACTTTTTCTTCATTTTTCCTCATTCTGCATTTTTTACATATTGTTAATAGTAATGTACTACCGTTTGTGGTTTGAAAAATACTTATTTTTCTTTCTAGCTGCCAATGGCACAAGTCTAGAATGTCTGTTATGGAAAACAAAGAATATGGTTTAATTCGAAGTTGAGATTGCAAGACTTTTCCTCCTGTAGTCCCCTGTGATGAGCTCTGCCCACTCACACAGTTGCAGTATAGCCGCAGGGGGTGGTGTCCTAATGTACATAACAAGGGATAGGCTTGGAAAGGTCACAGCTGGTCCTGTAGAGTTGAGCAAAAGTCAACAATTTACACTGAAATTCTGCAAATGGTTTACTGAGCTGACACAAAATCATGGTTTGCAGTCCAGTGCTGTTGTGGCACTGCCCATGGATAAGAAAGGACTTTTCCTCCAGTATCCGCTTGTACTGAAGAGTAAAAGCAAATCAGAGCCTATGGTCGTAGACATCAAAAGCCAGCATTCCCAGCACCTACACCTAGAGAGTGTATAGAGCACAGGTGTCAAACTGGCGGCCCTCCAGCTGTTGCCAAACTACAAATCCCATGAGGCATTGCAAGACTGACAGTTCCAAGCATGACTCCCAAAGGAAGAGGGACTTGTAGTTTCACAACAGCTGGAGAGCCGCCAGTTTGACACCCCTGTTATAGAGCCAAATGGCCAATACACCATTAAATATGCATGAGCATGTAAGTCACTCCCCTTCCTTTCATGTGAAAGCGCTGGTGATTAGTGATTGGCCCAGTCAGGGGCGGACTGACAACTCATGGGGCCCCCGGGCAATAGGGGATCATGGGGCCCCTGTGTCCTTGCCCAAATTCAAAAAAGCCTATGAAAAAGGTACCAGGGGCATCTCATGGGGCCCCCTACTGACCCCGGGCCCTCGGGCAGTGCCCGAGTTTCCAAATGGTCAATCCGCCCCTGGGCCCAGTATTGTCACATGGGGTTGGAAAGGGAATCCTCAATCCGAGCTGTGTAAGCGCCAACTAGAATGTCTCAGAGCTTCTACAGGGCTCTTTCCCTTCACGTCAAGCAGCTGAATGGAGCAGCAGGGAGTAAAGGGAAAATTATTATATGCTGCTGGTAAAGTTAACAGTTAAAGAGACCCTGTTGCCACAACATTTTAGAGGAAAATCTTCCCATAAGATTATATGTGCATTTAAAGTATTCAGTGGATGCTTTTTTTTTTTTTTACCTGTAGAAGCTTTATTTGTGTAGACATGCAAAAGCTCTGAGATTGCTGCTGGGTGCCGTCATCTTGGGTGTGATGACAGCAGCACCAGTAGATACAGAGCTGTCCCGCAAGTGCCACTCTATAATATTTTACCTTTCTCATATCTGCCTCTGCAGCTACATAAATGGTTATATAAGAGATGATTGCAGGTATATATAAAGCCATGAGCCACCTCTTGAGGATCTGTAAAACCAAGATCTCCTTGCCAGCTTTATAAAAGGAAAGGCTTGTCTACTACTGCTAACACGTATAATGTGGATGTATTTAAGTGTATATATAATAAAAGTTTGTTTTAGATTTGGATACAGTAGGAAAGAGTTAGACTCCTGACAGGTTATTTTTGCTTTGCATTGGGGATATTTCCCTTTCACATTCTGTTCTTGAGATGCAATAGGAAGTTTAAGGAACCCTCCCAAAATGAGGATTTTTAGCTTTGAGAAGTGCGTAATGTGCATGTGTTGGTATGTGTTGTACACACATAGGGGTTTATTTACTAAAGCTGGAGAGTCCAAAATCAGACTCCCTTCTGCATAGAAACCAATCAGCTTCTAACCTCAGCTTGTTCAATGAAGCTTTGGCAATGAAACCTGGAAGCTGATTGGTTTCTATGCAGAAGGGAGTCTGATTTTGGACTCTCCAGCTTTAGTAAATAAACCCCATACTGTCAAGCACTGCAATGTGTAGTCAAAAGGCATTGCAGCACTTGCTTCTCTTTTCTTTTTTCTCACAGCTGTATGTAATTGTTATGCTCTACAGTGTGTTGTGATGCCTTACAGCAAACTGAAATGTGTTGTGCAAAAAATGCAACATTTTTTTTTGGTGCATACAACACAGTACATTGGTGTGAACTGAAGCAATTGGGCATAAATAAGCTTCCCTATGCATTGGGACTGCATTGGGCAGTGCTACCCAACCCAGCCCAACTGAGTTGGTATGCACATGCCCTTCCTGGAGAACCTGTCCCCATTTGAAAAATTCCACTTACCTCTTGTTTAGGAGACAATATTTTGGATTTCCCCTCATCTTCTTTATGGGTGACAATGGGCACCTGTACAAATAGAGGGGTGAACATCAGCAATGTAGGCACAGATGGCAATAAAACTGGGCCTAACCCTTCCTCACTTCCTCTATCAAAAAATGTTTTGCCTAGAGAAAGATTTTAAGAATCCTTTTAAGTACATATTTAAAAAGACTAATATTAAATGAGCCTTTAACTATTGAGTGAGGGAAATTGGTTGTACCAGCTGTGTGCAGTGGTGTCATTGCACGTACAGAATGTGTGTATGAGCCATAGTTATAGCTCTTGTACTGTAAAATACTTATGAATGTGGAAGGCCTCTGGACTTTTCTTCAATGCACCCACACTAGTGAAAGGCTACAGTCTCAACATATTTGGATGATCAAACCCCTATCTGTGGAGTAACTTACAATGTAAAATATACACTCACTGGCCTCTTCATACACTCTTGTATGCCTGTTCAATTGCTTGGTAACACAAATTACTAATCAGCCAATCATATGCCAGAAACTCAATACATTTAGGCATCTAGATGTGGTGAAGATGACTTGCTGAAGTTAAAATGGAGCATCAGAATGGGGAAGAAAGGGGATTTAAGTGACTTTGAAAGTGGCATAGTTGTTGGTGCCAGATGGGCTGGTCTGAGTAATTCAAAAGCTGCAGATCTACTGGGATTTTCACACACAACCATCTTTAGGGTTTACAGAGAATAGTCCAAAAAAGAGAAAATATCCAGTAAGCAGCAGTTGTGTGGACAATAAATGTCTTGCTGATGTCAGAGGTCAGAGGAGAATGGGCATTTGACTTCAGCTGCGACATTCAGATAGTAGGGTCAGAATTGGGCATAAACAACATGAAAACATGGATCCATCCTGCATTGTATCAAAGGTTCAGGCAGGTAGTGGTGGTGGATGTTTTCTTGGCACTAGCAAGGTGTACATAGTAAAATGGCCAGTGAGTGCAGGTTTTATTATTGCTTATGTTGCTACAGAGTATGCAAGGTAACCTGGAAGGGCCTGTACTACAACCTACATTGTCTACCACCAAAGAATGTCTAAAAACCACATGACTCTGGAAAGGGTGCCTCTGCAGGTGGGTCACCAAGAGATCCACCGTGTATATTAATGATATGTGGAGCTTCTCTCTGTCCAAGTGCAGAAATTCATGGCAGTGGCATCCTCTCCAGGAGTCTTACTATTATGAAGATATGCCCATAGAAGATGCTGCTATTTCCTTTATATGTTAACTGCAGGGGCGGACTGACCATTTGGGAACTCGGGCACTGCCCGAGGGCCCGGGGTCAGTAGGGGGCCCCATGAGATGCCCCTGGTACCTTTCATAGGCTTTTTGGGTGTGGTTTGAGTGTGGGTGAGGACACAGGGGCCCCATGATCCCCTATTGCCCGGGGGCCCCGCAGGTTGTCAGTCCGCCCCGGTCAACTGTATAAATTTCATGTAGCTCAGATAAAACTTTTGAAACAGACTTTTTTTTAAAGGTCCTTTTATCAATATAGTATAATTGTTACTACCATAAAGAATATAATATATATGTAGACCTGAATGTTGTGGAAGTAAAAGTGCCTAACAGATATAAACATTCAACATTAACATTTACTGTGCATTGGAATGATCACCATTTAGCCCTGTCCACTAAAGGGTAAAACCAGCCACAATGAAACATTTTGTACTTGGAGATGTTTGAGCTCCCAATTAAAACTGAATTGTATCTGGAAAAGTCCCATATGATGCTTTGGTGTCTGTTCTTTCTGTCTGTGCAGAGAGCTATCGTGAACAAAGATTGATGGGAAATCATCTGAATAGCGTGATCTAAAGGAGGCTGGTAGCGTTAGTAGAACATCTATAGTGTTGGTAGACCACTTATATGTACATATAAGCTTTACTCTCCATGTATGTGGAAAAAGTTTGGTGTCACAATGATGTTCTGAGACATAGTAAGACAACAGAGCATACCACACCTAATCATACAACCAGAGTAGTCTTTCAAAATGACCCTTCCAACATACACCTTGAAACCATTGGAAATTGTCAACCTCCCCCACCCCCCATTCATCGCAACATTATGATATTTACTACATGGACTTAGTAAGTTCACTGATCGAACCATGATTATGCTACATGACGAACCCCGATTAGGCTGCAACTAAGCTTCCACTAACAAAAAAAAGTCTTGCTATCTAAAGATTTAATGAAATATAACACAGTTGTGGGTGTATTTATCCTTTCAGTGCCTATTTTTATTATTTAAAAATGTTACTGTATCATCTATAATGAATTGCTAATTTCCTCAGTCATGTTTAATTCATGATAGGACATGGTGGCAGAGCTTATACAAAGAAAAAGGGCTCTATTGTTAAGCAATCACTTGGTCTTTTGCTTTCATTCCCAAAAATACACTAGAAAAATAAAATGGAAACATCCAATTGGGTGCTATGGGTTAAATCATTAAATGGGTTCTTTAAACCATACTGGAGAATTGTCTGCATAGCAATGCCCGGCCTTCCTCACAGTATCAAGCCTCCTGTATAGGTAGGCTATTATATATTAACAGATGGATTTCAGATGCACATACGTATGGAGCATTGCTTGCAACATTCAGATCAGAATCTGGCTATGTAAAGGTTACCTACAGTATATGTGATACACTTTAAGGGTATGTTATACATTTATATTCAATGTTTGAGATATTAGGATGCCTTTATACAGTTTGGATCAGGGGCGGACTGACAACTCATGGGGCCCCCGGGCAATAGGGGATCATGGGGCCCCTGTGTCCTTGCCCAAACTCAAAAAAGCCTATGAAAAAGGTACCAGGGGCATCTCATGGGGCCCCCTACTGACCCCGTACCTTCGGGCAGTGCCCGAGTTTCCAAATGGTCAGTCCGCCCCTGGTTTGGATAGAATGAGGATTTTATGAGGGGTGAATTTTTATTGCTGCTAAAAGTTCCTGCTCTCAAAATATGGCACCTAACTTAAATCTCTAAGAGACCATTTACACTTGTGGCACCACAACGCATTGCACAGTAGAGCACGGTGCACAACCCACCAGAGCCCACAACAACTCATATACTATACATTGTGGTACACTGCATTTTTAAAAAGGGTCATGTATGTTCTTACATCCGTTGTAGTGTGTTGGCAGCCCATTCATAATGATGTGTCACAACACAATGGAAGGTTTATGTATGAATGGACCTTCAAAGTTGGAAATGTGTGTTTTCACATAGAGTGATTTCCAACCTAAAAGCAGTATAGCCACAGCGGCAGTCTCCTTTATGCTGGGTCCATGCATGGTGATGTGATCAAAGATGGGCACATCTTGCCATCTGTCATTCTTCATGAAACATCTGCACATATTGAATAGAAGCACTCAAAGCAGCCTAAACTGGAAAAAAACATTTTTATATTTTGTATTAGTGCTTGGTCCTTGTCTCTGAAGACAGTTATATTACAGGGTTATTCCACTTTAACTACATGCCTTTAAAATTATTATTATTAAATGTTTATGAACATTTGGTTTCCAGTGACTCACAGGAGAAAATGTTCTAAAAATGTCAGCAAACTTATTTATCAAACCTGTCTAATTTATTTATCGTACAAGGCATAGTAACATTTCGATACACAGCTGTGGGATTTTCAAATCACTCGCAGCACGATTTGGATGGAATAATATATTTTGCAGACCTCCCAGTGTCTTTTGCCTCTTCTACCTGTGTTAATATAATGTAGGTGAACAAGTCTTTGTTTAATATATATTCATGCTACACTAGGGGGTCTTGGACTTGGAAATGTATACAGTTAGTCAACCAGAGGAAGTAAAATACGAGGATGTAAATGCATTGTATGTATTCAAAGACTGTACATATTGAAATGTAAATTATCATTCTATATTTTCTCTATATACTATATAGTGGGATATATTTTGTCAATTAAACCTTGCTAAATAATCTTCTTTTATAACCCATTTTTTATATATTTTGTACAGATACTTTTATTAAATATTTTATGATTAAACATAGCATTGCATTTGATTTCTTGATCATACAGTGGGGTATAGTGACAGGTTTTTTGGGGTTGAATATTCATGTCCCATCACTATTGTTCTTACTCCAGATAAACCTGTGAAGAATGTCTATTTAGAGCCCCTCCTCTGATTACATGGAAAAGCAAGTTTATGTCATTATGAAACAATTCTTCAGGTGAAAGGTATTTTGGAAGTTGGTTACACCTTTTAGGTAGTTATAGGCGTACACTGTTTAGCTTTGCTTAAACGTCTCACCCCTTTTTCAGGGCTTGTTTTAATAAGTCCAATTTGTGCTGTTTGACCATCTTGGTTGAAATGTTTTTCAGAGGACTTTCTTTTGCTGAACTGCGTTGACTGTATTATTCTACTACTTACTGATAAAATCTGGAACCAAACCACTTCTCACTTGAGGTGCTCCTCACCAGACCAAACTTCAACCAGAGGAACCAGCATCTTGCAGGGTACTTGAAGAAATAAAGCAGCTCAGGACCCAAACATAATGCCATGCAATGTCCCCAAAAGCCTTTTTGCTTTTCCCTTCCTCATATTATGGTCCCACCGCAGAAGAGCCACTAAGCTAAAGCTCCAACACCTGGGTAAAAAATTGTTGTACATTTTCTATTATACACATGTTAACCAACGATTCATTTAGTCTGCCAACAATTGCGAATCTATTTGCTCATCAGGAAAATTAATTTGAGTGCAGTTTATAATTACACAATCTCTCAAGGAGATTTTGCCAAAACAGCTAGTGAAGAGTGAATGAGGAATACGCTGATCTGACACGGTGATTGCTGGAACCAGAAAGAACTTTTAGAGGCGGCTTTCTGAATGCTGGAAGTCAGAGAAATCCATGGGTACAAGTAACAGCCTCTCTATCTATCCCCACCTCTAGCATATTCTGGCAGCAAAAAAGGTCATAAGATGGGTCAGTGATGGCCACAGGTTCCAGAGTTTGCTCTCCCAGTCCACAGAATCCTGTTTCTTCAAAGCCTGTATATCAAACAGGTTTAGTAAAAAGAGCCTAAAACATGTTCTAGACTAACATTTATGATTAAAACATAATAAACAGGGAGACTGCTTATAATTCAAACAAATTGGTCACTTCCACCTGCATGCACATTAGTTTGCTAAGACAAAAATCAATGGAGCAGCCATTTATCTATCTAGAACTGAAAAAAATTGCTTAGACTCTGTAAGCAACAATGGAAAGGTTGGGAATTAATGGTGCTTTCAATTAAAACAATACCACATTTCCTTTTAGTCGGGGTAAAAAATAACAGCTATTCTATCACACCCTATATAGTGCTTGCATTTGAGCCTAACCAATTCCCTTCAACATGTTCATAAATAAAGATGAGAATCTAATACCAGTACTGGCTATGACCATGTTTTTCCCAGGCATGCTTGTTAAATAGATGAAATCTGCTTATATTTTGATTTCAATGGTTCTTCCCTTTCCCTGCTCACTTACTTGCTAATGAAAATCCTAAATAAGATTTTTTTTATTTTCCCAACATATGTTATGTTGATCCAAGTGGTGTCCCTGAGCTTCTCTATGCAATGCAGGCAGATAACTGCTGGTGAGAAGGGCCAGCAAAGTGCTTCCTAAAAACATCACGGCACCCAGCCTCAGTACTCCTCTCAAGAGCCCTCATGAAAGCAGTGGGTTTGCTCTTGGGAAGAATTATGCGAATGTAAAATGGCTTGCTGGGTAGAAGTCAATCTGAAGGAGTGGAATTCAACAGAGTAGCAAGTCAACAGAGAAAGCAATTCAGTACAGGATGTGTAACCCTGTACAGTTGTGTAAGACTAAAATTTGTATTTATTACAGGTACTTATATTTCACTTTTAATTTATGCAGCGCTTTACATTTATATTGTAGATTCACATCAGTCCCTGCCCTCAAAGAGCTTACAATCTAAGGTTCCTAACTCACATTCATACATACATGGGTCAGTTTAGACAGGAGCCAATTGACCTACCAGCATGTCTTTGGAATGTGGGAGGAAACAGGAGTAACTCATGCAGGCACAGAGAGAAAATGCAAACTCCAGGCAGGGAGTTTCGTGGTTGGGATTCAAACCAATGACCCTAGTGCTGCTAGTCAGAAGTGCCCCTTAGCCACTGAGCTGCCCATTTTAAGGTTGCAGTTCAGTTTTCAGTGGTAACAAAACAGTGTTACATTGTAGGCTAGGTTCAGAAGACTTTAATAATAGGAACAGCAGTATCTGTGAAACTACGTGGATTTAAAAAAAAAACTATCTCTGGCAAATAAATTATATTGGAAAATTGTATAATTTTATCTGACTGATGGATCATTGAGATAGTCCAAATAGGGATACGAGTCAGAATTTTCCACGAACACTATATTTTGTCTTCTGCACACGTCTGTTACTATACTTATACTTGGGACTATTTGACCTCTTGCATCATAGAGTTAATACCACACAGAACATGTTTACTATGAGACGACCCATTACAATTCATTTGCCTTATCAGTCACACAATGGTGGAAGCTACTGGCATCACTTAAAATAATATTTTTTTGGCTACTCCCCATGAAAACTATTTTCTAGACTATTTCCTGTTTACAGCAGCAGCCCCATGTTTGTGTAAAATTAGAAGCATTTTATGCGTAGTTACTTGACCAGAAAACCACACTCGCATTTTATAAATTAGTAGGAGACTTACTGTACTTCTCCATTTGGCATCATGAAAACTGAAAATATTTGCTTAAAGCAACTTATTTCAGAATCTCTTTGGCACACAGAACCTGAACATTGCTTAGGAGAAATATCACTTCTAAGAGTTTATATTTCAAAGAAACGTATGTGTTGAACCTATATGATGATTCCACTTAAGCTCAGCTGTTAAAAGTAGAATTTATGAGAATAATTGTCCATACATTTGTTATATCTTTAGGTCTTTTCAGATTTTTGCTTCTACCCTTGATAAATATTGGTGATTGGCAGGGCAATAAAATTGTTGTGTACACAATGAGTATATTGTTCCGTTGGGCCTTGGTGTGGTTGGAGCCCTACTAGTGCTTCTTAGATGTTGAAGTTTGATGCCACAAACATAACTCCTTTGTCCTGAAAAGTTCTAGATATAAAGTGCAGAACAAACAACAGAGCATTGTTTATAGACATTAATAAAGTAGTTGTAAGGGGCCAACCATCCTTCATTTTAGATGGCCACTGCTTTACAATCTTCCCCTATGACAGCCACCTTTTAACTTTGTTTGTTTTTGCCTCAGGACTTACCTGGTCTGAAAAAAGTTGATCTTTCTCCAGTGGGTAATAGAAGGGTTCAGGCTGGACAAAATATAGACTACCAAGGCTAAGGCCAATACCTGAAACACAGCACAGTTTCAGGAGGGCAGGGGAAGCATAGACAGGTCAGAGGTTAAAACTAGGCCTATCTTTTCAGAAGAAGTAAAACCAAAAGACAGCACAGGCCAGGGCAATAATGAAGAGCACTGTTCACAAACGCACCCTCAGGAACAAACTACACTTAACAATGAGCACAGACTGCCAATAATTTAGTGCCAGCCAACTACTGGACACGCTAATGTGTTACAATATGTACACAAGTTGAAGAATACAGAAGGCATGTGTGCACAGTTGATCTTTATCTGTGTACCTTGGACTAAGTGTATGGATCTATCAGTCCCTGCAGAACTGTCAATACTCAGCCAAAAAAACCTGATTCAAAACCTAGCAGTTGCATCTGATTTATCACTCACCATAAACATATTCTTTTCTGCAAATGATAATTCTGAATACGCATTAGTGTGGGAGGGCCCCAAAGTCACCATCTGAAGAAATGTTCAACTATTGCCTTATATGAAAAAGGAAAGATATCAGAAATAAAAAAGTCATACAAAAGATTAGCCAGGCAAATAAAGAATATAGCTACCCCATCCTCTAACACAGCCTTTCTCAATCTTTTCACCATGGAGAAAACCCTGAAATAACTTTCTGATCTCAGGGAGCCCTTGCTAATAATTACTATGTCTACAGTTCACAGTATTGTGATGGTCACTAGGAAGAATGCTTCTTACATGGTTATAATGTGTGGAAAATCTCTCCCTAAAGACAACTAAAAGATCATAGTTGTCAGTGGTTACTTATCTGAAAGTCAGAAATGGTTCTTTGGTCAAGCACCCCTAACAGACTCCGGAGGATCCATTGGGTTCCGTGAAACCCTGGTTGAGAAGGTTTACTCTAACATATGAAAGTCTCCATAGACTGACATCACAATCAGCCCACGTAGAGCACTCCCTCTTACTTGATGAATCTAGTTTTCTACAAGTAATGCTATAAAATATGCATGTTTTGCTAACATATTAGGAGATATAAAGAAACAACATACAATATAATCTCTAATAATGGTAAAGCCAAAATCATGTATAATTTTTGTTAATATTGGTAATACTGAAATCCTAAAAAATCAGGATGTCCCCATCCATAAAACCTAAGTATTAAATGTTTGCAATCCTTCTGTTCCTGCAGTGGAACTAGGCTTCTTCCTATTATACACCCTTAATTAAGAGAAGAATAAACTGGTCATCGCTACTATAAAAGATCAAATGCCCAGAAAAGTCCTGGAGCTAGGTGTATTCACCTTCACTTATTAAAGAGTCTTTGCTCCTCTCTGTCCCAAACCTATCAAGCTGTTCAGAACTTTTTTTTATGTAGGGTAAACTGATATCTGCTTCCAAGTCTAAGAAGTCAACGGTTACTATTTATTACTAGTTATTATTTCCAAACTGTTATTACTCTGCCAATCCCATATCTGTGCTGATTAGCTGGTTTTGTTTAGGCCAGGTAGACTTCGTAGTTTGCACAAACCATGCAAAGATGCTGTAAAAGCCTTTGCCGGGCTTCAATAGAGTTTCATGTTTTCAACTTTCCATGTTATCGGGTTAGGATGGGAACTTATAAGAGCGTTTACCAGCCATATTCTCACCCTAATACTTTTCTAAAAGTGATCTTTGGTTCCTATTTTTCCTATTTCCAACAGGAGCTGATAAAGGTGCCTACTTCTCCCTGCACTCTGGATTTAGCCTCTTCCAGCATTCTGACAAAAAATTAGCACATACAAAGTCTTAGGAAGTTAGATTCTCATTTCTACTTGAGGATGATGTCCTCTTAAAGCCCACCTAAACCCAAGAACAAAAAATATATTGCAGCTTACAAATGCTTAGATGTGGTTGCTGTATTATTTTTCTTTTTTCAGGCTTTATATTCACTTTATTTTGATTCCTGCCAGTAACACACACCCTATGGGATGACAATGCTAAATCACGTCACTTTATTTATGGAAACGCTGTCCTGAATTGTACTACAAACAGCTGCCCCTATAGTATTTCCAAAAAATGGGGGAGAGCTGTTCTGTAATTTAAAAAAAAACCAAAAAGGCTGATAGCATTGTTTGAGATCTCAGTTCAGTACAGTAAGTTACAAGGACACTGGATTTCTGACAGCATCATCTATTTTTTCTGTACCTGAAGAAACTGTACTTGGCTTAAAAAAAACTGAATTCAGCCACCACATCTAAGGGCTGGTAAGCTGCAGTATACTACATTTCTGTTCTTGGGTTTAGATACACTTTAACTCTGCCCAACCCAACAGTGTTTCTCCCTGACTACCAAATCAAGAAGGATCTTCTTACATGAGAGGAGTACGCTTTCTCCTGGATAGGGAAAATGATCTGATTTAAGATGAACTCTCTTCTGAAGTTTTAAATCTTCTCTGTAGCCTTCATAATAAGGTTCTAAAACAAGCAGTGAACACATTGCTGAGAACTCTCCTAATATGAAGAATAAACCCCTTATTTTGGAGAATTCTGAATGAGACATACAGATATCTTCTCTTTTAGGAAGATTGATGAGAATGAACAGTAAAATGTAATCACTGAGCATAGCAGGAAAGACATCAAGCATGGATAGTCTCCCATGTATATATCTATTTACAATCAAAAGAGCTTTTTAATATACTATTGTTTGTTAAAAGACAATCTTGAAACATATTTATAGTAAGCAAATGACATTTTAATTTTTTAGATGAAATATTAAAAAGTGTGACACACAGTGTTCACTTTTGTGTTATGATAGTTTATTTTTTGCATTGCATTTTTGTTCTGACATGTATTCATCTTAATATGAGACAGTTTTTCATGATGAAAAAGGTTGCTTAATATATCATTTGTATTTAGATATATATTTTTTGGTAGATTTGAATTGGACTGTGACAAACTGTAAATTGTCTGCTGGGGCAGGACTGATGAAATGAATGTCTAAAGGAGAGAAAGTGGAAATTTAAAGTCACCCCCAGGAAGAACCTGAGGTTATACTTGTGATATCAAGTTTGACCAGCAGGTGGTAATACCTTCCAATCAATCTATCCATATCTTGAACAGAGGGGCAAATGTAGTTTATGGCCACTGTGTTTCTAACTGTGATTTTATTTACCCAAACTTTCTTAGAAAATCAGATTGTTTTGGAGTCAATGAAGAAGGCAAAATTAATTAAGAAATTAAGGGCTTTAACCTCCCTGGCGGTATTCCCGAGTGTAGATCGGGGTAAAGTTTCAGTACCACAAGCGGTAACCCCGAGCTACACTCGGGTTTACCATGTGGCACTGCTCCGTGATCCCTCGATCACTTACCTTGTCCTGCGCTCCCGCGATGTCCCTCCTGCAGTGTCCCCGGCAATGTAATCCGGCGGATTCCGGCATCTGTCATCTGGGTTCCGTCCCCGGCGAACGTCGGGACGTACGGGGGACGGAATGGTGGGAAATTTGAAAAACACAAAAAGTGACATTCACTAAAATCACTAAACTCACATAGTATAACATTACTGTATCAAACCATTTCACATACATTTTGTCCCGAGTGCTTTGTCCTGTGCCCTGCCTGCATTTTTACTGTTCTTTCTGCCTGGAAACTGAGAAACATCCATGGTGTCCAAAAAGCGTCCCTTTAGGTCAAAAGCGGTTTTAGACCAGCTAGAGAACAGCGATAGTAAATCAGAACCACTTGCAGAATTGAGTGATAATGATTTGTGGGAAAATTCGTCATCAGACACTGAAAACGATTTTGCGACTGTGCTCAGTGATGTGCGAACTTGGCGCTGTTTTTCAAATTTCAGTGTTTTTGTTTTTATTATATTATTGAATTTAATTTATTATTATTATATTATTATTTTTTATGATTATTTATTAAATTATAATTTATGATTTCGTGTTTCAAGTTTTATCCTACCCGGGATGTTTACTAGACTCTTGTTTGGACAGATTTCAGTGAGTTATTCCTAAAAATTACAGGCCTACAATAAAAAAAATACATATTTCCATGCAAAAAAAATGTACCGCTTTGAGCACAGAAATATGGACATAATCAGACCGCTAGGGAGGTTAAATGGCTTTCTGCGGGTTAGGAAAGCTCCTTTAAACCATCCTGAACCTGTGCTTGTACCAAAAAACACCCCCTCCATAATGCTTTTTTCTTTTTTTTTGCGCAGAGAAAAAAAACCCAGAAAGCATTAAAAAAGTAATTTAAAATATTTAATGCAACAATAATCACCAAATGCACATAAAAAGGAAAAAATCCCTTTGGTCATGCAATGTCTGCAAGTTCCCTTGCTGATGTTGACATGTTTTCCTCGGATTCTTCTGGGTTCGGGGTCTTTGACTATCTTAATTGGCTGGGCTGGAGGAGTTCATTCATTCTGACACTGAGGCATGCCCAGAATGTACACGGAGCTGCGCATGCGCAGCTTAGTGCACATTATAACATCATGCAAGGAGGAAGGTAAAAAGTATTGCAGAGGAGTAACAGTGTGTCTCTTTCATAATAAAAAAACTTCCAGCTCGAAAGTTTTTTCAATCAAAGCTAAGTTTTGCTTAATTTTATAGCGTCATTAAACCCATCCAGACAACTTTATACAGGTCATCAGCATATGCACCAATAAAAGCAATGCCCTATAGTACACTTCACTATACACGTCAGAGATACCTTGTTTCTGGTGCCATATATGGCGGTCACTTGACATGCCAATATTGCTTACAATGCACTAAGAGCTAGAGGGAGGAGAAAGCAGAAAGTCTATAGACATTTGTACTCACATCACTCCTAGGAGTTTGTATTGAATGCCCATTGGCACTGTTACGGTCATTATAGTTCTTTTTAATGGTGGAGGTGGAGCTTGTGTATATGCACACAATCAGGTGAGGCAGAGAGCAGGGGAGAGGGACGAGCTGTCATTCTTCATGCTGGAGCAGCCCCTCAAACTGACAAAAATAGTCCCATGAGGTGGCTGCCATGTATGCAGATTTAAATGCTGGTTAGTGAGACAGATGCTGCCTCAGCTGGAAGGGTAACAGTTAACCTGTTTCCTGTATTTTTTGCTGAGCTCTGCCTCTCTCCCTGTGCTGCTAATAAAAGGGAAGAAGACTCTGCACAGACACACAGTCTGCAGCATGGGAAAGAAGACACAGACAAGCCACAGCATGTAAACTCCAGCTACTTACAGAGAAGAGGGAGCAGTTCCACCTCAGACAGCAAGCCTGCCTGCTGTCACATGCACCATGTACAGCGATTACTGGAACTTGCAGTCCTCCCTGAAGACACCAGTTCTGGAGATCTGCCACTATGAACTCTGCCATGAATGGACTCTCATTCTGTACAGGTATGCTGGAGCAGCCACAAGCATGAGTTAGGGATTAGGGATGTTAGGAAAAGATGGTGCAGCTGAAGTTGTAAGCTCTAAACTTTCAGTAAAGCTTTTGAAACTTTGTCCTTGCCTGGCCTGAATGTACTAATGAGGTGTAATAAAAGTAACTGGCACATTCTGCACTTAGTCTACAACTTGGGTCAGTGAAGCACTTCCAGGTATGAAAACAGCAAGTGGTTACCAAGGGTAACGGAGGTCTAGCATGCAGCCTGTCATGAAGCTTGTACCTGTGATCGATGGGATGTCCTCTAGAAATGAGGGAGTTGTGGTTGGCCCTCTCCTTGTGTGGTCTGTCTCCCATAGCAAGGCAAGCAGTTCAGCGCTCAGCCTGCGCACCAGGTACACCAGAGAAAGAATTAAGTGAGAGAATGCATGGTCCATTGGTCCATGGTAGGAGCACAGCAGGGTTCCATTCTGCTACTGGGAGTAAGGTAGTGGAGATACACTGGACAGGTGGAGTGGGCATAGGCTCAGCATGCCCCTCCTAAATGCAACAAGTGAAGTAATGGTTCATATTAACATCAGAAGAGAGTTTATTGGACTTCAGTCATCCTTTCAAGTAAAGGTGCCCCATGTGTAAGGTGCCTAGCGTAACCCAGAAGAACCCACCCCAAGGTAGGCCTTCCATCGCCACAAACAAGAAGGAAGCCCATGGAAATGGCAAGATCAAGCAGGTATTTAATAACTTGGGCAAATGGTGTCAGAATGTCCACTGCAGTCCCAAAGTCCCGCCATAAGTCGCTGATCGCCGCCATTATTAGTATAAAATAATTAAAAATTCCAGTATATATACCGCCATTTGTAAACGCTATAACTTTCACGTAAAGCAATTAATTTACACGTATTGGTATTTGTTTTAAGCAAAGACATGTCGTAGAATACATTTTGGCCTAAATTTATGACAAAATTTGATTTTTTTAAATTTTTTTGCTGGACATGTTTAATAACGAAAAGTCAAAAATATTGTTTTTTTTCTCAAAATTGTCGGCCTTTTTTTTTAAAGCGCAAAAAATTCAAAACACACAGGCGATCAAATACCACTGAAAGAAAGATTAATTCGTGGGAAAAAAAGGACGTAAATTGAACTGTATTGTTGCTGTATTGTCTCCCTTTATATTGTAAAGTGCTGAGCAAACTGTTGGCGCTATATAAATCCTGTATAATAATAACTGTTGGGCAGGAGGTCATTCTGCCGCATAAAGTGAGGAAATGCAGCAGAGAAGAATGCTGGAATTCAGAAAGCTTTTTATCACACTGGAACATTTTTGCAGTAGGGACCAACCAGAGGGTCCTCCAGTTGTCCACGCTGAACCTCACTGTCACATGCTCTACCAGTGGAGACTACAAGTCGCCCTGTTGTTACAGTCAGCAAAAGATCATGATTAGAAGTGACCTGTTGCTGTATGGGAAGGAGTGGCTGTTAAATCAGGTTTCCACTGACCAGAACCAGCTCCTCCAAGAAAAAATGTAAAAGAAAAAATAATAAAATTTGTTAAAAATAAAATGTTAATAAACGTGCTTGCTCCGGCAGCACATATACTAAAATTGGAACGATACAGAGAAGATTAACATGACCCCTACGCAAGGATGACACACAAATTCATGAAGCGTTCCATATTAAAAAAAAAATTGTTAATAAACCACCTCTCCCTAGGCCCCAGAAAATACATTGGATGCTCTGGATGACCTATGCTTTTACTTGTGTGAGCTTCAAAAAGTTAACATTTGCAAACCTGTGAAAATGACATCATCAGGTTAATTTCTACTCATGTAAACTTATCCTAATGTGACATTAATGTTTTACACAAATTATTTTTTCTTGCTCATTTTAAATTAGAAATGTTGACATACAAATCAACCTTTGCGTTTCTATTAAAGTATATATTTAGTTAGTCTGGTTCACAGCATGCTTTCAGGTCAGCTCACTCCAGGTCTTCCTAGTCCTAGTGCTGAGCTGACAATGTGAGGCTGCTAGCCTGTCTGTTCTCTATGGGATAGCTGTGCACGCTCCAAGTAATGAACTTGTACCTTGCAGCAACAACAGCAGAAATGAGCCGTAATTATCATGAACTGTGACATAGCATGACGATCTCTTGACCAGGAAGGGAACAGAACGAAAGAAAACTGATGCCTCTATGACCAACAAATGTTTTTACCCAGACCCTTCATCCACCAGGAGCAAAAAACAGCCTAAAGTACAAAGCTGCCCATTACAGAAACAACAAACATAAACCAGGGACACAACAGACTGTAGGACATTTATTGCTGACATGTACATGACTTATTTCAATTAAAAACAATTAACAATGACTTAAACCGTATTTTCTTCTTCCTTAAGAAATGCTTTTATTGTTTCAGAGACATTGCTTGAGGTCCTGAATAAATGCCTGGCACAGCTTGTTTCTAAGAGGAAGTAATAAATTGCTCCATAAAATTCTGATTAGCCTGAAAGTTGAAACATCTGATAATCATAAGAAGGTATTTTGCAGAAAGAAAAGTATTTACTAGTAGTTTTTTTCATAGTAAGTTGTCAGTGGCATTGCAATGGGATAGAAAAGTGGACTTATCATTAAAATTCATATGGGAAATGAATCAGTAGGGCACAAGTGATAAAGTAACATTAAATTATATCCTTAATCTCCAAAAAGATTCCATACAAATTAATTACTTAAAAAAAAAAATTAACTACACTTAAACTACCTCCTCTCGTCACTCTTTTGCACTGCTGTTTAAAAAAAAAAAAAAGCCATGTGTGCTGATGTGCCGCTGGTCTCTTCCAGGCATTTGTGAGCTGTCAAATAACAGCGGCATGTCTGTGCATGCATGGCAGATTCCCACGCTTGTGCACAAATGCTGCCAGCTTCTGGTGGATAGCACCATAGCACCCCGACATTAGTGTGCATTCATGAAAATCCACCACACATGTGCAGCCAACTTGCAGCTTAGCACTTACTGTTTCCTAGGATAACTTTGACATAGCAATCCCAGGAGACAGCAGAGCCAAGCCGAGGAATCTTCGGAACTGTGATTGAGCTCTGCAGTCACTTTTGCAGCAGTTGTTTTCTCTTTCTGGGTCACAATCCTGGGACTGGGCTCCAATGACTATCGCGGTTTGCATGCGCTGATCCACATGCAGATACGCCAATGTGTGCCGAGCGCCTATACACATGCGCACGTTTGCGCAAATCAGTACAGCCATACTGGGCATTGCCATATTTGCCAGGGCTTCTCTGAGTTCCTCCCTGACACTCAGAAATTTTTAGGGGCAGTCTTTTTTATTCACACTTTTTTTGGTTAGAAAGCATAGTGACCCCCAACTGCTCTAAGTGCTGTGTAGGCTATTGCTTCAATGAAAGCTATTATATGAAAGCAGTGCAACTTCAATTCTCTCTGTGTTACCCATGAAAGCTCTAGATTACTGTCAGGGCAGGAACGATAGAATGGGCAGGCAGGCCTATGGTACGGTCACGCCGCGACTGACGACAGCCACTACCCACAGACCAGAGTCCCTCAGGGCGCGGAGTCTAAGCCCCAGGCTACCCTTCACCAGGGCCCCTGATGGTGGGGATGGACTTGACGCAGCTTGAGACCAGGTCGCGGCCCCCGAGTGACCCCAGCTGCGGTAACGACTGTCGCCAATGGCGTACAGCTGGTGGGAGCTAGATGGGAACACGTGTAGTGTAGTCAGACAGGCCGGGTCAACAACAACAGAGCAGACAGTACTAGACGGTAGGCAAAGAATAATCAGGTCATGGGCCGGGTTCAGCAACGGGAGGTCAAGTAAAGGGTCAAAGCAGCAAATAGTCTTGTCCAAGCCGAGTCGGTTACCAGGAGAACAACGGGAACAGTACAAGAGCTTGAGACAAGGGAACATACAGGACACGAATGCGGAGGGCACTTGCAGACAGCAGGTTTAAATGTGCTCAGCCACACCCTTCTGAGGAGGAGCCGCAAAAGCCTGAAGGCATAAAGGTTCCCACCATGTTTTGCAGAAACCCAAGATGGACGCCAGCACATGGAGATGCACAAGAAAGGTAGGACCTTGACAATTACTCATACATGTACACAGGGCCGGTGCTAGGCTATTTTGGGCCCTAGGCAAGACCAGCTACTTACACCCCCCAACCCCAAGGAATAAATAAATAATAATGCTTAAAATCAGTAGAAAATATTAAATCAACAAACATGAAACTGCTAAATTTCTTTTAATTTGCAAAAAATAAGTGTCATAAGATCCCACCAGCACCAATATTAAAGACAAAATCAGTGTCACGGACAGACTGACGGGGGACAGTTGCAGTTGCAGTGAGTGGAGGATGATGGATCCACACTGTGACAGATCCCAGGCTGTAATTCCCCAGGCAATAGGGGGGAGATAAAACTCAATGACAGCAGGCAGATGAACTGAGAGATCCCATACAATGACAGATCCGACACAACACACCACCACCAACACTGACACAGATCAGCAGGCCCAGCAGGCACTAGAAGAGCAGGCTGGGGGATCATGATGATGTCATCAGTCACTGACACATTGCACATGTGATGGATGTCCGCCCAACTGGCTGGGTCACACTCACACAGAAACGAGACATCAGAGTCAGACAATACCTTCCTCCTCAGACGCAGCTCTTCCTCTGCTGATGAATGGGAAGAGAGGGGCTGGAACTCCATAGTGATCAGCAACCACCAGCTGGCTTGCAGTAAGGAACTGAGTCTGAGAGGAACACTGGAAGGAGCAGCAGCTCAGCTGCTATACTGGCCCCAGACACCAGGCATCCACCCCTTCTTTCAGCTGAAGGATCATTCATAATGTGGCAATGTCTTACATATAGAGAGTGGCGGTCTGAGCTGCGCCCAGGCACCCCTAGGTGGCAGTGCATCTTAGGCAGCTGCCTACTTTGCCTAGTGGAAGCACCGGCCCTGCATGTAGAATTTTGGAAAGTGGTTAACTCTATATTTCAGTTTGTAGAAATAATATTGTCCCTTAAAAACTTTTTTTTTAGCTTTTTAGCATTTGGTGAACTTACAAGCATGAGGCCACTGGTTCCCAAAGTAGAGATGCTTGGACTGACCAGCCATGGGAATCAACAGCTGGAAGTATTGGCAGAAACCAAGGTATGCTTCATTTTGGTAGAAGTGCAGTTTGCACTGATAATGCACTCATGGTGACTTAGGCAATTGGCATGTCTATTTCAAATTCACAAAGTCTAACTGGGACTGAAAAGGAACAGAGGAAACAAAAAAAGTTCTCCCTAGAAATTGCAGCATCAGCAAACAAAGATCAGAGCCCTCACTGCCTGGAGTGATCCAGATAATTGTGAGTTAATAGTTGGAACAAACCAACAGCTTTGAGGCATTTCATGTAGAGACAGCTCTGCTTACAGAGCATAGAAGTGAGGGGTAAGAGGAACACAGCCTGCTCCGCTCATGCAGCAGGGAAGCTGGGGGTGACAGGAACACAGCCTGCTCCGCTCATGCAGCAGGGAAACTGGGGGTGACAGGAACACAGCCTGCTCCGCTCATGCAGCAGGGAAGCTGGGGGTGACAGGAACACAGCCTGCTCCGCTCATGCAGCAGGGAAACTGGGGGTGACAGGAACACAGCCTGCTCCGCTCATGCAGCAAGGAAGCTGGGGGTGACAGGAACACAGCCTGCTCCGTTCATGCAGCAGGGAAGCTGTGGGTGACAGGAACACAGCCTGCTCCGCTCATGCAGCAGGGAAGCTGGGGGTGACAGGAACACAGCCTGCTCCGCTCATGCAGCAGGGAAACTGGGGGTGACAGGAACACAGCCTGCTCCGCTCAAGCAGCAAGGAAGCTGGGGGTGACAGGAACACAGCCTGCTCCGTTCATGCAGCAGGGAAGCTGTGGGTGACAGGAACACAGCCTGCTCTGCTCATGCAGCAGGGAAGCTGGGGGTGACAGGAACACAGCCTGCTCCGCTCATGCAGCAGGGAAGCTGGGGGTGACAGGAACACAGCCTTCCCTTGAAGTGAACTTGTGCTTTTCCCATGCAAGGCAAAGCAACTGCTTCCCCTTAATGCTCACCTCCTCAAAAGCACAGCTGTAGATTGTAAGCTCTTATGAGCAGGGCTCCCCTAACCCTCCTGTAATAAATTGCATTGTAATTGTACTGTATCCCTGGATTTTGTAAAGTGCTGAAAAAAACTGTTGGCACTAAAATAATAATAATAATAATTATTCTGAAAGAACAGAGGTTAGAAAACACTGGGGTTGATTTACTAAAGGCAAATAGATTGTAATTTTCCCCAGAGCTTAGTGAATGAGTTGAAGCTCTGCTGACTTCCATCATTCAATCAAGTGCAAGCAAAAATGATGTTTTTTTTTCTTGAACATAATTGGCTATCCTTTACAAGGTCAAAATGCACCACACTCACTAAGCTCTGGGGAAAATTCCCTTGCAAAGGTCAACTTCCCTAGCAAAGTGAACAGCCAATTTTGCCTTTCGTAAAACAACCCGTGTCATGGCTTCAACTGACTTTGTCAAACATTGATTTAAGTAATTACCTGTACATTTGAGAAAAAAAAACCCCTCAAAACATTGAACATTTCCTACAAGAATGACCATGGCTTATTTAAATGGTAATACCTATATACTGTACTGTGTGTAATATTCAAGAATAGCTTTGCTACATACACTCTGTGCTATGTTCAATCCTGTGTTGATTTCGGAAATCTACAAACCTTTCTAGGAAAACCTTTTTTACAACTCTGTCAAGAAATATTGTGGAATGAATTTTTGTTCCCACTCGTTAGCATGCCACAAGCACCAGCCAGGAAAAAAAAGCTCTGTTCTTTTAATGGAAGCCAAGCATTCAGTGGTTTGCTGTGTGTAAACTGGGTTTTCAATCGGCATGCTGGAAGGTCCAGGCACATGGTGTCCAACGTTGTCCTCTTTAGCACAGTTCATAGGGCCGATGCTACTGCTTGTGGTCATGTGACTGGCTGCCTTGGGGTAAGTAGTTTCTGCAGTAAAGAAAAAGTTTTTTTTACACCTTTTAACCACTTCCTGTCCGGACACTTTTACCCCCTTCCTGTCCAGGCCAATTTTCAGCTTTCGGCGCTCTCACATTGTGAATGACAATTACTCAGGCATACAACACTGTATCTAAATGAAATTATTATCATTTTTTTCAAACAAATAGAGCTTTAATTTGGTGGTATTTAATCATCACTGGGGTTTTTATTTTTTGCTAGAAAAATGAAAAAAGACTGAAAATTTTGAAAAAAAACATGTTTTTCTTAGTATTTGATACTAAATTTTGCAAATAAATATACTTTCTTCATAAATTTAGGCCAAAATCCATTGTGCTACATTTTGTTGGTAGACATAACCCAAATCAGTGTGTATTATTTAGTCTTTGTGAAAGTTATAGAGTCCACAGACCACGGTATATATATTTGATATATTTGAAAATGTATTAATCCTGATGCACGGACTACCTATATAATTTCTTGGGGCCCTAAAATGCCAGGACAGTACAAATACCCCCCAAACGACCCCTTTTAGGAAAGTAGACAGTCTGAGGTATTTAATGAGAGGCATGGGGAGTTTTTTGAAGTTGTCATTTTTTGCCAATTTTTTAAGGAAATGATGAAAGTAAAAAAAATTTTTTTTTTTTCCCACAAAGTCGTCATTTAACAAGTTCTTTCTCTCACACGGCATAGGCATACTTGCAATTACACCCCAAAACACATTCTGCTACTCATCCTGAGTATGGCGATACCACATGTGTAAAACTTTTTCACAGTCTAACCACATAGAAGGGCCCCACATCCAATAAGCACCCTTAGGCGTTCTAGGGGCAAAAATTACACATCTAATTTCTTGACTGTCTATCACAGTTTTGGAGGTCCTGGAGCACCAGGACAATTGAATTACCCACAAAATGACCCCATTTTCGAAATAAAACACCTCAAGGTATGTTTTAAGAGGCATGGGGAGTCCTCTGAAGACTTCATTTTTTGCCACATGTTTTTGGAAAATGTGAAAAGAAAATGAAAATGTATTTTTTTTTACGCAAAGTTGTCAATCTATGAGATATTTCTATTACACAGCATAGGCATACTTAAAATGATACCTCAAAACGCATTCTTTAACTCCTGCTGAATATGGCGATACCAAATGTGTGAGACTTTTTCACAGTCTGGCCACATAGAGGGGTTCCACATCCAATAAGCACCTGTTAGCGTTCTAAGGGCAAAAATTACACATCTAATTTCTTGACTACCTATTGCCGTTTTGGAGGTCCTGGAGCATCAGGGCAATGGAATTATCCACAAAATGACCCCATTTTGGAAAGCAAACACCCCAAGGTATGTTTTAAGAGGCATGCAGAGTCTTCTGAAGACTTCATTTTTTGCCACAAGTTTTTGGAAAATGCGAAAAGAAAATGAAAATGTATTTTTTTCTACACAAAGTTGTCAGTCTATGAGATATTTCTATTACACAGCATAGGCATACTTAAAATTACACCCCAAAACACATTCTCTAACTCTTCCTGAATATGGTGATACCAAATGTGTGAGACTTTTTCACAGTCTGGCCACATAGAGGGGTTCCACATCCAATAAGCACCTGTTAGCGTTCTAAGGGCAAAGATCGCACATCTAATTTCTTAACTACCTATTGCTGTTTTGGAGGTCCTGGAGTATCAGGACAATGGAATTATCCACAAAAAGACCCCATTTTGGAAAGCAAACACCCCAAGGTATGTTTTAAGTTCTCCGTCACTCTCATCTGTCATACTCAGAATTTGAAATGCCTCCTCGCTTGTATATGATCTTTTGGCCATATTTTTGACACTGATCAGGACCCACTGGTATGGCAGTGATCAGGATGGTGTTGCAGTGAGGGACAGATATCTGGCTGCAGTTGGTTCACACTAGTCACTGTTGGGCAAAAATCAGAGATACAGTGAGGTGGCTGGCAATGTTTTGTGAGTGTGTGTAAACTCTGTGCAAAGGCTGAAAATTACTCACAGTTAGCTGTACTGGATCTCTCTCCTCACAGACGATGGCAGTGAACAGGATCCACTGGTGTGGCAGAGATCAGGGACACTTTATGAACAGGCACACTGTAAGGTGATCAGGGACACTGATTGGGCCACTGTATGGTGATCAGGGACACTGCTGGGCCACTGCGGTGATCAGGGACACTGCTGGGCCACTTGTGTGGCGATCAGGGACACTGTGGCAATCAGGGACACTGTGGCGATCAGGGACACTGCTGGACCACTTGTGCGGTGACCATGGACACTGCTGGGCCACTGCGATGATCAGGACACTGCTGGGCCACTTGTGTGGCGATCAGAAACACTGCTGGGCAACTGCGGTGATCAGGGACACTGCGGTGATCAGGGGCACTGCTGGACCACTTGTCCGGCAATCAGGGACACTGCTGGCCACTTGTGTGGTGATCAGGGACACTGCTGGGCCACTTGTGTGGTGATCTGGGCCACTGCGGCAATCAGGGACACTGCGGTGATCAGGGACACTGCTGGACCACTTATGCAGCAATCGGGGACACTGCGGTGATCAGGGACACTGCTGGGACACTGCGGCGATCAGGGACACTGCTGGACCACTTCTGCGGCGATCAGGGCCACTGCTGGGCCACTGCGATGATCAGGACACTGCTGGGCCACTTGTGTGGCAATCAGAAACACTGCTGGACTACTGCGGTGATCAGGGACACTTCGGTGATCAGGGGCACTGCTGGACCACTTATCCGGCGATCAGGGACACTGCTGGGCCACTTGTGTGGTGATCAGGAACACTGCTGGGCTAATGTGGGGATCAGGGACACTGCTGGGCCAATTGTGTGGTGATCAGGAACACTGCTGGGCCAATGCGGTGATCAGGGACACTGCTGGGCCACTTGTGTGGTGATCAGGAACACTGCTGGGCCAATGCGGTGATCAGGGACACTGCTGGGCCACTTGTGTGGTGGTCAGGGACACTGCTGGGCCACTACGGCAATCAGGGCCACTGCGGCGATCAGGGACACTGCTGGACCACTTGTGCGGCAATCAGGAACACTGCGGTGATCAGGGACACTGCTGGACCACTTGTGCGGCAATCGGGGACAATGCTGGGTTACTTGTGCGGCGATCAGGGACACTGCTGGGCCACTTGTGTGGCGATCAGGGACACTGCTGGGCCACTGCGGCAATCAGGGACACTGCGGCAATCAGGGACACTGCTGGACCACTTGTGCGGCAATCAGGGACACTGTGGCGATCAGGAACACTGCTGGACCACTTGTACGGCAATCAGGGACACTGCGGTGATCAGGGACACTGCTGGGCCACTGCGGCGATCAGGGACACTGCTGAACCACTTGTGCGGCAATCAGGGACACTGCGGTGATCAGGGACACTGCTGGGCCACTGCGGCAATCAGGGACACTTCTGGGCCACTTGTGTGGCAATCAGGGACACTGCTTGGCCACTGCGGCGATACTGCTGGGCCACTTGTGTGACGATCAGGGACACTGCTTGGCCACTGCGGCGATCAGGGACACTGTGACGATCAGGGACACTGTGGCGATCAGGAACACTGCTGGGCCACTATGTGGTGATCAGGGACACTGACAATCAGGGACACTGCTGGGCCACTTGTTGGGCGATCAGGGCCACTTGTGGGCAATCAGGGCCACTTGTGGGCGATCAGGACTTGTGGGCGATCAGGGCCACTTGGGGCAATCAGGGCCACTTGGGGCAATCAGGGATACTTGTGGGGGCAATCAGGGACACTTGTGGGGGCGATCAGGGCCACTTGTTGGGGCAATCAGGGCCACTTATTGGGGTGATCAGGGCCACTTTAGGGGCAATCAGGGCCACTTTAGGGGCGATCAGGGCCACTTTAGGGGCGATCAGGGACACTTTAGGGGCGATCAGGTGTCACTGAGGTGGAGGGCAGTTAGCTACAGCCCTTTTCTTCGCTGTTTCTCCTCTCACAGACAACTCCGTGAGAGGAGAAGGAGGCGGAAGCCGCACCATGCGGCTTTTGTTTACACTTAAGCTGTGTCCTTATTGGACACAGCTGATCACATGGTATGGGACCGATTTCATTGGTCCCATACCATGTCACGTAATCCACCGTGTCCGTCGGACTCGGCGATCATCGGGCTCGCGGGTGCGCGCTCTAGGAGCCGCGCACGAGCCTCAGATGCAAGGTGCCGTTTAGAGACGGCAACCCGCTCCTGTAGGTGTCCCGTCCTGCCGTTTATAAACAGCGGCCGGACGGGAAGTGGTTAAGATTTTTAAAGCTCCAGTATATGAAAACTGCAAACGTGTTAATTGAATCATATGTGTCTTACCTGCCAAACAATTCAGTATTCTCTTTGGCTAGTCTTGTGATCTATGCACTGTTTATATACTACAGTTAGAGCTGATTCACACATGTGCGGTGCGGATTGAAGTTCAGGTTTCACAGCTAATTGACACAGTAGTTGTTCAGCAGTTCATGTCAGGTTTACATCAGGTTCAGGACAGGATTAGCTCAGGATCTTATCCTGTTCATACATACTGTAAGTGGTTTAGGAACGGTTCCCATAGAAGTCAATAGCCTGTAATCTGCACCTGAACCTGAAGGCATGGCTCGGAAATCGCACATGACTCTTTTTCAAACCGCACTGAATCCGCACCGCCAGTGCACCGGACATATGTAAACAGGCACCATAGGAAGCAATGTTATTCTACATGTCATTCGGATTGGATGTGGTTCAAAACGCATCCAATCTGCAGATATGTGAACCGGCACTTAAAGCTGTTATAAGACACAAATTAATGCAGCTCAGTATTCATTGATACATTATTGAATGTGTTTATTTTAAATACAAACAATGGAGGTGCCTACATTTATCTAGAGATTTGTGCCTTGCAATCCCTTGTATAGCAGGGCTTTAACTAGAAGGAGAACCAGCACAACTGACAATCAGTTGTGCTGAAGTTAGTGGTGAAAGCCAGATCAATGCTGATAGGAGAAGAGAATAATAACAGGGGGATGAGCTCATCAGTCTGCTGCTTCTCCTTCATGTCAAGGCTGGTAAAAGGGACGAGAGCTGTTACTTAATTACAGTGGGAAAAACTAGGCTTCTGCCCTGCCAGACAGGGCTGTGCTGTGTGACATAGTTGTGTAAATCTCAGGATTGGATGGATAGATGTACAAATTCTTTGAAAGGTAAGACAGCTTCTATATATATATGGATTTTTTTTATGTAATTAGCCATCTGCCTGAAGGACAGCTTTAAAGCTGAACTCCGGGAGAAGCAGAGATTGTCCAATGGCGTCTTCTTTGAATCTTGGTGTAGTTGGTTTATTTCTTTCAGATCTGTGTAGTAATCTAGTGTGAAACTTCCAATCTGTGCAGGAGCTTCCTGTAATAAAGATCGCTTACTGCTGATCTTTCTCCTTGTGCAGGGTGACTGGTCTGGTCTCCACCCCCTCCTGTAGTTTTCTGCAGGCAGCCTGTAGTGGGTGGAGCCTGCTGGGTCCCTCCCACAACTCTGCTCTCTGCACAGTCAAATTGACATTGTTAATTTTACAAGGTAATAACTGGGTTTCTGGAGGCATTTGATGTGCAAAAAGTGGATTTATATCCTTTGTGGCTACTGAGGAATATATTTAAAGGCAAAGTACAGCCAAAGCTCGTTTGGCTGTACTTAACCTGTGGATCACAGGAGTGCAGTTTGTTCTGCACTGCTGTGACCCATTCTCAGTGGGCTAAAGTCCGCTGTCAGCTGATGTCACTCAGCCAGTCCAGATTGGGGAAAGATCCTGACTTTAAAGGATAAGTTCACCTTTGGGAACATGTCACATGTTCCGCACGTTTTTAGGTGGGAACATGTAACATGTTCCCATAGCTGCAGCCGCGCCCGCTGTCCCCCCTCCCTCTGACAGATAGTACGGGGAAAAGTTTCCCCATACCTGGCAGAAAAACAGCGCGATCGTACGGAGCTCCGCCCACATGGCCACATCCTTCATTCAGAGTTCTGTGAATGAGTGCCTACAAGTCCCGGCAGCCTTAGCGGCTGTTAGCTTGTAGTTTTCAATGAACTACCACAGTGCTGTGGAACATCTTGTATGGCAAGCAGATATTCTGACAGGTCTGCAGGAGACCTGCATGGCATCAGCAATTTACTGATCGCTGGTGCAATGCTTTCTAGGCTCCTGCAGACAAAAATAATAAATGCACATTTTTTTAACTGCAAATATAATGTGCATTTATAATTTTTTACCAAAAGGTGAACTTATCCTTTAAAGTTGGTATCCACTCAGATGTCCTGACTAACACCTGGCTCAGCCTTTCTGCTAGCTGTGGAGAGCCTGAACCAGCTGCCCCCTCCACAGCCTAAAACTCCATTGAGTGCTGGGGAGGGGGGATTGCAGAGCAGAGAGTGGTGACAGACAGTCATTGATCTCTACTCAGAGAGACAGGGAGAACTGAGCAATCAAAGGTGTCTGATTGCTCAGTTCTCACTCTTAGAGATAGCAGAACACAGATGCAGGATCAGATCGATGCTGCATCCACCTAGAACAGTCTGATTACAAAAAAAAAAATAGTCCAATACTTCTCTTTTAAATAAATGCTTTTTTTTCCAAAGTTCAGCTTTAAACAGGATTGAATAAAGATTCATTATGGTTTGTAATTGATCAATAAAATGGCACAACACTGAGGTCATCCCTATGTTCTCTCTTCTTGATGCCTCCCTTCTTTCAGTCTTGGGGGTCCACACACAAAATATGTATATAGGTCATATATACGACCAAATCTTTTAAAACAAGTATTGTTACTATAGACAAAGTATGTTTATGTACAATTATTTACAAATGAATTTAAGATTTTTTTTTATTTTTTATATGCGTTTTATTTTTAACACTTTAACAATTAGATTGCCTGAATGTGTATTTATTTAATACTTATAACTGAGAGAAAGGAGAGTTGAAGGACAGTCATGGCACTAACTTTTCACAGAAGGAGAAAGTTACAATTAGTTATAGTTATTATTATTATACAGGATCTAACAGATGTTGGCTTTAGGGGCTAAGATATAATGAAAGGCTGAAACACTTACTTTACCTGGAGAAAACGCTGCACCAGTCCCCCTTCATTGCTGCTTCTACAGCCAAAAGGCCAAGGCAATTTGGTGTTGTGACCTCTTTTAACCTCCCTAGCGGTCTGTTTATGTCAGTATTTCTGTGCTCAAAGCGGTACATTTTTTTGCATGGAAATATATATATATATTTTTATTGTAGGCCTGTAATTTTTAGGAATAACTCACTGAAATCTGTCCGAACAAGAGTCTAGTAAACATCCCGGGTGTGTTACAATTTGAAACACGAAATCATAAATTATAATTTAATAAATAATCATAAAAAATAATAATATAATAATAATAAATTTAATTCAATAATGTAATCAAACCAAAAACACTGAAATTTGAAATATAGCGCCAAGTTCGCACATTGCTGAGCAAAGTCGCAAAATCGTTTTCAGTGTCTGATGATGAATTTCCCCACAAATCATTATCACTCAATTCTGCAAGTGGTTCTAATTTACTATCGCTGTTCTCTAGCTGGTCTAAAACCGATTTTGACCTAAAGAGACGTTTTTTGGACGCCATGGATGTTTCTCAGTTTCCAGGCAGAAAGAACAGTAAAAATGCAGACAGGGCACAGGACAAAGCACTAGGGATAAAATGTATGTGAAATGGTTTGATACAGTAATGTTATACAATGTGATATTAGTGTATTAGTGAATGTCACTTTTTGTCATTTTCAAATTTCCCGCCGTTCCGTCCCCGTACGTCCTGACGTCGCAGGGAATGGAAACCCAGAAGACAGATGCCGGAATCCACTGGAGGACATTGCCGGGGACACTGCAGGGCGGACATCGCGGGAGCGCAGGACTAGGTAAGTGAAGAACAGATCCCGGAGCAGTGCCGCATGGTAATCCCGAGTGTAGCTCGGGGTTACCGCTTGTGGTACCGAAACTTTACCCCGAGCTACACTCAGGAATACCTCCAGGGAGGTTAAAGGGGATAAAGGTTCAGGTTTGCAGATTCTCCCGTTGAGAAGAGATCACATAACCAAAGACCCTTTTTTAGGTTGTGTTGGAAGGATAGGGAGCCCAGAATAGCATTCATTCTTTATGTATATACCCCAGAAAGGCTATTTTAACATTTTAGCATATGGTAGATGACAATATTACACCATATTTGTCACTTTGGTGCTGCTTGAAAACATAATGAAACAAGATGGAATTTCCCATTAGTTCCATTCCTCCTTCAGGTCTTTTTGGATATGGTACTGTTGTTTCCAACTCTTTTTATCTATAGAGTAATATACTGGGATTATTCACCACTATTGGCAAACAGCAAATTCTTGCTGCAAATCTCTTCTTTATTTTCCTGCTTTGAACAGTTTTTTCTTTCTTCATTTGGGTCAGATTCACCTTCCCAAAACTCTCCACCCAGCACACAATTTACACATTTCCCGAGTGTCACTTCAGGGCCTAGTGTGCAGCCAAAATTTCAATGGCAGGAAGTCAACTGTGTTCAGACTAGCAATGAAAGAGCTGTAATTCACTCGAAAATATATCTAAACTGCAATAAAAGCCCTGTCTATGTGTAATCTACATTGCCGGAGAAACATAAAACTGAATTACAACTTGACAAAAACATTACAAACGTATAACATAATTCCTCTATTAAGCAGGAGCCTCCGGTCTGATCAAGCTTCTATGGATTGCTCGGGATAGAATTCTGATCATGAGGTTATAATCTAAAGTAATTGCATGATTGGGCAAAACTATTGGGAATTGGGCAGCAGAGCTATAGGCACATTTTAATGTTATTTATTTAACAAATTAGGCATGGATAAAAATCTAGCAACTGGCTGAGGCTTTTCATTTAGAAATGAGGGAAAACACTTCTTTGATAAATAATTAAAAATAATTATTTTTCCTGTATATTTGTTAAAAATCCTCACTTAGATGTTCACAAATTCACACTTTGATTTAAAAAAAAAGAAAAAATGTACTTAAAACCCTTTAAAAAAAAAAGAAAATCTCACTTATAATGTAACACCCTGTAAGCAAATTATTTACCTATTCCCTTAATATGTAGTTAAAGTTTAAAACATTTTCTTCAGAGTGTTTAAATTGTAAAGTCTTTGAACAAGTCCTCAAAACCAACCTGGTGCCTGTTCTGTGTAACTTCATGTCTGTCTGCTTCATGCATCGCCAGGTACAGTCAAACTTTCAAGGCAGTTCTGAATAACATTGGTGACTCATAGAAAAAACTTTTAGTAAGGTTTTTTTTCCCTTCTACATCAGGCAAACTGTATGTGGGATGACCATATAGTTTATGCCAGGTAGACTGGAGATCGTGGGCACCACATACCATACAGTATATGCATAGAACCACAGAAAGAAATGAAAAAAATACAGATTTTTTTTTTAGGTGCCAAACAATTAATCATTTATAAAATCATACAAATATTTGTTACAAAATTACATATGTTAAAAGACAACCACAAATGTGTGACTTGATATGTGCACCCTATTCAAAAATCTTTTTGGTTTTTTTTTTTGGTTGTCCCTTGGGGTGGGGGGTCTAGGCAGCCATCGTGCGCCCTTGAGGGGTATTTTTCTCCTTTTCCTTTCTTTTTGTCTTCTGCCCCTTCTCCTTTCCATTTCACCTCTCTGGAGGGAAGGTGCCAGATGTTGATTCCCTCTGTGGCATCCTCTAAGCCAAGAGTTTTCTCTCCTTTGTCTCCCCAGATAATTTCAGCCTTCAGGCTGTGGTGTGTGGATGAGCCTAACTTGGCTTGTGGAGGACCTGCTTTAAGTGCGGTGTGACAGGGTGCGGGAACTTCCAAAATGGCACCTGTGTGTTGCAGCAATGTCACTACCGGTGGGCAGGATTTGATCTGGGCGTCCGCACCCTGCCGATGACATCAGACACCGGTGAGGTGGAAGGGATATATAAGCCAGCCATGAGCTGGCCTGCATACTGTGGTCCCAGTCTCTATTGACCTGCCAGAGACGCTGCCTGTGTCCACCTTGCACTTTATGGTATGAGTCATGGCTTATTTATACTAATGGTTGCGACATGTTTTCACATGTTTTGATTGGGTAGTTTTATTTAAACGTTTGTGACTTTTAGAGGCTTTATTTGGACATCAGGCTCTAACCAACTTTTTGCCCTTTTGGGGGTCCTACTTGGTATGCTTTTGTGGGTGGATCTTTTGTTGTTATTTGTGAAAGAAGTTGCTTCTCCATTTCATCTGTGCAATAGTGGTAGGTTTCTGGCAGCTCTAGTTTGGACAAAAAGGAATATCATTACACATGTTGCTATGTTTAGAAAATAAAGGGCAATTTCTGTTCTTTTAGGATGCCTTTTAGGAAGGTTGGAATGCAGTTCTTGTCCCTCTGATGGTCTGCCTGATCCCTTTGAGGACAGCCTTCTTGGGTGCGTGGATTGACAGTTTTGTTTTAACCTGGAACATACCTGGTAAGATAGCTCTCACAGGATAATCATTGTGACTTTAGGTATAAGTAAACAGGTGATTAAGATGCATTATATGTATGCAGCTTGTTTGTTTGATTGTAATTATTGTTTTTTGTTTCTAGTGGCAGTTGTATGAAATAAATCTGTAAATCTCCTGAAGAAGCCAAAGCATTGGCGAAACATGTCGAGTTGGAATTGTTGCATTGATGCTTTTGAGCCACATGAATTCCCTTGATGGTTTTAATTGTACAATCACAAATTTGTTGTCTTTTAGCATATGTAGTTTTGTAACAATTTGTAAAAATTTGTATGATCTTATGAATTATTCATTGTTTTGGCACCTAAAACCCCCCCATTTTTTAATTTCTTTCTGGTGTATGTGAGATGAAGCAAGCAAGTACCAACATTACCAGCTAGTGCAGTTGTTGCTTCTTTGTAGCCACTTCCTGTGCACAATTCAGCGATTAAGATTTCCTGAGGTGATTTTACTGGACCTTTAAAGTGGTTGTATGGGCTCATTCTATGCATGAAAGTAAAAAAACCTTTTGTGTGCAGCAGCCCCCCCCAAATACTTACCCAAGACCCATTGCGATCCAGCATTGTGCATGAACCCTCGGCTCTCCAGGAACTCTCCCTCTTCATTGGCTGAGACAGCAATGGGAGCCATTGGCTCCAACTGCTGTCATTCACAGCCAGTGCGCCAATGGGGAGAGAGAGTGGGTGCTCTGTGTGTGAATGGAAATGCAGAGAAGCGGCTCAGGCACAAGCCTGCTTAGGTGCCCCCATAGCAAGCTGCTTTCTCTGGGGGCACTTGGCAGGAGGGAGGGGCCAAGAGTGCTGCCAGGGGAACCCGAGAAAGGGAGGATTGGGAGTTCTCTGTGTAAAACCATTACACAGAGCAGGTAAGCATAACATGTTTCTTTTTTTTTTTTTTAATATCACTTTAACCACTTAAAGACCGCACCGCCTGCAATGTACTGCGGATGGGGGGCAGCTACAGGACCAGCGGCATACCCGTACATCACAGGTGCTCTAAAACTCAGGGGGGTACTGCAACACTCCCCCCCCCACAGCAGAATGATCCCGGTAATCAAAATGCGGTGATCATGTAAGCACTATGCAATCTTATCACAAAGACAACAAAGCTTTTATGAATCAATCTGATTCATAAAAGCTTTGCTTCTGTTCCTGGAGAGCCCACCTGATTGGCCCACAGCTCTCAAATGGTACATGGGGCCAATCACAGCACCATGTACCATGTGACCAGCTGGTGCCAATCAAAGATCACTGTATTTTACACCGTCATAAATATAACCCATTCATGACAGTTCAAAGCAAACATTGCATTGCAGGAGCAATAATCTTTATATATTTATAACTATAAAACAAACAAAAAAAATCCCTGATCACCCCCCCCCTCGCCCCCCAGAGTATCACAATGTTACTATGATAACATTGTACTAGTCTGATGAAAGTATTTTTTTGTAAAAAAGAAAAAGAATGTTTTAGAAAACTAATAAACAAAGTTTAAAAAAAATTAATGAGCTTATTTTTTTTTTCTAACTACTTGCTGCCCTTCCATCCGCCTGCCAACAATGTATGAATGAGTGGCAGCTCTGGGCAAAGCAATGTACTCTTACGTCACTTTCTATTTCCAGGTGTGCGTGGGCATGTGTGCGTCCCCCACTGACCCCTACGCTGTCCAGGGAGAGAACACTACATTTTACACACATTAGATTAGCACATTTAACCTTATGATCACCCTGTCACCCAGCCAGTGCAATTAGTACAGTGTCAGTATACAGAATTTTTCACTGATCACTGTATTACTGCCACTTGCGACATTAGACAGCATCAGGGCCTGTAAGCTCCCTTCCCAGACAGGGTCAGCTAGCGTTAGATTGCCTGCACACTATCGCACTCACACTATAGTTCGCTAATCGTCGCCATTACTGGTAAAGTGTTCATACGGACCAATATATTGATCACGAACAAATCTTTACTAGTGCCTCCTTAGTATAGTGTTCCCAAGAACGCAGTGTTCGCAGGATCAGTTGCGTTCGCTGCCAGCCGCTCTGTTGTTTTCCAATGAAGATTTGTATCAATTGATTGTGGGTCAAAGCAATTTATACACAGAACAATACATCACTGCCCACCCAAATTCAGCTCTTGCCAGACAATTCGCATGGAAACCTATCACGGTTTCCGAATTTGAAACTTTTTTGGACCTAACCCTCAACATGGGCATTAAAAAAGAGAATGATTTGCGGTCATATTGGTCCACAGACCTGATTCATCATATGTCCATGTTCTCTGCTGTTACATACACTATATTGCCAAAAATATTGGGACACCTGCCTTTACACGCACATGAACTTTAATAGCATCCCAGTCTTAGTCTGTAGGATTGAATATGCAGTTGGCCCACGCTTTGCAGCTATAACACCTTCAACTATTCTGGGAAGGCTGTCTACAAGGTTTAGGAGTGTGTCTATGGGAATGTCTGACCATTCTTCCAGAAGCACATTTGTGAGGTCAGGTACTGATGTCGGACGAGAAGGCCTGGCTCACAGTCTTTGCTCTAATTCATCCCAAATGTGTTCTTTCGGGTTGAGGTCAGGACTTTGTGAAGGCCAGTCAAGTTCCTCCACCCCAAACTCACTCAGCCATGTCTTTATGGACTTTGCTTTGTGCACTGGTGCGCAGTCATGTTGGAACAGGAAGGGGCCATCCCCAAACTGTTCCCACAAAGTTGGGAGCATTAAATATTTCTGTCACAAATGTTTGTAGAAGCAGTCTGCATGCCTAGGTGCTTGATTTTTACACCTGTGGCCATCGAGGTAATTGGAACACCTGAATCCAATTTGGGGGGGTGTCCCAATAATTTTGTCAATATAGTGTATATGCCCAACATGGATCAACAACATACTGGTACATTTCTGGTGGTTATACCGGGATGATGCCCGCAGCTACAGGAATCATCCTGGTATTGATATTTTTCAGCTGGCGGTTCGCTTTCATGTAAAAACTATCTAGCTGCTGGATCGCTTTTACAAGCTGCGGGAAGGGACATCCCCTCCCCCCCTACCATCTTCCAAGATTTTCTTGGGCTCTCTTGTCCCACAGAGACTGAAATGCCTCCAATCATCTGTATGGTCTAAGAGACTGGAAGCTATGAGCATTTCATCACTTCTGCTTCGCCAGATATAAACAACACCATTTTAAAATTGGGAAAGCATCTGATCAAACTGATCTTGGTGTGATCAGATGCTTTAGGGGCAGAGGAAAGATCTAGAGTCTAATAGACCCCAGATTTCTTCAGAAAAGAGAACTGTCACTGTCTATTACTATCACAGGAGATATTTACATTCCCTGTGATAATAATAAAAGTGATAAAAAAATGTGAAAAGGGCAGTGTAAAAATAATAAAAACGAATTTTCCCCCCATCCCCGTGCTAGCACGCAAAGACAAACGCAAGGGGTGGCCCCGTGTTGGTATATAAATAGAGATTGCATGCATGTGAGGTATCACCGCGAACGTCAGATCGAAGGCAGTAAGTCTAGCACTAGACCTTCTGTGTAAATCTAAAGTGGTGACCTGTAAAGGCCATTAAAGCATTGCCTATGGATATTAAAAATGGAAAACAAAGAAAGAAAACAAAAATGTATTTTTTCTTTTCCTTTTCAAAACCCTATGATACTCACCATGCCTCTTATCAAATTCCTTGGGTTGTCTACTTTACAAAAAGGGGTCATTGGGGAGGGGGGGTGTTTGTACTATCCTGGCATTTTAGGGCCTTTTAAACTGTGACAGGTAGTGAGGAAGTGATATGAGGAAATATGCCCTTTGAAAGCCTGGAGACAGGTATTGAATTTTGGGAGCCTGTATCTATGTAGCTAGGCTGCCAAAAAGTCACTCACATTTGGTATCCCCATACTTACGAGCAGTAGCAGAATGTGTTTTGGGGAGTTGTTCCACATATACACATGGCATGCGTGAGCAATATATCATTTAAGTGATAAAAAAAATGTTGTAATTTTCCAAAAAATTGTGGCAAAAAATAAAATGTTCCATGGACTCAACATGCCTCTCAGCAAATTCCTTGGGGTAGCTACCTTCCAAAAAGGGGTCACTTGGGGTTTTTTGTTCTGCTCTGCTATTTTAGCACCTTAAAAAATGTGATAGGCAGTCGGAAAGTAAAAGACGCGTAAATTCCAATACATATACCATAGTTTGTAGATGCTATAACTTTCACACAAACCAACTAATATACATGTATTAGGATTTTTTTTACCAAAGACATGTAGCGGAATACATTTTGGCCTAAATGTATGACTAACTTTGAGTTTACTGCATATTTTTTATAACCAAAAGTAGAAAATATCGTTTTTTTTCCCAAAATGTTCGGTCTTTTTTTCTTTTAGATCACAAAAAAATAAAAAAACCAGTGGTGAGCAAATACCACCAAACGAAAGCTCTATTTGTGTGAAAAAAAGAATACATTTTGTTTGGGCACAACAAAATTTGCATGAGCGCGCAATTACCAGTTGAAATAGCGCAGTGCCGAACAGCAAAATATGGCATGGTCATTAAGGGGGATAAATCTTTTGGAGGGCAAGAGGTTAATGTGTGTTTGCTATCACCATTAGGAGAACCTGTAACACAGTGAAAAGGCAGGAATAAATATAACTGGGAGACAGGGATAGAACGTTGGCACCCTTTAACATGAAGTGTCTGAATAAGGTCCTTCATGGCAAGATCACCAGGTAATATTTTAATGAATGCTGCAAAATTAAAAATATTGGAAGTATTCGATTTTTGAATGAATATTAAAACGCTAAAGCTTATATGAGATTTTGCTGATTGTGTTTATGTCTACTACAGTAATGGCCACAAATATTGGCACAACTGCATTTCTGTGTCAGATTTGGCTTTCAGTTTCTCCACTTTTTTGTGTCAGACCTATACAAACAAAAGAAATAAACATAAGAATGCTGAAACATTTGTATCTGAAAGAATTTTCTGAGAGAATCGGTGTATTATCTGACAGAAATGCAGAGGTGCCAATATTTTTGGCCATGACTGTATATATTGTGGCACTAAGATCCATCATGTTAAATTTGCAATCCACAAAAAAAAAACAAAAAACAACATTTTACATTTAGTAAATAGATGTATTTTATTGCCATTTTGCATCACTGATAATATCATTATTATAAATTACATATAAATACAGCATAAACATTGATCATATTTGCCTTTTCTTCCTGTCATCCAGCTAAAAGGAAGAGACAAGACAGCAGAACTGTGGGGTTCAGAGCCCTCAGTGTTTACACCACTATATATGAAATGAAAGCCACCCCTTCCAGCTTCTGACTGGTTGCTGGTGATATGACATGAAAGTGAACCTGTCCTCTCTTTTAAATGTTTAGAAGTGAAAGTAATGCTTGATAGTGGATGTCACAAGATGTTTATTACCTGCATTAGCCATAAAAGCCTTGCCCGTGTGTATGATTTAGTTTCTCTCCGGTACTGGGATCTTTGACATTACCTTGATTTCACAAGCTTAGCTCCAATTAAGTGTCTCCTTGTTCAATGACAGTACGCTTGCTGTGCTCCTGAGGCAATATCACTCAGTGCAATGGCATTTGGTAGGGCTTAAGCTGGCCATACATCAATCTTTATGCTAAGAAAATGTGTAGTATCTGTTGTTGTCAGTTTTAATGAACACAGAATGCTACTATCCCTTTAAGCACAGTGGAGGGGGCACTGGCAAGTTATTCTTGATGCAATAAAGTGGGTACTGTGGGAGGGATCCATTCCGAGGTTGAATCTGAAATGGTGTACCAGGCTTGTCCTTGATTGTAGACATGCTCTCGCTAAGTGCTAATGCCTTTCTGGTAGGATCGGGGATGCTCTTTTCTGGCCAGGGCCTGGGAAGCAGAGAGCCTGCAGTGTCAGTGCCCCCTGAGGAGCTTTTATTATCCCTATGGGTTTGGGACCCCACTATGAGTAGTACTAAGACACGGTACTACAGCTTTTTTCCGCACTAAATCAATTTTTGTTACCGTGCCACACAGTCTAGCCATTGTCTCACACATTGACATTTAATGACTTATCCTTAAGTCTAAGGTGAAGATGTGTGGCCCCTAGGTCCCTGTCTTTGCGGTCTCTCTTTGGGGGAGCCTCTAACATAGTACACAATGGTCAGCTTATCACAAGGAGAGGGGCCACCAGGCCTTTTGGCTAGGGAGACCAAGGTGTGTCTTGTCCCCATCAGGATTCTTGCACCCTGGGAGGGACAGGGAAGGGTCCCTCTTCTTCAGGAGGGGACCATATGGTACAAACTAGTGCTCTTTTTTGTGTGTGTTCACATGTTCTTTCGCCATGCATCATGAGCTTGAAAACAATACACTAATCAAATTTAGAACAGTGTGTGGCCTGCCCACTCAATAGAAGTCTATTGTTTAATCAACTTCAGTCAAAGGGGCATGTCCATCCCTGTCATTAGTGTGGATCACTAGTCTCTGCGGCCTGGGGGCTGAATGTGGCCCTTTGCTTGCTTTTATACGGTCCTTAGGGCATTATTCCCCCAACCTTCAGCAACAATGGGGCATAGTTCCCTCCACTGACGCCAACAATAGGACACTATTCCTTCCACTGACACCAATAATGGCGCATTATTCCTCCCACTGACACCAATAATGGGGCACTATTCCTCCTACTGACATTAATGATAGGACACTATTCCTCCCACCGACACCAATGATGGGACACTATTCCTACCACTGACACCAATAATGGGGCATTATTCCTCCCACTAGAACCAATGATAGGGCACTATTCCTCTCACTGACACCAATGATGGGACACTATTCCTCCCACTGACAACGATGGGACACTATTCCTGCCACTGACACCAATGATGGGACACTATTCCTACCACTGACACCAATAATGGGGCATTATTCCTCCCACTAGAACCAATGATAGAGCACTATTCCTCTCACTGACAACAACGATGGGACACTATTCCTCCCACTGACAACAATGATGGGACACTATTCCTCCCACTGACACCAATAATGGGACACTATGCCTCCCACTGACACCCATAATGGGGGACTATTCCTCCCACTGACACCAATGATGGAGCACTATTCCTCCCACTGACACCAATGATGGAGCACTATTCCTTCCACTGATGCCAACAATGGGACACTATTACTCCCACTAACACCAACAATGGAAACTATTCTTCCCATTGATACCAGTGATGGGGCACTATATTTCCCTTTAATACCAATGATGAGGCATTGTTTACTCGCACTGATGCCGGGACATTTTCTTCTCCAACTGGCCACAATACGGCCCCCCTAAAGTCTGAAGGACAGTAAACTGGCCCTGCGTTTATAAAGTTTGGAGACCCATGGTGTGGATGAAGGACTTATTTTTTTTAAATCAGCTTGTTGGCTGAATGAAAAAAAAAAAAAAACTATGATTGGCCATCTTTACGCACGATAGTCAGGCCCTGGTAAGAGATTAAAACTAAATCAGAGTGCACAGAGGATTTTCTGGCTAATAAAAAATGCAGGTTTTGTTGGTGTCTGTTTTTAGGCAGAACTTTTACTTTTCATAGTTGAAAGCTAAACTCCCGGAAAAGCAAATATTGTCTACATAGAAGAAGCATGCGTATTGTTACTTGAGTCTTTGTGTGCTTTGTGAATTTCTTCCAGATCTGTGAATTAATCCAGTGTGGAACTTTGCCTATGTGCAGGAGCTTCCTCTAATAAAGACTGGTCACTGCTGCTCTCAATCCTGGTGCAGGGTGACTGGTCTGGTCTCCACCCCCTCCTGTAATGGTTGGACCCATTGGGACCCTCTCACAGCTATGCTCTCTGCACAGGCTACGTACCCAAACAGTGATGATGGCGCTGATACCTTTACAAGGTAATATTGGGGTTTGCAAAGGCAATTGGTGGATTTATATCCTTTTTGGTCATTAAAGTGTTACTTTAATTACCCACAACAGTAAAATTAGTCCGTATATGCAGTAAAGCATGCTTGTTATACTCACTGTGGAACCTAAGTGGTTAATCCTCTGCATTGTGTGAAAAGGCTATTTTATCCTTTCTTCTCTGCCCCTCCTCTTGTTGAAATGACCACCTGATACAGACTGAACCCATGGTCACATGCACATGCTCAGTTTAGTGTGTATTGCTGGAGATGCTCCTACAAGCTTTAACCAGTGCTCTGCTGAAGTCACAAGACTGCTCTAACTGATGATGACTAAAGGTATTTAGCAGTTTATATTTACTAAAATAATTGCATTTCCATGTTCTGTGTACTGTGGGAGACCAGATATAGTGAATGCAGGGTCCTGGGTTTAGTAACACTTAAAACAAAATATTTAAATAAAAAAGTTTGTGTTCGGAGTTCAGCTTTAACATGTAGTACATGCTCACTTCCATGTCATCTATTGCTATTACTCATTTACCTAGCTATGTTAGCTCTCTGTGGTCACCAAGAATTTAGTCTAAAAAGAAATGGATGTAAAACAAAATAATAGAGATGAATCAACAAAAACCAAGGTTAAAAAAATAAAAACTAGAAAAATGATGAATAAAAAAAAAGATTAAAAACATAGCTAGAAAATGGATACAAAATTGATGACGGATAAAAAATTAATCTCAAACTAACTGGAATTTTTAAATATTTCTTCTTTCATCTATTAAAGAGAACCAGTCACAGCAGGATTTATGTATGAATCTGAAATTTTGTGTAGGCTTATGGATTAAATATTTACATCAACCGCCCCTATTTTACTTTATTTTTTCTGTCTGCCTGGTTCTGACATTTAATCCCACCTTTTGGTTGGGTTATCTCCACAGTAGAGCAGGACAGTAGACCAGGAGCCCTCCTTCCCCTTAAAAAAAAAAAAAAAAGAAATCAGTACATATATCTTTCTTGAGCTTCTTCGTCATCTGGCCAGTCACATGATATGCCAGATCCTCTTCACCTTCTGCAGTGGTGGACAGTCATGCATTAGGAATGGCGCTAAGGTGATGATGTGAGTGCCATTCTCTGCACCCTTCTCCTGTAAGCCCAGGCTGGTGTGATGCTGCATCCCCAAGGGGGCAAGTCCATTACAGGTTCACAGGAAGTGGGCTGAATGACCCTGGCCATCATTCAACCCAGAAGAAGAGCGATGCTAGACCCTGAAGAACAACTTTTGGGAGGAACAGTGCCAGAGAGGAGCTTCATTTTTTATTTTCATATCATTTTACTCTTTATTTAAAGCTAAAGTTCAGCTTTTAGTAAACGAAAGAGAGAAATCTAAATCTAACAGTTGCCCAACAGTGAAGCAAAGGTGATCTTTCAAACTAAATAGGGGGGCAAATGTAAATATATTATAAATAACCCAGGAAAGTGCAATGATTTAAAACTAAATATTCAGATTCATATATAACCTCAACCACGACTGTTTTTGTGTACATTTACTTATGTAGACAATCATACTGTAAAGGAGGCAGGTAGGGAAGGTAGACACCGCACTTACTTTATCATTGTTAAAGCCTTGTCTCCTGTAACTAAGCCCCACCTCCTGTACCGCCAAGCCCCACCTTCCTTGTCAGGTCTGATTCACACATCACTGATGCCCTAAGACAGTGAATGGGCCATGTGGCCAGGATTGAGCTGCCAGTTGTTGCATGAAGGGAGTCCATGTAAGTGTTTGGATATGCAGTGGTGTGTGTCCGCAGATGAGTGGCCCTGAACACAATGTGAGTTTTGGACTGCTTGCCTGTACACCTGTCAAATTTGTATGAGCAGCTGTGTCCGTGCAGCCTCTGCATCCCCGTACACTTATATGGGCTGCCAGCATGCAGCACCTTGTGGCTAAAGCTGCATAAACAAATGGCCCATTCACAGTCTATTATTATTATTATTATTTATTATACAGGATTTATATAACGCCAACAGTTTGCTCAGCACTCTACATAATGAAGGTAGACATTACAATTACAATACAGTTTGGTACAAGAGGAAACAGAGGGACCTGCTCATTAGAGTTTACAATCTAGGAGGAAGGGTTGAGTGATACAAAAGGTAATAGCTGTGGGGGATGAGCTGATGGAGGAAATAAATGGGGGTTTACTAGGTATACGCAGGATAGGCTTCTTTAAAGAGAAAGGTTTTCAGGGATCGTCTAAAGGTGGATAGATTAGGAGACAACCAGACAGATTGGGGTAGGAAGTTCCATAGGATGGGAGACGCTCGGGAGAAGTCCTGTAGGCAAGCATGGGAGGAGGTGACATGGGAACTAGATAGTAGAAGGTCTTGGGAGGATCGAAGAACGCAGTTTGGTTGATATTTTGAGACCAGGTTGGTGATGTAGGTGGAGGCAAAGTTGTGGATGGTTTTGTAAGTTGTTGTTAGTATTTTGAATTTTGTTCCTTGGGTGAGTGGAAGCCAGTGGAGGGATTGGCAGAGAGTCTACAGGCCTCAGTGCCATGTGACTGAGACCTAAATGATAGTCTACAGGCCTCAGTGCCATGTGACTGAGACCTAAATGACTACTTTAAACTAGTCATATACAATTAAAACTGTACTCCTTATGCAAGTTGTACTTAGTTTATTGAAGTCATTTGGTTATAGAGGAACTTAACCTGAAATGAAAACCTGCTAGCAGATAATTATGTTACAAGAGGCTCTGTAAGTCTCTTCTATTATAAAACCTTTCCACCTGCCTGTGTTGTAGTTTTTTTTTTACGAATTGTACACTGACAGCCATGAATGCCAGAATGAATGAACTCCTGTGCACATGTGCAGGAGTTATGCCATCCTGGCCCATCCAATCAATGCGGATAAAGACTCCTGATCCTGGAAGGAGACAGAAAAAGAGATGGAAGCACCAGTGATGATTCCATGAGGAAGCTTGTGGATGTTAGAGCACTAGAGAAGGGCACTTTACAAAGTAAGAGTGACATAATGTGCAATTATGCTGTTTATGTTGACATATTATAGCAAAAGCTCAGAGGATACCTGACAAATTCAACTTTGCTTCAACACACTAGGGTGCAAGTCTCTTGAGGAATGCTGATCAGCCTTTATGGCATTTTAGCTTGGGTGTGTGTCCTGAAATCCTTAAGAGAAGTCTGTTTTAGCCTACACTAGGGGTTTTGAACAATATTTATTTTATTTATTTATTTATCGAGTTTATATAGCGCCAAAGGGTTTGCTCAGCGCTGTACAATAGAGGGGGACAATACATGAAACAGAACAGTAACATCAAACAGTACACAAGGGGTAAGAGGGTCCTACTCAATCGAGCTTACAATCTAGGAGAGAGGGGGTAGAGGCACAGGAGGAAATGGCTGTGGGGGATGGAGTGGTAGGAGGAGGGAAGGGCAGCGGCTGTTAGGTGAGGGTGGGGTAGGCTTCCCTGAAGAGGTGGGTTTTCAGGGAGCGCCTGAAGGTGAGGAGGGAAGGTGACAGTCTGATGGATTGGGGTAGTGAGTTCCAGAGGATGGGGGAGGACCTGGAGAAGTCTTCTGTCGTGCGTGGGAGGAGGAGACCAGGGAGCAAGATAGAAGGAGGTCCTGTGAAGAGCGAAGGGTACGGGTAGGGTGGTACCTGGGAATCAGGTCGGTGAGGTAGTTAGGGGCAGTGTTGTGAATGGCCTTATAGGTCAGGGTGAGCAATTTGAATTTAATGCGTTGGGCAATGGGGAGCCAGTGGAGGGAGAGGCAGAGGGGGGTGGCAGAGGTGGAGCGGCTGGTGAGGTGGATGAGTCTGGCCGCTGAGTTCAGGATGGTCTGAAGCGGGGAGAGCCTGCACTGGGGTAGGCCGGTGAGGAGGGAGTTGCAGTAGTCAAGGCGTGAGATAATCAGGGAGTGTACGAGTAGTTTAGTGGTGTCTGGGGTAAGGAAGGAGCGTATCTTGGCGATGTTCCAGAGGTGGAGCCTGCATGTGTTTGTGAGAGATTTGATATGAGGTTGAAAGGAAAGGTTTGAGTCCAGAATGACGCCAAGGACCTTGGCTTGCTGGGCGGGATTGATGGTGGTGTTGTTGGTAGTGATGGAAAGGATGGGGGGGGGGGGCGCGGGAAGGGGGAAAGACGAGAAGCTCGGTTTTGGAGAGGTTGAGTTTGAGGAAATGGAGCGACATCCAGTCAGAGATGTCGTTTAGGAGGTGAGTGATGCGGGCGGAGAATGTGGGGGTGAGGTGAGGGGTGGATAGGTAGATTTGAGTATCATCAGCGTAGAGGTGGTAATTGAAGCCGTGGGAGTGTATGAGTTTGCCAAGGGAGGAGGTGTAGATGGAGAAGAGAAGGGGTCCAAGGACAGAGCCCTGGGGGACCCCAACAGAGAGGGGGAGGGAAGAGGAGGTGGTATCGTTGTAGGAAACGCTGAAGGAGCGTTGGGATAGATAGGACGAGAACCAAGAGAGAGCGGTGTCTCTGATGCCAAGGGAGAGTAGTTTATTAAGGAGGAGGGGGTGGTCGACTGTGTCAAAGGCCGCGGAGAGGTCTAGGAGGAGGAGGACAGAGTAGTCGCCTTTGGCTTTGGCGGTTAGTAGATCGTTGGTGATTTTGAGGAGGGCAGGAATATAAAGCTCATTATCAAGATATGCTAGACTCTGAAAGTGTTTGCAGGGATCTTCCATGATGGCAAATGACAGTTGATAAAGTGGGCTATACAGTACCGTAAGGTGAGGTGAACTGCTTGTTTTGGTCTAATGGGAACATAAACAGCAGTTTTACCTTTCCTCGTTCCCTTCAGCAGCTTCTGCTCTCTTCTTCCTTTCCAATGATCTCTGTTGTGGGTAGACCCTTGCTGTCCTCAATTACAATGCGGAGCTGTCAACTCTGATGTTACGGTAGAGTTTCAGTGTTGGTAGAATATTAAAAAAGTCTCCAACTTATTACTCCCAAATGGGGTATAGTAGTTACTCCCATTTATGCATTTTTAATATAAGATGGAGACTTTTTATACTCTACCAACACTGAGACATGTATACAATTTTAGTTTCCTTCTGCGTGGGGGGTAGAGAGTGCCTCTTTTAAACTTTACCATGGTTTTTGAGATATGGTTTGCGTACAATAAAACTGAAAAGGTGAAATGGGGGACAGCTTCTTTGTGGCATATATTGGGTAATATTTTGTTTGTTAAGTCTATAAGACAGGAGGTAGATTTTTGGGAACTATATTCTGTATGGTACCAGTGATTCCAAACCAGCCTTACAAACTTTTTTTAATGATTGTTTTGGGGATCTAGAGTCGATCAGTATTATATTTATTATTAGTAAATCCAAGAAGAGTGTCTACCTTCCCTTCTCCATCACAGCACTCTGTCTATTACGTCAGTGCAGGTGCACTAGAATCCGATGTACCTATAATACCTTTCCTATCATGTCTATGATAATGGAGGCCACTTCTTTGCTCGAGTCCAGAACAAAGGCATGTCTGATTCCTCTATTGCATAGCCATATATCACCGTCTGGAAAGTCCTTCTTCAGGTCTTTATAATACTGGACCGGGCACCAGTGGTCAGAGGCCCCATAGTAGAATATTAGCTGAGGAAAGAGGAAAACACATGTATTTTTAGGTTTTCAAGCACAATACAACATTATGTATGTGTTAGTTATGCATAATACTTTTAGCTTTGGTTAAAATAAAAACAAATGGCAGGTCTGGACTATTTAAAAGTCAACATGGTTGCCAAAGTCCTGGAGGCAGAACCTGGAAAATTTTATGAATGTTCACACATACATTCTGATTACAAATGGAAATTGATATTGGTAATCAACAAGCAGAAGCACATGGCCTAAATTCAGCAATGTTATCATTCTCTATATAGCTTACACATATTGATTGAATTTATACTATTTATAATGTACATCTATGTCATAAAGCGCTTTGCCTGAATTATTTTTGCATGAATATTAACTTCTGCCGTTAAGAGTTTTCACATAACTGTAAATTAAAGCTTAGTCAAAAAAAATCAGCAAAAGTCAGCAAAAAGGGACATTACTTACTATCAAATTGGGGGACAGACTAAAACATTTAATGTGAAAATGGCTTAATGTAGCTTAACGTGCAATAAACTGTCTAAATCTCAATCAATTGACTTGAAACTTTGCACAGCCCAAGTTCTCAACGTCCCAAACATGTCCTAGAAGTTGCATAGATTTCAGCCTTCCACAAAGAAAATGGGGGACATTAAGCTTGTTTTTTGGGGAGCTTAATGTAGCTTAACGTACAAAAAAGAGCTTAGATGTTGACCAATCTCCCCCAAACTTCACACAGTAGAAGACCCTATCTATGGCAACATATTCTGAAAATTTCAGGTCATTTGGTAAATCACATCAAAAGTTATTCACATTAAGCTATATTTTACAGTGCTAAAACATTTAATGTGAAGAGCTTAATGTAAAAAGAGCTTAACGTACCATAATGTGCCTAAACCTCAATCAATTGACTTGAAACTTTGCACAGCCCAAGTTCTCAACGTCCCAAACATGTCCTAGAAGATTCATAGATTTCTGCCTTCCACAAAGAAAATGGGGGACATTAAGCTTGTTTTTTGGGGAGCTTAATGTAGCTTAAGGTACAAAAAACAGCTTAGATGTTTACCAATCTCCCCCAAACTTCACACATTGGAAGACCCTATCTATGGCAACATATTCTGAAAATTTCAGGTTATTTGGTAAATCACACCAAACGTTATTCACATTAAGCTATATTTTACAGTGCTAAAACATTTAATGTGAACAGCTTAATGTAAAAAGAGCTTAACGTACCATAATGTACCTAAACCGCAATCAATTGACTTGAAACTTTGCACAGCCCAAGTTCTCAGCATCCCAAACATCTCCTAGAAGTTTCATAGAGTTTGAACTTCCACAAAGAAAATGGGGGACATTAAGCTTGTTTTTTGGGGAGCTTAACTAGTTGCCGACCGCAGATAGCCGAATGACGGCTTCACTGTGGCCGGCCAGTTCTGGGTGGACGTCATATGACGTCCCCCCAGAATGCGCTCTCCTGCGCGCCCCAGGGGGCGCGCACCCGGCGATCTCCGTGAACGCTGTGTCCTACGGACACAGCTGATCACGAGATGTGGTAAAAGGCCGATCATACCGGCCTTTTACCACGTGATCAGCGGTGTCCAATGACACGCTGATCAGAGGGAAATGCAAGTGCCGGTTCTCGGCTGCACTTTCCTCACGCTGTCAGATCGTGAGGAAAGTACTGCCGAGAACCGGCAGTTGTCAGAGCGAGGATCGGCACCGATCATCAGGGCCACTAATGATCAGTGCCCTGATGATCGGTGCCCAGCAGTGCCACCCACAGGTTCCGCCCACCTGTGCCCAGCAGTGCGCCCACTAGCTCCGCCCACCTGTGCCCAGCAGTGCACCCACCTGTGCCCAGCAGTGCACCCACCTGTGCCACTCTGCAGTGTCACACACCTGTGCCCAGAAGTGCCACCTACCTGTGCCCAGCAGTGCCACCCACCTGTGCCCACCCACTTGTGCCCACCAGTGCCACCCACCTGTGCCCACCAGTGCCACCCACCTGTACCCACCCACCAGTGCTGCCCACCAGTGCCACCCACCAGTGCAGCCCAGCAGTGCTGCCAGTCAGTGCCACCAGTCAGTGCCCAGCGGTTGTGCCAGTCAGTGCCGCCAGTCAGTGCCCAGCAGTGATGCCAGTCAGTGCCATCTATCAGTACCCATCATCAGTGTCACCTATCAGTGCCGCCTATCAGTGCTGCATATTAGTGCCGCCTATCCGTGACACCTCATTAGTGCTGCCTATCAGTGCCGCCTATCCGTGCCACCTCATTAGTACTGCCTATCAGTGCCCTTTAGTGCTGCCCATCAGTGCCGCCTATCAGTGCCCATCAGTGCTGCCTCATCAACGCACATCAGTGAAGGAGAAAAAATACCTGTTTGAAAAATTTTATAATAGAAACAAAGAAACTTTTTTTTTTTTTCAAATTTTTTGCACTATTTTAATTTATAGAGCAAAAAGTAAAGCGCCCAGTGGCGATTAAATACCACCAAAAGAAAGCTCTATTTGTGAGAAAAAAATGATCAAAATTTCATATGGGTACAATGTTGCATGACCGCGCAATTGTCAATCAAAGTGCGGCAGCGCTGAAAGCTGAAAATTGGCCTGGTAAAGAAGGGGGTATAAGTGCCTGGTAGGCAAGTGGTTAATGTAGCTTAACGTACAAAAAACAGCTTAGATGTTTACCAATCTCCCCCAAACTTCACACAGTAGAAGACTCTATCTATGGCAACATATTCTGAAAATTTCAGATCATTTGGTAAATCACACCAAACGTTATTCACATTAAGCTATATTTTACAGTGCTAAAACATTTAATGTGAACCGCTTAATGTAAAAAGAGCTTAACGTACCATAATGTGCCTGAACCTCAATCAATTGACTTGACACTTAGCACAGCCCAAGTTCTCAATGTCCCAAACATGTCCTAGAAGTGTCATAGATTTCAGCCTTCCAGAAAGAAAATGGGGGACATTAAGCTTGTTTTTTGGGGAGCTTAATGTAGCTTAACATACAAAAAAGAGCTTAGATGTTGATCAATCTCCCCCCAAACTTCACACATTAGAAGACCCTATCTATGGCAACAAATTCTGAAAATTGACCTCAATCAATTGACTTGAAACTTTGCACATCCCAAGTTCTCAACTTCCCAAACTTTTCTTAGAAGTTTCATAGATTTTGAACTTCCATAAAGCAAGTGAGTGACATTAAACTTGTTTAGCCCCTACCACCTTGTGTAGTGGCCGTAGCGTGGGACAGCCAATGGGGGAATATTATGAGTGTGTGTTTATAGCTCACCAGCCAATCACTGGGGATTTCTGGCTTGTGGTGCATGCTTGGGAAGTGCATTCTTCCAAGTTCCAAATACCAGTCAATATTGGCACAAAACCTTTAGGCTTCTGCTAGAAAGCTGAACATGAAGAGGAACTTCATTTTTCAGCATGACAACAACCCAAAGCATACATCCAAATCAACAAATGAATGGCTTCACCAGAAGATGATTAACGTTTTAGAATGGCCCAGCCAGAGCCCAGACCTGAATCTGATTGAAAATCTGTGGGGTGATCTGAAGAGGGCTGTGCACAGGAGATGCCTTCGCAATCTGACAGAGTTTAAGAGTTTTTGCAAGGAAGAGTGGGCAAATATTGCAAAGTCAAGATGTGCCATGCTGATAGACTCATACCCAAAAAGACTGAGTGATGTAATAACATGAAAAGGTGCTTCAACAAAGTATTAGTTTAAGGGGGTGCACACTTATGCAACCATATTATTTTAGTCTTTTATTTTTACTTCCCTCCACCAAAAAGATTTCAATATGTTTTTCAACTGAGTTGTACAGTTTATAGGTCACATTAAAGGTAGAAATTTTTCTGAAATTATTTTTCTTTGTCTTCTTATTTTCTTACATCACAGAAACCTGACTTTTTTAATAGTGGTATGTTGACTTTTTATATCCACTGTATATATTCATGAGAATTGCTATGTGCTCAATCTTAGTACAGTCTACCTCCAGGCTTGGCCTGGGGAGGTAATGCTTATGTGCGGGAAAGGTTTGACTAGGCCTCAAGCCTAGAAGGGGCCTCACATGCTGATTGAGGAGGAGAACGAGAGACGTTGGATGGCTACTGGAGGTACCTGGTACTAGAATGGACCTAAGGGGCAAGTCTGTCTGACCTATTGAAGATCACATGACTATCCATATTTAGCTGTTCCTCTAATAACCAGTGCCGGCTTGTGCTCCTATTGATTCTGCACTGTGAAATACTGAAAGGGTCTGGTGAGTCTGAAGTTCTTTTCTAATATAGTTTTGACATGAATGTTCTAAACCCTATGTCCTCTCTCCCAGTTATGAAGTTCCCCAATAAAGAATTCAAAGATGTACTTAAACTGACTGGCGCCTAACTTTTCTTTGATCGCACATCCCTTCACAGGCCTAGGATCTGCACGAAAACAAAATGTCAGCCTTCCCTGCCTTTGAGGGTCAAGGGGGTGCTGTACTTATTTTTAGGGGAACTAATTGTGGCTTAAAGTACAAAAGAGAGCTTGGATGTTATCCAATTTCCTCAAAATGTATACAATAGAAGACTCTATCTATGCCAACATATTATAAAAATCTCAGGTTGTTTGGTAAAACAGACTAAAGATTATTAACATTTAAAGGAGAACTCTGGGCAAAATCTTTTTTTACATGTTCTTGTTGCTTATCTCCTGCCTTCCCTGAATATGTAATCCATTTTCTTGTTATCTGAGTAGTTGTTCTAGTAAGACCGATCACTGCTATGCCTCATATTCCCACAGACACCGGTCTTGGTACATCCCATCTGTAGTTCTGTTCTCCAGCAAGCAGGGATGTATTTCCATCCCTGCTTATTGCAGTGGGCGGACCAGGATACACAGACCGCCGGTATGTACCGTCCATGGAGGTGGTGTCCTAGGAATGACAGCCCCCCTGGGCTGCTCTGAAGGCTGCATCCAAGGGAGTCTGTAACCCTTGCTGCCTGCACATTGGGGTAGCATCACAGCTGGCTCAAAATCCTCTGTTTGCTGTACCATCCAAAGACCAGCTTTCGGAAGACCAGCTTTCTGGTTCTGGTAGCCGCTGCCCAATGTCCCCCAGTGAAATCACTGGTTGCTAGGACCGCCTGGTATCTAGCAACCAGTGATGTATATGCAAAGCCACAGAATTCACAGCCAGGAGGCTCCAACTTTATTCTATTGAGCTGCTCCACCTCCTCCATTGTCTGCCCTGCTTACCATGACTATGGAAGAGTCTGAGAGCTGTGATTAGGGGAGCCAGGAATAGAGAGACAGAGGATGGCATTCTGTGCTGGAGGAACAAGAGAGTGTAACTAGAGATGGGTGGGGGGGGGGCAGAGCAAACAGCTGGAGAAAGCAGCTGAACATCCTACACTGGCAGACCTGCAATATCCTCCGTGAAAATTCTGCCTCCACTGCTGTTCTGCACCAACAGCCCTTCTCTGCCTTTACTGACAACTGAGAGTACGGGAAAGGCTGACAGGCTTTAGTGATCACTTTGCTTCGTCTCCTTGTGCTGTGAGCTGAGCAATTGGAGCCAGTCAAGCCTTGATATGTAGTGGCATTGAGAGTCTCGTCCCCCCCCCCCTTCTTTCTCTCTCCCTCTCCCTCTTCCTCCCTCTATGAATAACTTTTGGCATGTTTTATGAAACAACCTGAAATTTTCACAATTTGTTGGTACATGTAGAGCAGGTTTCACAAGTGATAGTTCAGTCTGGACCTCAGCCGTACCACCTAGCAGCCTGAGCGGACTCATTTCCTCCCACCACTGCAGATGTTAAGGATTATTGTCCTGCAGAGGGTGGGAGAAATGGCAAGGTGGACGGGGACCTGGACCCCCCATGCACCCGCCCACCGCAGCAGAGCGGGTGGAAGGAATGGAAGGTCTACAGGGGGAGCAGCAGTTGCCCGACCCCTCCCCCTGAATACACTTGTCGCCACTGAACCCACAGCAAGGAGAACCTGAATCCCCTCCCCCCACATTCACTCACCTGCCACCGCTGTTGAAGTCACAGCAGAGTGGGTTGGAGGAAAGTAAGGTCTACAGGTGTATGCCCAACCTCTTCCCCCCAATGCCCTCGTCCACCACTGAACCCACAGTAAGGAGGAGGGCAGGAGGCACGGAGCCTAGTGGCAGCAGCAGGTGTGCACACCCAGAAGAGGAGTCTAACTTGCCACTCTCCCAGACCTCCACAACACTGAGTTAAGCTAGGGGGAGATTATGGGGGGGTCTGTGATGTCAGAGAGGGAGCTGTGATATGGGGGGCTGGGAAGTGAGAGGAGGGAGCTGTGAGGGGTGAGCTCTGATATGAGTGGCTGTGAGAGAGGGGAATTGTAATACTTGGGGAGCTGTGATAGGGAGAATCTGTGATATGGGGGGCTGTGATGTTATATAGGGGACTGTGATGTGAGAATGGGGAGCTGTGATATAAGGGGCTGTGATGAGAATGGGGGGAGTGCTGTAATATAAAGTTTTGTGACAGTGGGGCAATAATGTGAGAGGGAGAAGCTGTGGTATGGGGGGCTGTGATGTGAGAAGGGGAAGCTGTGATGCGGGAGGGGGAGCTGTGATATGCCGGGCTGTGATGTAAGATGGGAGAGCTGTATTATGGGTGGGCTGTGATGTGATGTGGGTGGCTGTAATGTGAAAGGGGGGCTGTGATATGAAGGGTTTGTGATGTGAGGAGGAGGGCTGTGATGTCAAGAGGGGGTGAGCTGTAATGTGGGGGGTTGTGATTGCAAAGGCGACTGTGATGTGAGGGAGGGGTCTATGATTGCAAGGGGATGTGATGTAAGTGTGGCTGTAATGTTGGGGGCTCTGATGTGAAAGGGAGTTGTGATATATAGAGGGGTGTGATTGGAAAAGGGGGACTGAGGCAATTAATTGAAAAGGGGCTGTGACGTTAATGACCTGAGTCATAGAATAAAAATGAGATTCGGAACTCTGCAGAAAAAAAGGATTAAAAACTGGACCTCCATGAATTTTAATTCAGTACCCGTGATGTAGATTCTTGTATTTTGTAAAGTTTGGGGGAGATTGCTAAACATCTAAGCTATTTTTGTACGTTAAGCTACATTAAGCTCCCCAAAAAACAAGCTTAATGTCCCCCATTTTCTTTGTGGAAGTTCAAACTCTATGAAACTTCTAGGAGATGTTTGGGACGCTGAGAACTTGGGCTGTGCAAAGTTTCAAGTCAATTGATTGAGGTTTAGGCACATTATGGTACGTTAAGCTCTTTTTACATTAAGTTGTTCACATTAAATGTTTTAGCACTGTAAAATATAGCTTAATGTGAATAACATTTGGTGTGATTTACCAAATGATCTGAAATTTTCAGAATATGTTGCCATAGATAGGGTCTTCCAATGTGTGAAGTTTGGGGGAGATTGGTCAACATCTAAGCTCTTTTTTGTACGTTAAGCTACATTAAGCTCCCCAAAAAACAAGCTTAATGTCCCCCATTTTCTTTGTGGAAGGCTGAAATCTATGAAACTTCTAGGACATGTTTGGGACGTTGAGAACTTGGGCTGTGCAAAGTTTCAAGTCAATTGATTAAGATTTAGACAGTTTATTGCACGTTAAGCTACATTAAGCCATTTTCATATTAAATGTTTTAGTCTGTCCCTCAAATTGGATGTGTTCTTCTGGTGCGGCAAGAGTTAATAGAGCTGAGGGACCTATCATATGCAGACTATGCCTGTCTTTTCCACCTACCTCCTCCATTCATGAAAGCTGTACTATAGTTGTGGGAGGAAGATTTCAACTAATGCAGGAGCCAGCAGCATCATTGATTTTCATATTTTTTTTTTTACTAAATTTAGTCTTTAAAATAAATGTAAAGTGAATGAAATTTAGTTTGCTAAAGCATTGTGAATAATAATAATTGACATTTTTTAAAACCGAATTTACTTGTTTTCACAATTTTTCCCCACTGTTGCTGATCTCCTGCAGCCTCTTCGCCTGCTGACCCCCTGCAGCCTCTTTGCAGCTACTGCCTGTCTACATGCACTCCAGTTATGGCTGGAAAAGTGGCGGGTGTGGTAACATGAAGTGTCGTCATCCCTTGTAAACCATATATGGAAGACCCTCTTTTTTATGGGATTTTTAAGGCACAAACAAACCAATGCCTAAACAGGGCATGCTGAATACCACTTCACATTGCCACCAGCGTGATAGGTAGGACATTCCAAATTCAAGGATGAGGATGTACAAAATCATCCTCCACATGTTGAACCATACGTTGTTGATGTCCACTGGCATGGAAAAGTTCCCTTAAACTACTGGATCAAATGTGCGGGGGAAATAGAGTCACCTGTCCAATAGCTGCATGTGCACGAAATTTGAATTTGGAATGTCCTACCTATCACCCTGGTGGCACTGAGAAGTGGTCACCCTTGGAGGCAACTAGGGCAGCGTCTTTTCCCATACTCTCTCTTACATCAATCTGGGAGGACTTGGGAAACAGTGGCTACACATATGCTTTTTGGTTTTATAATAAGTGGCGGTTCTTCTATTTTTGTTCCAGTGCCTGGTTATGCATCATGCCCTGTTTAGGTACTTCTGAGGAAGAAATTGTTTGTTGTCATGATCTGAATTCCACCTTCCTTACCTGTGCAATTACTGTAACAGATATGTAATGTATAGCCGCCATATTGTGTATGTCTATGTATATTTTAATATTTCGTGCAAAAAAAAATATGGTTCTATAAATTCAACGGCTCTACCTGGTTTCTTTGTGCCTTAAAAATCCAATAAAAAAGAGGGTCTTCCATATACAAGTTATGGGTGGTGATGAATTAGCCACTTGTAGTCAGCACTGGAAGCCCTTGCCTCCAACAGATTGTTGTCACACTAAAGCAGGAAGTGCCCAAACAAGAAACTTTATAATAGGATCACCAGGTATCATTTTAATATTTTAACCCCTTCCCATCGCTGCCTCCCGGCCCTTTAAGAGTTCTAAATGCAAGAAAAAGGAGGTCAGCATTCCAGTCTTGTGCTGTGATTGACAGTCACATGATCAGAAAGCTCCTGATCGCAAGTAGGCATTGGGAGCTTTTCGATTCCCACTGGTAACTTTGCTGGGAGCGTGCATGCTGCGCACTCAGCACAGAATTGTTAAAATTTGGGATGCATATATGCAGCCTCTTGTTGATAAAGCCCACCAGTCGAGAGGCCACATATGCGTACAGCCAGCAGGAACAGGTTAAAGACCTAAAACTATTGAAAATTATTTTTATTAATATATTATATAATTTATATAATATTAATTTGTTGAAGCTTATATGAGATTTTAGGATTGGGATTATATCTACTTCAAGATCCATATAAAATGAAGGAAGGCTAAAAGGAGATAAGTTATATCTAAATAACATAATTCCATATATAGCAACACATACAGAAAGGCCTTTTGAAATTGATCATTTTGCCATAATAAATAAATAAATAAAAACATAAAAAAGTATATATATATATATATATATATATATATATATATATATATTTATTCCCTGTATAATTTAAGCTCCACCCACTGCCATGGGAAGTCTTGTCCTTTCTACTTTTTGACTAAAATTGAGCCTTGACTGAGGTGAGCAGGACCTATCTGGAAAAGTACTGTATGTTTGTATTTCTGCATTATTCTGTGTTTGTCATCATCCCTCAGTTTTAGTGCATTATTAGGAAAAACATACTTTTTTTTAGCGGTTTACTAAAAAGAACCGGTGAGCATATAAACTTTGAAGTTATTTGCTAAACGAATTACGGACTTGGAAAACCCTGCAATTGTAGCTTTATTAGTGTGCTTGCAGCAAAAACAACTGTTAATGATACTTTTTTAATATGCGCTAACAAAAAATTTTTAGAACAAGCTTTTGGGGTGCTCCATTTTTCAGTCCAAGCAGTACTGATGAGTTAAGTGCAGTTACACAAAAAGTTTTAATCTGGAAGCTGTGTGGTATTCTTTTTTTGCATCTTGGGATACAAAATATTTGTGCAAAAGTACTGCTTGGAAAACACTGTTCCATCATTGCCTTCCCCATTTAATCCTCCCAAAATATTTGTACTTTACTCATCATTTTGATGAAGAAATCACAAAATGATTTTTAGGGGTTAAATGGGGAGGGCAGTGATGTAACTGCTTTGTTCTTAGACTGGAGAAAAATCTAGAAAAAAGTCAGCATTATACTGGCATAAAACGTTTTTCTCTAAATATACTGAAACCCAAATACTGTAATCTTTATTGGGTTATGTGTGCAAACCCTTCCCACTATATTGAAAGGTACAGCTGATCTCAAAGCAAAACAGGGAAAGAATTAAAATATATGCTCGATGAATAGGATGCAACTATGGATCAAACATTCCGATAATGAAATATCGAAATTGGATAAGGAAATTCCAACGTTATTACTATAAATAATGACTTCTTCAGAATCTGTTCTTTACTGAAACAAAGTGAGGATCTACAGTATATAAACATCTAGAACAATATACTATAGATATTATCCAAAAAAAAAATAGAAAACATTTGTAGGAGACCAACTGTTCTTCCAAATGGGAAAAGCTGAGGAAGCACCCCAAACTGAAAATGTCTTCTATTTTTCTGTGCAAACTTGTGTATGAATTCCTCACACACACACTAACTGGTCAGTTGGTAGCAAACCTTACTTGAAAGGTGGTTCGAATGGTAACAGATTCACTCATACACGTAATTAGGGAAAAAAATATGTCTCGTACTGATGATGAGGATATCAAGGTCATTCATAATGAGCAGGAAATGCACAAAATCAGATGAATAATAGTCTCAATTTGAACGAACACCCACATTTTATTACGGCAGGGGCTATTCCAAAATCAAGTTTTAAAACAAGTAATTTTTAGAGACAATATTAAAGGACCCAAAGACAAGGGGAGTACACCAAGGAGAATTTCAAAGGTGGACCAATACACAACAAAGAGGTAATGATATGGAAATTATCAACAACAGCTTTGGTCCAACAAGGGGATAAAGTCCATCTTGTTAAGAACATCCTTCCTTTTGCACACAAACACAATATAGAAGTCATTCATGGAGGGCCAGTAATGCTGTGAAGAACTGTATAAAGTGCTAGAGAAAAAATAGGATGATTTCACGGTAGGAAGTTATTGTTTTTGAAATGTCCCACCCAATTGTGGGAGGAGGGCACAATGGAGGCAAATCCTGAAACTGATTCAGTAAGTGACAGTAACAACAACCCCAGTCGGAAACAATTAAACAACAGATCTAAATAAATGTTCTCCTTTAAATACCAACTCCATTGCTGAACTCTTTGTAAAGTCTGTTTTTCAAGAAGTTGAACCACTACTCTGTTCCTAGGCAACATCATGCAGTAGAGTAATTAAAAATAATGAAATTATAGTCTTCAAATTTGCTAATAAAGGAAAGTATATTGTTGCAATGGATAAAGATAAATACAGAACTACACATTTAAAATAGTTTAATAATGGCAACTAGTATAGAAGGGTTTCTTGGTGCTGTTAGTACATTTCTGTGCTGATTTTGATTGCTTAATTGATTACTACTTAATTGATTAGGGTTTATTCCAAGCCCTCATCACTAAGCAAACTGCTGACTTATTAAAAAATAATCATTCCATGATTCCAACTTTCTATACCTTACCAAAAATGCACAAGAATGCCCAATATCCATAAGGAAGGAAGACCATTTATATCAGGGGTGAATAATCTGACCCAGAGTATCTTAATCAATGACTATTGAGACCACATGTAGAAAGACTGTCATCTTATATAAAAAATATAAATACTTCTGACCATTGCTAAAATTTGTGTATCTTATTCAAGTATACCACATGAAAAGAAAGTAGAGGTCATTTCAATACATTTGCAGGTGTATAATGCAGTTGACATTTCCACTACCTCCAAGTGTAGGGCATAGCGATGAGGACTACATGTGCCATGCTGTATATTAACCTGTACCTGGGGGATGGGAATGATTACTTTTTCTCAGGATAGTTTGTCAATATACCTGTGCCAACTTTCCGCTTGATATCCTGATTCTTTGAAGTGGCCCATGAAATTTGTAGCTTGAATTTTTGTTTATCTGCAGAGCAACCCTTTAACCTTCATTTCCCAATTATGTGCAATGTATCACAGGTCATTTTTTATTAGACATGACCATGTACGAAAATTATTTTGGGTACTAAATTATACAAGACATCTATGGCAGTAAATGCTAATCTGCACGCAGCAAGCTCTCATCCAGCTAATTTAATCCAGTGTATTTCAAAGGGCCGGTATCTACGAATTAAGCAAATCTGCACAAAAGAATACGACTTTAAAGTAGAGGCAAAGAACTTTAAAAATAATCATAACTTTCATACAAAACATATCTCTTAGGAACTGTTTAGTTTCCTGGTCATTTCTCTGTAAGCCTGTATGGGGGTCCATGCCAATTTTTACTCCAGGGTACCCACAGATGTGATAAATGTATAGAGGAGTAATATTAATAAATGGTACAAATTTGATAATGAAGCACTTTTTTAAAGCCTAGTTAAAACTGTCACTTCTACAGCCAGCTACAGGTACAGTCACCTGCCCCCACCATATATTCCAGGGTCCACTGTCGCACCTGTGGGCCTGGAACTGGCATGGTGTGTGTTGGCGGGTGGAACGGTGAATGAAAACAGAAGAGCTAATGGCCCCCCTATGGGATAGGGGAAAAACAGTAAAAAAAATAACATATAATAACAAAAAAAAAGTTTTAATGTCTCCCACCATCACATACATGTGTATAAGAACATAAAAGCATGCAACAGGTGCACTTATGAATGAAAACAAAGATTGTGCCATACATGTGAGGTATCACTGAAAACGTTGAAGTGGGTGAAATAATTGCAGGACAATTATTTGTGGTTAGAGATACACAGCTAACCTGTAATGGCTTTTAAAGCATCACCTATGGATGATTTGGGGTACTAAAGTCTGTTGCCATTTCACAGGTGCACACAATTTTAAGACTTGACATGTGTGGTATCTATTTATTCACTGTAACCTCCTCTTTTATATTTTATAAAAAAATGCTCTATTATATTGTGTGCAATAAAATTAACTTTAATGTATTTTTTTTCAGAAAATTTGCATTTGCTAGATGTGCACTAATATCATATGAATAAAATATTATAACTAGCAACATTTTCTTTTTCAGTGTCTGTTTTCAGAAAATATATGATTTTTTTTTTTGAGGGCAAAGCAATTCAACTTAAGGTCTAAAATGTACATTGTAACGTGTGCAAAAACTGGAAAAAAAAATGGCTCTGGCAGCGAAGTGATTAAAGTATAATTTGAGACATTAAATATATCATATATTTAATATGCAGCGCCCACACCATTTACAGTACATGTACACACTAGTTTTTCTAATTTACCCTACTGTCATATCTAAATTACTTAATGATCCTTCCAGCTTGCTTGTATTAGGGACACATCCTTTAGATGGGTGACAATGTTGAAAAAAGTTGCTGAATGCTGCCAACGTTGTCATCCATCTAATGAATAGTAAATAACTGTACAATGTCAGAATATCCAGTCCTTTTTTTCTGTTCATAGCCTACCAGTGATCAGTCTTGTTCTGCCCAGTCCCACCCCTCCACAACTTGACATTGGGTCAACAGTGGGTCCTAGGAGAAGAAAGCCTGTGAATTTGTACAGTACCTAGCTGGCATCCAATGCTGCAACTGCTCTTGGGAAGTGTAATTTGGAAGAAGCTTGTGAAGTGCCCCAACTACAATCTTACCTATCCTGATGCTTTCTATTGGAAATGACATATAAGCCACATGAACAGTGTTGAAAATGACACTTAGGAACTTTTTGTTAAATATTGCACCCAGCACTTTTTCATAGGGTATGTATGCTTTTACATGCATACTGTACATATTAAGGCCTTGTTCACACTAGTGCATGTCATGCAGCCCACGTTTGGGCTTTGCTGTGCACACATTTCACGCGAGAAAAAGGTGCATGCACCTTTTCAAAAATTGATCTCCAGGGAAACTGCATGGACTTTTGACCATGTGCGATCCCACACCCACGATCGCGGGTTGTGGGTGCGAGAACCAATGTGATTCCTGCACTTGCAACCATAACACACAGAGCGGGTTAGTGTGAACCTATACTAAAAGGGTAAGCCTTGAGATTCGCTTTATCAATGCCCATATCCGCCGACATTAACACTCCTCACACATACCTACCCTATTAGAGAGGGTAAGGGAATTACACTTCATCTATAGCATGGGACTACGCTTATCTCAGGATCACAATAAACAGAGCTCCTTCACAGGGCTTTGGGCTATTTGGACTATACTACGGAATTCTCAGGAATTCCATGACAAATTATTTTTCACCTAAATGTACAGTCCCCTGGGTGACTTTGGTGAAGGAAAGATGTTTTGCCTCGCCCCCTCCATTTCTGCGTCTCTCTCTCTCCCTTACCATGTCACCATTTCCCTATTCCCCCCTCCCTACCCTCTTGCACCCTCCCTTCCCATGAACCTGCCCTTAAACAGGTGCTACACATAGGATCAACAGAAGAACATAGGCACAAACCCCCCTTAACTAATGGTATCTCCAAGTGTAAATTTGATAAACCTTCCACCATATTTTGGAGTATAGGTTCCTTTGAAACTTATGAGGCATGCAGTGAGATGCAGACATTCAGTTACTATGACATATTCAAATGGGTCCTTTTGAGACTCAATAACTCATGCTGAATGTTCTTGACTAAGACATAAGGTATATTTATACTGTACCATTTCTACTGCCCTTCCCCTCTGATTTTCTGTATCCTTGACTTGTCACATTTTCAATAAATTCAGATTGAAAAAAAAAAACAAAATCAAATACCCCTTCCACTATTACACAGACACACACACAAACTAGGGCAAGTGGACCTACCAATATTTCAGGATTGTACAAAATAGAAGATAAAAAAGTGAGACGCTGCACCCAGGACCCAGGCACAGCAAGGTAAGAGTGCTACCCAGTAAATCCAGATTACTGACCAAAAACTGTTTATTTCAGTAGAGAGAAAGCTTTGTTGTTTCTGGTCTCCTAGTTTTTAGATTTGTTTACAGCTTCAACTTCAGCTCTTACACTTCTAGCATGTGAAATCTCTTTACTTTATGGCTGAAAAGTACTGAATTTAGAGTGCGACATCCCCGTTTATATGCCAAACAAGTAAATCCACACATAAAAGCTCCACTTATTCATATTTATCAAATGAGTAATTACTGGCAACGCACCTCTGAAAATTTATAGACCAGCGCGTGCTTATGCGTGGCTTGTACTGACATTTAAATCAAAAGCACATCAAAAGAATAATTAAGCAGAATGATTAAGCAGATGGTATTCTTAGAAACATCAAGACATAAATTTAGTATGATTTGGTTAAGTTTTTCTTCCCATTCTCTAGAGAACACAAACGAAATGTCATGACAATGTTCTGTTTTTGCATTTGCATGGTCATGTATTACGACTTTCACAAAATGCTCAAACAATGAAGCTGCTGCTTATTATGAATGAAAGTAAAATTATTACAAAAAGGGTCAAATTCCCCATCTCCCTTTCCCAAGACTGCTCACCATTGGGAGCAGCTGGAGTGACAAGAATCCACCCTCAGCTAGGCCTGACCTGCCTGCCCAGGCTGTAATAGTAAATTGTAGGGACCAATGAAACCAAAATGATGCAGTGCTACCCTAATAATAAAATAATACAATATGGCAAAAACAAACAAAGTGACAAATATATATATATGACAAAAAATCATTGGATTGATCCTCTCTGGGGATCTCAATATAAAGTGACATAAAATATATATACATGCCAATAAATCAGTAGATTGATCCTCTCTGGGATCTCAAGTGAAAAAGTGACCACACCTGGTATAAAAAACCAGGAACCAATACCCCCACTATCCAAAATAGGATCATACACAAAATAAAAAAAAACACAAATAAGCGTGAATCCCTAAATAGGGATCAATAAATTCATGCAAATGATGGTGAAAATGAGAAGGTGAACCCCTAACAGTGATCAACAATATCATGCAGATTGTGACAAATAATGGCTAAATTAAGCCATATTAAAAGTAAAAAGTGACATAAAATGGATCCCTAAATGTGGGATCAATTAAATACAATAGTGCCAAAAAACACACATACAAAAAGTATATTATGAGCAAACACATCCAAAAAAGTAAGTGAACATATAATAGTCCATAAACATAAAAAAAAAATGAAAAAATAAATAAATAAAAAAACTTAAAACAACCAAGTCCAAATAGGTGCATATACACCAAAAACTTTCCAATTACTCCTAAGTGCAGGTGATATTGTGGATGGAAATAATCCGTATGTGGCTAAAATGCTCCCTCACCTCCTTGATGCGACCCTCAAAGGGCCAAAACGCTTTTGTTATTTGAAACCAGGAATCTTCACTGGTAATGGATATCTGCTCAGGTAGATGATACCCCCTCACTAGGAACAGCCAGGTTTCCTCCAGTATAAAGCAGCCAGCCACCAACTCACAGGTAGGATAAAGATAAAAAGAAACCTTACATAGTGTAAATCCGTTTTAATAGGGACTCTCAAATCACAGCACAGCCAAATGCCCACTCACATTTAGTAAGATTATAACAAGCTGTTCAAAAGACCTCATGCTAAAGGTGTACTTGCATGGGAACTCATTGGGTGCAACACGATGGCATCCGCACCGGAAGTACGTCACCACACTTGCGTCCTACGCGTTACGTCACGCTATCACGTGGCCTTGAAAAAGTCATCTGAAAAGAGTTCTGGGTACGCATACAGATTATTTCCATCGGTGGTGATGCACATCCACAATATCACCTGCACGTAGGAGTAATTGGAAAGTTTTTGGTGTATATGCACCTATTTGGACTTGGTTATTTTATTTATTTATTTTTTCATTTACTTTTTTTTTTATGTTTACGGACTATTATATGTTCACTTAATTTTTTTGATGTGTTTGCTCATAAATTTACTTTTTGTATGTGTGTTTTTTGACACTATTGTTTTTAGTTTTTATTTCCACATGGTATATGGTTAGGTGCTAGCAGCTCCCACTCAACTAACTTATCATGTAATAGTAGCGCAGAAGATCTTCATTATCTAAGTTGTAGGGACCAACGTACATACACATTTTATTGTTATTGTATCTACATTGAATCCTATCCCCTTAACTAAAAACTAAAAAAAACAATTCTCACTATACATACATTTTAAACTACTTTATAGGTTGCTATGCACAGCTTAGCCAGAAATCATGAAAGATTTCTATATTCTCATTTAACGTATTTTTGGAAATCCCCTGTACGAAATTTCTCTAAAGTCCATTTGAATAACAACCTTTATTGCTCATTTAAAATAACAACAGAAACACAGATTCATAATGCAGTACCTGCTAGGCAACAATGTAGGACCTCTCGAGCATATACAGAAGGTAAAAGTAATAATATCACTAACACACTTGGGTGCTCATTGTTGCATACAGAACACGTAGGCAGCATGCCCCAAACCCTCAAAGACAAGTTGCCTCTATCGTCAGACACTGTAACAGGGAGGGTAGGCTGGTCCTAATGCTAGGAAAGAGAGGTATTAGACATCTGGAAGGTAGCACAAAGAGAGGGTATAACATTATAAGTGGGACTATCCAAGGATATCACGGATCTGGGAGAAAAACAGAGACAGGCATAGCAGAGAGACAGCAGGTGGATGGGTAAGAGAGAATAAAGGAGGAGATGGAAAAAGAGAGAGAGAAAGGAAAAAAATAAAAAAAGGGGGGGGGGGCATCTGGCCCAGTCCATCAAGACGTGAGTTGTCAAAGAAATGGCTGAAGTTTGGAACACGCAGAGAAGTCAAAGTAAACCATAGTTGGACAAATTGTAATTACCTATATAAAGACTGGCAGTTAACTCCTCCATCCTCATGACAGAATTCAATTCCTCAAGCCATTCCTTAGTGGAGGGGACAGAAGTAGATTTCCAATGTCTAGGAATGAGTGCATGGGCTGCAGCAATGAGGAGACAGAAGATACCCTTTTTAAGGCGGGCAAAAGACCATGGCATGACAGTACTGCCAGCTCTGAAGACTCTGGCCAAATACGGCCCATGATTAGATGGCTTAAATTGAAAATGGAGGTCCAATAGGGCCTAATACAAGAGCAGGATATTCTTCGCCTCACCACATCACCAACAGCTGTCTGATATAGAACAGGAGATCTTATGCAGACTTGCAGGGCTCCTATACCACCTAGTAAGTAACCTAAAGTTCCTGTTCTGTGCATAACTTGACATACTTAACTTGATTCTCTGAAGTCCAATTGCAACTGAATAGAACCATGATTAACGAGAAGCTATGAGCTATTTCATTGGATACTTATGAAGGTTCCAGAAAACATGATCACCCTAGATTTCATTACCCCAGCCAAATCCAAGAGCCTTAAGTCTCTAATTGTTTAATATCTTTCTGAGACCTGTAGAAGGGAGGGATCCCCCTCTTCTTAACCTGCATCTTTTCCTCCATGCCGACCTACCCTCCAGCCTCCTCTCCATGACCCTTTCATTTTCTTCTAGCAGTCTTCATCTGTGCCATAGGCCCCTCCCCTCCTTTGGGTGCCTCCCGTAGTATGCCAGGTGCTAGTGAGGTACCTATGTATGCTCCCATTGGGTTCCAATGGAGGATGACTGACGCCTATGGCCTGGCTGCCCTCAGTTTCTTCTGTGCAACCAGGAACTGAGGAAAGCGAAGTTGGAGCCAACGGCAGTGACATGGAGCTAGGTAAGTGTTTAGAGACAGGGATGGGAAAGGGGTGAAGGAGTGTAAGACAGGTAGAAGACCAGTATTTATCTTAATGCAGAAAATGAATTAAGGTAAAAAACATTTAGACTTTAGTAATACTATAAGGAGACAGATACCTGTGGCATTAAAAACTGAGGTATGTTCCTGACACTCATTGGAAATGAAGAAGTGGTTTGGATGGGCCGTAAAACATCTTCAACATTACAGACCAAGTCCAGTTGAATGTAACTAACTTCTACTAGCTATATACACTGAAGATTCTGTGCAGTACAATCCATTATAGACCTGTTGCATGTGATTGATGGCTATGACTAGAATACTAAAGACAGTATATTGGCATTCAGTCACACAAATAGATCAAGGTATTCTCCAAAAATACACTGATATAATACAGTTTTATCTATGGTGCAAATTATTGTGCAGTATAGTGCAATATAGACCAGAGGCATGGTGGAAATATGTCAATAAAACAAAAAGTAAAATATCCGGTTTATACTGTAGTGGTGTAGTAGCACAAAGAAGCATACATGTTCAAATAAATACAGAAATAGATAACACACGGAACAGTAGGTAATATACAGTTAATAGAAGTGAAAATGAGACCTACCAATGTTTCAAGGGTATACACCTTTCTCAAGGCAAGCCTTGATGCCTTTAGCTGCTTTTGCAATTAAAAACTGGTTGAAGTTTCCTGAAACTTCGCATGTTTGTGACCATTAAGCTGATCATGCACATGGCAATTTTCAGTCAATTTTAACCACTTTCGAGCCAACCAAAAATACAATACAAAAAACTATGGCAATTTAGAAAAAACATTTTTACGATTTCTTCCAGGCCATTTCAATCCCTGAGGTTGATCAAAACTACCATTTTATATCTTCAATTTCTGGAATCGAGAGTTCGGAAGCTCTAATATATTGTCAGCTTTTGGCTATTTACAGGTAATACCATTTTTGCCAAATCCAACAAACATTCTTCAAATCCACATGAATATCTGTTCAATAATGCACAAAACGATAAACTTGCCATTATTAAACTGATTCCAACACAATCTTCACCAGACCATAGCTAACAAGAGATGTCCAATGTGCATAATCGTGAAACGTAGAAGCATGATGATGTCTTTATAAAACCTGCTCCGTTAAAAGCATAGTAGAATTAAATGACGCTGTTGCATTTCCCAAACTTGATCATTTTTATTCTAAGCACAGATATAATTTCTATGTTTGTCTGCTCCTCGTTGGGTAGGCAGTTTCAGTGTTATTGAGGGGTTCATAAAAACTGGGTCCAAAGGAGGTGGAAGCAGCCTGCATAGGAAGCTGGTTAACGTGCACATTCTAGAGAAAACATTTTCATGTAAATAATTTAGAACAGACAAAACAAAGATTGCAACAGATGTTAGTAGAGATGCTGCCCATAATTTTTATGATACATTAGTCAGAACTTAGCAGCTGCTCACATGAAAAATATGTTATTTTTAATGCATCTATCAATTTCAATACATCTGTGCTGGTGATCTGGGGCATCTGCTAAAATAATAATAGAACAACAATAAATCCTTACAATTAGGAGCTATTAGAACTTTGTGATGAACTGTGCACTGCCATTCCTCTTTTTCTGCCTAACCATTTTTTAGCTGTCTTATTGTTTACATATTTTTATAGGAATTTATATAATTCTATATATGTGTTGTGTCTTCTGAGCAGCAGGAAACACTTAAGTTGATGTGAAGAAACATATAATGATCCACAGTCTAAAGATTGTTGAAAATTTTCTCTAAAGCTTTTAAATGTTTTATCGGGGATGTTTTCAATATATTGTATACATTATTATTTAAAGGGAAACTTAATTTTCTCTACATTATTTCCTATATATAGATTTTATCCACTACGGGGCATATAGAATTACATGTCCCTAGCATCATCATACAAATTCATACTACAGTAATTCAGATGAAAAATTATCATTTTTTTAACCTAAAGCAAATATTAAACTAAAACAAATAGGACCAGAACATAGAAACTGCATGTAAATAGTATTAGTGGTGAGAAATGAATCATGGGGCTCAGTGCTGCAAAGTTAACTCCCTCCCAAAGTCATCATGCTGATTTATTTCAGCATCATTTACTGGATAATAATTCTTTGTGTGAATTTTACATTCACATTTACTTTTTTTCATGAGATTTCCTATGGGTTCTTTCACACTGGTGGCTACGGGCAGTAAAAACAGGTGGCCGAGCTGTGGTTTTATGCCCCCTCCCTCTCTGCCCACTGGAATTTTAACATTACAGTCTAACAAGGCATCATTATTGGGTCTCTGTGCTGGTGGGAGGGATTGTCAGGGTCCTATGCATAGCTTCCTGAAAACATCCTGCATCAGTACTTCCCTCAAGAGCCCTAAGCCTTAATAAAATTAATGAGCTGGCTCTTGGGCAGTTTTTAAGCATATATCAAAATGCCTTCATCTGTGGACCCTAGTCTGGAGGAGTGGATGGTACCAGGAAGGCTGCATTTGCATGCAGGCCATCTTAGGTAACACACACACAATGCTGAGTCTCCAGGATTTTCTTTTAAATTACTTTCAGCAACTTGTTACCATAAAGTTATAATAGTATAAAATTGCTTCCCTTTACCTAAATATAGCATTGGAATTAAATTGTCATTAAACCCAGACTATGAAAAACTGTCATTACATGTTATAAAGCAGAGTGTGCATACTCACCAAGCCACTAAAGCATTTGTTTTCTGTAGAGTGAAATATATCTGTTTGATTCTGTCTTCAACTGTCCCTCCCATCTCCTCTGTGTCCCCACTGCAGCCTGAGATTGCATAGACCAGCTGGTGTCCTCTACTGAGCATGCTCATATTGCAGTTCCCTTCTAGGCTGTTCATTTCCTCTTTTTTCTTATCTATGCAGCCCATGTGACTACAGAGCCACACGTGGGATTATACCCAGTAGTAAATGACACGCCCCTCCCTCTCTCCTCCTCCATGTCCTCCTATTGCTAAACACTATGGGGGCGTGATATAGTATACTGATTGATTACATTCACTAAGATTCACAAAATAGCTTAGTTTTAATATAAATCAGTATTAAATATATCATATGTAATTGCCAATACCTGTAAAGTACAAAAAAGAGCCTTCCGAACAAAATGAAAGCTAGTGTCAATCATCTTTGACTCCACCTACACCATATTAATTCACAAAAAACACACATTTGATGTTCAATAACGATTTATAGGGAGCTGTAAAACAGGTTTTTTTGATAGTTATAATTTAATCTGAACTGCTCTTCTGAAGCTGGGTTTTTTTTAGTCATGTGACTGACCCAGCACTAATCAGGGTTCTTTAGTCACAGACTCACACTATAGAGCGCATACATCAGCAGAGTAATAGAAGTCTCTCCCAAGGATCTTTCTCTGTGGATGCTAAAGAACAGGGAAAGATCATGGGACCAAACAACAGCGCTGTAGGAATAAGGTACTTAGAGGATTAAAAAGAAAAAAAACAAAAAAAAAAAAAACTGCAGTGGCATGATATATATATAATTTATGTGAACAAATTATGGTAATTAACACTTATCTGATTAAAATCACTTTAACCCCTTCGTGCCGATTGTATGCAAATATGCGGCCCCACTGGACTGGGCTTTTTTCTGTGGGGTTGCATATTTGCGTACCTGTCTTTGTGCTGGGAGCTCGCCGTATGGCATGTTCCCAGGACAGAGTGGATCTCACTGAGAGACTAGGGTCCCGTGGAAATGATCAGGACCCAGAACTCCAGATTTCGGGTCATCTGATTGCTGTGATAGCATAATAATAATAAAAATAAAATAAACATCCCTAGATCAAGGTTTGATCTAGGTCAGTGCCAGGGTTAGTGTTTGGGACAAGGTCAGGGTCAAGGGTCAGAATTTTTTTTTAAGTAGTATCAATGTCAGTGTATTTTAGGCAGGATAAAAAAAATGCAAAATGCAAAATGCACACTACTATTTCTGGGCCGTTCTAGGGGTACAAACAACAATTAACATACACATTAGTGGTATCACTGCGATCATCAGGAGCAGGAGAATTTATTTTGAGTTGTTCTTTGGTGGTAGGTTATGGTAGTAGCAAGAAAGCTTTTTTACTATTTTGGGCAAATTTTCCTTTGATAAAAAAAAAAAAAAAATCAAGGAGATATCCATTACCATTCACCACCAAATGAAAGCCCAATTTGTCCTGAAAAACACAAGGTATAATCCACCTGGATGCAGAAAGTAGTTGTGATGATATGTACGGTTTTACTAACACATGTCAAAGTTGCAAAATTGTGCTTAGGCATTTAGATTTGTTTTACTCTTAGGTGCGAAGGAGTTAAGGTACAATGGTGGGAAAGAGTAGTAAGATGTTGAATCTACTGGAAAACTTAGAAGAAACGAAAATTGTATACATTTCTACTCATTCCAAAGGTTGGAAGTTTTATAAACAGATCTGTATAATGCCCAATGAGGTCAACTTTGAGCTGGTAGTTCACTGCACTATTGCTGATGGACAGGTACCCACAGGTATGTATAAATGAAGTATTGTTGGATGGGGATGGTGGAATTTGTGCAGCATGAGAACAAAGCTATTCAACAATTTGAAACCATCAAAAAAGCTATGGGATATGGAACAGTATGAGAGAAAGTTTAATGAATACCACTTATAGAATGATATTGGGTCTATGTTTTAATGCCATAACCGATTTACCTGGGTTATTTTTAAAATATGTGCTTGGATGAAATAGATTAAGCATTTAACGAGTGCATGTTTGACTATTTTGGCAATAAATCAAACATACGCATGAAAAGAATGGAACGGTGTTGACATTTGATTTTCTGCAAAGACAGGGAATGAGAGCCAATAGTTTACGAGCAGTGCTGATCTCCAAAAATATTCATTGAAGGTAGAACATATGTGCGGAGACCACAGAGGTTGCAGCAAGACAACCAGAAACCCCTGTTCTGGGAGAGTATGCATTCTTTTATACACAAACCCTTGGAGGTGAGAAGAAATCTGCGTTAGGGGATAAATACTTATGCTGCCGCAGAAGTCAATCAAATGTTACAGGGGCTTGGCAAGGGGCGATGTGCCATAATTATTACATTGATTTGTCTGTCCCTGTGGGCATATCTCATTTGTATTCCATACGCCATGGCTCATTAGTATAGTGTGTTGCAAAGGCTTTGACATTTTTGGCTGAAGTGGCTTACGATTTGGAAGAGTTCCTCCTCACTGAGCCGGCTTATTTTAGAGAATCATGAAAACGTGAAATGTTACAGAAATGCTATCTGATTCCCACTGTTGGTATAATGTTTCATTTTGAAACTTGTCTATAGAATCTCCTAGGACTTCTGGATTCATATGACAGAAGTGACAGCTGCTGAACTGAGCACTGTAATTGGACGAATAGAATAAGTGTATTTGATGTATTTTTACACTTACAGAAAACTGATCTGTAAATGTAGTAAGTTTATCTGCAATTGACCTCCTTCTGACCCGCACTTGACTCACTTTAAGCTATATCAACCTTACGCTGCTTTGCAATGTCATTGATTTGTATGGGGAGAGAAGCAGTTCTGACGCAAACAAAAGTCTGATCTAAGACAGTAATGAGGCGGCATGCCCAAATCTGTTTGAAGATCACGTGAAGTGCAATGGATCCTTATATGATAAGGATCAATGGAGTAGGACAAAACACAATAAATCTCTAGCATATACACTATTCAGCATGTACTGTATTACACATGTGTATTACTTTTCTACTTTCTGTGAATGGGCATGGTCTAGAGCAGACTTTCTCAACAATGGTTTTGTGGACCCTCGGGTTCCCCCAAAGCTTACATGGGGTTCCTTGAGCAATGAACAATGATATATTGACCTCCCACTTACTACACTTACTATGACCACTAATGTAAGGGAACAATTTCCAACTGACATTCAATGAAAGGGGTCACTTCTGCACTAATGTAAGGGATCTCTTCTTTCCACTGACTACCAATATAAGGGGGCATTTGTCCACTGATAACCAGTATAAGGAGGCATATGCCAACCGATAACCAGTAAAAGGAGGCATATGCCCACAGATGATCAATGTAAGTGTGCATTTGTCCACTGACAACCAAGGCAAGAAGCCATTTGTCCGCTGGCGACCAATGTAAGGGGACACTTTTCTACTGATGACTATTTTTGTCAAACACGGCAAGTGTTGTAAAATTATCCGTTCTGGTTGTCAAATATTCTGGGTATGCAATATTTAAAACTTTCTGATCATGCTATTTTACTGTGAAATAGATATATTTTTTGAGCAGGGATTCCTCAAAACCTTAAAATAATTTCAAGGTTCCTTCAGGGAAAAAAAGTTAAGAATGGCTGGTCTAGAGACTGACTGCAATGCGTTTCTGACACTGGTTTTATTGGATTTCTTTTCAGTTAAGATAAAAACATAGGGACTACAGTTATTTACAGTACGCTGGTTTCTACCCTATACACAGATTGGTGTGGCGATTAAAATTAATAGGGATTTATCCACTGACAATTTTGGTAGGGAAGCCTCTCTTTCAAAGTCTTCTTATTTACCGGTTTTCCTTTCAAAGGTCTACAAAAAACGATGACTTGAAGAAATGGTTTCAGAGACACTTCTCTGTTTTCCTATAGAAACTGAAATATGAGATGGCTGTTGTCTAATTGACCGCTTTCAATCAGATGGCTGTTACACAAACATATGGTCAAAAACAAGTGTGTACATTTTTGGATACATCTCCAGCCATGCTCTGAGTACAATGGTTCTTACTGAGGATTTCATCTGTAAAATTATACAGCCCAAGGTACTAAAGGAGAGTCATATATTTTACTGTCCATAGAGTTTTTTTTAACAAACTTTATTGGCAGATGGTGGGGAAAAAAGTAAAAAGAATGTTAAAAGATAAACAACCAAAAGTTTTGAAAACCTTACCCAATTGTTACTGTTCTTTCCAGCACCAGAATTATTTGTGTGTGGCTCACCCTTCCTTCTCCAGTGCCTCTTATTTATGAAAGGAAGTGGCTAAAAAACATTGTGAGCCAGTTGAACTTTGTGTTCCAATTGTTTTCTACTGTCTAAGTCCATATTTGCATAAGGAAAGGAGCAGTCATACATTATCAATAACAGTGGAAAATCTCATCATTTTGCAGGTACATCTATCCCACTGGCAGGTCATCAGAAGAACTGATATTAAAAAGACACAGAACATAGTTTTATTATCACAAAAGAAAGAGACACAATAGTAAACCTGTACACTTGCCCACATATCCTGCATGCCACTGTAAGGCTACCACCGATAACATTGCTTCTCAACCCTGGCATCATCTGCTAGAAATGTCCCACCTTGGAAACAAAGTTGTTTTCAAAATCAGGCGAAGACTTTTAAAGAAAGTCAGGCTGTATTGGCAAGTACTAATAGTTTAGGAAACTCATTTCAGGTTCTAAGTGGGACATCCTCATTGCTGAAGAATGGAAAGTAGAGAGGGAATACAGATTTCCTTCTGAGTTTGAAAAACATCTACAAACCAGCCAACTTTCTAGATGAACTACTAACCTTGTATAATACTTTACCATCTGACTAGTCGTAAATGATTTTAGATAGCACATTGATAGTTGCTTAACTTAAAGTGGAGTTCCACCTGAAAATAAATAAATAAATAAATAAAAGTCAGCAGCTACCAAAATTGTAGCTGCTGACTTTTAAAATACAGCCATTTAACATACTATTTGTATACTTATCAGAAAACCAATAAAAATTGTTAATATAAAATACAGCCACTTACCTCGGTCCAGCAGTGTCCTCACCACCGCTGGTTTCACCAGCTGTCTTCTCTCCCTGGCGCCGGCATCTTCAGTGTGGGCACCCGGCTGTGACAGCTTGCAGCTTCACAGCCGGATGCCCACGGCGTATGTGCAAGAAGCACTGTGCTTTGTGAATAGCCCCGTAGTCTTCTGTGACCTGTCACGTGTCCCAGAAGACTACGGGGGGGGGGGGGGACAACTTCCGCTTCCGATCGCCTAGGTGATCACAGCGGAAGTGGGAGCGGGTACTTGTCAAATTCGTGTACCCACGCCCCAAAGGTGCCAACCCTAATGGGGAGCAGGGAAAAAGGCTTAAAGTGGAACTTCCCCTTTTGGGTGGAGCTCCGCTTTAAGGTAGACATAGGTTCTTGTACACAGTATTATAGTCAGCTTAAAGTGTTACTAAACCCACAACAGTAAAATCAGTCTATATATGCAGTAAAGCATGCTTGTTATACTCACTGTGGAACCTAAAGGGTTAATCCTCTGCATTGTGTAAAAAGTCTGTTTGATCCTGACTTCTCTGATTCTCCCCTTCTTCTACTGTCCCCAATCCATCTGCTAGAGTACAAAGCTCTAAGAGTCACTCTGCACATGCTCAGTTTAGAGTATATAGCTAGAGAGGTTTTTTTTTTCTTTGGGAGGGTGCATGTGATCAGCACAGGGCCAATCAGCACTGTCCAGACAGAGGGTCAAGGGTTATGCAGCCTGATAGGACAGTCAGAGGAGAATTAAAACACCTCCTACAAGCTTTAACCAGTGCTCAGTTGGACACTGATAGAAGTCACAAGACTGCTATATAAAGCTGATGAGAAAAGGTAATGGGGAGCGGATGCCTCTCAGAACCAGCCCAGGAGTCCAGTGTGTTTAGTGTGTAGAGTGGCACCGCGCTAGCTATGCTCTCTGATGCATTTCACCCTGCCCATCGGGGCTTGGTCACAGAGGTGAGAGGAGAACAGGCTGCTAGGGGATATATTCTTAGCATCATTGGCTGTGAAGTGAATCAGGAGTGTGTGTGTGTGTGTAGGTAGGAAAAAAAAAACCCAATATAAAGGGAATAAAAAAAAAATTGTTCTCTCACTGAAGATTTTGAAATTAATGCTAAACAAATAGAAAATATGTTCCTGGAGCGGGGCTATAACAAACATTTAATCACTTAAGCTTATCAATCAGTGGAGAATACACCTAGAGAAGATCTGCTGAGCAGTGAGAGGACCTTTAGTAAAAGGATGAAAACCAAGGCAGTTTCTACACCTTTGGTTTTCTCAACACGGTATAGCAATCAATACCAGAACTTAAGAAGTATCATCTCTCAATATTTACCTATTTTATATGGAGACCTTGATTACAAGACCATTTTATCGGACGGACAAAGTGAAATTTGTGGCTAGAAGGCCAAATCTATAGGAAAAATACCGTAGTTTCACCCTGCTTGTTTCTGTCAAAACAACCTGAATATACCTGGCTACACACTACAGGTTTTTGCAATGCTATCGGATGCTCAAATTGTCAGTTTTTTGGGGATTCCCACATTGTTACTTCTTGTACTAATGGCAAGGACTATAGTATTAGACAACTTGTTTATTGTCACACTTGATTCATAATATATGTAATCACCTGCCAAGCCTGCAATGTACAATATGTGGGTCTCTGTGACAGAATGCGTGATCACTTATCCAATATAAAAACCAGTAAAGAAACAAATATTTCCAGATACTTCAGATTACATCACAATTTCAATGACCAGTCTCTTAAAGTGCAAATTATTGAACGCACAGATCCGCATAACAGAGGGGGTGATCAATTCTCTCTACTCTGCAAAAGAAAAGTTTTTTGGATATTCAAACTTGAGACCCAGATACCCAGTTTTGAGTGGGATGTCACCCACTTTTATGAGTAAGTTCATTAATACAGCAGCCTTTCCATGGGCAATAAACAAGAAAACAAAACAATTTTTTCTTCCTTGCCTAAGAAAAACTTTCTGTATGTCCTAAATTATTTCCCTGATCAGGACAACAGAGCTTTGATATTAAATCACACTTTTAGCTTTGGATTTTTTTCCCTTTTCACATTTTTTCTTCACACTGCCACCCCCCTTTTTTTTCCTTTTCAGTTTTTCTTCTCCTCCTTCCCCCTTTTTATGAAAGTTTTTTTCTAATAATTTTTATAATTTTTTATTTTCTTTCTTGAATCTTCCATTATTCTTTTACAAAATTTTCACAGTATATTCTTTATATTATTTCTTCAATTTATATGACTTTATTTAATTTATTCTATTTTTCTTTTTTCTTCTTTTCTTTCTTCATCCTTTATTACGATTTTTTACTGTGCGCTTTTTTCTTTCACTTTCCCCTTTATTTTTTATTTTTCTTCATTATTCCATCTAATTATTTTTTGCAGTTTTGTATTTGCTTGCATTATTTATCCTACTTATTTTATGAATTCTTATTTTTAAATCTTCTTACTATTTTTTATTTTTGTTTCCATTCTTCGTTCCTTTCCTTTTTTTTTTCTTTATTCTGATTTCCTTTGTTTTGGTATATTTTTTCCTACCTACGCACACACACACACACACACACACACACACACACACACACACAAACAAACACAAACACACACAACTGATTCACTTTCGGCCAATGATGCTGAGAATATATCCCCTAGCAGCCTGTTCTCTCATCTCTGTAACTTTGCCCTAATGGGCAGGGCAAAACGCATCAGAGGGCCTGGCTGAGGCCACTCTACACACTCAACATGCTGGATTCATGGGGCTGGTTCTGAGAGGCATCTGCTACAACTTGCTGTACTCTAGACACTGGAACGGACCCAGGACGCTGCTCGCTTTACTCCTATGCCAGCGGAATGATTGTTTTCTGTGAATCCGGCTGATAAGAATAGGTATTTTGCAGTTTATAGTTACTAAAATAACTGCATTTCCATGTTCAGTGTACTGCGGAAGACCAGATACAATGGATGCAAGGTCCTTGGTGTAGTAGCCCCTTAAGTTCCTTTCTTGTCCATGGGATTGTAATATGGATACATATCCTGAATACGGCAGCCAGGCTCATCCACCTTACCCACCGCTCCATTTCCGCCACCCTCCTCTGCCAATCCCTCCACTGGCTTCCGATTGCCCAACGGATCAAATTCAAAATCCTAACTCTGACGCACAAAGCTGTCCATCATACTGCCCCGAACTACATCACCGACCTAATATCCAAGTACCAACCTACACGCATTCTCTGCTCCTCACAAGACCTCCTTCTCTCTAGTTCCCTAGTCTCCTCCTCCCATGCCCGCCTCCAGGAATTCTCCAGGGCGTCACCCATACTCTGGAACTCCCTACCCCAATCCATCAGACTATCATCTACTGTCCTCTCATTTAGGCTCACCCTGAAAACCCACCTCTTCAGGGAAGCCTACCCCACCCCCTACTAATTGCCGATCTCCTCCACTCTTCCAACCACTCCATCCCCCACAGCTATCTCCTCCTGTACCACTATCCCCGCCCTCCTAGATTGTAAGCTCGAAAGAGTAGGGCCCTCGAACCCCTCGTGTATCACATTGTATTGGTATTGTTCTGTCACATGTTCTTTCTCCCTTTGTAATGTACAGCGCTGAGCGAACTATCGGCGCTTTATAAATACTGTATACTAATAATATCCTGGTGTGTTAGCTTGTTTTACAAATTTATTAGAACCTGTTCACACCACATGCTCTGGCCAACACAGTCCCAATGTATGGACAAGGCAAAAAGCCTAGTTTTGTATTCTGTCTTATACTGTATATACTACAGTGTGTCCCTAAAGTCTAGTCACATAGGCAAAATGCATATTTAATCTGGGAAGAAAAAAACATATAGTTAGTGATATTTCCTGTGTGTCCAGGCTTTAGGACCACCCTGTACAATGCATAAAAACAAGGCATAGCAGTGCATGCAAATGCCCCACTGCACAAACGGGTTCCAGTTTTTGCACCTAAGCTAGTGTCGCCTAGTCTTGGGTGTGATGCCCAACTATAATACCTTGGTCCTGTGTCCCAGTGGCGAGGAAACAGTCCTCTGATGGAATCACCCAATGGAAGTGACAGGTGGCCCTTCACACCTACCTATTGGACCAGCAGTCATGGGAGGGATGGGGGCATAAGTAAGCAAAGTCCTGCTCCTCTATCTTATATTACTCAGTACTGGGGAATATATCAGCTGCATGGTGCCTTTAGGCAATACTGGTGACTAGCCCTTAGCCCTCTGCTTTCTTTTTATGGGCACAGCTTTCATAGTACAGGTCCTTTTTACCATCAAATCTATGAAATAAAATCCTGCAGTACAATGACTTTACAGGTCCTCTTTAACGTCAAATCTATCAAGTAAAAGCTTGTTTACACGTGTTCAGACAAGTGTAAACAAGCAAAGCAATAATTCACAGGAAAATCTGCATTAGCCAACTGCTTAATATTACTGGTGTGTTGGGAAATTAATACATGGATATTACATAGAGGCAATGGAATCATTAAATTGATACCATTCCATTACTAATGAATATCTGGTAAGTATGGAATGAATTAAAAAATTGTTGACAAAAGAGAAAGAGCATAGACTTGGAGTATTTAAAACTGTAACACAAGGAATAATTCTTTAGCATTATTTGTATAATATCCACAAAATATATGTACAAAACCATCCCTCGCACATGGCAAAGTGAGAATTCTTTCATAGGTGGCACCCTCCAGGGGAGACATGAGGCAAGGCACCTTGCCCTAAAGTTTCTCAGCTATATTCTACTGCAAGAGCTGCAAAAGCAGTGTTTATAGTGGCAAGAACCACCCTTATCCTTAAGGGTGCTCTATAATGAGGTGGAATGCTCCTACACTTACACAGTATTATAGACAGATTTTCCACCTCTGTTATTGGGAAACCTTTTTATCCTGTCAAAGTCTACCTCTAAAAAAATCAAAATATTTGACCTCTACTAGTCGACCTCTATTAGTCAACCACTGGATACCAGGTCCACAGGATATATACATCAAGAATAATTCTATAAAAAGTGAATGGTTTAAATAACTGGGGATGTCTTGTAGCAGAACCTTTGCACCTTCCTAAATACAATTGACCTGGTCTGAGAATGGTAGAGCATCTTCTCTCAAGCCTCTGTTAATGTGCTCACCCACAATGGAGACACGTTTACTTACCCTGACTACAGGTACAGTGGTCCTGAAAGGGCTAACCAACCTACGAGAGAGGACTGAAAAGGGCAGGAAGCAGTCAGCAGTAGTCAATTAGGTGTTGTGAGGAGCAGGACAAACTTGAGGGAAGGAGCTGTGTACTGTTTGGGCTACTAAGACACTGCTGAGCTGTGGTATCCTCGCTTTGGACCCCTGGAGCAGCCAAAGACTTTAAACCCTGCTATGGGACAAGGTTTTGCTGGTGGTGAGCCAAAGGCTTGCTTGATGGATTGTTCTGTTTGTTTTAATGCTGAAAGTATGCTAGTTTTCATTTACCTTTTGAAAACATGGTTCAAACACAGTTGGCTGGTGAGCTGGACACCCCCCAAATACCACACATGTAAGAAATAGAATTGTTCTGAATAAAAAAACAATAACTACAAAAAAGTTTACTACTGCAGACATTGTGTCTGCTCTACATATTTAGAAGTATGTAATATGTTCATTAAGGACCAATTAGGGTCCTTAGGATGTTATGGACACATTTGCTTTTACTGTATGTAGCAGTGTGAACACTGTAAGGCTTGTACTGCACTTTAAAAACTATGGCTGCACCTTCAAAGTATCCGGCCACCTCTTTTTTGGGGGCAGTATTATGTGTCCTCATCCATGCAATTAGGTACAGAGAATGCACTGCAGATGACATGTCCTAATTTATTTTGGAAACGTACATATTAACCAGCACACCACGGATCTCCAATATGGTCCAAAAAAGGTTTTTAATCCAAAAAGGTCACATCACAAAAGAAAGTGCAACGTTTCAGAGCCACACAGCACCTCTTCGTCAGGCATGTGATAAGGATTTATTCTGGCACAAAAGGTATTACGGACTAAATAAAAATGAGAGATAGAAGGGGAATAACCAAAATGTAGTATGAAAGTAAAGAGGCTCATATCAGCATGTGGGACATAACAGTAAGTTGAACCCCTTATGCCGTAAATTGATTGTGCATAGCGTCTTTCCCCCCCCCCCCCATTACCACGAACTGCAGTAAGCAATATCTAGTTCTTGACCTTCCACACAATAACCTCTCAAAAATGCTTCCTTGGCTCACACAAAATAATCAGGGACTTCTATGTGCACTTAAGAAGAAACAGTTAATCACTATGCTGTGTAATAGTCTATAAAAGATGTTCTCCATCTCAGGGGAAGGATTATACTCTTTCAGCAGCATATATGGAAACGTGGCCAACTGGACCAACTATGCAGGTTCAATGGTGCTTACAGTCTCTAAATGGCTGCAGCCCTCAGCAAATGTTTCCTTACACTTGTTCTGACTGTGCAGCACTAAATCAATGCATAGATATGAAGCCAGGCTAAAGGACTGCACTGAGACATGGGATAGGGAGACTGTCTCTGTGGCTAGGGCTACCTAAAATCTTGAGAGATCTGTTATTCAAAAATGGACCACAGCTTTTGTGGTTGATCTCTGGTCCTACTTCTCCTCTTTTTATTTCCCAGTGAAGCTGTATATCTCAATTGGTAGTCAATAGGAAGGTGAGGAAGAGGAGGTGGGTCACAGCACGACCATATACTCTGTGCTTTATATTTGCATTAGAGAGCATTCAAGTATTTAGTGATCCCAAGGTGCTTTGAAAATAGTCCAACAGCCTAGTAAATGCCTGATCTGTGTACTTGGGCCATACTTCAAGGCAAGGTGAGTTTACTTTAAGGAGGTGTTCTGTAGCCTTGGTTATTCAAAGCAATTTTTCTGTATTACCCATAGTGTCAATTTACACTGATATTCTTTGTAAGTGAAAAATAAACCTTCCAGTCTTTCAGTCCCACCATATTACATGCTTTTGCACCAATAACATTGTTCTTTCAATCTTTACAAATAGATCATGACCATAGGTCAATATGATCACAGGTGAAGATTACGCCACATGGATTGATTTTTAACCTATAAGCCTCTTTCATATACTCAGTTCTTACTACAGATCAATACACCATCACTGGCCAATGGGAATGTGCATTAGGCATAATAGAGTGGCCAAGCTTCTACACAACTTGGTAGGTATTTGGTTGCAGCAGAGGGGCCTGGAGGATGCTGCAGGTAAGCACAGACATCTCCAGGTACCATGCACTTTATACCTATTAGTAGCATTTTTTTTTTTTTGTATGTGCATATTCTCATTCCCCTTATAAAAGTGTGCAAGAGAAAAGAACTCTTTCAAATTAAGGTTGAGAACTGCAGTGTTTCTTCTGGAAGATCAGTTTAATCATCAGGAAATTCTCTTCTCCAGTTCCCAGGCGTAAAGTTTCTCTAGAGGATGAGATGTGTATTTCCCCATATGCCATATGGTCTCCTCTATCAAAGTCCATTACCATTACTATCAGTAGCCATCGTAGCGGCACTGAACTGCCTTTCCATGTAAAATTTGAAGACCTGCATTAGCTGTGCTGTACTAACACTGTCCAGTAATTTCAGCATCTCTTGATTGATTATGGAACTTGTAACCATCCTGCTAAAAAGGTACTCTTGTGGCAACTTCAGACTGGATTTCTCACCATCCAGGCCTTCCAGAATTGCCCACACTGGGTCCATGTAATTTTGTGAGTTTCTAAAAGTGTTCCTTCTAACATGTAATAAATTAATAAGTTATTGTCAGCATTATCTTAATTTGTTTAGTTTGAGCAAGGTCTGATCTTTTCCTTCAAGGTGGAAATTTTATCTCGTGTTTCCTTATTCTTCCCATTCCCAGGCTTTTTTTTCTTCAATTGTTGTTGCTGCTACCTTCCTGCCCTTCTACCAACTCTCTGCTGAATCAATAAACCCTTCTGGGAGCCACCCTTAAGGTCTAGCTAATAGTATTGAGTCACATTCAACTGGACTTGTTCTGTAATGTTGAAGACGTTTTGTACCTTATACAAACCACTTGTTCAGTTCGATAAGTGTCAGGAAGATATTGCAGCATTTATATGCACACCTTAAAGAGGAACTTCAGTCCCTGTAATTTGGTCTTCCCCCCCGCCACCACATTTACAAATTCAGTGCTCATGCAAATGAGGGTTTGCCACACATGCCCAGTCACCTGACACAGGTATGAGGTGCAGATCCGTCATCTCATACCTGTGTCGACGTCACGCCTGGGCAGAAACCCTGAACATGTGCAGATGTGCTGAAGCTTTCCAGTGGGTCCCAAAGCCCCTGCAACAATGGAAGGATCCCATTGCAGTGGATGATACATAATCACAGTGGAAGGCTGAGGAGCAGGAAGATCTCACCTAATCAAGCGCTTTTGACCTACTCAGATACAGGGGATCAACATATTGCAGTGAGTGCTGTTCTGGAGGGGGAGCATGAGTGTCAGCAGGGATCACTTGTCATATCATTTGGCACCACGTATATCACCAATTCACTAATTTTTGTTAGGGATGTGGAAGGTGTTGTGTGGCACTGGGACATTGCTTATTCAAAAACAAGGAATGAACTGGTTAAACCATTGGACATTGTTTTTGGATGTATGGACATTTGCATACACTGTGACAGGAGGAGGTGCATTATAGCACCATATCACGGATACAATTTATATCATTTAGTCGATGTGTTGTTTGGTATAATTATTGCTTCACTTAGCACAAATCTTTTTACAAGTGGGGGAGGTGCATTATAGCACATCCACTAATATACATAGTTAGTCTGGCTGAAAAAAGACAAAAGTCCATCCAGTTCAACCATTAAAAAAAAAAGTAAGTTGGAGACATCCTGTAAGGACGTTAATCCACTGCACAGCTTGGCGTCATCTGCAAAGACTGAAATGGGATTTTTAATCCCAGACCCTATATCGTTTATATATATATATATTAAAAAGTAAGGGTCCCAACACTGAACCCTGGGGTACACCACTGATGACCCCAGACCGTTCAGAGTATGAATCATTAACCACTACTCTCTGAATACGATCTTTTAGCCAGTTTTCTATCCATTTACATACAGAATTTTCCAAGCCTGTAGACTTTACCTTACACATTAGCCATGTGTGGGAAACTGTGTCAAACACTTCTGCAAAATCCAAGTATACCGCGTCCACCGCCACCCCTCTGTCCAAGGTTTTGCTCACCTCCTCATAAAAAGAAATCAGATTTGTTTAACAACTTCTGTCTTTCATGAATCCATGCTGTCTGTTGCTTAAAATATTTTTTTTCCAGCAAGAACTCATCTATGTGGTCTTTTATTAAACTCTCCAGTATCTTCCCAACTATAGAAGTTAAACTAACAGGTCTATAATTACTTGGTAAAGATTTTGACCTCTTTTTAAATATTGGCACCACATTGGCCTTATGCCAACCCAGTGGTACTATGGCAGTCAATAAAGAGTCCCTAAAAATTAGGAACAATGACTTTGAAATGACAGAGCTCAATTCTTTAAGGACCCGTGGGTGTATGCCATCCAGTCCAGGTGCTTTATTTACCTTTATTCTGTCTAAATATTTTTGGATCATATCAATTGTGAGCCAATGTGGATCATCTGGAGCTGTGTCAATACTTTTTGGGTATTTCAATTGTAGTTGCATGTAGGTAGAGTTGTTCACTTATACACATTCTCAGCAAGTTGGGAGGTGTTTTGTAGCATATTTACACAGACTCTTTATTGTGGTTTTCAAGAAGGAGCAGGATTGGCAGTGCAGCATTTATTCAATTTCACATATCAAACTCATGTCAGGTGCTAGCAGCAGCCTTCATATCCCTACATACCATCCACTGTGCAGGTTTTCTTTACTCAACAATAATAAACTGTCCATTATCACTAGACACAGTTTATCAGCATACGTATTCCTCTTTACCTTGGAAATAGCAAGATTGCCTGAGCTATATTAAATACCGTATTTTCCGGGCGTATAAGGCGACTGGGTGTAAAAGAAGAACCCCCTTATTTTCCAGTAAAACATAGGTTTTGGGCTATACTCACCGTATAAGACTACCCCCCTTCTGAGGCAACACCATTTAAAAACATCAGGTTTTTTAATTGAAATGGTTATGACTTATCGGTAGTTAAAATCCTTCAAAATCCTCATGTTCATCCTCTGACATCATAAGTTCATGAATGACATCTTGTGATACATTTGTAAGACAGTCATCATATGGATCAAATTCCAAATCAGATGGTTACCGCTGGATGTGCGGTAATACGGTAGCTTCAGCTACATACAGTATACAGTATATATACAGCCCGCTGGATGTGCAGTAATGTACATACAGTATACCGCGCTGAGCCAAGCTGGCTCAAAACAAATGTCCCTATGAAAGATTAATCTGTCAGACCCCTGAATGTGCGGTATATACAGTATACTGAGCCAAGCTGTTTCAAATGTACCGGTACGTCCCTACTGTAATCAGCCCGCTGGATGTGTGTATGTACAGTAGCTGAGGCTACATACAGTATACGCTGGGCCAATCACGGCGAGCGATGTATTCTACTAATGAATACAAAGCCTGCTCGGATTGGCTGAGGTTGTGACATCATCAGCCCACCTCTCTGATTTAGCCAATCCGAGCAGGCTTTGTATTCATTAGTAGAATACATCACTCGCCGTGATTGGCCCAGTGTATACTGTATGTAGCCGCAGCTACCGTACATATACGCATCCAGCGGGCTGATTACAGTAGGGACGTACCGGTACGTTTTGAAACTGCTTGGCTCGGCGCAGTATACTGTATATACCGCACATCCAGCGGGCTGACAGATTAATCTGTCATAGGGACATTTGTTTTGAGCCAGCTTGGCTCAGCACGGTATACTGTATGTACAGTATTACCACACATCCAGCCAGCTTGACCCAAACAAACTCAAGGTTCACATTTTATACCTTGCGTATAAGACGACCCCCAATTTTTGGGGTATATTTTTAAGTATAAAAAGTAGTCTTATACAGAAAAAGAATGTGGTTCCTGGTAGCATTTGTATTGCTTTATGATTTTAGAGTCTCTAAAGCTGTTTAATTACTTTAAAATGCCACAAATCTGAGTTTCCAATTGTTCCAAACAATCACAATGGACTCTTTTAATCCATGAAGCTTAAGCAATATGAAAACCATTAGCTGCTTAGACCAGACATATGTCATAATAATTTTCAATTATGCCTTATTTTTCTTGTTCAAATTTATTTTCTACAGTTAATAATAAAAGCTGTATTTTATTAGAGATTTGTACACAACTGCTAATTAGACATGACTAGTTTAGCACTGATGTTACTGCGCCAACTACCAATATCCTCTTAGGTTGCTTATATTTTTATTGTTTGCCACAAGACTGTACTGGGGCTCTATAATTCAATACATTTAAACTTTGTGTTATGGCAATCATTTTTAGTACTCAGCCCACAATTAAATTATTAGATGCTTTTTTTGTGATGTGTTTAATAGCATTTAATTTGTGATACTGCTCGAGTCAGAACCTTAAGATTATATATTTGCTAAATTACTCATCATTGACAAGTCTTTTTATTAGAAAAATGTATTCCGTTGTCATAATTTAGAGTGTGCCATAATGTACAAAATATTTCAACCTCAAAAACCGGCTTTATTAATAAATAATGTTTTGGTTAACACGTTTGGTAGCTATTTTTCAAATTCTGTCATTATAGTCTTCCTCCCTTCATGCATCTTAGTTGGGGTTGCAGAACATCAGACTAAGGCAGCTGTTCTAGTTAAATTTCACTCTCAGATACTCTAAATACACAAATGGAATACATATATTCTAGAGGATTTGTGTTTTCCTCCATTGGTTCTATACGTATGCAGGACAAGAGACATGATTTTTCTCTGCCTCGGTTAAGTAACAATGCCCTTGTCACTGTCAGTCTGTGGCTAGACAATGAAAGGAATAGCAGCAGACTGATGACCTCATCTTTCTAACACTCTGCTCTCTCCTCCTATCAGCATGTTTCTTGGTTGCAAATGAGCACTGCAGTACAGCTGACTATAGAACTGCACTAAAGTGCCTCCCTCCCACGCATGCTCTGTCAGGGGAAATTAAGCTTCAGAATGAGCAGCTGACTGCTTTGAGCAATCTTACAGCCAGCAAAGTACACAGAGCTTACAGAGGGAGGCGGATCATTGTATATTAAGAGAGCTAACCAGACTCCCAGACAATCTACAGACTGATGATTCCATGCAACATCACAGGAACAGTCTGATTCAACAGATCTTCCACTAAACTTTCAGTCAATAGACACTGCACAGTCTGTACTACCTTCAGTAGTCGTCGTGAGTACCAGTATTTTGGACTCTAAGGGTGGGAGAAATATTTCTGGGGGGCCTCTGAGCCCACCATGTGGGATGTTTATCTGCTTATGCAGCAGTGTTCCACTTCTATTACACTGCTTATTGGTCAAGTGCGGACTGTGAGGGAGGATGTTACATTGATCCGTCAGTATGCAAAAATGAAGGGAACACACTCTTGAAACCTGGCTTAGGGATATTGGAGAAAATGTTTCTCCGCTTGAGACTGAAGTTAAAGTTGCCATGAATAAGATCAATGCCAATATCACTAAGGTAGAGGATTTTGAATATTGGCTACGCCAAAATAATGTACATATTGTGGGCCTTCCAGAACAAGTTGAAGATAATGACCCTTCTGGGTTTGCTGAGCATTGGCTCCTGGACACCTTTGGTAGGGACTGTAAATTTTTGTTAAATAAAATAAACTTAATGCTGATCTGTTAATGTAAAATATACATACAAAATCATCAAACAATTGAATATGAAAACATCAAATATACATAAAATATGCATAAATCATAAAAATGAAATGTCCATAGAAACAAGTTCATGTGCATATAAATTAGAACAGTGAATCGTGGTTATAGCTTTACATCAACTTCCTTCACATGGGATTTCTCAAGTGCTCATATAACCAACACCATCTCTTAAAGTGCTGCAAAACATGCAGATTGTGCCACCTCAGTGCTCACAGAACTCTCACCTTAGGAAATTAGAATGCGCTTAAGATAATAAATAAATTGGGGTTCTTCCACCGTTTTAGAACCACTTAATGCCCTCTTTCCTTTCATTTGATCTCCGAACCAGAGAAAAAAACGGTCCCTTTAAGGGTCGCTTAAGGATCAAATCTCTGGACCTGATCAGATCACTCCTAGTGGCGGCAGATCTTGGACAGACTTGTAGCTCCATTCATTGCTGTGGAGCATGCCCATCAGGTCACCAGGTCCACCAGGTAATCTTCTGAGGCCTTTTCTCATTTGACTTTTGCATTTTCGAGATAAACAAAATATATTGTGCAGGGCTAGGACCCTGAAAGAAATCAGCTACAATAGCTCCAAAATTATGTATTTTCCTAATTTTTCTCTGAAGCTGCAAAAATACCAGGCTCATTTCCAAAAGGTTAGAAAGTGATTGCAGCAGCTGCAATATTCCATGCTATACCCGGCCTGCCTTTGGGTGGTTTATGATGGGGGGTGTATTTTTTAGACTCTCCTCAAGCTGCCAGAGGTTGGCTTGATTGCCATTTTAGCCACTGTACCATGGGCTACAGTTATCTCTGTGAGGTGCCTCAGGTTTTAGACCTTGAAGTTTGGATTTTTACTGTAGCTATTGTGACAGTGCAAGACAGAGTTTGCATGTCTGCTTACTGCAATGTTACAGAGCATAGACTTGGAGCGGAGAAAATTGCTTTTGCAGCTTTCTCCAGATCTTGGTATTGCTGGATGGGGCTCTGTAGTGTGAAGATTCCTAAGAGTCTTGGGTGGGACGGAATCTCCAACCCTGTGTCCGGGTGTTGTGGATAACCAGCAAGGTGTGTGACCAGGTGCACACAGCCCTTATAATGATGGGCTTGAGAGAGCAGTTGGTGGTGAAAGTTGGAGTGGCTTGAAAACAGAGCCCTGTCAGAACAGCTGTGGGTTGCTGGCTGGAGACTACAACCCATGTAAGGGGGATTCTGGGCCCAAGGACGTTGAAAGTCTGCCAGCTCTGAGTGACTAGCGGCGAAGGAAGCTGTGTAGGCCAGTGACTCCAGGGGGGGCTGGAGAGAATCCGAAAGTCTCTGGTAGGTGCCAGCTGGGGATGCTGGGAAATTCCTGTCAATATGCCTTGTGGGCCTGAACAGCAAGGTTCTGTCATCTCTGTCCGAGAGAGAGAGAACGCCTGATTAGCGAGTGGTCTGGAAGACCAAAACAAGCAGAGGTATTGCTAACCAGAGAGCCAGTTGGCTTGGTATTTTTCATTTGTTTCCTGTTGAAACCCCTGCGTGGGGATCCTGGATGGACTTTTGTGTTGCTTTATACCTTTTACTACAAGTGGGCTACCAGGCCCTTAGCTATAATGCCTGTGTGAAATGGACTCACTGTATAAAAATTGCATCAGCCACTGAGCTAAACATTCGCCATATCACACTATGCAATCACTACTTTTGATGGGCTCTCAAGATGATGGAAAAAGAAAGGAAAGAATAACTTTTTTCCTCTTTTCTTTCTTTCTTTTTCCAGTCTTAAGCTTTTGAGTCTGCCGGACTCCTATCTAGCTGGTTTCTAGTTTAGTAAACCCTCACATTGTTTTCCCACAAGGAGTCCTGTTTTTGGTCTATGTATGAAGTGGATGCTGGCTGCAACTGTGGTCGGGTGTCTGCAATGTTTTGCTTTGGGGCACGCCGATTTGTTGTCACATGGAATGTTTGAGACATGACTTATGACATATGTGCTTGTATGGCTGGACAGTCTAAAACAATTAGTTATTATTTTTGATTATGGCTAAACAAACTATCCGTGTTCTATCTTGGTATGAATAGTTTTTTACTATTTAGCTTCAATCCGTCCTTCTGTGGTCTGCTTGCAGGAGTCCCCTGCTACTCAGGACACTACCAGATGGTTGCAATGACGTTTTGTTTGGTATGCTTATCATCCCATTTCTTGTTCCTATTCTCGAGGAGCGCCCATTCTAATTTATAGTGGGGTGGGATTCTCCTACACGAGAACCTTAGTGGATGAGAATGGCAAATCTGTTTTTCTTCAATGTCATATGGGGAAAATAATTATTTGATCACCTGTAGATTTTGTAAGTTTGCCCACTTACAAAGAAATTAAGGGTCTATAATTTTTATCATAGGTGTATTTTAAATGACAGAGACAGAATATCCACCAAAAATCCAGAAAAAAACCACATGATACAAATGTTATAAATTGAGTTGCAGTTCAGTGAGTAAAATAAGTATTTGATCGCCTACCAACCAACAATAATTCTGGCTCCCACAGATTGGCTATGTGGTACACAGATTAGTCCTGTAAATTTAAGAAGGTACTCCTAACGACAACTAATTATGTGTATAAAAGACACCTGTCCACAGAATCTCTTTCTTCCATTCAAACCTCACCACAATGGGCGAGACCAAATAGCTGTCAAAGGATATCAGGGAAAAGACCTGCACAAGGCTGGAATTGGCTACAAGGTGTTAGTTCACCAATGCCAGAAGTCTGCCAAGCAAAATAGGTGAGTTGGAAGCTTTGTTGCATCAAGAGAACTATGATTTAATTGGTATTGCTGAAGCTTGGCTTCATTCTTTGCATGACTGGGCCATTGATATTCCTGGCTATGTTCTCTTTTGGAGAGACAGAGTAAATAGGAAAGGCAGTGGTGTCTGTCTCTATGTGAGAAGTGATCTTAGAGTGAGCATGAAAGAGTACCTAGTTGATGGAGAGTGTGATGAGACTGAAGTATTATGGGTGCAACTGCACATGGGGGTGCATACTACAAAGGTAATCATTGGAGTTTGTTATAGGCCTCCCAGTGTTAATGAGGAGGTGGAAACTCAGCTCCTTGCACAGATTGAAAGGGCTGCAAGGGATGGGACAGTGATAATAATGGGCATTTTAACTACCCGGAAATTGACTAGAGTAATGGTACTGCAGGAACAGTTAAAGTGCAAACATTTTTAAACCTACTACAGGACAATTTTATGGTACAGTTCATAGAGGCTCCTAATAGAAATGATGCTCTGCTGGACCTGGTAATCTCAAACCATGCAGAGCTTATTACAAATGTCCATATAAAAGAACATCTGGGTAGCAGTGACCATAACATGATTTCATTTATTGTTAGCTGTAAACAGTAAGCACATATGGGAAAAATTAAAAAGCTCAATTTCAAGAGAGCTAATTTTCCAAGACTGAGAGCTGCTCTCCAAGACTTAGACTGGGAGGGAATATTGGCATTGATGAACACAACACAGAAATGGGAGTTCTTCAAAAAGACTTTATGTGAACACACTGCAAAATATATTCCCATGGGCAACAAGTTTAAAAGGCTAAAAATCAAACCTATGTGGCTTACGGCCAAAGTTAAATAGGCTATAGATAATAAGAAAAGAGCTTTTATTCAATATAAAAATGAAGGAACACTATCATTGTTTAAACATTACAAAGAATATAACAGAATATGCAAAAAGAAATAAAGGCTGCAAAAATTGAAAACGAACGACAGATTGCAAAAGATAGCAGGACCAACCCCAAAAAATTCTTCAAATATATTAATTGTAAAAAGGTTCAGTCTGAGCATGTAGGCCCTTTACAAAATCATCTAGAGTGGGTGACTGGGGACAAAGAGAAGGCAAATTTGTTTAATATCGTCTTCAGCTCTGTGTATACAAAGGAGCATGGGGGAGCTCTTGTCCATAATGGGCATGGTATTGACACAGCTCCAGATGATCCACATTGGCTCACAATTGATATGATCTAACATATTTAGACAGTATAAAGGTTAATAAAGCTCCTGGACCGGATGGCATACACCCACAGGTCCTTAAAGAATTGAGCTCTGTCATTTCAAAGCCATTGTTTCTAAGTTTTAGGGACTTTTTAATGACTAGCATAGTACCACTGGATTGGCATAAGGCCAATGTGGTGCCAATATTTAAAAAGGGGTCAAAATCTTTACCAAGTAATTATAGGCCTGTTAGTTTAACTTCTATAATTGGGAAGATACTGGAGAGTTTAATAAAAGACCACATAGATGAGTTCTTGCTGGAAAAAAAATATTTTAAGCAACAGACAGCATGGATTCATGAAAGACAGAAGTTGTCAAACAAATCTGATTTCTTTTTATGAGGGGGCGAGCAAAACTTTGGACAGAGGGGTGGCGGAGGACATGGTATACTTGGATTTTCCAAAAGCGTTTGACACAGTTCCCCACACACAGCTAATGTGTAAGGGAAAGTCTACGGGCTTGGAAAAATCTGTATGTAAATGGATAAAAAAATGGCTAAAAGATCGTATTCAAAGAGTAGTGGTTAATGATTCATACTCTGAATGGTCTGGGGTCATCAGTGGTGAACCCCAGGGTTCAGGGTTGGGACCCTTACTTTTTAATATATTTATAAACGATATAGGGTCTGGGATTAAAAATCCCATTTCAGTCTTTGCAGATGACACCAAGCTGTGCAGTGGAATAACTCCTTACAGGATGTCTTCAACTTACAAGCTGACCTCAATGCACTGTTTAATTCGGCAAAATTGTGGCTAATGAGGTTTAATGTTTATAAATGTAAGGTTCTGCACTTGGGGGCTAAGAATATGAATGCATCATACATACTAGGGGGGGTACAACTGGGAGAATCAATGGTGGACAAGGATCTGGGAGTTCTGGTAGATCACAAGCTTAATAATGGCATGCAATGCCAAGCTGCGGTTTCTAAAGCGAGCAAAATTCTGTCTTGTATTAAAAGAGGTATAGACTCCAGAGAGAGAGATATCATTTTACCCCTGTACAAATCATTAGTAACACCTCATCTGGAATATGCAGTTCAGTTTTGGGCACCAATTCACAAAAAGAACATTGGGGAACTTGAAAAAGTACAGAGAAGGGCAACTAAACTGATACGAGGCATGGAGGAGATCAGCTATGAGGAAAGATTAGAGGAACTGAATTTATTCTCTCTTGAGAAGAGGAGATTAAGGGGGGATATGATCAACATGTATAAATACATCAGTGGTTCATATAGTGAACTCAGTGTAGAGTTATTTACCCAGAGGTCATCACAGAGGACAAGGGGGCACTGTTTACGTCTGGAGGAAAAGAAATTTAATCTCCAAACATGGAAAGGTTTCTTCACAGTAAGAGCTGTGAAAATGTGGAATAGACTCCCTCAAGAGTTGGTTCTGGCCAGCTCAGTGGATTGCTTAAAAAAAGGCATGGATTGTTTCTTAGATACACAGAATATAACTGGATACTAACATTTATAGGTAAAGTTGATTCACAGAATATCCAATTGCCTCTCGGGGGATCAGGAAGGAATTTTTTTTTAACTGGATGGACTTTTGTCTTTTTTCAGCCAGACTATGTACAGTGGGGCAAAAAAGTATTTAGTCAGCCACCAATTGTGCAAGTTCTCCCACTTAAAAAGATAAGAGAGGCCTGTAATTGGCATCATAGGTAGACCTCAACTATGAGAGACAAAATGAGAAAAAAAAATCCAGACAATCACATTGGCTGATTTGGAAAGAATTTATTTGCAAATTATGGTGGAAAATAAGTATTTGGTCACCTACAAACAAGCAAGATTTCTGGCTCTCACAGATCTGTACCTTCTTCTTTAAGAGGCTCCTCTGTCCTGCACTCATTACCTGTATCACTGGCACCTGTTTGAACTTGTTATCAGTATAAAAGACACCTGTCCACAACCTCAAACAGTCACACTCCAAACTCCACTATGGTGAAGACCAAAGAGCTTTTGAAGGACACCACAAAAAAATTTTAGACCTGCACCAGGCTGGGAAGACTGAATCTGCAATAGGCAAGCAGCTTGGTGTGAACAAATCAACTGTGGGAGCAATAATTAGAAAATGGAAGACATACAAGACCACTGATAATCTCCCTCGATCTGGGGCTCCACGCAAGATCTCACCCCGTGGGGTCAAAATGATCACAAGAACGGTGAGCAAAAATCCCAGGACCACATGGGGGGACCTAGCGAATGAGATCTTGGACCAACGTAACAAAGGCTACCATCACTAACACACTACGCCGCCAGGGACTCGGATCCTGCAGTGCCAGACGTGTCCCCCTGCTTAAGCCAGTACATGTCAGGGCCCGTCTGAAGTTTGTTAGAGAGCATTTGGATGATCCAGAAGAGGATTGGGAGAATGTCATATGGTCAGATGAAACCAAAATAGAACTGTTTGGTAGAAACACAACTCGTCGTCTTTGGAGGAGCGAGAATGCTGAGTTGCATCAAAAGAACACCATACCTACTGTGAAGCATGGGGGTGGCAACATCATGCTTTGTGGCTGTTTCTCCGCAAAGGGACCAGGACGACTGATCAATGTACAGGACAGAATGAATGGGGCCATGTATCGTGAGAATTTGATTGCAAACCTCCTTCCATCAGCAAGGGCATTGAAGGTGAAACGTGGCTGGGTCTTCCAACATGACAATGATCCCAAACATACCGCCCGGGCAATGAAGGAGTGGCTTTGTAAGAGGCATTTTAAGGTCCTGGAGTGGCCTAGCCAGTCTCCAGATCTCAACCCTATAGAAAACCTTTGGAGGGAGTTGAAAGTCCGTGTTGCCCAGCGACAGCCCCAAAACATCACTGCTCTAGAGGAGATCTGCATGGAGGAATGGGCCAACATACCAGCAACAGTGTGTGCCGACCTTGTGAAGACTTACAGGAAACGTTTGACCTCTGTCATTGCCAACAAAGGATATATAACAAAGTATTGAGATGAACTTTTCATATTGACCAAATACTTATTTTCCACCATAATTTGCAAATAAATTCTTTCCAAATCAGCCAATGTGATTGTCTGGATTTTTTTTTTCTCATTTTGTCTCTCATAGTTGAGGTCTACCTATGATGCCAATTACAGGCCTCTCTCATCTTTTTAAGTGGGAGAACTTGCATAATTGGTGACTGACTAAATACTTTTTTGCCCCACTGTAACTATGTACAAGACCATCAGCAAGAAGCTTGGTGAGAAAGAGACAATAGTTGGAGCGATTATTCGCAAATGAAAGAAATTCAAAATAACTATCAATTGCCCTTCGGCTGGAGCTTCAAGCAGGATTTCACCTCATGGGGTAAGGATGATCATGAGAAAAGCGTGAAATCAGCCCAGAACTACACGGGAGGAGCTTGTGAATGATCTCAAGGCAGTTGGGACCACAGTCACCAAACAAACCATTGGTAACACAATATGCTACCATGAATTTTAATTCTGCAGTGCCCACAAGGTCCCCCCTCCTCAAGAAGGCACATTTACAGGCCCATCTGAAGTTTACCAATGAACTTCTAAATGATTCAGAGAAGGATTGGGAGAAAGTGCTGTGGTCAGATGAGACCAAAATTGAGCTCTTTGGCATTAGCTTGACTTGCCATGTTTGGAAGAAGAAAAGTGCTGACTATGACCTTAAGAACACCATCCCCACAGTCAAACACGGAGGTGGAAACATTATGCTTTGGGACGGTTTCTCTGCTAAAGGTACAGGCCAACTTTGCCGCATTAAGGGGACAATGGACGGGGCCATGTATTGTAAAATCTTGGATGAGAACATTCTTCCCTCAGCCAGAACACTGAAGATGGGTCATGGATGGGTCTTCCAGCATGACAATGACCTAAAACATACCAAGACAACAAAGGAGTGGCTCAAGAAAAAGCACATTAAGGTCCTGGAGTGGCCTAGCCAGTCTCCAGACCTTAATCCTATAGAAAATTTATGGAGGGAGCTGAAACTTCGAGTTACCAAGTGACAGCCAAAAACCCTTAAGGATTTAGAGAACATCTGTAAAGAAGAGTGGACTAAAATCTCTCCTGAGATGTGTGCAAACCTGGCAACCAACTGGCAAATGTCTTACCTCGGTGCTTGCCAACAAGGGTTTTCTCCACCAAGTACTAAATCATGTTTTGCTTGGGGATCAAATACTTATTTTACTAACTGAACAACAACTCAATTTATAACATTTGTACAATGTGTTTTTCTGGATTTTTGGTTGATATTCTGTCTCTATCATTTAAAATACACCTATGATAAAAATGATAGACCCTTAATTTCTTTGTAAGTGGGCAAACTTACAAAATCTGCAGGGGATCAAATAATTTTTTCCACACTGTATAAATAATTTAGAATTGATTTTTGGAGCTATTTATATTCCTCTCTCATAATTCAGATGTGTTTCTTCGGCGTATTCTGTTTGCAAGGGTTTCCTCTCTGCTTCCCATAATAATGTGATTACTCCAGATTGTGATAGATTTACACCTACTCACTCTCTCTCTGTGGATGGTCTCTCATCTTTAGGGAGACTCTGCAGGAAATTAGGGCTGCAGGATATGTGGAGGAGGTTTCACCCAGATGGTCATTCATATACTTGTTACTCCAAAACGCATAACAATGTCTAGAATTGACTTGGTTTTGTGTTCTGAAGTTCTTAACCCAGCCTTTCCAGACATGGAAATAGAGCCTAGGGGTATCTCTGATCACTCCCCTTTGATATTTGCTATTGCCTCTGGGCATTCGGAGAGAAGTATGCCATAGCGTTTGAACCCATTTTGGCTGGATTTGTTTCCACAGGAAGATTCTCTGCCATCCTCAATGGAGACCTTTCTTTCCCAGAATGATGGTTCTGCTTCTCCAAGCATTGTATGGGATGCTGTTAAGACTTACCTCCAGGGCCTTTTAATCCAACAGGTTAGCACTATTAAAACCTTTATTCGCAGTGAGTAAAACATGCTAAGGTGATGCTTCTGCAGCTGAAGCTAAATATATTTTGGACACCAATCCAATTAATAAATCAGAGTGGATGGCTTACCAAACCAGATTGACCTCACTGCTGGCAGATAGAGCCTGAAATAAACAATTCTTCTAGAAAAGACGGACCTGGACCAAAGAGGAGGTATCCAGGGGGCTGTTGACCCAAATAATTCATGCTCAATCTAATCCTACATTCGTATTGGCTTTGAAGGACCGAGAGGGCAGAGTGTTTATTCAGTCAAGTTCTATTCTGACTATGCTGCAATCTTTTTGGCAGGAATTGTATGCATCTCTGGCAGTATATACCCAGGTTGAGTTGTCTGCCTATCTTAATACTATTACCCATTATCACAGTTAATGCCCCTCCCACTTAATATGAATTGAAAGTGGCAGTAGCCAGTTTTTTTTAATGGTAAAGCATCATAGGTAGACAGTATCCAGATGAAAATTTATAAAAGATATATTGTGGTGCTGTTGGTGTCCCTTCTTCATCCATTTAGTGTGGCTCTATTAGAGGGCCAACTACTTGATTCAATGTGTGAGGCCGCGATATTATTCATACTGAATAAAGATAAGGACCCATTATATCTGGAGTCATATTGGCCCATTTTGTTATTACCAACTGATATTAAAATATTAGCAAAAGTTTTAGCTAATAGGCTGAAAAAGGTCATAACACATATCAATAATCCTGATCAAGCTGGCTTTATACCAAATCTCTCCACAGCTGTAAATGATAGACGTGTATATATTAATATGCATGTGTCATCTCCCAATTCAACGAATCGTGTCTTTTTGGCTTTGGGTACCATGAAGGCATTTGACGGGGCCCTGTGAATGGGCTGTTCTATACAGCCCCTAGGGCTTCCATCAGTGTCAAAAGCCTACAGTCCTCCCCTTTTAAGCTCTTCTTTGGCACTAGACAGGGGTGCCCTTTGTCACCCCCTGCTTTTTTCCACTGCTATTGAGCCTTTGGCCTGCTCCAGATGTTACTGGGTTGGTTAGAGGAACCCTGGAGGAAAAAATTGTGTTATATGCAGATGATGTTGTTTGTTTTTATCAAATTTTCAGTAGTCTCTGCCAGCAGTAATGAATTACATTAATGAGTTTGCAAGGTTAGCTATCAATTGGGAGAAGAAAATAGTTTTGCTTAAATACTTGGGCACTATGACTGCTTCCCCATCGACATATACAGTATATTGGATAATATTGCCCCAAAGTAAGGTTTGGTGTAAACTCCCCCTTTCCGTAGTAGGTAATTTAAACTTAAAAAAAAAATTATTTGGATGCCGCAGCTTTTAGATTTTTTACATAACTTACCAGTATGGATTCCTTTGAAAATTTTTCTATTAAGGTCGATGGTATATTTAGAAACTTAATTTGGTGGAATAAGGTTCCCTGCATTAAACCGAAAGTATTCTAATTTCCAAAAGATGCTGGGGAATTAGCAGCTCCTAATCCACAACTTTACTTTCTTTCAGGTCAGTTGCAGCATCTGGTGAGAAGAGACTCGGAGGCGTTGGCAAGCGTCTCACACCGCCTAATTTCATGGGTACTTCAGGGTCGCTCACCTCTGCATGCCTTTGCAGGTTTGTTAGGGTGCTCTACTCTTAATAATATACCCACCTGTGTTCTGATGTACAAGGTATGGGACACTGTAAAGAAGTTATTAAGGGTTTCTTCACTTAATAAATATAGCCCAATAAGCAGCAATGATAGGCTCCCTGAGGTTTTTTATCCTGCAGGGCTTTTAGAGGTGAGAGTGGGCAGGAGTTCATACTATTATACAACATATGGCTCTCTTAAATTCTTTGAGCAGCTGATGATGGAATTTTCCCTGAACCCTAAGTGGATTTACCAATATTTTCACCTGCGTCATGCCTTTCAGGCTCAATTTTCTTCCTCCCCAGTTTAGTTTTCCTCTGTGCCAGTTCTGGATAGAGTGGTACAGGTTACTCTCACCACAGGCCTAGATGTGAACCACCATCAACATCAGTTGATCCACTTACATGTTTATTAGGCTATGTTGATTTTTCGGTGCTCAATTCTCCTGTGCGGATTATGGTTGTACAAGCTCTGTAGTTCACAAATTACTTTTAAGTGGACCTGTCCGCATCCACCGACCCTGTCTGACTGGATTTTTTTCTCTTTCAATATTTTTATTTTTATTAAGGCATAACAAAGGAACAAGTAGACAATAATAGCCCTTGTAGACCCTCCAAAGCTTTACAGTATAACCTTGCAACGCAGGCGAAGCTCATAGATACAAGCAAATCATATATGACAGTGGAAGTAGAGATTAAAACACGATCCTGTAGCTCAGTCCACGTGCAATAGGAGACCGTGAAACGGGTCTCCAGCAGAATCAAAGGGGTAGAAAGGTTGGGACCGTGGAAACGATCTCAGGGTGCCAATGCTGAAATACTGTAATCCCCTACATCAGGTATAAAAGAAAACACCATACCATACAATGTAACTATAGCATGCAATAAGACAGCAAGCCATCAGAGGGCCGAGTGATCAGAAAACAATAACAGACTGGGAAAAAGAAAAGAAAAGGTAGAAAAAAGTAAATAGAGAAATAAAAGAGAATAGGATAGAGGCTACCCACGCGACCAAGCCCCACTGAACCTAAACAAATCATATATCAATATTAGAACCCAGTTCGCAGGTATTCAGTCCATGAATTCCAGACCTGCTCAAACTTGCAGTATGTTGACCATTTTCTCATTAACCATAATCCAGGAGAGTTTATGTTTCATCAATGTCAAGTCAACCACTGGGCCCTTCCAAGCAGTAGCAATCGTGATTTTAGCTGCTAGGAACATAAAATAAATTAAGGTCTGAGCGGACCTGGAGACGCCAATAATAGGTTCGTTAAGCACAGCAGTTCTGGGGTTTTTAATAACATTAATCATGGTCACCGGAATAGGGAGTGAACTCAAATCCAGAATCTTCTAACCTTAGGGCACATCCACCAAATATGGAATATCGTGCCTACTTGCTCACATCCCCGAAAACAGAGCGGGGAGGAGCCAGGGTACATTCTCGATAATCAATTCAGGACTAAATACCAGCGAGAGAGGACCTTATAACTCCACAAGGGAAACATTCATAATGCTTCTGTGTACTCTAAGGGACCAATCCTTCTCCTCTATTACCTCTCCTATGTCCCTCTCCCAAGCTAGCATATATGATAATCTACCGGAGTGAGACACAAACAACTTATACAGACTTGAGATGCCCCCCCTTTGAACCTTGCCTCGCAGACATCTGCTCCCAAACGCTGACCGTGTGCGAGCTTCAATGACATTCCGATGTAAGGAATGGATAAAATTAAGAATTTGCTGCAGATGATATTGTTCGGATGCAGGCATCCCAAGCTGTTATATAGAATGAGAAGCAGAGTATATCCCCCTATGACCCAAAAAGTGACCCACCTGGTACAAGCCTTTATTTATCCACCAGCAAAATTCCTGTGGCTGCAGACCAGGGGGAAACTCCAGGTTTTCAAATATAGGTGCTACAGGAAAATTAGGGGAATGGAGAGCCACCTGTTTGCAGACAGAATCCCAGAGGTGCAGGGAATGGGATAGTGTGGGGCAAAGGTTTGCCCGCCTTTGCTTAGGGGAGATCCACATTAAAAGATCAAGGGAGAGAGGCTCACAAGCTTGCGCCTCCAGCACCAGCCAATCCGGTTGATAGGAAGTATTGTAAATTTCCAACAATTGACTGATCTGAGCTGCCCAATAATATTTCCTAAGGTCCAGCACCCCCAACCCCCCAGAATCTCGTAAGACATATAGCGTACACCGTTGCAATCTATGACTTCTACCTCCCCAGATAAAGTGTATCAACTTATTCTGGAATCTACAAAGGTTGGCTGCCGGAACACCTATGGGCAAGGTGCGAAAATAATAAATAATTTTAGGCAGTACAACCATCTTAAATCAACACAATCCTACCCATCCAAGACAAAGATGCAAAAGATGACCACTGTTCAACTTTCCTCAACAAGTGTGCCCATAGAGGTGAATAATTTGCCTTGTAAAGCGTCGCTATAGAAGAAATAAGCTTAACCCCTAAGTATGGCAGAGAATTAATCTGCCAAGCAAAGGTAAAGTGGTTCTGTAGGTTCTGAACAGTATCCCCCGGTAAATTGATGTTGAGAGCCTCAGACTGCTTCCAGTTCACAGCCAGGCCATAGATGCTATGAAATCGAACCAGAAGGTCAATGAGAGATGGTAGGGAAGTGTGTGGGGACGTAAAGGAAAAGGAGTATATCATCCACGAAAAGAGCGCTTTTGTGTTGTCTATGCCCACTGTCTATACCCCCGACTGGACTTTTTATATGATTATGTGTATCTCCTATGAAAGATATACTTTTTTTGTTTAAAACTCATTAAAGAGGTTTGAGACAATCTGGTCATTTTGGCTTGATCATATGAATTCGATATTGAGTTAGGTTTTAAATTTCCCCCACCTTTTTTCTTTCTGTAGGTTGATATAAGGCCATGTATATACTTAGGGTTATAGTGGATTTTAGGTAAGCTCCAAGGGTATGTCTGTTAGTATGGGGTTTTTTTTTCCCTTCCCCGTGCGTGGCAAAATCTGTTTGTATTGGTTGTCTCTGTGAATTTTAAAACTTTGTTAACCACTTGCCTACTGGGCACTTATACCCCCTTCCTGCCCAGGCCAATTTTTATATTTCAGCACTGTCACACTTTGAATGGCAATTACACCGTCATACAACACTGCACCCATATGAAATGTTTATAATTTTTTACACAAATAGAGCTTTCTTTTGGTGGTATTTAATCAACGATGGGTGTTTTATTGTTTGCGCTATAAACAAAAAAAGAGCAAAAAATTTGAAAAGAAAAAAGTTTTTCTTTGTATCTATTATAAAATTTTGCAAACAGGTAATTTTTCTCCTTCACTGATGTGCGTTAATGAGGCTGCACTGTCAGGCAGCGCTGATGGGCACTGATAGGAGGCACTGATGATGCTGCACTGATGGGTGGCACTGCTGGGCAGCACTGATGGGTGGCACTGCTGGGCAGCACTGATGGGTGGCACTGCAGGGCACAGGTGGGTGGCACTGCTGAGTAGCACAGGTTGGTGGCAATGCTGAGTGGCACAGGTGGGTGGCACTGATGGAGGTGGGTGGCACTGATGGGCAAAGGTGGGTGGCACTTATGTGTACAGGAGGGCAGCACTGCTGGGCACAGGTGGTTGGCACAGATGGGCAGCACTGCTGGGCACTGATCATCAGGGCACTAATAATCAGTGCCCTGATGATCAGTGCTGATCCCTTCACTGACAATTGCCAGTGCTCTGCAATACTTTCCTCACGCTGTCAGGAAAGTGCAGCCAATAACCGGCAACTGTATTTACCTGTGTCATTGGACTAAGCTGATCACGTGGTAAAAAGCCGCCGTGATTGGCCGTTGACCATACCACGAGATCAGCTGTGTCCATAGGACATAGCAATAACCGGCAGGGCCGGGTGCGCGCCTCTGGGGGCGTGCAGGGGGGCATGTCCTGGAATGACGTTCATGGACGTCGTCCAAGTATTACACAACCGCGCTGTAGCCATCCTTCGGCTATAGCGTGGTTGGGAACCAGTTCAACAATGTAAAATAAAATCTGATTTGAAAAAAGTGGTTGTAATAGTGGTTGTGTATACTTACCTGAGCTTGATCTCAATCCAGCAATGTGCATGAGAGCAGTCTCTCTGTGCTCTATCCCTCCTCATTGGATTAATCACAACAAATGAGGAGGGAGCAGGGGGTGGGTCAAACTGTGCACTGTGTGTGTTACAGATACAGCCTGTGCAGAAGTGAGCATGCAGGTGAGCCATGATAGGAAGCAGCTTCCTATGGTGGCACACCAAGAAGAGGAAGAGCCAGGATTGTTGGCAGGAGAACAGGGAAGAGGAGGATTGGGGCTGCTCTGTGCAAAACCATTGTATAACGCAGGTAAGTATAACATGTTTGTTATTTTTAAAAAATATAAAAAAACTGCCTTTAAAATCACTTTGATTTGTGTATTATGTCTGCCTCATATTCAGTGTTAGATTATTCCCTCTAAGGGCTGGTTCATACCATTTCTGTTGAGCGGCAAAGATCAATGAAGGCTCAATACAAGAGCACATAAGAAACAATTGTTTTCTGTGTGTCCTGTTCACACCATATACTTGGTCTGTCCAGAAAAAGTCCAGCCATTGTTATTATGGTATAAGAATGGTATGTACAACATTAATGTAACCAGGCACCCAAGGAGAGTGGACTGGAATGCACATGCATGAACAATGACAACTTCACTGTACTAGTCAGTGGGGGCACCAGACGCCGTTGAGTGAGCGATGTGGTTGTCGCATTCAAAATGACTGAGCAAGTAGAGCAAAGTATCTGCATCAAATTTTGCATTAAAGTTGAACATTCTTCCGTGGAAACTATTGAGATGATTTAGAAGACTTCTGGGAACGATGCAAACAGTGCAGTGCAAATAAAAGTGTGGCATAAACGCTTCAAAGATAATCGACAATCTGTTGAAATTTGCTGAAAGTGATCCACATTGTGGAAGGTCTGAAACAAGTAGAACACTGGAGAGTGTTGAATGTGTATGGGCTGCAGTCAACAAAGATTGTTACCTGTCAATGCAATAGAAGCTGATCTGGGGATTCCAAAAACTACTGTGTCTGAGATTTTGTGTGAGGTCCCAAGATGCCTACTTTGAAGGGGACTGAGGATTCATTGTCCTATGTACGTTTTTTTTTATTTTGCTTCTTTTATATTAAATGTCTCCATTTTTCATACTGCATGGCTGTATACTTTCCGGACAGATCACATATGTTTGGTGGTGTGCACTGCATACAAATGCAGCATGTAAACATTTGTATGCAGTGCAACTCACCACATGTCCCCATGCTGTAGTGCCGATGCCTGGAACTTTTAAGTGTCATATTGGAACACTTCAATAAACTAAATAAAAGAAAGAAAAAAATAAACAGCCTCTCACTGCCCCTACAAAATATACACCAGGGTGCACATGTTATAGCATACGGCTGGTGTGAACGAGCCCTAAGTTCTAATATAAAAAGAAAGGACAACGCCCTTCAGTTCTATAAACAGTAAAAAGTGTGTGGCTTGAGGGGATGAACTGAATTTATCACACATTATCTCAACACACAATAATGCATGGCACTTTGTGCTGCAGTTCTATTATTTTTTTATGGCACCCCAACACAGTACAGTAGATGCCAATAGAGCTGCACTGCAGAGCATCATATCGCACTTACCGTGCATTGCACTGCATGAAAAACGTGCAAATCTGTATTCTGTTCAGCTGCTGTGCATTGACAGTCCATTCTAAATGAATAGGCTTCCTTAACGCAACAACGTTAACCTGCGCAATGCTGCAACGTAACTGTAAAGGGGCCTTAAACGATGAGGTTAAAACAAACTTGCTAAATAATCAAAATAATAAGAAAATTCCCATTAAAAACACAATGGAACATTAAATTGTCTCATATAAAATGTACTGAACCATGGAAGGAGCAGGAGCTAACATTTATTGAACTAATTAGCGCAGCTATATTGGGAACACCGGATCTCAAAGGAAAATATTTTCAATCAGTCGGCTGCCAGCACTAAGTATTCCTAAACCTGCGCTCAGTGTGAGATTGGAATAATTTAGTGCCTCATCTCCCATCAGCCCTAGAACACAAGATGAAGGCATGATCCAGCAATAACTTTTTTTCTATTTCATTGGCGTTGGCACAACCAGGTGTTAAGATTGGCTTTTAACTTATGATCGCTGTAACTACTAAACACTATAAATTTTTTTTTTTCTTTCAGAGCAGTAACTTGCCAACTGTAAAGCAACTTGGCTTTTATTACTTGTTTTTATAAACTTCCAACCCGTATAATTTTAACCCACTTGCCCTGTCTATAAACTACAAATTAAAAAGGTTGCCAGTTCCCTTTTTCCATCTAAAAGCTTTTACCCAATTAAACAGTTAAAGAGAAAGTTTCCAAAGCGAGTAAGCGCTCTGGAGTAAAATTTCCCAGATAGGAAAGAAGAATATTTCTTGGGATTTCCAAACTAAAAATAAGAAAAAAACAACCTCTTGTGTGACTGGAGCCCACTGACTAGCAATAAATTTGAGTTCCCACCTATCATAGCCCCTTGTAAACAAGGGTGGGACTACTATCCTTCTACGGATAAATAAAATGTACTGATTTCCAAAAAGAACTGGTATATTTTGTAGTCAAGCCACATCAGGCTAAGTCAAAGGTGAGGCTGCAAACAAAATCTGTGATTGCAGTGCACTGGGAAAATCTTTATTATTGTAATCAGCATCCTTTCAAATAACTTGGTTGGCACATTAGGAATAAAAATACATAATTTGGACACAACTGTATTATTAATATAAAAATGATCAGTGAGTGTTCACACCAAAGCATAAAACATTTGAGGTTTTACCATCCAGCAGCTGTCTAAGCTCTCAAGTAGCAGGACTCTCAAACACAAAAATGAGTGCATTCAGCTCTGCTCTGCCGTGCTTAAACATCACAAAGTTATTCTTTGAATTAAATCTTTTTTAAATGTATCCTTTTTCCTGGCACTTTTTGGTTTCCAGTAAGTGATTGGTGACAAAGCCCCAGCCTAACAGGTGCTTCCTGGGAAAGCTATGCCACTAGTGCCTTCCCAGGTGATCTTGTCTGTTCTCGTTTATCCATCATACTTCAACAACAAAGGTGGTTACTTTCATGGACCATAGGGTATGTACCTGGATAGAAAACTGGTTACAAGAGCGTGTCCAAAGGATAGAAGTTGGTATAAACGACTCAATTGCATCTTGCTGATGATACACAGCTAAGAGGGCAATAATTTCACAGCAGGATACAGAAACCTCAGAAGAAGATCTCAATAAATAAAGGGGTGGGCAACCACATGGCAAATTAGGTTTTTGTTGAAAAATTTAAAGTGATGCACTTGGGGATAAAAATATGAATGCAAGTTACTCGCTAGGTGGAGAACCTTTGGGGGAATCATGCATGGAAAAGGATCTGGGAGTCCTAATAGAGCACAGGCTCAGCAGTGACATACAATGCCAAGCTGCAGTAAGCAGAATATTAGCATTCAAAAGGGTTTTTACTCAATAGATAAAACTATAATTTTACCACTTTACAAAACTCTGGTCCGGCTGCATCTTGAATATGCCATCCAGTTCTGTTCACCAGTCCTCAGGAAGGATGTGATGGAGCTGGAGAGAGTCCAGAGAAGGGCAATAAAGCTAACACGAGGGCTGGAGGATCTCAGTTATGATGACTATAAACATTAAACTTATTCTCCTTGGAAAAGAGACACTTGAGAAGAGATATGATAGCGATATATACAAATATCTCTATAGTGATCCTAGCATAGGGGAAAAAAAAGATTCAGTTTCAGGGAGCTTAAGAAGACACACGGCCACTCAATGAAATTGGAAGAGCAGCCGTTCAATCTTATACTGTGTAGGAGGTCTTTACTGTCAGAGCGGTACGGATGGGGACCTCCTTTTCACAATCGGTGGTGTCAGCAGGAAGTGCTCCTAGATGGGCAACTTAACAAATGCAATATTCAGCGATATGGGAAATGGTATACACACACACACACACATGTTGAACTGGATGGACTGGTGTCTTTATTTAACTTTACCAACTATGTAACAACGTAAGCCATGCCAGATCACATAAGGTGCATGCGCTGTACAAGATCTGGAATGTTTTTTTATTGTTCAATAACAAGTCAACCCACATTTTGTATGGAGTGTGCACCAGATCTGACACAAAATCATCACTGGGCCAGCACAGAAAAAATCAGAGATTGATTTTTTTTGTTTTAAAAATGGGCACACGAGATGCAGAGCCCAGAAGGGAAGAGCCTGTGGGAAAGGAGCAGGTAAATAAAGAAGTATGTTCCTATTGATTAGTTCTTGCTTCAAGTACACCTTCCCACCAGCATCCAGAACTTCTGTCATGTTTTTTGGGGTTTAATAAAGCTTTGACCATTCTGACAGTAGAGCAAAGCTTGGAACAGCCAAAACAAAGTGATGGGAATATCACATCTGTAACAGATTATACAAAAAGATCTATTTGGGTGCTCCATAGGCATTTGTTCAGTATTCTCATTGATGCAGCTCTCAAGGCACCCTTTAAATGTGTGGACACCCCATTCTAAAATGTAAAAAAAACTATTCTCATCAACACCCTCTCCACCTGTCCTTGCCGGCTCTTCTCCACTTTCAAATCCCTGCTCTCCCCCCCCCCCCAACCTCCACTCAGTACCTCACTCACCGCCCACGAGATTGCCAATCATTTCCAAAACAAGATTGACGCAATCCGTAAGGACATTGTCAATTCACAATCTACCTCTCCACCTAGCCTCCCTGCCTCCATCACCCCCTCAACTCTCCCCTTCCACGACCTCGCAACCGCTCTGCCCCCCACCATACCCAACGCCCTGCACACTATAACCTCCCCAACACTCCGCTCCTTCAGCCTTGCTACCACTGAGGAGGTCACTAAGGTCTTCACTGAAGCCCGCCTCACCACTTGCCCCCTGGACCCTATCCCCTTACAACTCCTCCAGTCACCCCCCTCCTCTATCATTCGCTCCCTCACCCACATCTTCAATCTCTCCCTCTCTACTGGCGCATTCCCCTCCCCCCTAAAGCATGCACACATCAAGCCCATACTCAAAAAACCCTCCCTTGACCCCACGGACCTAAACAACCTTAGACCCATCTCCCTGCTGCCATTCACTTCCAAGCTCCTTGAGCGCTTAGCCTACAATCACCTAAGCGCCCACCTCACTGATAACAACCTCCTTGATCCACTACAGTCTGGCTTCTGTCCCCTACCTGTCCCCTACACTCCACCGAAACCGCCCTACTTAAAATCTCTAACGACCTGCTAACCACCAAAGCTAATGACCACTACTCAGTCATCCTGCTCCTCGACCTCTCTGCGGCCTTCGACACAGTCGACCACCCCCTCCTCCTTACTAAACTGCACTCCTTTGGCATCAGGGACGCTGTTCTCTCCTGGTTCTCCTCCTACCTATCCCAACGCTCCTTCAGCGTTACCTATAACGCTGCCACCTCCCCCTCTCTCCCCCTTTCTGTCGGTGTCCCCCAAGGCTCTGTCCTCTGACTCCTCCTCTTCTCTATCTACACCTCCTCCCTTGGCAAATGAATACATTCCCACGGCTTCAACTATCACCTCTATGCCGACGACACACAAATTTACCTCTCTACCCCTCAACTCACCCCCTCACTCTCCGTCTGCATCGCCCACCTCTTGAACGACATATCAGACTGGATGTCGCTCCATTTCCTCAAGTTAAACCTGTCCAAAACCGAGCTCCTAGTTTTCCCCCCAGCCTGCACCCCCCCCCCCATCCTCTCCATCACGACTAGCAACGCCATCATCAATCCCACCCCACATGCCAAAGTCCTGGGTGTCACCCTGGACTCAAACCTTTCCTTCCAACCTCATGTCCAATCACTATCAAAGTCATGCAGGCTCCACCTTCGCAACATCTCCAAGATATGTACGTTCCTCACCCCAGACACTACTAAACAACTCGTACACTCCCTCATTATCTCATGCCTGGACTACTGCAACTCCCTTCTCACTGGCCTACCCAAACAAATGCTATCCCCACTCCAGTCTATCCTGAACTCAGCGGCTAGACCAGCAATGGGCAAACTACGGCCCGCGGGCCGTATACGGCCCGGCGGACCTTTTAATCCGGCCCGCGGAGCTAGGCTCCCGCAAGGCCAGTGGTCGGCAAGCCGCGGCTCTTTACAATAGATGCGGCTCTCCTGTGTGCCGGGCGCCCGCTCCCCTCCCTCCTCTCGGGCGGGCGGGCGGGCGACCTCCTCTCCTCCTCTCCCCTCCCCTCCTCTCGGATGGCCGCCCCCCCTCTAGGATGGCCGCCCCCTCCCTCCTCTCGGGCGTCAGGACTCTGCAGCTGTCAGGATGTAGGCGGGGCAGCCAGGATGTAGGCGGGGCAGCGTGACGAACTCTTCTCTCACAGTCCTCCCTGAAGACCAGAACGGCGCGGGAATACGAGAGGAACGCGCGGAGGAGCAAAGGTAAGTGAATTGACACAGGGGGGACTTACTATATGGGGGACTTACTATATGGGGAATGAATTACTATATGGAGGACTTACTATATGGGGAATGAATTACTATAGGGGGGACTTACTATATGGGGAATGAATTACTATATGGGGGACTTACTATATGGGGGATGAATTACTATATGGGGGTCTTACTATATGGGGAATGAATTACTATATGGGGGACTTACTATATGGGGAATGAATTACTATATGGAGGACTTACTATATGGGGGACTTACTATATGGGGAATGAATTACTATATGGGGGACTTACTATATGGGGAATGAATTACTATATGGGGGACTTACTATATGGGGGACTTACTTTATGGGGAATGAATTACTATATGGGGGACTTACTTTATGGGGAATGAATTACTATATGGGGGACTTACTATATGGGGAATGAATTACTATATGGGGGACTTACTTTATGGGGAATGAATTACTATATGGGGGACTTACTATATGGGGAATTAATTACTATATGGGGGACTTACTATATGGGGAATGAATTACTATATGGGGGACTTACTATATGGGGAATGAATTACTATATGGGGGACTTACTATATGGGGGACTTACTATATGGGGGATGAATTACTATATGGGGGATGAATTAATATGGGGGATGAATTACTATGTGGGGGATGAATTACTATGTGGGGGATGAATTACTATGGGGGATGAATTACTATATGGGGGATGAATTACTATGTGGGGGATGAATTACTATGGGGGATGAATTACTATATGGGGGATGAATTACTATATGGGGGATGAATTGCTATATGGGGGACGAATTGCTATATGGGGGACGAATTGCTATATGGGGGATGAATTACTATATGGGGGATGAATTACTATATGGGGGATTAATTACTATGCTTACTATGGGGGAATATTACTATACTTACTATGGATGACACATACACATCATTCATCTACTCTTGGTCCGGCCCCCGGGTCCAATATATGAACCCATTGCGGCCCTCAAGTCAAAAAGTTTGCCCACCCCTGGGCTAGACTCATCCACCTCACCAACCGCTCCATTTCTGCCACCCCCCTCTGCCAATCCTTCACTGGCTCCCGATTGCACAATGCATTAAATTCGAACTACTAACTCTGACATACAAAGCCATTCACAACGCTGCCCCAAACTACCTCACCGACCCGATACCCAAATACCACCCTACCCATAATCTTCGCTCCTCACAGGACCTCCTACTCTCCAGCTCCCTAGTCTCCTCCTCCCACACCCGACTGCAGGACTTCCCCCATCCTCTGGAACTCCCTACCCCAATCCATCAGACTGTCACCTACCCTCCTCACCTTCAGGCGCACCCTAAAAACCCATCTCTTCAGGGAAGCCTACCCCACCCTCACCTAACAACCGATCTCCTCCACTCCCCCTACCACTCCATCCCCCACAGCCACTTCCTCCTGTACCATTATCCCCTCCCTCCTAGATTATAAGCTCGAAAGAGCAGGGCCCTCGAACCCCTCATGTATTGTATTGTCTCATGTTCTGTCCCCCACGCTAATGTACAGTGCTGAGTAAACCCTTTGGCGCTATATAAACACTGTATAATAATAATATTCTAATAGTTTTACATAATGCATCAACACACACATAGGACACCCAACGTTGGAGGTGATTTGTTCTTCCAAATCTAATGCACTTTTGCACACTGATACTGACTAGTATTCCAGTGTTTCTCTTCTCTCAGATTTTCTCCATCACGCAGCTAATGTGACCCCAGTGCTGACAAAGAGGGGCAAGGGAGGGGCAAACAAGGATGCTGTGCAGGCAACTGACATCCTCTTTATCAGCTGATGATGTCAGTTGTCTAGCTGGTGGCAAGAAGGTCGTAATGGTGCACAATGAAAACCTGTGGCTTTGTGTAACTAAAAGACAGGCTTGATCCACCTGCTGGTTTGTATACAATTTTTGGGCAATTTTTAGGCATTTTTCCAAGGCACACCTGACGAAACCTCAAAGCACCCCAGGGTGCCTGGGTACCCTGGTTGAAAAAGGCTAGTCTAAACAATACATGCTTACATCATAATTACTGACAAAAGCATTTTGGGCTTTGCACAATTTCTGAAAAACGGCTGTTATGTGGTTCCCATACGTATGACATCCATTACCCACACTACTTATTCTTGTGACATGACAAGATCAAAAACCTCCTTTTTAAAGTCAAAGACAGGAATAAATACCTGACAAAATTTCTGACCATGCAGAAAAGATACCAATAGAGAAAGCGCCAGATAAAATGATAAAAGAGTAAAAATTAATTTACAACAAAAATGACCAACACGTCAGAGATTATATTATATTGTTTTGTTGTAGTGTCTTCTGGACTCCAAAATGGATTTTTTTGTGTAATGTAAACCAATAAATTAATTTGAAAATACAAGGAGAGAAAAGGAAGCAACTCCTTCTGAGTGTAGTATTGCACACAAAGGAATTTATTAACACGATTGGGAACACACAAAAGAACAGATAAAAGGCGCTCATCAAGCAAAAATCACCACTGTCATCACACTGGTCTGGTCCTGCTGCACATATGCATCACAAACGCTGCCCCCGGCTGTGCTGGTGGCTTCTAGTGCTTCCTGGTTAGCTGCGTGTTTGAAGAAGAAGGCGGCGTGCTCCTTTTTTCAGGATGAACGCGTAGCCACACCCATCGCCTCGATCACTGGGAAGTGGCATCACTACAGCTCGCCCTGTGCACCCAAGCTGACCAGGAAGCACTGGGAGCCACCAGTACAAACAAGGACAGTGTTTGCGGTATATGTGCTGTGGAACCACACCGATGCAATGATGCTTGATGAGTGCCTTTTATCTGCTCTTTTTTTAGCTGCCACTCATGAGTCAATAAATTCCGTTACGTCCAATACTACACTTTCTTTTCTCTCCTTGTGTTTTCAAATTAATTTATTGGTTTACATTACACAAAAAGCCCCAATAGGTTTTGGAGGCCAGAAGACACTACAAAAAAACAATACAGTATAATTCCTGACACACGTTGATTGTTTTTATTGTAAATCAATAAGTTAATTTGGACTCTTATCATTTGATCTGGCACTTCTTCCATTGGTGCATCTCTTCTGCATAGTTAGGTCTTCTGTCAGGTATTTATTGCTGTCTTGTTCCTAGAGCTAGAAGCAACTCTGCATATGAAAACACAAAGAGAGAAAAGGAAGCAGGGCCATCTGAGTGTACTTTTGGACACAAAGGAATTTATTAACACATGAGATGGCAGCACACAAAAGATAGGATAAAAGGTGCTCATCAAGTATCAATCACCACTGTCATTGCACTGGTCCGATCTCGCTGCAAATATGTACCACAAATGTTGCCCCCAGTTGTGCTAGTGGCTTCCAGTGCTTCCTGGCCAGCATGGGTACATAGGGTGAGCGGTAGTGAGGTCACTTCCCAAAAGGTTGGCAGTGGGTGTGGCTACGCATTCGGCCTGATGAAGAAATAGAAATTCTTCAAGTGCATAGCCAAGCCCACGGCCTCGACCTCTGGGAAGTGATGTCAGTACCATTTGTCCTGTGTACGCATGATGCACAGGAAACACTAGGAGCCACCAGCACAGCTGGAAACAGCCTGTGTGGTGCATATGTGCAGTGGGACCGAACTGGTGTAATGACAGCTGTGACTGATGCTTAATGAGCGCCTTTTATCTGTGCTTTTGTGAGTTGCCAAACATGTTAATAAATTGTTGTGTCCAATACTACACTCAGATGCCACTGCTTCCTTTTCTATCCTTGTATTTTCATATGCAGAGTTGCTTCAAGCTCTTGGAACAAGCTTCCACTAGGTTTATAATGTTGGACTTTAATTTTAGACTGATATCCAGGACTCCTTTGATAGGTTTTATAATACATAAGGGGGCTATTGTTGCATATTATATTAGAGGACACTTGGTGTATAAAATGGACCATTCTCTCTTGGTGCACCAAATCCTCCTTTCTCATAAATAAATAATTTGGACTCTTTTATCATTTGGTCTGGCCCTCCTTTCATTAGTGCATGTTTTCTTCTGTTAACCTGTTGGGTACCCACAGGAGGGTAGTCCCGTTGGTTGTAAGCAGTCTCTGGGCCAGATCTCTGAATGTTTTTGTCCTCTCTCTACTTTGTGTGAACTCATATCAAAGTCTCAGCAGCTCTTGGATGCTTTTTTCTTCAATTTCTAACCCTGCCCCACTCTATTCAAGGCTACAAAAATGGATAGAGTTGGGTTTTACACATAGGGATGACACTTAAAACACCACTGGGTGAAATAAACTTAAATATAAAACTTGATGTGAAATACAATTTCTCGGCAAGCAGAATAAAAACATACTGTAGAAAAAGTCCAAGTTGTATATTTAAACAATGAAACCAATTTTAGAGACACCAGGAGAGTAACTAAACATGCCTCAAGGGGAGAGTAATAATAACTGAACTATATGGCTAGATTTTTGAGTGAGAATTCCTATTGTGGTAAATTTGCCAGGACAGCATCTTGAATTACTAAATAGCCCTGTAAATGCTGGATGTGCTGTAATGAGAGCTCTCACGTCCTATAACTTCAGCAAAGTACTATTGAATGCAGCTCACCATGTTAATGATCTAATGAGGCTGACTTTTCCTTAAATGCTGGCCAGTTCTACAAGTCATAAAGAGCTTGTGTCTAAAAAGTTTCTTAGAACATCTGATGAACATAAGAACCAATTATGTTCTTTTCAAACATACATGGCTTTATTGCTGCTCAATTCTCACTGGAGAAATTTCTACTTACTTCCTATCCCAATAATTACTGTCACTGGGAAGTGTAGGGAATCTCCGCAAATGGGACGCAGTAAAAGCCAATCTCCAGGTTTAATTGCACCCCCTCTGTGCCCCATCATGTGACATCATATTTTACTTTAAATTCTTCTGGGCTACTTTTTATCGAACTACACAAAAAATGGAAACCGTCCCAACCTATAACCAGCGTTATAGGTTGTAGGTTACAGGTTGGGACGGTTACCATTTTTTGTGTAGTTGGCGAATTCGGATTCAGGGATGCACTGGATGCCTTTGCTGTCATTTTAATATAGCTGGGCACCATGTGCATCCCTGTACCTTTAACCACTTGCCTACCAGGCACTTATACCCCCTTATTTACCAGGCCAATTTTCAGCTTTCAGCGCTGCCGCACTTTGATTGACAATTGCGCGGTCATGCAACATTGTACCCATATGAAATTTTGATAATTTTTTTCTCACAAATAGAGCTTTCTTTTGGTGGTATTTAATTGCCACTGGGCGCTTTACTTTTTGCGCTATAAATAAAAAAAGTGCAAAAAATTTGAAAAAAAAAAAAAGTGTGTGACACTGCAGAGTGTCACAGGTGGGTGCACTGCTGGGCACAGGTGGGTGCACTGCTGGGCACAGGTGGGTGATCTGCTGGGCACAGGTGGGCGGAGCTAGTGGGCGCACTGCTGTGCACAGGTGGGCAGAACTTGTGGGTGGCACTGCTGGGCACCGATCATCAGGGCACTGATCATTAGTGCCCTGATGATCGGTGCCGATCCTCGCTCTGACAACTGCCGGTTCTCGGCAGTACTTTCCTCACAATCTGACAGGATGAGGAAAGTGCAGCCGAGAACCGGCACTTGCATTTCCCTGTGATCAGCGTGTCATTGGACACCGCTGATCACGTGGTAAAAGGCCGCTGTGATTGGCCTTTTACCACATCACGTGATCAGCTGTGTCCGTAGGACACAGCGATCACGGAGATCGCCGGGTGCGCGCCCCCTGGGGCACGCAGGAGAGCGCGTTCTGGGAGGCTGTCATATGACGTCCACCCAGAACTGGCCGGCCGCAGTGCAGCCGTCATTCGGCTATCTGCGGTCGGCAACTAGTTAAGGAGGGATGGGCTCCTCCAGGCACACCTGTCCTTTACCTATCGATTTACTCATGTGCTCCTACTATGGAGGCTTTGGAAATTTTAGTAAGGTATACAGTATACAGAGGACCCTTGACGTGGGACTGTGGCTTACGCATGTATTTGCAAATGTGTGCAAAGAAAACCCTCTGTTTTTAAAGCAAACTGTAAGACAGGGCCATATTGGTTGTTTCGCAGGTTGGTTGGTAAGTGTTGCTGGGAAATCCTTTGTTTGTTACTTTTTATTTGCCTCTGTAGATTTTGTCAGAGGGTGTAACCTAGCCTCTTTGGCCCTTCACCTTCTTCTTAATAAATATGTAGTTCACATTTATGTCCAGGATAATGAAAAGCAAAGCTCTTAACAGGATGCTGGAGCTATTGTGCTAGATCTGAACTGTAGGAGAGATTGGAGTCTCGAAGCAAGTGGAGCACAACACACATTTGTAAGGCACATTAGTGTGATTTATAAAGGTGTTGTGGGGTAAGGCCATACTGTAGTTTTTAAGTAGAGCCCTACATTTTTAAAGATTAGAATTGTCTAAGCCAGCAATGGGCAAACTACGGCCCGCGGGCCGTATACGGCCCGGCGGACCTTTTAATCCGGCCCGCGGAGCGTGGCAAACATTGGCTGTCAGGATGTAAGCGGGGCAGCGTGACGAACTCCTCTCCTCTCACAGTCCGCCCTGAAGACCGGAACGGCGCGGGAACACGGCGAGAGGAACGCGCGGAGCAAAGGTAAGTGAATTGACACAATATGGGGAATGAATTACTATAGGGGGGATGAATTACTATGGGGGATGAATTACTATAGGGGGGATGAATTACTATGGGGGATGAATTACTATATGGGGATTAATTACTATAGGGGGGATTAATTAATATAGGCGGGGTGAATTACTATATGGGGGATGAATTACTATAGGGGGGATGAATTACTATATGGGGAATGAATTACTATATGGGGGATTAATTACTATTGGGGATGAATTACTATATGGGGGATGAATTACTATATGGGGGATGAATTACTATGGGGGATGAATTACTATATGGGGGATGAATTACTATGGGGGATGAATTACTATGGGGGATGAATTACTATATGGGGGATGAATTACTATGGGGGATGAATTACTATATGGGGGATGAATTACTATATGGGGGATGAATTACTATATGGGGGATGAATTACTATATGGGGGATGAATTACTATGGGGGATGAATTACTATATGGGGATGAATTACTATATGGGGGATGAATTACTATATGGGGGATGAATTACTATGGGGGATGAATTACTATGGGGGATGAATTACTATATGGGGGATGAATTACTATGGGGCATGAATTACTATGGGGGATGAATTACTATATGGGGGATTAATTACTATGCTTACTATGGGGGAATATTACTATACTTACTATGGATGGCATGGTAGTGGCTGGGCCGGCCAGCAGCTAGTCCGGCCCCCGGGTCCAATATATGAACCCATTGCGGCCCTCAAGTCAAAAAGTTTGCCCACCCCTGGTCTAAGCACTACAAGCAGGATAGAAAAAACATTAACGTCTGAACTTTTGTGTTGGTGAAGAATTTTAAAAATATCCTGGACAGCAAGGAGAATAAACCAGTGGATCCTTCAACAAATTAGGCGCAACATTTCACTTGAAGTGCAGATAACTAAAATGAAGCTGTCTTATTTTGAGCATATTATGAAAGGAACCTACTAACTAGATAGGACAATTACGCTTGGAAAAGTTGAAGGGAAAACAGGAAATGGGCAACCAGCAATAAGGTTCATGGATACAGTCAAAGAAATTATGAATATTTCATTGAAAAGACTTAAGACCCAAATAGAAAAGTGATCAACCTGTAGAAACACTATTCATGTGGACGCCAGGAGTCGATAGACTTGAGAGCACTTAATAAAGTATTCACAGTTTAGAAGGTTGAAAAAAGACACATGTCCACCCATGTCAATCTGTGTGTGTGTAATTTTTATTTGTAACTATTCCCATAGCCCTGTATATTCTGCTTCCTAAAGAAGGCATCTAAAAGTTTTTATCAAAGCTTTCCGTCAGTACCACTTCACAGTAAAGGGAGCTCCACATTTTTACTGCTCTTACAAGAGTCCTTTCCGAAAACCAAGGTTAAACTTCCATTCTTCTAACCTCAAATAGTTGCTGTGTGTCCACTTCAGGAACCTTACAGTAAACAGTCTTTCTCTCCCTCTATATAGTGATCACATGCAGAGTAGTAAGCAAGATGTCACTTCTGACATCATTGCTTACTACGTGTGAAATCTGTGAATGATCACAGAGGTCACATGGTACAAGGCTATTCACAACAGCCTTGTACCATGTGACAAGCTGTGACCAATCACAGCTCACACAGTAGTTCTCAATGGCTGCAAGAATGCAGCTAGAGAGAAGGAGAAATTATTGCTTTTACAGCCTTTATGGGTGTAAAAGAAATCAGTGTAAAAAAAAAAAAAAAAATCTTCATCACCCCCCACAAGTAGTACAGTTTCACCATGGTGACATTGTACTACTAGGGTGACAGTATGTAAAAAAACAAAAAAACAAATATAAAAAAAAGTAAAATAAAATGTTTAAAAATTTTAATTTTTGGTTATAAACTAATTTTGGTTATTTATTATTTTACTAAAAAGGTAACGGAATAAATTGTGGCTAAGATTTATGATGAAATACTATTTATTTGCAAAATTTTATAAGGAAAACACTTTTTTTCAAATTTTTGGACATTTTCATTTACATAGCAAAAAAAATAAAAATCCCAGTGGTGAATAAATACCACCAAAATAAAGCTTTATCTGTCTCAAAAAAATGCTAAAAAATTCATATGGGTACAGTGTTGCGTGACCGCGCAATTGTCAAAGTGTGACAGCGCTGAAAGCTGAAAATTGGCCTGGACAGGAAGGGGGTAAAAGTGTCAGGGCTGGAAGTGGTTAATAAATTGCATAGATTTCAGAACAAACTTCTTTCACGTTGTCATTATGGAGTATTGTTTGTAGTATGTTGAAGAAAAAAAGAATTTAATCCATTTTGGAATAAAGCTTTAACATAACAAAATGTGGCAACAGTTAAGCGCTGTTAATACTTTGTGGATGCACTGTATATGCACAGTAGTTACTGTATAATATATTTGTACATTGTCAATGTCACATCCCCTCTTAAGCTCCTTTTCTCCAGAATGATTAGCTGTAATCTCAGTAAATGATAGCTGATGTCCTCCACCCCCCTTACGAATTTTGTTGCCTTTCTAAAACTGAACTGCATATTCAAGATGAGGCTGAATCGATGTTTTATAAAAGGCGTAGAATTATTCATTTATCTCTGGAATATATGCCCTTTAAATACATGACAGTATTTTTGCTAGCTTTGTTTGTTTCAGCTTGACATTGCATTCTATTCTTAAGTCTGTGGTCTATAAGCACTCCCAGATCCTTTTCCATCATTGAATCTCCCAGGAGAGCCCCTTCAAATGTGTAATTTGCATGTATATTTTTGGCACCCAAATGCATAACTTTACATTTTTCCACATTAAACCTCATCTGCCATTTAACTGCCAAGCCCCCTATGTTGCCAAGGTCTTCCTGTAATGATGCTATATCCTGTGCCAAATGTATTTTCCTACATAATTTGGTATCATCAGAAAACACTGAAATTGGGCACTCAAGACCAACGTCTATATGATTAATAAACAAATTAAACAGCATTGGCCCCCAAGATTAAACTATGGGGTAGACCACTCGCAACTTTAGACCTTTTAGAGGATGAGTAATTTATCACTACTCTCTGGAGCTGTTCATGTAACCAGTTTCCTATCATTGTACATACAATTTCATCTCCAACAGACCTTATTTTATAGACTAAACGTTTATGAGATACAGTTTTAAATGCCTTGACAAAATCTACTTAACCACTTGCCCTCTGGAAGATTTACCTCCCTTTATGACAAGGCCATTTTATTCTATACGGCGCTGCGATATTTTAACTGACAATTGTGCGGCCATGCAAAACTGTACACAAATGAAATAATTTATTTTGGTGGTATTTGATCACCACTGGGTTTTTTATTTTTGTACCTGGTTTTCAGTCAAGTATGGGCCAAAAATATTACAGAGAAAAAAAGTCATGATTTAGAATAATTCTAATCTCAGAAATACTTTTTTGATCAATCAATGGCTTCTGTGGGATACTGGGACCAAGGATGGATTATTTTACACTGGAGATACAATTTATAGGAATGATAAGTAAAAAATATGATTTCAAAGGACTAAAGAATGAGACAGTTTAGGTCTTACAGCTAATGGTCATGTATATGTGCTGGTACCCAAATTAATGTCTACTGGTTTCGAGGAATAGGCATGTGCTACCAGATGGAACAACTGAAGAGGAGTGGAGAGTAAAACAAAAATAGTAACAGAAGACTGCCTCTTCTGTGTACTGACTGCTACTTTTTATATTAGGTAACAAAAGAAAATCTGGAAAAGAAGCTTTTAGAGAGCTGGTGAAAGACGAAGAACAATTGTGATTGAATATACACAACCAGATTCCACAGTATCTGGCTCTTAGTACTCTGTAGCTTTTCCTGCTTGACCTCTGTATTATGCAGCAATGTATGCAAGTGTTACAGCTTTTTTTCTACTTTGTAATAAAAGAAAACAAATGCTTACCTTGTTTAAATTGGACTTAATAGTATCATTATTTCTCTCTAAGACCTTTAGCATTTCTTGACTTCCCATGTACATGGCATTTACTGAAAATAAAATAAAAAAATCTGTTAAAACAACTAATAGAAGGAAATCATTGTTCTACCCCTGAAATATAAATCTAAATTAACCATGACACAATTGGTTAGTCAATGAGTACAGCTGAGATAAATAACTGACACGTACTAGCTTAATATCTTGAAGGAGATACAGTATGTTTCTTCATGTCTGCTGTGACCAGTAACAAGCTTTGTCCTCTTACTAACTATAGAAAATAACAGATAAAACTGGAACTCCAATTTACTGCACTGATTGTCCAAGTGCAATCAGGAAATCATCTAATTAAATTGGGTGAAACATTCCTCTATAAAATCAGGACTAGTGTCTGTTACCTACTTTCAAGTGACAGCTGTTAATACTGCCATTTCATTTTTTTAATTCATTACACCATCCTTTATTAAGACATACAGACACGGTTAGCTGCACATGTGGAAATGGATTGCTGGCAAATGGAGGTACCACTGTAATTTTCACATTGATTTCTCTGTGGGGGCTTTGAGCATTCATTATAAGTAGTAGGATCCATCATTTCCTGAAACAACTTCATATAGGTATTATACTGTATCTTACAATGTAACAGTGCTTACATAGGGAATATTTACTAAAACTGGAGAGTGCAAAATCGACTGCAGCTGTGAATGGTAGCCAATCAGCTTCTAACTTCAGCTTTTTCAAATACGGTTCGACAAAAAACCCTGGCAGCTGATTGGTTTCTACGAAGAGCTGCACCAGATTTTGCGCTGTTTAGTAAATCATCCTCGCACAGTGTATTAAGATTTTTTTTTGAAGGACACATACGGTATATGTTAAAGTGATACTAAATCTACAAAAAAATTGGTAGGCAATAGACTTTTCAACAGAAGAGACTTTGAAAGTGCCGTCTGCCAAAAATCTCCTTCATAGCAATTTTTAAAATGCTTTATCAATCTGATTCCAGTTATGGGAGTTATTTAAATGTAAGGTTTTGGTAGATGTAGAGTTTAACACCTGACAATTTCTTGGATCTCTTAAGACTTTATTAGTCTCATAGTATGTCTTGTGCCTTATCCTGCATATCTGCTTCATTATGAGGAGACCCCAAAACACCCAAAACTCACAGTTTGACGGTAAGGAAGTCAGGATTGAAGCTGGCCATAGATGGATCGAAATTCAGCTGGTTCAGTAGGGACCAGCCAAATTTTGATCCATCTATAGCTGTTTCCGTTCATGAGAAGTTGATGACAGAATTAGATTGTAAGCTCCAAGGAGCAGGGCCCTCCTATCCCTCTTGTATTGAACTGTATTGTTTCCCGTTATATTGTAAAGCACTGAGCAAACTGTTGGCGCTATATAAATCCTGTATATTAATAATAATAATGAAGTGGGAGTCCTGCTGTCAGAATATGACACAGCGGGGAGGATTCCAACATCCACCTGAAACATGTAGATGAGAAAAATTGGATCAGATTTTTTCTTTCACCATGTGCGAAATCATGTATGGCCAGCTTTATAGGGAATGACGAGTCATCCCGTGAGTCATGCCACTAGCTCCCTTTAACTAAACTCACTGTTTGGTGGACTGCCCTTATTATAAATGTATCCTTTTAAATACTGTAGTCTGTTCACTGTTAGGCAATGAAAAACTAGAAAAATATATATTTGTGTTTTGGTGATATCTTCCCTTGTCCTGCTGTCTTTGGCTCTTGCACTTGAATGTTATAAGGCAATGTCAACAAGAAACAACAAGATGCTCCACTCTGGAAAGTCTGCAAGCAAACCAACATTTTGTAAATCATTTCTTATGAAGTCTGATTCCTATTTCTCCCTACTCTACAATATACTCTCTCTACCCTTCCTTCTCACATTAGTGTCCTCAAATTCTTCTTATTTCCTCACTCTCCTTCTTCTTCTAGTCTGGGAACGTTTTCCCTAATCCTGGCCCTCCATTATCTAGCTGCAGAACCCACATCCGGCACCTTCCCTGCTCTGGCAACAGCTGCAATCCACTTTGGTTCTATCTCCTGCTTCCAAACACCAGCCCCCCTTTGCGCTCTCTGGAATGCCAGCTCTGTCTGTAGCAAGCTCACCTCTGTGCATAACCTTTTGATCTCCTGTTCCTTTTCTCTCCTCTATAATATCCACTATCAATCTTGGCGACTTTAACATCTACATTATTATTAACAGCCTGGCAACATCTCAACCTAACTCCATCTTTTGACCTAACGCAATGGATGCACAATCTCACTCACTCCAATGGTAACACCAATGACCTTGCATTATCTCATCTCTGCACTCCTGTCAACCTCATCAGTACCCCTTTACCCTATCTGATCACAAATTCTTCAGTTTTACATTGTCCTTGTCTTCAACCACCTGTCCCTCCAAGCAGCAAATAATTACCCGTAGAAACCTTCACCACTTTAACCCTTTGCTTCTTTATTTTGCTATTGACCACTTCTATGACAAAATCTCACCCCTGCCCTGTCCTAACCTGGCCCCTTCTGTCTACAACAGTTTACCCTCATCCTCAATAGATTCACTTCCTCCTCTGACTACACACAGAATCAGGCCCTAACCATTACAACCTTGGCAAACTGATGACACCAGAAATCTCAAAGAGAAATTGCTGTGTTCTTGAGCAACTGTGGCGTAAAACTAAATCCCTGCAAGACTTTATCCTATACAGATCTGCCTAACATACAAATCCTACTGCATCTTCTCCAGAACTGCCTGGTGTGGCTTCCGTAGCGTTTGATTCGTACCATAGACTTCCTCTTTTGAGATCTCATCTGGAAACACAGGCACCCTAGAATCCAGCTCTCCACACTACAACTATCTAAAGACGGGGGGGGGGGGGGGCTAGCACCACTCAATGTCCGATTGTATTTGTTGCCTATCAAATGCAGCATTGGTATGGTTGGAATAGGCTTAATGTACAAGACCCCATTCAGAATGTTCCTTTGTCCCAGTTCACTGAAACTCCACCTGTTCAATAGATAGTGGCACACCACTTCTAAACTAAACGTAACATCCCTACATTTTATTTATTACACAAGATATGGGAAACCATACACGTTTTTACCATATATGAAGTAGTACATGCTATGTATTTATGCAGTACATGTTGATTTGGGACAATCCTGGATTTCCGGAGCCGAACAAACTAGAGGGTTTCAACTCTTGGAAGAAGGCAAGTGTTAGATTCCTTTATCAGTTATATGACAAAGATATACTATTACCTTTTGACAAGTTGACATAAAGTTATCAGCTATCTAATAAGTTATTTTTCAATACCTTCAATTACGTCGTGCCTTGTCAGGCGTGTACTTACCAGCTAAAATGTAATCCCTTGGTAATTATAAGTATAGCAACTTCCACTTCTACCAACAAACAGGAGCTCATAGGGGATTTATAGTTTACTTTACAAACAGCTGTCAGTGCTTGAGCACAGGTGAATACCCTCCAATCATGGCAACGGGATGTTGAATCTTTGGATGATGAGGAGTGGACCCAAGTATTGGAAAATTTAACGAAGGTCTCTTTATCCCCTTCGCACCTCCTGACTGTTATTCATCATTCACAGAGTACATTATACCCCACTGAAGATTCATTCATGGGGGAGAGTAGCATCTCCACAGTGTCCCAGATGTACTCTGGCCTCAGTTTCTCTCCTACACATGTTATGGCGCTGCCCCAAGCTCTATCAATATTAAGAGTATATTTTTATGATTCTTAATTTACTTTGTTCTATGCAAGTGTTATTAGATCCAAAAATTGCTTTATTGGGAATACTTCCTGAGGATGTGCTTCCCTCTAAAATGCATTTTTTCAAGATGTGTTCCCTTTATTAAGCCCACAAACTCATTCTGCAAAAGTGGCTCTCACCACTGAAATATAATCAATAGCATGAAAGACTTTACTTTAAGGAGAAAGGGGCTAACATATAAACACAGGGGGTGCCCAAAAAAATTTCACAAATGTTGGTATTTGTGGATACAGTCTAACGAATCAACAAATTCCTCCACACTTCAGGAGATGGATGCTGTACATTAAGTAGTTGCCTTGTTGACATGGTAGACAGTACATAAAGATATTTCTGTAACTATTACACTGCAATAGCAATATATGTGGAATTCTTTGCTCTAAGTGGTGATGTCCACTGTGGGATGGTTACACTAGGTACTTTCTAACTTTTATTTGTGTTTGCATGTTCTGAGAGTTAAACAAATTCCCTGTAATGGAATACTTTTCTTTCTTCGTTCTATTTCAACTCAAAACAAGTACTATGTGAAGTCTTTATTTTTCATGGCAAATTTGTATGCTGTAATAATTGTGTTTTCTTTTTTCTTTGTTATTGAAAAAAGATCAATAAAAATGACCTGATTAAAAAAAAATACAATTCCTGTCTCCATGCTTTCAAACAAACCCATTTTGTCACTCTTATTAATACTCTGACATCCAGTCTTCGTCGGCTCTTCTCTACCTTTAACACTCTACTTTGTACTCCACCACCTCCACCTGCTAACCCATTCATTGCCCTAGAGATTGCCAATCAGTTCAAAACCAAGACTGGTGCAATTTGTGAGGACATCTCCACTGTACAGATATCTTCCCTAATTAACATACCCTAACAGCACATTCAGTAATTTCCTCTTTTGACCCTCCTATTACAGAAGAGGTTACCAAACTTCTCTCAGATTCCCACTTAACCACCTATCGATGGATCCTGTTCTCTCAAACCTACTACAGTCACCCTCTTCCTTTATCCTAGGCTCTCTCTCTCATCAATCAGGATACTAAATGTAATCCTGTCTCTGACCTGTCCTTTCAGCCCCAAATCAAATCGCTGTCAAAAGTTTGTAGACGTCGCTTCTATAACATCTCCAAAATATGTCCCTTTTTAACCAATGAAACTACCAAGCAACTTATTCACTGCCTTGTTATATCTTGCCTTGACTATTGCAACTCCTTGCTCATAGGTCTACCTCTACACAGACTATCCCCTTTTCAGCCTACCATGAATGCTACTGCCATGCTGATCTACATTACCAACCATCCACTGGCCGCCACTCCTCTATGCCAATCCCTCCACTGGCTTCTTATTGCCCAAATTAACTAAATTCAAAATACTAACAGCATCATAAAAAGGAATTCACAACTCTGCCTCAAGTTATATAACCAGTCTTTTGTCCAAACCCAAACCACCCTCTTTGCTCCTCTTAAGACCTCCTGCTCTCTAGCTCCCTAGCCTCCTCCTCCCATGTTCGCCGCCAGGATTTCTCCAAAGCCTCTTCCATCCTCTGCAATTCTCTACCTGAATCTGTCTGGCTATGTCCTACTCTGTCCACTTTTAGGTGATCCCTGAAAACTCATCTGATCAAGGGAGCCTATCTCACCTTCATCTAACAGAACTTTTAATTCTCCCATCAACTCATCACTCACAGTTATTACCCTTTGTACAATTTGCCCTACCCTATTAGATTGTAAGCCCTTATGCGCAGGTCCCTCCTAACCTGCTTGTACCGTATTGTAACTGTACTGGTTCCCTTTTTATTGTAATGAGCTGCGCAAACTATTGGTGCCATAAAAAATCTGTAAAATAACAATGTCTCTCTTACCTTCTCATCTTCCCAAGAGTCCGTGATTGCAGTGCCACTTAGGTTGCTTCACTTGAGAAGGCTAACAGAATCTTAAATTCAGTATTTGAAATTTGCTGCATTTAATCTGACTGACGCAGAAATTATAGATGATTCTTATTATGATCATAGTTTTACTGACAAAGAGAACACCACTAAATATAATGCATGCTCTGACAAATGCAGTACCTTGCATCTTAAGGATTAATCAGGCACAAGATACAATAAGTAGTTTGTAGGATCTGTTCTTTTAATATGATTTCAGTTAAAACCTAATTATTTAGCTCCAATACACAAAACAAAAATTATTCTAAGTACTTTACAGAATGTCCTTTTAATTGTTGAAATAATTGAATAGTGTATTCCTGGGAAAATGCAATAAAATGAAAGCACTCAGGGTCTTTATTTTTTTTTTCTCACAATAAGTACACCCTCTTCTCCAATACTGGGTCAAAAATGATGGTTGTAGAATGTCTGGGACCAATGAAATCCAGTGAATTGTAAAGCACTGGGCCATAAATATGTGCATTTTAAATCTTTCTTTACCAAAGAACAGCTTCTTAATTGGTAAGTCCAACCAAAATTGGACTTTTGCAAACTGGTGAATATAGGGGTCATGACATGAAGCTTAAAATTCTTTGAGCATTACAATAATTAAAAATGAGCTTTTATTTACTAGAATTACAACCCCAATTTAAAAAAAAAAAAATTGGGATACTATGTAAAATCTACAAAAAACATAATGCATCGATTTAAAGCTCGCAAAGCCATAGTTTATTCACAAGAGAAAATAGAGAACATATGAAATGTTTAAACCGAGAAAATGTACCATTTTAAGAAATAAATAAGGTCATTTTGAAATTGACGGCAGCAATAAGTCTCAAAAAAGTTAGGACAGGGCCATGTTTACCCTAGTGTAGCATCCCCTCTTCTTTTCAGCCAAATGGTAGCTACATCCAATCAGATGCAGTAACTGTCTGACATCAACGTTCGCAGTGGGAGGAATCAATTTTTTTTTTGGTTGGCCCACAAGTGTGTATGGCCAGCTTTAGTACTTGGTTTATTATTATTATTATTATTATTATTCTACAGGATTTATATAGCGCCAACAGTACAATTACAATAATTTCAGTACAGAAGGAATGTGAGGGCCCTGCTCGTGGAGCTTACAATCTAAAGGAAGGGGAAGGTGATACAAAAGGTGATAGCTGCGGGGGGATGATTCAAGTACAGTTCTTAGGTGGAGGTGGGGTAGGCTTCCCTGAAGAAGTGAGTTTTCAAAGATCGCCTAAAGGCAGACAGGGTGGGGGCTGACCGGACATGCTGTGGTAGGGAGTTCCAGAGAATGGGAGAGGCTCTGGAAAAGTCCTGGAGTCGAGCATGGGAGGAGGTGATGAGAGGGCTAGAGAGGAGGATATCATGGGAGGAGCGGAGTGGGCGATTTGGGCGGTATCTGTGGATGAGGTTGGTGATGTAACTAGGGGCAGTGTTGTGGATGGCTTTGTAAGCTGTGGTTAGTATTTTGAATTTTATACGTTGGGTTAGTGGAAGCAAGTGAAGGGATTGGCAGAGAGGGGCAGCAGTCGCTGATCGGTTGGTAAGGTGTATGAGTCTAGCAGCAGCATTCATAATAGACTGAAGGGGGATAGCTTGTGTAACGGTAGACCAATGAGGAGGGAGTTGCAGTAATCGAGGCGGGATATAACCAAGGCATGGATAGGTTGTTTTGTGGTGTCATTGGTCAGAAAGGGGCGGATTTTGGAAATGTTCCAGAGGTTGAGGCAGCAGGATTTAGCCAGAGTGGATGTGGGGCCCAAAGGAGAGGTCAGAGTCTAGGATTACGCCTAGCACCCTGGCATGAGGGGAAGGACCAATGGTTGTGCTGTTGATCTTAATGGTAAAGTCATGAGTGGGGGATCGAGGAGGAGAAAATATTACAAGCTCAGTTTTTGAAAGATTGAGTTTAAGGTAGTGATGTGACATCCATGCTAATATGTCGCTTAGTAGATTTGTGATACGTGAGGAGATTGAGGAGGTGAGCTGGGGAGTGGAGAGATAGATCTGGGTGTCATCAGCATAGAGGTGGTATTGGAAGCCATGGGAGGTTATCAGTTGCCCAGGAAGGAGGTATAGAGAGAGAAAAGGAGGGGCCCAAGAACAGACCCTTGGGGTACCCCAACAGAAAGAGGAAGTGGAGCAGAGGAGGAGGAGTTGTGACACTGAAAGTGTGCTGAGAAAGGTAAGAGGAGAACCAGGAGAGAGCGGAGTCACAGAGGCCGATGGAGTGGAGTTTACTGAGGAGGAGCGGGTGGTCGACTGTGTCAAAGGCAGCGGAAAGGTCATGAAATATGAGTATGGAGTAATGGTCGTGGGTTTTAGCAGTTAGTAGGTCATTAGTGAGTTTCAGTAGGGCAGTTTCTGTGGAATGTTGTGGGCAGACTGTCGGGGATCAAGAAGGTTGTTGTCGGTGACGTAGCAGTTCATACGGTTGTGAACAAGGCACTCAAGAAACTTGGAGGCAAACAGGAGCAGGGAGATGGGTCTTAAGTTATTCAAACAGGCGGGGTCCAGCGGGGGTTTTTTGAGGATGGGGTAACCAGTGCATGTTTGAGTGGGGAGGGAAAGGTGCCCATGGAGAGTGAGAGGTTGAAATGTGGGTTTGAGAGTTTAGGATAGAGCAGGAAGGAGGCTGCAACAGTCCTGAGGGGACAGGATCCAGGGGACAGGTGGTGAAGTGGGCCTTGGAAAGGAGTTCGGTAACTTCCTTGGTGGTAACAGGGTCGAAGGAGGAGAGTGTTGAGTTTGGTGTTGGGCCTGGTAAGTTGGTTACAGGAGGAAGCTTGACACTGGAGATCTCATCACGAATTGTGTCGATCTTCTTCTTGAAGTGACTGGCAATCATCTGTGCAGTAAGTTGGTGGGTGGAGGCAGTGGTGGGTGGAGTAAGGAATTAAGGGTAGAGAAGAGTTGACGAGGATTGGATGAGAGGGTATTGATAAGAGTTTTATAGTAGGTTTAGTACATTTTACATGTATTGGTAAAAACACAGATCAGCCACAACTTTATGACCACTGACAGTTAAGTGAATAATGTTGAGTATATTGTTGGCATCTGAAAGTTGGTAGGATATATGAGACAGCAAGAAAACATGTTGTCCCTGAAGTTACATAGTTAGTCTGACTGAAAAAAAGACAAATGTCTATCCAGTTCAACCATTAAAAAAAAAAAAGTTATAATCCTTAACCTACAGTTGATCCAGAGGAAGGCAAAAAGAAACACCAGCAAAGCAAGATCCAATTTGCTCCTGCAGGGGAAAAAAATTCCTTTTTGATCCCTTGATCCCCCAATCGGATATTCCCTGGATCAACTTTACCTATGTTAGTATCCAGTTACAGTATATTCTGTGTCTCCAAGTGTCAGAGCCTGGGATCGAACCTGGGCCTTCTGCAGTGCGAGGCAATATTTCTTCTCACTGAGCTACCTGGGATGCTCGACTATACTGTGCCTGATCTATTGGATAATCCTGCCTTGTCTTCTCTTGAACCTTGAACTCCTTGCTCCTCCCATGAACTTCCTATAAAAGCCACATCCAGGAACTTCCTCCTTGCCAGATTATTGTGCCTTCCAGCCAATATCCCGCTCATCCATACTGCTGCCGTTTATATCGTTTGTGACCGACTTTTGGCTTGTGACTGACTTCGCTTTTGTCTTATCCCTAAACTGTTTGATCTGCTCTTGGTTTCCAGCTTGCCCTTTCCCTGGTGGGGTGATCCTGAGACTGCGACCTGGTATTCACATGCAGCCAACTCCATCTCCACCATTAGGAGCTCTGGGGAAGACCGGTGGATACTTAGACCCCACACCTCAGGTGAGCCTGCGTCATTCCCAGGGTGACCTGCTCGTGTACCAATCCTGCTGGTTTCAGGTAAGCCTCACAACTGCTGTAGCAACTGGTCTCTGAACCTGACCCAGACCGTGACAGAATAATCTGGTCCAAACATGGAGACCGCTATGGCAAACGTTAGGCAGCAAATTGCTGAGCTGCAGGAATTCGAGTTACCCATCAGGAAAAAGTTGCCAAACTAGAAAGCATTGTGGATAGGCAACAGGGAGAGATTCAGGCTCTGCAGAGACAACTGCTGAACCAAGATGATCCTAGCTCACATATGCCCCAACCATCTAAGTTTAATGGAGACCGCCGCCACTACAGGGGTTTCCTTAATCAATGTCGCATATATTTCCAAATGTACCCTTCTGCGTTTCCTTCAGAGAAAAAGAAGGTAATGTTTATTATTGGGCTTCTGACTGGGGAAGCTCTAGCATGGGCCTCCCCTTATATAGAGCAAAACCATAGCATTCTGAATGATTTTGATACCTTTTTGACTGCGATGAATCAGGTTTTTGATGATCCCAACCGTTGTGCTACTGCCGAACCAAAATTGCCTAGTCTGCGGCAGAGTAGACGCTCAGTCGCTGAATATACAGCCGAATTCAGAAGTTGGATCACAGATACCATTTGGAACCCTGCAGCACAAAAGAGCCAGTTCCGCCAAGGGCTTTCTGAACAGGTAAAGGATGAGCTTGCCAGAGTAGATATTCCTAATGATCTTGAGGAGTTCATCCAATTATGCATTTGGATTGACCAGAGACTTACAGAAAGGAGAGATTGGGAATGTTTGGAAATCATGGTGGCATGCGTTTTTCTGCTAATCAGTCCAGTCAGAAGGATCTAAACATTTCTTCAGATTCTAACACACCTGAACCTATGCAAGTTGATGCTATCAAGAGATCCATTTCCATTCAGGAGAAAGAGAGAAGACGTTCAGAGAATTTATGTCTATATTGTGGGGATTCTGGTCATTATGCAATTAATTGTCCTAACAAAGTTAGAAGAATGATTGCTGTGACTGATGTGATTGCGCCTGAACAAATAAACTCTATAAGCCAGTCTGTCTCCCCACTGATTCCTGAAGAGAATAAAGTGAATTCATTACTCTCTCATTTTGTTATTCCCATTAAACCTGTATCTGAGGGCCGTGAAATCTCGTGCTCAGCTATGCTGGACTCCGGGTCTGGGGGGAACTTTATTTATCGAGTTTATATAGCGCCAAAGGGTTTGCTCAGCGCTGTACAATAGAGGGGGGGACAATACATGAAACAGAACAGTAACATCAAACAGTACACAAGGGGTAAGAGGGCCCTACTCTTTCGAGCTTACAATCTAGGAGGGAGGGGGTAGAGGCACAGGAGGAAACGGCTGTGGGGGATGGAGTGGTAGGAGGAGGGAAGGGCAGCGGCTGTTAGGTGAGGGTGGGGTAGGCTTCCCTGAAGAGGTGGGTTTTCAGGGAGCGCCTGAAGGTGAGGAGGAAAGGTGACAGTCTGATGGATTGGGGTAGTGAGTTCCAGAGGATGGGGGAGGACCTGGAGAAGTCTTGCAGTCGTGCGTGGGAGGAGGAGACCAGGGAGCAAGATAGAAGGAGGTCCTGTGAAGAGCGAAGGGTACGGGTAGGGTGGTACCTGGGAATCAGGTCGGTGAGGTAGTTAGGGGCAGTGTTGTGAATGGCCTTATAGGTCAGGGTGAGCAATTTGAATTTAATGCGTTGGGCAATGGGGAGCCAGTGGAGGGAGAGGCAGAGGGGGGTGGCAGAGGTGGAGCGGCTGGTGAGGTGGATGAGTCTGGCCGCTGAGTTCAGGATGGTCTGAAGCGGGGAGAGCCTGCACTGGGGTAGGCCGGTGAGGAGGGATTTGCAGTAGTCAAGGCGTGAGATAATCAGGGAGTGTACGAGTAGTTTAGTGGTGTCTGGGGTAAGGAAGGAGCGTATCTTGGCGATGTTCCGGAGGTGGAGCCTGCATGTGTTTGTAAGTGATTTGATATGAGGTTGAAAGGAAAGGTTTGAGTCCAGAATGACGCCAAGGACCTTGGCTTGCTGGGCGGGATTGATGGTGGTGTTGTTGGTAGTGATGGAAAGGATGGGGGGGGGCGCGGGCTGGGGAGAAGACGAGAAGCTCAGTTTTGGGGAGGTTGAGCTTGAGGAAATGGAGCAACATCCAGTCAGAGATGTCGTTTAGGAGGTGAGTGATGCGGGCGGAGAATGTGGGGGTGAGGTGAGGGGTGGATAGGTAGATTTGAGTATCATCAGCATAGAGGTGGTAATTGAAGCCGTGGGAGTGTATGAGTTTGTCAAGGGAGGAGGTGTAGATGGAGAAGAGAAGGGGTCCAAGGACAGAGCCCTGAGGGACCCCAACAGAGAGGGGGAGGGAAGAGGAGGTGGCATCGTTGTAGGAAACGCTGAAGGAGCGTTGGGATAGATAGGACGAGAACCAGGAGAGAGCGGTGTCTCTGATGCCAAGGGAGAGTAGTTTATTAAGGAGGAGGGGGTGGTCGACTGTGTCAAAGGCCGCGGAGAGGTCTAGGAGGAGGAGGACAGAGTAGTCGCCTTTGGCGGTTAGTAGATCGTTGGTGATTTTGAGGAGGGCAGTTTCGGTGGAGTGTAGGGGACGGAAGCCGGACTGTAGTGGGTCAAGGAGGTTTCTGTCAGTCAGGTGGGCGCTTAGGCGATCGAAGACCAAGCACTCAAGGAGCTTGGAAGTGAGTGGCAGCAGGGAAATTGGTCTGAGGTTGTTGAGGTCAGTGGGGTCCAGGGAGGGCTTTTTGAGTATGGGGGTGATGTGCGGATGTTTTAGGGGGGAGGGGAAGACGCCAGTAGAGAGGGAGAGATTGAAGATGTGGGTAAGGGAGCGGATGAGGGAAGAGGGGGGTGACCGGAGAAGTTGAGAGGGGATAGGGTCCAGGGGGCAGGTAGTGAGGCGGGCTTCTGAGAAGACTCTGGTGACTTCCTCAGTGGTAGTAGGGCTGAAGGAGTCATATATAAAAATGATGCAGCGCTAACAGAAAACACATATAATAAACTAAATATGATAGTAGATAACCCACATCCACCGGGGGATATGGGAACAGGCAAAAAACCCTTAACAGGTAGATAATAGTGGCTTAGTGCAAAATGCAGTGTCCATAGTTCATATCTTTAAAACGTGCAGGTGAATCACAGCACACTCCAAACGTGATCCAAGGCAGTCTGGCTGCAATGGCCTCTCACCTCCACTCTATGACCCCACAGGGCCACAAAGCATATTGCAGATCACCTCTGGGTCCTTTCCAACCAGTAGCTCCTCAAAGAGAAATGGCATGGGCGGACATCACATGAATAAGAATAACCTCCAGCCGGACCAGCGGACATACAGAGTGTGCCCTCCTCAGATGTCAGAAAGCTCGTATGCTCATAAATGAGGAGAGAAACACAATCCTCATAGTGTATTACTGATTTTAATGGCCAGACAATCACAGTAAGCCAAGAAAAACAGGAGAGACATACACTTACATAACAGCAGTATCTTTCCCCATGGATTGGGTGTACAGCATGATCAGAAGGTGTTCCAAAATGGCGCCACGCCGGAAATACGTCACCACGCTATAAACGTCGACGCGTTGCGTCACGTAACTCGTGACTTCGTCAGGACAGCGTGATTGGCCGACAGTACTTCCTTATAAAGACCGAGGACCGCACCAATCAAGGACAAGGGGCGGTTCCATCGCGGCCATATTACTGTAGTCCAATGTACACAGATACTTTCCCATTGTGTCTAATAATCACAATAGGACCAAACGATATAGTAATTTGGGAAAAAAAACCAATTACTCTGTAAGGTATGTTAATACTGGGACACAAACATTAAAACCAGATGTGGAAACCACATGCTTTATTAAAAAAGGGATAAAGATAAGATACGATCTGAACGCATGTCCATCAATGCATGACATGCCAAAATACACTACACATTAAACAATGTGTGTAAAAATATATATATAAAGAAAATATTTATATATATAAAAAACTAATAAAATACATAAAAAATATATTACTAAAAACCTTAAAAAAAAGGTAAATCCAAAGAATAAAAAATAAGAACAAAAATATATATAACATAAATAGCTCCCCTATGATCATGCATGGACTCTCACTCCTAATGCATAATAACAGACATAAACCAGCATAAAAATTATAAAAGTAAATTACCGATCACTAATAAAGCAATTCAAATCGAACTCAATATTAAGTCCCATAGGGGCAAACGTATCCATCAAAAAAATATATCTAGATTCTACCTGACTCAAAGACCTCACTTTATGGGTCCCTCTCCAATGTTTTTTGAATTTTGCAACTCCCCAAAATTTAAGACTAGAGGGATCTTGGTTATGGCAAAGCCGGAAATGATTAGATAAACTATGTTTTGGAAAACCCTTTTTTATATTTTGAACATGTTCTCTCAGCCGAACCCACAGGGGCCTTTTTGTCCGTCCTACATATTGCAGACCACAACCGCATTGAAGGACGTACACAACCCCCTCTGTTTTACAAGATATAAAGTCTTCGATCTGAAAGGCCCTTCCATTGCTAGTAGCTGTGAATGAACTCAATCTACGATTAAGACCCCTAGTGGCCTTACAGGCATAGCAAGATTTACACGGGAAAAACCCTTTATGATCAAGAAACGTAACTTTAGGACTCTTAGTGGGGGGGTCTAGTACGTTACGGACTAGTTTAGACCTAAGAGAAGGAGCCTTCCTATATGTGAATTTCGGTATCGGAGGTAATAATTTTGAAAGAACAGGATCTGTCATTAAAATCGGCCAATGTCGCTTAAATACTTTTTCTATTTGTTTATAATTGCTGTTAAAATCCAAAATAATTGCCATATAATCCTCAGAACCTTTTATTTTGGGTTTATCCAAAAGAAAATTGCTTCTCTCCATCTTTCCCACTTCAGCAATCTTATTTTTAACAATAACTCTAGGATAACCTTTACTGCAGAATCTTTCTTCCATAATAGTTGCTTGCTCATAGTAATCCTTAATATCTGTGCAGTTCCTTCTAAGTCTTACCAATTGTCCCTTCGGAATATTCATCAGCCACGGAGGGAAATGGCAACTATCTAGTGGAATATATCCATTCCGATCGACTTTTTTGAAAAAAGTTTTAGTATGCAGGATATTATCTTTAGTAGAAATGCACAAATCCAGAAAGTTGATAGATGTACCGCTTACTTCCCATGAAAGCTTAATGTTTTTGTCATTACTATTCAACTGATTCAAGAACTTCAATAGATCAGATTCCACTCCATCCCAAATAATGACAATATCGTCAATATATCTTTTGTACAGGAGTAGTTGTCTAGGGGGATCACGATATACAGCCTCTTCCTCCCAGTGGGCCATAAACAGATTGGCCACACTGGGGGCAAACCTCGCCCCCATAGCCACTCCCTTCATTTGTCTATAGAATTGCTTCCCATACCAAAAATAATTGTGGGAGAGGCAGTACTCCAAACTTTCCAAGACAAATTTCCTCTGCGACCACTGAAGGTCCCCATATGTACCGATACCCCATCCCACTGAGTCCATTGCATCCTCATGGTCAATGATGGTATATAGAGCAGACACATCTGCACTCGCAAGCAACATACCATCGTTGCTACTAATACCATCTAGAAGTTGTATGAGGTGCTTGGTGTCCCTCAAATAGGCCTTAGTTTTAATCACAAGGGGTTGAAGAAATGTGTCAACATATTGACCCATCCTAGACATAACAGATTGTATCCCATTAACAATGGGTCGCCCAGGTGGATGCAAAGGATCTTTATGCACTTTTGGTAGAGTATAGATAACTGGTAATCTGCATACATCTGGAACCAGATAAAGGGCTTCTTTTTTATTTAGTATCTTATTATCCTTTCCTTTCTTGACCAATGCGACAAGATCCTTTTTAAATTGATGAGTGGGGTCTTTTGATAAGGGGAGGTATGTAGTGGCATCCCTTAATTGGGATTCCAATTCGTTCTCATAGTATTCTTTAGAGAGTATCACTATGCTCCCCCCTTTATCGGCGGGTCTAATGACTATATTATCCCTCTTGGACAACCTCTGCTGTCCGATATACAGTGCTTTATTTTGCCCTACTTTCCCACTCATCAATTTAAAAAGGATCTTGTCGCATTGGTCAAGAAAGGAAAGGATAATAAGATACTAAATAAAAAAGAAGCCCTTTATCTGGTTCCAGATGTATGCAGATTACCAGTTATCTATACTCTACCAAAAGTGCATAAAGATCCTTTGCATCCACCTGGGCGACCCATTGTTAATGGGATACAATCTGTTATGTCTAGGATGGGTCAATATGTTGACACATTTCTTCAACCCCTTGTGATTAAAACTAAGGCCTATTTGAGGGACACCAAGCACCTCATACAACTTCTAGATGGTATTAGTAGCAACGATGGTATGTTGCTTGCGAGTGCAGATGTGTCTGCTCTATATACCATCATTGACCATGAGGATGCAATGGACTCAGTGGGATGGGGTATCGGTACATATGGGGACCTTCAGTGGTCGCAGAGGAAATTTGTCTTGGAAAGTTTGGAGTACTGCCTCTCCCACAATTATTTTTGGTATGGGAAGCAATTCTATAGACAAATGAAGGGAGTGGCTATGGGGGCGAGGTTTGCCCCCAGTGTGGCCAATCTGTTTATGGCCCACTGGGAGGAAGAGGCTGTATATCGTGATCCCCCTAGACAACTACTCCTGTACAAAAGATATATTGACGATATTGTCATTATTTGGGATGGAGTGGAATCTGATCTATTGAAGTTCTTGAATCAGTTGAATAGTAATGACAAAAACATTAAGCTTTCATGGGAAGTAAGCGGTACATCTATCAACTTTCTGGATTTGTGCATTTCCACTAAAGATAATATCCTGCATACTAAAACTTTTTTCAAAAAAGTCGATCGGAATGGATATATTCCACTAGATAGTTGCCATTTCCCTCCGTGGCTGATGAATATTCCGAAGGGACAATTGGTAAGACTTAGAAGGAACTGCACAGATATTAAGGATTACTATGAGCAAGCAACTATTATGGAAGAAAGATTCTGCAGTAAAGGTTATCCTAGAGTTATTGTTAAAAATAAGATTGCTGAAGTGGGAAAGATGGAGAGAAGCAATTTTCTTTTGGATAAACCCAAAATAAAAGGTTCTGAGGATTATATGGCAATTATTTTGGATTTTAACAGCAATTATAAACAAATAGAAAAAGTATTTAAGCGACATTGGCCGATTTTAATGACAGATCCTGTTCTTTCAAAATTATTACCTCCGATACCGAAATTCACATATAGGAAGGCTCCTTCTCTTAGGTCTAAACTAGTCCGTAACGTACTAGACCCCCCCACTAAGAGTCCTAAAGTTACGTTTCTTGATCATAAAGGGTTTTTCCCGTGTAAATCTTGCTATGCCTGTAAGGCCACTAGGGGTCTTAATCGTAGATTGAGTTCATTCACAGCTACTAGCAATGGAAGGGCCTTTCAGATCGAAGACTTTATATCTTGTAAAACAGAGGGGGTTGTGTACGTCCTTCAATGCGGTTGTGGTCTGCAATATGTAGGACGGACAAAAAGGCCCCTGTGGGTTCGGCTGAGAGAACATGTTCAAAATATAAAAAAGGGTTTTCCAAAACATAGTTTATCTAATCATTTCCGGCTTTGCCATAACCAAGATCCCTCTAGTCTTAAATTTTGGGGAGTTGCAAAATTCAAAAAACATTGGAGAGGGACCCATAAAGTGAGGTCTTTGAGTCAGGTAGAATCTAGATATATTTTTTTGATGGATACGTTTGCCCCTATGGGACTTAATATTGAGTTCGATTTGAATTGCTTTATTAGTGATCGGTAATTTACTTTTATAATTTTTATGCTGGTTTATGTCTGTTATTATGCATTAGGAGTGAGAGTCCATGCATGATCATAGGGGAGCTATTTATGTTATATATATTTTTGTTCTTATTTTTTATTCTTTGGATTTACCTTTTTTTTAAGGTTTTTAGTAATATATTTTTTATGTATTTTATTAGTTTTTTATATATATAAATATTTTCTTTATATATATATTTTTACACACATTGTTTAATGTGTAGTGTATTTTGGCATGTCATGCATTGATGGACATGCGTTCAGATCGTATCTTATCTTTATCCCTTTTTTAATAAAGCATGTGGTTTCCACATCTGGTTTTAATGTTTGTGTCCCAGTATTAACATACCTTACAGAGTAATTGGTTTTTTTTCCCAAATTACTATATCGTTTGGTCCTATTGTGATTATTAGACACAATGGGAAAGTATCTGTGTACATTGGACTACAGTAATATGGCCGCGATGGAACCGCCCCTTGTCCTTGATTGGTGCGGTCCTCGGTCTTTATAAGGAAGTACTGTCGGCCAATCACGCTGTCCTGACGAAGTCACGAGTTACGTGACGCAACGCGTCGACGTTTATAGCGTGGTGACGTATTTCCGGCGTGGCGCCATTTTGGAACACCTTCTGATCATGCTGTACACCCAATCCATGGGGAAAGATACTGCTGTTATGTAAGTGTATGTCTCTCCTGTTTTTCTTGGCTTACTGTGATTGTCTGGCCATTAAAATCAGTAATACACTATGAGGATTGTGTTTCTCTCCTCATTTATGAGCATACGAGCTTTCTGACATCTGAGGAGGGCACACTCTGTATGTCCGCTGGTCCGGCTGGAGGTTATTCTTATTCATGTGATGTCCGCCCATGCCATTTCTCTTTGAGGAGCTACTGGTTGGAAAGGACCCAGAGGTGATCTGCAATATGCTTTGTGGCCCTGTGGGGTCATAGAGTGGAGGTGAGAGGCCATTGCAGCCAGACTGCCTTGGATCACGTTTGGAGTGTGCTGTGATTCACCTGCACGTTTTAAAGATATGAACTATGGACACTGCATTTTGCACTAAGCCACTATTATCTACCTGTTAAGGGTTTTTTGCCTGTTCCCATATCCCCCGGTGGATGTGGGTTATCTACTATCATATTTAGTTTATTATATGTGTTTTCTGTTAGCGCTGCATCATTTTTATATATGAGTTCTCATTGTCCTTTTTTTGGTATAGGATAGATGCTGGCGGCTTCTTTTAGCTGAATATTGTATCCACCATAGAAGCGCAGGAGGATTTATATTTACTTACTGGGCTGAAGGAGTGCAGTGATGGGGGGGTTACGGTAGGCAGGGCCTTGGGTGTGGTGGGGGGCAGTGCCGTTGCAAGGTCAGAGGAGGGGAGAGATGAGGGGGTGATGGAAGGGGGAGGCTAGATGGGGAGGTAGATTGCAAGTTGACTATGTCCTTGCGGATTGCGTCAATCTTGTTGTGGAGATGAGTGGCAATCTCATGGGCGGTAAGTGAGGTACTGAGTGGAGGAGGGGGGGGGGAGAGAGCAGGGAGTTGAAGGTGGAGAAGAGTCGGCGAGGGCAGGTGGAGAGGGTGTTAATCAGGTTAACGAAGTAGGCCTGCGTGGAGGGAGGAGGTGTAGGTGAGGAAGGCAGATTTGTAGAGGGAGAATGCATGAGGGGACCTGGTTTTGCGCCATAGTCTCTCCAGCGCACGACTGCGACGTTTGAGGCATTTAGTATGGTCGTTCTGCCATGGTTGGAGTGGTCTGGGTTTGATGTTGCGTGTGGTTAGGGGTGCCAGAGAGTCTAGGGTAGCTGATAGTGAGTCGTTGTACGCGGTGGTGGCTAGGTCAGGACATGACAGTGGAAGGATGCTGTCGTGTAAGCGGTCGGCAGCCGAGTGGAGGGGGGCCGGGTGCAGGTTGCGGCTGGTGATGGTTTGGCGCACGGGGGGGGGGGGGGGGTTAGGGGAAGGGGAGATGGAGAACATGAGGAGGTGGTGGTCGGAGAGAGGGAAGGGGGTGTTAGTGAAGTGGTTAAGGGTACAGAGGTGGGAGAAGACGAGGTCCAGGGTGTTCCCATTGATGTGGGTGGAGGATTGAGTGTATTGTGTAAGCGCGAAGGAGGAGGTTAGGTGGAGGAGTTGGGAGGTAGCTGGGGTGTTGTCATTGATGGGGATGTTGAAGTCCCCGAGGATGATGGTCGGTAGCTCAGAGGAGAGGAAGAAGGGAAGCCAGGCGGCGAAGTCATCCAGGAAGCGGGCTATGGATCCGGGGGGCCTGTAGATCACTGCGATCCTTAGGGGGGTGGGTGAGAAGAGCCGGATGCAGTGAGCCTCGAAGGAGGAGAAGGTTAGGGAGGGGGGTTAGGGAGGACCTGGAAGGTGCTCAGCGGTGATAGGAGCAGGCCGACACCACCACCTTTGTGACCGCTCAGTCTTGGTGAATGGGACTAGACGAGACCTCCATGGGAGAGTGCCGCAGGGGAGGTAGTGTCAGTGGCCTGTACCCAGGTTTCGGTGATGGCTAGGAGGTTGAGGGAGCGGGAGATAAAGAGGTCATGGATGGCAGTTAGTTTGTTGCAAACCGAACGGGCGTTCAGAAGTGCAACCGAGAGAGGGGGGATGGATGCGGGGAGGAGGTGCACAGGTATGAGGTTGAGGGGGTTGCGGCGGCTGGTGGGGGCAGGGGGGTCCCTGGAGGGGGGGTTCCTGGAGGGGGGGAAAGGTGGTGAGGGGCCAGGGTTCGGGGAGATGTCCCCAGCGGATAGGAGAAGGGTGAGGAGGGTGGCATGGGAATGGGAGGTGTAGGAGCGTGTGGGTCTGGTAGTGGTGGCACGTGGGTCGACCGGGGAGTGGAGTACCAGGAGGAGGTGGTGAGTGCCGTAGTGGGGAGAGGGCAGAAGTGAAGGGGCAATGTAGAGCTGTTTTGGGGGGGTGGGCGGGTATAGGGAGGCGATTTTTGGGATGGAGGAGAGGAAAACGAGGAGGAGAAGTGCAGGTGGCATGCTGGGGTGAGTGCAGTGCTGTTCGGGTCAGGGGAGGTGAAGGGATACGGGTCAGGGCGAGGTGATGTGGAGAGTCTGTATCACCGTGGAGGAGTCCACTAGAGTCCTTCTGTAGCTGCAATGTGTGGGTGCAGTATGCTGGCGTCCAAGGGGTCATCAGTGGGTCCGGAGGATCGGCGAGTGGAGGGGTCGTAGGGTGCGATGTCTGGGGGTGTTGGTAGGCACGGCGTCTGGTGATGCTGGCGGCTCGGTGATTGGAGATTCGCTGGGTGGTCCGGGAGATTCGCTGGGCGACGCCTTGATTCGCTGGGTGGTCCGGGTGTTGGGTGTTCAGAGGTGGTAGCTGGGTGCCCGGTAGCTGGGTGTCCAGGGGTTGTAGCTGGGTGCCCGGTAGCTGGGTGTCCAGGGGTGGTAGCTGGGTGCCCGGTAGCTGGGTGTCCAGGGGTTGTAGCTGGGTGCCCGGTAGAGGGGTGCCCGGTAGCTGGGTGTCCAGGGGTGGTAGCTGGGTGCAGGGTGTCCAGGGGTGGGCCCAGAACCGATGTATGGGTTGGGCAGCGGAGCAGCGATCAGTGGGCCTGAGCTGGTTCCTGGTGGTCAGGGATGGACACAGGGCTAGTGGGGAGGGCCCTGCGGAGGCTGGCAGGTCTGTGGGGATCAGTGGTGGCAGCTTACCCGTTCTGGTGGTGCTGCCGTGCAGGTATCCTGGGGTGGTCCTGGGCTGCTGTCAGCTTGGTGGTCCTTGCTTGCTGTTCCTGGTGGTCCAGGGTAGTCAACGAGGACCCAGGGCTGATGGGGAGGGCCCTGGGCAGGCAGGCAGGTCGGTGGTACCCAGTGGGCAGAGCGGAGACGGTCCGGGCGGATGTCCGGCGATGCGGTCCGGTCGCGGCTCGGCCGCGGCAAAAATTGAGGCCCCGGCTTCAGGTGCGCGGGTAGGCCGCGATTCCCGGAGCTCCGGGAAAAGGTCCAGAAGCCTTCCCTGGTGGTCGGGCTGGGCCTGGAGTTTCTTAGGGGCCCCGCTGGGGTCCGCTGCGGGCCGGATGGCAGCGGATTGGGGCTAGGAGCGCAGGAGCTCCTAACGCATGTCTGCTCCCGCCGCCATCTTGGATGACATCTATGGATATAGAGTTTGCCAACAACAATAATATTCAAGCCAGAAATACAGTTACCCCTATTGATATGGAGACAGTTCATGGCTCACCCTTATCTTCAGGACCGGTTACCCATAAAACGGTTCCCCTGGTACTGTTGTTTGGGGCTGACCACTGTGAGACCATCAGCTTTCAGCTGATTACGTCACTCAAGTTTCCCATCATCCTGGGCATTCCTTGATTCTCCACTCACAATCCTTCCATCAACTGGGGAGCATGGACTATAGATTGTACGTCCCCCCACTGTGAAAAATATTGCAAAAAACCTTGCCGACCAAGTTCGTCACTGACCAAGGAAGCGCACAGTGATATAGGGGCTATCCAGTCATATGACAATTTGCCCCCACATTACCATGAGTTCCGGGATGTCTGTGACAAGAAAAATGCAGATCAATTACCCCCTTATCGCCCATATGATTGCCCCATTAAGCTGTTCCCAGGGGCAGAAGTACCTTTTGGCCGCCTTTTCAATGTGTCGGAACCTGAATTAAAAGTACTCAGGGTGTGGATCGATGAAAATTTGGAGAAGGGCTTTATTAGACAATCAACTTCTTCAGCAGGAGCAGCCCTGTTCTTCGTTGAAAAGAAAGACTCCACCTTGCGTCCATGCATTGACTACAGAGACATGAATAAAATCACTAATAAAAACCGCTATCCATTACCTTTGATCTCTGATATGTTAGAAAGACTTCGTTCTGCCAAGATCTTTACAAAACTTGATTTACGAGCGCATATGACCTTGTTCGCATTCGTCAAGGAGATGAATGGAAAACCGCCTTCAGAACCAGGTATCGGCATTTCGAGTCCTTGGCGATGCCGTTTGGACTTTGCAACTCCCCTGCAATGTTTCAGCATTTTATCAGCAATGTTTTTCGTGATTTGTTGGACCAATTTGTAATTGCCTATCTGGATGATATCTTTATCTTTTCCGATAATTGGGAGGAGCACCGCAAACATGTTTGCAATGTCTTTGAAATATTAAGGAAAAATACATTTTAAAATTAAAATGGAGAAATGTGAGTTTGAACAAACCCAGATCCAGTTCTTAGGCTAGATCATTTCTCCAGAGGGAGTGAGCATGGATCCTGAGAAGATCAAAGCAGTGGTAGATTGGTCAGCACCTGGAAATGTTAAGGAGATTCAACGTTTTGTTGGGTTTGCCAATTTCAACAGGAAATTTATAAGAAACTTTTCTAGAGTGATAGTGTCAGGAATGGACTTGCCAATAATGGTGGGACTCACCTGCCTTGTGGGCTGCAGTACCAGGGCTGGCCAGCGGGTGCTCTCAGCAATCAGAGACTCAACCCTGCAGTCAGCCAAACACCTGAAGCTGATTACGGAGGTGTATTTAAGGGATGGCCAGACCTGCAGTCTGGGCCTTGGTGTGTGTTTTTCCATGGGCCCCTGTATCTTGTTACCTGCATTCCTGTTCCTGCCTGACTGACTCGTTGCCGACCCTGCCTGATCCTGACCTCTGCTGACTTCTCCTGTTTGATCCCTGGCTTGTGACCCCGACAATTCTCTGCCTGACCCCCTGTACCTACCTGCCCGTTAGTTGCTGTACCCGGCTCGTGACCTGACTACTCTCTGCCTGCTCCTCCTGTTCCTACCTGCCCGATTGTTATTGACAAGGCCTGCCTGACTACGCTTGCATTGTATGTATTGTTATCTGTGGGTGGTTTGGTTTGGTTCGTTTGCACTGTGTTTATGTTTTAGTATTGCACTGCATTTTGTATTGTTAGTATTAATAAATTATATTGTTTATAACATATCTGAAGCCTGCGTTTCCCTGCGTCAGTTCACATACCTCTAGTCATACCTGGAGCCCTGACAGATAGCACCAATCACACAGCTGACAAAGAAAGGGGTACCCTTCGTGTGGACCTCTGAGGCACAGGCTGCGTTCGAAAAGCTGAAAACACTTTTCACTTCTGCACCAATTTTGGTACATCCTGATCCTGAACTACCCTTTATTGTGAAAGTGGATGCTTCCAATTCTGCCGTGGGAGCTATCCTGTCTCAGCGAAGTGATGAAAAGATGCAGCTTTATCCTTGTGCCTACTTTTCTCGTTTGATGTCCTCAGCCGAAAGGAATTACGACATTGGGAATAAAAAGCTACTGGCAATTAAGGAAGCCTTTTCTGAATGGAGGCATCTGCTAGAAGGGGCTAATCACCCTGTAACTGTTCTCACTGACAATAAAAAATCTGGAATTCATTCGCTCGGCCAAGAGATTGTCTTCTAGACAAGCACGGTGGTCGTTATTATTTTCTAGATTTAATTTTATCATATCATATCGACCTGGATCGAGGAATGGTAAGGTCGATGCCTTATCAAGGATGCTGTTTAAGCCTCCCCAGGAGGGTAACTCCGAGTGTTCAATCCTAACTCAAAAGAATTTCCTAGGGGCCACAAGTGCAAAGACATTCTTGAGTCTTCTCAAAGAGGGGTATGAGAATGACCCACTTCTCAGTGATCCTCCTAGGGACATTAACCTTGAGTACAAAAAAGGCTTTTGGACTCTAGCACATCGTCTCTATGTACCTGAATCTGCTCGGGTGGAAGTCCTCAAATTAGTTCATGACTCCAAATTGGCGGGACACTTCGGGATTTCAAAAACAGATGACCTTCTGTCACGTTCCTTCTGGTGGCCTAGTTATAAGAAGGATATCAAACGCTATGTGGCCTCTTCTCTGATGTGCGCACGTCATAAGACACCCCGAGCTTCTCCTTTGGGGTTGCTCCAACCACTTCCTGTTCCATCAAGAACTTGGGGGTCAATTTCTATGGACTTTATAGTCGAATTACCTCCCTCAAGAGAAATGACTACTATCTTGGTAGTCGTCGACCGCCTTACTAAAATGGCTCATTTCATACCTGTTAACCGTACCTGTACCGTCTGCTGAACAAACTGCCGAGTTGATGGTTCAAGATGTTTTTAAATTACATGGAATTCTTGATGATGTGGTATCTGATAGAGGAGTACAGTTTACATCAAAATTTTGGAAAAGCTTTTGTTCAGCTTTATGGGTAACTGTTAACCTGTCCTCTGCTTTCATCCGCAGTCTAATGGTCAGACTGAGAGGACCAATCAAACTTTGGAACAGTACCTTCTGTGTTTTGTCAGTTATCTTCAGGATGACTGGGTGGACTATCTACCTACGGCAGAGTTTGCCTATAATAATGCTAAACATAGCTCCACTTCCCAAACCCCCTTTTTCCTCAATACGGGGTATCATCCAGTTTTTATTCCTGATCTCCCTATCACAACTCAAATTCCTGCTTTTGCCAACAGATTAACTACCTTGCAGGAGACTCAGGCGAAGTTGATCGAGACCTTGGGGGACAGTTATAAAAGGGCTGCCGACAGTCATTGCAGATCACTTCCTACCTTTCATGTGGGCGACAAGGTTTGGCTATCTACTAAAAATCTGAAGGTTCATGTTCCATCTGCAAAGTTGGGCCAAAAGTTTGTGGGACCTTTCCAGATTTCTGCTCAGATTAACCCAGTCACCTTTCGCTTAAAACTTCCTGACAGTATGAAGATTCACCCTGTTTTTTATGTATCACTTTTCAAGCCATCTCATGAAAATCCTTTCTCTGGAAGAATGCTTCCTCCTCCTCCACCTGTTGAGGTACAGGGTGAAGAAGAATATGTGGTGAAGAAGATTCTTGACTCTAGGATGTTTAAAGGAAAACTGCAATATCTTTTCCAATGGGAAGGATATGGGCAAGAGGAAAATTCTTGGGAGCCTGAGAAAATTGTCCATGCTCCTAGATTAACAAGAGAATTTCACCAGAGGTTTCCCCACAAGCCTGGTCCTATGACGTCCAGGGGACGTCCTGTGAGGAGGGGAGTACTGTCAGAGCCTGGGATCAAACCTGGGCCTTCTGCAGTGAGAGGCAATGTTTCTTCTCACTGAGCTACCTGGGATGCTGGACTATACTCTGCCTGATCTATTGGATAATTCTGCCTTGTGCCTTATCTTCTCTTGAACCTTGAACTCCTTGTTCCTCCCATGAACTTCCTATAAAAGCCATGTCCAGGCACTTTCTCCTTGCCAGATAATTGTGCCTTCCAGCCAATATCCCGCTCATCCGTACTGCTGCCGTCTATATCGTTTGTGACCGACTTTTGGCTTGTGACTGACTTCGCTTTTGTCTTATCCCTAAACTGTTTGAACCGCTCTTGGTTTCCAGCTTGCCCTTTCCCTGGTGGGGTGATCCTGAGACTGCGACCTGGTATTCACACGCAGCCAAATCCATCTCCACCATTAGGAGTTCTGGGGAAGACCGATGGATACTTAGACCACGTACCTCAGGTGAGCCTGCGTCATTCCCAGGGTGACCCGCTGGTGTACCAATCCTGCTGGTTTCAGGTAAGCCTTACAACTGCTGTCGCAACTGGTCTCTGAACCTGACCCAGACCGTGACACCAAGAAAGAATCCAGGCCTTTTTAAAGCAATCCACTGAGCTGGCCAGAACCAACTCTTAAGGAAGTCTATTCCACATTTTAGAGCTCTCACTGTGAAGAAACCTTTCTGTGTTTGGAGATTAAATTTCTTTTCTTCCAGACGTAAAGAGTGCCCCCTTGTCCTCTGTGATGACCTCAGGGTGAATAGCTCTACACCGAGTTCACTATATGAACCACTGATGTATTATACGTGTTGATCATATCCCCCCTTAATCTCCTCTTCTCAAGAGAGAATAAATTCAGTTCCTCTAATCTTTCCTCATAGCTGAGCTCCTCCATGCCTCATATCAGTTTAGTTGCCCTTCTCTGTACTTTCTCCAGTTCCCCAATGTTCTTTTTGTGAATTGGTGCCCAAAACTGAACTGCATATTCCAGATGAGGTATTACAAATGATTTGTACAGGAGTAAAATGATATCTCTCTCTCTGGAGTCTATACCTCTTTTAATACCAGAGAGGATTTTGCTGGCTTTAGAAACCGCAGCTTGGCATTGCATGCCATTATTAAGCTTGTGATCTACCAGAACTCCCAGATCCTTCTCCAACATTGATTCCCCCAGTTGTACCCCACCTAGTATGTATGATGCATGCATATTCTTAGCCCCCAGGTGCATAACCTTACATTTATCAACATTAAACCTCATTAGCCACATAGTTGCCCAATTAAACAGTGCATTAAGGTCGGCTTGTAAGTTGGAGACATCCTGTAAGGACGTTATTCCACTCCAAGTTGGTATGCTAAAGGATAAGTTCACCTTTTGGAACATGTTACATGTTCCACCGGAATTAAGGTGGAACATATAACATAATCCAGCTCCTTCCACCTCTCCCCCCAGTGTGACAGTTGGAGGGGATCTTCTCCTTGCACCCGCTGTCACAATTAAAACACAGCGTGACAATATTTTTCAGGAAAAAATATTAAAGGCACTTTTTTTGTGCAAAATTATGTGTATTTTTTATTTTTTCAATAAAGGTGAACATATCCTTTTAAAGCTGAAAAAATCGGCTTTGCATTGTGTATGGGGCTGTGTAGCTGTAGAATAGTCAGGGTGCCCATGCTAACCTGTGTTCACAGTCAAAAGTGCCTATAATAGACATGTGAGCATCAGAAATGGACTACGGGGCAATGGAAGAAGGTGGCCTGGTCCAGTGAATCATGTTTTCTTTTACATCATGTGGTCGGCTAGGTGCATGTGCGTCACTTACTTGGGGTAGAGAGGGCACCGGGAATACCCTTTGGGAAAAGGCAAGCTGGTGGAGTCTGTGTGATGCTTTGAGCAATGTTCTGGTGGGAAACCTTGGGTCCTGCCATTCATGTGAATGTTACTTGACACATACCACTTACCTAAACATTGCTGCTGACCAAGTACACCCCTTTATGGAAACAATATATCTGGATGACAGTAGCCTCTTTTAGCAGGATCATGCACCCTGCCACTCTACCAAAATGCTTCAAGTATAGTTTGAGGAACATAACAAGTTTGAGGTGTTAACCTGGCTGCCAAATTCTCCAGACCACAATCCAATCGAGTTTCTGTGGGATGTTCTGGATAAACTAGTCCAATCCACTGAGGCCCCACTTTGCAACTTACAGGACTTAAAGAATCTGCTACTGATGGCTTGGTGCCAGATACCAAAGCATAACCTCAGAGGTGTAGTGCATGCCTCGATGGGTCAGGACTGTTTTGGCAGCAAACGGAGAGACCTCTTAATATTAGGTGTATGGTCATAATGTTATGGTTGATCGGTGTATATGGTACTTTGTATATATAATATATCACTTGGAGTAAGGCCCTAATCAAGTCTATGTGAAGTTACTGTGCATGTGCTAGCAGCATTAGATATGATCTCTGCACCAAAGCTGTAAACACCATGGTTGCCTGCCGCTCAAAATAGGTTAGGGGCTAGGAAGGATATTGGAAACATTCTAGTCTAGAATGAACCTGTCCAACCTGGCAAATAAGCTGAAAACAATATAAAATGCCAACCAATGGTGCTTTATGTTACTAAATTCACACTACGCTCAAAGAATTGGTTCAGCCAGAGATCAGCAACAGTGAATATCATACTTTCTTGGGTCACAGGCCGCCAAAATCTCTCATACATAGCAACCAAGCTGCCTGGATAGGAATCTGGAACAGTAATAAAAAATAAGCATTATGTTGCCAAATAGCAAATGAATAAAGAGAGTCAATTACCTGTTTTAAAGACTGAAAACATTCAGAAAAGTTAGCTATAATTTTGGCGGACATCCCCTTTAAGTACATTACTAATTCCTCTATTTAAAGTTGTCTGGAACTCATCTGTCAAACAAGCGCCAAGCTTCTGTTACACCAATGTGATCAGCTCCATTAAAATGTAAAAGTCTCAAGTGTGCAAATTTCGACATATTATAAGACATTTATGTCTTAAACAATAAGTAACTGACTAAAGTGCTGTTATTCCATCCACTGCTGTCACATTTTAAGGCCAATTATTTTTTTTTCCTCCTAAATGTAAAACCCGCACTACATTGTCTAGTTTGGCCAAGCATCTGGGGTCCTTAGTGACATAACATGGATACACAGTGGTGTCATATGAAAGCAGAAATGCCTACAGTCCAAGAAAACATGTTTTATATTGACAGAAACACTTAGCACAGGCAAAGCAACTGAGCAGCAGTGAAAAACTAAAAACAACTAATGTATAAAGAGTACAAAACAATGAATACCCTGGTAGTCTAAAGCAGATGTTTGTCTCTATGTGTTGTCTGTATTGATTTTTATTTTTAAATAAAGTGCATATATAATTGGGTAGTGCAAACATCACATTCATATACAGAATGCTAGACAAGCAATGAGATTTCACAAAGTAGTTTATACCGCTTCAGGTGGATTGATGTAATCCACTCCTCTGCAGATACCAGGTCCTAGCTTGAACTCGCTTCTCCCAAAATAGTATGCTACAAAATGAGACTGCAAGGTCATCTGGTTTATTGGCATGCAGAAGAATATAGCATGATTGCACATTTGTTGATGTAGGCTACTGCACTTTGCATAAAACCCTTACTAGGTAAAGCTAAATGCCTCGCTATCCTTCAGTGATTAAAGCAGGATTGTGGACTTCCGGTTCCGGCGCCACATGTGAGGGACACGGGACTTGTGGCTCCAGGCCCTCCAGCATATAACACCCCACTCCTGGGACTCACACTACGGGCCCCCCCACACATAGCCTCTGCATCGCAGAGCCCCCCTGTATGGAGCAGTACCTTCTGCTGGCTCCTCCCAGCTCTGTATCCACTCCACGGCCCGACATGTGCAACTCTCCCTCCTCTGCAGCCAAGATGGCCGAATGGAGACAGGCACAGCAGCAGCACAACACCACACAGCCACAGCTCCCCAGGAATCACAGGTTCCAGCAGATCAATATGATAAAATAGCTCAGGCTGTGGCTGCACTTCTTTCATCTACTATAACACTAGCTGTGGACTGCGCAGTTTCGCTGGGCATAGATCAAATCAGAAAAGAATTGAGTGAACAAGCAAAACGCTTATCTGAAACAGAACAACGGCTATCGGACCTGGAGGATGATGTTCACTCCATTACAGCAGGAGCACATCAAGTTGCACGTTCGCAGCAATCAATCCTAGATAAATTGGATGATTTAGAAAATCGCTCACGCAGAAGCAACTTGCGCATTGTTGGCCTTCCCGAGTCATTCAATGCAGGCAGTCTCTTGGATCTCTGCTCCACATACATCCTAGTGGCCCTGGGCCTAACTAACCTTGCCATGCATAGTGGAAAGAGCGTACCGTCTAGGCTCACCGTCAAATGACAGACGCATGTCTCGGTCTATTATAGCCAAGTACCTCAACTACACTGACAGACTAGCTATTTTAAATTCCTTTCCCAATTCCCGCTCACTTCAAATTGAAGGCCACAAATTATTGAACTTTGCGGACTATTCACAAGAAGTATCACGCAAAAAAAAAAGCCTATCAACCCATCTGCGCTTCCTTGCATCAAAGGGGCATGAAATTCACCTTCGCCTATCCAGCTACCCTATGGCTCACCACATCTTCTGGTTAGGGCAAAACCTTCATCCTTCGGAGGAAGCACTTCATTTTATACACACCTATCTGGATGACATAACCGATCTACCGAACCCTCAGCATCCCATTCGTGACAAAGGTCCCAGAGATCACCGCAGCCCGTGTAAAGATCCTCCGAAAAGACAAAGAGTGAATCACCTCGCAGGCAAGCTACGACCTCCATGAACCTACCTCGGCCTATCCACAGGCCTTCTTATTCGAGACGCTCCAAGTCTTCACTCTCAAGACCTCTTCTTGCTTCTTGTCTGCTCAATCATCCAACTACGTGATTTCCAGATATCGTATCCTTATTATGCATATACATGAATAATGTACTCTTATATTATACTCTGTTCATGAACAAATTTTGATTTATTCTGCTGCTGTTGCTTGACTTGTTGCATTTCATATGGTCCTCCTTTCTCTAGACACGTCTTGCTGGCGATCTTGGAAAGTCAGAAATCACTTATACCCAGAGTGTGTTCTACACCTTGTATTTTTTCCGGTTACGCTGGTCGTAGTAGGGAGAACCATGCGGAATAAGGTGAAGTCTACCTCAGTGGTTATGTTCACACATTTGTTGGTTGGTGAGCCCCTGTTGGGCCACACTCATAGCCCCCCTTTTTTTCTCCATTGGGAATAGCTGCAAGCTAGTTTTTGCATAAATGGGTGGGTCTTAACCCACTATAAATAGGAAATTGAAATGCAGTTGTCTTATTGGTCTTGACGAAGCTGAGTGAGATACGCCCATCGGCGAAACGCGTTGACGTCATACGTCAGATACGTCACTTCCGGTCATGCGCATTAGGTGGAACGCACGCTGACCTACAAGGAGGAAGCCATTTTCACATGCCATGAGGGAAGCCTAGGCAGCACAGGCGCCGAGAAGAGGCTGGAACCCGCGGTATATCGGCGGATGTCAGCGGTGGTTCCGTGGCCTCCCTGGCCTTGTATGGCAGTACCTATGAAGGACATCTTTTCCTCTCCTATTATCCATTGCACAGGTGGTGAGTGGATTGTTGCAGGACACTAGATATATGGTCCTATGTGACCTATATGACCTATATATCTTATATAGAGTGAAAGCTCTTTCAGTGACTTTCCACATATTGTTTGTTTCACTACAGGATGGGGACATCATGGTGCTTTATATAGGAAACAAGATATACCACATGTATTTCAACAGACAGAAGATCTATTGGGATGTGTCTTGTTTTTCTTACAGAAAGTGGTGTGTAGTCCACATGCAGTGGTGAAGAAACCATTTCAAGCAGTGCGCTGCTATATGCATCTATCCTTCCATCCTGGTAAAAAATGGGGCATATTCTTATTCAAGAGCCCTAGGAAACAGCTGGTAATATCACAGATGAATGGGCCCCAACCACTTGTGCCGGCATAGGAATGTACTGCATCAATTATATGACATTTATGTTTTGTCTCATATAGGCCTAAAGGCATGCCTTCTTTTTGACGCATACTGTGCTTGCTGTAGTGCATACATGTGATACTTATATCCATGGTATAATTTTTTGAAACTCCCTGTTGGGATATAACCATTCTGGTAGTAGCATAATCTATACATTTATAACATGTTTTATGGTATACCTATGGTATAATTTTTGTATACACCTCCTTTGGGAAGTGTTCACCTATGCGCCAGTGCTACAGGGACTTTAGACTCTTGTAGTCATTGTCCTTGTTGCACGTGCATTTAGACCGGTCTTGGTGTCATTTTAAATGGTTTTAGGTCTGTGTGTATTGTCTCATACTGAGGTGATGGTAAACCAGGGCGATTGCCCATATGTCAAATTTGTATGTGTAATAAAGCATAATTTTTGGAAATTTTTCTGAGTATCACATTCTGTTCATAATGTAGCCGCTTTTTTTGTGAATCTCTTTTCACAACCCCCCTCTTTTTGCACACTCATACCCCCCCCCCCTACTTCCCCCTTTCACTCTGCTCATCCCTCTCTTCTCTGAAGTACCTAGGTCCTCATTCCACAAGCAAAAGAACTGAGAACTACTTCCATATTGGCATTGGGAAGTTGAGAAACTATTTCTGAATGACACTAGCTGTACTTTTCAGAACACCACTATCAAACCTCTAAAATGATTTCCATTATATCTTGGAATGTCAAGGGCTTACGATCCCCACACAAGCGCAAGGCGGTATTACGTCACCTATGGCGGCTAAAAGCAGATATAGTGCTACTTCAGGAAACTCACCTAACTAGAGCGGATTTTCCACGCATGAAAAAATGATGGGTAGGTCAGGTCGCGGGCTTCCCCTCTATTAAAGGCAAAGCAGGCGTAGTCATATTAATCCACAAGTGGCTATCCGCTACGATCATCTCTACTGAAAAAGATGATGAGGGTCACCTCGCCACCATTCACATCAAACTAGGCTCCAGGGACCTAATCCTTACTAATATAAACGCTCCCAACTCACCTACTAGGACATTTTTTCAATCAATCTCCTAACAGATGATGACGTTTGTCCACCTGCCCCTCCTGGTGGGTGATTTCAACACCTGTATGGACTGATGGGAAGACAGATCAAAAAACACGGTCCACCCAATGCATTGCCCAGCAGGCTCTTCCCCTGCTTCCTCGGTATTGGCTGACTTACCTGAAGTGTTACAATTGACAGACATTTGGCGCTTATCTCATCCAGACGGCAAGGACTATACATTTTACTCTCATACCCATCTCACCCTTTCTAGGATCGACTACCTCTTCTGCAACCCCCTTCTGTTACAAAATATTACTAGCTCCACTATTCATGATATAGCTATCTCTGATCATGCTCCAATTTCGGTGATCATGGAATACCTGGATTCAGGCACCTCCCCCCGAATCTGGCGCTTTCCCTCATATTTAGCTGATAATAATGATCTCCTCCATGTAGTTGCTACAACATGGGCAGATTTCATGGCAACAAACGAGGCTCATCTCGCCACCCCAAACTTGTTCTGAGAGACAGGCAAGGCTGTGTTAATGGTCAAAATAACAGCTTTTGCCTCGGCATATAAAAATAAATTATTACTCAAATTCTCAGCAGCCAGTGACTGAGATATGCCCAAAGAAGGCTATCAGATTCAAATTCTTTTAACAATAGAAAACTCTGGCTTGAGGCCAACAACCAGTTTGACATGTAGGCTAAAGCACAAAAAAGCATACATCAATCGTATCTCGACCTACAATATCATAAATTCGGCAACAAACCCGGGAAACTTCTAGCCCGCCTTAGAAAACCCTTTGTTCTAACCCATTTTGCAGCCTTGAAAGACTCCCAGGAATCCTTAAAATCCACGCCGAGCGAAATTATTTCAAGTTTAGAACAATTTTATGCACAACTATATGGCCCAGATCCAATACACATCACACGTGCTAATGCGTTCTTAGAACAAATTAGTCTTCCACAAGTTGATCCTGTCACGCTAACATCTCTCAACGCTCCAATCTCTGCTTCAGAAATCACCTCAGCGATACAGTTGTTAGCTAATGGCAAAGCCCCAGGTCCCAATGGCTACACAGCTGAATTCTATAAACTTATGACCAAAATTCTCACCCCAACCTTACTGTCGGTATTCCAAACCATTCAAAACAGAGGTAGCTATATCCCTTCAGGCTGTCAAGTGCATAACAAACTAATAGCAAAAAAAGGTAAAGATCCTACGGAACCAGGCTCTTATCGCCCAATCTCCTTATTAAATCTAGACGCAAAAATCTTATCTAAGATAATCGCCAACAGGTTAGCCTCCATACTGCCCTCGCTCATTCACCCATCCCAAGCCGGCTTTATCCAGGGTAGATCAGTGGCCTCTAATATCCGTAAAGTGCTTGCGGTCCTTAACCACGCCCAGCATAACCCACTTCAAGATTTAGCAATAATATCACTTGATACCGAAAAGGCATTCGACAATGTAAATTTTACCTGGCTTCAAATGGTTATTCAGAAGTTCGGCTTTTCAGGCCCCTTTGTACACCTGATCTGTTCCATGTACTCTAGCCCAACAGCACAAGTCATAGCTGCAGGACTTATGTCCAATTCTATTCCCCTACACAAGGGTACCAGACAGGGATGTCCGCTCTCTCCCCTCCTCTTTAATTTAGCCCTGGAACCTTTAGCCCGTTATCTACTTATTAGCTCTCAGCTTCACGGCATTCATTTAGGACATCAAGAACTCCGTGTCGCTCTGTTCGCAGACGACATCTTGATATTTACCTCTAACCCGAGTTTAGCCATACCCAACATCTGTGATGTTTTCTCTGCCTTCAGACAATACTCTGGCCTTTGCATAAATTTTTCAAAAAGCGAAGTACTTCCACTCTACCACACTAGATCCCCCCCGGGTGCTAGCGACTATACTCACCTTAGCCACTCATCATATTACCTATCTGGGGATCAGAATAGGAAAAACTCTTCCCTATATTCGCTCAACTTTACGCCTACAATAGACAAAATTTTGGGAGAACTGGATATGTGGGCGGGTCTGCCGCTTTCGCTCCTTGGGAAATCGCACCTTTTCAAAATGGCGAGTTTTCCAAAACTTCTATACCCTCTTCAAACCATTCCACTTTTGCTCCGACATGGAGATGTAAACAGACTAAATAAAGCTATTACCAAATTTCTCTGAAGAGGTTGCCGCCCTCGCATAGCGTTACAAAAGTTCTATCTCCCAAGAGGCGAGTGGGGGGTCGGGCTTACCCAACATCCACGCTTACAATCTTGCTTGTTTATTACATATATGCCTAGACTGGTTATCTAAATCTTCTAGTTACTCCAACTACTTGATTTAATCTGATATGGTTTACCCATATAGTCTAGCTGCAATTTTACATTGCAATGTCGACCTGTTCCCACCACATTTGAAAAATAACTCTCTTATACGAGACACTCTAGTAGTGTGGAGAGAAGTCAGGCGTAAACTAGGCGTATCCCCATGGGTGTCCAGCTACCTCCCAATACACAGCAATCCCTCATTCCTTCCCCTTCAACAGTATGTTGCCTATAATATTTGGCTTGCACACAATCTTACACAAGTATCACAACTATTTGACACCTCCACTGATGCTCCTAAACTAATACAACCTACGCTACGGAGTCTGGACTTGCCCTCCCAGCATTTTATACGTCATGCAAGTGTTAAATTATGTGAAATCTCTAGTCCCTGACAAGCTTATTCATTTTCGTTCATCATTGATTGACACCCTTCTGAGCAGAGGAAAATTCAAGATATCAGACATTTACAGCCCATTGAAACAGTTTACCAAACCTTAGCGTTCACGTCAACAACTTCCTGGGTCAAAGACTTCCAAAATTCACTTACAGTAGACCAAATACTTATGGGCTTCAACACCACCTGTGCCTTCACAAATGAATTCTGGCGGGAGCAACAGCTGAAAATTATGCACCGTGCCTACATGCCTTGTGCCTTGTGCCTTCTCCAAAACCACTCCGACAATCTCACAGTGTCCTCTTTGTAACTGTTCTTTGCCAACCCTCAAACACAGGTTTTGGCTCTGTCCTCAAGTCTCAAAATTCTGGGATCAAATGCTTTGTTTCACGCAGTTTGTGACCGGAGTACAACTCCCAAAGTCTCCGATACACCTTCTTTTTGGCAACCTGGAATCCACATCTTTCTCGCCTCTTGTGGAACAAAATGCACTTCTCCGAAAGAACAAACCTTGGCTATCAACCTGCCTGATGGTGCCAAGAAGAGCCATTCTAAAAAAATGGGTAGAGGACGCACTTCCAACTATATCAGATATTAAACAAGATCTTATTCGTCTTTTTCACAAGGATAAGCTTGATCTACTCTCATTATGCCCTTATAGATCTGAATCCTTTGCTCACAAATGGCAATTATATATTTCCAAAACATTTTCATTGTCAGAACAAAGGGATCTCCTAGCAGGTCCTATGGCAAGTCTTACTAATGCCAACCCCCCCCCCCCCCCAGTAATATTACAGCATAACATAATTACATTTTATAGTGCCTGTATATATCTTGCTTAATGTCTTCCTCTGCTCAATCGATGTTGGTATTATTTGGTTGTTAATCATTTGGGTGCTTAACTACTTGACTGTCTAGACACTTGTGCATAGAACTCCGGAAGTAGTATGTCCTCTGTCAATACTTTTAGAGGCCTAGGTACTTGAAACCCAGAACTTTGAGAATATTCGTTATCCCTCTACCCTCCCATCTAGCCTTTTCCTCTTATCCTCCCTTCCTCCCCCCCCCTCCCCAATCCTCTCCTCTCATCTTTCTTCTTTTCTTTCCTTCACTTTCACTCATTTGTTTTCTTCTTTTTTTCTCGCTTTGATCCATATATTCTGGTTATTCTACTCTTGTACGTTGTGGTATTTGAGCATGCAGAATTAGAGTTTAAAACTCCACATATATACCCGACACCTTCTGTAGAGACCTCCCAGCACTTCATGATATGGCTACACTACGTCACTCTATGTCCATACCAGACAACTTATCCATAGTCGAATATACTAATCGGGTATCATTTATTCAATGTCAATTTCATGCTACTTTTCTTTCTTGCCCCATGTGATTGATGTTATCTGTATAACTATTCTGTGCATAGCTGTTATGTATAATTTTAACATGCAAGTGATCTCTGTACAATTTTTGATAAAACCCAATAAATATTTCTTTAAAAAAAAAAAGCAGGATTGTGTAGGCACGAGAAGATTTTGTTGATAAAGCCCTACACTCACCCTGGCCTCTTGACTCCTGCTTTTTAAAAATGTCCTTTAATCCTGGAGTTTTCTGACTGGTCACATGACATCCTCAGCTCTTCCTTTGCTTCTTCCTATGCCAGCAGTGGGTGGTCTTTAACACTGCAGAGAGTGGTGCTTATGTGCCCCCGCTCTCTGCATCATTCAGGATCAGCCCACCATTGGAGGAAGAGGACCTCTGACATCTTGTGACTGGACCTAATTCAGCTGAAAAAGGTTATGCATAAAATTGTAGTTTGACAAACCTGTAAAATCCTTTTCTTAGAGCACATTACAGGACATGGGAAATTAGTCTTAGCTGACTAGATTATTCATCAACCTTTAGATGATTGGAGACTGACAAAGCTGTAAGAACAGCCCCAGCATGGCCCCTCCCACTCCCTGCAAGCATCAGTTTGGTAGAAAGCAATAAGGTGTGACTCCTAAGAAAAGAGAAGAGGGACCTGGGTCCTGTAATGCACACCATGAAAAAAGATTTTACAAGTCAAAAATCCAGTTTTTTTTAGTTTACAGGACACAGGAACTTAGTCTTTGATGACTGGGATGTCCAAAAGCAATGCAACTGAGAAGTGGGCAACACAGCAACAAACACCAATAGGTCCATGTAATTAATGGGCAAACAAAGGGCTCTAAAACCTAGAGAGAGGCCTGAAGAAGCTTACACCTAGTAAAACTTAACAAATGTGTGCACAAAAGACCAGGTGAACGCTGTGCAGATCTGGGAAACAAATTCTGGATGCTGAAAAGCCCACGAAGCACTGACAGAGCTGGTGCTTTAACAGGGAAAGGAGGAACCTTATCCTTCAGAATGTAGGCTTGAGAGATCACTTGTCTAATCTATGGCAATGATGGAACAACAGGCAGGATGCTCCCTACAGGAACCTTTAGGGCAGATGAGAAAATCTGACAGTCTGAAGGAAACTGCAGCCAAGAGGTAGACTCGTATAGCATATACCACATCCACACAGAGGAGAGAATTCTCCCTGGAATGTTATGGAGCAAGACATAAGGAAGGAAACACACCCTGCCCTGGTTAAGGTGGAAGGAGAATACCACTTTGGGACAAAAAAAAAAAGACTTAGGCCTCAAAACAACCTTATTCCTGTGTAACACTAGGACGGGACTGAGGAAAGCAACCTAGCACAAGAGGGAAGATGGGAATATCCTTTACAGGCTTGAAAGGAAGTTTCTGCAGAACCATTAAATCCAAGTTGAGGTCCTACAGAGTCACTGAAAAGCATTAAGGTGGAAAGATATACTGCACATAGGTTTTCACCAATGAGTGAGAGGCAAGCAGAAATGAATAGCTAGGGCCGAAATTTAACTCTTAATGGTACTAAAACCAAATTCCAATTCAGACCAGATTGGAGGAAAAACAGGATTCATTTCACGGAGTATTTTCTGAAATGGAATTACTTAGCCTTGCACCTCATAAGTGGGTAGTACATAACACTGTGATAATTAGATTTCCAAGCTTTCAGGAGTGTAGGAAGGACTGAGGCTGATAGACCTCTTTCCCACAGGACTTGGGCTTCAGCAACCATGCTGTGAAAGCCAGCGAGCAGGAAGTAGGATGAAGATCCAGCCCAGGGACAAATGATGTGACTGAACCTGTACGGCCAACAGAGTCTGCCAATAATCCTAAGAAAGTCCAATTACCATGTCCTCCTGTGCCTATTGTCTTGATCCTGAGTAGTAGATTAGGAAGAAGCTGTAACAAATTTAACTGATCCCATGGAGTCACCAGGGGAACCACTACAAAGGCTCAATTGTCCCTGGTCCTAGCAACAAATCTGTCCAACTTGCTGTTGAACCTGGATGCCAGAAGATCCATGTCTAGTGTCCCCTCAACTGTGACAGAGGTCTTAAAACATCTCCAGGTGACCATTCTCCTAGAACAAGTGATATCCAGGGGGCTTCTGGACCACATGGTCTGCAAATGAGAACAGAGAGTCAGGAACGTATCTGTAAGAAGGAAGATTGTGGAAAAGGCTGTAACCAAAATCAAGTTTAAATACACCAAGCAATGAGTCGGACCCAGAACTGATTTGTGGAGATTGTGGATACAACCGAATTTCTGCAGGGTCTGCACTATTACAGATGCTATATTGCATAGTAAATAATGGCTGCCATATGGTTTATTCATTATATTTTTTTAAACCATGTCCTCACACCAGTGCCATTCCGTTCTGTGCAGCCAAAGGAAAACAAAAAATAATTCCACAGTGAAGTCTGCGCCATAGGTTTCCTACTTGCTCTGTCCCCAATCCCACAGTGCAGTGCAGAGCAGGTGAAATAACATCAAGTGGGCAGGGTATATTAAGAAGAAATAAAGGTATTTAGAAATAGCATTTTAATGTGTTCTACATACAGTTGCTTATAATGATACAATTGCCTTATCACACATGAACTGTTGGTTGTAGGTTTAATGACACCTCAACAGTACGTAACTTGGACACCTCACTCTTTTGCCTCTATGTTACAATTTTAATTATCTTTTGTTAATAAACACTGTAGAATTTAACTCAACACTATAACCTCCAGCCAGAAATACCTCTCTACATTTGCTGTGTTAATCTGAGACATCTGATGTGTTGAACTATTGTTTCTGATGCATCCTTTTGTCTAAGTAAATGTTTTAAAACTATCAACTGGCTTCTTCATTTGGTATTATCCTAAGTGCACACTACTGAAGGAAACCAACCATTTGCACATGCCATGCATCATTAGAACCTTGAAAATATTGTATATAGCAGAGATATTTTGACTAATCATTAATACACAGTACATGCATGGTAAGACTTCTTTGTCACCAGTGCTTGTGTGCCTCACATTGCCCAGAGTCACAATTTCCAGACCAGATGATGGTGGACAGATTAACACAGATAGGAAATCACATCCACCAGTTAAATAATAGCTAATGACTTCACTGCAACATTTTTACAGTCTTCCTGGGATAACTTGGCCTTATCTTAATGTAAACCTTATATAAATACTGTAACCACAGACCTTCTTGTGTTTGCAACTTCCTTCATAAATTCTGCACAATAAAGTTGTACATTCCTGAGGACAATCTCCTTATTCTAGTGTCAACCAACAATAAATTACAGACTTCCACAGTGTTTCTTCTGTGCTGTTTAAATATTCAATGCAATAATCTTTTTAAACACAAATTACCCAACAATATGGTATCTTTCAGTGCACTTGTCTATTATATGTGACTGTATGTTCTTCACTTCACAGTTACTGTCCTGTTACATTTGTCTGTCCTATTATTATCAGTAATAACATCTTTAAAGTAGAACTTTACCCATAACAATTTGATAACAATTAATGTTCTTTAACAAAAGAACATACATACCACATTAATAATTATTCTACCAAAATTAGTGTACGCTGCAAATTGCCTCCAGCATTACTACTGTTTCTTTTTGCTAGACGCTGCCATATTGTTAAGGCTCAGAACAGTCACTTCCTTATTGAAAACTCTCCCCCTCTTCTTGGTCTTAAAAACTATATATCACTTTCTTCAATTAAAATATGTACATTTCCAGCCTTTATTGTATATCCTGGCTCAGTTAAAGAGGAAAGCTGACAAAAGCTTTACAGTGCTGAAGGTCATAAGACTGTCATGAGGGAGAAAGGAGAGAATATAAGGGAGATAGGATAAGATGCTATCCTTGTAAATTTAACTCTTTTGTGTTTCTGGCAGCAGAGTTTGTCCTGTCACCTCTCCTGCTTTTCTTTTCTCCCTCCCTAGCCTGTGTCCCCTCAGCACAGTCTGTGTCACTCCTGTTGCTTTTTTCCCCCTTCAATAGTAAATCATAAAGCTGTCAGCTGATCAGCCTCTTGTAGCCCTGATTTTAGGCACAGTTCCGAAAATAGAGAGCAACTGAGCCTGCACAGAGCAGGATGAGACAATGCATTACTGTATTTTAAACAGCTATACTATACATATCTATATGTAGCTATACTTGCAAAAGGGGCCAGCATTAAGTGATATATCAGGACTTTATTTTCTTACTAAAGTTCCACTTTTTGGTATACTCTACCCATACCAGACTGTTCAGTTCTTGGTGGCTGCCTGTAAGTGCTCAATGATGAAATGCCTTTACCTGAATTCCACCCACCTGCTGAAGCCAATAAAAGGCCAAATGACAGTGACATACTCCTTGGGATCCTCTTTAATGTGCAACCTCACTCAAAAAAAAAGGGACACTGTAAAATCTACATAAAAACAGAATGCAATGATTGGCAAATCTCATAAACCCATATTTTATTCACAATAGAAAACATATAAAATGTTTAACCAGTTCCGCGCCTTCCTATAGCAGAAATACTGCTAAATGGCGGCACAGATGCGCAATTTCACGTATACAGCATATACGTGATTTTACAGTTCCGGGTAGGGGCGCGCACGCGCTCCCTGCTTGCGCCACCATTCACGGCCTTGGCTGTCAATCACCAGGTCCCGACTGTTGATTACTTACCAGCACCCAGTGATCGCCGAGTATCTCTGACGAGGAAGAGACCTGTATATAAACAATACAGATCTCTCTTATGAACAAATGGTGTAGCGCTGTAAATACTAAAATACCATACTGTCAAATCATAATATAAATATTATATTAATTGTAATTGGCCCTTGTATGTGAGAATTAAGGTAATTAGCCCTAGTACTGAAAAGGCTTATTCTGATTTCACTGTCCTCGTGCCTAATTTCAATGTCCTCCAGCCTCATTTTCTGGCTGGAGGACATCCAGCATCATTCTGTTCATTTCTCCTTAGCCTTACTGTCCCTAGACTGCCCCTTTCATTCATTGGATTTATGTTCTTTCAATCATGGAGTCTCAGCATCACATGTGGTTGTTACCTAGGGCAGTCTGAAAGCAAATGCAGATTGACATGCACCCATCAAGGCTTTTTGATATTTGCATAATTCCTCCCAAATTCCTACCCATTGCTTGCCTCAGCTGAGGGTTTCTTACTGAAGTACTGAGGGAGGGTGCTGTGATATTTCCAGGAAGCTATGTACACACCCATAAAGACGCAGAGATGATGTGACTAGGATGAAAAAAAAGGTATGAGATAAAAATGTAAATATCTTCTTTAAAACTGTATTAGCCATTTCATAAAGTGAGAGAGAGGCACCAGGTTAGGCAAAATATAGTCAGATAAAACTTTAGCTTTAAAATGATCTGTTTTAAGTGGAAATGCCAGCACACTTAGGCTCTTCAGTTTTTTTCTGCAGAATGAAGGCTGCACTATATCTATCCTGATATTGAATACCATGAATTTGCCAATCTTCTGTGATGTCATCATGAGGCCAGCTGTTTTTTCTGGGTTCTTATTGCCAGCCCCGATAATGCGCATGCACCACATCACGCTGTCAAGGGGCCAGGTGCATACACCAGGAAGAAACATAACTGGCCCTCTGATGAAGCGCCTTGGCTTATGCACAATCCCAAAGCACACGTTACTGTATTAGAAATACAGTGGGGCAAAAAAGTATTTAGTCAGCCACCAATTGTGCAAGTTCTCCCACTTAAAAAGATGAGAGAGGCCTGTAATTGGCATCATAGGTAGACCTCAACTATGAGAGACAAAATGAGGAAAAAAATCCAGACAATCACATTGGCTGATTTGGAAAGAATTTATTTGCAAATTATGGTGGAAAATAAGTATTTGGTCAATATCAAAAGTTCATCTCAATACTTTGTTATATATTCTTTGTTGGCAATGACAGAGGTCAGACGTTTCCTGTAAGTCTTCACAAGATTGGCACACACTGTTGCTGGTATGTTGGCCCATTCCTCCATGCAGATCTCCTCTAGAGCAGTGATGTTTTGGGGCTGTTGCTGGGAAACACGGACTTTCAACTCCCTCCAAAGGTTTTCTATGGGGTTGAGATCTGGAGACTGGCTAGGCCACTCCAGGACCTTGAAATGCTTCTTACGAAGCCACTCCTTCGTTGCCCAGGCAGTATGTTTGGGATCATTGTCATGTTGGAAGACCCAGCCACGTTTCATGTTCAATGCCCTTGCTGATGGAAGGAGGTTTGCACTCAAATTCTCACGATTCATCTGGTTTCATCTGACCATATGACATTCTCCCAATCCTCTTCTGGATCATCCAAATGCTCTCTAGCAAACTTCAGACGGGCCCGGACATGTACTGGCTTAAGCAGGGGGACACGTCTGATACTGCAGGATCTAAGTCCCTGGCGGCGTAGTGTGTTACTGATAGTAGCCTTTGTTACGCTGGTCCCAGCTCTCTGTAGGTCATTCACTAGGTCCCCCCGTGTGGTCCTGGGATTTTTGCTCACCATTCTTGTGATCATTTTGACCCCACGGGGTGAAATCTTGCGTGGAGCCCCAGATCGAGGGAAATTATCAGTGGTCTTGTATGTCTTCCATTTTCTAATTATTGCTCCCACAGTTGATTTGTTCACACAAAGCTGCTTGCCTATTGCAGATTCAGTCTTCCCAGCCTGGTGCAGGTCTACAATTTTGTTTCTGGCATCCTTCGACAGCTCATTGGTCTTCACCATAGTGGAGTTTAGAGTGTGACTGTTTGAGGTTGTGGACAGGTGTCTTTTCTACTGATAACAATTTAAACAGGTGCCATTGATACAGGTAATGAGTGCAGGACAGAGGATCCTCTTAAAGAAGAAGGTACAGGTCTGTGAGAGCCATAAATCTTGCTTGTTTGTAGGTGACCAGATACTTATTTTCCACCATAATTTGCAAATAAATTCTTTCTAAATCAGCCAATGTGATTGTCTGGATTTTGTTTTCTCATTTTGTCTCTCATAGTTGAGGTCTACCTATGATGCTAATTACAGGCCTCTCTCATCTTTTTAAGTGGGAGAACTTGCACAATTGGGTGGCTCACTAAATACTTTTTTGCCCCACTGTATCTGTATATGTATGCAGGTGCTGCAGCGACCATCGGCTGGAACCGAGAACAGTCAGAGAAGAAGAATGTCACCAACACACTGTGGATCTCCAATGTAGGTCCAAAGCTTTATTCAGCAATCACATTATAACAGCAAGAACACCATTTCGGACTCGCAGGACCCCTTCATCACATGCCTGATGAAGGGGTCCTGCAAGGCTCCAAAAGTTGCTCTTGATGTAAGAATGCGATCGCTGAATAAAGATTTGGATCCACATTGGAGATCCACAGTGTGCTGGTGACATTCTTTTCCTTTGGCTCATGCGCAGTAGCATACCAAGTGGCCTCCTGTGATGCATGACGTTGCTGTGTCAGGAGGCTAGAGGCAAGTGAAATGTCATTCTTGCCTAGATAAGAACCTAGAAAGTGCAGAAGGAATTCTCTAAAAAGGTAATTAAAAAAACAAATCAGCAATTTTGAGAGAGGAAGGGTCTAGTGATCAGAAGGCGGAAAGTGGCTGGGGAGGGCCAAGTTTTTATTGTTCTTAAGGTAAAAACTTAAGTTTGAGGAGAGCCACATCAGCAGCCAACAGTGCTGGTCCAGACTGCTCTACGCAAATATTTTATTGTCATCTGCTGACCCCACAGGCAACAGAGACACCAAAAAAGAATAACAATACCTACTGAACACAATGGATATTGTTTGCTCTCCCAAGAACTGCTAATAACAGAGGTCCACAATCTGATCTGAATTTCTCCAACTGCCTGTGATAAACACACGTCCTGTGCTCCTCATATTATTCATTACTTGTTCCACTGAGGTCAGAACAAACAGAACAATCAGTGGCTTGATATGTGCTGAGCCGCAACACCCCCTCTAATTTTGTTTTAACTAGATCCCAGTTTTTAAATGAAACAATTCTAAGGAAAGTGTTGATACAATGCACACAGATTTTTTTTGAAGAGTAAGTCCTTTATAAAATTGAACTTTCCTACATGTTGTACAAGTGTGTGTTTTATTAAGTCAATATGCACGGGTCTCTGACTGATGAGAAGCCCACCCAACATGTATCACTCAAACTTTCTTCCAGCTGTTGAGGGAGGATTTTAAGATCAGGAATGCTTTTTCTTGTTATCCCTGCTCTTCTTTATTGTACTTAAAATCGCAATTCTACTTAAATAAGCTATAGTCCCGTATTCTGCATAGAGAGGACGTGAACAGCTCTATGTAGTTTTCTATTCAGTGCCCCCTGATACAGACTAGGGTTAATTTACTAAAGGCAAATAGTTTGGTAGGGATGTCTATAAACTTGCCATATGGTAAATATGGTGGGAGGGCAAAGTCATGGTCAAAAGATTAAGAAAGCATTACTTATGGTCATCACTACTGTTGAGGGAGAAAGTAGACAATGGGGTTGATTTTCTAAAGACAAACAGGCTGTTCACTTTGCAAGGGAAGCTGCACATTGCAAGGGAATTTGCCCCATAGCTTAGTGAAAATGGTGATGAAAATGTATTTGAAAAGAATACCCAATTACCCAATACCCAATTATGAGCAAGGAGAATAATAAAAGCAACAGTTTTGTTTTCATATGATTGGATGATGGAATTCAACTGTGCTTAATCTTATTCACTAAGTTCTGGGGAACATTTACTTGCAAAACGAAAAGTCTGTTTGCCTTTAGAAAACCAATCCCATTATCCCTTTTCTCCCCCAACAGTAGTGATGGCAGCAGTGATACTTGCTGACTGTCTTGACCATGACTTTGTCCTCTCACCATATGGCAAGTTTATGGACATCCCTCCAAATTGAGCTCAGATGTTTCCAGTGAAGTGTACTATTATTGCTACAGAATACAAAGACATTTTAGACAATTGTGTGCTGTTAACCTTGTCACAATAGTTTGGGGAAGGACAGTGTGACTCTGCCATTGTACACAAAGCCAGGTCCACAATGACATAGTTTAATGATTTTGGTGGGAAGAAACTCAAGTGGCCTGCACAAAGCCCCAAACTAAGCCCTACAGAACACATTTAGAATGAACTAGAATGCTAACTGCAGTTGTCTCATCCAGGATCAGTACTGTACCTTACCTCACAAATGCACTTATTGGGCAAAATTATCACAGACACTCCAAAATATTGTGAGAAGCCTTTCCGAGAAGAGTGCAAGTTGCAACAAAGGGGTGGAGGGGGTCAAACCCATATGCCTATGGTTTGGGAATGTGATGTCCAACAATATATAAATAAAACATATAACAAAGTCCTGGTGACAGCTTTTGGTGGGGACAGACCAAAATGGGGATGACCCCACCCCTGTGTTAACATTTAGTGACAGGGTTTGGGAGATATCATTCAGTGTGAGTTATTGTGCAATAACTAGATATGCAAGAAGGATCCTTCTACACTACAGAGAAGAAAAATTGGACCCAGTCTCTCAGATGATTAATGTTTCAAGTGAGTATTTGCACTCTTATTTATATTCTTTGAAATAAAAAAGTATGATAAGCTAGGGGTGGGTAATGTGAGAGGGGAAGAAGCATTTTTTAATGTCCGGAGTGGAACTTTAAACAAAATATACCCCACTTTTACTATTCTCAAACCTAATCTGATAAACAACTCTTTGAACTTAGAAATGCCAGTTCTTGGATCTCTATTCCTCCTGATCCTATTGTGTTGGGGAAGGAGGGTATATGACCCTCTAGTACAGTTAGCCAATCAGTGCACACAAATCCTGCACTTTGACAAATGGATTTTCTTTGTATTTGCTTATCAAAAAGCCCTTTGTTTCAGGGGTCGAGTCAATGAAAAGTGTAAGCTGAATTGCTCACTTTAAACTGATAACACCTACATACTGTATGTCTAAACAATGACTGATGTTCGGGTTCTGCCTCCAATGTGGTTGCCTATGGCAATGTAGCAGGGATAAAGGACTGTAAAAGGTGGGTCTCAACTGTGCTTCAGTTTCTTGAAAGTGTGACAGCAAATACTTCCACAAACCTAGTTAAAAAGTAGCAAAGTAAAAAAATGAAAATCTGCTATCCTAAGGAAACATCTTGAAATGTTTACTGTACCTAAGCATAGTAGGTGTATATCTGCAGTGTGGGACCATCTAAGGTAATTCTACCTGTGACTGCTAGTTTCACAAGAATATAGTGATATCACCAATAATGCCCTAGAAATGTTATCGCCCCCCCACCTTCCTTTTTACCTCCCTAAACATTTACCTGAGTCCTCTGTCAATCCAGTGCTGTACCTGTCAGCAGTGGAGATCTCCCCTCTTCTCACAGGACACAGAGGCCAATGGCTCCTGCTGCTGCCAATTAAAACCTGTCAAGAGGAAGCAGAGCCGAGCCATGCTGTGTGTGCCTATGGATGCACACAGCGCGACTCAGGGGCGTGCCCACATGATTGCCCCTATAGCAGCCTGCTTGCTATTGGGGTACTCCTAGAAGAGGAGGAGCTGAGAGCGCCTGTGGAGGACTCTGAAGAGGAGATAAGACGCTGCTCTGTGCAATACCATTGCACAAGGCAGATTAATATAACTTACTTTTTTTACCTTGCTGAAGAGGAATCTGTACCCAAGGACTTATAGTGCAAGGTTCTGCTTAATTCATCTGAGGATCTGTGCATTCTCAGACTCCCCTGTTGTTTCTTTATAATTACCCCCAGCAGCCATCCGACAGACAAGCCCTCTACACATGGACAAGGTGTAGAACAAAAGGTATGGGAAGTCAGTAATGAAGAAAAGATCAGCATGGCTAAAGGATAAAACCTCCACAGTACAGCTCTTACTGTAAAAAAAAGAAAGAAAAAAAAATAGTAATGTTCGCATTCCCTATCTACCTTTTTTGCACCATACCTTTTTCTCCAACATTACAGGTGCTCCTTGACATAACAAAAATGAATTACACTCTTGAGCAGCAGCCCGTTTAACAAGCTATATCAACATTAGTAGCACTTCTATGCACTGTGTGCCTTGCACTTAAAATGAGCTACATCCTGTGCACACTCTGCCCAGCACTGTCATTTTTTGAAATGTTGTTTGGCTGAGGTCCCACAGGAGTTATTTGCTGAACGGAATTGAAGAGGTAGTCTGAGAAAAAGGTTTGGCTTGGGTCCCTCTCCCTCAGCTCGTCACTAGAAACGGATAATAAACAAACCACAGGAAGAGAGGAAAGGTCATCGGCCATCACTCATAGACCTCTTGCAGAGACCAAACGCTCTTTAATAACCTGAAGAAACACTTTGAGAGAAATTACTGAGGCAGAGTCGGAAAAAGTGTAATGGTTCCAGAGATAGTACAGGAAAAGCTAAGGGAGATTTAGTTAATGACAGCAGGATGGTCGCAGGGCAAAGTCTTGGATAAAAAAACAAGCAAGGAAGAAAATTACTGGATCAACGGACGTGAAGTTTTTCTTGTTGGTACCCTCGGACAAGGCGCTGCAGGTGCCGGTGACTCACTTTGAATTACAGGCCAAGTGCCAGTGTTTTTTCCAGCAACAGGTTACACATGTCTAATTCTGTCACATTGGGCTTTAAAGGCACATTTTAGATAACATCCTGCCCTCACATGAACCTGGAGAATTTCAGCCAGCATTTGAAGACCATGCATTTCCTGATATTTTACTTTTGTAATATTGTTGTGAAACCATCTTCTCTAGAAATGCTGAATTTGGTTTCCCTACTGGTTTTCTTCTTAAAGTGTATTTTGCAAAATAGAACTAGATATCTGTCCAGGCACTATTCGTGAGCATTTCTCTACATGCCATATGCACTAGACATGTCTCCAATGCTTCAATAATTGTAAATCAAAGACAGTTATAGATGGCCCAGTAAAAGCAAGTGACTGGACTTCTAATTTATCATTATCCATCAAAGATTTCCACAGATGCAGCTCAAGCATGGGTGTGTGGGTCCAGGTCCAACCTTCCAAAATCCCACCACCACTATGAATTCATATGACATGTACTCCTCATTGATTGGCCACTAGCTGGTTCTTAAAGCGATACTAAACACACACTGTTTAATTCACATTGTCCCTTTTCCTTCTGTATGTGGATGATGGCACTAATTATTTTAGTAAATAAAAAAATCTAAGTACCTTTTTCTTAATCAGTACCCAGCTATCACATGACATAGCTCTTTCCCAGCCTGCCTGAAGGGAAACAGTTGCAGTAGGATCTTCTAGTCCTCTGCTGCTGGTCACATGTAAAAAAAAAACAAAAAAAAAAAACAGCCCATGGAATACAGACTAAAAATAAATAATTCATATCGATGAACTGTTTTAAATCATCATACAAATATATATTTTGAAAACTAAATCTTTATTATTTTTTGACAATAACATGGTGTGGGAAAATTTATGCCAGTCAAGGCTGTGTCACGCCCCTCCAGCCCTGTCTTAGAATAACAGGGAGGTAAAACCTCCATCAATAAAGATATAATATCCCACCCCCATTGTGTTTTGCTAGTCAGTGTTACGGATCCGCCAGGTGGCACCTCTGGCAGCCCACTAGGCGGAATCACCCGGAGCGTGGGGTCTAAGTCCCGGTCTGCATTTTCACCAGGGCCCCTGATGGTGGGGATGGACTTGGAGCAGAACCGGGACCAGGTCACGACCTCCGAGCAATACCACCCGTGGCAGAGGGAGCCTCCGTGGATAGAAGTAGGACAGAGTAGAGTCAGATGTGAGGAGGCCGGCAGGACCTGGCAGGATAAACCGGCGGTTGTCACCGTGGGAAATGGCGTGGTACCGAGACAGTAGGCAGAGAGTGGTCAGGTCGCACGCTGGGTCAGTTACCGGGGTCAGTCCGCAGAATGGTCAAACAAGCCGGGGGTCGGGACAGGAGAAGGCAGCGTAGTCAGGGACAATCCGGGTCAATCACAGGGGAAGGCAGCGTAGTCAGATAATCCGGGTCAGGGCAGGAGCAGGCAGAACGTCAAACAATCCGGGTCACAATCACAGGAAACACAGGTATCAGATCAGACCTTGCGGCGATTTATGACAGTGCAGGGCATCTTTAAATATCGCGCCCTGCACTGCCATTGGCCGCCCAGGACGCGCCCCCGGGCTGTCATTGGTCGCCCGAGGCGCGCCCGCGGCTCCTACTGCGCATGCGCGGCCTCCTGTCAGCCGCGGCCCGCCGGGATCTGGTGCCTGTGTCCCGGCGTGAGCCGCCGCTATTGCGCATGCGCCGGGGACGGAGCCGCGGCGGACCCTGACAGTCAGTGGGCATGAAGGAGGAGGAAAGGAGAGGGCTGTAATTTACCACTGTGTATACGCCCACATTTGTGACTCTATAGTTACCCGGGCTGCTCAGATATGATAGAAACTCCCTTGAAACTGAGCATGTACAGTAGCTGCAAAAACTGCTCTGCTAAATCCCCAACTGCATTGGGGACATGATCAAAAGGGGGAGATAGAGATCAGTAGAATTAACCAGGTTTATTGCAGAATACAGAAAACGAATCCCTTAGTGAATGACTCAGTTGGAACATCATGCCATACATTGTTTATTGATAAGTTTTTCATGATGTGTGTTTAGTGACACTTTAAAACTAACACTAAGCCACTGATCCTAGGAGTTGGGAGAGTGTGACAGTAGTGTGCTAGGAGTGGTAGTGTCAGCAGGGGATGCAGGTATATTACCACGTCCTCGGTCACTAGACAAGTGTGGCACCCAATACCACCTTTTCAACCTAATGCTGTTGGCCAAAAAGTAGGAAAAGTCTAAGTTGGCTTTATTTTATTACATTACCACCCGCACACTGTCAACATGGGGAGGAGAGTTTACCTGACTCAGGCTCATTACCAGACAAACTGCAGCCAACAGAAGACCAATTACAACCACCAGGCATCAGCAGTCAAGTGACCACCAGTGTGAGGAAATTTGGATGTCTGGTAGAACACAGCAACCTACTCACCACTACTGCCAGACATCAAGAAAGCTGCAACATCGTACTCAACACCACCAACCCCAGACTGCCAGCAGTTACAGAAGGAAGGATGCAATAGACAAAGTAAACTTAGATAAATAAGTAAGGATACCAATCTTTCATAAGTAATCTTGAACAATTAAATTAAAAACTGCATATTAAAATTCCTGCATGATTACACATGACTGATTATTTTTAAAGCTACAACCAACTCCCAAATAACTCTTCCCAAATTAAATCTACCTGCCTCCTAATTTCAAAGAAAACTAACTGGTGACTATTTCTAGTGTATTTAGTACAGCCACTGGGCCAAAAGTCAGCTGCCGAGTGTATAACAATCTGTTAATAGTGCTGTTTACATGTGTGGAGGAGGTCTGGCACTTTAGGAGGAAACTGGCTATCTGTAGCTGGACTGGAGTACCACAGCTTGACAGCTTACACTTTCTCTGTAGCTCCTACAGTCTGCTCGATTGGTGGTCCTCCAAGACCAGCTGGCATACCACCTTCCAGCTCTTATAGTGGTTCTCTGTTCAAAGCAAGTTCGCGATCACCTAGATGGTCTCCACCCCTGCAGCCTTTTTGGTGCTGCAGTATTTTTTCTGTCAACTTGATTTCAATAAGCACTGCTAGCTATAAGAAAAACCTTTTTAAATACCATACAAGTCATTCAGCATGAAAAAGGCAAGGATGTTCCCCTGTGATGGCCTTGTAAATTCACCCATGTTTTTAATTTTCTGACAATAGAACAATCCTTGTTGGAAATTAAACAAAAACACTTTTGTTTGAACACTTTTCACACATGACATCATATGCTCTTACATTCAACTAGTAATCTTCTATCAAAGATTGGTAACCGTCACATAAAAACTCCTTCCTGGAAGCCAACTGAGGCTACAATTAACCTATCATGATGGCTTCTTTCTTTGAATTTGGTTAACTGGCACCTGGCCTCAGACCACGGGACTAAGAGGTAATTATCTGAAGTAAGGTTCCACTTTTCTTGAGAAAACAAGAATCCCCTGATGATCAGTTATATACTGTACATTGCAAGGATTTTAGCAAACACAACCACAGACTCTTACTTCATCCTGCTTTTGAATACTGACACATGCATTGCAGTCACTTCCTCTTCCTTGGTGACTATGCTTGTTGAAGCCACATGGTTAGTGCAAATATTCTAATAAGAGGAAAACTGCTTGGAAAAGTAACAAGCAAGAACATTAGAAAACCATAGCTGGCACAGATTTAAAAAGGTACTAAAACCTTAAGGATTTTTACATTAATGCATTCTCTGAATTAAGGTAAATAACCTTCTGTGTCCACATTCACCTACCCCCCAGTCCCTCTTATACTTACCTGAGCTGTGCACGAGAGTGGCTATGCGTTTGTGTCCTTGTTTATGGACAATGGAGTCATTTTGGAAGAGAATGCCGTTTTTTGAGCTAAATAACAAACAAAACAAACCCACCTCCATCCAACCCACAAACTTCAAGACCGATTTTAACTCACCTGAGTATGCTAGCATGCGATCCTCTTTAACCCCTCTACTGGTAGTGAAGATTGGTGATCCCCACTGTACTCTAGCTCCACTGACTGACTTTGGTACCACCGCATCATGACATCATGAGGCTGCCACTTCAAGTCTTCAGAAACCCGTGAGAAGCCCTCAGATGGACTCTTTTTACAGACAATGAAAACTGTCTGGATGTTGGCATGCTCCTGCACATCTGGTGAGAGTTCCCATTGCTCCAACCCTTCTGGTAGGAGGTACACTCCATGATATCTCAGGTGATGACTTAATACTCTGGACTTTTTACCAGCATAAATTCTTATACACTACACCTCTCTTTCTCACAAAGCTTACTTTAAATCACTCAAAATGGTAAACTCTGCTAAGTTATGTATCCCAGTGCATTGGGACATGGACCCCACTCCTTCCTTATTGGAATAGTTCACCCTCCTGCTCAAAATCACAGACATGGAGGAACTCATCTACGTTGCAAACAATTATCCTTCTAAGTTTACATCCACATGGGCTTGCTAGCTCCATTTCAAATGACTGAGAATTATAAACACCTAAAGCGCTAACCTACCTTGGTGCCTAATCCACCTTTCACTTCTTGTATCTGAGTGACCTTTTTTCTCACAGTATCTCTGAGCTGGCTATGCATGATCCCTCTGATAGAGGGGAATGGTCAGGGAGGATCCATGCTGGAGGGACCTCTTGGTTCTTGTTGAGCTCCCTCTACTTTCCCCCCACCTTCTACCCTCTTTTTTTATTATTTCCTTTATCCCCATGCCTATTTAACTCACCACCTGGGCTGGCTAAGCTCAGCACCTGGCATAACCTGTTGTTGGGAGGATCACATTGGCCATAGTTTTTATTTACTCCCAGATAATAGATCTCTGTTAGGCCCTCCCCCTCCTTTTCTATGGGCTTTCCCTCTTCCACGAGTGAGAAGCAAGATGTCCCTTTTCTCCCTTCCGTTTTGTTTTCTTATCTACCTCCATCCTCAAGGAATTTTCTGACATACCTAGTGTTCTCTATGGCTGTATGCTAGGGCGATTCCCTATAACTGACCTTTGATATTTGATGTCCTTTCAACTTCCCTGTGATGTCAGACTGCAGATGTGTGGATCCTTGTAAATGTGATACTGACTATTATGCCTTTGCTTTTGCACTACTACCTTGTATTGTCTGGTTGACATGTATCTCTACTATATGCAATAACTAATTTCAGTTAAATGTTTTTGGATTAAAAAAAATGAAAAGTGTCTACACCACCAGGCTGCAATATGGACTCTTTATACACTGGAGTCCATAAGAAAGGAGGCTCCTGATTCAGTCTGCCAGGTAACTACAAATTCAAGTAAGAAATAGGGGCTTTTAATTTTGTTTTTAAAAACTAACTAGGCGATTAGCTAGACAGAGGTGGGTAGAGTATAGTGGGGTGGGGATAATCTCAGAAATCTTTAAGAGCAGTTTATGTTCATATCGTGACAACCTAGCTTAAAGTGAATCTAAACCATAAACCCATGAACAAAAATGCAATACATTGCAGATTATGTGTCCTTAGATGTGGCTGCTGCAAACTGTCCTGTTTTCAGGCTTCTTTACCTTGATTTTCATCTGTTGGTCCTGCCAGAAACACACTTTCTGTCATAGGATGACAACGCACAATCACTGTACTGCATCTATGAAGGAGCAGTACTGTTACCTTCGAATAAGACTACAGAAGTTTATTTGTTATTTCTGAAGCAAAGGCATTCTGTAGTTCAGAGAAGTGAACTTAGTAGAACAACAAAGCTTGAGATAAAATTGCATGGGAGTGCACAGGAAGTTATGAATTCACTGGATTTCTAGAAGGATCGCCTTGTCTTTTTCAGCCAAAATAAATTGAAAGGTTTTGCTTTGAAGATCCAGGTTTAAATTAGTCATGATCATTAAATTCCAGAAACCAATATATAGTGTGCAAACTATGAGACGCCGCACACCACTAGCTCAACAGGTGAGAAGAAATATGAACATCCTCAGCCTTGAGCTCCGTCTCTAATGTATTTTGCCCCACCCATCAGAGCTTAAAGGATAAGTTCAACCTTTAGCCAAAAATAATAAATGCACATTTTTTGCAATTATTTTCGTCTACAGGAGTCTGGAAAGCATTGCACCAGTGATCAGATCGCTGATGCCATGCAGGTCTCATGCAGACCTGTCAGAATATATGCTTGCCATATGGGATATACGAGCAAGTAGATATTCTGACAGGAAGCTTCAATGAACTACCACGGCACTCCACAGCGCCATGGTAGTTCATTGAAAACTACAAGCAGACAGCCGTTAAGGCTGTTGGGACTTGCAGTTCATTCATTCACAGAAGTCTGTGAATGAATGATGCACCTGTGTGTACGAAGCCCCTCACAGCCGTGCTGTTTTCACATTTGACAGCTACTATGTGGAGACTTCTCTCCATACTATCTATCTAAGGGGGGGGGGGTAAAGGGCACCGGTCGGCGGCTGTGGCTATTGGAACATGTTACATGTTCCACCCTAAAAATGGGTGGACCATGTGACATGTTCCCAAAGGTGAACTTATCCTTTAATCAGCGGTGCTATAAGTGGCATAGAGTATTGTGTACAAACTGTGAGCTTACAGATCAGGCAGTACCACTACGAGTCAGTTATCAATGTTCCATTGTCATATTGTCTACTTAATATGTAATGGCTGAGTTTAGTAATAAAATAAAAACATACAGTGGGGCAAAAAAGTATTTAGTCAGCCACCAATTGTGCAAGTTCTCCCACTTTAAAAATGAGAGAGACCTGTAATTGGCATCATAGGTAGACCTCAACTATGAGAGACAAAATGAGAAAAAAAATCCAGACAATCACATTGGCTGATTTGGAAAGAATTTATTTGGAAATTATGGTGGAAAATAAGTATTTGGTCAATATCAAAAGTTCATCTCAATACTTTGTTATATTTACTTTGTTGGCAATGACAGAGGTCAAACGTTTCCTGTAAGTCTTCACAAGGTTGGCACACACTGTTGCTGGTATGTTGGCCCATTCCTCCATGCAGATCTCCTCTAGAGCAGTGATGTTTTGGGGCTGTCGCTGGGCAACACGGACTTTCAACTCCCTCCAAAGGTTTTCTATGGGGTTGAGATCTGGAGACTGGCTAGACCACTCCAGGACCTTGAAATGCTTCTTACGAAGCCACTCCTTCGTTGCCCGGGTGGTATGTTTGGGATCATTGTCATGTTGGAAGACCCAGCCACGTTTCATCTTCAATGCCCTTGCTGATGGAAGGGGGTTTGCACTCAAAATCGCACGATACATGGCCCCATTCATTCTGTCCTATGTCCTATTTTCTAATTATTGCTCCCACAGTTGATTTGTTCACACAAAGCTGCTTGCCTATTGCAGATTCAGTCTTCCCAGCCTGGTGCAGGTCTACAATTTTGTTTCTGGTGTCCTTCGACGGCTCTTTGGTCTTCACCATAGTGGAGTTTGGAGTGTGACTGTTTGAGGTTGTGGACAGGTGTCTTTTATACTGATAACAAGTTCAAACAGGTGCCATTGATACAGGTAATGAGTGCAGGACAGAGGAACCTCTTAAAGAAGAAGGTACAGGTCTGTGAGAGCCAGAAATCTTGCTTGTTTGTAGGTGACCAAATACTTATTTTCCACCATAATTTGCAAATAAATTCTTTCCAAATCAGCCAATGTGATTGTCTGGATTTTTTTTCTCATTTTGTCTCTCATAGTTGAGGTCTACCTATGATGCCAATTACAGGCCTCTCTCATCTTTTTAAGTGGGAGAACTTGCACAACTGGTGGCTGACTAAATACTTTTTTGCCCCACTGTATGTTCATGAATTAGCATTATTATTAGTGTTAAGAAGTTTTCAGATAAGTGGTTTTCGCAATATTCCCCATAGTAAAATTTTGTAATAATTCAATCACAAGGTGGCACTGTAGCAACTGAACAGCATCATAGTGCTTTCTTGTTTATTTTCCAAATGCAAAATGGAAGACCGTTCAAATTTAGAATAAAATATGCAAATATGTTATTACACATTTACAGAGAACAAACCTTGCTTAAAAATAAGGTATGAGCATGGAATTAATTTCAATAAAAATGCCTAAACAATATCTGGCCCTGCTTTTGGAGTCTGTTTTCCCTAGACTTGGAAATCTGGCATTGATTAATAACTACAATACTTTGAAAGCTGCATCCATTTAGTAAACACAGACAAATAATGCTTGTAGGAGGAAAAAAGCCAGACAGACACAAGAAGCAGTTGTTTTATTGGCCAATGTATATCTAATGTGACTGCAAATAGGGGAGGAAATGCTCTACAGTCCCCTTTACCTATGAAGCTATGATCTGAGGCCCATACGACTAACTGTTATATCTGTACTGATGCTATTTTGGTTGTAACATAGGGTCTCCAACAGTGACCTCATTTTTACATTAGTGAGCCCTGGCAAAAGATCATTGTATGGGCTTTTGTCATCTTTATAAAACAAGACAAAGGGGACTCTAAATGGCTTAATGTTGCCCTTGATTTGACAATAGATAATGTATGGCACTTCTCTTAGAGATCATGATGTTTAGAACCATTGTTGACTATTTTTTGCCATCGAAAGCTCTTGCATTTGCTTACAAAGGTTTTCCAACTTCCCAAGTCCTTCTCCTGCATGCTTAAATATAACCTGATCCTTACCCCCCATCACCAGATGTACACTTAGCCCTGATTTACCGCTTGACACTCAAAGCTCCAAAATGCTCACCGACCATATTCCCATGCTTTTAACTTTTGCCTGTTCATGTGCCTGTAGCTTAACACTTCAAGCTTTAAAAAATATATGAGCTATTTCTGAAGCAGAATGGGTCATTTTTTACCCCATATACTTCAATGGGAGCACCTGAAAAATGCCTCAAAACATGCATATTTCAAGCAAAAACAACAAGGCTGTAATACGGGCACTTGAAGAAGGACCCTTTTACAATGGAGTCTATAAGAAAAGGGGGCTCCAGATCCAGTCTGTCAGGTGACTACAATTTTAAAGAGGAAATTGGGCCTTCTAGTTTTATTTTTTAAAAGCTAATTAGCTGAATTTGAGGTGGGTAGAGTATAGTGGGGTGGGGGTTATCTCAGTAATCTTTAAGAGCAACTTATGTTCATACTGTGACAAATGCCTAGCTTATAAGTGTATCTACACCCTAAACCCATGAGCAAAAATGTAATATATTGCAGATTATGAGTCCTTCGATATGGTGGCTATATAATGTCCTGTTTTCAGGCTTCTTTACCTTGATTTTCACCTGGTAACAACACCCTTCCTGCCAAAGGGTGACAACACACAATCCCTGCAGTGCTGTTACTCTTGAACAGGACTCAAAAAGATACATGAGCAATTTCTGAGGCAGAATGGGCTATTTTTGGTCCCATATACTTCAACGGAAGCACCAGAAAAATATCTGAAAACATGAATGTTTCAAGACAAAACAACAATCTCCTCCTCCTAATAACTAGCTTTCCTTTGTTAAAACAAAAATACTGAAGCCTGAAGACACCTGAAGAAAAATGCCCCAAAATCATCAGTAAATTCTTACTCATTTGTGAAAATAGCCTTACTTCAGTTGGTCGACCATGGTCCACAGGAATTTTTAGCTCCTTGCCAAAATCTTTTCTCTTGGCCACATCTGTGCTCTAGGACCACCCAAACTCCAATGGGATGGTCTCTCAATATAGGAGGAAATTTTGACCAGAGGTGATGTGGATTGCTGTATCCAGAGGTGGTTCAGTTCAGGTATACATCTGGCACAGGGTAATGGGGTGGTTAGTTTAGGTTAGGTCAGGGGGAAAAAGGATAACTGTACTTTCTATGAATGTACAGTCACTCTTTAGTCTGCTGAACCCTAAAGAATCAGGCTCATCTTGGCAAGCACTGCACTAACCTTTACCAGCTCCAAAATTCTCTAATTATTTTAAATGTGAATTATAGAACACTTTTTTGTTTTAATTATCTTATATTTCAGACTCATTTTGTGCAAATACTTTAGCTCTGTTTGAACACATGCTAGCATTACATTAAGTAAAGGTTAAAGGACAAGTATGGTTAAAAATACTGTGTTCTGATAACACAATGGGAGATAACGCTATACATATATTAATAGTATTTAGCAAACAAATTCCTTTTTACATAAGCTTTTATTAAGTGTTCTTGCATGGCAAGACCACTTACTGTTATCTCACATATATATTCTTATTATTATAGCTAAATTTACAACCCTAACTCCTCCCACAGTTTTTACACTACATAGACAGTAATATACCGAAACGTGCGGATTGTTCCCGATTGGTGTGCTATTACTTTGTGGAATGTTTCGCCGAATGGTTCACGAAATATTGGCGTTTTTGTGGTGAAATTGGTCCCATAGGAATGAATGGCAGAATGTTCAAAACTAGAGTGGGAGCTGACAAAAGCTAGAGTGTGAGCTGAAAAATCAGGACATGATTTCTAAATTGCCATCACTCCCTCATTTTCAAGCCCATCTACACAAATCTTATATCAAAACGTTCAGCTATCTCTGCTGCCACTAAAAATATCCACTGCTAAGCCATAGTCCTGATAGTTTTCACAATATGACCATTTGTTTGCAACTAACGCCGCCCATTGACATTCATTAAAACTCCACTCTAGCCACCTCAAATTTGAAGGGCAATTTCTAAATTACAACTGTGCCTTCATTTTTAATATTTCAGAGACATACCATGCATCAAAATGTAGGTCTGGGTCTTGTTATTCTCACAATATAAAGCTCGCCAGTGAAATGAGCAAGTTGGAGCAGTTTGTTTTTAACTGCTCTTCTCTGCCCTTGCTGTAGAGTGAGTTGCCATAGGAACCCAGGTGTGTGAGCAGGCAGCAGAGTTACAAGACACTCCACCCAGTTACTCCACCCACTCCAGTTGTAGACTGGTGGAGGCAAGAACACTTCACACAATTTCCCCAGAAATTGTAGCTTTTCTAGTTTATATTCTTCTTTCAATTAGCATACTGACCAAGATGTCCAGCAAATGTGACAGTTAAAGGGGTTAGGACAAACACTGCCAAGGGTACTTACAATGGTCAGCATTTATTCTTGTGGTTTAAACCTTCTTATTTTCCAATGAAAGAAAGAAATGAAAAGCTGCTGTAACTGTTTAAGGGCGGGCTCATGCACACAGACAGAAAAAATGCCACTGCTAGGGGAGCAATTTAATGTGGCCATTCATGTGCAGGTGTTTATGTATTTGTGTGCAACATTCAGGGGCATTACAAAACCCCCACAAAGCTGCATTTGGAGAGGGTCTTATGAACATAGTATACGCTTGTATGCACATGAACACGTCTAAATGCGCACATATGCATGCAAATTTATTCTAGTGTCTAGAATAAATTAAAGTTTAACTAAAGAGAAAACTTAATTTTTTAAAGAGTGCATAGGGTTTTAGAATGCTTGTCAGTTTTTATTACTGTCTGTGCCTCCGTTGAGGAAATTCATCCTATTTGTCCTGTTTAGCATTGAAAGTGAAAGTAAAAGAAACTCCAAAGTTTGGGTTATCCCCAGAAAAGTAATAGAGAGAAAATCTTCCAATGGAGACACTAGTTTTGGTGACCTGGGGGTCCCCAAAGAATTCCCTTCATTTTCAGCCAAACAGGAAGTGAAGGGAAATTTTTCCTATAGTTCTACTTTAATATTTGGTGCTACATAAGTACCTGTTATAAATAAATAAATAAAACATACTAGGCAATAGAATGAGTTTAAGCTTGTACATGCCATACACCTGTAAATGTGCATAAGTATGCGCATAAGAACACGCAAATACATGAGATTAGAGGCATTTTTTCTACCAACTACTGGCAGCATATTTGGAGCATACCCATGTGCTTGAGGCCTAGAAGTGTTAGCTGGAGTTGGACTTTAATGTGTTTGTTGATTTTTCAAACATCAACAAAAACTACATGTCCATCTAAAGCCTCGTACACCAGATAAGAAAATCGTCTGAAAATTTTCATATCATGACCGATCGTCCGATAATCGGATCGTTAGTATACAGCTTTCAAGAGCCGATCACGACAATTCATGCGACGATATCCGAAGGGATAGTGCAAACATTTTTCTCGTACAATACCAGATTGTACAATTTTCATTTATTCAGTACAGTAGTCGTCTGAAAATACAATACAAATACATTGTATCAATTTTGAAATTCATTTCCTTCGTACGAGAATTTTCGTATCTTTAGTAACCTTTCAATTTCGATGTGAGACTAGCAGGCGAAAAAAAACGAACAATTGTTCGTCCGATATTCTCATCATGTGTACAGGGCTTAAGGCTACTTTATCCACAGGGTGAGCATACAACAGTGATTTTCTTAAAAAATTAATAGCGTTGTCACCCTATGGTGTGGAATAAATCAATGGTATGGTAATAAATCTACTGGTAGGATCAACAGGTAATAAAGTTATGTTATATGTGGATGAGGTGGGGAGGGGGGCTCAGAAAAACTTGTGCTACAAGTGACAGCTGAATAATGATATTTGATTGACCTTTTAATTTCAGCATTTAACATGCTTATTAACTAAAGTGTTTTGCTGACTTTTTTTTTCATTTGTGTGGCTCACCACTACTCTTTGGAATGTGGTTCAGAATTTGACAAAAGTTGTTAATCTCTGCTGTCACCATGGAAGCAGGCTGTGGCCTACCACTTGGGGAGAGGTAAAGCTCTCCAACTGCTTGTGGTAGGCCTTGACAATCTCAGCTTGGCCCGCTGTAGTAATAGCTGCTTTTATTCTAACACCATAGCAGTCTTTCTATCCTGTGCCCAGGCCTATATTTCCTGTCTAAAAATCTATGCACATAGAACAGAGGATGTGTCTGAAGAACAGAAATGCCTCCACTCCTGGTTCTTAGTGACAAAAAAAGGCTGATGTATTTGCTTACCAGAACATTCCACTCTGAAGAGGTCCAGCGAAGCGGTCACTGAAGCTTCATCTACTGATTTAATTCCACGCAGGGCAAACTTCACCAGAGATGCCTTTACGACCTCTGGTAAGAAAGAGAGCAGGTACAGGGGCATGTAGACAATGTACCGTAGGCTGCACAGAATCGGAGTCATAATCTTGCCTTGTGGTGACTGAGCCATTCTTTCAATAGTAGGAAACAGCAAAATTGACTTTAAAACCTGAAAAACATATAAAAAAAAATCAAGATTAGAAAAACTTTTGCAAGGTGGTAAAAATGACCCCTGGAATCTCACTGGCAGCAATACAGTTCTTCTTTTAGACAGATGATGCTACTAATGTATCATTACATTCTTTTAAGAAAGACATGTTTAAGTGTTTGGCTACATAGAGTGGTGCTTCAAAGATTGTATATTCCTTTGGAATTTTCAATATTTCTGCATAAATATGGCCTAAAGCAGGGGTATCCAACCTGCGGCCCAAAACGGCTATGAATGCAGCCCAACATGAAATCGTACAGTTACTTAAACTTGATTTATAAACAAAAAATTTTGTAAAAATGTGGCCACAGAAAAATTTGATGGTGTCTCTTTACTGGACTTTTATAAGTTTTATCTTCTCAAAGAAAAATCTCCAACTCTTCACAATCACACCTTATTCATGTCATCAACTTTCAGCAGCACCTATATTTGTGAGCAACTACTGTGAAGCATAAAGCACACGAGGGGCAAAATTAGAACTGAAATAGCACCTTGAGATTTCATTGAGAATTGCTACTCCATCCATCGAACCGGATATTGATGTGTTAGTTTTCAAAAATAGTGTCAAATATCGCACTAGTTTTATTTTGCCCTGTTTTACTTTTATAATAAAAAATGAAGTTTTATTACTCAGATAGGTACATTATCTATATCAGTGATCGTTAACTTGCGATCTGCCCAATTTATTCTGCTCATCAGCTATCCTTATTGCTAAAGAATTCTATGTGTGGCTCAAGACACTTCCTCTTCTTCCAATGTGGCCCAGGAGAGACAAAAGGTTGGACACGCCTGGCCTATAACATGTTCCCTTTTTTTTTTTTTTTTTTTTTTTTTTAACACAAGCCTTAAAACTAGATAACTAGGATTTAACTATAGGATTACAGTATACTTGTTAATTTATTTACTGAGAATGATCCAGGGCTATATATGCATGTGGGGATATATGGAAACCTCTAGGTTTCTCTGTTCTTTAGAAGGGAAAATTAGAGTAAGGTGTTTCAATCAATGGCATAATAATCAAATGAGAGCATGGGAGGTCCTGTCTCACTTAAAGAACAGAAATTGACTTTTCAGATTTCTCGAAGCAGGGCTTTATCATTGTGACAAAATGCCACTTATTGTTCCTTAGTACTAGCAAAAAATATGATCACATCTGAAAAGAAAGGCAAGTGTCTGACAAAGTATGTACCACTAGAGGGCAAAGTACAGATAACAATCACTTGGTAAAACCCTAGATATATCTACAAGCACAGAATTTTACTTCCTAGGAAGGAATGCTGCAGTAGTGAAAATATTGTTTAACAAAGTTTACTGACATCCAGGCATGCAAATAAAGGTCATTCATGAAGCTGCATAACTGCTCTTAATGAACTTCAGGAAAGAGACCTACTGGAGACATATTCAGCAGAGCTTTAGAGTTCTCACATCAGCCTTTCTCAACCTTTTTTTACCCTGGAACAACCTCTAAGAAAAAATCAGGACTCTGGCAACCACCTGCTAAAAAATTATATCTCCAACTCATGGTACATAAGTGTTATGCATACTGTCATTTGCACTTATAATATATAAAAGAATAAGGCGCGTTGCATACTCAGTGTACTTGACAACTAGAATGGAATTTTGCTAACATCTTCCCTCCTCCTATATGGCAAAATAATTTCAGTAATAAATCACGAAAGAAAAGATTAATAGTAATAATGACAATGGCCAGCTTCATGCAGAAAGTGAGTGAGCGAAGCTCTAACACTTATGGTTAGTAATAAAAAGTTCCTTTACATTTGTGGTCAAAGTAGCGCCTTCTTAGATTGTTGGCAATTACTTTACCTAAAAAAATAAGAAGCAAGGTGTAATGGTTGTGTGCAGTAGGCACATGGAGGCTGTAGGCGACAACCACCTTGTCAGGTCTTGGCCATTTTGCTTTTCCTGAGCCTAGTGATGTTACACCGTTCCTCTTCCTGCAAACTATGGAATTCATAGCTTTAATGTTTAACACACTTCAAAAGAGGCTGTTATCTCAAATTAGGGACAGCAGACGCCAGCACACAGGCCTGGGTCAAAGCTGTAAATGATTAATTGAGGCCTGGCAGGATATTTGTTTCAACAAACCATAAAAAAAAGTCTACAGAATAACTTCCCTCTGACCTATCGTAAAACAAAGACAAAATCCATCAGTTGTGTCACACATGACGTGTAAGGAAATTAAAGTTCTAAGAATGCATAGTGTGCCATAAAACGTCTACCGAAAAAGCAGCCAGACAAGAATGACCTCTCTGAGACCTCTGCCCAATTCACAATTTAACAAAATCCACAAACAATTCATAAAATCCAACAGGACCAAGACACATTAACATTAAGTACATATTTGAAAGGGGAATATCATACCGAACAAATCAAGGTCATACATGACTAAACTAGCACATAACGGGAGAAAGCATTCTCCTATCTCCTGGGTGACAGACCCATTCAAAATAATCTGTGCTTGGTATCCCTGGACATTAAATATAATTCTAGGGGTAGAAGCAGAAAAATGTTCTGGTGTACTGTAACAGGAAACCACAGCAACAACAAGGTGCAATGTAGATAACATTCCCTGGTGGGAGTTGTTCCCAGGATTCTGGTACAACATAGCATTTTATGGCATATATCACCATGTTAAAATGGTGCTCTTTTTTACATTAGGATCAAGCTCTCCTTTCAAGACCACATTGCAAGTAAAGAGAAGCTATGTTCCATAAGGATCAGTAACAATGGTGCTTTTGTGAACACTATATTTTACAGTGGGATTTCATAAGAACACACACAATAGCTGGGTGAAAGGTTTTGGGTAGTAAACACTGTTGGTAACTAAAAGTACACTTTTTTTATAAAGGTACTGTACATTATATATACATCAGAATAAGGAGGACAAAGAAGGATGGAGGGATTTGATTCCAAAAGAGGGTCAGTCCTTTACATTAAAAACAAATGCATAGATTACAAAGGCAAATGAATAAACTGTTTATCATTTAAGATTTTATCATTTTAAGATTTTCTAAAAACCTCTATATTTACTACAATAAAAATATATGTAAGCATGTTAAAATGTGAAAGCTAGATGAAAAGATAAAGTGGTTCTAAAGCCTGGACATTTTTTAACTTAATGCATGTCCCAGTAGTAGTATTGCCCCCTCACCCCCCCCCCCCCTTTATACTTACCCAAGTACTATCGCGATCCAGCAATGTGCCAATCTGCAGCAGCTCTCTCCTCTCTCTCTGCTTAAAGAAGAAGCAGTGGGAGCCATTGGCTCCTGCTGCTGTCAATCGCATCATGTGAGCAGAGAGCAAGGGGTGGGGCTGAGCTGTGCTATGTTTATTAATAGAAGCACACAGCCCGTATGTCTGCCCCCATAGCAAGCAGTGTGCTATGGGTGCAAATGAAGAAAAGGAGGAGCAGACAGAACAAGCGGGGGACCCCAGAAGAGGAGGGTCGAGGCCACATTGTGCAAAAACATTGCAGACAGAAGATAAGTATAACATGTTTATTATTTTAATTTAAAAAATCCTTTACAAATGCTTTAAAGTTGTATTAAACCCAAAAGTTAACATTTATATTATTTCAGCTTTTTTGGGCTTTCTTTAGGGGTCTATTTGACATGGGCGCTTTACTGCGGGCCCCATGCAGGTTTGTGTTTTCCCAACACACGGATGTACAAGTGTTGCATGCATCCCCATGCCTGCATCCCATTCATTTTGAGACATGCGGCTGCAGAGACACAGCCAGTGTGTCCTCATTCAACATGTGGGTGAGTGCAGGTTGGGCACCCAGTATGCCCTGTTTTGCACAAATGCAAACATCAGCATTGACCTGTGCATCTGCAATTTTAAGGAACAGTGTGCAATTGCTACTCTATGCCACCTATTTCTATGATATGGATTGAGCTGCATACTCAGCTTCCAGTAAATAGAGCCAGACATTGGTACATGGTACCTTGTACATTGGTACAAACAAAATTTTGTTTGCTTTTAACAATCGATTTTGGAATGAATGGACTTTACCGAATGAAAACCACATATACAGTTAGAAATTCGATCAGTCAAGAAACATTTTCCATCCTGCCCCTTCAACTTTTCTCATCACTACGCTCAAAAACGAACATCAATTTGTCCTCACTATTGACCAGAAAAATTAGCAAATGTTAAAGAAATAGTTCTTAAAGCTAAAAGTTAAGTAAGAGTTATTTCTCTTTCGTGATGAAATAGTGTTTTCTTTGAATAGATTGGGGAACAATTAGAACTCCAGTTAGATTATTGTGTCCTGCATCATTATCACCAGATCCAAACTCAAAATGATATGCCTGGCATTGGAAATTGTATAATAGACAAACCAGTCTCATAGTGGATTGTCCTTAAATTTGGAGAGAATTCCTGGTGTTTCTCTAGGACAGAAGTAAAGATAAATTATTTTAAATGAAAAGCACTACATGTTGCAAAAGTTGCAAAAATGCTTGTTGATCAGCATTCGAAGATGCAAGCCATATTTACAATAGAGTGAGTATATAAATATATAAATTTTACTCTCTGGACATTGTTGTCTAAATTCAGCAGCAAAACTAAAGAAGGAGGGGCTGCAAAAAAGTAGTCATAATTTTCTCTTGATCTAACAATTAATTCCTCTTGAACAGGCTGTTGTTGATAAATATTTGCCCAATCAGCTGATCATTCTATTTTGACAGCAGGGGAGTCCTTGCTGTGAGAATACAATAGTGCAGCAGGGAGGATAACTCATAATCATCTCACCTTTCTTATATCTACATAAAGTAGACAGCATGCTACCTAAAATAATCAGGTGGAGCTTTCAGAATGTCATGTCATTGCTCACATGTGCTTTGGGGACATACACTAATATACATAATCCCAAGAAATTTAAAATTAAATAATTACAAATATTTAACAAGGGACATTTATAATCTGCATTAGCAATAATAAAAGACTTTTTAATCTCCGCATCGGGCAGAGTCTGTTGTGACGTCATTGTGCTAACCTGAAGTGAACTGGATGTACACTAGTAACACGATTTCTGAAGTTTTGGATGGTTTTTACAGCACTGTAAATTACTCATCATTTGTGAGTGCAATTTTATTTTTTTAAAATTAAATATATACAGTTTTTACACTGTGTGGAGTGGATGATCTTCTTTTTCAGGGTACTCACCTGCAGGCATAGACCCCTATGGTGGATAATGTAGAAGAGGTAGAAGGAGAAGGAAGAGCAATTTTTCCTGCATTTTTCCAGTGATATCCCTTCCAGAAGGAAGGTGGAGCTGTTCCAAGTGAGATGTTCTTCATAATGCATTTTTGACTGTTGTTGGTTCTAAAGGTCAATGATATTTGGTAAACAGATTTGGATTACTTTTTCTTGGTGGTGGATCACAGTGGAAGGAGTTTTATCTAAAGAGTCAATTGGACTGTGTCACAAAAGACTCCTTAATCATTCAGACTTATATTTATGGTTTTTTTTTTTATATATAAATTTGTCACTACTGGGTGTGGTGTAAAGTTCACTGTAACATAGCACTTTTTGTTATATAATTTTTTGCTATGATGAATATCTCATAGTGTGCTGGCAGCTCTGTTTTTTGCAAACATTTCTTCACAACCATGAGGACTTTCCTTGCATATAACAAGTGCTTAATTCAGGCAGGAAAGGGTCTCTGACCAGGTGTAAAACTGATAGGTGACAGGTGGGTGTTGCCTATAAAAGAGTGTATTCTCTAGCCAGTCACTGGTACTATGTGCTTCAAAACATCCTAAAGACGGACATGCGGGAAAAACAGGTCCAGGTCTGTCAGGCCTAGACAGACAGTCCCAGAGAGTTGGAAATGGTGAAAGGCAGTTTACCTCCAAAAAAAAAAAACAGTGTGCCTGACCTAAGCAAGTAGCAGTCTGTATGTGAGCAGACAAGAGGTTCTCTCTGCTGACTGAATGAACCTCTTAGGCAAAGAGGCTAAGAGTGGGGTATCTCTATCCTAAGGTGGAAAAGAAAGAACTGTGAGACAAAATGGCCAGGAGGCCAATAGAGATTTGTGTTTGTTGTTTTGCTAAACAACCCTGTGGGGGAAGAACACTATGACCTTTTGATGAATCAAAGTGGGCAAAACCCTTGAGTCCTTGGAACAGTCTCCATTTGCAGCTAAGGGCTCATGTACACGGGGCGTTTCGAAAACACTTCTGAACGATGGAAACTGACTGCTGGAAAACGTAGGTTAAAAAACGTCTGTTTAGCCGCATTTGCATAACACGCTTATGCGCGTTTATGAGCGTTTGCGTTTAGAAGCGTTTTTTAAAGATAACCTCAGGAGACCTTCCCAAATGCCCAGAATGCACTGAAAAATAGTAAAAAATTAACTATTTAAGACATTTTAAGAGAAATAGAGAGAGCAGAAGCAGAGAGAGCAGTACGTGTTGAGATTACCTGTCTTTTCTGGTTCACTATGGATCCCATCATGAGCATAATGCAGCACGTTCTACCATTTTTCCTTCATGCAAAACCTGGAACTGACTGCGCTGGTGTACTAGGTTCATTTGAATACATGGAAAACGCTTTGTATGCATTTCTGATTATGAAAAAAGGCTCTAGACATGGAACAGTTAAAAAAACGCTTCTAAACGCAAACACTTGTAAATGCAGTTAACCGTTTGAAACACCAGTAAAATCTGCTCCTGACCGCAAGTTTGGTGCGTTCAAAAAAATGACTGTAAACTCAACTGCCTGTAAATGACTGTAAACGACTCTGTGTACATGGACACATAGGAAAACATTAGAGACCGTTCAGGGGCTGATGAAAAAAACACTGAACATGTAAGGCAGAGTAAAGCGAGCGCTACCAAAATTCCAGCTGCTAGGACACCAAAAGGTAACCAAAAATCCTCTAAGAACGAGTAACATACAATTGGGTGCAGCGCTGTTGTTACAAATGTACAAAAGGTGCTTATTTAAAAAGTTAAATGATGATAATATAACCCACCTCATACAAGTATTCTTAAATACGAAAAACGCAGACAATATCTCAAACTTGCGCCATAAATACGAAGACAATATCTCAAACTTGCGCCATAGATATTAATTATAAATTTAAAAAAAAAATAAATATAAAGTGTAAAAACCACATATGAGTGGTTATCGTGGTAAATATGTGAAAGTCCACAGAATGAACTTGAGGATCAAAGCAGATCTTAACAAAAGTGTTCAACTTCTCTAAATCAGGAGTGACGGATGGTGTGACTAATAATAAGCGAATAGCGCACTCACCAGATGTGCGCTATAAACGTGCATTTGAGATCACTATTGTCTCATCAGGTCAGCCAGATCATCCACTCCAAGGTATGGTCAGGTTCCTGTTTCTGTTCCCTTCAAGGTCCCTCGGTTGGTATCACTGCATCAAGTCACCTCTAAAGTAGGCTCTGTGAATGATAAGACTCATAGAGAGCCCAAGAAGGATGCCACATAGCATGATAACTTTGCATTTGTCAGTATCTTCTCTTTATGTCACACAGTTCCAAAGGACCACTCTTTCCAACATGTCTAGAAGTTAGCTCATTATGGTTACAAAAATGTTCCTCCACAGAAAAAGCCCAGACGGTA